>NW_027507764.1:291599703-293999703 GCF_037356315.1 Lithobates pipiens
TGCCCACTTTAAAAATGGGAAATTCGTACACGCCCTCGTCACGTGACCGGCGTGCTAACGAAATCTCGCGAGATTTCGGAATTTCATTGTCCCCTATGGATTCTTGGGTAATTTCCCAGGGACCATTGCGAGGACGATAGCCACGCCTACTCCCACGGGAGGAGAACCAGGAAGTCAGCTGAAGTCATCAGAAATAAAAGGTAAGTAAATAATATTTTTTTTTTTCAGGGTTCGTTTAGGTAAGTATGCTGTCTGTTGATTTTAATAACATGAACTTTCTTTTTAGGTACCAAACCACTTTAAACTTACTTCAAAACTTTATGGAAGGCCAACTGATCATAAGCGGAGACCTAAACATCCCCTTAATACCCGCAGAGGACACCTCTACAGGGCTGTCCTCCGTCCCCCGTGGTGTAAGGAAGGCTGCCCACGCAGCCTTGCATGCCGCACAGCTGATTGATGTGTGGCGCCTCTTTCACCTTGGGGAACAGGATTACACCTTCTTTTCTAGACCACACAAGGGGTACTCCCCCATTGATTACTTCTTGATGCCACACAACCAACTTCAGGCAGTCAAAAGATCCACCGTCGGGTCTATCACGTGGTCTGACCACGCCCCAGTTACATTACGCTATGCCTTGACCGACTTTTACAGGAGACAGACGAAGCCATGGAGACTCAATGAGAGCCTCCTCCAGGATGCCGAGGTACTGATGGACGTGACGACAGAACTATCCCATTATTTCCACACTAACAACACCGGGGACTGTGATACAGGCCTAGTTTGGGAGGCACACAAGGCGGTGATTCGCGGGGTACTGATAAAACACGGAGCACGACTTAAAAAACAGCGAACCGCTCAACTGTCCGAGTTACTCAGTAAACTTCAATTTTTAGAAGCAAAACACAAACAGACACCGAATACTCCCTTAGGTAGTGAGCTGGATAGTAGATACAATACGTACCCAGATAACCGATCTCCTCCACTTTAAAAGCTAAGACGGCGCTCCAGATCTCCTGTAAAAGAATCTACGAATCAGGTAATAAATGTGGTAGATTACTCGTGCAATCTCTGAAAGCCCAACGGGCGGCATCGTATATACCTCATGTTCTCTCTCCTTCGGGGACGTGAGAGATGCTGCCCCAACAAATTACCAATACATTCAAGTCCTTTTACGAGAATCTCTATAACCTAGATGCAGCCCGTCCCTCCCCAGTGCACATAGCCTATTACATAGCCTCTTCCAAGATGCCCGTCCTGCCGACGGGGGCGAGGGGCGTCTTGGAGGAACCTATAACATTGTCTGAAATCCAACTGGCAATAGGTAATACCAAGCGTGGGAAGGCCCCGGGTCCTGACGGCCTAACACTACAATATTATAAGACTCTACTCCCGTCACTTGGACATCATCTACTTCACCTTTTTAATGATCTTACTAAGGGGAGCAAGCTCCATGAGGCCACGTTACAGGCCCATATAGCGGTGATCCCTAAAGAAGGCAAGGACCCGTCTCAGTGCGGGAGCTACCGTCCAATTTCCCTATTGAACACAGATCTTAAGATTTTTACCAAAATCATAGCTACGAGGCTGCAGTCGTACATCCCCGACCTGATACACCTTGACCAGGTAGGCTTTGTCCCCACCAGGGAGGCTAGGGACAACACCACCAAAGTCCTGAACCTGTTGCATGCTGCCACCTTGGAAAACAGGCCGAGTATCTTTCTCAGCACAGACGCTGAGAAAGCTTTTGACAGGGTGAGTTGGGATTTCATGTCTGCCACACTACGTCATATAGGACTGGGTAACAACATGTTACGATGGATCCATTCAATATACACAACACCGTCGGCCAGGGTCAGGGCCAATGGGGTACTATCCAAACCCTTTCGGATTACAAACGGGACGCGACAGGGCTGCCCGCTCTCACCCTTCCTTTTCGTGTTGACCCTCGAATCATTCCTATGCCACATTAGATTAAACCCGAACATCACTGGTATTCCGGTTAAACATACCCAATACAAAGTGTCAGCCTACGCTGACGACTTGCTGTTTTCACTCTCCAACCCGGTGATATCTCTCCCGAATTTGATGCATATGGGACGCTCTCGAATTTAAAGATTAACTTCACCAAGTCAGAGGCGATGGGCATAGGGATACGGTGGCGCAGCTCAGCCACCTTCAAGCCAGCTTTAACCTGAAGTGGACAAACAGAGCCCTGAAGTACCTAGGTACATACATCCCTCATACACTCTCAAAACTGTACGAGCTTAACTTCCCACCATTACTATTGGAAATAAAATCACTTCTGACCCAATGGCAATCGGGCATGCACTCCTGGATAGGACGTTGCAACATCTTAAAGATGTCTATCCTCCCAAAAATCCTTTACCTGATGCAGGCCCTACCCATACACATACCAACCGCCTTCTTTAAAAGGGTACAATCTGCATTCACAGAATTTGTCTGGGTGAAAAAAAGACGTAGACTCGCCAATAAACTCCTTGTGCTCCCCAAATCGCACAGCGGACTAGCCCTACCAAATATTCAAGCCTACTATCAGGCTGTTCATCTGGGAAGGCTCATAGATTGGTGCCGCCATCAGGGAACCAAGCTATGGGCCAGGCTGGAACAATCCCAAAGTGTGATCCCGCTCAGGGGGGCGCCATGGTGCTACCCAGCACTGCCAGCGGAGATAAAACGTCACCCACTGATTGGTAACTCGGCGAGGGTCTGCGCTCGAATAATTTTGCAAGTGTCCCTCACCTCCTCGAACTCACCCCTTTACCCTATTATAGGCAACCCCTTATTTACTCCGGGTCTGTATGATGGAGGTCTTCGGAGTCTGGGGGAGGCGGGCCTACATCAAGCTTCCCACTTCAGTTCTGGTGGGCTCTGGAAAACGATGGCGAATTTCCTAGATCCTATGGGCCCGTTCCGTCTAGACTTCCTGAGGACACTCAAACTAACACATTTCCTCTCTACGATCCCACCCCCCCAAGGAAGATGCTCAGACGCTCACAGCCCTGGAGGTGCTATGCACTGACGCGGGTGCCCTTCCACATACACTTTCACTGACCTACAACCTTTTAAATGCTCCCTCAGCAGACTTTATTCCGCCGGGACTACTCAACTGGGAAAAAGAGTTAGCTTGCCAGTTCAATGACGCCAAGAGACAGCGTATTCTCCGATTTACACATAAATCCTCTATCTGTGCCAAGAGCCAAGAAACAAATTACAAAATTCTCTCACGGTGGTATAGGGCCCTTTCGCTACTCCACCAGCTCTACCTGAATACATCAGACCTATGTTGGAGATGTCATACTGACAAAGGGACCATGCTACATATTTTCTGGTCTTGCCCTAAACTTACGCACTTCTGGAAAGTGGTACGTGAGACAGTACAACAATTCATGGCCCGGCCCCTCACAGACGATCCAGCATTCTTTCTCTTACATGCCTCTGATATCCCTGACAGGAATTACAAGAAATCAGTGATTCGCCACCTACTTGATGCAGCTAAGGCCTGCATATCACTCCAGTGGAAATCGCCCCTTCCACCGACCATTGACCTCTGGCTTCGTAAGGTGGAGGACATCAGGAAAATGGAGGACCTTATCCTCACAGCACAAATAGAGAGGAGACCTTCACTAAAAGCTGGCAGGGCTGGAATGGGTTTATATACTCGGCTGAGGGCCAGGCCCTGAGAGGATCTGACACGGACACATAATGCCGCAGGCAGGGACAAAGATTTGTTGAGTATGGTGGCCATGGACAGAGGCCCCGTAACTACAACTCCGATTGGTTATCTGAGCACTCCATGATCGAGTAACACACCTTGCTTCCCCCCCACCCCTCTCCCTTTACCCCCTATACCTGATTCACCCCCCCCCCCTTTTTTTCTCTTTTCCCATTTGTCATTCCTACTCCTATGCTTCACCTCCCCCTCCATATATTGGAGGTGGTACCAATGTAGATACTAAGTTAGTTAAAAAGAAACTGGGAAGTGAGGCCACGGGACGACGAGAATTCACAACTCCACATGCTGATGTTTTTTATTTTTACTCTTGAGGATAAGGCTAGCAGAGATTTGATGATGTATTACCTGTACTGCCTTTCTCTCTGTAGGATATGTGGAAAGTATGTAACCTGTTGGTCTATGTGGACCCATTTCCTGCTATAAATAAACAATAAAAAAATAAAAAAAAGCCAAGACTGCAGGAGGTATAGGGCATGTGCTATTAAAAGATTATTATTTGGCCACTATCCTTGCACAAACCAGGACATGGTTTTCACACTCGCAGGGCCCCAGATAGTTGGAACTAGAACAATCACAAATCTCAGGACATAGCTTGGTGGACCTAATTCTTACCAGCAAATACTCCACACGGGCCCCATTACACCTTTCACCTACTACCGGAGCCACTCTCCATACCTGGAACACTTTTGTGTCTCTGGAATTTTTAGACTGTCCCCTAAAAACAATGCACCTTCCACTTGCTAGTTTATCACTCCTCTTACCAGACTTAAACATATCACATTGGTCGACCAAAAGCATACGCACAGTGACTGACCTGAGGATAGGGCCCTCTCCTAAAACCTTTAAGTTGCTCCAGTTGGAATACAACTTAGAGGATAGTGACTATTACAGATACCTCCAGATAACCCATTTACTCCACAAAACCCCCATTCACGACATTTCACTGCCTTGGAGGGTAACAATTTACCTTACAAATGTGACCACTAACATCAAAGGGATATCACTATTCTACTCCCTTATCCACTCTAAAACCACATTTCAAAAATCTAACAATATCAGGGCATGGGAGCAGGCCCTAGACACGGGGTATACTGAAGACCAATAGCGGAAAGCCTTACAAACCAACCTTAATGAGACCAAAAGTGCCAATTTGTGGGAAGTCACCCATAAGATAACCCTAAGGTGGTATCTAACCCCGCAAAGATTGTCCAAATTTAACCCCCAAAATTCTCCTATGTGCTGGAGGAAATGCGCCAATGTAGGCACATTGTATCATGTCCTGTGGGATTGCCCGGGGCTTCACCGACTTTGGGCTGAAATTTTCACCCTTATTTCTACATTAGTTGGGACTCCTGTCACACCAAATGCACCCTTGGCACTCTTATCACTTGGCATAGAAAACATACCATCAGGGGTCAGAACAGTAATTACTCACATCCTCCTAGGCACTAGACTAGTGATTTTACGACACTGGATGAACACTACTCCCCCGAATTTCAAGGAAATAATAGAGACAGTTAACACCCATGCAACTTATGAAGTGATGTTTGCCGCAACCCAAGGAAACTATGGCAAAATGAAATCAAAATGGTCCACCTGGTCCTCATGGTATACATCTACACATCCCTAAATAGACATGCTACATAACCAACACAGAGTAATTAATTCACCGTACCTGCCTTCCTTGGGAACTTCTATTTTCTGATAACCTCACCATATAAAACCTTTACTGGAAAATATTGACTCTACTTTTGTGCTTCCAGAGTACACCTCCAACCCCCCTTATGTGCTATCTCAGGATCTTTTTATGTTTCACTTATGTTTCCTGGTATATGTTTAACACTACACAATGACTGCCACATTGACTGTATATTCGATATACTTGGCTTATGTATTTATTAACAAGCATGTTCATTGAATACTGTATGACTCCAATTGAAACCAATAAAAATTATTGTTGTTAAAAAAATAAATTTCAGATATCACTGTGTCTTCGGTTTTACATTTAAGTAGCCTTGTGGGGAGAAGGATCATAGAGAAGACCTCTAAAGGAGGAGGCTCCGGGGAACTGATATGGTGTTATATTCTTATTAATTTATCACAACAATAGCACTATACAGTAAAAGTGTTGCAAATAAGAACTACTTGAATGCGTACCAGATTGAAACAAAGTGGGAGTGCAGATATAAGGTATTCAAAATAGAAGAGAAAAAATAGGGGGCTGTAGGGAGAGGGGGGACATTTAAGGTGTGAAAGTGAGGAAAAGATGGCCTGGAGCTATCTCCACCCCCTGTGCCTGAAAACGCCCACCCCAGAGTAATGGTAGAAAATTAGACAATATGGTTATATTTTCATTGTTTGTTTTGCATTTTTTCATATACAATGTTGAGATTCTCTTTAGCCCTGATGAGGGGGGACTCAACTCCTATTTAAATGTGTTGGCCCGTTGACTTAAATATCTTCTGAGATTAAATAAAAATATATTACATACAAAAATACTCTTTCTCTTACCTATTAAAAAAATAAAGGAAATGTTTTTGGGCTTTAAGGAATCCAAAAATTAGGCTTTCTTTGGTCACCAACAGGAAAATAGGATTTCTACTCAAAATATATTTTCATGCGAAAAAAAAAAAATCATATGTCTTACCACAGAGAATCAGGCAAGGGTGTATAGGCCCGTAAAGTGCGTGCACTGTATTCTTTAAATATAAACCAATTTGAATTTTGAATTTAAATCTGAACCATTTTAAAGCAATTCCCACTTTCTGTTATAGGAGATGTACTGAATGGAGGACCATGGACTACAAAAGCAGATTGGATTTAGCGTTAAATGCAGGCATGGGTGGGAAATGCCACTAGGCATCATTTTGAAAGGGATAAAACCCTTTAAAGTGCATTGTGTGTGTTAAGAGACACACCCTGGAATTCATGAATTCATGAAAAGTGTGGTTGATACTCTCTAAAAATCTGTCTTGAGGTAAGTGTGACAAATGGCAAAACTCATGGTCAGATTCATGTTCATGTCAGTAAGTGTATATGAATCTGTCACAATTCTGAGGTTTACAGCCAGACGCACAATTTGGAGCAACTGGAAGACTATTGCTGCGTACACACGACCAGACTTTTCAACGGACTTGGTCCGGCTGACAATCCAACGGACTTTGCAGCTGAGGTCCGCCGGACTTTCAAGTGAACGGACTTGGCCACACACGATCACGCCAAGAGTCTGACGGATTCGAACGTGATGACGTAGAATAAGGAATTTCATAGCCCTAGCGTCGGTTTTAGTCGGTCGGACTAGCACACAGACGACTGGATTTTTCATCCGGACTCGAGTCCATCGGAAATATTTGAAGGCGGTTTTATTTCTAGGTCTGCCGGGCTTTTGGGAAGAAAAAGTCCACTGGAGCCCACACATGATCGAATTGTCCGACGGACTCTGGTCTGCCAGAAAGTACGATTGTGTGTATGCGGCATTACAGAAACATATAAAATATCAGTTCTAGAGAAGCCTAAAGGCACAGTTTGTCACAGAATTGTCTCAAAGATGCAACACACACAATCAACATTTTACTCCAGCATGAAAGAGGTCTTATTTACCTCCAGTTATTACTGATATGGTGCTATTTCCGGACTCATTTGTTGCGAAAATAACACCATACATTAAAATTGTTGCAAATAAGGAATACTTTAATTTGTACCATATGTCAGTACTAGCAATGAAAATGTTGTAGGGTTTTTGTGATTTTGGTCAATGCTTGTGACCACAAGCACACTGCCAAAAATATGTTACACATGCTATTTATACAGTTTACAGTGATATTAAAGGTTATTTATTTTGTTAGTTTGCTAAAATAAAATATGATATACTTACATGTTCTGTGCAATTATATTGCACAGCGTGGCCCCTTACCTCCTCTTCTGGAGTGCTCTGCTGGCGTGTCCACTGCTTCTTCCTCAGGGGCCCTGATAGCCCACTGCTTACTAAGAGAGCACCCGCGGAAGAAGCAGTGGGCTATGAGGGCACCCATCCTGGTGCACTCCCAAGCTGGGATGTATGCCTTAATAGCCCCACACAATGTGGTTCAGTCATGCCGCCCCACTTACTCACAGGATTTGGCTGACAGCAGCAGGAGCCCATGGCTCCCCATGCTCTTGGAGTCTCCTGTAGAGAATGCATTAAGGAAAAAAAACTTTTGAATTTAGAACCACTTTAATATAACTGCTGTCATCTAATGTGATGTACGAGTACTGCAGTCAATCAGGCTTACTATGTTTGTTGGGTGCAAAAAAGTTTATGCTCCAATCTGAACTTGATGAAACAGTGTTGTCTGTTGCTTTCTTAGAGAACCTGTGAGGACAGAAAATAGATAGCTGCCATTTCTGAAATTTCTTTTTTTGGTGCAAGTTACAGGTTTGTCATCTTCATCCTGGCTTCACTGATCTGGCTCAAGCTTATAAGACAAGAATTTAGACAGTCTAGTCCTCAATGACCACATGCTTGTTCTATATCTCTCACCAGGCAGCCAGGATCAGGAAGACAGCCCTGGGACATAACTTGGCAGTTTGAATATTCCTATTCTTACAAGTTTACTTCCTTAAGGCTTAGTAATTTGTTGAAAGACAACTATTAACCACTTGCTTACTGGGCACTTAAACACCCCCAAAACTAGTGGGTTCTGAGAGGAGTTTTTTCAGCTGTAAAAATGCTCTAACATCAAAAAGTTCCAATAAATGCCGCTCACTGGCGTTTAACGTTTTTGTTCTTATTGAAAAAAAAAAACCTCTTAAAAACGCTAACGCTAAAAAAACACTAAAACACGCTGAAAACTCTACCGTTGTAAAACTCACTGCAAAGCTACTGCCGTTTTTCTAACATTATTATAACGTCCAGTGTGGATGAGGCCTTATTATAGTTAGGGCAGTTCTTGATATATGCATGTTAAGAAGACCGGATCTACATCATTGCAGCTTTATCAGTGTCTTTAGCAGTGTGTCCTCATGTCTATGTAGAGTCTTCCATGTCTCATGTCTCCTCATGTCTATGTAGAGTCTTACATGTCTCATGTGTCCTCATGTCTATGTAGCGTCTTCCATGTCTCATGTCTACTCATGTCTATGGAGAGTCTTCCATGTCTCATGTCTCCTCATGTCTATGGAGAGTCTTCCATGTCTCATGTGTCCTCATGTCTATGTTGCGTCTTCCATGTCTCATGTGTCCTCATGTCTATGTAGAGTCTTCCATGTATCACGTGTCCTCATGTCTATGTAGCATCTTCCATGTCTCATGTCTATGGAGAGTCGTCCATGTCTCATGTGTCCTCATGTCTATGTAGCATCTTTCATGTCTCATGTCTATGGAGAGTCTTCCATGTCTCATGTGTCCTCATGTCTATGTAGCGTCTTCCATGCCTCATTTCTCCTCATGTCTATGGAGAGTCTTCCATGTCTCATGTGTCCTCATGTCTATGTAGCGTCTTCCATGTCTCATGTGTCCTCATGTCTATGTAGCGTCTTCCATATCTCATGTGTCCTCATGTCTATGTAGAGTCTTCCATGTCTCACGTGTCCTCATGTCTATGTAGCGTCTTCCATGTCTCATGTCTCCTCATGTCTATGGAGACTCTTCCGTGTCTCATGTCTCCTCATGTCTATGTAGAGTCTTCCAGGTCTCATGTGTCCTCATGCCTATGTAGAGTCTTCCATGTCTCATGTGTCCTCATGTCTATGTAGCATCTTCCATGTCTCATGTCTATGGAGAGTCTTCAATGTCTCATGTGTCCTCATGTCTATGTAGCGTCTTCCATGTCTCCTTTCTCCTCATGTCTATGGAGAGTCTTCCATGCCTCATGTGTCCTCATGTCTATGTAGAGTCTTCCATGTCTCATGTGTCCTTATGTCTATGTAGCGTCTTCCATGTCTCCTTTCTCCTCATGTCTATGTAGTGTCTTCCATGTCTCATGTGTCCTCATGTCTATGTAGCATCTTCCATGTCTCATGTGTCCTCATGTCTATGTAGAGTCTCCCATGTCTCACGTGCCCTCATGTCTATGTAGCATCTTTCACGTCTCATGTCTATGGAGAGTCTTCCATGTCTCATGTGTCCTCATGTCTATGCAGCGTCTTCCATGTCTCATTTCTCCTCATGTCTATGGAGAGTCTTCCATGTCTCATGTCTCCTCATGTCTATGTAGCGTCTTCCATGTCTCATGTGTCCTCATGTCTATGTAGCGTCTTCCATGTCTCATTTCTCCTCATGTCTATGGAGAGTCTTCCATGTCTCATGTGTCCTCATGTCTATGTAGCGTCTTCCATGTCTCATGTGTCCTCATGTCTATGTAGCGCCTTCCATGTCTCATTTCTCCTCATGTCTATGGAGAGTCTTCCATGTCTCGGGTGTCCTCATGTCTATGTAGCGTCTTCCATATCTCATGTGTCCTCATGTCTATGTAGAGTCTTCCATGTCTCACGTGTCCTCATGTCTATGTAGCGTCTTCCATGTCTCATGTCTCCAGATGTCTATGGAGACTCTTCCGTGTCTCATGTCTCCTCATGTCTATGTAGAGTCTTCCAGGTCTCATGTGTCCTCATGTCTATGTAGAGTCTTTCATGTCTCATGTGTCCTTATGTCTATGGAGAGTCTTCCATGTCTCACGTGTCCTCATGTCTATGTAGCATCTTTCATGTCTCATGTCTATGGAGAGTCTTCCATGTCTCATGTGTCCTCATGTCTATGCAGCGTCTTCCATGTCTCATTTCTCCTCATGTCTATGGAGAGTCTTCCATGTCTCATGTGTCCTCATGTCTATGTAGCGTCTTCCATGTCTCATGTGTCCTCATGTCTATGTAGCGTCTTCCATGTCTCATTTCTCCTCATGTCTATGGAGAGACTTCCATGTCTCATGTGTCCTCATGTCTATGTAGCGTCTTCCATATCTCATGTGTCCTCATGTCTATGTAGAGTCTTCCATGTCTCACGTGTCCTCATGTCTATGTAGCGTCTTCCATGTCTCATGTGTCCTCATGTCTATGTAGCGTCTTCCATGTCTCATTTCTCCTCATGTCTATGGAGAGACTTCCATGTCTCATGTGTCCTCATGTCTATGTAGCGTCTTCCATGTCTCATTTCTCCTCATGTCTATGGAGAGACTTCCATGTCTCATGTGTCCTCATGTCTATGTAGCGTCTTCCATATCTCATGTGTCCTCATGTCTATGTAGAGTCTTCCATGTCTCACGTGTCCTCATGTCTATGTAGCGTCTTCCATGTCTCATGTCTCCAGATGTCTATGGAGACTCTTCCGTGTCTCATGTCTCCTCATGTCTATGTAGAGTCTTCCAGGTCTCATGTGTCCTCATGTCTATGTAGAGTCTTTCATGTCTCATGTGTCCTTATGTCTATGGAGAGTCTTCCATGTCTCACGTGTCCTCATGTCTATGTAGCATCTTTCATGTCTCATGTCTATGGAGAGTCTTCCATGTCTCATGTGTCCTCATGTCTATGCAGCGTCTTCCATGTCTCATTTCTCCTCATGTCTATGGAGAGTCTTCCATGTCTCATGTGTCCTCATGTCTATGTAGAGTCTTCCATGTCTCATGTGTCCTCATGTCTATGTAGCGTCTTCCATGTCTCATTTCTCCTCATGTCTATGGAGAGACTTCCATGTCTCATGTGTCCTCATGTCTATGTAGCGTCTTCCATATCTCATGTGTCCTCATGTCTATGTAGAGTCTTCCATGTCTCACGTGTCCTCATGTCTATGTAGCGTCTTCCATGTCTCATGTCTCCAGATGTCTATGGAGACTCTTCCGTGTCTCATGTCTCCTCATGTCTATGTAGAGTCTTCCAGGTCTCATGTGTCCTCATGTCTATGTAGAGTCTTTCATGTCTCATGTGTCCTCATGTCTATGGAGAGTCTTCCATGTCTCACGTGTCCTCATGTCTATGTAGCATCTTTCATGTCTCATGTCTATGGAGAGTCTTCCATGTCTCATGTGTCCTCATGTCTATGCAGTGTCTTCCATGTCTCATTTCTCCTCATGTCTATGGAGAGTCTTCCATGTCTCATGTGTCCTCATGTCTATGTAGCGTCTTCCATGTCTCATGTGTCCTCATGTCTATGTAGCGTCTTCCATGTCTCATTTCTCCTCATGTCTATGGAGAGTCTTCCATGTCTCATGTGTCCTCATGTCTATGTAGCGTCTTCCATATCTCATGCGTCCTCATGTCTATGTAGAGTCTTCCATGTCTCACGTGTCCTCATGTCTATGTAGCGTCTTCCATGTCTCGTGTCTCCAGATGTCTATGGAGACTCTTCCGTGTCTCATGTCTCCTCATGTCTATGTAGAGTCTTCCAGGTCTCATGTGTCCTCATGTCTATGTAGAGTCTTTCATGTCTCATGTGTCCTCATGTCTATGGAGAGTCTTCCATGTCTCACGTGTCCTCATGTCTATGGAGAGTCTTCCATGTCTCATGTCTCCTCATGTCTATGGAGAGTCTTCCATGTCTCATGTCTCCTCATGTCTATGTAGCATCTTCCATGTCTCATGTTTCCTCATGTCTATGGAGAGTCTTCCATGTCTCATGTGTCCTCATGTCTATGGGAAGTCTTCTATGTCTCATGTCCTCTCATGTCTAAGTAGAGTGTCTCATGTGTCCTCATGTCTATGTAGCATCTACCAAGTCTCATGTTTCCTCAAGTCTATGGAGAGTCTTCCATGTCTCATGTGTCCTCATGTCTATGTAGCGTCTTCCATGTCTTATGTCTATGGAGAGTCTTCCATGTCTCATGTGTCCTCATGTCTATGGAAAGTCTTCCATGTCTCATGTGTCCTCATGTCTATGTAGTGTCTTCCATGTCTCATGTGTCCTGATGTCTGCTTAGCGTCTTCAATGTCTCATGTGTCCTCATGTCTATCTAGCGTCTTCCATGCCTCATTTCTCCTCATATCTATGGAGAGTCTTCCATGTCTCATGTGTCCTCATGTCTATGTAGTGTCTTCCATGTCTCATGTGTCCTGATGTCTAGGTAGAGTCTTCCATGTCTCATGTCTCCTCATGGCTATGTAGAGTCTTCCATGTCTCATGTGTCCTCATATCTATGTAGCGTCTTCCATGTCTAACGTGTACCTCATGTCTATGAAGCATCTTCCATGTCTCACGTGTCCTCATGTCTCAGTAGAGTCTTCCATGTCTCATGTTCCCTCATGTCTATGGGAAGTCTTCCATGTCTCATGTGTCCTCATGTCTATTTAGTGTCTTCCATGTCTCATGTGTCCTGATGTCTATGTAGCATTTTCCATGTCTCATGTGTCCTCATGGCTATGTAGCCTCTTCCATATCTCATGTGTCCTCATGTCTATGTAGTGTCTTCCATGTCTCATGTCTATGGAGAGTGTTCCATGTCTCACGTGTCCTCATGTCTATGTAGCGTCTTCCATGTCTCATGTGTCCTCATGTCTATGTAGCGTCTTCCATGTCTAACGTGTACCTCATGTCTATGTAGCATCTTCCATGTCTCACGTGTCCTCATGTCTCAGTAGAGTCTTCCATGTCTCATGTCTCCTCATGTCTATGGAGAGACTTCCATGTCTCATTTGTCCTCATGTCTATGGGAAGTCTTCCATGTCTCATGTCCCCTCATGTCTAAGTAGAGTGTCTCATGTGTCCTCATGTCTATGTAGCATCTTCCAAGTCTCATGTTTCCTCATGTCTATGGAGAGCTTTCCATGTCTCATGTGTCCTCATGTCTATGGGAAGTCTTCCATGTCTCATGTGTCCTCATGTCTATGTAGTGTCTTCCATGTCTCATGTGTCCTTATGTCTATGTAGCAGGTTCCATGCCTCACGTGTACCTCATGTCTATGTAGCATCTTCCATGTCTCAAGTGTCCTCATGTCTATGTAGAGTCTTCCATGTCTCATGTTTCCTCATGTCTATGGAGAGTCTTCCATGTCTCATGTCTCCTCATGTCTATGTAGCGTCTTCCATGTCTCATGTTCCCTCATGTCTATGGAGAGTCTTCCATGTCTCATGTGTCCTCATGTCTATGTAGCGTCTTCCATGTCTCATTTCTCCTCATATCTATGGAGAGTCTACCATGTCTTATGTGTCCTCATGTCTATGGAGTATCTTCCATGTTTCAAGTGTCCTGATGTCTATGTAGAGTCTTCCATGTCTCATGTCTCCTCATGTCTATGTAGAGTCTTCCATGTCTCATGTGTCCTCATGTCTATGTAGCGTCTTCCATGTCTAACGTGTACCTCATGTCTATGTAGCATCTTCCATGTCTCACGTGTCCTCATGTCTCAATAGAGTCTTCCATGTCTCATTTCTCCTCATGTCTATGGAGAGACATCCATGTCTCATTTGTCCAAATGTCTATGGGAAGTCTTCCATGTCTCATGTCCCCTCATGTCTAAGTAGAGTGTCTCATGTGTCCTCATGTCTATGTAGCATCTTCCAAGTCTCATGTTTCCTCATGTCTATGGAGAGTCTTCCATGTCTCATGTGTCCTCATGTCTATGGGAAGTCTTCCATGTCTCATATGTCCTCATGTCTATGTAGCGTCTTCCATGTCTCACGTGTACCTCATGTCTGTGTAGCATCTTCCATGTCTCAAGTGTCCTCATGTCTATCTAGAGTCTTCCATGTCTCATGTCTCCTCATGTCTATGGAGAGTTTTCCATGTCTCATGTCTCCTCATGTCTATGTAGCGTCTTCCATGTCTCATGTTCCCTCATGTCTATGGAGAGTCTTCCATGTCTCATGTGTCCTCATGTCTATGGGAAGTCTTCCATGTCTCATGTCCTCTCATGTCTAAGTAGAGTGTCTCATGTGTCCTCATGTCTAAGTAGAGTGTCTCATGTGTCCTCATGTCTATGTAGCATCTTCCAAGTCTCATGTTTCCTCAAGTCTATGGAGAGTCTTCCATGTCTCATGTGTCCTCATGTCTATGTAGCGTCTTCCATGTCTAACGTGTACCTCATGTCTATGTAGCATCTTCCATGTCTCACGTGTCCTCATGTCTCAGTAGAGTCTTCCATGTCTCATGTCTCCTCATGTCTATGGAGAGACTTCCATGTCTCATTTGTCCTCATGTCTATGGGAAGTCTTCCATGTCTCATGTCCCCTCATGTCTAAGTAGAATGTCTCATGTGTCCTCATGTCTATGTAGAATCTTCCAAGTCTCATGTTTCCTCATGTCTATGTAGAGTCTTCCATGTCTCATGTGTCCTCATGTCTATGGGAAGTCTTCCATGTCTCATGTGTCCTCATGTCTATGTAGTGTCACATGTGTCCTCATGTCTATGTAGCGTCTTCCATGTCTCACGTGTACCTCATGTCTATGTAGCATCTTCCATGTCTCAAGTGTCCTCATGTCTATCTAGAGTCTTCCATGTCTTATGTCTCCTCATGTCTATGGAGAGTCTTCCATGTCTCATGTCTCCTCATGTCTATGTAGCATCTTCCATGTCTCATGTTCCCTCATGTCTATGGAGAGTCTTCCATGTCTCATGTGTCCTCATGTCTATGGGAAGTCTTCTATGTCTCATGTCCTCTCATGTCTAAGTAGAGTGTCTCATGTGTCCTCATGTCTAAGTAGAGTGTCTCATGTGTCCTCATGTCTATGTAGCATCTACCAAGTCTCATGTTTCCTCAAGTCTATGGAGAGTCTTCCATGTCTCATGTATCCTCATGTCTATGTAGCGTCTTCCATGTCTCATGTCTATGGAGAGTCTTCCATGTCTCATGTGTCCTCATGTCTATGGAAAGTCTTCCATGTCTCATGTGTCCTCATGTCTATGTAGTGTCTTCCATGTCTCATGTGTCCTGATGTCTGCTTAGCGTCTTCAATGTCTCATGTGTCCTCATGTCTATCTAGCGTCTTCCATGCCTCATTTCTCCTCATATCTATGGAGAGTCTTCCATGTCTCATGTGTCCTCATGTCTATGTAGTGTCTTCCATGTCTGATGTGTCCTGATGTCTATATAGAGTCTTCCATTTCTCATGTCTCCTCATGTCTATGTAGAGTATTCCATGTCTCATGTGTCCTCATATCTATGTAGCGTCTTCCATGTCTAACGTGTACCTCATGTCTATGTAGCATCTTCCATGTCTCACGTGTCCTCATGTCTCAGTAGAGTCTTCCATGTCTCATGTTCCCTCATGTCTATGGGAAGTCTTCCATGTCTCATGTGTCCTCATGTCTATTTAGTGTCTTCCATGTCTCATGTGTCCTGATGTCTATGTAGCGTTTTCCATGTCTCATGTGTCCTCATGGCTATGTAGCCTCTTCCATATCTCATGTGTCCTCATGTCTATGTAGTGTCTTCCATGTCTCATGTCTATGGAGAGTGTTCCATGTCTCACGTGTCCTCATGTCTATGTAGCGTCTTCCATGTCTCATGTGTCCTCATGTCGATGTAGCGTCTTCCATGTCTAACGTGTACCTCATGTCTATGTAGCATCTTCCATGTCTCACAGGTCCTCATGTCTCAGTAGAGTCTTCCATGTCTCATGTCTCCTCATGTCTATGGAGAGACTTCCATGTCTCATTTGTCCTCATGTCTATGGGAAGTCTTCCATGTCTCATGTCCCCTCATGTCTAAGTAGAGTGTCTCATGTGTCCTCATGTCTATGTAGCATCTTCCAAGTCTCATGTTTCCTCATGTCTTTGGAGAGCTTTCCATGTCTCATGTGTCCTCATGTCTATGGGAAGTCTTCCATGTCTCATGTGTCCTCATGTCTATGTAGTGTCTTCCATGTCTCATGTGTCCTTATGTCTATGTAGCGTCTTCCATGCCTCACGTGTACCTCATGTCTATGTAGCATCTTCCATGTCTCAAGTGTCCTCATGTCTATGTAGAGTCTTCCATGTCTCATGTCTCCTCATGTCTATGGAGAGTCTTCCATGTCTCATGTCTCCTCATGTCTATGTAGCGTCTTCCATGTCTCATGTTCCCTCATGTCTATGGAGAGTCTTCCATGTCTCATGTGTCCTCATGTCTATGTAGCGTCTTCCATGTCTCATTTCTCCTCATATCTATGGAGAGTCTACCATGTCTTATGTGTCCTCATGTCTATGGAGTATCTTCCATGTTTCAAGTGTCCTGATGTCTATGTAGAGTCTTCCATGTCTCATGTCTCCTCATGTCTATGTAGAGTCTTCCATGTCTCATGTGTCCTCATGTCTATGTAGCGTCTTCCATGTCTAACGTGTACCTCATGTCTATGTAGCATCTTCCATGTCTCACGTGTCCTCATGTCTCAATAGAGTCTTCCATGTCTCATTTCTCCTCATGTCTATGGAGAGACTTCCATGTCTCATTTGTCCACATGTCTATGGGAAGTCTTCCATGTCTCATGTCCCCTCATGTCTAAGTAGAGTGTCTCATGTGTCCTCATGTCTATGTAGCATCTTCCAAGTCTCATGTTTCCTCATGTCTATGGAGAGTCTTCCATGTCTCATGTGTCCTCATGTCTATGTAGTGTCTTGCATGTCTCATATGTCCTCATGTCTATGTAGCGTCTTCCATGTCTCACGTGTACCTCATGTCTGTGTAGCATCTTCCATGTCTCAAGTGTCCTCATGTCTATCTAGAGTCTTCCATGTCTCATGTCTCCTCATGTCTATGGAGAGTCTTCCATGTCTCATGTCTCCTCATGTCTATGTAGCGTCTTCCATGTCTCATGTTCCCTCATGTCTATGGAGAGTCTTCCATGTCTCATGTGTCCTCATGTCTATGGGAAGTCTTCCATGTCTCATGTCCTCTCATGTCTAAGTAGAGTGTCTCATGTGTCCTCATGTCTAAGTAGAGTGTCTCATGTGTCCTCATGTCTATGTAGCATCTTCCAAGTCTCATGTTTCCTCAAGTCTATGGAGAGTCTTCCATGTCTCATGTGTCCTCATGTCTATGTAGCGTCTTCCATGTCTAACGTGTACCTCATGTCTATGTAGCATCTTCCATGTCTCACGTTTCCTCATGTCTAAGTAGAGTCTTCCATGTCTCATGTCTCCTCATGTCTATGGAGAGACTTCCATGTCTCATTTGTCCTCATGTCTATGGGAAGTCTTCCATGTCTCATGTCCCCTCATGTCTAAGTAGAGTGTCTCATGTGTCCTCATGTCTATGTAGCATCTTCCAAGTCTCATGTTTCCTCATGTCTATGTAGAGTCTTCCATGTCTCATGTGTCCTCATGTCTATGGGAAGTCTTCCATGTCTCATGTGTCCTCATGTCTATGTAGTGTCACATGTGTCCTCATGTCTATGTAGCGTCTTCCATGTCTCACGTGTACCTCATGTCTATGTAGCATCTTCCATGTCTCAAGTGTCCTCATGTCTATCTAGAGTCTTCCATGTCTCATGTCTCCTCATGTCTATGGAGAGTCTTCCATGTCTCATGTCTCCTCATGTCTATGTAGCATCTTCCATGTCTCATGTTCCCTCATGTCTATGGAGAGTCTTCCATGTCTCATGTGTCCTCATGTCTATGGGAAGTCTTCTATGTCTCATGTCCTCTCATGTCTAAGTAGAGTGTCTCATGTGTCCTCATGTCTAAGTAGAGTGTCTCATGTGTCCTCATGTCTATGTAGCATCTACCAAGTCTCATGTTTCCTCAAGTCTATGGAGAGTCTTCCATGTCTCATGTGTCCTCATGTCTATGTAGCGTCTTCCATGTCTTATGTCTATGGAGAGTCTTCCATGTCTCATGTGTCCTCATGTCTATGGAAAGTCTTCCATGTCTCATGTGTCCTCATGTCTATGTAGTGTCTTCCATGTCTCATGTGTCCTGATGTCTGCTTAGCGTCTTCAATGTCTCATATGTCCTCATGTCTATCTAGCGTCTTCCATGCCTCATTTCTCCTCATATCTATGGAGAGTCTTCCATGTCTCATGTGTCCTCATGTCTATGTAGTGTCTTCCATGTCTCATGTGTCCTGATGTCTAGGTAGAGTCTTCCATGTCTCATGTCTCCTCATGGCTATATAGAGTCTTCCATGTCTCATGTGTCCTCATATCTATGTAGCGTCTTCCATGTCTAACGTGTACCTCATGTCTATGAAGCATCTTCCATGTCTCACGTGTCCTCATGTCTCAGTAGAGTCTTCCATGTCTCATGTTCTCTCATGTCTATGGGAAGTCTTCCATGTCTCATGTGTCCTCATGTCTATTTAGTGTCTTCCATGTGTCATGTGTCCTGATGTCTATGTAGCGTTTTCCATGTCTCATGTGTCCTCATGGCTATGTAGCCTCTTCCATATCTCATGTGTCCTCATGTCTATGTAGTGTCTTCCATGTCTCATGTCTATGGAGAGTGTTCCATGTCTCACGTGTCCTCATGTCTATGTAGCGTCTTCCATGTCTAACGTGTACCTCATGTCTATGTAGCATCTTCCATGTCTCACGTGTCCTCATGTCTCAGTAGAGTCTTCCATGTCTCATGTCTCCTCATGTCTATGGAGAGACTTCCATGTCTCATTTGTCCTCATGTCTATGGGAAGTCTTCCATGTCTCATGTCCCCTCATGTCTAAGTAGAGTGTCTCATGTGTCCTCATGTCTATGTAGCATCTTCCAAGTCTCATGTTTCCTCATGTCTATGGAGAGCTTTCCATGTCTCATGTGTCCTCATGTCTATGGGAAGTCTTCCATGTCTCATGTGTCCTCATGTCTATGTAGTGTCTTCCATGTTTCATGTGTCCTTATGTCTATGTAGCGTGTTCCATGCCTCACGTGTACCTCATGTCTATGTAACATCTTCCATGTCTCAAGTGTCCTCATGTCTATGTAGAGTCTTCCATGTCTCATGTTTCCTCATGTCTATGGAGAGTCTTCCATGTCTCATGTCTCCTCATGTCTATGTAGCGTCTTCCATGTCTCATGTTCCCTCATGTCTATGGAGAGTCTTCCATGTCTCATGTGTCCTCATGTCTATGTAGCGTCTTCCATGTCTCATTTCTCCTCATATCTATGGAGAGTCTACCATGTCTTATGTGTCCTCATGTCTATGGAGTATCTTCCATGTTTCAAGTGTCCTGATGTCTATGTAGAGTCTTCCATGTCTCATGTCTCTTCATGTCTATGTAGAGTCTTCCATGTCTCATGTGTCCTCATGTCTATGTAACGTCTTCCATGTCTAACGTGTACCTCATGTCTATGTAGCATCTTCCATGTCTCACGTGTCCTCATGTCTCAATAGAGTCTTCCATGTCTCATTTCTCCTCATGTCTATGGAGAGACTTCCATGTCTCATTTGTCCAAATGTCTATGGGAAGTCTTCCATGTCTCATGTCCCCTCAAGTCTAAGTAGAGTGTCTCATGTGTCCTCATGTCTATGTAGCATCTTCCAAGTCTCATGTTTCCTCATGTCTATGGAGAGTCTTCCATGTCTCATGTGTCCTCATGTCTATGGGAAGTCTTCCATGTCTCATGTGTCCTCATGTCTATGTAGTGTCTTCCATGTCTCATATGTCCTCATGTCTATGTAGCGTCTTCCATGTCTCACGTGTACCTCATGTCTGTGTAGCATCTTCCATGTCTCAAGTGTCCTCATGTCTATCTAGAGTCTTCCATGTCTCATGTCTCCTCATGTCTATGGAGAGTTTTCCATGTCTCATGTCTCCTCATGTCTATGTAGCGTCTTCCATGTCTCATGTTCCCTCATGTCTATGGAGAGTCTTCCATGTCTCATGTGTCCTCATGTCTATGGGAAGTCTTCCATGTCTAACGTGTACCTCATGTCTATGTAGCATCTTCCATGTCTCACGTGTCCTCATGTCTCAGTAGAGTCTTCCATGTCTCATGTCTCCTCATGTCTATGGAGAGACTTCCATGTCTCATTTGTCCTCATGTCTATGGGAAGTCTTCCATGTCTCATGTCCCCTCATGTCTAAGTAGAGTGTCTCATGTGTCCTCATGTCTATGTAGAATCTTCCAAGTCTCATGTTTCCTCATGTCTATGTAGAGTCTTCCATGTTTCATGTGTCCTCATGTCTATGGGAAGTCTTCCATGTCTCATGTGTCCTCATGTCTATGTAGTGTCACATGTGTCCTCATGTCTATGTAGCGTCTTCCATGTCTCACGTGTACCTCATGTCTATGTAGCATCTTCCATGTCTCAAGTGTCCTCATGTCTATCTAGAGTCTTCCATGTCTCATGTCTCCTCATGTCTATGGAGAGTCTTCCATGTCTCATGTCTCCTCATGTCTATGTAGCATCTTCCATGTCTCATGTTCCCTCATGTCTATGGAGAGTCTTCCATGTCTCATGTGTCCTCATGTCTATGGGAAGTCTTCTATGTCTCATGTCCTCTCATGTCTAAGTAGAGTGTCTCATGTGTCCTCATGTCTAAGTAGAGTGTCTCATGTGTCCTCATGTCTATGTAGCATCTACCAAGTCTCATGTTTCCTCAAGTCTATGGAGAGTCTTCCATGTCTCATGTGTCCTCATGTCTATGTAGCGTCTTCCATGTCTCATGTCTATGGAGAGTCTTCCATGTCTCATGTGTCCTCATGTCTATGGAAAGTCTTCCATGTCTCATGTGTCCTCATGTCTATGTAGTGTCTTCCATGTCTCATGTGTCCTGATGTCTGCTTAGCGTCTTCAATGTCTCATGTGTCCTCATGTCTATCTAGCGTCATCCATGCCTCATTTCTCCTCATATCTATGGAGAGTCTTCCATGTCTCATGTGTCCTCATGTCTATGTAGTGTCTTCCATGTCTCATGTGTCCTGATGTCTATGTAGAGTCTTCCATGTCTCATTTCTCCTCATGTCTATGTAGAGTCTTCCATGTCTCATGTGTCCTCATATCTATGTAGCGTCTTCCATGTCTAACGTGTACCTCATGTCTATGTAGCATCTTCCATGTCTCACGTGTCCTCATGTCTCAGTAGAGTCTTCCATGTCTCATGTTCCCTCATGTCTATGGGAAGTCTTCCATGTCTCATGTGTCCTCATGTCTATTTAGTGTCTTCCATGTCTCATGTGTCCTGATGTCTATGTAGCGTTTTCCATGTCTCATGTGTCCTCATGGCTATGTAGCCTCTTCCATATCTCATGTGTCCTCATGTCTATGTAGTGTCTTCCATGTCTCATGTCTATGGAGAGTGTTCCATGTCTCACGTGTCCTCATGTCTATGTAGCGTCTTCCATGTCTCATGTGTTCTCATGTCGATGTAGCGTCTTCCATGTCTAACGTGTACCTCATGTCTATGTAGCATCTTCCATGTCTCACGTGTCCTCATGTCTCAGTAGAGTCTTCCATGTCTCATGTCTCCTCATGTCTATGGAGAGACTTCCATGTCTCATTTGTCCTCATGTCTATGGGAAGTCTTCCATGTCTCATGTCCCCTCATGTCTAAGTAGAGTGTCTCATGTGTCCTCATGTCTATGTAGCATCTTCCAAGTCTCATGTTTCCTCATGTCTATGGAGAGCTTTCCATGTCTCATGTGTCCTCATGTCTATGGGAAGTCTTCCATGTCTCATGTGTCTTAATGTCTATGTAGTGTCTTCCATGTCTCATGTGTCCTTATGTCTATGTAGCGTGTTCCATGCCTCACGTGTACCTCATGTCTATGTAGCATCTTCCATGTCTCAAGTGTCCTCATGTCTATGTAGAGTCTTCCATGTCTCATGTTTCCTCATGTCTATGGAGAGTCTTCCATGTCTCATGTCTCCTCATGTCTATGTAGCGTCTTCCATGTCTCATGTTCCCTCATGTCTATGGAGAGTCTTCCATGTCTCATGTGTCCTCATGTCTATGTAGCGTCTTCCATGTCTCATTTCTCCTCATATCTATGGAGAGTCTACCATGTCTTATGTGTCCTCATGTCTATGGAGTATCTTCCATGTTTCAAGTGTCCTGATGTCTATGTAGAGTCTTCCATGTCTCATGTCTCTTCATGTCTATGTAGAGTCTTCCATGTCTCATGTGTCCTCATGTCTATGTAACGTCTTCCATGTCTAACGTGTACCTCATGTCTATGTAGCATCTTCCATGTCTCACGTGTCCTCATGTCTCAATAGAGTCTTCCATGTCTCATTTCTCCTCATGTCTATGGAGAGACTTCCATGTCTCATTTGTCCAAATGTCTATGGGAAGTCTTCCATGTCTCATGTCCCCTCAAGTCTAAGTAGAGTGTCTCATGTGTCCTCATGTCTATGTAGCATCTTCCAAGTCTCATGTTTCCTCATGTCTATGGAGAGTCTTCCATGTCTCATGTGTCCTCATGTCTATGGGAAGTCTTCCATGTCTCATGTGTCCTCATGTCTATGTAGTGTCTTCCATGTCTCATATGTCCTCATGTCTATGTAGCGTCTTCCATGTCTCACGTGTACCTCATGTCTGTGTAGCATCTTCCATGTTTCAAGTGTCCTCATGTCTATCTAGAGTCTTCCATGTCTCATGTCTCCTCATGTCTATGGAGAGTTTTCCATGTCTCATGTCTCCTCATGTCTATGTAGCGTCTTCCATGTCTCATGTTCCCTCATGTCTATGGAGAGTCTTCCATGTCTCATGTGTCCTCATGTCTATGGGAAGTCTTCCATGTCTCATGTGTCCTCATGTCTATGTAGCGTCTTCCATGTCTAACGTGTACCTCATGTCTATGTAGCATCTTCCATGTCTCACGTGTCCTCATGTCTCAGTAGAGTCTTCCATGTCTCATGTCTCCTCATGTCTATGGAGAGACTTCCATGTCTCATTTGTCCTCATGTCTATGGGAAGTCTTCCATGTCTCATGTCCCCTCATGTCTAAGTAGAGTGTCTCATGTGTCCTCATGTCTATGTAGAATCTTCCAAGTCTCATGTTTCCTCATGTCTATGTAGAGTCTTCCATGTTTCATGTGTCCTCATGTCTATGGGAAGTCTTCCATGTCTCATGTGTCCTCATGTCTATGTAGTGTCACATGTGTCCTCATGTCTATGTAGCGTCTTCCATGTCTCACGTGTACCTCATGTCTATGTAGCATCTTCCATGTCTCAAGTGTCCTCATGTCTATCTAGAGTCTTCCATGTCTCATGTCTCCTCATGTCTATGGAGAGTCTTCCATGTCTCATGTCTCCTCATGTCTATGTAGCATCTTCCATGTCTCATGTTCCCTCATGTCTATGGAGAGTCTTCCATGTCTCATGTGTCCTCATGTCTATGGGAAGTCTTCTATGTCTCATGTCCTCTCATGTCTAAGTAGAGTGTCTCATGTGTCCTCATGTCTAAGTAGAGTGTCTCATGTGTCCTCATGTCTATGTAGCATCTACCAAGTCTCATGTTTCCTCAAGTCTATGGAGAGTCTTCCATGTCTCATGTGTCCTCATGTCTATGTAGCGTCTTCCATGTCTCATGTCTATGGAGAGTCTTCCATGTCTCATGTGTCCTCATGTCTATGGAAAGTCTTCCATGTCTCATGTGTCCTCATGTCTATGTAGTGTCTTCCATGTCTCATGTGTCCTGATGTCTGCTTAGCGTCTTCAATGTCTCATGTGTCCTCATGTCTATCTAGCGTCTTCCATGCCTCATTTCTCCTCATATCTATGGAGAGTCTTCCATGTCTCATGTGTCCTCATGTCTATGTAGTGTCTTCCATGTCTCATGTGTCCTGATGTCTATGTAGAGTCTTCCATGTCTCATTTCTCCTCATGTCTATGTAGAGTCTTCCATGTCTCATGTGTCCTCATATCTATGTAGCGTCTTCCATGTCTAACGTGTACCTCATGTCTATGTAGCATCTTCCATGTCTCACGTGTCCTCATGTCTCAGTAGAGTCTTCCATGTCTCATGTTCCCTCATGTCTATGGGAAGTGTTCCATGTCTCATGTGTCCTCATGTCTATTTAGTGTCTTCCATGTCTCATGTGTCCTGATGTCTATGTAGCGTTTTCCATGTCTCATGTGTCCTCATGGCTATGTAGCCTCTTCCATATCTCATGTGTCCTCATGTCTATGTAGTGTCTTCCATGTCTCATGTCTATGGAGAGTGTTCCATGTCTCACGTGTCCTCATGTCTATGTAGCGTCTTCCATGTCTCATGTGTTCTCATGTCGATGTAGCGTCTTCCATGTCTAATGTGTACCTCATGTCTATGTAGCATCTTCCATGTCTCACGTGTCCTCATGTCTCAGTAGAGTCTTCCATGTCTCATGTCTCCTCATGTCTATGGAGAGACTTCCATGTCTCATTTGTCCTCATGTCTATGGGAAGTCTTCCATGTCTCATGTCCCCTCATGTCTAAGTAGAGTGTCTCATGTGTCCTCATGTCTATGTAGCATCTTCCAAGTCTCATGTTTCCTCATGTCTTTGGAGAGCTTTCCATGTCTCATGTGTCCTCATGTCTATGGGAAGTCTTCCATGTCTCATGTGTCCTCATGTCTATGTAGTGTCTTCCATGTCTCATGTGTCCTTATGTCTATGTAGCGTCTTCCATGCCTCACGTGTACCTCATGTCTATGTAGCATCTTCCATGTCTCAAGTGTCCTCATGTCTATGTAGAGTCTTCCATGTCTCATGTCTCCTCATGTCTATGGAGAGTCTTCCATGTCTCATGTCTCCTCATGTCTATGTAGCGTCTTCCATGTCTCATATTCCCTCATGTCTATGGAGAGTCTTCCATGTCTCATGTGTCCTCATGTCTATGTAGCGTCTTCCATGTCTCATTTCTCCTCATATCTATGGAGAGTCTACCATGTCTTATGTGTCCTCATGTCTATGGAGTATCTTCCATGTTTCAAGTGTCCTGATGTCTATGTAGAGTCTTCCATGTCTCATGTCTCCTCATGTCTATGTAGAGTCTTCCATGTCTCATGTGTCCTCATGTCTATGTAGCGTCTTCCATGTCTAACGTGTACCTCATGTCTATGTAGCATCTTCCATGTCTCACGTGTCCTCATGTCTCAGTAGAGTCTTCCATGTCTCATGTCTCCTCATGTCTATGGAGAGACTTCCATGTCTCATTTGTCCTCATGTCTATGGGAAGTCTTCCATGTCTCATGTCCCCTCATGTCTAAGTAGAGTGTCTCATGTGTCCTCATGTCTATGTAGCATCTTCCAAGTCTCATGTTTCCTCATGTCTATGTAGCGTCTTCCATGCCTCACGTGTACCTCATGTCTATGTAGAGTCTTCCATGTCTCATTTCTCCTCATGTCTATGGAGAGACTTCCATGTCTCATTTGTCCAAATGTCTATGGGAAGTCTTCCATGTCTCATGTCCCCTCATGTCTAAGTAGAGTGTCTCATGTGTCCTCATGTCTATGTAGCATCTTCCAAGTCTCATGTTTCCTCATGTCTATGGAGAGTCTTCCATGTCTCATGTGTCCTCATGTCTATGGGAAGTCTTCCATGTCTCATATGTCCTCATGTCTATGTAGCGTCTTCCATGTCTCACGTGTACCTCATGTCTGTGTAGCATCTTCCATGTCTCAAGTGTCCTCATGTCTATCTAGAGTCTTCCATGTCTCATGTCTCCTCATGTCTATGGAGAGTTTTCCATGTCTCATGTGTCCTCATGTCTATGTAGCGTCTTCCATGTCTCATGTTCCCTCATGTCTATGGAGAGTCTTCCATGTCTCATGTGTCCTCATGTCTATGGGAAGTCTTCCATGTCTCATGTCCTCTCATGTCTAAGTAGAGTGTCTCATGTGTCCTCATGTCTAAGTAGAGTGTCTCATGTGTCCTCATGTCTATGTAGCATCTTCCAAGTCTCATGTTTCCTCAAGTCTATGGAGAGTCTTCCATGTCTCATGTGTCCTCATGTCTATGTAGCGTCTTCCATGTCTAACGTGTACCTCATGTCTATGTAGCATCTTCCATGTCTCACGTGTCCTCATGTCTCAGTAGAGTCTTCCATGTCTCATGTCTCCTCATGTCTATGGAGAGACTTCCATGTCTCATTTGTCCTCATGTCTATGGGAAGTCTTCCATGTCTCATGTCCCCTCATGTCTAAGTAGAGTGTCTCATGTGTCCTCATGTCTATGTAGAATCTTCCAAGTCTCATGTTTCCTCATGTCTATGTAGAGTCTTCCATGTCTCATGTGTCCTCATGTCTATGGGAAGTCTTCCATGTCTCATGTGTCCTCATGTCTATGTAGTGTCACATGTGTCCTCATGTCTATGTAGCGTCTTCCATGTCTCACGTGTACCTCATGTCTATGTAGCATCTTCCATGTCTCAAGTGTCCTCATGTCTATCTAGAGTCTTCCATGTCTCATGTCTCCTCATGTCTATGGAGAGTCTTCCATGTCTCATGTCTCCTCATGTCTATGTAGCATCTTCCATGTCTCATGTTCCCTCATGTCTATGGAGAGTCTTCCATGTCTCATGTGTCCTCATGTCTATGGGAAGTCTTCTATGTCTCATGTCCTCTCATGTCTAAGTAGAGTGTCTCATGTGTCCTCATGTCTAAGTAGAGTGTCTCATGTGTCCTCATGTCTATGTAGCATCTACCAAGTCTCATGTTTCCTCAAGTCTATGGAGAGTCTTCCATGTCTCATGTGTCCTCATGTCTATGTAGCGTCTTCCATGTCTCATGTCTATGGAGAGTCTTCCATGTCTCATGTGTCCTCATGTCTATGGAAAGTCTTCCATGTCTCATGTGTCCTCATGTCTATGTAGTGTCTTCCATGTCTCATGTGTCCTGATGTCTGCTTAGCGTCTTCAATGTCTCATGTGTCCTCATGTCTATTTAGCGTCTTCCATGCCTCATTTCTCCTCATATCTATGGAGAGTCTTCCATGTCTCATGTGTCCTCATGTCTATGTAGTGTCTTCCATGTCTCATGTGTCCTGATGTCTATGTAGAGTCTTCCATGTCTCATGTCTCCTCATGTCTATGTAGAGTCTTCCATGTCTCATGTGTCCTCATATCTATGTAGCGTCTTCCATGTCTAACGTGTACCTCATGTCTATGTAGCATCTTCCATGTCTCACGTGTCCTCATGTCTCAGTAGAGTCTTCCATGTCTCATGTTCCCTCATGTCTATGGGAAGTCTTCCATGTCTCATGTGTCCTCATGTCTATTTAGTGTCTTCCATGTCTCATGTGTCCTGATGTCTATGTAGCGTTTTCCATGTCTCATGTGTCCTCATGGCTATGTAGCCTCTTCCATATCTCCTGTGTCGTCATGTCTATGTAGTGTCTTCCATGTCTCATGTCTATGGAGAGTGTTCCATGTCTCACGTGTCCTCATGTCTATGTAGCGTCTTCCATGTCTCATGTGTCCTCATGTCGATGTAGCGTCTTCCATGTCTAACGTGTACCTCATGTCTATGTAGCATCTTCCATGTCTCACGTGTCCTCATGTCTCAGTAGAGTCTTCCATGTCTCATGTCTCCTCATGTCTATGGAGAGACTTCCATGTCTCATTTGTCCTCATGTCTATGGGAAGTCTTCCATGTCTCATGTCCCCTCATGTCTAAGTAGAGTGTCTCATGTGTCCTCATGTCTATGTAGCATCTTCCAAGTCTCATGTTTCCTCATGTATTTGGAGAGCTTTCCATGTCTCATGTGTCCTCATGTCTATGGGAAGTCTTCCATGTCTCATGTGTCCTCATGTCTATGTAGTGTCTTCCATGTCTTATGTGTCCTTATGTCTATGTAGCGTCTTCCATGCCTCACGTGTACCTCATGTCTATGTAGCATCTTCCATGTCTCAAGTGTCCTCATGTCTATGTAGAGTCTTCCATGTCTCATGTCTCCTCATGTCTATGGAGAGTCTTCCATGTCTCATGTCTCCTCATGTCAATGTAGCGTCTTCCATGTCTCATGTTCCCTCATGTCTATGGAGAGTCTTCCATGTCTCATGTGTCCTCATGTCTATGTAGCGTCTTCCATGTCTCATTTCTCCTCATATCTATGGAGAGTCTACCATGTCTTATGTGTCCTCATGTCTATGGAGTATCTTCCATGTTTCAAGTGTCCTGATGTCTATGTAGAGTCTTCCATGTCTCATGTCTCCTCATGTCTATGTAGAGTCTTCCATGTCTCATGTGTCCTCATGTCTATGTAGCGTCTTCCATGTCTAACGTGTACCTCATGTCTATGTAGCATCTTCCATGTCTCACGTGTCCTCATGTCTCAATAGAGTCTTCCATGTCTCATTTCTCCTCATGTCTATGGAGAGACTTCCATGTCTCATTTGTCCAAATGTCTATGGGAAGTCTTCCATGTCTCATGTCCCCTCATGTCTAAGTAGAGTGTCTCATGTGTCCTCATGTCTATGTAGCATCTTCCAAGTCTCATGTTTCCTCATGTCTATGGAGAGTCTTCCATGTCTCATGTGTCCTCATGTCTATGTAGTGTCTTGCATGTCTCATATGTCCTCATGTCTATGTAGCGTCTTCCATGTCTCACGTGTACCTCATGTCTGTGTAGCATCTTCCATGTCTCAAGTGTCCTCATGTCTATCTAGAGTCTTCCATGTCTCATGTCTCCTCATGTCTATGGAGAGTCTTCCATGTCTCATGTCTCCTCATGTCTATGTAGCGTCTTCCATGTCTCATGTTCCCTCATGTCTATGGAGAGTCTTCCATGTCTCCTGTGTCCTCATGTCTATGGGAAGTCTTCCATGTCTCATGTCCTCTCATGTCTAAGTAGAGTGTCTCATGTGTCCTCATGTCTAAGTAGAGTGTCTCATGTGTCCTCATGTCTATGTAGCATCTTCCAAGTCTCATGTTTCCTCATGTCTATGTAGCGTCTTCCATGTCTAACGTGTACCTCATGTCTATGTAGCATCTTCCATGTCTCACGTGTCCTCATGTCTAAGTAGAGTCTTCCATGTCTCATGTCTCCTCATGTCTATGGAGAGACTTCCATGTCTCATTTGTCCTCATGTCTATGGGAAGTCTTCCATGTCTCATGTCCCCTCATGTCTAAGTAGAGTGTCTCATGTGTCCTCATGTCTATGTAGCATCTTCCAAGTCTCATGTTTCCTCATGTCTATGTAGAGACTTCCATGTCTCATGTGTCCTCATGTCTATGGGAAGTCTTCCATGTCTCATGTGTCCTCATGTCTATGTAGTGTCACATGTGTCCTCATGTCTATGTAGCGTCTTCCATGTCTCACGTGTACCTCATGTCTATGTAGCATCTTCCATGTCTCAAGTGTCCTCATGTCTATCTAGAGTCTTCCATGTCTCATGTCTCCTCATGTCTATGGAGAGTCTTCCATGTCTCATGTCTCCTCATGTCTATGTAGCATCTTCCATGTCTCATGTTCCCTCATGTCTATGGAGAGTCTTCCATGTCTCATGTGTCCTCATGTCTATGGGAAGTCTTCTATGTCTCATGTCCTCTCATGTCTAAGTAGAGTGTCTCATGTGTCCTCATGTCTAAGTAGAGTGTCTCATGTGTCCTCATGTCTATGTAGCATCTACCAAGTCTCATGTTTCCTCAAGTCTATGGAGAGTCTTCCATGTCTCATGTGTACTCATGTCTATGTAGCGTCTTCCATGTCTCATTTCTATGGAGAGTCTTCCATGTCTCATGTGTCCTCATGTCTATGGAAAGTCTTCCATGTCTCATGTGTCCTCATGTCTATGTAGTGTCTTCCATGTCTCATGTGTCCTGATGTCTGCTTAGCGTCTTCAATGTCTCATGTGTCCTCATGTCTATCTAGCGTCTTCCATGCCTCATTTCTCCTCATATCTATGGAGAGTCTTCCATGTCTCATGTGTCCTCATGTCTATGTAGTGTCTTCCATGTCTCATGTGTCCTGATGTCTATGTAGAGTCTTCCATGTCTCATGTCTCCTCATGTCTATGTAGAGTCTTCCATGTCTCATGTGTCCTCATATCTATGTAGCGTCTTCCATGTCTAACGTGTACCTCATGTCTATGTAGCATCTTCCATGTCTCACGTGTCCTCATGTCTCAGTAGAGTCTTCCATGTCTCATGTTCCCTCATGTCTATGGGAAGTCTTCCATGTCTCATGTGTCCTCATGTCTATTTAGTGTCTTCCATGTCTCATGTGTCCTGATGTCTATGTAGCGTTTTCCATGTCTCATGTGTCCTCATGGCTATGTAGCCTCTTCCATATCTCATGTGTCCTCATGTCTATGTAGTGTCTTCCATGTCTCATGTCTATGGAGAGTGTTCCATGTCTCACGTGTCCTCATGTCTATGTAGCGTCTTCCATGTCTCATGTGTCCTCATGTCTATGTAGCGTCTTCCATGTCTAACGTGTACCTCATGTCTATGTAGCATCTTCCATGTTTTACGTGTCCTCATGTCTCAGTAGAGTCTTCCATGTCTCATGTCTCCTCATGTCTATGGAGAGACTTCCATGTCTCATTTGTCCTCATGTCTATGGGAAGTCTTCCATGTCTCATGTCCCCTCATGTCTAAGTAGAGTGTCTCATGTGTCCTCATGTCTATGTAGCATCTTCCAAGTCTCATGTTTCCTCATGTCTATGGAGAGCTTTCCATGTCTCATGTGTCCTCATGTCTATGGAAAGTCTTCCATGTCTCATGTGTCCTCATGTCTATGTAGTGTCTTCCATTTCTCATGTGTCCTTATGTCTATGTAGCGTCTTCCATGCCTCATGTGTACCTCATGTCTATGTAGCATCTTCCATGTCTCAAGTGTCCTCATGTCTATGTAGAGTCTTCCATGTCTCATGTCTCCTCATGTCTATGGAGAGTCTTCCATGTCTCATGTCTCCTCATGTCTATGTAGCGTCTTCCATGTCTCATGTTCCCTCATGTCTATGGAGAGTCTTCCATGTCTCATGTGTCCTCATGTCTATGTAGCGTCTTCCATGTCTCATTTCTCCTCATATCTATGGAGAGTCTACCATGTCTTATGTGTCCTCATGTCTATGGAGTATCTTCCATGTTTCAAGTGTCCTGACGTCTATGTAGAGTCTTCCATGTCTCATGTCTCCTCATGTCCATGTAGAGTCTTCCATGTCTCATGTGTCCTCATGTCTATGTAGCGTCTTCCATGTCTAACGTGTACCTCATGTCTATGTAGCATCTTCCATGTCTCACGTGTCCTCATGTCACAATAGAGTCTTCCATGTCTCATTTCTCCTCATGTCTATGGAGAGACTTCCATGTCTCATTTGTCCAAATGTCTATGGGAAGTCTTCCATGTCTCATGTCCCCTCATGTCTAAGTAGAGTGTCTCATGTGTCCTCATGTCTATGTAGCATCTTCCAAGTCTCATGTTTCCTCATGTCTATGGAGAGTCTTCCATGTCTCATGTGTCCTCATGTCTATGGGAAGTCTTCCATGTCTCATGTGTCCTCATGTCTATGTAGTGTCTTCCATGCCTCATATGTCCTCATGTCTATGTAGCCTCTTCCATGTCTCACGTGTACCTCATGTCTGTGTAGCATCTTCCATGTGTCAAGTGTCCTCATGTCTATCTAGAGTCTTCCATGTCTCATGTCTCCTCATGTCTATGGAGAGTCTTCCATGTCTCATGTCTCCTCATGTCTATGTAGCGTCTTCCATGTCTCATGTTCCCTCATGTCTATGGAGAGTCTTCCATGTCTCATGTGTCCTCATGTCTATGGGAAGTCTTCCATGTCTCATGTCCTCTCATGTCTAAGTAGAGTGTCTCATGTGTCCTCATGTCTAAGTAGAGTGTCTCATGTGTCCTCATGTCTATGTAGCATCTTCCAAGTCTCATGTTTCCTCAAGTCTATGGAGAGTCTTCCATGTCTCATGTGTCCTCATGTCTATGTAGCGTCTTCCATGTCTAACGTGTACCTCATGTCTATGTAGCATCTTCCATGTCTCACGTGTCCTCATGTCTCAGTAGAGTCTTCCATGTCTCATTTCTCCTCATGTCTATGGAGAGACTTCCATGTCTCATTTGTCCAAATGTCTATGGGAAGTCTTCCATGTCTCATGTCCCCTCATGTCTAAGTAGAGTGTCTCATGTGTCCTCATGTCTATGTAGCATCTTCCAAGTCTCATGTTTCCTCATGTCTATGGAGAGTCTTCCATGTCTCATGTGTCCTCATGTCTATGGGAAGTCTTCCATGTCTCATGTGTCCTCATGTCTATGTAGTGTCTTCCATGTCTCATATGTCCTCATGTCTATGTAGTGTCTTCCATGTCTCATATGTCCTCATGTCTATGTAGCGTCTTCCATGTCTCACGTGTACCTCATGTCTGTGTAGCATCTTCCATGTCTCAAGTGTCCTCATGTCTATCTAGAGCCTTCCATGTCTCATGTCTCCTCATGTCTATGGAGAGTCTTCCATGTCTCATGTCTCCTCATGTCTATGTAGCGTCTTCCATGTCTCATGTTCCCTCATGTCTATGGAGAGTCTTCCATGTCTCATGTGTCCTCATGTCTATGGGAAGTCTTCCATGTCTCATGTCCTCTTATGTCTAAGTAGAGTGTCTCATGTGTCCTCATGTCTAAGTAGAGTGTCTCATGTGTCCTCATGTCTATGTAGCATCTTCCAAGTCTCATGTTTCCTCAAGTCTATGGAGAGTCTTCCATGTCTCATGTGTCCTCATGTCTATGTAGCGTCTTCCATGTCTAACGTGTACCTCATGTCTATGTAGCATCTTCCATGTCTCACGTGTCCTCATGTCTAAGTAGAGTCTTCCATGTCTCATGTCTCCTCATGTCTATGGAGAGACTTCCATGTCTCATTTGTCCTCATGTCTATGGGAAGTCTTCCATGTCTCATGTCCCCTCATGTCTAGGTAGAGTGTCTCATGTGTCCTCATGTCTATGTAGCATCTTCCAAGTCTCATGTTTCCTCATGTCTATGTAGAGTCTTCCATGTCTCATGTGTCCTCATGTCTATGGGAAGTCTTCCATGTCTCATGTGTCCTCATGTCTATGTAGTGTCACATGTGTCCTCATGTCTATGTAGCGTCTTCCATGTCTCACGTGTACCTCATGTCTATGTAGCATCTTCCATGTCTCAAGTGTCCTCATGTCTATCTAGAGTCTTCCATGTCTCATGTCTCCTCATGTCTATGGAGAGTCTTCCATGTCTCATGTCTCCTCATGTCTATGTAGCATCTTCCATGTCTCATGTTCCCTCATGTCTATGGAGAGTCTTCCATGTCTCATGTGTCCTCATGTCTATGGGAAGTCTTCTATGTCTCATGTCCTCTCATGTCTAAGTAGAGTGTCTCATGTGTCCTCATGTCTAAGTAGAGTGTCTCATGTGTCCTCATGTCTATGTAGCATCTACCAAGTCTCATGTTTCCTCAAGTCTATGGAGAGTCTTCCATGTCTCATGTGTACTCATGTCTATGTAGCGTCTTCCATGTCTCATGTCTATGGAGAGTCTTCCATGTCTCATGTGTCCTCATGTCTATGGAAAGTCTTCCATGTCTCATGTGTCCTCATGTCTATGTAGTGTCTTCCATGTCTCATGTGTCCTGATGTCTGCTTAGCGTCTTCAATGTCTCATGTGTCCTCATGTCTATCTAGCGTCTTCCATGCCTCATTTCTCCTCATATCTATGGAGAGTCTTCCATGTCTCATGTGTCCTCATGTCTATGTAGTGTCTTCCATGTCTCATGTGTCCTGATGTCTATGTAGAGTCTTCCATGTCTCATGTCTCCTCATGTCTATGTAGAGTCTTCCATGTCTCATGTGTCCTCATATCTATGTAGCGTCTTCAATGTCTAACGTGTACCTCATGTCTATGTAGCATCTTCCATGTCTCACGTGTCCTCATGTCTCAGTAGAGTCTTCCATGTCTCATGTTCCCTCATGTCTATGGGAAGTCTTCCATGTCTCATGTGTCCTCATGTCTATTTAGTGTCTTCCATGTCTCATGTGTCCTGATGTCTATGTAGCGTTTTCCATGTCTCATGTGTCCTCATGGCTATGTAGCCTCTTCCATATCTCATGTGTCCTCATGTCTATGTAGTGTCTTCCATGTCTCATGTCTATGGAGAGTGTTCCATGTCTCACGTGTCCTCATGTCTATGTAGCGTCTTCCATGTCTCATGTGTCCTCATGTCTATGTAGCGTCTTCCATGTCTAACGTGTACCTCATGTCTATGTAGCATCTTCCATGTTTTACGTGTCCTCATGTCTCAGTAGAGTCTTCCATGTCTCATGTCTCCTCATGTCTATGGAGAGACTTCCATGTCTCATTTGTCCTCATGTCTATGGGAAGTCTTCCATGTCTCATGTCCCCTCATGTCTAAGTAGAGTGTCTCATGTGTCCTCATGTCTATGTAGCATCTTCCAAGTCTCATGTTTCCTCATGTCTATGGAGAGCTTTCCATGTCTCATGTGTCCTCATGTCTATGGAAAGTCTTCCATGTCTCATGTGTCCTCATGTCTATGTAGTGTCTTCCATTTCTCATGTGTCCTTATGTCTATGTAGCGTCTTCCATGCCTCATGTGTACCTCATGTCTATGTAGCATCTTCCATGTCTCAAGTGTCCTCATGTCTATGTAGAGTCTTCCATGTCTCATGTCTCCTCATGTCTATGGAGAGTCTTCCATGTCTCATGTCTCCTCATGTCTATGTAGCGTCTTCCATGTCTCATGTTCCCTCATGTCTATGGAGAGTCTTCCATGTCTCATGTGTCCTCATGTCTATGTAGCGTCTTCCATGTCTCATTTCTCCTCATATCTATGGAGAGTCTACCATGTCTTATGTGTCCTCATGTCTATGGAGTATCTTCCATGTTTCAAGTGTCCTGACGTCTATGTAGAGTCTTCCATGTCTCATGTCTCCTCATGTCCATGTAGAGTCTTCCATGTCTCATGTGTCCTCATGTCTATGTAGCGTCTTCCATGTCTAACGTGTACCTCATGTCTATGTAGCATCTTCCATGTCTCACGTGTCCTCATGTCACAATAGAGTCTTCCATGTCTCATTTCTCCTCATGTCTATGGAGAGACTTCCATGTCTCATTTGTCCAAATGTCTATGGGAAGTCTTCCATGTCTCATGTCCCCTCATGTCTAAGTAGAGTGTCTCATGTGTCCTCATGTCTATGTAGCATCTTCCAAGTCTCATGTTTCCTCATGTCTATGGAGAGTCTTCCATGTCTCATGTGTCCTCATGTCTATGGGAAGTCTTCCATGTCTCATGTGTCCTCATGTCTATGTAGTGTCTTCCATGCCTCATATGTCCTCATGTCTATGTAGCCTCTTCCATGTCTCACGTGTACCTCATGTCTGTGTAGCATCTTCCATGTGTCAAGTGTCCTCATGTCTATCTAGAGTCTTCCATGTCTCATGTCTCCTCATGTCTATGGAGAGTCTTCCATGTCTCATGTCTCCTCATGTCTATGTAGCGTCTTCCATGTCTCATGTTCCCTCATGTCTATGGAGAGTCTTCCATGTCTCATGTGTCCTCATGTCTATGGGAAGTCTTCCATGTCTCATGTCCTCTCATGTCTAAGTAGAGTGTCTCATGTGTCCTCATGTCTAAGTAGAGTGTCTCATGTGTCCTCATGTCTATGTAGCATCTTCCAAGTCTCATGTTTCCTCAAGTCTATGGAGAGTCTTCCATGTCTCATGTGTCCTCATGTCTATGTAGCGTCTTCCATGTCTAACGTGTACCTCATGTCTATGTAGCATCTTCCATGTCTCACGTGTCCTCATGTCTCAGTAGAGTCTTCCATGTCTCATTTCTCCTCATGTCTATGGAGAGACTTCCATGTCTCATTTGTCCAAATGTCTATGGGAAGTCTTCCATGTCTCATGTCCCCTCATGTCTAAGTAGAGTGTCTCATGTGTCCTCATGTCTATGTAGCATCTTCCAAGTCTCATGTTTCCTCATGTCTATGGAGAGTCTTCCATGTCTCATGTGTCCTCATGTCTATGGGAAGTCTTCCATGTCTCAGGTGTCCTCATGTCTATGTAGTGTCTTCCATGTCTCATATGTCCTCATGTCTATGTAGTGTCTTCCATGTCTCATATGTCCTCATGTCTATGTAGCGTCTTCCATGTCTCACGTGTACCTCATGTCTGTGTAGCATCTTCCATGTCTCAAGTGTCCTCATGTCTATCTAGAGCCTTCCATGTCTCATGTCTCCTCATGTCTATGGAGAGTCTTCCATGTCTCATGTCTCCTCATGTCTATGTAGCGTCTTCCATGTCTCATGTTCCCTCATGTCTATGGAGAGTCTTCCATGTCTCATGTGTCCTCATGTCTATGGGAAGTCTTCCATGTCTCATGTCCTCTTATGTCTAAGTAGAGTGTCTCATGTGTCCTCATGTCTAAGTAGAGTGTCTCATGTGTCCTCATGTCTATGTAGCATCTTCCAAGTCTCATGTTTCCTCAAGTCTATGGAGAGTCTTCCATGTCTCATGTGTCCTCATGTCTATGTAGCGTCTTCCATGTCTAACGTGTACCTCATGTCTATGTAGCATCTTCCATGTCTCACGTGTCCTCATGTCTAAGTAGAGTCTTCCATGTCTCATGTCTCCTCATGTCTATGGAGAGACTTCCATGTCTCATTTGTCCTCATGTCTATGGGAAGTCTTCCATGTCTCATGTCCCCTCATGTCTAGGTAGAGTGTCTCATGTGTCCTCATGTCTATGTAGCATCTTCCAAGTCTCATGTTTCCTCATGTCTATGTAGAGTCTTCCATGTCTCATGTGTCCTCATGTCTATGGGAAGTCTTCCATGTCTCATGTGTCCTCATGTCTATGTAGTGTCACATGTGTCCTCATGTCTATGTAGCGTCTTCCATGTCTCACGTGTACCTCATGTCTATGTAGCATCTTCCATGTCTCAAGTGTCCTCATGTCTATCTAGAGTCTTCCATGTCTCATGTCTCCTCATGTCTATGTAGAGTCTTCCATGTCTCATGTCTCCTCATGTCTATGTAGCATCTTCCATGTCTCATGTTCCCTCATGTCTATGGAGAGTCTTCCATGTCTCATGTGTCCTCATGTCTATGGGAAGTCTTCTATGTCTCATGTCCTCTCATGTCTAAGTAGAGTGTCTCATGTGTCCTCATGTCTAAGTAGAGTGTCTCATGTGTCCTCATGTCTATGTAGCATCTACCAAGTCTCATGTTTCCTCAAGTCTATGGAGAGTCTTCCATGTCTCATGTGTACTCATGTCTATGTAGCGTCTTCCATGTCTCATGTCTATGGAGAGTCTTCCATGTCTCATGTGTCCTCATGTCTATGGAAAGTCTTCCATGTCTCATGTGTCCTCATGTCTATGTAGTGTCTTCCATGTCTCATGTGTCCTGATGTCTGCTTAGCGTCTTCAATGTCTCATGTGTCCTCATGTCTATCTAGCGTCTTCCATGCCTCATTTCTCCTCATATCTATGGAGAGTCTTCCATGTCTCATGTGTCCTCATGTCTATGTAGTGTCTTCCATGTCTCATGTGTCCTGATGTCTATGTAGAGTCTTCCATGTCTCATGTCTCCTCATGTCTATGTAGAGTCTTCCATGTCTCATGTGTCCTCATATCTATGTAGCGTCTTCCATGTCTAACGTGTACCTCATGTCTATGTAGCATCTTCCATGTCTCACGTGTCCTCATGTCTCAGTAGAGTCTTCCATGTCTCATGTTCCCTCATGTCTATGGGAAGTCTTCCATGTCTCATGTGTCCTCATGTCTATTTAGTGTCTTCCATATCTCATGTGTCCTGATGTCTATGTAGCGTTTTCCATGTCTCATGTGTCCTCATGGCTATGTAGCCTCTTCCATATCTCATGTGTCCTCATGTCTATGTAGTGTCTTCCATGTCTCATGTCTATGGAGAGTGTTCCATGTCTCACGTGTCCTCATGTCTATGTAGCGTCTTCCATGTCTCATGTGTCCTCATGTCTATGTAGCGTCTTCCATGTCTAACTTGTACCTCATGTCTATGAAGCATCTTCCATGTTTTACGTGTCCTCATGTCTCAGTAGAGTCTTCCATGTCTCATGTCTCCTCATGTCTATGGAGAGACTTCCATGTCTCATTTGTCCTCATGTCTATGGGAAGTCTTCCATGTCTCATGTCCCCTCATGTCTAAGTAGAGTGTCTCATGTGTCCTCATGTCTATGTAGCATCTTCCAAGTCTCATATTTCCTCATGTCTATGGAGAGCTTTCCATGTCTCATGTGTCCTCATGTCTATGGAAAGTCTTCCATGTCTCATGTGTCCTCATGTCTATGTAGTGTCTTCCACGTCTCATGTGTCCTTATGTCTATGTAGCATCTTCCATGCCTCACGTGTACCTCATGTCTATGTAGCATCTTCCATGTCTCAAGTGTCCTCATGTCTATGTAGAGTCTTCCATGTCTCATGTCTCCTCATGTCTATGGAGAGTCTTCCATGTCTCATGTCTCCTCATGTCTATGTAGCGTCTTCCATGTCTCATGTTCCCTCATGTCTATGGAGAGTCTTCCATGTCTCATGTGTCCTCATGTCTATGTAGCGTCTTCCATGTCTCATTTCTCCTCATATCTATGGAGAGTCTACCATGTCTTATGTGTCCTCATGTCTATGGAGTATCTTCCATGTTTCAAGTGTCCTGATGTCTATGTAGAGTCTTCCATGTCTCATGTCTCCTCATGTCTATGTAGCGTCTTCCATGTCTAACGTGTACCTCATGTCTATGTAGCATCTTCCATGTCTCACGTGTCCTCATGTCTCAATAGAGTCTTCCATGTCTCATTTCTCCTCATGTCTATGGAGAGACTTCCATGTCTCATTTGTCCAAATGTCTATGGGAAGTCTTCCATGTCTCATGTCCCCTCATGTCTAAGTCGAGTGTCTCATGTGTCCTCATGTCTATGTAGCATCTTCCAAGTCACATGTTTCCTCATGTCTATGGAGAGTCTTCCATGTCTCATGTGTCCTCATGTCTATGGGAAGTCTTCCATGTCTCATGTGTCCTCATGTCTATGTAGTGTCTTCCATGTCTCATATGTCCTCATGTCTATGTAGCGTCTTCCATGTCTCATGTGTACCTCATGTCTGTGTAGCATCTTCCATGTCTCAAGTGTCCTCATGTCTATCTAGAGTCTTCCATGTCTCATGTCTCCTCATGTCTATGGAGAGTCTTCCATGTCTCATGTCTCCTCATGTCTATGTAGCGTCTTCCATGTCTCATGTTCCCTCATGTCTATGGAGAGTCTTCCATGTCTCATGTGTCCTCATGTCTATGGGAAGTCTTCCATGTCTCATGTCCTCTCATGTCTAAGTAGAGTGTCTCATGTGTCCTCATGTCTAAGTTGAGTGTCTCATGTGTCCTCATGTCTATGTAGCATCTTCCAAGTCTCATGTTTCCTCAAGTCTTTGTAGAGTCTTCCATGTCTCATGTGTCCTCATGTCTATGTAGCGTCTTCCATGTCTAACGTGTACCTCATGTCTATGTAGCAACTTCCATGTCTCACGTGTCCTCATGTCTCAGTAGAGTCTTCCATGTCTCATGTCTCCTCATGTCTATAGAGAGACTTCCATGTCTCATTTGTCCTCATGTCTATGGGAAGTCTTCCACGTCTCATGTCCCCTCATGTCTAAGTAGAGTGTCTCATGTGTCCTCATGTCTATGTAGCATCTTCCAAGTCTCATGGTTCCTCATGTCTATGTAGAGTCTTCCATGTCTCATGTGTCCTCATGTCTATGGGAAGTCTTCCATGTCTCATGTGTCCTCATGTCTATGTAGTGTCACATGTGTCCTCATGTCTATGTAGCGTCTTCCATGTCTCACGTGTACCTCATGTCTATGTAGCATCTTCCATGTCTCAAGTGTCCTCATGTCTATCTAGAGTCTTCCATGTCTCATGTCTCCTCATGTCTATGGAGAGTCTTCCATGTCTCATGTCTCCTCATGTCTATGTAGCATCTTCCATGTCTCATGTTCCCTCATGTCTATGGAGAGTCTTCCATGTCTCATGTGTCCTCATGTCTATGGGAAGTCTTCTATGTCTCATGTCCTCTCATGTCTAAGTAGAGTGTCTCATGTGTCCTCATGTCTAAGTAGAGTGTCTCATGTGTCCTCATGTCTATGTAGCATCTACCAAGTCTCATGTTTCCTCAAGTCTATGGAGAGTCGTCCATGTCTCATGTGTACTCATGTCTATGTAGCGTCTTCCATGTCTCATTTCTATGGAGAGTCTTCCATGTCTCATGTGTCCTCATGTCTATGGAAAGTCTTCCATGTCTCATGTGTCCTCATGTCTATGTAGTGTCTTCCATGTCTCATGTGTCCTGATGTCTGCTTAGCGTCTTCAATGTCTCATGTGTCCTCATGTCTATCTAGCGTCTTCCATGCCTCATTTCTCCTCATATCTATGGAGAGTCTTCCATGTTTCATGTGTCCTCATGTCTATGTAGTGTCTTCCATGTCTCATGTGTCCTGATGTCTATGTAGAGTCTTCCATGTCTCATGTCTCCTCATGTCTATGTAGAGTCTTCCATGTCTCATGTGTCCTCATATCTATGTAGCGTCTTCCATGTCTAACGTGTACCTCATGTCTATGTAGCATCTTCCATGTCTCACGTGTCCTCATGTCTCAGTAGAGTCTTCCATGTCTCATGTTCCCTCATGTCTATGGGAAGTCTTCCATGTCTCATGTGTCCTCATGTCTATTTAGTGTCTTCCATGTCTCATGTGTCCTGATGTCTATGTAGCGTTTTCCATGTCTCATGTGTCCTCATGGCTATGTAGCCTCTTCCATATCTCATGTGTCCTCATGTCTATGTAGTGTCTTCCATGTCTCATGTCTATGGAGAGTGTTCCATGTCTCACGTGTCCTCATGTCTATGTAGCGTCTTCCATGTCTCATGTGTCCTCATGTCTATGTAGCGTCTTCCATGTCTAACGTGTACCTCATGTCTATGTAGCATCTTCCATGTCTCACGTGTCCTCATGTCTCAATAGAGTCTTCCATGTCTCATTTCTCCTCATGTCTATGGAGAGACTTCCATGTCTCATTTGTCCAAATGTCTATGGGAAGTCTTCCATGTCTCATGTCCCCTCATGTCTAAGTAGAGTGTCTCATGTGTCCTCATGTCTATGTAGCATCTTCCAAGTCTCATGTTTCCTCATGTCTATGGAGAGTCTTCCATGTCTCATGTGTCCTCATGTCTATGGGAAGTCTTCCATGTCTCATGTGTCCTCATGTCTATGTAGTGTCTTCCATGTCTCATATGTCCTCATGTCTATGTAGCCTCTTCCATGTCTCACGTGTACCTCATGTCTATGTAGCATCTTCCATGTCTCAAGTGTCCTCATGTCTATCTAGAGTCTTCCATGTCTCATGTCTCCTCATGTCTATGGAGAGTCTTCCATGTCTCATGTCTCCTCATGTCTATGTAGCATCTTCCATGTCTCATGTTCCCTCATGTCTATGGAGAGTCTTCCATGTCTCATGTGTCCTCATGTCTATGGGAAGTCTTCTATGTCTCATGTCCTCTCATGTCTAAGTAGAGTGTCTCATGTGTCCTCATGTCTAAGTAGAGTGTCTCATGTGTCCTCATGTCTATGTAGCATCTACCAAGTCTCATGTTTCCTCAAGTCTATGGAGAGTCTTTCATGTCTCATGTGTACTCATGTCTATGTAGCGTCTTCCATGTCTCATGTCTATGGAGAGTCTTCCATGTCTCATGTGTCCTCATGTCTATGGAAAGTCTTCCATGTCTCATGTGTCCTCATGTCTATGTAGTGTCTTCCATGTCTCATGTGTCCTGATGTCTGCTTAGCGTCTTCAATGTCTCATGTGTCCTCATGTCTATCTAGCGTCTTCCATGCCTCATTTCTCCTCATATCTATGGAGAGTCTTCCATGTCTCATGTGTCCTCATGTCTATGTAGTGTCTTCCATGTCTCATGTGTCCTGATGTCTATGTAGAGTCTTCCATGTCTCATGTCTCCTCATGTCTATGTAGAGTCTTCCATGTCTCATGTGTCCTCATATCTATGTAGCGTCTTCCATATCTAACGTGTACCTCATGTCTATGTAGCATCTTCCATGTCTCACGTGTCCTCATGTCTCAGTAGAGTCTTCCATGTCTCATGTTCCCTCATGTCTATGGGAAGTCTTCCATGTCTCATGTGTCCTCATGTCTATTTAGTGTCTTCCATGTCTCATGTGTCCTGATGTCTATGTAGCGTTTTCCATGTCTCATGTGTCCTCATGGCTATGTAGCCTCTTCCATATCTCATGTGTCCTCATGTCTATGTAGTGTCTTCCATGTCTCATGTCTATGGAGAGTGTTCCATGTCTCACGTGTCCTCATGTCTATGTAGCATCTTCCATGTCTCATGTGTCCTCATGTCTATGTAGCATCTTCCATGTCTAACGTGTACCTCATGTCTATGTAGCATCTTCCATGTTTTACGTGTCCTCATGTCTCAGTAGAGTCTTCCATGTCTCATGTCTCCTCATGTCTATGGAGAGACTTCCATGTCTCATTTGTCCTCATGTCTATGGGAAGTCTTCCATGTCTCATGTCCCCTCATGTCTAAGTAGAGTGTCTCATGTGTCCTCATGTCTATGTAGCATCTTCCAAGTCTCATGTTTCCTCATGTCTATGGAGAGCTTTCCATGTCTCATGTGTCCTCATGTCTATGGAAAGTCTTCCATGTCTCATGTGTCCTCATGTCTATGTAGTGTCTTCCATGTCTCATGTGTCCTTATGTCTATGTAGCGTCTTCCATGCCTCACGTGTACCTCATGTCTATGTAGCATCTTCCATGTCTCAAGTGTCCTCATGTCTATGTATAGTCTTCCATGTCTCATGTCTCCTCATGTCTATGGAGAGTCTTCCATGTCTCATGTCTCCTCATGTCTATGTAGCGTCTTCCATGTCTCATGTTCCCTCATGTCTATGGAGAGTCTTCCATGTCTCATGTGTCCTCATGTCTATGTAGCGTCTTCCATGTCTCATTTCTCCTCATATCTATGGAGTGTCTACCATGTCTTATGTGTCCTCATGGCTACGGAGTATCTTCCATGTTTCAAGTGTCCTGATGTCTATGTAGAGTCTTCCATGTCTCATGTCTCCTCATGTCTATGTAGAGTCTTCCATGTCTCATGTGTCCTCATGTCTATGTAGCGTCTTCCATGTCTAACGTGTACCTCATGTCTATGTAGCATCTTCCATGTCTCACGTGTCCTCATGTCTCAATAGAGTCTTCCATGTCTCATTTCTCCTCATGTCTATGGAGAGACTTCCATGTCTCATTTGTCCAAATGTCTATGGGAAGTCTTCCATGTCTCATGTCCCCTCATGTCTAAGTCGAGTGTCTCATGTGTCCTCATGTCTATGTAGCATCTTCCAAGTCACATGTTTCCTCATGTCTATGGAGAGTCTTCCATGTCTCATGTGTCCTCATGTCTATGGGAAGTCTTCCATGTCTCATGTGTCCTCATGTCTATGTAGTGTCTTCCATGTCTCATATGTCCTCATGTCTATGTAGCGTCTTCCATGTCTCATGTGTACCTCATGTCTGTGTAGCATCTTCCATGTCTCAAGTGTCCTCATGTCTATCTAGAGTCTTCCATGTCTCATGTCTCCTCATGTCTATGGAGAGTCTTCCATGTCTCATGTCTCCTCATGTCTATGTAGCGTCTTCCATGTCTCATGTTCCCTCATGTCTATGGAGAGTCTTCCATGTCTCATGTGTCCTCATGTCTATGGGAAGTCTTCCATGTCTCATGTCCTCTCATGTCTAAGTAGAGTGTCTCATGTGTCCTCATGTCTAAGTTGAGTGTCTCATGTGTCCTCATGTCTATGTAGCATCTTCCAAGTCTCATGTTTCCTCAAGTCTTTGGAGATTCTTCCATGTCTCATGTGTCCTCATGTCTATGTAGCGTCTTCCATGTCTAACGTGTACCTCATGTCTATGTAGCATCTTCCATGTCTCACGTGTCCTCATGTCTCAGTAGAGTCTTCCATGTCTCATGTCTCCTCATGTCTATGGAGAGACTTCCATGTCTCATTTGTCCTCATGTCTATGGGAAGTCTTCCATGTCTCATGTCCCCTCATGTCTAAGTAGAGTGTCTCATGTGTCCTCATGTCTATGTAGCATCTTCCAAGTCTCATGTTTCCTCATGTCTATGTAGAGTCTTCCATGTCTCATGTGTCCTCATGTCTATGGGAAGTCTTCCATGTCTCATGTGTCCTCATGTCTATGTAGTGTCACATGTGTCCTCATGTCTATGTAGCGTCTTCCATGTCTCACGTGTACCTCATGTCTATGTAGCATCTTCCATGTCTCAAGTGTCCTCATGTCTATCTAGAGTCTTCCATGTCTCATGTCTCCTCATGTCTATGGAGAGTCTTCCATGTCTCATGTCTCCTCATGTCTATGTAGCATCTTCCATGTCTCATGTTCCCTCATGTCTATGGAGAGTCTTCCATGTCTCATATGTCCTCATGTCTATGGGAAGTCTTCTATGTCTCATGTCCTCTCATGTCTAAGTAGAGTGTCTCATGTGTCCTCATGTCTAAGTAGAGTGTCTCATGTGTCCTCATGTCTATGTAGCATCTACCAAGTCTCATGTTTCCTCAAGTCTATGGAGAGTCTTCCATGTCTCATGTGTCCTCATGTCTATGTAGCGTCTTCCATGTCTCATGTCTATGGAGAGTCTTCCATGTCTCATGTGTCCTCATGTCTATGGAAAGTCTTCCATGTCTCATGTGTCCTCATGTCTATGTAGTGTCTTCCATGTCTCATGTGTCCTGATGTCTGCTTAGCGTCTTCAATGTGTCATGTGTCCTCATGTCTATCTAGCGTCTTCCATGCCTCTTTTCTCCTCATATCTATGGAGAGTCTTCCATGTCTCATGTGTCCTCATGTCTATGTAGTGTCTTCCATGTCTCATGTGTCCTGATGTCTATGTAGAGTCTTCCATGTCTCATGTCTCCTCATGTCTATGCAGAGTCTTCCATGTCTCATGTGTCCTCATATCTATGTAGCGTCTTCCATTTCTAACGTGTACCTCATGTCTATGTAGCATCTTCCATGTCTCACGTGTCCTCATGTCTCAGTAGAGTCTTCCATGTCTCATGTTCCCTCATGTCTATGGGAAGTCTTCCATGTCTCATGTGTCCTCATGTCTATTTAGTGTCTTCCATGTCTCATGTGTCCTGATGTCTATGTAGCGTTTTCCATGTCTCATGTGTCCTCATGGCTATGTAGCCTCTTCCATATCTCATGTGTCCTCATGTCTATGTAGTGTCTTCCATGTCTCATGTCTATGGAGAGTGTTCCATGTCTCACGTGTCCTCATGTTTATGTAGCGTCTTCCATGTCTCATGTGTCCTCATGTCTATGTAGCGTCTTCCATGTCTAACGTGTACCTCATGTCTATGTAGCATCTTCCATGTCTCACGTGTCCTCATGTCTCAGTAGAGTCTTCCATGTCTCATGTCTCCTCATGTCTATGGAGAGACTTCCATGTCTCATTTTTCCTCATGTCTATGGGAAGTCTTCCATGTCTCATGCCTCTCATGTCTAAGTAGAGTGTCTCATGTGTCCTCATGTCTATGTAGCATCTTCCAAGTCTCATGTTTCCTCATATCTGTGGAGAGTCTTCCATGTCTCATGTGTCCTCATGTCTATGGGAAGTCTTCCATGTCTCATGTGTCCTCATGTCTATGTAGTGTCTTCTATGTCTCATGTGTCCTCATGTCTATGTTGCGTCTTCCATGTCTCACGTGTACCTCATGTCTATGTAGCATCTTCCATGTCTCACGTGTCCTCATGTCTATGTAGCATCTTCCAAGTCTCATGTTTCCTCATGTCTATGGAGAGCTTTCCATGTCTCACATGTACCTCATGTCTATGTAGCATCTTCCATGTCTCAAGTGTCCTCATGTCTCTGTAGAGTCTTCCATGTCTCATGTCTCCTCATGTCTATGGAGAGTCTTCCATGTCTCATGTCTCCTCATGTCTATGTAGCGTCTTCCATGTCTCATGTTCCCTCATGTCTATGGAGAGTCTTCCATGTCTCATGTGTCCTCATGTCTATGTAGCGTCTTCCATGTCTCATTTCTCCTCATATCTATGGAGAGTCTACCATGTCTTATGTGTCCTCATGTCTATGGAGTATCGTCCATGTTTCAAGTGTCCTGATGTCTATGTAGAGTCTTCCATGTCTCATGTCTCCTCATGTCTATGTAGAGTCTTCCATGTCTGTGTCCTCATGTCTATGTAGCGTCTTCCGTGTCCAACGTGTACCTCATGTCTATGTAGCATCTTCCATGTCTCACGTGTCCTCATGTCTCAATAGAGTCTTCCATGTCTCATTTCTCCTCATGTCTATGGAGAGACTTCCATGTCTCATTTGTCCAAATGTCTATGGGAAGTCTTCCATGTCTCATGTCCCCTCATGTCTAAGTAGAGTGTCTCATGTGTCCTCATGTCTATGTAGCATCTTCCAAGTCTCATGTTTCCTCATGTCTATGTAGAGTCTTCCATGTCTCATGTGTCCTCATGTCTATGGGAAGTCTTCCATGTCTCATGTGTCCTCATGTCTATGTAGTGTCTTCCATGTCTCATGTGTCCTCATGTCTATGTAGCGTCTTCCATGTCTCACGTGTACCTCATGTCTATGTAGCATCTTCCATGTCTCAAGTGTCCTCATGTCTATCTAGAGTCTTCCATGTCTCATGTCTCCTCATGTCTATGGAGAGTCTTCCATGTCTCATGTCTCCTCATGTCTATGTAGCATCTTCCATGTCTCATGTTCCCTCATGTCTATGGAGAGTCTTCCATGTCTCATGTGTCCTCATGTCTATGGGAAGTCTTCTATGTCTCATGTCCTCTCATGTCTAAGTAGAGTGTCTCATGTGTCCTCATGTCTAAGTAGAGTGTCTCATGTGTCCTCATGTCTATGTAGCATCTACCAAGTCTCATGTTTCCTCAAGTCTATGGAGAGTCTTCCATGTCTCATGTGTCCTCATGTCTATGTAGTGTCTTCCATGTCTCATGTCTATGGAGAGTCTTCCATGTCTCATGTGTCCTCATGTCTATGGAAAGTCTTCCATGTCTCATGTGTCCTCATGTCTATGTAGTGTCTTCCATGTCTCATGTGTCCTGATGTCTGCTTAGCGTCTTCAATGTCTCATGTGTCCTCATGTCTATCTAGCGTCTTCCATGCCTCATTTCTCCTTATATCTATGGAGAGTCTTCCATGTCTCATGTGTCCTCATGTCTATGTAGTGTCTTCCATGTCTCATGTGTCCTGATGTGTATGTAGAGTCTTCCATGTCTCATGTCTCCTCATGTCTATGTAGAGTCTTCCATGTCTCATGTGTCCTCATATCTATGTAGCGTCTTCCATGTCTAACGTGTACCTCATGTCTATGTAGCATCTTCCATGTCTCACGTGTCCTCATGTCTCAGTAGAGTCTTCCATGTCTCATGTTCCCTCATGTCTATGGGAAGTCTTCCATGTCTCATGTGTCCTCATGTCTATTTAGTGTCTTCCATGTCTCATGTGTCCTGATGTCTATGTAGCGTTTTCCATGTCTCATGTGTCCTCATGGCTATGTAGCCTCTTCCATATCTCACGTGTCCTCATGTCTATGTAGTGTCTTCCATGTCTCATGTCTATGGAGAGTGTTTCATGTCTCACGTGTCCTCATGTCTATGTAGCGTCTTCCATGTCTCATGTGTCCTCATGTCTATGTAGCGTCTTCCATGTCTAACGTGTACCTCATGTCTATGTAGCATCTTCCATGTCTCACGTGTTCTCATGTCTCAGTAGAGTCTTCCATGTCTCATGTCTCCTCATGTCTATGGAGAGACTTCCATGTCTCATTTGTCCTCATGTCTATGGGAAGTCTTCCATGTCTCATGTCCCCTCATGTCTAAGTAGAGTGTCTCATGTGTCCTCCTGTCTATGTAGCATCTTCCAAGTCTCATGTTTCCTCATGTCTATGGAGAGCTTTCCATGTCTCATGTGTCCTCATGTCTATGGGAAGTCTTCCATGTCTCATGTGTCCTCATGTCTATGTAGTGTCTTCCATGTCTCATGTGTCCTTATGTCTATGTAGCGTCTTCCATGTCTCACGTGTACCTCATGTCTATGTAGCATCTTCCATGTCTCAAGTGTACTCATGTCTATGTAGAGTCTTCCATGTCTCATGTCTCCTCATGTCTATGGAGAGTCTTCCATGTCTCATGTCTCCTCATGTCTATGTAGCGTCTTCCATGTCTCATGTTCCCTCATGTCTATGGAGAGTCTTCCATGTCTCATGTGTCCTCATGTCTATGGGAAGTCTTCCATGTCTCATGTCCTCTCATGTCTAAGTAGAGTGTCTCATGTGTCCTCATGTCTATGTAGCCTCTTCCAAGTCTCATGTTTCCTCAAGTCTATGGAGAGTCTTCCATGTCTCCTGTGTCCTCATGTCTATGTAGTGTCTTCCATGTCTCATGTCTATGGAGAGTCTTCCATGTCTCACGTGTCCTCATGTCTATGTAGCGTCTTCCATGTCTCATGTCTATGGAGAGTCTTCCATGTCTCATGTCTCCTCATGTCTATGTAGCGTCTTCCATGTCTCATGTTCCCTCATGTCTATGGAGAGTCTTCCATGTCTCATGTGTCCTCATGTCTATGGGAAGTCTTTCATGTCTCATGTCCCATCATGTCTAAGTAGAGTGTCTCATGTAGCATCTTCCAAGTCTCATGTGTCCTCATGTCTATGGAGAGTCCCCCATGTCTCACGTGTCCTCATGTTTAGTAGCATCTTCCATGTCTCATGTCTATAGAGAGTCTTCCATGTCTCATGTCTCCTCATGTCTATGGAGAGTCTTCCATGTCTCATGTCTCCTCATGTCTATGGAGAGTCTTCCATGTCTCACGTGTCCTCATGTCTATGTTGCATCTTCCATGTCTCATGTGTCCTGATGTCTATCTAGCATCTTCCATGTCTCATGTGTCCTCATGTCTATGTAGTCTTCCATGTCTCACGTTTCCTCATGTCTATGTAGCATCTTCCATGTCTCATGTCTATGGAGAGTCTTCCATGTCTCATGTGTCCTCATGGCTATGTAGCATCCTCCATGTCCTCATGTCTATGTAGCGTCTTCCATGTCTCATGTGTCCTCATGTCTATGGAGAGTCTTCCATGTCTTATGTGTCCTCATGTGTATGTCGTGTCTTCCATGTCTCATGTGTCCTGATGTCTACGTAGCGTTTTCCATGTCTCATGTGTCCTCATGTCTATCTAGCGTCTTCCATGCCTCATTTCTCCTCATATCTATGGAGAGTCTTCCATGTCTCATGTGTCCTGATGTCTATGTAGAGTCTTCCATGCCTCATGTCTCCTCATGTCTATGTAGAGTCTTCCATGTCTCATGTGTCCTCATATCTATGTAGCGTCTTCCATGTCTAACGTGTGCCTCGTGTCTATGTAGCATCTTCCATGTCTCACGTGTCCTCATGTCTATATAGAGTCTTCCATGTCTCATGTTCCTTCATGTCTATGGGAAGTCTTCAATGTCTCATGTGTCCTCATGTCTATTTAGTGTCTTCCATGTCTCATGTGTCCTGATGTCTATGTAGCGTCTTCCATGTCTCCTGTGTCCTCATGGCTATGTAGCCTCTTCCATATCTCATGTGTCCTCATGTCTATGTAGTGTCTTCCATGTCTCATGTCTATGGAGAGTCTTCCATGTCTCACGTGTCCTCATGTCTATGTAGCGTCTTCCATGTCTCATGTCTATGGAGAGTCTTCCATGTCTCATGTGTCCTCATGTCTATGGGAAGTCTTTCATGTCTCATGTCCCATCATGTCTAAGTAGAGTGTCTCATGTAGCATCTTCCAAGTCTCATGTGTCCTCATGTCTATGGAGAGTCCCCCATGTCTCACGTGTCCTCATGTTTAGTAGCATCTTCCATGTCTCATGTCTATGGAGAGTCTTCCATGTCTCATGTCTCCTCATGTCTATGGAGAGTCTTCCATGTCTCATGTCTCCTCATGTCTATGGAGAGTCTTCCATGTCTCACGTGTCCTCATGTCTATGTTGCATCTTCCATGTCTCATGTGTTCTGATGTCTATCTAGCATCTTCCATGTCTCATGTGTCCTCATGTCTATGTAGTCTTACATGTCTCACGTTTCCTCATGTCTATGTAGCATCTTCCATGTCTCATGTCTATGGAGAGTCTTCCATGTCTCATGTGTCCTCATGGCTATGTAGCATCCTCCATGTCTCATGTCTATGGAGAGTCTTCCATGTCTCATGTGTCCTCATGTCTATATAGCGTCTTCCATGTCTCATGTGTCCTCATGTCTATGTAGCGTCTTCCATGTCTCATGTGTCCTCATGTCTATGGAGAGTCTTCCATGTCTTATGTGTCCTCATGTGTATGTAGTGTCTTCCATGTCTCATGTGTCCTCATGTCTATGTAGTGTCTTCTATGTCTCATGTGTCCTCATGTCTATGTAGCGTCTTCCATGTCTCATTTCTCCTCATATCTATGGAGAGTCTACCATGTCTCATGTGTCCTCATGTCTATGTAGTATCTTCCATGTTTCAAATGTCCTGATGTCTATGTAGAGTCTTCCATGTCTCATGTCTCCTCATGTTTATGTAGAGTCTTCCATGTCTCATGTGTCCTCATGTCTATGTAGCGTCTTCCATGTCTAACGTGTACCTCATGTCTATGTAGCATCTTCCATGTCTCACGTGTCCTCATGTCTAAGTAGAGTCTTCCAGGTCTCATGTCTCCTCATGTCTATGGAGAGACTTCCATGTCTCATTTGTCCTCATGTCTATGGGAAGTCTTCCATGTCTCATTTGTCCTCATGTCTAAGTAGAGTGTCTCATGTGTCCTCATGTCTATGTAGCATCTTCCAAGTCTCATGTTTCCTCATGTCTATGGAGAGTCTTCCATGTCTCATGTGTCCTCATGTCTATGGGAAGTCTTCCATGTCTCATGTCTCCTCATGTCTATGGAGAGTCTTCCATGTCTCACGTGTCCTCATGTCTATTGTTGTGGAAAATTTGATTGTATAACATTTTATTCTAGGATGTGTGTTTTATAGTTTGCCATCTGTCTCCCTGTGTCTGGTTTGATAGAGGAGCGCTCTATCAGAGCGCACTTGGGTCAAATTGAGACCAGTGGTAAAAAGTCAGTATGAAAACCTTCTCATCGGATTTGAGACGTGTTCTCTGTGTCTGTGGATGTTTGTAGGCATCAAGCGCAATGCGCTGGGCTTTTTGCCTTCAAATGAATATGGGCATTAGAGAAGCAAAGTCTACATAACGAGATAGACATATTATTTTATCTCTGTGTGGCTACGTTATCCTTTTTGGATACATATCTGCTTTAATGAGAGGACATTGGTATCTGCCTTGTTAAAATACTTGTACCGTATGTTAACAACACCAGTAGCAAAGTCCCCGCAGATTGTCTCAAGCTTTTAAGAATCATAATGAGCTCACCCCATACTGTTTACTTTAAAAGCACTATGGTCTGTGCTCCATTCTGACTAAAAGGGGGCGTGTGCATTTCCTCTTGTGAATGCCCTCCCCTTTAATGTATGTCATTTCCTGTGATGTCATTTTCTGTACTAAGGAAGTGCTTGCCTATTGGGGGCAGGACTTCCTGTTTGTCATTCTTTGGGAGATAATAAAAGGCGATGTTGAGCCCCCGGGGGGGGGGCAGAAGCATGGAACTGAGAATGTAGAAGGATGGTTGAGTCTGTTCATTGGGATGAATGTGTTGGAAGGTAACCTGAAAGCATTATATCATTAAGACGGAAATGGTTGCTTATTGGAAGCACAAAGTAGGTAGTGGGGCTGTGTGCATAGCATAGCAGCCAAATTACCACGACAATATGGCGACCACGAAGGGACCAAACAGAGCTCCCCATCTGCACAGGCAGAAAGGGGGAGAACAGAAATACGTCTTCTCTGCCTGATGCATTGGGGAGGTTCTGCTTTGTGAAAAGAACAATTTTCCATCTTTTTGAGATAATGCTGGAAGTTTGATTGTGTGTGTGTGTGTGTGTGTGAGAATGTGTGTGTGTGTGTGTGTGTGTGTGTGAGAAGGTGTGTGTGATTTGGATAACAAGTTTGTAATGCATGTGAGAAATGGATGAATTCTGATTTTTACCTATGTATGGAACAAGTAGACTGCATGAGTTTTGTAGAGCAGTTTGTAACTGCAAGATTCTGTGCCATGCGGCCTTGTGTTGAATGGGATACGCCCTGTGGGAAGGGAAACAATGGCTTGTTATGCTAGCTTTGTTTGAGGAAAGAAGCTATGTTTGAGCTGGCCTGGGATATATTGTGTTATATTGTGGTTTTATGTGGTGTTTTTGTTTCATTGGATAACATGTGTTACTAAGAGTGCATTCTCTTTGGATACAGGGGCGTGGTCGGATGTGGTCGGATCCGGGAGTGAGTGAGTGAGAGAATGCGAATGCTGGACGCCCGGACTTAGTCTCCCCTCACTCCCCCTCCATGCGAAAAAGCCAGCCTCTTCGCAGAAGCGGTACCTAGTCGGGTCCCGAGCCCGATGTAGCCCAATACAGCGGCTCTAGTCTCCTCACTTTTGAGTCCGTGGAGCCCGTGGAGATCACCACGCTGAACGCTGCAGAGCTTGGCGACACTAGCGGGAGTTCTCGCGGGAGTTCTCGTATCAGCGCAAGCTCAGGACCTCACCTACTAGCACTGTGCCACCGGGAGTGAGCCGAAGGAGCCAGCGGGAACCTTCCCAGCAGATCCGGGACACCGTGAGACCGGCTACAGCAACTCGGCGGAGTGTACTAAGATGAACCAGGTGGTGGCCCGTGGATACTTGTGAAGAAGCCTATGGCACCTACCTAGGCTAAGGGTAATACGGGAGCGAGCCGGGGGGGTGCTGAAGCCGGATGCTGGTATTTAAATGACTATATAAATGACTAATATAATGGTTTAGTAGCTATTGCCCCACTAAACTCCCCTGCTGGGAGGCATAGGTTGCTGGGCTCTTGGCGTCACTGAGGCTTTTTGAACGGCCTAACGATCCCGCTTGCAAGAAGGACTTGGGGAAAGCCCTCTCCCCCCTCTTCTTTTTTTTTTTTTTTTTTCCCCTATATGTTTGCATTGCTGTGTTTTCAGTGTGATGAATTGTGCGATGAACTGTGTTAACTACTTGCGCAAACTCAATACAGCACTAAGAATCAGATAAATTGTTGATCGATCAATCTCCTCCCCCCTGCTTACATGGTCAGCTTGTATGGTCAGCCTGTTGTCCTCTTGATCTGAGGCCACTGTATTATTCTTGCTATACCGCACGGACTTATACCATACTATACTCACACTAACCCTTTTTTTGGGAGTAACTTTGCTGCAAGTTAGTAATACCACTACTACTCCTATCCTAGGCGAGGCCTATTGTGATCTATTACTCCTAGCTGCTTGCTATGCTTAGCAAGCGGGCTAATGAGGATGGGCTGATGGGCGACGGGAATCAAAAAACCCGGGCAGCCAAAGAAAAAGCAAACCAGGCATCTGCTATAGCGGCAGCAAAACTGGAACGCTTTGCCCATGCAATCTCTCCTACCAGAAAAGGGCCCCACCAGACAGCAGGGCAGTCAAGGTCGCAGGGGGGTATCTCGGAAAGGAGAAGTATTACTCAATTAACATCTAACCCAAGCCGATCACCTAGTGGTAGCAAGACGCATGACGCAGCTATAGCAGTAAGCAAGATAGTGCACAACGCAATAATTCCATTGGAATCCCCTCTGACAGAGGATGGTGAACCTACACTGCGTGATATATTGCAAGCAGTTAACGAATGCAAGGTGTCTATAGGCGGCCTCGACAATCAGTTAAGCAGTATTAAAACTGAACTGCATTCCATGGGCCAATCACTGAGCAACACAATGGAACGAACCACGGCCCTGGAAGGAAGATTAAGCACGATTGAGGATGATTTTTCCCCATTACAGCAAAAAATAATTGGGCTACAGAAACAAATGGCCATACAGTCAGCGAAATTAGATGCGATGGAAAATAGGAACCGTAGGAATAACGTTCGTCTGATTGGCCTACCAGAGGGAAGCGAGGGGCCTAACCCTATAAACTTTCTGGAAAATTGGTTCAGGGAACTTCTGGGCGACACCTCCTTTACTACTCTTTTCGCCATTGAACGGGCCCATAGAGTTCCCATAGGCATGCACCCACCAGAGGGCCGTACTAGGCCCCTGATACTGAGACTGGTGAATTATAACGACCGGATTATTTTGCTACGAAAGACCAGGGAATTGAACGATGTCTTTTATAAGGGATCTAGGGTTTCGTTCTACCCAGACTTCTCACCAGACCTACAGAAACAGAGAGCCGAGTTTGTCCCCATTAAGCGAACTCTCCAAAAATACAAGATAAACTATGCTCTGCTGTATCCTGCCCGGCTACGTATAACTGCCCTGGGCTCAACTTTCTTTTTTGGCACTCCAGAGGAGGCGGAAAAGTGGCTGGAGGAACACAAAAAGGATCTCTAGCTACTTTTTCCGCCACCGGGGGGCCTTCTTCCCTTGGGGGGTTGAGGGGAGTGCGCCCGTTATCCTCTTTTTTTTTTTTTTTGAGCATTGTATAGTATTTGCACGAGAAATAATTTTATTCACTAGTAATGTGGAATGTTTATTATGATAGTTAGATCTAGTGTGAGGCACGATACTATAAGGCTATTTAGCACTTATTAAAGAGGGGTGAGCTAGGGTGTTGGTATGAATAGAATAACATAATATAAATATCACTATAAATGTCACATAGTTAAGTCTTGGAGGGGCTGGTACTGAATACCCCCGGCCCCTTTTTCTTTTTTTTTTTTTTTTTTTTTTTTTTAGAGTATGGTATAATATCGCAGGATACTTGCACTTGAAATAATTCTATTCACTAGAAATGTGGAATGTTTATTATGGTGATATGAGGTATGTTACTACAAGGTCACTTTTCACTGGGTAGTAAAGCGGGGAGAGTCAGGGGGAGGGTATGAAGGGCACAATATAGTATAAATATTATTAGAAACGTTTAATAGTTAAGTATTGAGGGGGCTGGTATTGAATATCTTCCGCCCCTCCCCCCCCCCCCCTCTCTCCTTTTTTTTTTTTTTTTTTTTTGAGAAGGTGGTGGGTTACCGCAGGCCAGCTTGGGCATATGCCGCATTGAAAGTGGAGAGTTTGAGGAGTGAAGGGCCCCCAGTTAATCTGGGAGAGAGGGGGGAGTGGGGGGGGGTGCGGAGATGGGCGTCCAGGGCTTTGGAGAGTATGGTAAATCGGGCCACAATAGCGACCCCTAGGGGCTGCCCAGTTGGGCTGGGGGGGTGGGGGGGGGAGGAGAGGGGGGGGAGAAGGGGTGGGTAGCAGGGTCAAGGGGGGCACCTCGGGCACGCATAGCTGGTACAACGGAATCGGGGGGCAGGGCGGTGGGCCCGTCGTGGGAGGGCAGGCCCCCTCCTCTCCCTCCTCCTTTCCCCTGCCCGGTTTAAAAAGTAGTAACACCTATGGGTAGTGTACACATTATATCATGGAATGTGAGGGGGCTGGGAGATCCAAAAAAGAGGGCAGCAGTCTTGCTGGAAACAGCAAGGGGAGGTCCCGGCCTGCTCTTTTTTCAAGAGACACATCTTACCCCTAGCACAGCCCCACTGTTAAGGAACCGGAAGTTTTCGGCATATTACCACTCCTTTTATACATCATACTCTAGAGGGGTGAGTGTTCTTGTTAAAAGGGGCACGCATTTTCTGTGTAAGGAGTCCTCTATTGACAAAGAGGGAAGATTTGTTTTTTTATATGGCCTGCTGAGCGGGCGACAATGCATCTTAGCCAATATTTATATACCCCCTCCCTTCAAACTGGAGGTAATGGTTAAACTGATGGCGTTCTGCTTAGATAAGCCAGATGTCCCATGGATAGTAGTAGGCGATTTCAACGAAACGCTGGACTCGCATATGGATAGATTTCCTGCTCCAGTGGTGACCAAAACAGGGCGCTTGCAGGGCTTTGTCTCTGAAATAGGGTTAAATGATCTATGGCGAACACGTCACCCTCAAGCAAGACAGTATTCTTGCTTCTCCAGTACCTATTGCACACTATCAAGAATCGATATGGTGCTGGGTAATAAAGAAGCTGCGGAGGTGGTCCAGGAGATAGAATACGGAGTAAGGGGGGTCTCAGATCACTCCCCCTTGTCCATGATACTGTCTTTGGGTGCTAGACCAGGTCCAAGGGAGTGGAGGATAAACCCGGGTTGGCTGGTATTAATGGGTGGTTCAAGTCCCCCCCAGGATAAGATAGGGGAATTTCTTCAAATAAATAGGGGCTCTGCCCCTCCGGGTATAGTCTGGGACTCCCTAAAAGCCTACATCAGGGGCACATTAATACAACAAGTCGCAATTATTAAGAGGAAAGCTCGAGAACAGGACCTAGCAATGAGAAATAAGGTCGCCCAGGCAGAGCAAGCATATATAGTAGCTCCATCGACTGCAAGCCAGCGGGAATGGTTGGCCAGTCAACAAGTCTATAAAATAGCTCTTCTAAAAAAAGCAGAGAATAGGCGGATATTTCAGCGCCAGCATTACTTTGGCGAAGGAGAGAGGGTAGGCAGAACCCTCTCCCTCCTGGCTCAAACGAATGGTGCGCCAACAGTAGCCCAGGTAATTAAGTCTCCTACAGGCGATCTTGTCTCCAGCCCCCCCGCGATTATGAGGATACTCCATGACTACTATAAAAATTTATATAAATCCGTCATCCAGGGACAAGGTAATTTAGCTACTGATTTTTTACTTCGGACAGTAATACCAACTTTATCAATGGATGACAAACTATCCCTCGAGTTACCACTTACGCTGGAAGAATTAAAAAATGCAGTAGCCGCAATGCCCAACGATAAATCTCCAGGGCCAGACGGCCTTCCAGTAGAAATCTACAAACGTTATGGGGATGTGCTACTACAGGACTCCTGGTGACATTGAATCACGCATTGGAGATGGGGGAACTCCCCGCCTCGATGCGGGAGGCCAATATTATCTTAATCTTGAAGGAGGGGAAGGACTGCCAGGAAGTTCCATCATACCGGCCGATATCCCTGTTATGCTCGGATATTAAAATACTAGCCAAAGCATTAGCAATTCGGTTAAATACATATATCCATAAACTCATACATCCAGACCAGTCGGGCTTTATCCCGGGTAGGGCAACCAGTGCTAATATTAGAAGAGTCTTCCTTAACGTTCAAATACCCAGAGATAATGAGGGGGTGGGGGCTATTTTAGCACTAGATGCTACTAAGGCCTTTGACAGTTTGGAATGGGGCTATCTGTGGAGGGTCCTAGAGAGGTTTGGATTCGGCCCTTTATTTATCCAGTGGATAAAATTAATGTACAATAAACCCAGGGCCAAAATTAAGATGGGTACTGAAGTCTCTGAATTATTCCAACTGGAGAGAGGTACAAGGCAGGGGTGCCCGTTGTCCCCCCTCCTATTTGTATTGGCCATGGAGCCCCTGGCGGCTCTGGTAAGATCCTGCCCGGACATACAGGGATTTCGGCGGGGTAGTGATGAGGAAAAAATTGCCCTATTCGCGGACGATGTCCTATTTTTTATTGGCGATGTGGACTCTACCCTGAATAGAGTGATCCATCTGATGGGCGAGTTTGGTCAACAATCGGGCTTAGAGATCAACTGGGGCAAATCAGCCCTTTTACCACTGTTCAGGCATGGGGAACAGGGGGTGCCTTCAACGATAGTAGGCCTGGAGACGGTGACTAAGCTGAAGTATCTGGGTATCTGGATATCTGGGGATGTAAGCCAATATGCCAACGAGAACTTAGCACCACTACTCCTGAAAATGAAGACGAAACTTAATAGGTGGTGCGGCCTCCCTCTCTCGGTGGCGGGACGCTGCAGCCTAGTAAAAATGCTTTGGCAACCCCAAATACTTTACATTTTACATAATTCTCCAATTTGGATTAACCAGAAATGGTTCCAAACCATGGATTCGCTCATCCGGGAATTAATCTGGAAAAAGGGGCATGCTCGGATAGGGTTGCATACGCTGCAGCTCCCCGTCGCGGAGGGAGAGTTGGCCATACCCCACCTGGGCGCATACTTCCTGGCCGCCCAACTTCAGCATTTAGCAGGGGCAGGGCTCCAAGAGGGGGGGCCTATTAACCATAAGTTGATGATGCTGGGAGCACCTCATAAATTGGTACCCGAAGCCCTGGAGGCTAACTCCTTTTTTTTATAGATGCCCTACTAATACTCTAATGAGGAAGGTATGGCAGCAAGCAAAGCAAAAGTTAGGTTATGCGGGAGTAACTACTTATACCCCTTTATGGCGTAATCGCCATCTGTTCGAACTAAACAAGGTAGATAGAGCTCCGGAATGGGATAGTCAGGGGATTAATAGAATAGTGCATCTCTACGAGGGGAACGTAATGAAACCTTTTGAAACTATTAGACAGGAATTTAATGTCCCTAATAGGTCGTTCTATAAATATTTGCAGTTGAGACATGCAATTCAAGCCCAATACGGGTCACTCGCTATCGAGCGAACTGAAATCCCCCAGCTCCAGGCCCTTATAGATCGTAGGCATGTAAAAGGCCAGATTTCGCGGTTATATACAAAGCTTAGAGGCAGCTTCTTGAAAGGTGAAGGCCCAGCCAAGAGCAGGCAGGGTTGGATAGGGGACGTTGGCCCGATATCTCGGGAACAATGGGCTAAAACGCTTGAACAGGGGCACTTGGCCTCTATATCCCCATCTCAGCGAGTGTCCCATTTGTTCCTTATATACCGGGCATACTATACCCCCCAGAAGCTATGGAAAATGGGTAGGAAACCTAGGGATGAATGTCCTAGATGTGGGGCACCGGGTGATCTCTTCCATATGGTATGGAAATGCCCAAAACTGTATAGCTATTGGTTAGAAATAGTCCTTAAAATAAACAGAGCTTTTAAGACCACCCTGAAACCCGAGGCCAGGGCCTGTTTACTGGGGATATTTGAAGAGATAAAAATTCCTCTGCCAATTATGCAATCCGTCCTGAAGTGCTTATATCAAGCTAGGCGACTGATAGCAATTAATTGGCAAGCTAAAAATCCCCCGGATACTGGACAATGGGTTAATGCAATTAACTCTTTAATATGGTGTGAGAGAGCAATGCTTATAAAGCTAAATAATTTAAGAAAATTCGAGATATTATGGTATCCTTGGCTGAGCGACATGGGGTTCCCTTTGGAGTGAGGCCAACACAAGAATGGTCTAGTACCCGCTGGGTGGGTGGTAGGGAGGAGCTTCTTCCCTCCCCCCCTTAGGCGGAATCTTTTAGGGGTGGATTTTGGAGAGGTTTCTCTTCTCCTTCACTCTTCCCTTCTTCAAAAAATCTCTTTTCTTTTTTTTTTCTTTTTCTCTCTTTTTCTTCCCTTTTTCTTACACGGATATAGCTATCTGGTTATGACTGGGACGGTTGTTGCCGGCGCTGCGTGCTCGAGGTGGGGTGGGTGGATGGGAGGGAGGTTTGGGGGGGCTAGGGTGGGGGGAAAGCGTATTGAGGGGAGGCACTAATGAGTAGGCGGGGCATAGCAGCTTTAGCGTACTAACTCCCTCGATATGTAATCTGTCTCTTTTTTCCTTTTCTATACGGTACAATATTGTTATCTATGGATGGAAAACCTTTAATAAAAAGCATCTCAATTAAAGAAGGGAAGGAAGAGGGAAAGAGAGGGAGGGAGAAGGGAAAAGAGAAAAAAAAAAGTGTATGTTAGTGTAGAGCGAGGGAGGGGGGGGTTTCGCTTCCCATCCCATAACACAACTCCTAGATGGAGTGTTTGGGCGCGGGGACGATGCCTTCACCCCTCGCCTATCGCTAATAATATATTTACCACTTAAGTTCAAACGTGATTTATGCTATGTTAACGTTACTACTCAACTGCATTTTACCTTATGTCCTAGAATATATTAGGCTACGCTACCCTGTCTTTTTAACTTATCTCTTTGTATATGTGAAAACCTCAATAAAAATCATTGAAATGGGAAGAGTGCATTCTCAATTGTGTAGTAAGATTACATACTTTTCAGTGGAACTGTTCCTAAACTGTGTGTCTAAGTGTGCATTTTCAAGTGTGTGGGTTTGTGGGGAGAGGTTGTGGTTTTGGCGGGAAAGGACGCCATTTTGTTGGGGCCTAGCTTTTGTTGTCTGCCATGTGACCAAGCTTGGTGGCCATTTTTGAAAATCTGAGCATCTCTATAGGGGAAGGTGCAGACACCATTCCTTTGTGTGTGAAACCATGTGACATGAACCACCATCTTGTTCTTAGACATCTTGGTCTGGGCACCTCACTCTAGGCTCCATCTCCTTTAAGTGAATTCTACTTTTGTACCTTTTATGTGATTTTTCAGTTAAGCTATTGCATTTTCTGTAGTGAATTTTTGGTTTTCAGTGTAAATCTCTATTTTGCAATGAATTTCAGTGGATGGTGAAACTAGCTTGAACTGAGGTTTTGTACACAGCGGTGTGTTATTTTTATTTTACAAATGTATGGAAGTTTCACAGAGGGCAATTCATTTGTTTTTTTGTTAGGCTTGTATTGTATAGTCTGCATATGGGGCGAGGCTCCCCCTCCCTTTTCCTGTAACATTGATATGTAAATGAACTTGTTTGCTGGGTTCATGCTGCAACCTTTTGGAGACACAGGAAGTTGGTGGGAGGAGTCGGGGGTCTTCTGACTCATGTTTGGAAGCAGAATGGAAAATAATGGCGTTTGAAAGAGTGTTTTAAATTTGAACTTCAATTTTTTTAAGGTTTATACTGTAATACAGTTTTGGGTAGAGAGCAAACAGGAGGCATCCATGTTGTTTGTTGTAATATCTAGATACAGAGAGAGAGAAGCCACATTGTTCTGTAGAGTAAGCAGGAGTAATTGTGTTTTCTGTGCGGCTAAATCTGGCGACGCAGTGTATGGGCGTACAAAGGAAATGCTTGTTTACGCATACACTGTGAGGGGTAGAGACTTAATTCGGGGGGTGATAACACCTCAGGTGGAGTTTCTAGTTGAGGGACTAGATGTAGTCCGTTAATCCACCGCACAAGATGGCACCTGGTGGTGGTCCCCAAAGTAGGTGCAACGGTTTCCCTGGACGCAGGGGTAAGACGATAAGCCGATTCGAATCGCCATGGGCACTAGGAGGTCCATGCAAGGGAAGGATTGGAGGCTTCCCACAGTCAGACTGCTGCACAGTACATAAGGATCCTAGTTTTGGGGCTAAAGGCCATTAGCCCTTCAAAGATTGACATAGGTGGTCCAAGGATACTATTTTGGGTATCCCTCTGGAAGTTGATATATCGCAACTGAGGCTTCAGAAATCTGTAAGACTGAGTGAGCTGATGGATGTGTAGTACTTGCTTTTGTGATTCTCAGAGGAGGAACTGTGGTTGGAATTCTCATGCCCATTTTAGAACTTTGTGTGGCTGGTCCATACAATATTCTGAGATGTCCTTGTCTTTCCCATTGTGTGTATTTCATTTTTTTCTATCGCTAAGAGTGAAGGCAGAATTCCATTTGGTTGTTTTTAAATTTGTAATTTTTGATTTGGAACTATGAAATATCTCCCCCACATTTGTATCTAAGTGTTTGTCTCAGGTTTTAGTATTCTCATTGTTTGTATGTGGTAACAAGAAGATGTCTGAACCCACCGCGGCAGCTCTCTTACGTGTCGCCGGTGTTGTATTTTTAGTAAGAACGTGAAAGTAAGGGTTACAGAGGGTTTAGTTATTATCGGTTTTGAGGAATGTCAATGGCAATTTACCAATGTACACGAATGTTGTATTGTCTATGAAGGACAGAGTAATAACTTTTGTTTATAAGTATCTTTTCAGGTCCAAGGAGTTTCTGAAAGTGTATATGAAGGTAAAAGTATCATAGGCTATTTCACAGTTTACCCTGTGTGTTTTCCTCCAGTTTGTAATGAGGAAAAAAAGGGTAGATGAGAGTGATGAGAATGACACATTTTCAAACCAATAATACTAACTACTCTAATTCTAGCCAAGTTTGTGACAGGTGACTGGGTCGTTGTAAAGAAGATTGAAGAAGGAGAAAAGGATGAGAAGTATCTTTTAATTTATATTTTTAAAGTGTATTTTCCAACTAGCTAAGGAAGTGAACAGGACACATGGTGGGGTCTACTCTGAGTCTCCACTGAGCTCTAAGTGCCCCAGCAATGACAGCGGTGTATGAGATATATAGGCATATTGGTGTGAGGAGTTTTTGACAAACTAGTACAATCCAAACAGACACATGACAAAAGAATTTAATGAGACCTTTCTAGAGGGTACAATTTATTATAATTTTAAAAATAGCTCTGGTTCTTGCCAGTTTTGGTATTGGGATAACAAGCGTGTTTCAGCTCTAGTCTGGTATTAATGTGGATCTACAGCTTATAAGGTAATTCCCCTAAGGCAAGAGGTTCATGTGTGCTGGTGAATCTCGTCCCAGCATCTTATGTCACGGCCGATTCTGATGGCGCGAGAGAGGGTAAGAATGGCAGGGACAGCTGTAAGGGAATTGCTTGTACACGGTAGGGGCATAAGCTTATGAAACGATTGAACAATTTCTCATCCATTGAGGATGGGATGTTTTCATGTAACTGTTGAAGCTACAAGGAAGTTCCCACAGCCCAAGGGTGGTTCATGGGATTTTATAAGTAAAGATTGCTATACCTGGATCGGGGATACTGGTGACAAAGTTCAGGCCCATATGGATAAGGCTAAGAAACCTAAAAGGCAAAGCCAGAGCTATAGCTAGTGAAGGTTGGAATCTTCTTAAGGGTCTGGGAATCTGGGGGCATTTCATTTTTATTTTTGCAGCGGATCATATTTGAAGGAATTAGGGGTATATTTACTCATGTTGTTTTTGTTTCTATTCTTCTATATTCCGTGATGAGGTGTTCCTGTTGCCTGATTGGACGCGTGACCAGAGCCCGAGCAGATGAGCCCAAGATGCCGGACCCAAGAAAAAGACACAGAGGATCCCAGACCGACCAGCGACTACTACAGCTCACCATGTCATCCCTCCTGAGGAAAAGTCTACATGTCAAGCCGTGTTTTCCTTTTTATGGACTCATATGGACTGTAAGGCCAGGTGTAAGAAGAAGATCAAGATTCGAGGGACACATGGGAGCATATGACAAAAAAGGAAGGACTGTTGTGGAAAATTTGATTGTATAACATTTTATTCTAGGATGTGTGTTTTATAGTTTGCCATCTGTCTCCCTGTGTCTGGTTTGATAGAGGAGCGCTCTATCAGAGCGCACTTGGGTCAAATTGAGACCAGTGGTAAAAAGTCAGTATGAAAACCTTCTCATCGGATTTGAGACGTGTTCTCTGTGTCTGTGGATGTTTGTAGGCATCAAGCGCAATGCGCTGGGCTTTTTGCCTTCAAATGAATATGGGCATTAGAGAAGCAAAGTCTACATAACGAGATAGACATATTATTTTATCTCTGTGTGGCTACGTTATCCTTTTTGGATACATATCTGCTTTAATGAGAGGACATTGGTATCTGCCTTGTTAAAATACTTGTACCGTATGTTAACAACACCAGTAGCAAAGTCCCCGCAGATTGTCTCAAGCTTTTAAGAATCATAATGAGCTCACCCCATACTGTTTACTTTAAAAGCACTATGGTCTGTGCTCCATTCTGACTAAAAGGGGGCGTGTGCATTTCCTCTTGTGAATGCCCTCCCCTTTAATGTATGTCATTTCCTGTGATGTCATTTTCTGTACTAAGGAAGTGCTTGCCTATTGGGGGCAGGACTTCCTGTTTGTCATTCTTTGGGAGATAATAAAAGGCGATGTTGAGCCCCCGGGGGGGGGGGGGGGGCAGAAGCATGGAACTGAGAACGTAGAAGGATGCTTGAGTCTGTTCATTGGGATGAATGTGTTGGAAGGTAACCTGAAAGCATTATATCATTAAGACGGAAATGGGTGCTTATTGGAAGCACAAAGTAGGTAGTGGGGCTGTGTGCATAGCATAGCAGCCAAATTACCATGACACTATGTTGCATCTTCCATGTCTCATGTGTCCTGATGTCTATCTAGCATCTTCCATGTCTCATGTGTCCTCATGTCTATGTATTCTTCCATGTCTCACGTTTCCTCATGTCTATGTAGCATCTTCCATGTCTCATGTCTATGGAGAGTCTTCCATGTCTCATGTGTCCTCATGTCTATGTAGCATCTTCCATGTCTCATGTCTATGGAGAGTCTTCCATGTCTCATGTGTCCTCATGTCTATGTAGCATCTTCCATGTCTCATGTCTATGGAGAGTCTTCCATGTCTCATGTGTCCTCATGTCTATGTAGCGTCTTCCATGTCTCATGTGTCCTCATGTCTATGGAGAGTCTTCCATGTCTTATGTGTCCTCATGTGTATGTAGTGTCTTCCATGTCTCATGTGTCCTCATGTCTATGTAGTGTCTTCTATGTCTCATGTGTCCTCATGTCTATGTAGCTTCTTCCATGTCTCATTTCACCTCATATCTATGGAGAGTCTACCATGTCTCATGTGTCCTCATGTCTATGTAGTATCTTCCATGTTTCAAGTGTCCTGATGTCTATGTAGAGTCTTCCATGTCTCATGTCTCCTCATGTCTATGTAGAGTCTTCCATGTCTCATGTGTCCTCGTGTCTATGTAGCGTCTTCCATGTCTAACGTGTACCTCATGTCTATGTAGTATCTTCCATGTCTCACGTGTCCTCATGTCTAAGTAGAGTCTTCCAGGTCTCATGTCTCCTCATGTCTATGGAGTGACTTCCATGTCTCATTTGTCCTCATATCTATGGGAAGTCTTCCATGTCTCATGTCCCCTCATGTCTAAGTAGAGTGTCTCATGTGTCCTCATGTCTATGTAGCATCTTCCAAGTCTCATGTTTCCTCATGTCTATGGAGAGTCTTCCATGTCTCATGTGTCCTCATGTCTATGGGAAGTCTTCCATGTCTCATGTGTCCTCATGTCTATGTAGTGTCTTCCATGTCTCATGTGTCCTCATGTCTATGTAGCGTCTTCCATGTCTCACGTGTACCTCATGTCTATGTAGCATCTTCCATGTCTCACGTGTCCTAATGTCTACGTAGAGTCTTCCATGTCTCATGTCTCCTCATGTCTATGGAGAGACTTCCATGTCTCATTTGTCCTCATGTCTATGGGAAGTCTTCCATGTCTCATGTCCCCTCATGTCTAAGTAGAGTGTCTCATGTGTCCTCATGTCTATGTAGCATCTTCCAAGTCTCATGTTTCCTCATGTCAATTTAGAGTCTTCCATGTCTCATGTGTCCTCATGTCTATGGGAAGTCTTCCATGTCTCATGTGTCCTCATGTCTATGTAGTGTCTTCCATGTCTCATGTGTCCTCATGTCTATGTAGCGTCTTCCATGTCTCACGTGTACCTCATGTCTATGTAGCATCTTCCATGTCTCAAGTGTCCTCATGTCTATCTAGAGTCTTCCATGTCTCATGTCTCCTCTTGTCTATGAAAAGTCTTCCATGTCTCATGTCTCCTCATGTCTATGTAGCGTCTTCCATGTCTCATGTTCCCTCATGTCTATGGAGAGTCTTCCATGTCTCATGTGTCCTCATGTCTATGGGAAGTCTTCCATGTCTCATGTCCTCTCATGTCTAAGTAGAGTGTCTCATGTGTCCTCATGTCTAAGTAGAGTGTCTCATGTGTCCTCATGTCTATGTAGCATCTTCCAAGTCTCATGTTTCCTCAAGTCTATGGAGAGTCTTCCATGTCTCATGTGTCCTCATTTCTATGTAGCGTCTTCCATGTCTCATGTCTATGGAGAGTCTTCCATGTCTCATGTGTCCTCATGTCTATGTAGCATCTTCCATGTCTCATGTCTATGGAGAGTCTTCCATGTCTCATGTGTCCTCATGTCTATGTAGCATCTTCCATGTTTCATGTCTATGGAGAGTCTTCCATGTCTCATGTGTCCTCATGTCTATGTAGCGTCTTCCATGTCTCATGTGTCCTCATGTCTATGTAGCGTCTTCCATGTCTCATGTGTCCTCATGTCTATGGAGAGTCTTCCATGTCTTATGTGTCCTCATGTGTATGTAGTGTCTTCCATGTCTCATGTGTCCTCATGTCTATGTAGTGTCTTCTATGTCTCATGTGTCCTCATGTCTATGTAGCGTCTTCCATGTCTCATTTCACCTCATATCTATGGAGAGTCTACCATGTCTCATGTGTCCTCATGTCTATGTAGTATCTTCCATGTTTCAAGTGTCCTGATGTCTATGTAGATTCTTCCATGTCTCATGTCTCCTCATGTCTATGTAGAGTCTTCCATGTCTCATGTGTCCTCGTGTCTATGTAGCGTCTTCCATGTCTAACGTGTACCTCATGTCTATGTAGTATCTTCCATGTCTCACGTGTCCTCATGTCTAAGTAGAGTCTTCCAGGTCTCATGTCTCCTCATGTCTATGGAGTGACTTCCATGTCTCATTTGTCCTCATATCTATGGGAAGTCTTCCATGTCTCATGTCCCCTCATGTCTAAGTAGAGTGTCTCATGTGTCCTCATGTCTATGTAGCATCTTCCAAGTCTCATGTTTCCTCATGTCTATGGAGAGTCTTCCATGTCTCATGTGTCCTCATGTCTATGGGAAGACTTCCATGTCTCATGTGTCCTCGTGTCTATGTAGCGTCTTCCATGTCTAACGTGTACCTCATGTCTATGTAGTATCTTCCATGTCTCACGTGTCCTCATGTCTAAGTAGAGTCTTCCAGGTCTCATGTCTCCTCATGTCTATGGAGTGACTTCCATGTCTCATTTGTCCTCATATCTATGGGAAGTCTTCCATGTCTCATGTCCCCTCATGTCTAAGTAGAGTGTCTCATGTGTCCTCATGTCTATGTAGCATTTTCCAAGTCTCATGTTTCCTCATGTCAATTTAGAGTCTTCCATGTCTCATGTGTCCTCATGTCTATGGGAAGTCTTCCATGTCTCATGTGTCCTCATGTCTATGTAGTGTCTTCCATGTCTCATGTGTCCTCATGTCTATGTAGCGTCTTCCATGTCTCACGTGTACCTCATGTCTATGTAGCATCTTCCATGTCTCAAGTGTCCTCATGTCTATCTAGAGTCTTCCATGTCTCATGTCTCCTCTTGTCTATGAAAAGTCTTCCATGTCTCATGTCTCCTCATGTCTATGTAGCGTCTTCCATGTCTCATGTTCCCTCATGTCTATGGAGAGTCTTCCATGTCTCATGTGTCCTCATGTCTATGGGAAGTCTTCCATGTCTAATGTCCTCTCATGTCTAAGTAGAGTGTCTCATGTGTCCTCATGTCTAAGTAGAGTGTCTCATGTGTCCTCATGTCTATGTAGCATCTTCCAAGTCTCATGTTTCCTCAAGTCTATGGAGAGTCTTCCATGTCTCATGTGTCCTCATTTCTATGTAGCGTCTTCCATGTCTCATGTCTATGGAGAGTCTTCCATGTCTCATGTGTCCTCATGTCTATGTAGCATCTTCCATGTCTCATGTCTATGGAGAGTCTTCCATGTCTCATGTGTCCTCATGTCTATGTAGCATCTTCCATGTTTCATGTCTATGGAGAGTCTTCCATGTCTCATGTGTCCTCATGTCTATGTAGCGTCTTCCATGTCTCATGTGTCCTCATGTCTATGTAGCGTCTTCCATGTCTCATGTGTCCTCATGTCTATGGAGAGTCTTCCATGTCTTATGTGTCCTCATGTGTATGTAGTGTCTTCCATGTCTCATGTGTCCTCATGTCTATGGTAGTGTCTTCTATGTCTCATGTGTCCTCATGTCTATGTAGCGTCTTCCATGTCTCATTTCACCTCATATCTATGGAGAGTCTACCATGTCTCATGTGTCCTCATGTCTATGTAGTATCTTCCATGTTTCAAGTGTCCTGATGTCTATGTAGATTCTTCCATGTCTCATGTCTCCTCATGTCTATGTAGAGTCTTCCATGTCTCATGTGTCCTCGTGTCTATGTAGCGTCTTCCATGTCTAACGTGTACCTCATGTCTATGTAGTATCTTCCATGTCTCACGTGTCCTCATGTCTAAGTAGAGTCTTCCAGGTCTCATGTCTCCTCATGTCTATGGAGTGACTTCCATGTCTCATTTGTCCTCATATCTATGGGAAGTCTTCCATGTCTCATGTCCCCTCATGTCTAAGTAGAGTGTCTCATGTGTCCTCATGTCTATGTAGCATCTTCCAAGTCTCATGTTTCCTCATGTCTATGGAGAGTCTTCCATGTCTCATGTGTCCTCATGTCTATGGGAAGTCTTCCATGTCTCATGTGTCCTCGTGTCTATGTAGCGTCTTCCATGTCTAACGTGTACCTCATGTCTATGTAGTATCTTCCATGTCTCACGTGTCCTCATGTCTAAGTAGAGTCTTCCAGGTCTCATGTCTCCTCATGTCTATGGAGTGACTTCCATGTCTCATTTGTCCTCATATCTATGGGAAAACTTCCATGTCTCATGTCCCCTCATGTCTAAGTAGAGTGTCTCATGTGTCCTCATGTCTATGTAGCATTTTCCAAGTCTCATGTTTCCTCATGTCAATTTAGAGTCTTCCATGTCTCATGTGTCCTCATGTCTATGGGAAGTCTTCCATGTCTCATGTGTCCTCATGTCTATGTAGTGTCTTCCATGTCTCATGTGTCCTCATGTCTATGTAGCGTCTTCCATGTCTCACGTGTACCTCATGTCTATGTAGCATCTTCCATGTCTCAAGTGTCCTCATGTCTATCTAGAGTCTTCCATGTCTCATGTCTCCTCTTGTCTATGAAAAGTCTTCCATGTCTCATGTCTCCTCATGTCTATGTAGCGTCTTCCATGTCTCATGTTCCCTCATGTCTATGGAGAGTCTTCCATGTCTCATGTGTCCTCATGTCTATGGGAAGTCTTCCATGTCTCATGTCCTCTCATGTCTAAGTAGAGTGTCTCATGTGTCCTCATGTCTAAGTAGAGTGTCTCATGTGTCCTCATGTCTATGTAGCATCTTCCAAGTCTCATGTTTCCTCAAGTCTATGGAGAGTCTTCCATGTCTCATGTGTCCTCATTTCTATGTAGCGTCTTCCATGTCTCATGTCTATGGAGAGTCTTCCATGTCTCATGTGTCCTCATGTCTATGTAGCATCTTCCATGTTTCATGTCTATGGAGAGTCTTCCATGTCTCATGTGTCCTCATGTCTATGTAGCGTCTTCCATGTCTCATGTGTCCTCATGTCTATGTAGCGTCTTCCATGTCTCATGTGTCCTCATGTCTATGGAGAGTCTTCCATGTCTTATGTGTCCTCATGTGTATGTAGTGTCTTCCATGTCTCATGTGTCCTCATGTCTATGTAGTGTCTTCTATGTCTCATGTGTCCTCATGTCTATGTAGCGTCTTCCATGTCTCATTTCACCTCATATCTATGGAGAGTCTACCATGTCTCATGTGTCCTCATGTCTATGTAGTATCTTCCATGTTTCAAGTGTCCTGATGTCTATGTAGATTCTTCCATGTCTCATGTCTCCTCATGTCTATGTAGAGTCTTCCATGTCTCATGTGTCCTCGTGTCTATGTAGCGTCTTCCATGTCTAACGTGTACCTCATGTCTATGTAGTATCTTCCATGTCTCACGTGTCCTAATGTCTACGTAGAGTCTTCCATGTCTCATGTCTCCTCATGTCTATGGAGAGACTTCCATGTCTCATTTGTCCTCATGTCTATGGGAAGTCTTCCATGTCTCATGTCCCCTCATGTCTAAGTAGAGTGTCTCATGTGTCCTCATGTCTATGTAGCATCTTCCAAGTCTCATGTTTCCGCATGTCAATTTAGAGTCTTCCATGTCTCATGTGTCCTCATGTCTATGGGAAGTCTTCCATGTCTCATGTGTCCTCATGTCTATGTAGTGTCTTCCATGTCTCATGTGTCCTCATGTCTATGTAGCGTCTTCCATGTCTCACGTGTACCTCATGTCTATGTAGCATCTTCCATGTCTCAAGTGTCCTCATGTCTATCTAGAGTCTTCCATGTCTCATGTCTCCTCTTGTCTATGAAAAGTCTTCCATGTCTCATGTCTCCTCATGTCTATGTAGCGTCTTCCATGTCTCATGTTCCCTCATGTCTATGGAGAGTCTTCCATGTCTCATGTGTCCTCATGTCTATGGGAAGTCTTCCATGTCTCATGTCCTCTCATGTCTAAGTAGAGTGTCTCATGTGTCCTCATGTCTAAGTAGAGTGTCTCATGTGTCCTCATGTCTATGTAGCATCTTCCAAGTCTCATGTTTCCTCAAGTCTATGGAGAGTCTTCCATGTCTCATGTGTCCTCATTTCTATGTAGCGTCTTCCATGTCTAACGTGTACCTCATGTCTATGTAGCATCTTCCATGTCTCACGTGTCCTCATGTCTCAGTAGAGTCTTCCATGTCTCATGTCTCCTCATGTCTATGGAGAGACTTCCATGTCTCATTTGTCCTCATGTCTATGGGAGGTCTTCCATGTCTCATGTCCCCTCATGTCTAAGTAGAGTGTCTCATGTGTCCTCATGTCTATGTAGCATCTTCCAAGTCTCATGTTTCCTCATGTCTATGGAGAGTCTTCCATGTCTTATGTGTCCTCATGTCTATGGGAAGTCTTCCATGTCTCATGTGTCCTCATGTCTATGTAGTGTCTTCCATGTCTCATGTGTCCTCATGTCTATGTAGCGTCTTCCATGTCTCACGTGTACCTCATGTCCAGTGGCGTAACTAGAACCTTCAGGACCCCGATGCAAGAAACCATGAAGGGCCCCTCTGAACCCCAGCCAGGGCCCTTCCCTCCGAGTCCAGCGGTGGAACTCCAGGGCGTGTTCACAGGTATGACCTTTGTGAGCCCTGTAGTTCCACCATTGGTATCAGTCGTCTTTTTTATTTTATTTTTTACATTTTTAGGTGCCCCATTGGGGGACTGTTCCTAGGCAGGATGAGGTCCCTGTCCCCAGAAGAGATGAGGTCCTTTTCTCCAGGGCAGATGAAGTTACTGCCCCCAGGTGAGAAGGGGTCCCTGTCCACACGTGAGAAGGGGTCCCTGTCCCCAGGGGGAGATGGAGGGGGTAAGTAATTGTGTGTGGGGGATGGGGTCCTCTCACTCACCATGACCAAGCTGTAGGCTGCTCACTCATCCATGTTGGCCTGGGCTCCATCCAGTGTGCTGGACGGGCGATCAGCATATCTCCCAGAAAGACCTTTCATCATCTGTGTATGACGGGGGAGGAGGGGGGCTGGCAGACAAGCCTGCAGTGTCCTCCGGGCGGCTCTCATAGGGCTGTACTGCATCTGTATGCTTAAAGTTTGTTTACCCAGGAGAATTATGAAGTGCAATGTGGGCCGCACCCGGGGGGGGGCTTACTCTGGCTGGGGAGAACAGACATCGGACTGAGCGGCAGTGCATGGAGCAGGAGAGGGGTACTCTGAGGAGCCGACCAAGGACACAGGTCATGCAGGGAATGCACAACTAAAGAGCAGCCAGTGCAATAGTCGAGCATGGAGCTCTGCTAGTCACCCTCTATCTCCAGCCACCCGTGTGCATGGTGCACTGGTACCCCTAGCTGCCTTTGCTGCTGCCGGCCATATGTAGAGGGGGCTGCATGGGCCCCCTGCATCACAGGGCCCAGTTGCGGTCGCGACTGCTGCACCCCCTATAGTTACGCCCCTGCTCATGTCTATGTAGCATCTTCCATGTCTCAAGTGTCCTCATGTCTATCTAGAGTCTTCCATGTCTCATGTCTCCTCATGTCTATGGAGAGTCTTCCATGTCTCATGTGTCCTCATGTCTATGTGAAGTCTTCCATGTCTCATGTCCTCTCATGTCTAAGTAGAGTGTCTCATGTGTCCTCATGTCTAAGTAGAGTGTCTCATGTGTCCTCATGTCTATGTAGCATCTTCCAAGTCTCATGTTTCCTCAAGTCTATGGAGAGTCTTCCATGTCTCATGTGTCCTCATGTCTATGTAGCGTCTTCCATGTCTCATGTCTATGGAGAGTCTTCCATGTCTCATGTGTCCTCATGTCTATGGGAAGTCTTCCATGTCTCATGTGTCCTCATGTCTATGTAGTGTCTTCCATGTCTCATGTGTCCTGACTCCTGATGTCTGCTTAGCGTCTTCCATGTCTCATGTGTCCTCATGTCTATCTAGCGTCTTCCATGCCTCATTTCTCCTCATATCTATGGAGAGTCTTCCATGTCTCATGTGTCCTCATGTCTATGTAGTGTCTTCCATGTCTCATGTGTCCTGATGTCTATGTAGAGTCTTCAATGTCTCAAGTCTCCTCATGTCTATGTAGAGTCTTCCATGTCTCACCTGTCCTCATGTCTATGTAGAATCTTCCATGTCTCATGTCTATGGAGAGTCTTCCATGTCTCATGTGTCCTCATGTCTATGTAGCGTCTTCCATGTCTCATGTGTCCTCATGTCTATGGAGAGTCTTCCATGTCTTATGTGTCCTCATGTCTATGTAGTGTCTTCCATTTCTCATGTGTCCTCATGTCTATGTAGTGTCTTCTATGTCTCATGTGTCCTCATGTCTATGTAGCGTCTACCATGTCTCATTTCTCCTCATATCTATGGAGAGTCTTCCATGCCTCATGTGTCCTCATATCTATGTAGTGTCTTCCATGTCTCATGTGTCCTGATGTCTATGTAGAGTCTTCCATGTCACATGTCTCCTCATGTCTATGTAGAGTCTTCCATGTCTCATGTGTCCTCATGTCTATGTAGCTTCTTCCATGTCTCATGTGTACCTCATGTCTATGTAGCATCTTCCATGTCTCACGTGTCCTCATGTCTATGTAGAGTCTTCCATTTCTCATGTCTCCTCATGTCTATGGAGAGTCTTCCATGTCTCATGTCCCCTCATGTCTAAGTAGAGTGTCTCATGTGTCCTCATGTCTAAGTAGCATCTTCCAAGTCTCATGTTTCCTCATGTCTATGGAGAGTCTTCCATGTCTTATGTGTCCTCATGTCTATGGGAAGTCTTCCATGTCTCATGTGTCCTCATGTCTATGTAGTGTCTTCCATGTCTCATGTGTCCTCATGTCTATGTAGCGTCTTCCATGTCTCACGTGTACCTCATGTCCAGTGGCGTAACTAGAACCTTCAGGACCCCGATGCAAGAAACCATGAAGGGCCCCTCTGAACCCCAGCCAGGGCCCTTCCCTCCGAGTCCAGCGGTGGAACTCCAGGGCGTGTTCACAGGTATGACCTTTGTGAGCCCTGTAGTTCCACCATTGGTATCAGTCGTCTTTTTTATTTTATTTTTTACATTTTTAGGTGCCCCATTGGGGGACTGTTCCTAGGCAGGATGAGGTCCCTGTCCCCAGAAGAGATGAGGTCCTTTTCTCCAGGGCAGATGAAGTTACTGCCCCCAGGTGAGAAGGGGTCCCTGTCCACACGTGAGAAGGGGTCCCTGTCCCAGGGGGAGATGGAGGGGGTAAGTAATTGTGTGTGGGGGATGGGGTCCTCTCACTCACCATGACCAAGCTGTAGGCCGCTCACTCATCCATGTTGGCCTGGGCTCCATCCAGTGTGCTGGACGGGCGATCAGCATATCTCCCAGAAAGACCTTTCATCATCTGTGTATGACGGGGGAGGAGGGGGGCTGGCAGACAAGCCTGCAGTGTCCTCCGGGCGGCTCTCATAGGGCTGTACTGCATCTGTATGCTTAAAGTTTGTTTACCCAGGAGAATTATGAAGTGCAATGTGGGCCGCACCCGGGGGGGGGCTTACTCTGGCTGGGGAGAACAGACATCGGACTGAGCGGCAGTGCATGGAGCAGGAGAGGGGTACTCTGAGGAGCCGACCAAGGACACAGGTCATGCAGGGAATGCACAACTAAAGAGCAGTCAGTGCAATAGTCGAGCATGGAGCTCTGCTAGTCACCCTCTACCTCCAGCCACCCGTGTGCATGGTGCACTGGTACCCCTAGCTGCCTTTGCTGCTGCCGGCCATATGTAGAGGGGGCTGCATGGGCCCCCTGCATCACAGGGCCCAGTTGCGGTCGCGACTGCTGCACCCCCTATAGTTACGCCCCTGCTCATGTCTATGTAGCATCTTCCATGTCTCAAGTGTCCTCATGTCTATCTAGAGTCTTCCATGTCTCATGTGTCCTCATGTCTATGTGAAGTCTTCCATGTCTCATGTCCTCTCATGTCTAAGTAGAGTGTCTCATGTGTCCTCATGTCTAAGTAGAGTGTCTCATGTGTCCTCATGTCTATGTAGCATCTTCCAAGTCTCATGTTTCCTCAAGTCTATGGAGAGTCTTCCATGTCTCATGTGTCCTCATGTCTATGTAGCGTCTTCCATGTCTCATGTCTATGGAGAGTCTTCCATGTCTCATGTGTCCTCATGTCTATGGGAAGTCTTCCATGTCTCATGTGTCCTCATGTCTATGTAGTGTCTTCCATGTCTCATGTGTCCTGACTCCTGATGTCTGCTTAGCGTCTTCCATGTCTCATGTGTCCTCATGTCTATCTAGCGTCTTCCATGCCTCATTTCTCCTCATATCTATGGAGAGTCTTCCATGTCTCATGTGTCCTCATGTCTATGTAGTGTCTTCCATGTCTCATGTGTCCTGATGTCTATGTAGAGTCTTCAATGTCTCAAGTCTCCTCATGTCTATGTAGAGTCTTCCATGTCTCACCTGTCCTCATGACTATGTAGAATCTTCCATGTCTCATGTCTATGGAGAGTCTTCCATGTCTCATGTGTCCTCATGTCTATGTAGCGTCTTCCATGTCTCATGTGTCCTCATGTCTATGGAGAGTCTTCCATGTCTTATGTGTCCTCATGTCTATGTAGTGTCTTCCATTTCTCATGTGTCCTCATGTCTATGTAGTGTCTTCTATGTCTCATGTGTCCTCATGTCTATGTAGCGTCTACCATGTCTCATTTCTCCTCATATCTATGGAGAGTCTTCCATGCCTCATGTGTCCTCATATCTATGTAGTGTCTTCCATGTCTCATGTGTCCTGATGTCTATGTAGCGTCTTCCATGTCACATGTCTCCTCATGTCTATGTAGAGTCTTCCATGTCTCATGTGTCCTCATGTCTATGTAGCTTCTTCCATGTCTCATGTGTACCTCATGTCTATGTAGCATCTTCCATGTCTCACGTGTCCTCATGTCTATGTAGAGTCTTCCATTTCTCATGTCTCCTCATGTCTATGGAGAGTCTTCCATGTCTCATGTGTCCTCATGTCTATGTAGCGTCTTCCATGTCTCATGTTCTTTCATGTCTATGGAGAGTCTTCCATGTCTCATGTGTCCTCATGTCTATGTAGCGCCTTCCATGTCTCATGTGTCCTCATGTCTATGAAGAGTCTTCCATGTCTCGTGTCTCCTCATGTCAATGTAGAGTCTTCCATGTCTCGTGTCTCCTCATGTCTATGTAGAGTCTTCCATGTCTCGTGTCTCCTCATGTCTATGTAGAGTCTTCCATGTCTCGTGTCTCCTCATGTCTATGTAGAGTCTTCCATGTCTCGTGTCTCCTCATGTCTATGTAGAGTCTTCCATGTCTCGTGTCTCCTCATGTCTATGTAGAGTCTTCCATGTCTCGTGTCTCCTCATGTCTATGTAGAGTCTTCCATGTCTCATGTGTCCTCATGTCTATGTAGCGTCTTCCATGTCTCATGTCTCCTCATGTCTATGGAGAGTCTTCCACATCTCATGTCTTCTCATGTCTATGTAGAGTATTCCATGTCTCATGTGTCCTCATGTCTATGTAGCTTCTTCTATGTCTCATATGTCCTCATGTCTATGTGTCACATGAGACTTGGAAGATGCTACATAGACATGAGGACACATGAGACATTCTACTTAGACATGAGGGGACATGAAACATGGAAGACTTCCCATAGACATGAACTCAAATAGCAAAGAGTTTATATAAATGTATTTTTAGACATGAGGAGACATGAGACATGGAAGACTCTCCATAGACATGTATTTTTTTCAAAGGCTTGCTAGTTTGAGCATTAGTTATGTTACATGTGCTTGCAATAAAGTTGCAAATGTTTTAGAATTCGAATATTTCTTGTACAGTGAATGCTCTTTTTAAAGGACCATTATACCTAAAAAGATATTCAAGATATTCAAGATAATGTCACAGAAATTCAAGTAAGCATACATTTAAAGAAACTTAGGTGTCTAACATTATATCATTGTCTCCATTGTTATTATTAGTCATTATTCTTGTCTTAGCAGGGATAGTATTCTGTAATGGCAGTGTCTCCCAAACCAATTCTCAGATACCACTAACACGCTTTTAGATCTCTTTCCATAGGTGGAAGCACTAGAAAGCGTCTTTATTACCAAACCAATCAACACCATTTTGTCTGGAAGTCTGGAAAACATGGTCGTTTTTGAGGTTTAGAGACTGGGAACACTGTTTTGTGGGAATACGGGGTAGGAAGTTAGCTATGTATGTAAAAATTTCTCCCACAAATCACCTCTCTCTCTCAAATGGGTATTATTTTGATATTTTCTTGAAACTTTTACTTACCTTTAAAAGAGGACATTCTCTTTCATATAAAGGATTTTGTAATTTACCTTTGCCGGCTCTTTAAAATGTTACTATTATGCTATGCTTGACTATATGTGCAATAGTTTTAAAATATCAGTTTCATCAAAATCATCATGAATATATGTTTAACTGATAAATGTTTGGACATAGGCCTGATGCCCATTTGTTGTAGGTGACACTTGAAAAGATATCCTAGTTACAATGATCCAGTCTACAGTACATACTTATAGAACAAACGCAGTTATATTGGGACTTTCATCATTATTGCTGTAAGGACTGGTGAATGTTTCAACACACTACATAAGATGGCATAACTGTGCTGTAAAAAAAAAAAAAACACCATTCTCAAGATTTTTTTTTTCTTTTTTTTATCAAACAAGTAAAACTACAGATCTGAATACAGTTAAATGGCTGTTAATACATATAAATGAGTATCAAGACACTTAAACCATTTACTGAATGTCTATCTAAAACAATTCTCAGCACTGATATTTAAGTTACATTTTGGTATTTGTGAATTCTGTTGTATTTGATGATCTGATTATTGTGATGTGGGTAACAAAACACTGGTGAGTTTGACCTGTATTTAGGCATCTTTCAGAAAAGATAAAATGTTCAGTGTTAAAACATACTATATAGGAAAGAAATTTTAAATAACATGGTGTGAATAGCACAAGAATGTCGAGTCCCACAGACCTTAGACAATCAAGTCATTATCTAAAAGAGAAGAATGGCTTGTTGCAGCTGGTAAAACTTCCCAATGTATCAGTGAGAGTGAGCATGGGAAGAGTTTATGTTGTCTCTCTGAAAGTTTCTACCTCAACACCAATGTTTATCCAGGTAATTGCAGACCCCATTTTACATGTAAAGTAAGCTACAACTGGCAACCTAAATGAATATTTAATATCTAATTTTCTTGGATCTTAAGATTTCACATCTTAAAGATTTGTTCCACCCAAAAGCAAGGCTTTGGCTTTAGGAAACTGTCCAGTGGTTTTTCGTGTTTTGCTCGCTCAAGCACTGAGATCTTACCCCTTAGTTTCACACAAATGTATGGTTGCATTAGCCTCACCGATACCCTTAAATTTCCTGCTCAGAGTACTAAGTACTAAGCAGTTTGTAGACAGGAGAAGTCTGTGTGAGAAATATTATTATATGGCTAATTCGGGCAGGACCTCCTATGAGTGGGAACATAAAAACTAGGACAACCATATAAAATTTACTTTGTTCAAAAATCTGAAATGCTGATCCAACAATGGATTGCTGAATCGAGATATGGATAGATTTCCTGAAGCACAAACAGTGTCATCTCCTAGAAAAAAACAGGGAAGTGGGAGTTCTAAGTATCACAGTATATATGTGCTATTCACCATCATGTTAAAAAAAGTCTTCTATGTTTATCTCACTGAAATGAGATGTGAGATGTAAACTATCTTAAGACATTGATGCCTCATATAAATTTACTGGTTAAGAAAACTGACATCCAAAGAGGATATGGTATCTTGTAGATATTTTACACAATGCAAATTTTTGACGTCTAATCCAATTGAACTGGATCCAGTATATATATATAATGCAGTAAAAATATGTAATTTGCTATAATTCTGCCAGACATGTATCAAGACTTGTATTTCAGAAAATGGAGTGTATTTCCATATAGCTCTTTGAAAATTACACAAAATACTTAGGGACTTGGCTGACTTCACGGATAAAGAAAACTTTAACACCATCCCGGCGCAACAGAAGATGTTAATAATGACTGGCATCAGTGTAAACCTGAATCCACTGCAACATTGGTTTTATTGTACTTTTTCTGTGGCACTGTATGAAACAAATCAAACACAAATTGTGACAAACCATCCATCTTGTGACATATAAGCTATTTACTAGGTCTCAAGCCTGCAAGTCACTCAGTTCTGTGCATTACAAAAAAAAAGGAAACCTTGATAAAACATAGTCCCAAATGGCGAGCGTAGGAACTGGGCCGTTCCCAAATTCTTTGAAGTGCTGTGCTGCAAATTGTTCTGGCTCAGTACAGTAAAACCTTGGTTTCCTACTGACTTCATACTGCTTCCATCAATATAGGATACCATTGTAAAAACAGCTTAGTTCAGTTACAGAGACAAAACCTTGGTAATACTGCATGTCTCGCTGTCACCTGAGGGATCATTTGTGAGTATGCTCTCAAATTTGATTTCCACTGTGTATTGTCTGAGATATGAAACATTAGCAGGGCTTATAATGGAATGCATTCAGCATTTCAGCAGAATTGTGCAAACCCGTGTATGTTTCTCTGCAAATATTTCCTAGCTGTGCTGTCTTCATTTTTTTTTGTCTTTTTTTTCATTACTATTATTTTAGTGTTTTTTTTTTTCATTTTTACATGTATATAAAGTGTACTAACCAAAGTTCATAGCAGCCATATTCGTAGCATTGTGAGTTGGATTTAAAAAGTTACCTTTCTGAATTTTTATTTTTATTTTTATCTTTTTCCTCCTTTGTGCAAGATTGAGGACTCTATACTCTTGTTCTTTTGCTCATAGAGTTTTGGGAAGAATTTCTTTTATCTGAGTCCTCTGAGTAAAGAAACAAAAACTCCACAAATAAGGCTCCAGGTATGACTCTGTGCATCTCTCTAACGCTTTCTCTTCTAGCCCACGCTGGTTGAAATTGGCCTCCCAGGATTAGATCCATATAATTCCTCTGTCTCCATGTATTAAGAGCAAATGTTATATGTGTAGCAAAGGTTCTATATCAGAATGTGCAGTTGAGTCTCTCTTGAGAAATTACAGGAATAGTCTAGGAAGCCTGTTTCATCCATTCCTACAGGCCAGAGACCATAACTTGGAAGGAAGGCTGCACATGTCTGTGCCGAGGGCTGGCACTAGGGCTTACACACGGACTGGCACAGCTTGCATCCACGCCACCTATTGATGGCAAGTAGGCATGGTGGAGGATGGGTAGTTGTAATGATAGCCGTCGCTGTATGCTGTTAAGAGATAAAAGAAAAAGTTAAAATTCTTATGGTCGCCTTTGGGAGAGCATGTGACAAGCTGATTTACAAGCAGGAGATTGTGGGAGATAGAGGAAGAGTGTTGTCACCCCATAACAAAGTGCCCAAACAAGGATTTTTTTTCAGCATCACAGCTTATATTTTTTATGAAAGCTAGCTATTAAAATAAAAATAAGCTTGCCTTTTATCAAAATTAAAATGTATATCAGATTTTATTGGTTGAGTTCACATTTAATTAACAGTTCTTTGAATTGCAGTGCTGGAGTACATTTCTTATACTGTATGCCCTGCCTCTGTGCATGGAATCGTACATCCAAATATTCCTTTAAGAGCAATATCTGTCAGCAACAACTGCCTGTGCTTCAGTTTTCTACATCTTAACTACTTTTTAATAATTTGGGGTAATTTCCCTTTTTGCATTGTTTGAAGGAAAAAAAAATAAGTGCAAGGTGTGTTGGTGGTTCCGCGCAAGTGGCTGAATAATTAAAGATCTGTTGCCCCTACAGATACAAACACCTAGGTGGAGTACAAGATTTAGTTGAGAGGGATGGAGGTGTGGCACTGTTCACAAAAAAAAAAATGGATTCCCAGTATGCTTACTGCTGCTGTTTTAAATAAACTTAAGTGTATGATCAATACTATATAGATAAACACTGCTCATATTAAAGTGAATGGTGCTAAAGTATTGTGCAAAATAAAAAATATATAATACTTTCAAAGTGACAAGTGCTCTTATTAATATGTGCTTCAGCCTTTAAATTCAATACATAGTAGCCAAATAATACAGTCATTGTAAGTATGTACATATATATGCAGTCCTTCAATACATAAAAAATATATATCCCCAAAAAAAGTGACCGGTGCCCTTCAAAAAGTGACGCTGGTGCTCTTCAGTCTTTTGTGTTGGTGCTCTTTACAGTGCCCAGTGGCGTAACTAGAACCTTCAGGGCCCCGATGCAAGAAACCATGAAGGGCCCCCCTGAACCCCAGCCAGGGCCCTTCCCTCCGATTCCGGCGGTGGAACTCCAGGGCGTGGTCACGGGTATGACCTTTGTGAGCCCTGTAGTTCCACCACTGGTATCAGTAGTTTTTTTTTATTATTTTTATTTTATTTTTAGGTGCCCCATTGGGGGACTGTTCCTAGGCAGGATGGGGTCCCCGTCCCCAGAAGAGATGAGGTCCTTTTCTCCAGGGCAGATGAAGTTACTGCCCCCAGGTGAGAAGGGGTCCCTGTCCCCAGGGGAGGTGGGATTCCCTGTCCCCACATGAGAAGGGGGCCCTGTCCCAAGGGGGAGATGGAGGGGGTATGTAATGGTGTGTGGGGGATGGGGTCCTCTCACTCACCATGAACAAGCTGTAAGCCGCGCACTCATCCATGTTGGCCTGGGCTCCATCCAGTGTGCTGGACGGGTGATCAGCATATCTCCCAGAAAGACCTTTCACCATCTGTGTATGACGGGGGAGGAGGGGGGCTGGCAGACATGCCTACAGGTCCTCCAGGGAGCCGGTTGTCATAGGGCTGAACTGCATCTGTGTGCTTAAAGTTTGTTTACCCGGGGGAAGTATGCAGTGCAGGCCGGACTCCGGGGGCGCGGGACTCTGGCTGGGGAAAACAGACATCGGACTGAGCGGCAATGCATGGAGCAGGGGAGGGGTACTCTGAGGAGCCGGCCGAGGACACAGGTCATGCGGGGAATGCACAACTGAAGAGCAGCCAGTGCGATAGTCGAGCATGGAGCTCTGCTAGTCACCCTCCAGCCACCCATGTGCATGGTGCACTGGTACCCCTAGCTGCCTATGCTGCTGCCGGCCATATGTAGAGGGGGCTGCATGGGCCCCCTGCATCACAGGGCCCGGTAGCGGTCGCGACTGCTGCACCCCCTATAGTTACGCCCCTGACAGTGCCCCTATAGGAAATGCATATTGGGAATCCATAAATCTTTTGTGAACAGCGCCACACCTACATCCCTCAACTACAAAAACAGAGTGCACCTAAACCAACACATATTATGTTCCTCACGTTCACTGCACCCCCTTTCCCCATATATAAAATAAAACTTTATAAAGACATAGCATTAGTGTACAAAAAACTAAAAATATGGCTGGGAATCTGCCACTCCGGCAGGCTAGGAAATTTAAATTAGGCTATATGGAAGGGATTGCAGCACAAAAAACTTAGACAAAGTGGTGCTCAGGCTACCATACTTGGGAGTGGTTATAGTGTAGTTTTTGTTCTTGTAGTGAAAGATGGCAGCTGACATCTGCTATCATCTGGAGCTGCATTGTCAAGTCACTGTACAATATCTTTAACTATTGTGTCTCACACATTACACTCAAATGTTTTTCAGGATAAAACCTGTCTTGTCTCTCTCTCTTATTTTGGGGTCTAACCAAGCTGCATAGATACTGTCCACCCAGTAAACAATATTTGTGCTTATTGTGTCTCAGATAATGCACTCTAATTTGTATTAATAGAAAGGCTGCCTTTCTATTTACTGCCTATTCAAGTGTTCTTTGCAAGGGAAGTTGCAATTGCAAGGGAATTTGTCCCAAAGCTTAGTGAAAAAAGTGAAACGCTGCCTATTCCACCATACAATCACCCACAAGCAAAGATGCTGTTTATTTTTTATTTTCCTTGCAGGTGATTGGGTATTCTTTGCAAAGTGAAACTTCACTACATTCACTAAACTCTGGAGAAAAACTCCTTCCAAAGCACTGTATAATCTGACATGTATTTTTTTGTAGCGTGAACACGTTCTCTTTCTCCTGTGGCAGACATTTGAAACATGTAAGAAACATCTAACAACTGCATCAATTAGAGGACACGTCCAACAAAATGCTATGTTATAGGATTGGTGGGACAACAGAGATATATCATAGCGACAGGCATGTATGTGTACACCAGTGATTCTCAACCAGGGTTCCGTGGAACCCTAGGGTTTCTACAGAGTTTGCTAAGGGTACCTTCAGCATTGGGCAATTTCTGCCTCTCGGATAAATTCCCACTGACACCACTGATCTTTTTAACTATTTGTAAGGAGGTAATTCTTCCCAATTACCACAACTGTAAGGACCATTCTTCCCACTGACCATTACACTAATGTATCTTGAGTTGTAGACTTCTAATTTTTAGCAGGGGTTCCCTGAGACCGGAGAATTATTTCAAGGGTTCCTCTGTGTTGAGAAAGACTGGTGTACACTGTCGGTCGATATCCTGTATTTTATGTAAGATGCTTTTAAAAAACATTGTCCCCAATAAAATAATTTTATTTTAATTTTGAATTGTAGCAATTTCCTGATAGGAAGTGAGGGAAAACAAGGGCATAGACTGTAATAAATTCCTGACAGGGGCTCCAACCCTTCAAACATCTTTTCAAAACAAAAAAATAAAGTAAGACTTTTGTGCGGTTACACTTTTTTTTGTACAATCCCCCACCAGTCCTATACGCACTTCTCCCCAGTCTAGCACTTTGCATTCAATCCTATGGAGGGCAGCAGAGTACACATTGTACATAGGATTATATGGAAACTGCAGATTGCACATGGTTTTTGACAAGTGTCTGTGTGGCCTCTTTATAATCCCACTGGGTTCGGGATAGATAAGTAAAAGGCTAGGCATGCACATTAAGATTTCTCTTGTTTAGCCTTGTGGTGTCACATGTGCGGGTGTTGACCCACTGATATAAGCATAGGCATGACCCCAACTGAAAGTGACTGCTTTCCCGAAGGGTCAAGTCTAAGGGAAAGCTGGTGTTCTGCCCAGGACCCCCAGGCCTTTTGGGTGACCCCCAGGTCAGCCAACAGGTACTCATAGACACAGAGGTGGAGGGGTGCCCATAGTGCAGAAGAGGTAGTCAACTATGAGAGAGGTGACTGGTACTAGACTATAGCCGACTGAGTGGTAGAGAACTGTAGAAGATTGCTAGAGACTCTTGCAGACTGAAAGCGACTGCAACAGGCTGGTGAAGACTGAAACAGACTGGTAGAGACTGTAGCAGACTGGTAGCAACTGTAGCAGGCTTGTGAAGACTGAAGCAAGTTGGTAGAAACGGTAGCAGACTGGTATCTTGTGTAGCTGACTCATAGGGAATGAAGCAGACTCTTAGAGACTCCTCCAAACTGGTATAGACTGTAGCAGACTGGTAGAGACTGTGGCAGATGAGCAAAGACTGTAGCAAACTGTTAAAACTGTTAAAAATGTTGGCAGACTGGGGAAGCTTGGTTGCCTTGAGGACTGTCAGGATCAGTGTTTGAGCAGGGACAGTGTCTCCAGCTCGAGTATAAACAGACTTGCTTGGCACATGACAAGTCATGCAATTCGCCCCATAACATGACCACCATGCTCTGGGCATAACTTGGAAGCATCTGTGGCTGTGACAAATGAAGGAGACACCTTAAACATAAGGGGTTGTGACAAATGAGCAGAACAAGAGAAATCAATAGACTCCCATATCCCCCATTCATACAGAACCGTGTGGATGGAGAAATCTCCTCTGACAGCTGCTGCACCAATGGCTGTCAGACACTGCTCAGCTGAGAATTTTTTGCCTGACTCAATTTTTAGATGGAGATTTGTCAAGCCAGTTGCTGCCAATAGAGCCACCCATGGTGGAGACTGACTGATTCAGAGGGAGCTGCTGACATTTGAGTCATGTATAGCGTATGTACAGCATACAACTGGAATGAGAGCTGGAGGATGGAGCTACATAATAGGTGTTAAATGCACTTAAAAAATGCTAGTAAGTTGAAACTTTTAGGTGCATTTCTGTAACCTACAATTTTTAAAATGTGTTTTTTCTCCCATTCTTTGCATCTCTCAATTTCTAAGAATAGTAGATACAATACTTACTGTTCTGGTGAATTAATATCTTCTATGGAATCTTTGTTAGTTCTGGATGATTCTATAGTGTTCCACTGTGAGGGACTATTTTGATCATGATGATTTTTTAAAGCAACCTTTTCACCATCTGTAAAAAAAAATTTTTTTTAGGTTATACATACTGTATAAACAGCATACAGTATCTACATTCTTTTATTTTTCCTACACCAGCACACCACTAGAGATCACAACCTTTTTCTGCTATCTCATTGTGACAGAAAGGTAAAGCAGCAGCAAGCTAAATGGAAACTTTTAGTTTCAATCAAGGTCCATCCAACATCCAGCCCCTACCTAATACAAATATAACCCTAATAATATGCAATTAACCCCTTCTTTCCATTTTTTTTTTATTTAAATCATTTTGTCTGTTGATTTTTTTTTTTTATTATTTGATTTATTCTTTTTTTATACATTTCATTAAAAAAACCACAAAGAAGATCTTATCTTATTTGAAAATGTACTTTTCTTATTATTTCTTATTTATGTTTTATGGTAAAACTATGATTAAAAGCTGTGCTTTAGGAAAGCCTTTCTCAATCAGGTTCTGTGGCATCCTGGTTAAGAAAGGCTGTTAGATCCAACCGCAGTTCCGCTTCGCTGAAGTACATCGGTACAGCAGGACCTTAGTTGGGACAGTGCAGTGTAGAGCAGTGGAAGGGGGAGGAGGCTTCCTGAGCTGTCTTCCTCCCCCTACAGGGCAGTACCTGGTATGAGTGCAAGGTTGTGTGTAGGACCACACTCCCTGAACTTGGGCAGCACCTCCCACAGCATTGTGGACAGTAAGAGAAGAACAGTCCTGCCCTGGGGCTTTGATGAGAGGAAAGCAGAGCACAGAGGGGATCAGAAGGGAGGATAGGGGTTGGCTTTAGCAAACAGAGTGGGGTACAAAGGTATTCCAACGGGGGGGGGGGGGGGGGGTTAAGGTGTAGAGGTGAGCAGAGAAGAAGATTTTTGGGTACAGAGGTGAGCAAAAAGAGAGTGAGCAGAGAGGGGGGTTGGGGATACAAAGGTTAAAAGACAGAGGTTTGGTGGAACAGAGGTGAGCCAACAGAGGGTTTTGGGTACAAAGGGGAGCGAACAGGGAGTTTTGGGTACAGAGGTAAGCAGAAAAGGGTGTTTGCAGTACAAAGGTGAGCAAAAGCGGGGTTTGGGCTACACAGGTAAGCAGAGAGGGGGTTCGGGGGTGAGCATAGAGAGCGTTTGGGTTTGGGATACAAAAGTAAGCGGAGAGGGGGATTTGGGTACAGAAGTAAGCAAAGAGGGAGTTTGGGGTAAGGAAGTAAGCAAAGAGGGGGGTGTGGAGGTGAGCAGAGAAGGGGGTTCAGGGTACAGAGGCAAGCAGAGAGGGGAGGTTTGGGGTGAGCATCCAAAACTGGAGGTTCACATCTATGCTGCTGCATGTAAGTCTATTCATTTCAATGGGCTTCCATACCTGCAAAAAACAGGGCCTGACCCTTTTTTTAAAATTGCACTGCAGCGAAAACGCACTGTGTTTGCCAATGCATTGGGGTGTGATTAGGAGTTAATGACACCCCTGTGATTATGTTCAAGAGCAGCAAATTTGTCTGCATGTTGGAAATACGCACACAATTCCCTGGCTCAGTACTCAGTAATGTGAACCAAACCTTAAACTGGGATGCCTCAAGACTGAAAATACTAAAGGGCGCCCTGACTGAAAAAATGTTGAGGAGCACTGCTGTAGAATGCAATGAAATCATATGAAATCTGATCTGGTATACGTGAACAATGTATTATTACTACAGTTGCTCAGTTTAAATTTATTATAGAAATCTTGTCATTTGTATTTTTGCCTAACTAAAAGTTTAAACTACTAATAAGTGTGTAAGCTATTTTGATGTTTATAGTGCATTTTTATATTTTATTATTTTATTTATACTGTAATATTCAACATAAACATGCATTAATTTTGAACTTATTTGAAATGTGTTGGATTTTAATGACATAAGAATCAAAATAAAATAAATATATACTTTATCTCTAAGAAAACAAAAACCATGGCCCAATACCTCAATTGCAAATCGGTTTATTGAATTTAACCATGTAACCCGCAGACTATTTTGCTGGCCAAAGACCAGAGCACTTTTTGTGATTCGGCACTGCGTCGCTTTAATTGACAATTGTGCGGTCGTGCGACGAGGCTCCCAAACAAAATTGATGTATTTTGTTCCCCACAAATAGAGCTTTCTTTTGGTGGTATTTGATCACCTCTGCGGTTTTTATTTTTTGCACTATAAACAAAAAAAAGCGTAAATTTAGAAAAAAATTTATTCTTTTTTGCTTTTTGCTATAATAAATATCCCCCAAAAATATATATATCAAAAAAAAAAAAATTCCTTAGTTTAGGCTGATATGTATTCTTCTACATATTTTTGGTAAAACAAAATTGCAATAAGGGTTTATTGATTGGTTTGAACAAAAGTTATAGCGTCTACAAAATAGGGGATCATTTTATGACATTTTTATTCATTTTTTTTTTTTAGTAGTAATGGCGGCGATCTATCTCCCCACATCTTTCTATTACTTACTGAAAGTATATTTGTTGCATATTTTTTCTCACTTCCTGTTTTGTACTGTAAACCAGTTTCTTAGACCTGCCTGGGCTGTGCACATTTCACTTTAATGGGCCTTGACTTTTAATTTTAAAGGATATGTGTGATAATAGGTTTTTGGCTTGTCCAATAATGAACAACACACCATAGTTAAAAACAATGGAGTTGATTTACTAAAGGCAAATCCACTCTGCACTACAAATGCACTTGCAGTCGTCGTAATTCTGAGGGGAAGGTCTGAAATGAGGGGAAGCTCTGCTGATTTTATCATCCGATCATGTGCAAGCTTTATTTCTGATAAACTATTAAAAGCTACGGCGCGTTGGTCATTACCACTGCTTATACGGTAAATAATTCAGTATTATAACAGCTAAAAGATAGAAAAACAGAGAATTGCAACCAATTAGATTCCAGCTGTCGTTATAAAAATATAAGCCTGTTTCATTCTTCCTTAAAGCTAAATATATTTACTGTAGGGTATGATCAGCCTTACTAAGCATATGTCAGTTAGTTTTCATCAGGACTGATCCTTAGAAAATCGGGATTTCATCTGAGAACTGGATCCCAAACCATTAACTGATGTTCCATTATGCTATTTATGTAAAGGAATTCCTCTTTATCTTTTGAGTGTGTATTTTTCAGTGCATATGCTAGTTCTCTACTAAATAGATGACCATTGCGACTATTGTTGACTATGTGTTACTTACAACTGAATATTTAATGTTATTTTTCCATGAAAACAGGAAATGGAGGTAGCAAATGTGTGTATGTGTGTCAATGGGTTTTCATGTGCACAGCCTAATTGCTGTTCCCAAATGCAGCAATATAAAATGGTAAGGACAAAATTAGGGGAAGTTGCATGTACATTACTCTTAGCATAGCTCCCAACTGTGCAGGGGCGGCCCATCCATTGAGGGCACTAATAGGCTTCAAAATAGGGTGGGCCCGGGGAGCAGAGCCCTGCGAACCGAGTCCAACCAGATGTATCACAATAGGGAATGAATATTCGCTATTGTAACACTGAACCACATCCTGGCTAATCAGGAAGCGGGTCTTGGCTGAAAGGACAGGCGATTCTATTGGACACCTAGGAAGAAGGCAGGAGACACATGGCAGAAAAACTGCCATAATGGAAGAGAGGACACAGGAGCCGCTGCCCGATACCTGCCAATAAAAATTCCATAAAAATATCCCACAGTTTGTAGACGCCATAAGTTTTGCATAAACCAATCAATGTACACTGAATATGATTTTTTTTTTTTTTTTTTTTTACCAAAAACATGTAGCAGAATACAGATTGGCCTAAACTGATGAAGAAATTTGATTTTTTTGCATTTTGGGCGTGTTTTATAGCAGAAAGTAAAAAAAATATATATTTTTTTTTTATAGCACAAGAAATAAAAACCGCAGAGATGATCAAATGCCACTAAAAGAAAGCTCTATTTGTGGGGAAAAAAAAGACATCAATTTTTTTTGGGAATAGTGTTGCATGACCATGAAATTGTCAGTTAAAATAACGCAGTTCTGTATCGCAAAAAATGGCCTGGTCATAAAAGGGGTAAACCTTCCAGAGTGGTTAAGGAAGCATAGCAAGGAGTGTGTCCTATGCCTACATACTCGTGTTAATAGGTGTCCCTGGTTCCCATCTGAAAAAGTTGGAAGGGTATGTCTTAGGTATTCACAGGTAAGTCAAAAAAATTTGCTCGGCATGTGCTTTCTACACTGGTCAGAGTTTTTCTCAGCAAAAAGAAGATGTGCTGAACTGCACAGGTCCATAAACACATTTGCAATCGCTAGGCACCACACCACTCTGTTCTCACAATTTTTGCATACAACATTGGTAGCATGCTTAGCCTTCATTAACTTCTCTATTCTAGAAATAGTAATAAGATGGCGCAAAGATCAAACACCGTCCAAAAACCTCTATACTAACGGGGGGGGGGGGGGGGGGGGGGGAAGGGAGGGAAGGGGGAAAGAGGGGGAAAAAAGAGGGGGGGGGGGAAGAAAATGGGATCAAGGGAAATAAAAATTATATATATATATATATATATATATATATATTGTAGACATGTCACTGGAGAAGTGGTTGAGGGGGTGTACATCTCACCTAGGTTGCTACACAGTGTGAGATGATAAATCCAGGATGGATCAGTTTCTCAGCAGCGATATGCTGCTGAGTTGTTATTTAATTTTGCCGGGCCTGGGTTTATATGGAATGGCAGGTAGGTTTGGTAGAGGGACCTGTCATTCCACATCCCCCGATCCAGTTCTGGGTTTGGGATCAGGTGAGCTTTGATCCTAATTAGCCTGGGAAGCTAAAGGCTCTGCAGGGTCTGCAGGTGATTGCTCTCAGCCAGGGAATGAACAATCTGTGTGTTGAAGGAAGCTGCAAGCACAGCCACTGCTGGAGCTAAAACTCACCCTGCGATATCCAGGTGAAAGACGCTGTGTTTGTAAGTGTCAGATAGGTGAGCAGAACCTGTTAGTAAGCGCCCAGCCGGGCTAGGACTTTTTATTTTTGTTGTACTTAGAAAGCACGGTGTTGCTGTATATTTTGTTTGCTGGACTGTTTGTACCACGAATAAACGCCAAGATCTGCTTTATAAATTCCAAGTCTGCTGTGAACTGTGTCCAAACACACCCTACCCCGGGAAGATCCCTTACAATTGGTGGAGGTAGCGGGCAACACGGTTGCTAGGGGCAACGGTGTGGACAGACTTGGCTACAGCTGCTTATGTCTTGGGTGAAAGCTGCAACTACACTCCAAGAACAGTCCAGCAACATGGAGGAGATGCTGAAGCAGTTTATGCAAGTGAGTTTGCAACAACAGCAACGACATGAACAGTCCATGGCTGCACAACAACAACTTATCGAGCACCTGATAGCAATTCGAGAGGCGCCTGTGGTTGCTAATCCACCCACAGTGATGGGAGCCGCTCCAGAGATTTTTTTTGGGAGAAGGACTGTGCAGAAAGCGCTGCAAAAGATGACTGCTGAGGACGATGTTGAGGCCTTTCTAACAGTATTTGAGCGCGTGGCTGAGCGAGAGAAGTTACCAGCTGCTGAGTGGGCAGAGGTAATTGCGCCCTATTTAACAGGTGAACCCCAAAAGGCCTACTATGACCTCAGTGAGCAAGAGGTTAAGGACTATACTCGGCTAAAAGAGGAGATACTTGCCCGACTAGGAGTTACTACTGCAGTCCGTGCCCGGAGGGTACGCAACTGGAGCTACAGTCTGGACAAATCAGCGAGGTCCCAGATGTATGACCTAATCCATTTGGCAAGAAAGTGGTTGGAGCCAGACACTTCTACTCCTGCACAAATCCTAGAGAAGGTCGTGATGGATCGCTACCTCCGAGCACTTCCTACTGACCTGCAACGCTGGGTGGGACAAGGTGATCCTAAGAATGCAAACGAACTTGTCAACCTTGTGGAGAGGTTCCAGGCGACTGAGGACTACCTCCGTGATGTTCCTGCAGAATCTTCACCTCCCCGGAGCGCCAGATCTGTGCCGTCAGCTGGTAAGAGACTTCCATCTATTGGGGGAGTGTGGAGGGGTGCTGATGGAGGGAAAAGGGCTCAAGTGGTGTCTCAGGGACAAAAGACTGGTGATGGTCCCGGGTGGCTAAGGGGCTCTAAAAAGGACTCCTTGCCAAGGGGACCAGGCCCTATCCAGTGTTGGAGATGCCATGAGGCGGGACACGTGTCTGCCCATTGCCCCCTTACCACTGAACCCATGGAGTGTGACGCTAGCCGGCGTCAGTCGCTATTTGCGGAACCATCTTGTGCTGCAGTTCCTGGACTAGAGACTGAACCGCAAATCTGCGACATCACAATCAATGACTTTCCTGTTAAAGCGTTAATGGACTCAGGAAGCCTCGTAACCTTGGTGCATGCTAGCCTGGTGACTGGGGACTTAGAGTCTAAAAAGCATATGAGCGTTGTGTGTATACATGGTGATACAAAAGTGTACCCTATAGTGCTGGCTAAAGTCGGGACTGAACAAGGCACAGTACAATATGAAGTGGGTGTGGTTAAAAACCTCATGCATAATGTAATATTGGGGCGCGATTTTCCTTTATTCTGGGCTCTCTGGGAAAAAAGAAAAATCCCCAAAAGGAGTGAGGATACCTCTAAGGTGGTTGCCTTGTCCACTGTGAATGATAAAAGTGTACATGATGAAAATGATTGTTTTCCTTTGCAGGTCCTGGCTGGGGAGGAGGAGGCTCCTCCCACTGAGCAAAATATACTAGACTTAGAGGTGTCTAGCGATAATTTTGGGACTGCACAATTACAGGACCCCACTCTCAAAAATGCGAGAGAGCAGGTTGCTGTTATGAACGGGGTACCTCAGGAACCAGATGCTGAAAAAAGATTTCCACATTTTTCGGTGACTAATGATCTTTTCTATAGAGTCAATAAGATTAAGGATGAGATTGTGGAACAGCTTCTGGTACCTAAGCCGTACCGGCGTCAGGTGCTTGACATGGCACATAACCATGTTCTTGGGGGACACTTGGGGACTGACAAAACGCGAGAGAGGGTTCTCCAGAGGTTTTTTTGGCCGGCCATATATGATGACATTAAAAAATACTGTGAGTCGTGCCCCACATGTCAGGTTAGTGCCCCAGTGTCACATTTTCGCAGTCCTTTGGTTTCGCTCCCTATTATAGAGGTGCCTTTTGAGCGTATTGCCATGGATTTAGTGGGTCCCATTGTAAAGTCAGCTAGAGGACACCAGTATATTTTGGTAGTCCTGGATTATGCGACCCGCTATCCTGAGGCTGTACCCTTAAGAAACACTGCATCTAAAACAATTGCACGTGAGTTGTTTTATATGTTCTCTAGGACTGGGATCCCCAAAGAAATCCTAACTGACCAAGGTACGCCATTTATGTCGAAAGTAATGAAGGAATTATGCAGACTATTTAAGATCTCACACATCCGTACCTCTGTATACCACCCCCAGACGGACGGATTGGTGGAGAGATTTAATAAAACTTTGAAACATATGTTGAAGAAAGTGGTAGCAAAAGATGGTCGTGACTGGGATCATTTATTACCCTACCTCATGTTTGCTATTAGGGAGGTGCCCCAAGCGTCCACAGGGTTCTCACCATTCGAGTTGGTCTATGGTCATCACCCTAGGGGTCTACTGGACATTGCAAAAGAGACATGGGAGAATGAGTCCACCCCATACAAGAGTGTTATTGAGCATGTAGCACAAATGCAGGACCGTATAGCCACTGTAATGCCCCTGGTAAGGGAACACCTCCAGAGGGCTCAAGAGGCCCAAAGTAGAATTTACAACCGGTCCGCAAGAATCAGGACATTCAACCCAGGCGATAGGGTCCTTATACTAGTCCCCACTGTTGAGAGTAAATTCTTGGCGAAGTGGCAAGGTCCTTATGAAATTGTTGAAAAGATCAGTGAGGTGAACTACAAGGTGCACCAACCAGGTAGAAGGAAGCCTTTCCAAGTTTATCACATAAACTTGATCAAGCCCTGGAAAGACAGGGAATCCTTGGTGGCGACAAATACTGTTAATAATTTGTCACCACCAATCCCTCCAGTCAAAGTAGGTGATACTCTATCAGTGTCACAGAAACAGGAGGCTCAGGAATTTTTACAGAAAAACAAAAACAAGTTCTCTGACCTCCCAGGGCGTACACACCTCATCCATCATCACATTGAAACTGAGCCTAGAAGCAGAGTAAACCTTAAGCCCTATAGGATACCCGAGGCACGTAGGGAAGCCGTATCTGCCGAGGTAAAACGTATGCTTGCTCTGGGGGTAATTGAGGTGTCACAGAGTGAATGGTCCAGCCCAATTGTGCTAATCCCAAAGCCCAGTGGAACTTGGAGGTTCTGTAACGATTTCAGAAAGTTGAATGAGATCTCCAAGTTCGATGCGTATCCTATGCCCAGGGTAGATGAGTTGATTGAGAAGTTGGGTAACGCCAGGTACATAACCACCCTCGATCTCACAAAGGGCTACTGGCAGATTCCACTTTCTGGTGAGGCTAAAGAGAAAACTGCATTCTCCACCCCTGATGGGCTATTCCAGTATGTAGTGATGCCATTCGGGTTACATGGAGCGCCTGCAACTTTCCAGAGGTTGATGGACTTGATTCTGCGACCACATCGTGATTACTCAGCTGCCTACCTCGATGATGTGGTCATTTTTAGCCCTGATTGGGAAAGTCACCTCTGTAAGGTACAGGCCGTGTTGGATGCCATAAGTGATGCGGGGTTGACCATAAATGCCGAGAAGTGTGCTCTAGCCCTAGAAGAGGCCAAATATCTGGGCTACATTATTGGGAGAGGGTTGATTAAGCCACAGCTAAATAAAATTGAGGCAATACAGAATTGGCCTAGACCCCTGACAAGGAAACAGGTTAGAGCTTTCCTGGGTATTACGGGGTATTACCGTAGATTTGTGCCGAACTTTGCCTCAGTTGCTGCTCCACTAACTGACTTGACAAAGGGCGGAAAGACAGCAATGGTCACGTGGACCCCAGAGGCCGAGAAGGCTTTCCAAAGCCTTAAGTCTGCCTTGTGCCAACCACCTGTCTTAGTTACCCCCGATTTCAGGCGAGAATTTCTGGTTCAGACAGATGCCTCTAACACAGGCTTAGGTGCAGTACTCTCACAAGTAGTGAATGGTGAGGAGCATCCAGTGACGTACTTGAGTAGAAAACTAACCCCGGCCGAGAAAAATTATGCCATTGTGGAGCGAGAATGTTTGGCAGTAAAGTGGGCCCTAGAATCTTTAAAGTATTACTTGCTAGGCAGGAAATTCAAGTTGGTGACAGACCATGCCCCCCTAACATGGATGAAGTTAAACAAGGAGAGAAATGCAAGAGTGACTAGATGGTTTCTCTCCCTACAAAACTTTAATTTCACTGTGGAACACAGGCCAGGGAAATTACAGGCAAATGCTGACGCATTGTCAAGGGTAAGTTGTCTGTGGGGACAAAAGGCTCAGCCCTCCGGTCTGAAAAAGAGGGGGGGGATATGTAGACATGTCACTGGAGAAGTGGTTGAGGGGGTGTACATCTCACCTAGGTTGCTACACAGTGTGAGATGATAAATCCAGGATGGATCAGTTTCTCAGCAGCGATATGCTGCTGAGTTGTTATTTAATTTTGCCGGGCCTGGGTTTATATGGAATGGCAGGTAGGTTTGGTAGAGGGACCTGTCATTCCACATCCCCCGATCCAGTTCTGGGTTTGGGATCAGGTGAGCTTTGATCCTAATTAGCCTGGGAAGCTAAAGGCTCTGCAGGGTCTGCAGGTGATTGCTCTCAGCCAGGGAATGAACAATCTGTGTGTTGAAGGAAGCTGCAAGCACAGCCACTGCTGGAGCTAAAACTCACCCTGCGATATCCAGGTGAAAGACGCTGTGTTTGTAAGTGTCAGATAGGTGAGCAGAACCTGTTAGTAAGCGCCCAGCCGGGCTAGGACTTTTTATTTTTGTTGTACTTAGAAAGCACGGTGTTGCTGTATATTTTGTTTGCTGGACTGTTTGTACCACGAATAAACGCCAAGATCTGCTTTATAAATTCCAAGTCTGCTGTGAACTGTGTCCAAACACACCCTACCCCGGGAAGATCCCTTACAATATATATATATATATATATATACATATATACATACACACACATGCACATATATATATGTACACAAAAAAAAAAAAAACACAGATAATGTCCACAAAGTTCCTTAAGTATGGTCCATAAAAGTTCAAACTCTTAACACCAGTGGCAGCAACTGTCTTGAGAGGAGAAGCACAACTCTCTAGGAAATATAATGTAGAAAAGACAAGAAGTGCGCCAAACTAAGTGTAGTATATAAGGTAGATTACATTTAATCTGATAAAATCACACAGCCAATTGGCTACTCACAAAAGGACATTGTAGTCAGGCATAAAATGTTAAGGAGGGAGGGTAATCACATCCACTTCTATCCGGAGGAGCAGAGATGATAAACAGCTGGAACGGCCATTCAAGATGTTCAGCAGCAGATGCTACGGTGTAGCAGCCTAGGTTTTGTAGAAAACGCTGCCTCGTGGATGTCCAGATGATGGCAATAGGCAGTATCAGTGCCTTCTAACGTCCGGAGAGTCCGAGAACCCGGAACCGGAAGTGCTACACCGCAGCCTCTGCTGCTGAACATCTTGAATGGCCGTTCCAGCTGTTTATCATCTCTGCTCCTCCGGATAGAAGTGGCTGTGATTACCCTCCCTCCTTAACATTTTATGCCTGACTACAATGTCCTTTTGTGAGTAGCCAATTGGCTGTGTGATTTTATCAGATTAAATGTAATCTACCTTATATACTACACTTAGTTTGGCGCACTTCTTGTCTTTTCTACATTAAACTTCTCTATTCTACTATTGAATCTGAACCAAAAGAAGGTTTAAAATGACTCAGGTGCTGCAAACTGCATCTGCTACCCTCATGGATTAAACTTTATGCATTTTATATGAGATTAATGGTAATGGGCCCAAAAAAGATCATTATTCAAAGAAATTATCCAGTAGAAATGACACATAGCTAAATTCTATTCATGCCTAACAGTAGTCTGGCAAATACACAAAAAAAAAAAAAACCTGTGTCTAATATGTCTTGGGAAAATACAATTAGCATTTTTACGTTTTATAGTTAAAAGGGTTTCTTTGTTTTTTTTATATTGAGACCTAAGAATGATTTAGTGATGTCGTTCTTTACTGCGGATTTGATATACATAACGTTACAAGAATCACTAGTGTGTAACAAACCTCTCAGTGTACGTGGATTTTTCTGGCAGGAAATAATGTGAATATCTCATACAGAATGAGAATGTTATTTTTAAAGTGTTTAGCTGTGACAGTGCACTGAATCCCCTCAGGCAAATTACCATTTGGCAGTATCTTCTCTCATTTTTGAGAAATTCCTAATGTTGTCAAACTATTATCTTTGGTTTCCTTTATCAGTGCCTAGTCTGCAATTAAATATACATTACATGTAAAAGTATGAAATCTTTTATTCAGTATCTTATTATCCACAAATTTCTAACATGTGGGATGACAAAATAGCAAACTATCCCTGTTTGGCCACAGATGTTCATACATATGAACACCGTTGCCACACATTTTTTTTTTTGTGGATGCATAAAACACTATTGAGCTTATGGAATTTTGAAAAAAAGGATGTAAGCAGGTAGATCCACCAGGTCTATTTCTAGCACTGGTAGCAGTGGCGGAATTATAGGGGTTGCCAAGATCGCCATGGCGACTGGGCCCCTTGCTGTAGAGGGCCCTTGAGGGCCCCTTGTACTCTTCCATAGGAGGGGAGGCTGAGAGGAGCTCCCAGATCATCAGCTGAACTGAAATCGTCACTGTGCGGGAGCTCCTCACATTAGAGTAAAGTGTGTGTGCTCTTTGTCTCCCCTTACAGTGCAGTACCCGGCAGGAAGAGCCAAGGTAAATGTCTGCCTTTTTTTTTTTTATAAGACTAGCTACTGTATGTGTTTATATGTGTGTGTGTGTGAGCGTGCATGTATGTGTGTGTGTGTGAGCATGCTTGTATGTATGTATGTATGTATGTGCTTGTGTGTGTGAGCATGCTTGTATGTATGTATGTATGTGCTTGTGTGTGTGAGCATGCTTGTATGTATGTATGTGCTTGTGTGTGTGAGCATGCTTGTATGTATGTATGTGCTTGTGTGTGTGAGCATGCTTGTATGTGCTTGTGTGTGTGAGCATGCTTGTATGTGTGTGTGTGTGAGCATGCTTGTATGTGTGTGTGTGTGTGTGAGCATGCTTGTATGTGTGTGTGTGTGTGTGAGCATGCTTGTATGTGTGTGCATGTGAGCATGCTTGTATGTGTGCGTGTGTGAGCATGCTTGTATGTGTGTGCGTGTGAGCATGCTTGTATGTGTGCGTGTGTGAGCATGCTTGTATGTGTGCGTGTATGAGCATGCTTGTATGTGTGCGTGTGAGCATGCTTGTATGTGTGCCTGTGTGAGCATGCTTGTATGTGTGTGTGTGAGCATGCTTGTATGTGTGAGCATGCGCGTGTGTGCATGCATGTATGTGTGTGTGTGTGTGTGTGTGTGTGTGTGAGCATGCTTGTATGTGTGTGTGTGTTCATATATGTATGTGTATGTATGCATGTGTGTGCGCACATGTATGTGAGTGTGCATGTATGCATATGTATGCATGTGAATGTGCATGTGTTTATCAGTGGCGGCACATCCAAAAGGGTGCACAGGTGCCACCCCCTCTCTCCAGCCACCCCCTCTATGACCAATGTTCTAGATTGTAAGCTCTAACGAGCAGGGCCCTCTGATCCCTACTGTATTGATTTGTATTGTAAGTGTACTGTCTGCCCTCATATTGTAAAGCGCTGCGCAAACTGTTGGTGCTATATAAATCCTGAATAATAATAATAATAATAATAATAGATAGATTCATGCATAGCATAGCATGAATCTATCCATGGCCACCGCTGCCACCCCCATATTTAGGTGTCTGGTCCCTTTTGGGGTGACGGGCACCTGAATTACAGTGGTGGGGGGTGTTTTTGCAGCACCTGATTAAAGCCATGGGCTCTAATAGCCTTCAAAATAGGTGAACTGCGAGCGCCATGCTTGACGCTCACAGTCTACCCAGGTGTGTTAGAAAAGTGAATTAATATTCATTAACACTGAACCATCGCTCCACCAATCAGGTGTGCGGGTCTGTTACCCATCACCTGATTGGCTGAAACGATAGGCGCAGCTATTGGACGCCTATCAGGAGGAGAGGGTGGGAGATGAGGATGGCAGGAGATGCATGGAGGACCCCGCTCATGGCCATTACCCGCTGCCCCACCAAGACAGGGTAAGTGACGGGCAGACAGCGAGCGGGTGGTGGGGATTCACAGTGGCAGCATTTGATGGGCACACCAACAGCATTTGATGGGCACAGTGGCAGCATTTGATGGGTACATTGGCAGCATTTGATGGGCACAGCGGTGGCATTTGATGGGCACAGCGGCAGAGTTTGATGGGCACAGCGGCAGAGTTTGATGGGCACAGTGATGACATTTGATAGTACAGTGGTGGCGTTTGATGGTACAGTGGTGGGGTTTGATGGTACAGTGGTGGCGTTTGATGGGCACAGTGGCTGTAATTGATGTTTTTTAAATCGGTTCCTTTATATGCGGCCACCCACTTGGGACTGGGCCCTGGTGTTCCACCATCGGGCTCAGAGAAAAGAGCCCTGTCCAGAGGTCGGGGGGGGGGGGGGCCCTCCAAGGTTTCCTGCATTGGGGCCCTGAAGGTTCTAGTTACGCCACTGACTGGTAGACTAGGTGATTACCCACGGTATCACCATCTGAAAAGGATGCCAGAGTGCAGTAGGCAAAAGCAATCTTAAATTTAAGGGCCTAGCAATATTGTATTCTCTGCAGATCAGAGCGAGAACCCAATGAAAATTGTCAGGAGAACCAAAAATGGATATCTCAGTGATTCTGCTGACCACTTGTATTTGCTACCTTTAATGCCGCGTACACACGATCAGACTATCCGGCAGACAATCCGCCAGACTTTGCAGTGGAGGTCCGCCGGACTTTCCGAACGAGCGGACTTGCGCACACACGCCCAGCCTTTTGAAATGAACGGACTTACCCACACACGGAGCAAAGTCCGTTCATTTTGAACGTGGCTCCAGGTAGACGGGACTAGCGCAGGAAGTCAATGTCGCCACCTCCATCGGCGAGATTGACACATCGTGAGCCCCGTCACCTTGTATGGATTTAAAGGGAAACCCCTATGCCGAAAAAACGCCCCCCCCCCAAAGTCCATACCAGACCCTTATCTGAGCATGCAGCCCGGCCGGTCAGGAAAGGGGGTGGGGACGAGCACCCTCCCCTCCTGAGCCGTACCAGGCCACATGCCCTCAACATCCGGTCCCCCACCCTATGTGAATGAGTATGGGTTATGATGTACCTCTATCCATTCACCTGGGGGAAAAAAGTGTTAACACAGGTTTTTAAAATACTTTATTAGACAGCTCCAGGGGTATTTTTCCATCTTCGGGGGTCTTCTCGCCGGACTCCTCCTCTATCTTCTGCTCTTTTACTAGCTCTTTTACTAGCGGAGGAGCCCGGCTTTCTCCTTCGTTGTCAATGAAAGGGGGCTCCCCGATTCTGATAAGCCCCCCGCCCACAGACCCCGACAACCAACGGCCAGGGTTTCGGGAAGAGGCCCTTGTCGTCATCAACATGGGAACAAGGTGCTTTGGGTGGGGCCCTCGGGGCCCCTTTCCCCAAAGCACCCCCCTTGTTGAAGGCACGTAGCCTGGTACGGCTCGGGGGGGGGGGGGGCGCTCGCTCGTCCCCACCCCCTTTCCTGACTGGCCAGACTGCGTGCTTGGATAAGGGTCTGGTATGGACTTTGGGGGGACCCCCACGCCGTTTTTTCAGTGTAGGTGTTCCCCTTTAAATCCATACCAGGTGTTGGGGCTCGCGAGGTGTAAATCTCGCCAATGGAGGCGGCAACATTGACTTCCTGTGCTAGTCCCGTCTACTACCTGGAGCCCCGTTAAAAATGACTGGACTTTACTCCGTGCGTGGGCAAGTCCGTTCGTTTCAAAAGTCCAGCGGACTAGCACACAGAAGGACAGATTGTCCGCCGGACTGCCGAGTCCGGCGGATAATTTTGAGTCAAGACTTCTTTTGGGAAGAAAAAGTCTGCCAGACTTCACACACGGGCAGATTATCTGGCGGACTCTGGTCCGCCGGATAATCCGATCGTGTGTACGTGGCATAAGAGGCACTTGTAGTAAGCACAAGAAAACATTTCTACCTAACTATTTCTACCATATGTTAGGCAAAACTTTAGAAGGTGACAGGGTAAACAGCAGAAAAAAGCTGAAATTGAAAATTTGGTGTAGGCATGCCAATAGAAAGTGAAAATGAAAAGAAAATGTTCCCTACATTTCCTAAATATGTATATTATGCAACTATTATATGAACAGACCTTCATAATTGTTTTACAGTGTTGTCGTCTTCCGCCAAGAGGTTGTTTCAGTGTATCTTACCTTTGCTGTCTGTAAAGTTTCGTATACTGAGTATATCATTCAGATCCTGATAGTGGTTCTGCTTGATATAAGTTGTTTTCTCAGGTGTATCTTGAAGTTGCATTGTTACTTCCTCAAGGTCTTTGTCCAGCTACAAAATAACAGAATAATATTTTATTTTTCTTATTACATATGAACAGTATCTCACAAAGTGAGTACACCCCTCACATTTTTGTAAATATTTTATTATATCTTTTCCTGTGACAACACTGAAGAAATGACACTTTGCTACAATGTAAAGCAGTGCGCATACTGCTTGTATAAATTTGCGGTCCCCTCAAAATAACTAAACACACAGCCATTAATGTCTAAACTGCTGGCAACAAAAGTAAGTACACCCCTAAGTGAAAATGTTCAAATTGGGCCCAATAAGCACATTTCCCAATGTGACCCATTCGTTTTACAAGGTCTCAGGTGTGAATGGGGAGCAGGTGTGTTAAACTTGGTCTTATTGCTCTCACTCTCTCATACTGGTCACTAGAAGTTCAACATGGCACCTCATGGCAAAGAACTGTAAAAAAAAAAAAAAGAATTGTTGCTCTACATAAAGATGGCCTAGGCTATAAGAAGATTGCCAAGAACCTGAAACTGAGCAGCAGCACAGTAGGCAAGACCATACAGTGGTTTAACAGGACAGGTTCCACTCAGAACAGGCATCGCTATGGTCGACCAAAGGAGTTGAGTGCACGTGCTCAGTGTCATATCAAGAGGTTGTCTTTGGGAAATAGACATATGAGTGCTGCCAGTATTGCTGGAGAGGTTGAAGGGGTGGGGGATCAGCCTGTCAGTGCTCAGAACATATGCCGGCCACTGCATCAAATTGGTCTGCATGGCTGAAGTTTCAGAAGTATGCCTCTTCTAAAGACGATGCACAAGAAAGCCTGAAAACAGTTTGCTGAAGACAAGCAGACTAAGTACATGGATTACTGGAACCATGTCCTGTGGTCTGATGAGAACAAGATAAACTTATTTGATTAAAATGGTGTCAAGCGTGTATGGCGGCAACAAGCTGAGGAGTACAAAGACAAGTGTGTCTTGCCTACAGTCAAGCAGGGTGGTGGGAGTGTCATGGTCTGGGGCTGCATGAGTGCTGCCAGCACTAGGCTACAGTTCATTGAGGGAACCATGAATGCCAACATGTACTGTGACTTACTGAAGCAGAGCATGTTCTCCTCCCTTTGGAGACTGGGCCGCAGGGCAGTATTCCAATATGATAACCACCCCAAACACACCTCCAAAACGAACACTGCCTTGCTAAAGAAGCTGACAGTAAAGGTGATTGACTGGCCAGGCATGTCTCCAGACCTAAACCTTATTGAGCATATGTGGGGCATTCTCAAATGGAAGTTGGAGGTGTTCAAGGTCTCTAACATCCACTAGCTCCGTGATGTTGTTATGGAAGAGTGGAAGAGGATTCCAGTGGTAACCTGTGAAGCTCTGTTGAACTCCATACCCAAGAGGGTTAAGGCAGTGCTGGAAAATATTGGTGGCCACGCAAAATATTGACACTTTGGGCCCAATTTGGACATTTTCACTTGGGGGTGTACTCACTTTTTTCACCAGGGGCTTAGACAACAATGGCTGTGTGTTGAGTTATTTTGAGGCAACAGCAAATTTATACTGTTATAAAAGCTGTACATGCGCTATTTTACATTGTAGCAAAGTATAATTTCTTCAGTGTTGTCACATAAAAAGATATAATAAAATATTTACAAAAATGTGAGGGGTGTACTCACTTTTGTGAGATACTGTATATAAGATAATAGCACACAGCATATCACATATCAGAAACAAATTGTATGCAAGCAACTTTGCAACCATTTAACCAATAGACTTCATAGAAATGTTTTGTGAAAATGTACATGGGTATTGCAATACTAGTCCAAAATGAAAGCCCAAAATCAAAATACCTGAAAATAAAATTGCTCCCAAAGTGCCCATTTTGAAGGCTTATAATGCAAGAATTGGCCTTGAAAGCGGTATGGTTTGGGGGTCTGGGTACTGCCCTGGGGGACATGTATCAATGCAATTTTTTTAGGAGCAGTGATTTTAATGATGTTTAAACTGCAACAATAAAAACCAAAAATTCCTTCAAATATAGAGCCTGGGGGTTCAATTAGTCTGTCTGTAAAGTGGTGCATCTGTAGCATGCATAGAACATGCTGCAGCAAAAATAAAATTTCGAAAGAAAAAAAAAAAAGAAGTCAAATCACATTTTAATTCATTTGCGGTTACAATTGCCAGGCACCCGGCTATTAAAAAAATTAAGAAAAAACAACGTGGGGTGCTGGGTCAGCGATGTCATATGACGTTGCCAGGTGGCTTCTCCACCCTTTACCTGTAAAAGTCCTAGGGTGGAGCCTGCAGTAAGCGACCAGTCTTCATGGACGGCAGGAGCATTTTTTTGTTTCGGGTGCACTGTTCGGTGTGATTGACAATAGATTTACATGGGGGGGGGGGGGCACTTTTTAAAAATTTTTAATAATGGAATTGTCAAAAACTGTCTGTGTTTTTATAAATTTTTGGCACTTTTTTTGGTGAATGGGTAGTGGTACTATGTACCACCATACGCATTTACATGGGGGGGGCAGGATCTGAGGGCCCCCCTTGTTAAAATAGACTTCCAGATTCTGATAAGCCCCTCGCTCGTATACCCCCACAACCACATCCCAGGGTTGGGGGAAGATGTTTTTTTTTTTTTTTACTGGCAATTTTTTCTATTCAGCTGTCAGCGGGGAAACCCATTGATATCTGATATCTTGATATCACTCATCAGCTTCCCGGCTCCGCTCCTTAACCACTTAAGGACAGAGCCTCGCTTTGAGATTTGGTGTTTACGGGTTTAAAAGGTTTTTTTGCTAAAAAATTACTTTGAACTCCCAAACACTATATATTTTTTCTAACACCCTAGAGCAGCCTTTCACAACCTTTTCAACATAGAGGAACCCTTGAAATAGTTCTCCAGTCTCGGGGAACCCCTGCTAAAAATTTGAAATCTACAACTCATGATACAATAGTGTGATGGACAGTTGGAAGAATGGTGTTTACACTTGTGGTCATTTGGAAGAATTGCATCCTTACAGATAGCTAAAAAGATCAATGGTGTCAGTGGGAAATTGCCCAATGCCGAAGGAACCCCTAGCAACCTTTGGAGGAATCCTGGTTGAGAATAACTGCCCTAGAGAATAAAATGGCGGTCCTTGCAATACTTTCTGTCACACCCTATTTGCGCAGTGGTCTTACAAGCGCACTTTTTTTTGGAAAAAATACACTTTTTTGAACTAATAAATAAGGCAACAGTAAAGTTACACCGAGTAAATTGATATTCAACATGTCACGCTTCAAAAATGCGCCCGCTTGTGGAATGGCAACAAACTTTTACCCTTAACTGGTTCTGGACCAGCCGCCACGTTTTACTGTGGCAGGTTGGCTCTCCTGCGTGAAACCACGTTACTGTACGTGATCACATGGTGTCCGGATAGCAGGCACGTGCGCACCCACTGCACAGCGGGGTAGCAATGCTGGTGGCCGACTGTCGCAATGACGCCGGCCACGAGTGATCTTGACCAGGAGACACAGAACAGGGACGAGTGTGTGTGTAGGAACCACGATCCGTAACTTCCTTTAGTTAGGCCCCGCCCCCTTCAGTTAGAGTAACCTCCCAGGGAACACAGTTAACCCCTTCGCCATCTCCTAATGTTAACCCCATTCACTGCCAGTGACATTTTTACAGTAATCAATGCATTTTTAATCGCACTGATAGCTGTATTAAAGCCAATGGTTCCAAAAATGTGTCAAAATTGTCCGATGTGTCCGCCATAATGTCGCAGTCTCAATAAAAATCACTGCCATTACTATTAAAAAAAATAATAATAATAAAAATGCTATAAATCTTTTGCCAATAATATGTAGAAGAATACATATCGGCCTAAACTGAGGGGAATATTTATTATAGCAAAAAGTAAAAAATAATGAGTTTTTTTCAAAATTATTTTTTTGTTTATAGCGCAAAAAATAAAAACCACAGAGGAGATCAAATACCACCAAAAGAAAGCTCTATTTGTTGTTTGGGTACAATGTTGCACAACCGCGCAATTGTCAGTTAAAGCGACGCAGTGCTGAATCGCAAAAAGTGCTCTGGTCGGGAAGGGGGTAAATTCTTCTGGGGCTGAAGTGGTTAAAAATCTCCATAGGTGATGTTTAAAAAATTCTACAGTTAGAGAGGAGGTCTAGGGCTAGACTTATTGCTCATGGCAATACCTCACATATGTGATTTGAACCCCGTTTACATATGCGGGCACTACTCATGTATGCATTCGCTTCTGGGCGCGAACTCGGGGCGCGTTTAAAAAAAAGAAATCTTATTCATTTTACTTTTTTAATTTTTATTTTTACACTGCTCTTTTTTTTTTTAAATGTGTCTCTTTTATTCCTATCACAAGGAATGTAAGCATCCCTTGTAATAGAAAAAAAGCATGGCAGGGCCTCTTAAATATGAGATCTGGAGTCAAAAAGACCTCAGATCTCATATTTACACTAAAATGCAATAAAAAAAAATGTCATTTGAAAATAAATAAATAAATAAAAATGTCCCTTTAAGAGCTATGGGCGGAAGTGATGTTTTGACATTGCTTCCGCCCTGCAATGGTATGGAGCTGGGTGGGGGCTATCTTCCCCTCACTCATGGAGAAGGATCTGATCACCTCCGCCGCTGCTAGTGGCTCTGGTAAGGAGGGCACCAGAGCGTGGCGGGAAGGGTGTCCCTCTCCCGTAACTGATAAAAGTGATCTCACTGTGAATCTGCTGCATAGACCACTTTTATCTGAAAGCCGATCGCCCGCTCTTGAAGAGATACCGGGGTTATGATAGCTAGCTGCTGCCATAACAAGGATATTCCTCTTCAAACAGCCAACGTATAACGATGGTGGTCGGCAAATGGGTAACAACCAGCCTATTCTGCATTGCCCAATAAGGGCACAAAATGCACTGTGCAGCATGCAGTGCATTATAGGGCATTCGGCTGGGCGAACACCCGCCGAACACCCTGCAAATTCGGGTGATGGATGAACAAGCACCGAACAGCCAATGCTTGGCTCAAACTCTTGCTTGGGCCATTCAACCAACACTATTCTTAAGGACAATTCCCCTAAGAATAAAAACATGTGTAATATACAGTAATTTAATTCTAAGGTGCCCTGATCTACACTGTTTCTTTATAGAAATCTGAAAATAGATCTGTCCATGTAATAATAAACGAAATAAAGTAAATAACATCATGATATACACAAAAAATCAATGCAATAAGAATTGACTTTTAACATTCCTTAATTTTGTAGTATTATCATGTTGGTTCTTTTCATCATAAAGTTGAACTATATGCAAAATGTTTTTTTCAATTTGAATAGAGCAAGGGAGGGTTATAACCCTGTCATATTTTTTTTCGGCATCTCCCTTCACTTTCTAACCCATAGCCAAACGGGAAGTGAGAGAAAATCTCTGCAAATTAGGGGAATTCCTTCGGGACTCCCAGGTCACCAGAACTAGTATCCACACTGGAAGATTACTTTTCCGGGGACAACCCAAAATTTAGGATTTTCTTTTACAATGATAATGGGGGCACAGATAGCAATAGAAACGGAGAAGTGCTCTAATACCTCTTCAGATTATTTAAAACATAAAAAAAGTTGTGCCTTTCGTTATACTTTAAACCTGTGAATATATATATATATATATATATATATATATATATATATATATATTATAAAAAATCAGGGGTTAATACAAGAGCCTTCTAACCTGTAAGTAACATCTTAAACTTCCTATAAGTACCGTATTTATCGGCGTATAACACGCACCCCAAGTTTAGGAGGGAATTTTAAGGAGGGAAGTTTAAGGAAAAAAACTTACATTAAAATGCCCATCAATGCAGCCTTGTCAGTGTCCATCTGCAGCCTTGTACATCATTGTAGCCTAGCCCGGTGTCCATCCGCAGCCTTGTCCATCATTGTAGCCTAGCCCAGTGTCCATCTGCAGCCTTGTCCATCATTGTAGCCTTGCCCAGTGTCCATCTGCAGCCTTGTCCTGTACCTTTGCAGCCTTGCCCAGTGCCTTTGCAGCCTTGCGTGTCTCTTTGCAGCATTCCTCTGTTTTAAATTTGGCACCAATTTCCACTGACTGTGAGCGGACAGCTGAGAGGAGTGAGTGGAGATAGGATACAGAAAGCCGGGCGTACTTCGGCTAGACTCGGCTCTGCTCACAGTCAGGGGCTGCGAGAGGAGCCGAGACTAGCCAAAGTACATTCAGCTTTCTGTATGTCAGCGGCGCTCGCTCCTCTCACAAACAGTGGCGATGGGCGGGACTGCGAGAGGAGCCGAGTAAAGCCGAGTGTAATTCGGCTTTGTGTATCTCGGCTCTGCTTGCTCGCTTCCTTACAATCAGCAGGGATCGGCGTATAACATGCACCCACGATTTTCCCCTGATTTTAAGGGGAAAAAAGTGCGTGTTATACGCCAAAAAATACGGTAACTATATTGAGTGCTAGCAGGGTTGAAGGTTTTGCTCAGTGCACAGTGTGCCACATGTATGCAAAATTGGTGTAGCAGCTCCAGGATGGATACCGCTGTGACAGATGTGAGCAAGTTGCCCTTCTGGAAGCTCACATTAGAGATCTGGAGAAGCAAGCTGCAACACTGGGCCATAAGGGCAACCTTGAAAGGGGTCCTCTGCTCGCTGAGCAAGTGGTCAGTATGTGTGATGTGGAGGGGCAAGTCAGGATTATCAGATGGGGAGATGGGTTAATGTAGTTAGAGGGAGTGGAAGTGGCTCACAGAAAAGGAAGGCCCATCCTTTATTTGTGCATCAAAACAAATTTGCCAAGTTGGGTGAAGTTGTGGAGGTGGCAAACACAGAGGTGGCAGCCCTAGATGTCACTGCTACCCCTAACAGCCAGGAGAGCAGCCCATCTGGTAGAGGTGACAAGGGGAGTGCAGATAGGCCTACACAGTTGGTGGTAATAGGGGATTCTATAATCAGAAGGACTGATAGAATAATTTGTCTCCAGGATCTAACCGAATGTTTTGCTGTCTCCCTGGTGTTAGGGTTCGGCATGTGGTGGATGGGTTGATAAATTACTGGGAGGGGCTGGGCATGACCCAGCTGTCTTGGTTCACATTGGAACCAATGGCAGAATACATAGAAGGTGGAGGCTCCTTATGAATCAATTTAATGAACTAGGCTGCAACTAGGCTAAATATTTTTAAGCAACAGACAGCATGGATTCATGAACGACAGAATTTGTCAAACAAACCTGATTTCTTTTTATGAGGTAAGTAAAACCTTGGACAGAGGGGTGGTGGTGAATGTGGTATACTTGGATTTTGCAAAAGCGTTTGACACAGTTTCCCACACACGGATCATGTGTAAGGTAAAGTCTACAGGCTTGAAAATATCAGTTTATAAATGGATAGAAAACTGACTAAAAGACAAAATTCAGAGAGTAGTGGTTAATGATTCTTATTCTGAATGGTCTAAGGTTATCAATGATGTACCCCAAGGTTCAGTGCTGGGACCCTTACTTTTTAATATCTTTATAAATGATATTGGATCTGGAATTAAAAGTAACATTTCTGTCTTCGCAGATGACACTAAACTATGCAGTGGAATAACGTTCTTACAGGATGTCTCCAATTTACAAGCAGACCTCAATGCACTATTTGAGCGACTATGTGGCAGATGAGGTTTAATGTTGATAAATGTAAAGTTATGCACTTGGGGGCTAATAATGTGTATGCATCATACATACTAAGGGGAGTACAACTGGTGGAATCAATGGTGGAGAAAGACCTGGGGGTTTTGTAGATCATAAGCTCAATAATAGCATGCAATGTCAAACTGCGGTTTCCAAAGTGAGCAAAGTCTTTTCTTGTTTTAAGAGAGGTATGGACTCCAGAGAGAGAGATGTTATTTTGCCCCTGTACAAATCATTAGTAAGACCTAATCTGGAATATGCAGTTCAGTTTTGGGCACCAGGAACACTTGAGAGAGCAGAGGAGACGTGCTGTGAGACAGAGCAGACACGCTGTCAGAAGCTCTGTCACCAGCCGTCCACAAGTTCCGGCCCCTCCAGCCTCAGCTTTCCCCAGACCTCCAGCGGTAAGAACCGGCTATCAGCCCGACCCCCCCCCACTGGGCACGGGGGTTTAGGAACGGGATCCCCCCAGCCACCAATAGCCGCTACTAGACTCACCCACCTCAGATCGCACGATCCCTGCTGCCGCTTGCCGCCAGCCACTCCGGACACGCCCGCAGGAAACACAGCAGCTCCTAGCCCGGTGCCTCCACCGACCATTTCCTGTGCACACCTGCCCCTCCATTCAAATCTACTCGCTGCGGCAGGCCCTGCAACCCACACCGACCTGACCCCTCCCCCATCCGCAAGGACCTTGCATCAAGACTGGGAGGCCGAGTCTGGGACAGCCTGGGGCTTCGGCCTAGCCTGGCGGCCATATTGGTCCACCCAGCCACTCCAGCCTGAGCCAGAGCCTAGGCTACAGCCTAGCCCGGTGGCCATCTTGGTACACCCAGCACCTCAAGGCACTGCCTCAGCTCCCCCCAGACCCCCCCTCAGCAGGTTCTATTGGCAACCTGGTCCCCTGCCGACCAGCCATCTGGGGGAGCATCAACCACAGCTATCATTGGTCGCCTCCAATGCTCTAGCTTGCTAGACAAGGAAGACTGTGGCTGTGGCCCACCGCCCAGTTCACCGCGTGAGCCCACCTCCCAGCTTACCCTACCTCCCTCCTCTCCGTAGGTGTGCGGGCTTTTTCCAGAATCAGTACTCCGCTGCCTGTCACTACCAGACCGCTACACAGAGACACCAGGAGACAGCAAGACAGGACCACCACAACAGGACCGCCGCACAGCAAGCCAGGACCACCACCTTCCCGGTAAGCTCGCATGACCCCCCTCCCCCCACGGTTGATCCAGGGTCTTGCGGTCCGACCGCCTCCGGGGGTCAGGAAGGAATTTTTCCCCCTATTGGTGCAATTGTCTGGCACAGCCAGGGGTTTTTTCACTTTCCTCGGGATCAACGGGAGGGCGGTGGGTCCACAGGACCCCCCCCCCCCCCCAGCACCGGCACCTAAATTATTTTACACCTTCATTACAGTAGCTCAACCATTCAGCCTTCACCAGCAGTTATCTTCTGGTCCAGGTTCTTCGCTTCAAGCAGAGGCAGCTGGAACAGCCAGGAATTCACGACCCCAATATAAATACTCTGACCACTTAGGTGACCAAAAGATCAACTAGCGGACTTACAAATAGCCTTAACACGGCGGCAAGGCTGATAACTAGACCGACAACATGATAAAATCCCAGAGCAGGATCACCATCTTTTGTCCTCCCAGGACCGTCAACTTCCCTCCACGGGCCATGTGCCCCTTCAAATACTCAGCAGAAGTTCTCCACAGACTAAGGAATACCACCTCAACATTGCCACCTTCTTTACAAAAAATCCTACAAAAAAAACGACTACTAAATACCGGCCGTCAATCAACCGTCAAACACAGGAAGACAGCTACTCATCCACAACAATTAGCATGCGCCTTGATCAACACTAGGTCGGCAGTCAAACACAGACTGGAAGTGCACGACTTCATCATCGATAACAACATAGATTGCCTCTTCATAACTGAAAGCTGGCTTACTCCCGACTGCAACACCATCCTCACCGACTTGGTGCCAAAGAACTATAGGATCCTAACGGAGCATCGGAAAGGGAAAAAAGGAGGAGGCCTAGCAGTGATCTTTAAATCGCACCTGGCGCTCACCAAACCAATGGTACAGAACCCAGTGGCTTTTATGGAGACACTGACGCTACATCTTCAATCAACACCCCATGACACCACTCACATTCTACTATGCTACAGACCGCCTAGGCCAAAGACTAATCTTCTTACACCTCTCACAGAACTCATTGCAATGCACACCCTGAAATCGAAATAGCAACGCTGGATATAAGCCACTCATCTGAGCAAATACTCAGCTCCCTTAACAAGGTATTACTACAATCAGCAGACGCAGTAGCTCCAAAACGCAGGACACGCATCAGGAGGAAAAACTCGGGATGGTTTAATGACCACCTCTCTCTACTAAAGCAACAATGTAGAAGAGCTGAAAGAACATGGAGAAGAAATCCCACCAAGGAAAACCGCACAAACTACAAAGGGCTCATGGTGAATTATCGCAAAGCAATCTTCGAAGCTAAAAAGGACCATTTCTCAAAGGCAAACTCAACGGCCCTGAACTGCCCTTTGGAACTCTTTAAAATAGTTGCTCCATCGATGAATCTGGTATGCTTAGAGCCCCCAGCAAACTAAACCCAAGATTTCTGCAATGAAATATCAGATTTTTTCATCAACAAAATCGAAACCATCAGGAAAACAATTCATCAGAAAAAAACAGCCAACCACAGTCAACAAAACCAAAAAGATGATATCTACACCAACATCCCACAACCGCCAAAGTTTTCGCTGACCCCAATTACCACTGACCTCACTAAAAACATTGTCAAAAACCTTTGTGACAGTACATCACCTATTGATGTCTTCCCCTTAAAACTCCTGAAAGAATGCTCCGACATCGTGGCTCCCACCATAACCCACCTCATAAATCAGTCTTTTAAAGAAGGGATTGTTTCGGGCGCCCTCAAACAAGGGATCGTCAAACCCCTGCTAAAGCAACCTAACCTCGATCCTCAGGACCCAAACAATCGAAAGGCCGATTACAAGCCTCATCACCAACTCCAAGATCATGGAGAAAGCGGTAGTTCAACAGATTCAACACCACCTGGATACACACAAGCTTCTAGATCTGCTGCAATCAGGCTTCTGCCCCGGCCATGGAACAGAAACAGCACTCCTCAAGATATGGGACGAAACCCTCGAAGCAGCGGATGACGGAGCATCATGTCTCCTGGTACTGTTGGACCTCAGTGCAGCATTTGATACAGTAGACCACAATACTTTACTCATCCGCCTCACAGAAGTAGCAGGAGTCACAGGCTCAGACCTTCAGTGGTTCACATCCTTCCTAGGAAATCGGTCACAGACAGTGAAACTAGGAGAATTCACCTCTGAAACCAAGGCAGTCTCCTGCGGAGTCCCCCAAGGATTGCCCTTGTCCCAATGCTCTTCAACATATACATCCGCCCACGCCTCAATATCATCAGATCATCAGACCTCAGCTTCCACTCGTACGCTGATGACACGCAACTTTACTTTCGTATCACTGAACAAAAAGACCATCATCAGCAATTAGAAAATTGCCTCGCTTTGATAGAAGACTGGATGACCACTAACTCCCTCAAACTCAATGAATCAAAAACAGAGCTTCTCATCCTCCATGCAAACCATAAGTCCCGAAGCAAGATCCCCTGGACACCACCCACCATTTTTGGACAGACCGTCATCCCAAAGACTAAGGCAAAGAGTCTCGGGGTCATCTTTGACTCGCAAATGTCAATGGATGCCCAAATAGGAGCAGTAGTCAGTGGCTTTCACCATCTGCTATGCCTGCTACGCAGACTAATCCCATTCATCCCACAGAAGGACAAAGCAGTGGTAGTTGGAACAGTCGTTAATTCACGGCTTGATTACGCAAACTCTCTTTACTTAGGATTACCCCAATATCATCTTGCGCGCTTACAACTTATCCAAAACACGGCGGCAAGGCTGATAACAGGGAAAAAAACTTGGGAATCAATCTCCCCTACCCTGAGGAGCCTACACTGGCTAACCGTAAAGAATCAAATCACATTCAAGACCCTCTGCCTCACCCACAAATGCATGCATGGAGACGCTCCTCAATACCTATTTGAGAAAATAAAACACTACACGCCCAACGGCAGTCTTCGATCCTCTAACCAAAACCTCCTCCTTGTTCCCAAATCTTGGTAAAAATCTAAGGGGGAACGGAGATTCGCTGTCCAAGGACCGCGGCTATGGAACGCTTAACCAACCAACATCCGCTTGGAAGAAAACCTCCAGGTCTTCAGGAAAAAACTCAAGACCTTCCTCTTCTAGAATCTGGACAACAAAGCTTCGCACAGCGCCTTGATGCGATTCAGTTTGCTTTGAGCGCTATACAAATTATTCATTCATTCATTCATTCAGTTCTCAAAAAGGATATCAGGGAACTGGAGAAAGTGCAACCAAACTGATAAGAGGCATGGATGACCTCAGCTATGAGGAAAGATTAGAGGAACTGAATTTATTCAGTCTTGAGAAGAGGAGATTAAGTGGGATATTATCACCATGTATAAATATATAAGGGGTCCATATAGTGAACTTGGTGTTGAGTTATTCACTTTATGATCAACACTGAGGACAAGGGAGGACTCTTTATGTCTAGAGGAAAAGAGATTTAATTTCCAAATACAGAAAAGTTTCTTCATAGTAAGAGCTGTGAAAATGTGGAATAGACTCCCTGCAGAGGTGGTTCTGGCCAGCTCAGTAGATTGCTTTAAGAAAGGCCTGGATTCATTCCTAAATTTACATAGTATAACTGGGTACTAACATTTATAGGTAAAGTTGATCCAGGGAAAATCCGATTACCTCTCTGGGATCGGGAAGGAATTTTTTCCCCTGCTGTAGCAAATTGGATCCCGCTTTTCTGGGGGATTTTTTTCACCTTCCTCTGGATCAACTGTGGATACAGGATTGGGTATATGGGATTGAATGATATCTTTTATTTTATTTATTTTTTTATGGTTGAACTAGATGGTCTTTTTTCAACCTGACTATGTAACTATATATATATATATATATATATATAGTGCTAAATAAATATATAAATATATAAATATATATATATATATATATATATATATATATATATATATATATATATATATATATATACGTATATGTATTGGCTGTGATTACCGGAACTTTGTCATACTAATCATTATATCATTGTTCCATTATACCTTTTAATATGTTCTCCCTTCTGCAATTTTTTTTTTTTTTTATATAAAAAGATAAAAATTATGTAACTTGCTTGACTAAAAGTAGGGCAACACAATGCGAAACTTAAATCTTAGCTGACAATGCTGATATAGAAGAATCTTTACTTACATATTGCAGGGCTCTACTGAATATGTATTTTTTTTTTTTCCCTTTAACTAACTTGTAGGTAGCGTAAATCCTTCAGACTTCAAACAATGAAGTGTCTGTAACAGTGGCTATGTGAATGATCAAAGCATCACAAAGCAGCCTTATCTATGACGTTTTAGAATTAACTAGCCAATGTTCTGCTTTGTTTATTTATAGTATAAAATGATAAGAAATAAACACAGACTTGAAATCTAGTAAAACCATTAAGGGTAGAATAGCATCTATCTTTAAAGGTTGCCTTACAGGATTTAGACATCTGAATTTCATGAGCCACCTCAGGTTTAAACATGCTGTCAGTGTTGGTCTCCAGATGGTCTGTAGCTGCAAAGACACTATGTGAAGAATGGCAAAATGCAAGGATTCGGAGGGAAGTATTAGTATTGTAGCACACTGCCTGTGCTTATGATTCATAACATTATCTGGGAGTCTCACGTCACTGTTCATCGTCTAGATTTCTTTCATCACCAATTTGTTCATTGATCTTTCAGCAGAGGACCTTATTCACAATAGAACATTAGTGCCTGAAGCAAGTTATTTATACATAGTTACATAGTTACATAGTTAGTAAGGTTGAATAAAGACATCAGTCCATCCAGTTCAACCTGAGTGAGTGTCTACAATTGTCCCTATCCCTTTACATTGCACACTCACATTGGTCCCTACCCTCAAGGAGCCACAATCCAAGATCCCCAGTTGTATACTAGGGCCAATTTTAGACAGAAGCCAATTAACCTACCTGCATGTCTTTGGAGTGTGGGAGGAAACCGGAGTACCTGGAGGAAACCCACGCAGGCACAGGGAGAACATGCAAACTCCAGGCAGGTAGTGTCATGGTTGGGATTTGAACCAGTGACGTTTTTTACTGCTAGGCGAGAGTGCTAACCACTACACCACTGTGCCGCCCTAATACATAAGTTAGACTTATTGAACACATAGGGGGAATGACTATGCTGTTGGGTTTTTATTATGGTGTTGGGTATAGGAATGACACTTTCCTCTTTTGATTTTACAGCATTCTGATCTCTAAGGATATATGACTATAACCCATGTTTTCCTTTGTTTTTCATAAACTTCAGAATCAGTTGGGGCTCTGCATGGTCAGAAGGGAAGTAACTGCAGGGGAGTTCAAGAATGAATGAATGGCCTCAATGTCATTTCTGGCTCAGGTGTCTGGAAAGAAGTACAAAAGGCTACTTGCTATTTCAAAAGATAATAGTGTACCTGCCATTTATACATCTAAAGCTGGTGCCTCAGCTGGCAGCATTGAGAAAAATGATACAGTAATTGTTAAGGGGATTTTAGGCGACATCCTCTGGCAAGTACTATTTCTCAGTTTCTGTATTATTTCTTAATTTTAGCATTGGAAGAACAATGACAAAGACAATGAGGATTAGACTACCATTGTTTGTTTCATTTTAGGCATCTATGCTAGTCAAATGAGAAAATGTACGTTACTATGCTTCAGCCTTTCTATAAATATATATCCCATAAATCAATGCAGAGTATTCTGCATCATTGGTCATCAGTGGTTTCTATCAAACTAGGTTCTGAATGATTACCTTGCAGCTAACATGCCAGCTGGATCAACTAACCATGTTTTATACAGAAGACTTTATTGGTAAAACTACTGAAAATTTAAAAGCTGACACAAAATAACTGGGTCTGCGAATACGTGGATTAAAATAAATTACTCTAAATCATAATTGAATCTGGAATTAACTTTGCATATAAGGCTAACGTTAGCAAAAGTATTTTCTAAAAGCTGACAACATAAAATGTATTTGCCTGTATATTGACACTCGCCATGTTAGCAGTTTGTTAAGACTCATTTACTCTTATTTATTTATTTTTTATTCATTTCCAGGGATTACACTTAATAATAATTAAAAAAAAATACTATTTTCCAGTCCATTTATAGCCAGATTCCAGCTAAAATGAAATAAAATACAATAAAGTAATAATGATACAATAATATGAAATAGAGGGGGCACTGAACTTACACCTATGCATTGTTAAGAGGTATTGTGCATGCATTTTTATCACATACAGTTTTTTTTATATATTGCATGTGGATGTTTGTGTGTATTGTGTTTGTGTTCTCCTTTTTCTACATATTGAGGGTTATTTGAGAAAGGAAAATCGACTTTGCACTGCAAGTGCATTTGAAAGTGCAGTCACTCTAAATCTAAGGTGTAGATTTGAAATGAGTGGAAGCTCTGCTGATTTTATTATCCAATCATGTGCAAGCTAAAATGCTGTTTTTTTTTTTCCTTGCATGTCCCCCTCGGATCTACAGCGACTTTACTTCCAAGTGCACTTTGAGTGCACTTTCAGTGCAAAGTGAATTTTCCTTTAATAAATAACCCCCTTTGTTATTTGTTGAACTATCTGTGAAGGTTTTTACACCGTTTTAATCTGCAAATATGTTCACAGGTGTTTCCTATCTGAAAATCAACGTCTCACATGCTTTGTCTATTTGTCTAGATTATATTTATATACACACACACACATACATCTATCTGTGTGTATGTGTGGCACTCTAGTTTTGATTAAGCACCATACCCGGTGTGAAACACGTTAGCTGTGCAGTTGGTCTGTATCCATGTATCATGATTTGATTCTGTTTTTACATAATAAAGGTGAATATTGGAGTGCAGCTATCCAGTATCATTTTGTTTCTAGCCAGATTCAAGCGGGTAGAGCAAACCACTGTCCAACATATGACCATGTTTACAGCAGGCTACTTAGGGGCATTGGTGTAAAGTTTATTTATACTGTAGATAATATTTTTATTTTAGTGTCAAATAAAGTAGGGAAGGATTACCACCCCTCTCTGATTTTTATTGTTGTTTGTGTCCCAAATGAGTAGCTGTATCCTCTCTATTTATTCTGGTGATCATTGTCCCCAAAATATAAAAGTTATGGGAAAATTAAAACTTTACAGTTGTCCCCATAACAAGAGGTGGAGAACTAATATTCCAAAGGGACAGCTTTCTGGTGAAAACCGTCCAAAAGAGGAATTACCCTCACTTTGTAGAGCTTTCCTAACTTCCTTTTGAATCTTTTAGATAGGAGGTGAAGAAACCGTTCACCAACAAGAAACAGACAGGAAAAAATAAACAGACAGCGGATTTAAACCTGCCATACTCCATTCAAAACTATAAAAAAGGTTTTGGTTATACATACACTTTAGTGCTCCACTGGACTAATGTCCATCATGTGGCATCTATAAAATAGTGCTCCGTTCTGGAACTTTTTGTGCTTATTATCCCTAAATATAGATCATTAGGACCCTCTGCAAGATCAGAACAATGCAAGTAAAGTTCTAGATCCTGTACTGTGACCCAGTGTTGTCTGCAGCTTAAATCTCAAAAAGCCTTGTGGGACCAAAGCCAGCTTCACTTTTAGTAGTACCACCAGTTGTGTATGTTTGTGCAACAGGGTCAGGAGTAATTAACATCATCTTTTAACTCCTACGTGAACAATATTGTTTATATATTTAGTTAATGGTAAATATAACTATGAAATGATTGCAATAGGAGAGTGGTAAAAAAAAGCTTAAAAACTATATTTTTTTAAAGCAGGGAGCATGAAGCACATTATAGATACTGGAAATAATTTAAGAATGTTGACTGATCTGTTGAATAATATATCCAATAAGGCCTAGCACAAAGCAGGGTGTTAAGTATGTAGCGCTCACTTTTCCCCACTAGATGCCACTAACTGTCTTTAGTTCCTTAATTGCAATTTTTTTTGCAGAAGTACTTCCCTTCTGTCTTCTGGGGGAAGTCAGGCATGGCACCAGTGTCTTCTGTCATGGATTCCAGGCCTCATTTTGTGGAATTCAATGCCAGTTTGGGCACCAAGCTCTCCAGAGATTAAGGGGACCGTCTTAGACTCATAGAGGCTTTATGAAGCTCCTATTGGGTCAGTCTGGAGCCCTGTTGTGTAGGAGTAAAAAAGCGAGAGAAACCTGAATAGTTCAGTGCAGGGAAATGCTCCTAGTCCTAGAGATAGTTTAGAGACCTTCAGGACCCTGCGGTATTGCTGTATTGAAAAGCATCCCAGCTCCGCCACTCAGATACCAGTAAATGCAGATTATTCATATGTGGGTACACATGTGTGCGTGTGTGTGTGTGTGTATGTCTGTGTATGTGTGTATGTCTGTGTATGTATATATATATATATATATATATATATATACAAGCAGTGTGATGTACATGTGTGTTGTAGATATGTGTGGTCAGACAGACAGTTTGGCAGCAGCTGCTGCTTTTACACATTAAATAGATTATCGAGACTGGTAGAATTGGCAGAGTCTTTGTTTTTTAATTGTAGGCAAACTTGTTTACAAAAAAACCAAGGGTGATAATATGTGGGTTGTCTAATTAACCCCTTCATAACAAGGGTAAAATACATCTTAATGCCTGAACACAGTTTTGCCGCTTTGCCATGCATTGGAATGCATTAGTAAAACTATATTTCAATGCAACTACTGTGTATCCTGGTGAAAATATCATTTTTTTTTTAATTTAGCTTTATATTATTTGCTGTCACCATAACCTACCAACAAAGAACAACCCTAAATAAATTCTCCAGCTCCTGACAATCTCAGCAATACTACATATGTGTATATTATATGTTGTTTGTACCCGTAGTAGGGCCCCGAAACAATAGGGCGCATTTTGCTTTTTTTATCCTACCTAAAACACACTGAACCTGAGATTGATTCTAAATTAAAAAAACATTTTTTCTTACTCCTACCTAAAATACACTGACTCTGACATCTGACCCTAACATTTGACCCCAACCTTGACCCCAACCTTGACCCCATCCCTAATCCTGACATTGACAGATCAAACCCTAGCTATTTTATCATCTTTTTTATTATTATTATTATTTTAAACACACACACTTCTTTGTTTACATTTTTCTCCTCTAGCAAGAAAAAAATTATATCATGTATTTTTTTCTCCATTCAAGGGGAGATAAAACACAGGAGCAGGCTGAACAGTGACCAATCAAAGAGTATCACAGTGACTAAGTAATCATGCACTGAGCCGTCTGGTTCCCAAGTGCTAGTACGAGACCCAGGGCTTGGTGAGACCACGCTCCCAGCACAAATACAGGTAAGCATATATGTGGCGCAACGATAAAGACCAACTTTCATGAGGCTGCATATACACTATATTACCAAAAGTTTTGGGAAATCTGCCTTTACATGCACACGAACTTTACTGGCATCCCAGTCTTAGTCCATAGGGTTCAATGTTGAGCTGGCTCACCCTTTGCAGCTATAACAACTTTAACTCTTCTGGTAACATTGTCTACATGGTTTAGGAGTGTGTCTATGGGAATGTTTGACCATTCTTCCACAACTGCATTTGTGAGGTCAGGCACTGATGTGGACGAGAAAGCCTGGCTTGCAGTCTCCGCTCTAATTCATCGCAAAGGTGTTCTATCGGGTTAAGGGCAGGACTCACCCCAAACTTGCTCATCCGTGTCTTTATGGACCTTGTTTGTGCACTGATACACAGTCATGTTGGAACCAGAAGGGGCCATCCCAAACTGTTCCCACAAATTTGGAAGCAAGCAATTGTCCAAAATATCTTGGTTTGCTGAAACCTTAAGAGTTCCATTCACTGGAACTAAGGGGCCAAGCCCAACCTCTGAAAAACAAACCCACACCAAAATCCCCCCTCCACCAAATGATTTAGATCAGTGCAAAAAGCAAGGTTCATAAAGACATGGATGAGCGAGTTTGGGTTGGAGCAACTTGACTGGCCTGCACAGAGTCTTGACCTCAACCTGATAGAACACCTTTGGGATAAATTAGAGCAGATACTGTGAGCTAGGTCTTCTCATCCACATCAGTACCTGCCCTCACAAATGCTCTTCTGGAAGAATGGTCAAACATTCCCATAGACACACTCCTAAACCTTATGGAAATCCTTATGGATCACCGGATGCCGTGATCGGGACATCAGTCCCGATCACGGCCAGCCCTGCCAGTGCCCACCTGCCCCCTGCCAGTGCCACCTCAATAAAAAATAAGTGCCCCCGTCAGTGCCACCCAGCAGTGCCCATAGTGCCACCCAGCAGTGCCTACAGTGCCACCCAGCAGTGCCCATAGTGCCACCCAGCAGTGCCCACAATCTGCCTCAACAAAGGTGCTGCACCCCAGTGCCACATATCCGTGCCCATCAGTGTCATCTACCAGTGCCCATCAGTGCCCATCAGTGCCTCCCATCAGTGCCCAGCAGTGCCACCTATCAGAGCCACCTATTAGTGCCACCTATCAGGGCCCATCAGTCCCATCTATCAGTGGTACCTATCAGTGCCCCTTAGTGCCACCCATCCGTGCCACCCATCTTATCTGTGCCCATCTTTGTCCATCAGTGCCGCCTTATCTGGGCCCAGCGGTGCCACCTTATCTGTGCCTATTAGTGCCACCTTAACTATGCCTATCAGTGCCCACCAGTGCAGCCTATCAGTGCCCACCAGTGCAGTCTATCAGTGCCCACCAATGCAGCCTATCAGTGCCCACCAGTGCAGCCCATCAGTGCCGCCTCATCAGCACACTTCAATGAAGGAGAAAAATGACCTGTTTGCAAAATGTTATAACAAACTATTAAACATGATTTTTTTTTTTTTTTTGCATCTTTTTTTGTTTGTTTAGCAAAAAATAAAACTCCCAGCTGTAATTAAATACCACCAAAAGAAAGCTCTATTTGTGGGAAAAAAATGATAAAAATTTCATTTGGGTACAGTGTTGTATATCCGCGCAATTGTCATTCAAAGTGCATCAGCGCTGAAAGCTGAAAATTGGTCTGGGCAGGAGGGGGGTTTAAGTGCCCAGTAAGCAAGTGGATAAAGACAGTTGTCCCAATACTTTTGGTACTATAGTGTATATGTGGCCTCATGTACATTTGGCAGGAAGGGATTAAACGTGAAAAGTCATGGGCATTTCAAAAGTGGAATATTTAAAAAATCTACAAGAGTTACGAAAAGCAGGTTGATTAATTAAAAGATGGTAGATAGACACGAGGAGTCTTAAATATTCATAGGGTATCTGTTTATGGTAAACCACATTCAAAATGTTATATGTTTATCTATATACAAGCGTGGTAAAGAATGAAATTTTGCCTTAAAGTGATTGCACAGAGCAGCCCCAATCCTCCTTTTCTGGAGTCCTCTGCCAGCGGTTTTGGCTCCTCCTCTTCTCCTAGTGCCCCCATAGCAAGTCGTTTGCTATAGGGGCACTCATGCGGGCTCGATCCTGAGCCACACTGTGCATGTCTATTGATACACACAGTGAGGCTTAGCCCCTGCATCTTCTCTCTGCTCACAGGATTTAAATGACAGCAGCAGGACCAATGGCTTCTGCTACTGCTGAACCTACTGGGAGAAGAGGGAGAGAAGAGTAGGCATTCTGCAAACGGGAGCAGTGCCTGGTCGAGGCTGGGCTCAGTTAAGTATTTCAGGGAGGGCTGGGGGGAACTGACATTGAAAGTTTTTTTACCTTTATGTAGAGAATACATTAAGATAAAAAAAGCTTTTTACCTTTACAACCACTTTAACCACTTGAAGACCAAGCATTTTCTGACATTTTTTGTTTACACGTTTAAATCAGTATTTGTTGCTAGAAATCTACTTATAACCCCTAAACATTATATATTAAAATTGTTGCAATTTCTTATGTCACACAGTATTTGTGCAGTGGTTTTTCAAACACAATTTTTTCGGAAAAATACATTTAACGAATGAAAAAAAAAATACAATATATATGCCATTTTTTTGTATAATATGAAAGATGATGTTAAGTAAATAGATACCTAACATGTCAAACTTTAAAATTGCGCACACTCATGGAATGTCGACAAACTACGGTATCTAAAAATCCCCATAGGTGAGGCTTTAAACACCTTTACAGATTACCTGTGTAGAGTTATAGAGGAGGTCTAGCACTAGAATTATTGCTCTCACTTCACATGTGTAGTGTAAACACCGTTTACATATGCATGCGTGACTTGCACGCAAAGACACAAGGGATGGGGGTGCTTTAACTTTCTTTTATCCTATTTCTTTTATGTTTTATTTTTACACTGACACTTTATTTATTTTTTATATCACTTTTATTCCTATTACAAGGAATGTAAACATCCCTTGTAATAGAAATAAGGATGACAAGTCCTCTTTATGGAGAGATAGAGGGTCAAAAAGACCCCAGATTTATCCTTATCCTCAAAAAGCAAAAGATAAAAAAAAAAAAAAAATCTTGATCTTTTGCTTTAAGCACTTAAGCACAAGTTTACTCACTTCTTGACCAAGCCATTTTTTGCAATACAAAAAAAAAGACTGAAAAGTTTGAAAAAAAACCCCAATCTTTTTTAATTTCTGCTATTTAAAACACATCCAATAAAAATCAATCAAATTTCTTCATCAATTTAGGCCAATAGCGTATATTGATTGGTTTGTGCAAAAATTATATTATCTAAATTTTTTTTTAAAATTTTTTTTATACTAGTAATGGTGGCGATCAGTGACTTACAGCAGGACTGCGATATTATGGCAAACAAATCAGATGCCTAAATTACACTTTGGGGACCAGTGACACTAATACAGTGAGCAGTGCTAAAAATATATCACTGTACTAATGACTGGCTGGGAAGGGGTTAACACCAGGCGCAATCAAAGGGTTAAATGTATCCCTAGTTTGTGCTTACTCACTGTGGGGAAGGTGCTTTGACTAGGGGAAGGTAAAGATCAGTGCTTCTGCTTTGCAGAAACACAGGATCAATACCTTCCCTTCTGACAGAACGACAATGTGCCTTGTTTACATAGGTAGATTGTCGTTCTGCCTGTGTCCTGTGTAATTGGAGGGTGCCGAATTTTAAATGGTTACCAGAATAGGTATAGAAAGGAAATCTTCCAAAGGGGGCACTAGCTCTGGTGATCCTGGAGCCAATCAATGTTTCCCACACTTGAGAATGATTTGCTCTGACATCCTGTTTTGGCTATGGGGCAGAAAGTGAAGAGAAATCTCCCCAATGGGAAACAGATGGGAAAAAACCCAAACAGGGGTGATATGGATATCCAAAATAAAAAACATTTTGCCTTTAGTTCTAGTTTACCAGCAGCTGCTATTCTCCTCTACCCTTCACCCTCTTTACATGCAACAACATGTGTCTCCATGCTGATATTTTATAATAGGGGAGTATCAATTCACTTCGTCAATGCTGATTGGCTGTTGCAAAAAATACTCTGGTGGAAGCAAGGTGGTACAAATCATGGTGGCAATGGTCATGAATTATCCACAAACATTGTCCTCAAAGTGGCCCAATTACCTGAGAACTTGCATTTTGTCGACTGGTTTGCTTATTTGCACTTTTTACCACTGGAATCATTTACTACTTTTTTCTTCCCCTAAAAATCTGCATAGCCACTGTAGCTATTAGCCATTGTTCATAAAGAGAGGTAATTTTCTCTGCCAACTGAATTGTCCTTTTCAGTGATACATGTGCCCCAAAGTAATGTTGTCTTACAAGAATCCCTCTCATATCTACCACATAAGATGTTGACTACATTCGTTTAAATCCAACTTATCATTTTCCTAGCATTGTCATGTTAATTAAAGTGGTTGTAACCTTAAAAAAAAATGCTCCTGTCCATTTAAAACATTATTTATAGCATACTGCTTGTGCTGTGGAATTTCCCTTTGTATGATGTAAAATACCTGGTTGAGCCTGCTTGTTTCTGTGTCCCCCTGTGTGTGCTGACCATGGTAATCATGGCTGCTGATCCATGGCACTGTGGTCAGTTTATGTGCCTCCTTCATCCCACTCTTTGCTGTGATTCTCTCCCTCCCCAACCCTGTCTGTCAGCTCAGTAGTCTGTGTGAGAGACGATCTCTTCCCTGCTCCCCCCCCCCCCCCCCCCCCCGAGGCTATTCCTGTAGTGCATACATAATGTATTAAAATCACTGACATCTCCTCTTTTTTAGGCAGATATACAGTACTGTGTGCCAATTTAAAAAAAAAAGATATTCCTAAATACCTTCTTGCACAGCTCGGCTGTGCGGTCACGTGGTCTCCCTCTGCTGGCCAGCTGACGTCAGAAGGGAATCTCAGCCCCTCCCACTGCTCTCCTTAGATCGGGGAAGGAGAGTGGAAGGGGATCACGTGACCGTACAGTGGAAAAAGGTATTTAGGAATATAAACTTTAAAAAATAGATACACAGTATCTGCCTAAAACAGTGGGGATTCATATGATTTCAACTAGTGACTTAACATCCTCTTCAAAGCTTAATGCACACAGGTGTATTAAAATACTTCTATCAACACCGGATTTTTCTGCCATTTAAGGGAGTATAGCATTTAGAAGTATCTGCACATAAACTCATTTTTTTTGCTGGAATATTTTTATCCCGGCCACTGGAATTAATTCACACGTGTGCGCTTACATACATTTTTGCCTGTATGTGATTGCAGGCTTGCGGTATTATTTTGTGTCCCTGAACACTAACTAAAATATGGGCCTAAACACCACAATATGCTTGGACACATTGGCTGAAATAGACCTGCAATCAAAAGCATAAAAAATTGGCATAGGCTGCATGAACATGGACATGGGCGTATTAAAATACTCCCATAAATGCTGTCTCTTTCTGCCGTCTGCTGGCAGACAAATCCAGTGTAAAAATGTTAATTTTGGCACATATATAGATAGCTTTATGAGCATTTAGACACCTATGGCAATATAAGCAAATATGCACTAGAATGAATTTATGCACATACATATGCGTTTGTATGCATTTACATGTGTATTTGTGTAAATGATGCCAACATATCTTTGAACATACACTCTATTACCAAAAGTATTGGGACACCCGCCTTTACATTATTATTATTATTATTATTATTATTCAGGATTTATATAGCGCCAACAGTTTGCGCAGCGCTTTACAATATGAGAGCAGACAGTACACTTACAATACAAATCAATACAGGAGGGATCAGAGGGCCCTACTCGTTAGAGCTTACAATCTAGAAGGGAGGGTCAAGTTGAAACAAAAGGTAATAACTGTGGGGGGGATGAGCTGATGGAGAACATGAAAATACAGTTAGGTGTGGGTGGGGTAGGCTTCTCTGAAGAGAAGTGTTTTCAGGAATCGTCTAAAAGCTAATAAAGTAGGAGATAGGCGGACAGATTGGGGTAGGGCATTCCATAGGATTGGAGAGGCTTTGGAAAAGTCCTGGAGGCGAGTATGGGAGGAGGTGATGAGGGAGCTAGAGAGCAGGAGGTCTTGAGAGGAACGAAGAGAATGAGTAGGTTGGTATTTAGAGACTAAGCTAGTGATGTAGCTGGGGGCAGAGTTGTGGATGGCTTTGTATGTAGTTGTTAGTATTTTGAATTTAATTCTTTGGCTGAGCGGAAGCCAGTGGAGGGATTGACAGAGAGGAGTAGCAGACACCGAGCGATTGGTAAGGTGGATGAGTCTGGCAGCTGCATTCATGATGGATTGAAGAGGTGATAGACTATGTAGAGGTAAGCCAATGAGAAGGGAGTTGCAGTAGTCGAGGCGGGAGATGACCAGCGAGTGAATTAAGAGCTTTGTTGTCTCATTGGTTAGAAAGGGGCGTATTTTGGAGATGTTGCGGAGGTTGAGGCGGCAGGATTTGGACAGTGATTGGATGTGTTGCTTGAAGGAGAGTTCAGAGTCCAGGACTACACCTAGAACCTTGGTGTGAGGGGATGGGCTTATGGTTGTGCCATCAATTTTGACAGTGAGATCAGGGGAAGGGGCATATGGGGGAGGAAAAATTATAAGGTTTTGGATAGATTGATTTTGAGGAAGTGATGTGACATCCAGACTGATATATCTGATAGTAAATTAGTGATACGTGAGGAGACAGAGGCAGTGAGCTGAGGGGTAGAGAAATAGATTTGGGTGTCGTCAGCATAGAGGTGGTATTGGAAGCCGTGGGAGGCTATCAGTTGACCCAGGGAGGAGGTATAAATTGAAAATAGGAGTGGTCCAAGGACAGAACCTTGGGGGACCCCAACAGACGTTCAAGTAGTTTGGATAAAAAGGGGAGCAAGGAGATGGGGCGTAGGTTGTTAGGATTGGATGGGTCCAGTGAGGGTTTTTTAAGTATGGGTTTGACAAGTGCATGTTTTAGAGAGTTGAGGAAGATGCCAGAAGAGAGGGAGAGATTGAAGATGTGAGTTAGAGAGTGTAGCATAGAGCCAGAGGGTGAACGCAGCATTTGCGAGGGAACAGGATCCAGAGGGCAGGTGGTAAGGTGGACATTACCAAGTAGTTTAGCAACTTCGTCTATAGTGGTGGGGTTGAAAGAGGGAAGTAATGATTGTGCCTGTGGGCATGATGTGTAAAGCGTGGAGGGTGTCATAACAGTAGAGATCTCCGCGCGAATTGTATCAATCTTCTGTTTGAAGTGATTAGCAATCTCCTGGGCAGTGAGTGAGTTGGCGGGTGGAGGCGGTGGAGGACGAAGTAGAGAGTTGAAAGTAGGGAAGAGTTGACGGGGAACGGGATGATAGGTTGCTGATGAGAGTGATAAAATAGTTCTGCTTGGCAGAGAGGAGGCTAGAATTGTATTTTTGGAGGGCAGATTTATATTGGTTGAAATCTCTCTGAGACTTGGTCTTGCGCCACAGGCGCTCATGAGCACGACTATGTTTTTTCAGACTTCTAGTGACATCTGTATGCCAAGGTTGAAGGGGTTGGGGCTTGATTCTGTGTGTAGTGAGGGGGGCCAGTGAGTCAAGAGAGGCTAGAAGTGAAGTGTTGTAGACAGAAGTGGCTAGGTTGGTGCAGGATAGGGGTGAGATTTTGTCGTAGAGGTTGTCAATAGCAGAGTAGAGAAGAGAAGGGTTGAGATGACGTAGGTTTCTGCGGGTAACTTTAATGCGGTTGGAGGGAGAGGAGGTGCACATGAACGTTAATGGCATCCCAGTCTTAGTCCGTAGGGGTCAATATTGAGTTGGCCCACCCTTTCCAGCTTCAACTCTTCTGGGAAGGCTGTAGACGAGAAGGCCTGGCTCACAGTCTCTGCTCTAATTCATCCTAAAGGTGTCCTATCGGGTTGAGGTCAGAATTCTTTGCAGGCCAGTCAAGTTACTCCACACCAAACTCACTCATCCATGTCTTTATGGACCTTGCTATTTACACTCATGTTGGAACAGGAAGGTGGCATCCCCCAAACTGTTCCCACAAAGTTGGGAGCATTAAATTGTCCAAAATGTCTTGGTGTGCTGATGCCTTAAGAGTTCCCTTTACTGGAACGAAGGGGCCAAGCCCAACCCCTGAAAAATAACCCCACACCATAATCCCCCCTTGCACAAAGCAAGGTCCATAAACAAATAGGTGAGGGACTTTGGGGTGGAGGAACTGGCTTGCATAGAGCCCTGACCTCAACCTGTTAGAACACCTTTGGAATGAATTAGAGCGGAGACTGTGAGCTATGCCTTTTAGTCCAACATCAGTGCCTGACCTCGCAAATGTGCTTCTAAAAGAATGGTCAAATATTCCCATAGACACACTCCTAAACCTTGTGGACAGCCTTCACAGAAGAGTTGAATCTGTTATAGCTGCAAAGGGTGGGCCAGCTGAATGAACCCTATAGATTAATGCTGCGTAAACACGTATCAGACTATCCGCCAAACTGTCCACCGGACTTTCCGAACGAGCTACCTGCCCACACACGGTACTTAGTCTGCCGGACTATCCGCAGTACCGCCAGACTATCTGCCGTACTTTTGAAATGAACGGACTCGCCCACACACAGAGGAAAGTCCGTTCATTTTGAGCACGGCTCCAGGTAGCCGGGACTGGCGAAGGAGGCGTCGCTGGTCCCGCCACCTGGTATGGAGTTAAAGGGGAATCCCTACACCGAAAAAACAGCGTGGGGGTCCCCCCTAGGTCCATATCAGACCCTTATCCGAGCACGCTGCCCGGATTCCCCTTTAAATCCATACCAGGTGACGGGGCCAGCGACGCCTCCTTCGCTGGTCCCGGCTACCTGGAGCCGCACTTAAAATGAGCTGACTTTTCTCTGGGCGGGAAAGTCCATTCATTTCAAAAGTACGGCGGATTAGCACACACACGGCCGTATTGTCCGTCGGACTAGCACACACACGGCCGTATTGTCCGCCGAAATGCGAGTCTGGCGGACAGATTGATGTGCAAAACTACTTTCTTAGACCGCCGGACTTTTGGGTAAAAAAAGTCCGCCAGAGCCCACACACGGGCGGATTGTTTGGCGGACTTGAGTCCGCCGGACTTTTCCACAGGATTGTTTGATCGTGTGTACGCGGCTTAAGACTGGGAACCTGTCAAATTTCATGTGCATGTAATGGCAGTCATTCCAATACTTTTGGTAATATAATGTAAATTTGGGGCATTTTTGCTCTTAATATGTGAATCTAAATGCTACAATGTGCATGGACACATTGTCTAATACAGAGCTGTTTTCAGAGGCATAAAAAAAGAAAAAGGAAAATTCCTCAAAAAATCTGTACTTCTCTTCTGCATGTGTGCATGGGGCCTAAAATTCACTTTTTTTTTTAACAGCAAATGTTACTGATTCTCAGTGACAGACATTGTTGTTCATTCTTGTTAGACTCCACAGATCAACTGTAACATTTCTAATTATAAGAAGCTGACTACAATGGTAACATTAATTCCCAAGCTTTGTTAAAATGTGTTTACGCATTGTAAATTTTCTCAAGAACAAATTCATCAATGGCTCATGTTTTCTCCAAGCGAGTTAAAGAACGCTGGATGTTATGATAGCCTATAGCGCACATTCATCAAACAGCAAGATATTTTAGACTCTGATTAATGAGCCCCACATAACACTTTGTGATCCAGTGTTATTTTTGTTTCTTTCTTACTGAATTCACCTTTCAGCCTTTTGATCCAGTCATGCAATTTTAACCCCTTAGACGCCATTTTCTATACCTCAGTGAATTGCTGATATTGTTGGACTGATGACGTGTTGATGTAATTAGTAAACCCCAAAAATATACTTAAAATATTCAAGCAATTATCACAAATACTTGTTTTGTATTAAAATACAAAAAAAGAATGTTTTCATATAAGTTGTTTGGAAATAAAATATGGTTGCTGTTCGAGCCTGTATGCTGCTGTATCATATGGTCTTCACTGGAGCTATGAGTAATGATAGGAACAGTATCCTGGCGTCATGCAATCAAGGAAATGCCTGCTGATGCCACCACTGTTTTTCTCTGTCAGCATAAAGGCACAGCATAACATCCCCAGTAATATAGCTATATTTGGATTTATGTGAATATTTAGTTATATTTATCATATATATACTGTAAATCTGTAACCATGGAAAAGACTGCAGAAAGTAAAATTTAGATTTTATAAAAAAAAGTAAAAGAGCTTGTGCCAGAATTTTATTTTTTTTTTTAATCTTTTTCTGATCTTCCAATCACAAGCAAGCAGATATCCTATTTTTTAATTACCTACAGTAAATAGCAGCATGTTAGACCCTCTTACTTTCCAGACCATTTTTCAGTTTTCAATGCTGTGATACGAGTCACTTTGGGTGGGTGGTTTTTGGAACTTAGCTCCCCTGGCCCCCCTGTGTCCATTAGGGTCCCAGGGTGCCTGAGAACCCCACTGTGATCTGTGCTATTTAGACACACTGTAGAGCCACACTAGAATGTTAAATATATGTATATATTGTGTGTTGTCTCATGCTGTTGTTGACGCTTTGCTGTGATAATTGGAGTGGGGTTGTATTCCAATGTTCTATTGCAGCCTTTCTCAACCTTTTCAACACAGAGGAACCCTTGAAATCATTCTCCGGTCTTGGGGAACCCCTTCTAAAAACTGGAAATCTACAACTCTCGATACAATAGTGTGATGGTCAGTGGTAAGAATGGTCCTTACACTTGTGGTCATTGGGAATAATTACCTCCTTACAGATAGCTAAAACGATCAATGGCGTCAGTGAGAACTTATCTGAGAGGCAGAAATTGTCCAATGCTAAAGGAACCCCTAGCAACCTTTGGGACCCTAGGGTCACTGTTCTATTGTGTCTGTCTGCCTTGGATATTATGTGATCTGTATGTAAATTAGCTGTGAGATTGGTGGGGGCAAATTCCTCCAACAGTTCTCCCTGCTGATAAGACTTTTACTGATAGGAAATTTTAATACACCTGACCTGTATGTCTATAGTGATTGGACAGTTTATTCCGCCCTGAATCCAAGGGTGGGGGGGAGTGTATCTGAGTTGTATATCTGTTGTAACATGTGCTTGAATAAAGGAGTTTGAGGGGGTTGTTGTTCACCCTGCACTGAGTTACGGCTGGTGACTAGGTGGGCTAAAGGGTCTTGGATAGTGCTGGTTCTGGACAGAGGAAGCGTTTACAGTGGACATGGACCTGTTGAGGACACTTTTTCTAAATTAATTTCTAAATTAAAGCCCACTGTTGACTGATGTCACAGAGCTTGTCCAAGCTCTGGAAGGAGCCCACCTTTAGGGTCTGAACCCACCAAAATGCCTGATGGGCAGCTGGCTCGGCAGTTGGCCACTCGGTGCCCGTTGGTTTTGTACAAGTAAAGCAATTGCTATTTAAAGATATAGATAGGCAGAATGCGGACCCTCTCATCAGGATGAAGATCTACTGATAATGAACAGAAAGATTGGAACATAAAAAATATCAGCGGCCTAAATAGCATGTGGAAAATACCTCTGTGATTTTCATCCGTAACCGGTGATTCTCTGATTGAAGTCCTTCTAGTCGGGAAGTACTGGCTTGATTAACGCTGGTGACTGATGTTGATGTCTTTGAATCTTCTTTTTTTTGATTGTGCGTAAACTGAAACCTTCTGGTCTGAGTTGCTACATCAGGATTTGACCGTAAGATAAGTAACTGTGAAAATTAAACAATAATTTAGAACATTACTAACAGATAATGCTGAGGCATAATTCAATACATACAAGCCCTCGTTAAAAGGTAAGTGTTATATTATGCAAGCAATTTGGGTCAATTGCTGCAGCCTGCAGTGAGTGCATGGCTGGTGTTCTCGGTGGACAAAAGCAACATCAAATATTTATGCAAATAAACATTTCAATTATGCATTAATAAATCTAGCAAGTTATTTAAAAAAAAAATGACAGTAAAAAAATTATTTTTTTGCTTTCTCCTCGAGTCCAACACATGAACATTCATTTAGAAATATGAATATGGTTTATTTCTGCCTAGAGGGTAAAATGATATCAGAAAACATACATAAAGGCTTTGAAAAAATTATTAAGATGTCTATAATCGGGTTGATTTACTAATACTGAACTGTGCAAAATCTGGCACAGTTTTACATAGAAACCAATCAGCTTTTTTTGTTGTTGTCAACGTATGAAGTTAGAAGCTGATGCCGTTATGATGCACATAGCAAAGGCTCACCACTCCAAGACAATCACCCCTCCCTTGAAACTGTTTCTGCAGAAAGGTAGGTGCTGGCTCTGTTTGCAACAGGAACATAGAACAAAAAAAGGCTGGATAGCTGCACTCCAATAATTCACCTTTATTGTGTGTAAAAACAGAGCATCAACAGCATAGAATGCTAATTAACAAGCACAGCTAACGTGTTTCACAACTGATACGGTGATTAACCATAGCTAAGGTGCTAGACAAACACACAGGTATACATTTATATATACACCTAGACATCCAAAAACAAGCATGTGTGATTTTGATTGATAGTTATCACAATCGAAAACACCTGTGGACATCCAAGTCAATTACTTAACCACTACCTGCCTGCCATATAGCAATATGATGCACAAAGTGGTTTCGTTATCCTGACTGGACGTCATATGACGGGATCAGGATTACGAGCTGAAATGAGGGATATAAAGAATAAAAAGGAGAACAAATAAACCATTAAGGTGTTTTATTTTATTCATAAAAGTGGGAAACATCCCACTCAAAATTGAGGCCAACAGGCTTTCTAGTACTGAGGTGAAATATCCAGTAGACCTCCCTCTTACATAATACAAGCCTAAATGTATCTCCTCCCCTTTTAGATAACGGTATTTTTTCAACTCCCTGAATACATAGGCTGGTAACATCTTTATTGTGACATGCATTCCAATGCCTAGCTATATTAGTAGAGTGTTTTTTTCTCTATATTTTATAACTGGTTATGCAGCTAGTCCCTCAAACCATATTGAATCAAACATTCATCACAAGTAACCACATATGCCAAATATTTAGTGCTGAAGTTAATAAATGATGAAACTTTTAAATCTTTTTTCGAAGCGATGGGATAATAACCTCTACCCTTTTAATACGGGGACAACATGGGCATCCATTACCACTGCATCGATAAGATCCTTTAAACTGCAACCAATGTGGGCGATATGACCTACTGGTATAGAGACTAGGAGACAGAGTAACACCAATGGTAAGGGCTCTGCGGGACACAGATCTAATACCTTTGAACAAAACCTTAACATAAATAGGGTCATTATATAACACCAGCAAATATTTCTCAATAGTATTTTTTATTTTTAGCAAACTCAAAGCTAAAAGAAGTAGAAAAAAAACGGGACATTATTAGACCCAGATTTATTGTTCCTGCCCTTCCTATTTTTCCCACTTCTAGATTTACCAGTGTTATCATGGAGAAGATCGCTTCTCTCAGTGTTATTTGCATTCTCAATAGCTCTATTAAGATGAGACTCTGTATAACCCCTCTTGGTAAAACGAGATTTCATTTCATGTTTGATACCTCTATTTGCAAATCTGATTCATTTCTGCATACACACTTTAACCTTAAGAACTGGCCAACTGGAATACCTCTATGAGTGTGTTTGAGTTCACTAGAGTCCGCTCTTAAAAATGAATTACAAGAAGGCAGTTCCTTATAGAGCCTAGATAGCACCTCATCTCCTTCACCCATTAAAATTACATCCAGAAACTCTACCTGTTTGGATGTTTAGGTGTAGCACTTTAGCTAAGATTAAGCACTGAATCAGGTGTGAAACTAGTTAGTGGTACTTGATAGTTTGTATTCTGTGCTGTTGATGCTCTTTTTTTAGATGCAATAAAGGTGAATAAAAAAAAACTGCGCTCAGGAAAAAGGTGAAACTATTAAAAAGAAATATAAAGAATAACATAAAAAAATATATAAGAAAAATAAAGGCTGCAGCTCTAAGTTGGATACACACACTAGAATAAATATAAGAAAATTTGGAAAGCTGCGCCAATGGTCCTATTCAATATTAAAAAAACCACACAGAGAAATATAAATAGGGAATTGATAGCCCACACAGAAGATGAATATGTGTTATCTAGAAAATATATATGTTACCTAAAAAATATTTTACATTAACATTACGCAAATACGGCTGCAAGAAATTATAAAAGATGTAGAAATAACATGTAGCAGCTTGCAAAAAGCTGGGGCTGGAAAATAAAGTCCAGGTTATCCGTGCTCATCAAGTCACCGTGGTGAATCCAAACACAACTGTAAACGAGTGCCCGTCACCAGAATTTTAATGCGCTTACCGGATGCAGGTTAAATAATAACCTCAGTACAATTTAGCCAAGATAGATTATGGACAGGACAGACAGGAAATTCGGGGTTAGAGGTGAGGCGGGAGGAAGTAGAGAGAAGACAGCGCTGGAAGTGGCAGCTGAAGAGACGCTGGAGATACACCTGATTGCCGACTGTCAGAGTTTTTTTAATGCTGTGATGCTGCCATATACCGGCGATAGTGGAATCGTGATGAGATCATAATCTATCTTGGCTAATTTGTACTGAGGCTATTATTTAACCTGCATCCGGTAAGCGCATTAAAATTCTGGTGACGGGCACTCGTTTACAGTTGTGTTTGGATTCACTGCGGTGACTTGATGAGCACGGATAACCTGGACTTTATTTTCCAGCTCCAGCTTTTTGCAAGCTGCTACATGTTATTTCTACATCTTTTATAATTTCTTGCAGCCGTATTTGTGTAATGTTAATGTAAAATATTTTTTAGGTAACATATATATTTTCTAGATAACACATATTCATCTTCTGTGTGGGCTATCAATTCCCTATTTATATTTCTCTGTGTGGTTTTTTAATAAAGGTGAATAATTGGAGTGCGGCTATCCAGCCTTTTTGTTCTATGATGCGCAGTTGCACCAGATTTTGTACTCTCCAGTTTTAGTAAATCAACCCCGATGCGTTTTATATACAGTGTTAACACCGAGGTTAAAGATACTTCTGGCACCAGGAAATAAATATATATACAAATGATAGCACAGTATTATATCAATGTTTAACAACAGCAAATACAGTTGTTTTATTTTATAAAATCAAGGCCAAAATTGTATTATGTAATATGAAATTAGGTGCCTAACATTCTGAACATAATTTTAATGATGCAAGTAGATTTAAAGTGCATGCTTACATCCTCTGTCAAAAAGTATATTGAAGTTGCCTGCTTGTGTCCTTTATCAAGAAGTAGATTGAAGGTTCCTGCTTGCATCCTTTGTCAAGAAACACAGGTGTCTATTAACATCCTCTGTCATGAAGTAGAATGAAGGTGCCTGCTTGCATTCTTTGTCAACAAGTAGATTGAAGGTGTCTGCTTGCATCCTTTATCAATAAATATATTGAAGGTGCCTACTTGCAGCCTTAATTAAGAAGTAGATTGAAGGTGCCTGCTTGCATCCTCTGTCAAGAAGTACAGTATATTGAAGGTGCCAACTTACATCCTTTATCAAGAAGTAAATAGAGGATGCAAGCAGGCACCTTCAATCAAGAAAAATATTGGAGGTGCCTGCTTGCATCCTCTATCAAGCAATATATTGAAGGTGCCTGCTTGCATCCTTTATCAAGAAGTATATATATATGGTGCCTGCTTGCAACATCTAGCAAGAAGTAGACTGAATGTGTTTGCTTGCATCATCTGTCAAGAATTAAAGCATATTGAAGATTCCTGCTTGCATCCTTTATCAAGAAGTGGATTGAAGATGCCTGCTTGTGCCCTCTGTTAAGACGTAGATTGAAGGTGCCTGCTTGCCTCCTTTATCAGTAAGAAGACTGAAGTTGCCAACTTACATCCTCTATCAAGAAGTAGATTGAAGGTGCCTGCTTGCATCCTCTATCAAAAACTAGATTAATGTTCCCTGTTTGCATGCTATATCAAGAACTATATTGAAGGAGGTGCCTGCTTGCATCCTTTATCAAGAAGTATATTGAAGGTACCTGCTTGCATCCTTTATCAGTAAGAATATCAAAGGTGACAACTTACATCCTCTACCAAGAAGTAGATTGAAGGTGCCTGCTTGCAACCTCTATCAAGAAGTAGATTGAAGGTACCTGTTTACATTCTCCATCATGAAGTAGAATGAAGGTGCCTGCTTGCGTGCTTTATCAAGAAGTATATTAAAGGTGCCTGCTTGCATATTTTATCAAGAAGTATATTGAAGTTGCCTGCTAGCAAGAAGTAGACGGGATGTGTCTGCTTGCATCCTCTGTCAAGAAGTACAGTATATTGAAGGTGCCTGCTTCCATCCTTTATCAAGAAGTGGATTATAGATGCCTGTTTGCATCCTCTATCAAGAAGTAGATTGAAGGTGTCTGCTTGTATCTCCTATCAAGAAGTAGATTGATTGACTGGACTGCGTTTCCCACAATCCTCTGCTATCAGTAAGTGGTTTCTCCTCTGCAGTCAGGAAGTCGTGATTTTTTATATAGTATATTGCATTTATTGTCTTAAATAGTCACTGCAATTCAACAATTCTAGATTAGTTGTAAATTAAGACATAGACAATATTAATTTCTGCTTATCCAAATGTAGGCAAACATTTTGCGAAGCTTGTGGGGTTTATGGCCTCACGAATGTATCAGAATTTGCCCATGTTCAATATTACTGTAATGTATAATATGTTTTTGGCTGGTGGTGCCACTTTCTTTAAATAGCCAGTCTGAAAACTCAGGGACACGGGTGGGGACATTTAAAATAATTGTGGCTCATTAGTCAGGCGCCAGTGCCATCCTAAGCTCGCAGCTGTGCTAGTTCACCATGTAAATTAGTGGAAGATTGATTTGGTTTTATTAGATTAGTGCTGCCTAATGAATAGGGAGTGTTGCTAATTAATCTTTACTGTTGTGGGCAGTAGTCATTCTTCCATATGATAAAATAATGCCACTATAATGCAAAATACGAAGGTAATCTTTACTAGCTCCCTAAGAAGTATAGGCAGACTTGTGTAGAAACAGCTGGCTGGGACATGTGTGTGTTTGCACATTACGCTCACTCAGTTTATGAAGCTACTATTAACTACAAAATCACATGATAATCCTCTTGCAAAATGTGTAATCCACAAACAGCCTTGTTCTGGGAGGATGCAGAGAGAAAATAACAGATAAGGAGCTGAGAGAGGAATGGACTTTTCAAAGACTGATAAAACTGAGATGATGAAGTGTATGTGTCTACGTGTGTGAGCATACGCATTTACAGTAAATACACAAGTTAGACATTCTTGGATTGTTTGTAAGCAGGAAATTGATCTTTCACGCTGTTGTTAATGTGTTATTTGGGCTAACTGTTCATATTATTTTATTAGTATTCCATTTAGCATTATGATAGTTTTTTGTTCAAGATAAGTACCCAGCAGTAATGGATAAACAACAGTATATTAGCAAAAAGGGTGCTCATTTCAAAATTGGCAAACTTATAGATATTAAAATGTTGAAGGTCAGTAAAGCAGATGCTGTGTGCTACATGAGTTTGCAGTACAGCTTAAACTGCACATCATGACACACTAGTCTCTTCTGCTTAAACAAGATCTATAATTAGAATTTTTTAAAGTGCTGTCCCCTGTGCGGCAAAGTACACACAGTACTTTGTCCAATGCTTCTAAGTGCTCTCTAACCCTAGTTATGAGGACCAACCTGCCCCACTTTCCCTCTTGCCATGGCTGATCTGCCAACAGCTATGAAGGAGATGGCTGATTCATAGCCGCAGCTTGTATTGGCTGAGAGAACTTTCTTGAGACAAGCAATGGTACCAGGAATGAAAAGTAATGGGGGACGTGTCAGCTCCTGCATTGCTCTTAGGAAAATGCTCACAACCGAGACAAGCTTATTTCTAAATCAGGTTTATCGTAGCTGGTGTCAGATTGGCTGCAGCAGGGACCTTTTAACTAGGGTTGGACAACACTTAGAAATATGGGAAAAGTACTGTATGTACAGTACATTGGGAATTAAAAAAAAGGTTTAGGTTAGGATAATATACATACAAAAAAAGCAGCAGTGCAATAAGGTGGTCATGACAAGGTGCAAAAAGCATTTCTTGAACATACATCACGGGACACAGGAGCTCATTACATAGTGGGTTATATAGGCACCTCTGGTGATTGGACACTGGTTAACCCCAATTAAGGAGAATTCCTCCCCTATATAACCCCTCCCATATGGGAGGCATCTCAGTTTTTTCGTCAGTGTCTATGGTGGTTGGTCACGTAAAACATGTGCTATGAAGAAAGCTCTGTGCAGGTCCCTGCGGGGGCCTAAGGGCTACAACAAACCGGATCCATATCTCGGGCCGATATTTTGACTCCCAAGATGGTATGGTACCCGGGCCTCGTCATCCGAAGAAACAAGGTTTTGCCTGTAAGTCCTCTCCTATTGGAAGACTGGACTCTGGGAAAACCAGACTTGGTGTACTATTTACATAGTGGCACGAAAGTTTCTGGCAGAGTCTTTTACAAGGTCCAGGTAGGAGGTTCTTCTGAGAAAGAACCCCAAAAAAACCTGAAGGTTGGCACAACTCTGCCTGCCGTGATGGGTGAAGGCTGGAATCTGTCTGTTTTCAGCAATTCCTGCGGCGAGGACAGGTAAGGAAAGTTAATCCTATATATATTATGGATTTCTTCATTTGAGTAGTAGTATGTCTTACCTGGTTTCCACCACTAGAGGGAGTAAGAGCAGCCTGATGCATACTTACATGCCTTTCAGTACACACGCTCAGTGAAGCCTGGTTCTCCAGCTGTCTCACGTCTCCACTGCAATCCCTGCCACAATAGAGGTAATACAGGGGTCCCATGTAGTCTGAGGGTCCCACGCAGCTCCGATGGAGATTCCCTTTCCCCCCTGCATTCCGCGGTCCTCGTGCACGCGTGCCGAGCGCGCTCCCAGGCTAATGGAGGAGGGGGGAGTGTGGTTGTGAGCTGCGCACGCCGATGTGCACGGCGCTGTACTGCGCAGGCACCAGGCGGCAGATTTAAAAAGCCCAGAGCGTCAGGGGGCTGTAAGTGTGAGACACAGGAGCTGTGGGCAGTAAGCATCCCAAGGGATTGGATCCAGGCAAACCTAACACACCTACTCAGCATCAGGTTGTGCAGTTTAAGCATATATATTTATTGTGAGACTTTAAGCACAACAGTGATTGCACTTTGTACTAGTACCTCTGCTTTGTAGCCCTCGTAAGAGGGTCTCAGGGGGAGGCAACAAGGGCACTGGTAAATCACCGCCTAGGTCCAGGGGTTCTAAAAATGCCTGTAAGTTACCATCCCCCCCGCAAGACTGGAGCCAGCCTCACAGGATGAGTCAGTGCCCCTGTCAGGTTTTGCAGCCTCTCCTAATGTTTCAGCCCCGGTATATGTCACTGAGGACTCCCTTAGGGCTACATTGGAGGGTTTTGAAGGGAGAATAATGAATTTTATTTCTGCTTCCCTGAAAGATAGCAGGAAAAGGGGTAGATCCCCTCCCTCTGCTGAGATTCCTCTTTCAGATGACTCTTCTGACAATGAGGAGAGATCCCTATCTTGGGACAGGGATCTTGAGCAGTCGGAGGAATCAGAGGAAGAGGAGAGAGTCCCCTCCTCCCAGGCGCTCAGAAAACAGGTGCAGTATTATACTGAATTGGTGCGTACCACATTCAGAATGCCTGCTGCTAAAGTCGCTACATCCTCTATTTCTTCCCTGGGAGTCAGGAAAGTTCCACAGACTGCTTTTTCCTTTCCAATTCATCCCTTAATGGATAAATTGTTGTATGAGGATTGGGGACATCCCGATAAACTGTTTGCTCCTCCTAAAAGGTTTTCTATGCATTATCCTCTGGAGGAAAGTTTCACCAAGAAATGGGGGGTCCCATCTGTCGATGCGGCTGTTTCTTGCGTGAATAAAAACCTGACCTGTCCGTTGGATAATGCTCAGGTATTTAAAGATCCAACTGATAAGAAGCTGGAAACATTATTAAAAGCCTCCTTTTCCATGACCGGCGCTGTAGTGCAACCTACAGTCGCAGCCGTGGGGTTGTGTCAGTTCCTCAAGGAACAGGTTAAGCAGATGCTTGGCCTCCTTCCCAGTGAGGAAGTGGAGAATTATGAAGAAATACCTCAAATTCTGTGTTTCATGATTGATGCAATTTTGGATTCTGTCCAACAAGTATCTCGTTTGTCTCTACTGTTGGTACACATGCGAAGGGCCCTATGGCTAAAGAATTGGGCAGGTGAGCTGTCATGCAAGTAGCATTTGATTGGGTTCCCGTTTAAAGGGGAACGTTTGTTTGGAGAAGAATTAGACAAATTCGTCCAAAAAATTTCAGGGGGTAAATCTACTCTCCTTCCAAAAGGAGCAAACGTCCATCATTTAGGCGTTCTCTCTCTCCCGGAGCATCAAGCTCTAAGCAGTGGCGACGGCCTTCTCAACCCTCCTCTACAGGAAAGGCTCAAGGCCGGGCCCAGGGGCAGAAGAAATCTTGAGGGTGAAAGCCTGCCAAGCAGAGCCCAAAAGCTTCCCTGTGAAGGGGCGCCCCGCTCGGCCGAGTGGGGGGAAGGCTCCTGCAGTTTGCGGAAGCCTGGCGGGAAAAGATCCGGGACAAGTGGGTGATCCCTTCGGTATCTCTGGGCTACAAGCTAGAGTTTCAGGAGATTCCACCTTCTCGCTTTCTAAGGTCAAGGATCCCCAGGGACCCAGTAAAGCAAAAACCGCTATTTCTGGCCTTAGATCACTTACTATCCCAAGGGGTGATAGTAGAAGTGGACCCAAAAGAACAGGGTTCAGGGTTTTACTCGAATCTCTTCACCATTCCGAAGCCAAATGGAAGTGTCAGACCTATCCTGGATCTGAAGGATCTGAACCGGTTTTTACAGAGTAAACCAAAATTTTTTTTGTGTGTTGCGCTGCTGGATTATATATGTCCAGGATGGGGGGAGGGGGGGGGGGAGAGGAAAAAAAGGGGGGGGGGGTTTGGGAGAAAAAAAACGGGAAAAAGGAGGGGTGAGAAATGGGATGGGGAAATGGGGGTATCTGCTATAGTTTATATGTATAACAGATTTTTGGGTTTCAAATCTGCTGCTTCGCAGAGTTTTGCAGAGAATATGGCAAATAATAGTCAATGGGTAGCTGGCAGGATCATAGGTTATAGTCAATAGTCAATAGTTGTAAGGATAGCCATAGGAAAGGGAGAATTTCTTAGCACAAGCAGGTAGGCAGCATGTTCAAGGGTAGAAGGCACCTTTAGAAGATATACAAATAGAAGAAAAACAGCGCCAACCTAAGTGCAGTATTTTTAGATCACAAGTATTTATTTGTAAAAGTAATACACTCACTCTCTACCAGAATGTTTCAGGCACATCATGTTTTACGTGTGAGGAAAGGTTTCTGGGGGACATCGCAGGGCTCCCGAGGAGAAGCTGTTTCTATTTCAGCTGTTTCTTACGTCCGGTGGCGCCGGTGGTTCCCAGCGTCTCACGGTCCGGTGTAGCAGCGTCAAGGAGATCCGTTCGTTGGTCGTGCGGGGTCGCGCTGTGATGACGTTCGTTGCACGCGTTCGGAGCATGCGTGCTCCTTCATCAGGCATGATGAAGGAGCACGCATGCTCCGAACGCGTGCAACGAACGTCATCACAGCGCGACCCCGCACGACCAACGAACGGATCTCCTTGACGTTGCTACACCGGACCGTGAGACGCTGGGAACCACCGGCGCCACCGGACGTAAGAAACAGCTGAAAGAGAAACCGCTTCTCCTCGGGAGCCCTGCGATGTCCCCCAGAAACCTTTCCTCACACGTAAAACGTGATGTGCCTGAAACATTCTGGTAGAGAGTGAGTGTATTACTTTTACAAATAAATACTTGTGATCTAAAAATACTGCACTTAGGTTGGCGCTGTTTTTCTTCTATTTGTGAACCGGTTTTTACACATCCGGTCCTTCCGAATGCAGTCAATTCGCACTGTGGTCTCCTCCCTGCAAGGGGGAGAATTTATGGCATCAATAGACATCAAGGATGCTTATCTCCATGTGCCAATTTTTCCCGCACACCAAAAGTATCTAAGGTTCGCGGTAGAGTGGCGCCATTTTCAATTTGTGGCCTTGCCGTTCGGGCTTGCTACGGCCCCTCCGGTCTTCACAAAGATTCCGGACCCTCTCTTGGCAAACCTAAGAGCTCAGAGTATAGCCGTCATGGCTTATCTAGACGATTTGCTTCTCATGGAGAAAACAGTAGCGTTCCTGAACCACAGTGTTACCAGAACGCTAGAACACCTGGAACGCCTAGGTTGGATTATAACCTAGAAAAGTCGTCCCTACAGCCTGCTACCAGGTTGGAATACCTGGGTATGCTTATCAACACCGCTCAGGGCAAGGTGTTTCTTCCAAAGCCAAAAGCCTTGGCCATTGGGGATCTGGTGCACCTAATTCTGGGCAGGAGATCTTCCCCCATTCGGTTGTGCATGAGACTGTTAGGGAAAATGGTCGCCTCCTTCGAGGCCATTCCATTCGCCCAGTTCCACTCAAGGCCTCTACAAAGATGCATCCTTGCGGCTTGGAACAGGAAGCCCCAGTCCTTGGATCTTCCTATGCGTCTATCCCCAGGGACATGCAAGAGTCTCGTCTGGTGGTTACAAACCGAGAATTTGCTGAAAGGCAAAACTTTTCTTCCTCTTCCATGTTAGATTATTACGACAGATGCCAGCCTGACAGGCTGGGGAGCAGTGTTGGAGGAGACGTGCTTGCAGGGGAAATGGTCTGTGATCGAGAAGCTATTGCCCATAAATGTCTTGGAGATCCGGGCAGTTTATATGGCTCTCATAAAGTGGTCTTACAGGCTACAGGGTCTCCCTGTTCGGGTTCAGTCCGACAATGCCACAGCAGTGGCCTATATCAATCACCAGGGCGGTACCAGGAGTCTGGTTGCGCAAAAAGAGGTGAATCGCATACTTGTCTGGGCAGAAAAGCATGTTCCATGCCTTTCTGCAGTCTTCATTCCAGGAGTGGAAAATTGGCAGGCGGATTTTCTGAGCCACCAGCAGTTGTGCCCAGGAGAATGGGCTCTGCCCCCCGACGTGTTTTGGAACATATGTCGCAGATGGGGTACTCCAGATGTAGATCTGTTTGCGTCCAGGTTCAACAGAAAACTGGACAAATTTGTGTCAAGAACAAGAGATGCACTTGCTCAGGGGTCAGATGCTCTGACAGTTCCCTGGGATCAGTACAATCTGATTTATGCCTTCCCCCATGCCCGCTTCTGTCACGGTTCCTGGGAAGAGTCAAGAGGGAGACAAAATTGGTTCTTTTGGTAGCCCCGGCTTGGCCCAGGTGACCATGGTACGCAGAGATCATGAAGTTGGCAGTAGGTAGGCCGTGGATCCTCCCTCTCCGGCCAGATCTGCTCTCACAGGGTCCAATTTACCATCCTGCTTTACACAGTCTGAATTTGACGGTTTGGCTGCTGAGACCCACATTCTGAGAGACCATGGGCTTTCGGGGCCAGTTCTTTCTACTCTGGTCAATGCCAGAAAGCCGGCCTCCAGGCTTATTTACTACAAAATCTGGAGGGCATATGTTTCCTGGTGTGAACTGAGGGAATGGCATCCTAGAAAGTATGTCATTAGCAGGATCTTGGCTTTCCTCCAGTCAGGCCTGGAAATGAATTTGGCCATAAGCACTATCAAGGTGCAGATTTCGGCCTTGTCAGTGTTTTTTCAGAAGCCACTTGCATCGCATTCCCTGGTGCGGGCTTTCATTCAGGGGGCTATGCGGATAAGGCCGCCAGTCAAACCTCCGTATGCCCATGGGATCTGAATTTGGTTCTCTCGGCTTTGCAGGGGCAACCATTTGAACCTTTGCATCTGGCTTCATTAGTTCTTCTGACTAAAAAATTGGTTTTCTTGGTAGCCATATCCACGGCTAGAAGAGTGTCAGACCTAGCAGCTCTCTCCAGCAAAGAGCCATATCTAATTATTCATAAGGACCGGGTGGTCATGCTTCCCAACAGGTCCTTTCTAAGGTGGTTTTGGGATTCCATTTGAATTAAGATGTAATCCTACCATCCTTTTTTCCGGACCCACAGTCCGTAGAAGAAGAATCTTTGCACACTTTGGATGTGGTTAGGGCAATCAGTATCTATCTTCAAGCAACTTCTCAGATAAGGAAAACTGATTGCTTATTTATTTTGCCGGAAGGCCCTAGGAAGGGCCAGGCGGCGTCAAAATCCACTCTCTCAAGGTGGATTAGACAGATTATTTCTCAGGCCTATAGTGTTAAAGGGAAAATCCCTCCTTTTCAAGTGAAAGCGCACTCTACTAGGGCTGTAAGTGCTTCTTGGGCGGTGCATCACCAGGCCTCCCTGACTCAGATCTGTAAGGCTGCAACTTGGTCATCAGTCCACACATTCACCAGATTCTATCAGGTGGATGTCAGAGGGCAAGAGGATATCGCCTTTGGGCGCAGTATACTGCATGCAGGCTGCAGTTTAGGTCCTCCGGTCCATGGCAGTCTATAATTATGATCTGTGTCTCCCTCTCCTCAATCTGAGCATTGCTTTGGGACATCCCACTATGTAATGAGCTCCTGTGTCCCATGATGTATGATCAAGAAAATAGGATTTTTATATACAGCTTACCTGTAAAATCCTTTTCTTGAGAGTACATCACGGGACACAGGGCTGCCGCCCCTCTTTGGTTTTACGTGGTTTCCTATTGCTTTGCTACAAAACTGAGGTGCCTCCCATATGGGATGGGTTATATAGGGGAGGAATTCTCCTTAATTGGGGTTAACCAGTGTCCAATCACCAGAGGTGCCTATATAACCCACTATGTAATGAGCTCCTGTGTCCCGTGATGTACTCTCATGAGAAGGATTTTACAGGTAAGCTGTATATAAAAATCCTATTTTATGCAATGTACATATAGTATAGGAAAAACAAAAAAATAATAATAATAATTATTATATTGATAGATCTTTTTTAAGGGGGCACATCAACATGTCCCGATCACCACTATTCTCCCTGAGAATGGATGACAGCAGCTTATGCCATCCTGGTGCTTTCCTCCTCGCCCCTTCTATATTGCCATATACTTGCAAGATCGTCAAAAACAACTTGTAACAATAAGGTGATGTTTCCCTGAGGATGGTCAGACCATGCCTTCATGTCCATATCTGTAGGCTTAAAGCAGAATTCCACCCAAAAGTAGAACTTCTGCTTTAAGGCACCCACCCGGCTCCTGTTTGTGAAACAGAGCTTTTTTTGGATGGGTAACCAATTTTGACAGATACATGCTCCCACTTCCGTTCCACCTTAGGCGATCGGAAGTAAAAGTTCTCCTTCCCCCCTCTCTCCCTAAGTCTTCTGGGGCATATTACAGGTCCGAGAAAACTTTGGGCCCAGTCCCAGAGCACAGCACTGCTTGCGCATACGCAGTTTGCACCCGGCTGTGAAGCCACAAGCTGTCACACCCAGGTGCCCATAGGGAAGATTGCGGCGCTGCCGACAGTGGACATGGAGTGAACATGGCTGGGGTGAGTACACTGCTGGATCATAGGACAGGTGAGTGGCTGTTTATTAAAAGTCAGCAGCTACAGTTTTTGTAGCTGCTGACTTTTAGGCCCCTTTCACATCTGGGCGTTTTTCAGGCGTTTTTCATGCACTTTAACGTTAAAAAAACGCCCGTAAAGCTCCTGAAAGAAGCCTCATCTGCAATCCCAATGTGAAAGCCCCGACTGCTTTCACACTGAGACCCCTTTCACACTGGGGCATTTTTCAGGCGTTTTTCAGGCGCTTTAGTGTTAAAAAAAGCGCATGTAAAGCGCCTGAAAGAAGCCTCAACTGCAATCCCAATGTGAAAGCCAAAGCGCTTTCACACTGAGGTGCTGCGCTAGCAGGGCGTCAAAAAAAGTTCTGCAAGCAGCTTCTTTGCAGCGCTTTTGGAGCGGTGAATACACCACTCCTAAAGTGCCCCTTCCCATTGAAATAAATGGAAAGCGCTTGCAAAATGCCTGAAAAGCGATTTTGGCACCTGCGCTTTGTGGATGCTTTTAACCCTTTATTTGGCCAATAGCTGGGGTTAAAAGCACCCCACTAGAGCTCGAAAAACGCTGGTAAACGAATGCTTAAACTAACGGCGCTTTACGAGCGTTTTTCGGGTGCTGGCAGTGTGAAAGGACTCTTAAAGCACTTGGGCTTTCACATTGGGATTGCAGATAAGGCTTCTTTCAAACTCTTTACAGGCTAAAGCGCCTGAAAAATGCCCGAAAAATGCCCCAGTGGGAAAGGGGTCTAAACAAACAAAAAAATGGCTGGTACTCCACTTTAAGCTACTGCATTTTTCAATATCGTGTCAAATAAAGCCCAAATGTGCCTGGTTTGTACAATTACAAAATATCTTCCTGAATTACCATACCTATAATAAATTGTGGTGGTCTACTTTCTTCATAATAGAACTGACATGCTAATTAGATCAGTTTTAGGCACGTAGGCAGTTTCAAAAGCTGTCACTTCTACACACTTGTCCTTTTTTTAGTGCCTGGTTTTTGATCACTTGGAAGATGAAATATGGTCATATAAGCTTTTTTTTCCTTAAACTATTAATAAGCTTGCATTCTGGGAAACTAACAGTACTAACCTAAAAAGCTGTTGACTTGAAACAGCAATATACTGTTCAAATTGCTCACATATAGGGTGATTAAATAATGAATATACTGATCCGTATATATCTCCATTGCCTAGATTGCCCTTGTTTTTACAGCTGCATAGATGATAAACTTAAGAGGTTAATACACTTTTGTATGAATGGGAGATGAGCACCGCTGATCTTTAGCATGTCTTGTTAAATCTAGGTCACAACACGTTGCACATTGAAGGCTGTGAGTATAAAACTGATCGCATGGCAGAATGAATTAGTGTATAAAAATAGACCTGTAAATAACTTACCTTTGGCACAAAAACTAGACAGAGCGTAATCGTACTGCAGAATATGATGACTAGAGCCACAATACAGAACTGGACGTTTGGCTGGTCTTTGGTGAGGAAGGAGACAGCAGCTCCTATAATACACATTATGCCCACGTTGTATACACTCATTCCAATATACTTGCTGTCATTCAGTGCTGGTATGCTTACATTTCGTGTCTCCCAAGCCAAGAAGCACCCAAATAACTGGTGGAAATAAAACAGACAGAAATCAATAGTTGTGGAAACATTTGAAATACTTGAATTGGTTTATAATAATAGTATGTCCCGTAATATGCTTTACCTCAGTGTAGAAATCTGTCCATGATGAGGGGCATGATGAGGGGCTAGAACATTGCTTTAACCATTGCTTTAAACTTAGTTAAACTACACAATCTAACACCCATAGCAATTTACTGCATGTTGTCTATAATTTATGTAGCCCCCTCTACCTGGTGTAGGTGCTAGCGTGAAATTTTTCTGTAGTGCAGGAAATTTCGAGCAGGCCTAGCCAGAAGCTAGGCCTGTTTGTTTTGATCTGTGGGTTGGTAGTGGTCCAGAGTAGGCTGGTGACTCATAACTAAATTCACCTGCCTTCTTCTTCTAGAGGTTTGAAGGAAGGTGGTGAAGAAAGGTGGAGCTGTCTGGGGTGTTCTAAGGAGCCTTGAACAAACCCCAACCTGGACTGGCAGAGGGCAGGCCTCCTTAAATACCTAGAGTCAGCCCAGCCCAGCTAGGGAGGAGTTGTTTGGGTGGAAGAACTGGAGATGGAGTATTAGGCTGTCGGGGCCTTTGAGGAAGCCCAATACTCGGGGGGGGAGGGGGTGATCTTGGGCCAGAGAGCTCGGAGCTAAACAGGAACTCTACGCAACCTAAGGGGTGTCCTGAACAGGAGCGAGAGAGGACAGTGGGGAATACTGCCGGGCAAGTCTCCAGGAGGGATCCATTAGGTGTCGGTAAGTGACAGGCACAGTGGGTAGAGCTGGGAGAGGCATGCCGGAGCGGATGGGAGTGTCCAGTCTGAGATGGATGTGTGATGTTACTGGCAGTGAAGATAGCAACTGCAGCTAGGATAGGGTGACTAGAGGTCCCCGGTTTCAGGGGACAGCCCCCGGATTGAGGACACTGTCCCAGGACCAAGTCTATCCCTGGATTTGACTTTAACAGGAGCTTGGGCAATTTTCAAAGACAGTCAGTGCAGAATAAAAAAAAAATCTGAATTAACCCCCCCACCCCATTCCTACTAGCTTAGGGGGGTGTATTTTTCCCATTATCTGTGCCCCTTTCTGATGATGATGTGCTGGTCAGAGCTGATGGACTATTTCTTCAGTTTCCGGCACATGCCCATTCAGCTCCACTCACATGTTCTTCTGCCTTGGCTCAAATCCCAGTCAGCCGCCTGTCTGCTTATCTCCTTGCCTTCCCCAGCAGAGTCCTTTTCCTCCGCTCCCCACCCAGTAGTAGCTGGGGCCCGGAGAGTGAGACCTGAGAGGCTGTGAGGCCGGCAGAGGCAGCAATGGGCAGAGAGAGGCAGCTGAGCTCAGCTGATGATGTCCAGCAGCAGGAATAGAGGGGAAGCAGATCCAATTGTGGGGCTGCCAGTGCCTTCAAGGCTTCAACACAGGTGTGCTTTGGGGGTGTCTGTAAATAGACTACATTGCACTGTGTCTATCTCTCTGGCATAATGGATGGTATCAGAACTCACCGGCAGCAGGCACTTATTGGTCAGAAGTTAACAAAATCAGCACTCAGCAGCCATGGTATGTGACACACTGGGAAAGAGCCACCCGGAGCCATGATAGAGTGCCCGCTGCCTGTGAGTTATCATAATGCTGATGATCTTAACCACTTCAATACAGGGCACTTAAACACCTTCCTGCCCAGACCAATTTTGAGCTTTCAGCGCTGTCGCACTTTGAATGACAATTGCGCGGTCATGCTACACTGTACCCAAATGAAATTTTTATCATTTTTTTTCCCACAAATAGAGCTTTCTTTTGGTGGTATTTGATCACCTCTACGGTTTTTATTTTTTGCGCTACAAATAAAAAAATACCGAAAATTTTGAAAAAAAATTTTTTTTTTTTGTTTCAGTTTCAAAACTTTGTAAATAAGTACGTTTTCTCCTTCACTGATGGGCACTGATGGGGCTACACTGATGGGCACTGATAAGGCGGCACTGATGGGCACCAATGATGTGGCACCAATGAAGTGGCACTGATGAGATGGCATTGATGGACACTGATATGTGGCACTGATAGGCGGCACTGATAGGCGGCACTGATGGGCGACACGGATGGGCGACACGGATGGACACTGATAGGTGGCACAAATTGGCACTGACAGCTGGCACGGATTGGCATGGATGGGTGGCACAGATGGGCATGGATAGGCGGCACAGATGGGCATGGATAGGCGGCACAGATGGGCATGGGTGGGCACTGATAGGTGGCACAGGTGGGCACTGATAGGCGGCACAGGTGGGCACTGATAGGCGGCATAGGTGGGCACTCATAGGCGGCACAGGTGGGCACTCATAGGCGGCATTGGTGTTATACTGTACTAATGGATGCCAATCAGTGCCAAACAATAATGCATGCCAATCAGTGATGCCCATTGTGGGCACTGATTGGCATCCATTATGGGCACTGATTGGCATCCATTGTGCTGACTGGCATCCCTGGTGGTCTAGGGAGGATTACCTTTTCCCTGGTGGTCTGGTGGCGTCCTTGGTGGTCCAGTGTGGGCATCCTCGGGGGGGGCTGTGCTGATAATCGATCAGCACAGACCCCCCCTGTCAGAGGAGCAGCCGATCGGCTCTCCTCTACTCGCGTCTGACAGACGCGAGTGAGGAAAAGCCTATCACCGGCTCTTCCCATTTACACTGTGATCAGCCGTGATTGGACACGGCTGATCACGTGGTAAAGAGTCTCCGTCGGAGACTCTTTACCGAGATCGTAGTTGCCGGGTGTCAGACTGACACCCTGCAACAACGATCGGCGCGATGCGCGCCCCCTGGGGGCGCGCAGCGACTCATAATCCTGATCACGTCATATGACGTCCGATCAGGATTATGAAACCACTTTGCCACCGTCAATTGCCTATAGGGCGGGCGGCAAGTGGTTAACCAGTTTCTGATTGCCTGATAGCAGATTTACTGCTACAGGGGGGTCGCTCTGTGCAGGATCAATTATACGTGATCCTGCATTTCTGGGTGTCAGAGCCAATCAGCTGATTCGATGGACTCACCTAGTGTTCTGCCTATGTAAACAAGGCAGTTGGCCATTCTGTCAATATGGAAGAGATTGACCCTGTGTTCCTGCAAAGCAGGTACAGGGATCTATGTCTTCCCTTAGTAAAAACACCTCCCCCACAGTGAGAAAACACTTGTTACACATTTAACCCATTGATTGCCCTAGATGTTATCCCCTTCCCAGCCAGTGTCATTAGTACAGTGACAGTACATATTTTTAGCACTGATCACTGTATTAATGGCACTGGTTTCCACAAAGTGTCACTTAGTGTATAATTTGTCCACCTCAATATCGCAGTCCTGCTATGGGTGATGCTGCCATTACTAGTAGAAAAAAAAAATATATGTCCCCGGATTTAATTTTAAAAATCTGGTCATCTTAAGCTAGGAAGCCTGTCAGGGTCTGCAGAGGGCTGACTGGGATCAGTAGTTCACCAAAGAGGGCAGCTAGCACCAGACCATTCTTTGCTACACTATAAGAACTTGCAGTCCTTGCCTGTAATGAGGTACTTTTGCTAAGGCCTGGCTGAAATCACCTACGGGGTACCTCTACAGAGGTACTGTTACATTTAGAACTTGGCAAACGCATCCAGTAGGTCTGTTCTTGTGGATGAAAGTGATATTAAACCCAAAGGCAAACATTTATTATATTGCAGCTTAGCACGTCTTAGATGTGATGGCTGCATTCATTTTCCTTTTTTGGCTTTAATTATTCTATTTTCACCTGGTGATCTGGCCAGTAAGTTTGTTGTTTTTCAAAAGAACATGTTCACTTGCAGATACAGGGATGAGACAAACCATAAACCACTGGCAAGGGTGCTTACAATGATAAGCTATTTTTTTTAATGTCAGAAGGACAAAAAAAAATATTTGCTGTAACTACTTATAAAGTGTTAGCTGGAGTTTGGCTTTATTTTGTGTATTTAAATCTGCTAGTCCATCTAACACTCCCACCCCCCAGATTTACAATGCTTCTGTCCAAATGTGTTGTATATAGGGTGCTTATGAATGGAACCTCTGGATATCCTGGTTCTCTGGTCTACTATCCCAAGGGACTAAGAACAACTGGAGGGTGCACATAGGGCACTTGAGCAGCACTCAAATAGGTAGAAGCAAACTCCAGAGAAATATAAATAGAAAGGGAGGTGCTTCTAAGTGCAGAAAAACCAAATACAGTTAAAAACTCTCACAGAAAGGTATGGTAAAGCAAGCTCAATATCCCACACAGACATGGGAGTAGGTCTCCTGTCATGGCTCTCCACGATACTCACTAGCCAACCAGCAGCAGAGAGGAAGACAGATACCAGAAGCAAGATGGCCAACCAACTTCCAGGACCAGCTTGGAGCTAGGGTTGCCCTTTGCCTTTAAACCCAAACACATATGAATTACGCAGGTTCTGATGCTATATAAAAATACATAAAAATTGCAACTTAAACCAAGAAGTCCACTTTTCATATATAGCAGCGCTTTTCTTAAAAAGTGAGTTAGTCAAAGTTCTGATCAGTGTCCAGAAAAGAAGGTGCTTGTTCTATCCGTTCTTATTGTGATTAAGGTGCAGCTTCCACCATGCAGTTCACCACTTGTGGAACACAAACGACCCCCTTTGGGGATGCACTCACTGAACACTTGAAATCAAAAAGCCTTTACACTGCCATTACAACATCCTTCTTTGGTCACTAGATGTCTCCCTTATTGGAATTCGGTTTTCTCATATAAAAGAACAAAGATGTCCAAACATAGCGTGCTACTGTTTAACACTATTTATTATATAAAAAAAAACAACATATACATGCGTACCAAATACATTTTTTTTCAAGCACTGGAAAAGTACTGTGCCTTATCTCACTGATTCAGTTGCGCTTGAGGAGAAACGAACGTTTTTGCTATGCACAGCAGAAGCTTCACTTCCGCCTTTCCTCAGCTCGCTGGAACGCAGGGATTGAGGCGCACTCGTCACTTCGCCATTTCGTCATTTCCGACTTCATCTGAGGGCGTCCTGATGCTAATTTAATGCAGATAAGACAACTAGTGGGTTTAATTACCACCCTTATTAGCCACAGAGGGATGAGGTGGCAACCCTACTTGGGGGACATGCACTGGAAGTCATGTCAGAAGGGGGCAATTACATGTTTCAGATTATGTGCAGAAGCTCCTTTGTCAAACCAGCAAAATGCTTCTCAAGTGTCGCCTGTGCATCCTCCAGTTCTTAGCCCCATTGGATGGTAGCCACCTGCTCTCCAGTCATATCTGAGACCTTGCAACACTAATGAGTCACATGACACCGGGGGAGGGAAGATGGCTAATTGGGCCCAATTTGAACATTTTCACTTAGGGGTGTACTCACTTTTGTTGCCAGCGTTTTAGACATGTATGACTGTGTGTTGAGTTATTTTGAGGGGACAGCAAATTGACACAGTTATACAAGCTGTACACTCACTATTTTACATTGTAGCAACGTGTAATTTCTTCAGTGTTGTCACATGAAAAGTTATAATAAAATATTTACAAAAATATGAGGGGTGTACTCACTTTTGTGACATACTGTACATCCACTTTAAATGTACAATTTAATTATGTTTTCTTATTTTTTATCAGGGATCTGTGCCAGACAGCACAGCCAAGTCATCAACCTTTCTTTTGGCTGCTGATCCACCCCAGCCTACTGTATGGAAAATTAAGTATCTGTACATGAATGAATAGATATACACTATATTACCAAAAATATTGGGATGTCTGCCTTTACACACACGTGAACTTTAATAGCATCCCAGTCTTAGTCCGTAGGGTTCAATATTGAGTTGGCCCACCCTTTGCAGCTGTTACAGCTTCAACTCTTCTGGGAAGGCTGTCCACAAGTTGTAGGAATGGGAATGTTTGACCATTCTTCCAGAGTACATTTGTGAGGTCAGGCACTGATTTGGATGAGAAGGCCTGGTTTTCAGTCCCTGCTCTAATTCATCCCAAAAATGTTCTATTTTGTTGAGGTCAGAACTATGAGCAGGTCAGTCAAGTTCCTCCACCCCAAACTCACTCATCCATGTCTTTATAGACCTTGCTTTGTGCGCTGGTGCGCAGTCATATGGAACAGGAGGGGGCCATCCCCAAACTGTCCCAACAAAGTTGTAAACATGAAATTGTAAACTGTATTAGTATGCTGATGCCTTAAGAGTTCCCTTTATTGGAACCAAGGGGCCAAGCCCAACCTCTGAAAAACAACCCCACACCATAATGCCCCCTCCACCAAATGATTTGCACCAGTGCATAAAACAAAGTCCATAAAGACATGGATGAGCGAGTTTGGGATGGAGGAACTTGACTGGCCTGTGCATTTAATAAACAGTTGTAGAAATATCTTTTAACATAAAAAATTTGCAACTGCCATCATTATTCTTCAGGGCCTCTGTTTTCAGAAAATTCATCATTGTTTTGTGATGCAAAGGAATTTTCATTAAAAAAAAAATGCATATTTTAATATGTTTGCAAAAAGTAAAAAAATTGCCCAGGTAGTAAAGAAAAAGAGCTGCCCCGTAGGGGGGAAACCTGTAGTCCCTCTTCTTGTCAGGTACCTTTCTCTAACATTGCTCTTACTCTCTCCCTAGTAAGCGGGGCTTTATCCCTTATTTACTCCCACACTGAAGGTGCACCTGAATCATGAATCGTACCCTAAACCATTGCACAGCGGTGCTCCTGGCTCCTCCTTCCTGTCAGGTGGCCACCATAGCAAGACGCTTGCTATGGAGGCACTTGTGCATGCTCGCTTGCGATATGCGCTCTCTCCCTCCCCACTGGCTATAGATGACAGCAGTGGGAGCCACTGCTCTTGTACACAGCACTGAACTGAGATCATGCTCTGGTATGCTAAAGGGGGGTCAAGGAGTTTCGTTCAGAAGATTTTTTACCTTAATGCATTCACACTTCTGCGACTCCCCGACCCCCTTAAACATACCTGAGTACGATCTCAGTCCAGCGCTGTGTATAAGAGCAGTGGCTCCCACTGCTGTCATCTTAAAATCATTCAACCTTTAGAACCACTTTAAAGCACTTCAGTGCTAAAGCTGGCTGCCCATATCTCATGGAATTTCTGCATCCAATAGGAGATGCTGGCCTACCCAAGATGTCATTGTGGAACCCATGACAGGGCACAACTCAGTTTCTAATGAGTTCCTGCAAGCTTGAAGAAGTGACAGCCCTCATTGGGTGGACAGATATACTGTATTCCATATACATTCTTCTTGTTAGCTAGCAAGTTAAACTGACAGCCCTGTACAAAACAGTAGAGTTTGATTCTCACAGTGCATTTCCTTTTCTACTATGATGTGTAGGGTATGCATGAAGCTAATATAAGGCAAATTCAGATGCTTATATCAGCTGTGTGTAAAAAGATATAAAATGGTAGCTTTGTTTTTATAATTACTGTAACTGGAATCAAAATCTGCCTTCAGTTCAGTTTTAACATGATATACTATATATTTTCGAGGAACAGACCTTTACATATTCTCATTTTAAAGTACCGTGACCCAATACTCATTACATCTATAAAGATTAACTTTTGTCAGATATCAAAAAACTGTTTAGTTCAGTTGTATATTCCTAAAAAAATATTTTAATCTGTCCTAGTATTAGCCTCCTGTTATCCCGTCCACAGCAGTACTCACAGAGGGAGACCCCAGGAGGAGGACACGAGGTAGACTGGAAGAGCACACAGAGCAGCACATTTTCACTGTTGCTGTGGGATTAGAATATACAGTTCTCATAAGTGCACATACCCTGGCAGAATTTGTGATTTATTGGCCCTTTTTCAGAGAATATGAATGGTAACACAAAAAACATTCTTTCACTCATGGTTAGTCAACTGTGTTTACTCTTTTTAAATCATAATGAAAACAGAAACTACCCAAATGACCCTGATCAAAATTTTACTTACCCTGGGGATTTTAGCCTGATAACATGCACACAAGTTGACACAAAGGGGTTTGAAAGGCTATTAAAGGTAACCATCCTCACCTGTGATCTGTTTACTTGTAATTAGTGTGTGTATATAAAAGGTCAATGCGTTTCTGAACTTATGACAGACCCTTCCATCTGTCATTCAGTGCTGCACTGAGGTTTCTGGATTCTGAGTCTTGGGGAAAGCAAAAGAATTGTCAAAGGATCTGTGGGAAAAGGTAGTTGACCTGTATAAAACAGGACAGGGATATAAAAATATATCCAAGAATTTGAGAATGCCAATTAGTAGTGTTCTAACTGTAATCAAGAAGTGGAAAATGAGGGGTTCTGTTGAAACTAAACCACGGTCAGGTAGACCAACTAAATTTTCAGCCACAACTGCCAGGAAAATTGTTCGGGATGCAAAGAAAAACCCACAAACAACTTCAGGGGAAATACAGGGCTCTCTGAAAACGTGGTATGGGAAGATGAATGCAGTATGTTATCAAAAAATACTGGAGGAAAAATTGCATTCATCAACCAAGAAGCTTCGCATGGGACGTGCTTGGACATTCCAACATGACAATGATCCAAAACACAAGGCCAATTCGACCTGTCATTGGCTACAGCAGAATAAAGTGAAGGTTCTGGAGTGGCCATCTCAATATTATTGAGCCACTCTGTGGAGATCTCAAATATGCAGTTTATGCACAACAGCCCAAGAATTTACAGGAACTGGAGGCTTTTTGCCAAGAGGAATGGGCAGCTTTACCATCTGAGAAGATAAAGAGCCTCACCCACAAATACCACAAAAGACTTCAACCTGTCATTGATGTTAAAGGGAGCAATCCACGGTATTAAGAACTGGAATATGTAAACTTTTGATCAGGGTCACTTGGCTAGTTTCTGTTTTCATTATGATTCAAAAAGTAAACACAGTTGATTGATAATAAATGGCTTCAACCATGAGTGTTATCATTCATACTCTCTGAAAAATAGCCAAGAAATCATAAATTCTGCAAGGGGAAGTAAACGTATGAGCACAACTGTAAAGCTCCTATCCATTGTTGTATATTGTCAACTATGCCTAGATTGCCCCGGGTAGTATGAATGAAGTCCTAGCTAACTTTATTGAAAGCTTTTTTTTGCATCTGTGGATACTAGAATGAAGGGTATGTGCTTGGACTGTGCTAGTTGAATTGCATTAGGGACATGTTTGGTAGTATCCCTGACCTCTTATTCCAGCACAAAGCCAGATTGCTCCCAGTGGTTAAATTCACGATATGGGGTATTAACCTAGAGGCCAGAATTTTGGTAAAAAACTTTAAATCTGCATTCAAGAGGGATATTGGATGATAGCTAGGGAAGAGTTAGGGATCTTTTTCATCTTTAGGGATTACAGTAATACGTGCCTGTAAAGTATCTTTTGGAAGTGGCTAAAATAAGTGTTTTAATACATGTTCCACAATACACAAAATTAAATGGGCCCTCAATGAAAATTGCATGTTAAAATTATCAGTAGTTTCAGGTAAACAGGCAGCTGTAATACATGCAGATCTTAACTTTTCCTGTAAAACTTGAGCTTGGCTCATCCCTCTCCCAAAGCTCAGTCTTGGCTCTATTTTAATTAATAGCATATGGACACAGATGGTTCAATCCTCAAACTAGTATGTTACATTCTACACATTAGACTCAATTCACAAAGCTATAGCATAAGGATAAGGATCTCTTTTTTTAGCCATGTGACCATAATTCTCAAATCTCAGAAGACTCTAAAAAAATGTTTTTGAAAATGAAGGATCCTTATCTTTGTATTAGCTTTTCAAATTAAGCCTACATGTGTTGACAACGTAGGCTCACCAAGAGCAGAGTGGGAAACAGTCCAGGTTTCATAATTAAGAATGGAAAAAACAGCACATGGGATCCTCTAAATTAATTAATGTATAAAGCCTTTTTATTTTAATTTATTAAAACGATGAAGGCATAAAGCAACAGACAAGAAGTGTTTCAGAAAGAAACTCTTACTCTGCAGCTAAAGCTGAACAATTAACACACGCAGGCAAAATCTTTTTTTTTTTCTACACTGTATAAGCACTAATACAATTATTATCCAGCATCTTTTTGTCTGGAGAGTGCAGATGCATAAAGAAAATATCAACATACTACTGTGTATTACAGTTAAACAGCCAGTTGAAAAGATGCAAATTCACTGCCTGGTTAAACATAGTCTAACCATATTACCATAGGTTTGGCAAACAGCTCAATCCACGGCTGAAATACATGATTGGGAGCTATTTTACCTCCCACAGAGTTTGTATCACTGTCCATTCATTCCTCGGGTTTACACATCCAGCCTGGAGACTTGACTTTTCTCTATTGCAGTTGAGTGATACAACTAGGTCTTTTTCCTGGCCCCAGCCATTAAAAGAACAATGAAATGAGAAGCAGCAGACTCTTGAGCTCATCTTTGTGTTAATTTGCTCTCCTCTTATTAGCATGTCTCTTAGCATGTCTCTTGTTAGCACATGAGCACAACTGACTGGCTCCATATATCTATCTATCTATCTATCTATCTATATATATATATATATATACTGTATATATATATATCTCTATATATATATATATATATATATATATATTTTTTTTTTAACACATACTTGCAATAATTGGCGTTTCTGGTGTTTGGTACGAATTCGTGTCTTTCATCTGCCTCTGTCTTTTTATAGTTAATGACATACACAACAGTTTTGGATCTCAGCATTTTTAATTTCATTGGATGAGCAAAAACCTAACTGACTCATTAAACAGAACAGTTTCTAAATTCATGGAACTCAACTTTAGAAACTGGTAGAGGAACTCAAGTCGCGGCGAGGTAAGTCGGAGACGCCTCGCCGCGGCTCGCTGTGTGAACCGGCCCTAACTTACCAACAGCACTGATTATTCATAGCTCAAATATAATACAGTTTATGAGATTTTATATAACAAAATTGTATGATCTGATGAAATATGATGTGGCAGACATTGCAATGTGAAATGGCTATCCAATTTTTTAACAATCTCCTCTGTTTACTATATAAATGTGTTTTGCTTACAATGTAAAATTTGATTCTTACATTTCATTGAGCTATACAATAACTGAAAGGTAGTAGGTAACACATTCAACTCTCTGCTTACAGAACAGTTACAGTAATTGGAATTATGACTTTGCATAATTACTTTTTTTTTGCACTAATAACATTTGGAACCATTTTGGATGCACCCATCCTATCTCTTTGCTTGCAAAATCTTTTGAAAAAAGCATTTTGCAAGTCAATTTTTTTATTTATTTATTTTTTATTAGAAAAAATTAAGAAGAAATACAAATATACAGTATCATCTAGTAATAACCTATTTGCACGACTAGGTATTTGTATTGAAATGTTTCTCATAGTCCATTTATATTCACAGCGGTAATGTCCTGTACTTATTTAAGAATTTGTTTGCACTGTCCAAATTCATAGCCAAAATAGTCACTATAGTATTACTTTATTTTCTGTTTTTAGTCTTAGCCCTTGTACACACGGTCGGACATTCCGACAACCAAATCCGTCGGATTTTGTCCGAAACTGTTGCATACACACAGTCGGACAAAGTTGTCAGAAAATCCGTTCCTACTTAACGTGATGACGTTATTTCGTTAGGACTGGTCTACGTTCAGGCTAGTAGCCAATATCTTTGGTCTAGGAATTTGATCTGAGCATGCGTGGCACTTTGTCCAATCGGAATTCTCTACACATGATCAGACAAAGTCTGATCGGATCATGTTGTCAGAAAATTTTATAACCCAGCTGGAAAACTTGGTCCGTCGGATACTCCAATAGAAACAGTCCGATGAAGCCCACACACTGTCGGATTATCCGACAACACAGTCCTATCGGACATTGTCCATCGGAATGTCCGACCGTGTGTACAAGGGTTTAGACTTTTCATTCTTATGAGTTGACCTAAACTCATGTGCTGAGTTGGAAATTTTAAAATGGAATGCTAATTTCAAATGCCCTTTCTAGTTTATCTTAAAGTGATACTTTTTGGGAAAAGTGTGACCCTCTCCATAATGGAGCCTACAGCAACAGTGAAATCCTGCCTCCTGGCCACTGAAGTTGCAGAGGCCTAAAGTAATGTCAGATGAAGTAAAAAAAAAATAATTGGACCTAAGAAGTTGTTTTAACGGTATATTTTACAGTGATATTGTAAATGGGGTTTGGGAGGTAGAAATGATAGAGGGATCAATCCTAGCATTCAGCTTCAAGGTACTTTAAATGTGTGTTCCAAAATTTGCCGCCTCAACCTCCACAACATCTCCAAGATATGCCTCTTCCTAACCACATGCCACCACAAAGCTTCTAATCCACTCCCTGGTCATCTCTCAGCCTTGACTACTGCAACTCCCTCCTCACTGGCTTACCTCTAAATAGGCTACCCCCTCCTTCAGTCCATCATGAATGCTGCTGCCAGGCTCATCCACCTTACAAACCACTCAGTGTCTGCTATACCCCTTTGCCAATCCCTCCAATGGCTGCCACTCAACCAACAAATTAAATTCAACATACTAACAATAACTTACAAAGCCAACAACAACCTGGCTCCCAGCTACATCACTAACCTAGTCTCAAAATACCAAACAAATTCTTCTCTTCGCTCCCTCCAAGACCTACTGCTCTCTAACTCCCTTGTCACCTCATCCCATGCTCGCCTCCAGAACTTCTCCAGAGCCTCTCCCATCCACTGGAATATTCTACCCCAATCTGTCCGACTTGATCCTAATTTTTCCGCTTTCACTTTGAAATTCCATGTGATAGAAAGATTGGGGAGAAGCAGCCAGCAACTAATGGAGTGGTGCGAGTATTGGCACTTATGGAAATGAGGGTAGAGGATGTGCTGAAATGGTCCAAGCAGGGGAGAGCTCAGGCAAGACTAACAACACTGCTTGTGATTTCAGTGCAGCAGTGGTAGTGTAGCCTACTAAAGGGACTTAGGATCTGACTCTTTTTTATTTTTTTATTTTTAACAGTTATTCTTCAGTATTTAAAATATTTTTAAAGTCCAGCTCTGGGGTCTGCTCCCAGTGCCCCCCCCTCCCATTAGGCCCTCAGGGGTATCTTCTGTTTTGTTTTTTTATTACATTTTTGTATGTTTCTGGCAGTGATGTGAAGTTACATAGTTACATAGTTGGTGAGGTTGGAAAAGGACACAAGTCCATCAAGTCCAACCTATGTGTGCGATTATATTTCAGTATTACATTGTATATCCCTGTATGTTGCGATTGTTCAGGTGCTTAACTAATAGTTTTTTGAAACTATTGATGCCCCCCGCTGGGACCACCGAATGTGGAAGGGAATTCCACATCCTTGCCGCTCTTACAGTAAAGAACCCTCTACGTAGTTTAAGGTTAAATCTCTTTTCTTCTAATTTTAATGAGTGGCTATGTGTCTGGTTAAACTCCTTTCCCCAAAACAGTTTTATCCCTATTGTGGGGCCTCCAGTATGTTATTTGTAAATTTAAATCATATCCCCTCTCAAGCATCTCTTCTCCAGAGAGAATAATTTCAGTGCCTGCAACCTTTCTTCATAACTAATGTGCTCCAGACCCTTTTATTCGTTTTGTTGCCCTTCTCTGTACTCGCTCCATTTCCAGTACATCCTTCCTGAGGACTGGTGCCCAGAACTCGACAAAATACTCTAGGTGTAGCCGGACCAGAGTCTTGTAGAGTGGGAGAATTATCACTTTATCCCTGGAGTTAATCCCTTTTTAATGCATGCCAATATTCTGTTTGCTTTGTTAGCAGCAGCTTGGCATTGCATGCCATTGCTGAGCCTGTTATCTACTAGGACCCCCAGGTCCTTTTCCATCCTAGACTCTCCCAGAGGTTCTAGATCATCTTCAGTCTTCTACTGGTGATGGGCAATTCAAAATGATTTGGTGACACAGCATTGCTATCTGTGTCAATACACTAAGTGCAGGACACTGTGCTTAGGGAATGGCAGCCATGACACCCTGCACTCCCAATCTTTCCTCAAGTCTTCTGGGTTGAGTCAAACCTGACAAGGATGAGTCCTGCATCTCTCCCCCCGGTTCACGGCTCACACCTACCATTCAGAAGTGTGCCGTTAGAACACAGTGTCTGTCATATCAGCTTCCCGCGAGACTACAGTCTCATTCATACTCTCCTCATACACCCCATGTCCATGTGCGAGATTGCAGCTGAAAGGGCGGAAGTATATTACACTAAGGACTCGGAAGACAGCAGTTAAGATGGCCCTGTCTTATCACAGGAAGCACAAACTTTTAAAGAGCTGGAATAAAGTAAGGAATATGCAATTGGGGCTAAAATATGATGCAGAATGTATTAGAATACCTTTAGCTACTAGCTTGTTTAAAAAGCAGAATTGGAGATGGAGAGCTTACTTCCTCTTTAAGACTTTTTGAAATTATTCACTCTCTTGTCTCCTAAAATCAAGTGACTTTTTATGTGATATAATTGTTGCAGTTCTGAAAAATTATTTTCACACACTTACTCTATGCCAGATGAAGGTTATCTCAGATAATATTGCTGAATTGAGCAGATTTTTAGTGGGCTGAAATTTTTGCAGCAGTTTGGAATCTTTATTAAGGGACCAGATTCCGGGTTAGTTGAGAGATGGAACCATGCAAAGCAAACTGCTTAGGAAACATAATATAACATTTCCCATGCATGAGCCTGTGAGATTTCATCCATGCAGATAGTTCTAGAAGTCAGACAGTAAACTCCACACATCAATAAACTGTAAAAAAAGAACTTAAAGAGTATGTTCAGCTAAAACAATTTATCTTTTGTTTGAACTGAGTGGGGAGGGGTTAGATCTGCTGTTAGGTTTTTACTCCTATCTAGGAAGATGTATTCTCATTTCCTGTCCTATTCACATTGGTTTATCAGATGGGAAGTGAGGAGATCTCCCCCACAGCAACACAGTCAGAAATAAAAATGCATTTGGCAATTTACATGTAACTGGGACTTTTATAGACACTAAATGACATATATTATTATAACCACATACAATCACAAATTACCTTATTAAACACAAATCATAAAATCATGTGATATGAATATGAATTGAACAGCATTGTTGTAATCCAATACCAACAAATTGTAATACAATATACCTACAGAGGTACAGAATCTCTTGCTTCAACGCCAAGCCTATATGGATAGACCCAATGCGTTTCAAACACTTGTCTTCTTTTGGGGTGTACATGGTATATTATATGATATAAGGACTACAGATGACATTGGCCATGTAAATTAAAACATATGAAAGGATGCCTTTATATGATCCACATTAGAACACACCAATGCATTTTATAGGACCTCTAGAATACAGATGGACCGGAGACAAATATTTTGAATCTGACCAGTGTCATTATCAGTAACCCTTGTGACTATCATCCAGGGTTCAAGCATTTTGTGTGTTCCAATGTGGATCATATGAGGGCATCCGTTCACATAGTTTCATAGTTAGTAAGGTTGAATAAAGACACCAGTCCATCCAGTTCAACCTCAGTGAGTGTCTACAATTGTCCCTATTCCTGTACATTACACACTCACATTGGTCCCTACCCTCAAGGAGCCCACAATCCAAGGTCCCCATTCATATACTAGGGCCAATTTTTGGACAGAAGCCAATTAACCTACCTGCATGTCTTTGGTTTGTGGGAGGAAACCGGAGTACCTGGAGGAAACCCACGCAAGCACAGGGAGAACATGCAAACTCCAGGCAGGTAGTGTCACAGTTGGCCAATGTCATCTGTGGTGTTTATATCGAAATAATATTCTATATACAGTATACCCTTGAAGAAGGCAAGTGTTTGAAACACATTGGGCCTCTTCATATGTGCTTGGCTACTTTGAATCAAGAGATTCTGTACGCATGTCATACAACCCCAATTCCAAAAAAGTTGGGACGCTGTATAAAATCTACATAAAGCAGGATGTAATGATTTGCAATTCTCATAAAACCATATTTTATTCACAATAGAAAATAGAGAACATATCAAATGTTTAAGCTGAGAAAATGTACCATTTTAAGAAAAGTATAAGGCAATTTTGACACTGATGGCCACAACACATCTCAAAAAAGTTGAGGAGAGGCAATAAAAAAGCTGTCAAAGTAAGTAGTACTAACAAGGAAGAACTATAAGAATATTTTTTTAATTATTAGGTTAATTGGCAACAGGTCAGTAAGATGATTGGGTATGAAAAGAGCATCTTAGAGAGCCAGTGTCTCAGAATTAAAGATGGGCAGAGGATCATCAATCTGTAAAAAGTTATATCTCAAAATTGTCAAACAATATAAGAATAATGTTCCTCAATGTAACATTGAAAAGACTTTAAATATATCGTCATCTACAGTACATAATATCATCAAAAGATTCTGAGAATCTGAAGAAATTTCTGTGCGCAAGGGACAAGGCCGAAATTCAATATTAGAAATATTAGATGCCCATAATCTTAGGGCCCTCAAAAGGCACTATGTTAAAAACAGACATAAGTTCAGGAATCTCTGTCTGTAAACACAGTTTGCAGTGTCATCCAAATGCAAGGTAAAGTTTTATCATGCAAAGAATCTGTGTCTGAACATGATCCAGAAACGATGCTCTCTTCTTTGGGCCAAGAGTCATTTTAAATTGTCTGCTGCAAAGTTGAAAACTGATCTGTGGTCAGACAAATTGAATTTGACATCCTTTTTGGCAACCACAAGTGCCATGTCCTCAGGACATAAGAGAAGAGGGACCTTCCAGCTTGTTATCAGCACTCATTCAAAAGCCTGCATCTCTGATTATATAGGGGCATGTTAGTGTGTACAATGTGGGAAGCTTGCACATCTGGAAAAGCACAATCATTACCCATGCCTATGATGTCTTTTTCAGGGAAGGCCTTGTATATTTCAGCAGAACAATGCTAAACCGCATACCACATCTATGACAACAGTATGGCTTCGTAGTAGAAGAGTTCAGGTGCTTAATTAGCTTGCCTGCAGTCCAGACCTTCCACCAATTGAAAATATTTGGGGGGCGCATGCGCGCGGGCGATGGAGATGGCAGCTTGACTCCCTCGCTCCGTGCCGTCGGATCTTAAACACCGGCCTAATCCGACATAGACGCAGCCTTCCCAGGTCACACTCACCCCTGCCGGCTTCGGAACATCCCGCGGGGGCTCCGGTGATGCATCGCTCGGCGAAGAAGCCGCCGAGGAGTCAGCAGCATCGCAGGTCCGCACAGGCCTCGGCCAGAGGTACGCTTAAGATGGCGCCGGAGCCTCTGGACCCGGACGACGAAACCCAGCTCTCAGTGGAGGGTCCATCGTCCCCCGCAGACAGCCTGCACTTGTTCCCCATGGATGGGGGAAGTCCCCCCCCCCGGCTGATACGGACGACCTCCTAGCACGGTTCTGCAGCATCGTACGGGATGAAATCACAGCGGCATCCCGTAAGCTTTCTTCTGAATTCGTGCGGGGCCTTAAAGAGATAGGCCACCGCACCAACCAGTTGGAACACCGCAGTTGTGGAAACCGATTACAGAACTCCTGCGTCCGGAGCGTCAGCTAGCTGCGCATCTCTTTACTGCAACCAAACTCACCATAGCAAGGGCCTGGAAGACTCCGGTTCTTAGCTATGAGGCTGTTAAGAACTGCATGAATGATATAATGGTGAACGAAAAACTGACGGCGATAACATCAGACACCCATGCTAAATTTCTTCGGGTCTGGCAGCCCTGGGTGGCTTATACCCGCCCATCCAGATTTGATCCTGCACTCCTCTCCCTTTGATCATTGGATGTCCCCCCCGCTCCAGGGACCCCCCCCCGCCCCCCCTCTTCCCTTCCTCTTTCTCTCCCCCCCCCCCCCTCTTTATCCCTTTTTTTTCTTTCTGCCCCTTTCTCTCTCTTTCCTATTTCTCTATTGCCATCTCTTTTCTCATTTCTTCCCTTCTCTTATCACATCTGTCTCACAATGCACTCAGGCTGCTCACTGGCATCTATGTCCACTAGCGGGGGTTTCTTCTTATTCCCCTCCTGAAAGCAGCCCAACTCCGTCTGTTTGCGGTGTAAGAGTTTTTGCTCGCTTTATTACCGTATATACTCGAGTATAGGCCGACCCGAGTATAAGCCGAGGCCCCCAATTTACCCCCAAAAAACTGGGAAACCTATTGACTCGTGTATAAGCCGAGGGTGAGATATGCCTGTCCATCCCTGTGTGTGTCCGTCCATCCCTGTGTGTCCGTCCATCCCTGTGTGTCCGTCCATCCCTGTGTGTGTGTCCATCCATCCATCCCTGTGTGTGTGTGTGTGCGTCCATCCATCCATCCATCCCTGTGTGTGTGTGTGTGTGTGTGTCCATCCATCCATCCATCCCTGTGTGTGTGTGTGTCCATCCATCCATCCATCCCTGTGTGTGTGTGTGTGTGTGTCCATCCATCCATCCCTCCGTGTGTGTGTGTGTGTGTGTGTGTGTGTGTGTGTCCGTGCAGCCTTGTGTGTCCAGCCTACCTGTGTCCCAAGCCTCCGTCCGGTCCCGTCCCGAGCCTCCGTGTCGTCCCGTCCCGAGCCTCCGTGTCGTCCCGTCCCGAGCCTCCGTGTCGTCCCGTCCCGAGCCTCCGTGTCGTCCCATGCCAGGATCGCCGCTCTTCGTCGGCGCCCTGGCGGCCATTCCCCTGTTCAAAAGCCGCGCCTCCCGCCTCCGCCTGTGATAGGCGGAACACTCAATTTCCCAGCAGTCTGTGTTCCGCCTATCACAGACATCGTCTCATCCTCGTCCGTAGTACGAGGATGAGCCGATGTCCGTGATAGGCGGAACACTGACTGCTGGGAAATTGAGTGTTCCGCCTATCACAGGCGGAGGCGGAGCCGGAGGCGCGGCTTTTGAAAGGTAGAATGGCCGCTGTCTGTCTGCTCGACACGCTGTTCGGGCAGTCAGACAGCGGTGACTCGAGTATAAGCCGAGGGGGGCACTTTCAGCCTCAAAAAAGAGGCTGAAAATCTCGGCTTATACTCGAGTATATACGGTACCTGTTGTGTGGTTTTCAGATATTGGCACCTCATCGCATAATTGAACTCTGTCCGTCCCTATGCCCCTTTAGCTTTGCTTTATGGGGTGTGGTTGCGTGTCGCGACCAATTTAGAAGCTTCTATGTGACTATTTTAGGCCGGACACGAGTCCACCATTGTTATGTCCCTATGTAACGCTTCACATGTCTTTGTACTATTATTGGCAGCTTTATGCTATCTTTGTATTGTCTCACTGATGTGGAATTTTTCAATAAACCTTTTGTAAAAGAAAATATTTGGTGCATCTTGAAACAAAAAATACTACAAACTAGACCCAGGACAGTTGAGCAGTTAGAATCCTATATCAGGCATAAATGGGACAATATTCCTCTCCCAAAACTCTAGCAACTGATCTGCAGTTCCCAGACGTTTGCAGAGTGTTGGTAACAGTAGAGGGGATGCTACGCCATAGTGAAAATGGCCCCTTCCCAACTTTTGTGAGACACGTTGATGCCATCAGTTTCAAAATGACCTTATTTCGTGTTTAAAATGGTGCATTTTCTCAGTTTAAACATTTGATATGTTTTCTATTTTCTAGTGTGAATAACATATGGGTTTGTGAGATTTGTAAATCACAACAATCAGTTTTTATATAGATTTTACACAGCAACCCAACTTTGTTTGTGGTGCAACGTATTATTGTAATTATGCAATATGTCTTCTGATATGTCAATTTTCTTAATCTAGATGGGAATGTTTTGATCTGAAACAAAGCTGTCAAGGGTAATATTCTAATTATTACTACTGTAGATTAGAAGACTTGACAATAGGCTTATGCCGCATACACACGGTCAGAATTATGGTTGGAAAAAGCTCTGATGGTTTTCCCAACTGAATTCTGCTCAAGCTTCCACACGGTCACACCAAATTCCGACCGCCAAGAACACGGTTACGTACAACACTACGACGAGCCCAGAAAAAATCAAGTTCAATGCTTCCGAGCATGCATCAAATTGCTTCTGAGCATGCGTAGGAATTTTGTGTGTCGGAATTGCTACAGACAATCAGAATTTTCCGTCTGAAAAATTGAGAACATGCTTTCAAATTTTTGCTGGCAGGAATTCGGCCAGCTAAATTCAGATGGAGCCTACACACGGTCCCATTTTCCGATGAAAAGCTCTCATTGGTCTTTTGCTGGCTGGAATTCCGATCGTGTGTATGTGGCATAAGCCCCTGTACACACGGTCGGAGATTTCGACAACCAAATCCGTCAGATTTTGTCTGTCGGATTTTGTCCATCGGATCTTGTCCGAAACTGTTGCATACACACGGTCGGACTAAGTTGTCGAAAAATCCGATCATTCAGAACGTGATGACGTAATTTTGTTACGATGGGACTACGTTCAGGCTAGTAGCCAATAGCTTTGATGTAGGAATTTTTATCTGAGCATGCGTGGCACTTGGTCAGATAAAAATTCTCTACACATGATTGGAGTATGTCCGATCGAACCAGTTGGTCGGGAAATATTTCCAACAAGTTGGAAAATTGGGTCCGACGGATATTCTGACGGAATCAGTCCGATGCATACCACACACAGTTGGATTATCAGTTAGTTAGTTAGGACACATTCCGACGGATTCTCCGACCGTGTGTACAAGGGCTTAGAGTTTTCTTCCAGATGATTTGGGGCCAGGTTAGTTTATCTGAACAATGAAACCAACTCCAGAAATTCACTTCAAAAGATCTCCTTGTTCAGCTATTTTTTAAGTGCATAAATATTTCTTTTACAATGGAATGATTATTATTGTTAATGTGCATGGCGTACTGGCCTCTACTGTACAGTGCATTAACTTGTTATTCGCAATTAATGGCACTGCTGTGCACCGATGTTGGCCAGACACATTAATACATGTTGCATTAACTCTTGTTTAACCAGTTCCCGACCAGCGCATGCCGATGTACGTCGACAAAATGGCATGGGCAGGCATATTGGTGTACAGGTACGTCCAATCTTTAATGGTTGAGACCCCCGTGAGTCCAGTCGCGGGTCCCGTGGACTCGATCGCCGTGGGCATACCCGCAATTGTCTCACGGGGCGGCTGAACGGAGAGTCCCCGTTCTGCCTAGCAACTAGTGACGCTGATCTCTGCTCCATGTGATTGGAGCAGAGATCAGTGTTCACTAAATGAAACACCCCTAGGAACACTTAACCCCTACACTGCCACCCACTGGTTAACCCCTTCACTGCCAGTGTCATTTACACAGGAATTACTGCATTTATATAGCAGTGATTGCTGTATAAATGACAATGGTCCCAAAAATGTGTTAGAAATGTCCGATGTGTACACCATAATGTTGCAGTCACAATAAAAATCGCTGATCACCGCCATTACTAGTAAAAAAATAATTATTAATAAAAATGCCATAAAACTATCTCCTATTTTGTAAACACTATAACTTTTGCGCAAACCAATCAATAATCGCTTATTGCGATCTTTTTTACCAAAAATATGTAGAAGAATATGTATCAGCCTAAACTGAGGGAAAAAATGTTTTTTATATATATTTTTGGGGGATATTTATTATAACAAAAAGTAAAAAAGAATGCATTTTTTTTCAAAATTGTCGCTGTATTTTTGTTTATAGCGCAAAAAATAAAAACCACAGGGGTGATCAAATACCACCAAAAAAAATCTCTATTTGTGGGAAAAAAGGACGTCAATTTTGTTTGGGAGCCACGTCGCACGACCGCGCAAATTGTCAGTTAAAGCGACGCAGTGCCGAATCGCAAAAAGTGGTCTGGTCTTTGGCCAGCAAAATGGTCCGGGGCTGAAGTGGTTAAATGTGTTTGGCTGCACAAAGTCTAAATGGACCCATAAGTGAAAAAAATTATGTAAAAATAATTAGTGGAATCAGATTTACAGGCAGCTGTAATATATGCAGATCTTGACATTTCCTGTAAAATCTTTAGCTTTGATTGTCCACTTCCCAAAACTCTAGAGTGTTTTCTCCATTATAATAAAAAGCATATGAACATAAAAGGTTCAATTCCCCAACTAGTTTGTTAAAGTCCAGCATTAGGCTCAATTTACAATGTTTTAACATGAAGATATGGATATTTTTAGCCATGTGATTGTCATTTTTAAATCATGTTGAAATTTGAAGAAAGGAGTGTAAATTACCTGTATAAATAATTGGATAGTTTTCTTGGGACAGGCAAATTGGGATATTGCCCAAATCAGCATTATGGAGAAGGCCCCAGCAAGAGTGTAAATCATTTTATAACATCTTTATATCATTGGTGGGATAGTCATAGTGGAATGATAAAACCCTCTATTTGTGTTTTCATACTTAGACTGCAGATGCTGAAGCAACTTACAAGTAAATAGAAAATAAAGCAAATCCACTTCTGGTCACTGCAGCAGAGTGAAGAAGGGCAGAGGGAGGGTGTAAGAACCATTAGAGTTTATGGACAATATAAGGACAATACATATGCCATTACACTGCAAGGCAGATACAGGTGGAAAAACGATTTGCTGCTGGGAAGGGGATATTGGTACAAATACTGCTAATTGTCAGTCCCATTCTAGCCAGTGAGAATGAGTGGTTCACTTTCCAACCACTTGAGGTATATTTGGAAAAGTGGAACAGTGTCACAATGTCAGGGCCCTCAAGTAAGAATGAAAGACAAACTTCAATAACATGGGGGGCAAATTGGGGTATCTTTATGGAAAAAAACACCAATTATTTTTGTTAAATATATATATATTTTTTTCTAGGTTGTCATATAATATTGTTTTGGGTTCATAACACTAGGGCCAATTAGGTTTGGTGAGTAATATTTTTTTTGCTGTATGTTACTGTAGGAAATATTTAAACTGTAATGGCTTTTGGTAAACCATACATACTTTTGTTCTGTTTTAGGTTTTCAGTTTAAGTGTGGTAAACTATATTAGGTTGTTGCGGTTTATATGAAGCAAAAAGTGTTTTTGATTACCAGTATGGGAGGCAATATTAGTATATTGTACAGCTATTGTACTAATATTTTTTGTAAAAATGTAGGGAAAGACGCTTCCTAGCTGAGCTCAATTTTGTGTAGGAACACTCCAGAAATGTAATACACATCACAAATGCAGGAGTTAGGAATTTGCTTTTAACTGTATCGATGACTGCATCTTGGCTCCCTTAATATAACTATTACTATATGAGGACTGTGTGGTTTTAAAGATGCTTTAGCATGCTTTTGCCATAAGAACTGTATGCCGTAAAAACTGTCCTCTATTTGGCTAAGTGACTTTTTCTCATAGGTGGGGGTCAGCAATGAAAAAGTGATGAGTTGCTGGTTAATATTTTTCTGACTTTTGAGAGTGATTTCAATAACAAGCATTACTTACCATAAGAAGGCCTTTGTAGGCATAAACAATTCCAAGCCAGATTGTCATGTGAGTATTCTCACAGTGCTCCAAAAATGGAAGAATTGCAATGTCTCTCCCAGCAGGATCCGGCTGAAAAGATGAGAGAACAGAAAAAAATCTGAAAATGTCATAAAAAACTCAGTTTAGATCATTACACATTCCCTTTACTATTCTATTTTATTACTCAAATTAGGTTCAGAAGCGAGGGTTGAAAATAAATAAGTCATCTTAGTTGTTGGTGGGTTTGGGCACATTGTCATATGGGTCTTTTGACCTATCTCCTCCATTATGTTATTTTCCCCAAGATAAACAAAGAATTTACAGATTTAAAAAAGTAGTGACAGGCAGAACACTCTGTTTAAAAACTAATATCACCTTTTTTATTCAGCTCCCAGCTTTCAAGCTTCCCTATGTACCAATATACCATAAATGTACCTCTGTTGCAGAAAAATAAAACCTTTCTTTGATTTTTAGAACAAGGCCTTACCTTAGCCTCAGGTGTGCTCCATAGAAAGTTCATAACTTCCTGGTATGTAGATTTGGGACATAAACACCAGTAAGACACAGGAAGCAGTTCACCAGCTGACCTCATGTTTGCACGGCATCCCCAGAATTCCTCCAGGAGTGCATTTATCTGGCTTGTTAATGTAGGCTGCAACAGCTGCTATGTTTGCAAGACATCCCCGTGTCCCTCCAGATGGGCCTGGGCCACATGCTCTGGGGCTGCAAGTTGGACACACCTGATGTAGTGCAGGGACCTGCCTGATTGGATGAGTGAAGGGATACATAAGTGGGTCCTCCTATTCCATAGTTAATGCCCACCATGTGGTCATAGAGAGTTTAGCATGCAGCCTGGGCCCATCTGGATGGACATGGCGATGCTATGCAAACAAAGTAGCTGTGGCAGCCTAAATTGGCAAGCCAGGTAAATGCACTCCTGGAGGAATGCTAGAGATGCCATACAAAAATAGCTGATGGGTGTAGGGTGTATGTACTAATGAGGTCAGCTGGTGAACTGCGTCTTACTCTTACTGTGTTTTTTACATCGCAAATCTACATACAGAGGAAGTCATGAACTTTCTATGGAACACACCAGGGCTAAGGTAAGGCCTTGTTGTAGAATCAAAGAAAGCTTTTCATTTTTATGCAACAGAGGTGTATTAATGATATATTGGTACATAGAGTTGCTGGATTTTAGAAAACAAAGTGAACTTAGCCTTTAAAGCAATGATAGATTTGCTGTGCACACTGCTGTTGAGCTGAAATGGAGAAAAAATAAACATCAAGGAGAATCGAAACGCTGTATGATGATTACCATTTTTCTGATGTTTCTGCTCTCCTTTAATCATGGAAGCATCAAGACCTGAGAGGTCTTATATATAGCTAGGTAGACTTTAGAAGACATTAAATAAAACTGCATGTTTAAACTTACACAAATATGGGTAAACATTACTAAATATACCTACTAATAATATCAACTAAACCCAAGCACTTCAATCCTAACTAGTAAGTCTTATTTTAATATTGCTTTTGTTAGTTGCATCCTCATTCTTATGAATACAACATACACATTTAAAATCATAGCACTTGCTATTTTAAAACTGCTTCTGTCTTGCTTATAAGCAATACATACTAAATGCACTGCAAACGTGTCAGACACAAACTACAGGCATATCATACATTTCCAAAGGACTTATAAGACAGCAAGCATTTCATTTCTGACAAGCTAATTTCAGTTACTTCTGACTAATTTCTTTAGTGCTTAAGGGTCTGGCATCACACTTAAATGTTCTTCTGATCCTCGAGCCCTGAAAGGGCTTACACTTCCATTATACATGCCTATATTATGAATACTAGCAAAAGTGTACCCATGTGTGCACTAGACACACCAGGGGGTGAACAATATTACTTACATAAAATGGGATATACTGTATAAGGATGGAAAATTAGAAAATGTACCACACAGTGCATGTTTGAGCAGGGTAGGCAATTTAATGTACAACTCAGCGTATATCAAATTAGGGTGGATTGCTTATACTTTATACAAAGTACTGTATATTAGAACAGGGTAGCCTATATAGCTTACAACATAGAACCTGTCAGATTATTTAACATACAGCACACTGCATATTATAGTTTTATAATTTGTAAAAATAACTGTATAAAGAACAGCAAGGTAGTTTAAAAAAAATGCAGGATAGTGTATATAAGAGCAAGATTGATTTTATGTTAGCTGCATTTAAATTACAGTACACAATCCCTTTAAGTGGGCCACCCATTTAAAAATGAATAAAACAAACAGGAAGTTATGAGATTTCTCTCCAACAAGGACAGACACAAAACCAAAAATGTATTATAAGTAGAATAAAGAAAGGTTAGAATTGTTTTAAATATTTTTGTTGCTGCTCATGCCTTCCTGTCCCGGTGACAGCTGCACTGCAATTTCTTGTAAGATTGTCATAGGAAAAATCTACTCATAAGCAATATAGACACAACTGAAACTTAAATTCCTTCCCACACTATACAAACTCTCATTCCTCCCAACCCCAAAAATACACATATGGACTGGAAAGTAGGGTTTAAATTGAAGAAAACAATAATCTGCCTAGCGTTTGTCATAAAAACATATTAGTGACCACTTTATCATAATGCTCTCTGTTATGAACCAGTAGTAGTTTTAAAAAAAAAAGACAGGGGCTCTGCTGGTGATGTATCTGCTCTTGAGTTCCTGGGTGTGCATAGCCACTGCGTTCATTATAAAAGGTTATAAAGTTAGTGCAAATTTCCAAAATTCTCAGTTGGAAAGCGGACTTATGGTGTAAGATAACAGGGGCTACCATATTACACTACTTTATTAAGACAACTTGGAGAGATTTCTACAACAGGATGCTTCATTTTAATTAGGGACTAATTTTCTGACTTATTACTAATACTAATATGCTTACTGACTAACAGCTTCAACCCTTCTGGGAAGGCTGTCCACAAGGTTTAGGAGTGTGTTTATAAGAATGTTTGATCATTCTTCCAGAAGCGCATAATAAATACATGAATGAGCAAGTTTGGGGTGAAGGAACTTGACTTGTTGCACAGGGTCCTGACTTTAACCTGATAGAACACCTTTGGCTGGGTTCAGTTGACCCAACTGAATGACCATGCAATTGTCATTCAAAGTGCAACAGCGCTAAAAGCTGAAAATTGGCCTGGGCAGGAAGAGGGTAAAAGTGCCCAGTGGGGTAGTGATTAAATTGAAGAAAACATTAATCCGTCTAGTGTTTGTCATGAAAACACTTTATCACAATGCTTTCTGTTATGAACCAGTAATGGTTTTAAAAAAAGACAGAAGCCATGCTGGTGGGGTATCTGCTCTTGAATAGGAAGCTATCTCAGACCATCACATTTATATAACACTAAACAAACCTTTTAAGAGTATACTTTGACATTTTTTATAGAACAATGACAACAAACTAAAGTGGTCATGCCCAATCCAGGTATTCTCATATCTCTCAAAACTCAGACCCAACAGGTATGCAGGTTTAGGCCTAGACATTTCTCAGATGTTTATGACTACATGCTTGTTCCAAGTAACTTACTCAGTAGGTATTTCAACTGGATTTTCAGAATATCCCCAGAGCCTGAACCTTAAAAATTAGTCAGCAATGGGAGCTCCGATATTTTCAACCTCAAAGGTTTCCTTTAAATCTTGAAAAACATACTGGGGGCATGGCTATTTATGTTCATCATTTAGACATTTGTGTAATTACATTTGTGTAATGCACAAAAGCCACCTTAGCACTTAAAAATGCACTGAGTTTTCTGAGAACTTCAGTTACTAGAATATATTCAGTCTTACCTATTTCATACTACTAACATTTCCTCAGAGAGAGGATTGTAGAAACAGAATGAGATCACAAGAATCTAAGTCCAGTTCATCAGCAGGGGTTGTAAATCCCGCTGAACCCAGTATGAGTTAAAATAAATAGAATACTGTATCTCTTATTAGCAAAGTTGTAATTTTGTGGATAGCTTTAGCAGTCCACTGATGGAGGTTGCTTTTTGGAAAATGCAACTGTAATGTATTACAATAGCTTTCTAAACCAGAAAAAGTACCTGAGGGCAGTACTGTTTTGGACTACTGCACCTCAACGGCATTAAATGGAAGTTCTGGTAAGCTTGTGAAGAACTAAGAAAAAACTCAAGCAGTCAGTCACATTTTCATTTAGCCAGGCTTGTGACCAGTAGCTCTTTGGTATTGTGCTTTAAAAACACTTCCAAATTCCATTTTGTACCTTAAAATAAGGTACGATTTAGTAACCTAAAATAAGCCATTCCACAAAAAGAAAGAACAGATCTTTGTAAATGTCTGAAACATTGGGGTTTATTAAAGTAGCCAACTGGGTCTTATATACATGGAGCTGGTAGTTCTGGCCTGCATGTACTATATATTTGATACATGAGCCCAGTAGCCTTAATAGCCTTAATTATCATGCTTTAATGAGATGCGAACTACTAACATTTTTATTGCCCTCATTTGGACAGCAACCACAAATACCTTGCTTGAATATCATTATAATCAGTTACCCCCCTTGTGCAATAAAACACACTATAATAAAGAGCATAACTAGGATAACAATCTTACCTTATTTGTCTCTAGTGCGAAACATATGATAATAGGATGATAACTATAGCAGGTTTAATATGATTGCACCTTACAAATTGTATCTCGAGTTGCACTGAATATTGATGTAAGAATATTGCACACGATAATATCCATCTAGAGATAAGATGATGGCCCTTTGTAATGTAATTAGTGTAGGGAAGAATGCAATATTGTTTAATGAGCAGTTACAGCTAATTCTCAAGGTATGGTGGGAAAAGTAACCTGTCCTAATAGCTTTCTGACAACTATTAATTACTTAGGTATTACATTTTCCAGAATGCAATTTAAAGGGAACCTGTGCTGAGAAAAAAATGGAAGCTGCCATTGCTAACATCTCCTTCTGCAAATGTTCACTGTCTACCTGCCATGTTGATCTAACTGTTAATATACTTCCTGAGTCAAGGATCTGGAACAAGTATGCAAATAAAGAGTTATGACTTTCCTGACTGCATTCTACAATGGCACTGGAAACCCACTTATTTCTCCTTATCCCTATGACTAAACTCTGAATTCAGGAAATATTGTAAATATCGTACAGTAATTGAATCTCAGTGTGCTTTGTGTATCTCTTCCAGATCTGTGCAGTAATCCAGTGTGAATCTACCTCTGTGTAAGACACTTCCTGTAAGAAAGACCAGTCACTGCTGCTCTCTGTCCTTGTGCAGGGTGACTGGACTTATATGTTTATGTGTCTATCAAGGAATGTATTTAAATTAATATTTTTGCAATCAGGGTTCAGTTTTATTTAAATCCCGCCTCTTTCCATGGTTCATTCAGATAAAGGTGTGTTAACCGCCACGAGCATCTATCCACAGTAGGCTAGCATTTTAGCTGTGGGAGTCACACAACTAAACACCAGCCTGTCTCCTCCATTATGCTTATAGGACCATGCAGAGGGAGGGGAAAACTCTGATTTACTGCATCGACAGTCTGATTTGGCCCTGCCCACTGCCAGAGAGAAAGTGCAGGAGGGGCAGTTCAGGAAAGAAGAGGTAATCAATTGGACCCATGGAAATGCTGCTGTGGGAGTCTGCAGAGAGAGCCAGCATGGACAGGGAAAGCAATCTGCAGAGCAGGAAATGATGTGCAGGAATAGAGAACCCCAGAGGGGACTGCAGCAGAGAGTGCTGTTTACAAAACCAATGAGGCATGAGGAGTGTAAGCCAGAGAGATCAGCTGTGCAGGAAAAAAACAAACCAACTGGAAGCACAAGCTGCATAGCCTGGGGACAAAATGAGGCAAAGCCGCTATCTCTGTACACAGTCCAGACACCCCAATTAGCCAGCAGCCCGCAGCTCAGCCCAAAATATAAAGAACAGTCCTTCCTTTGAAGAGCCTAAAAGACTGATCTATTTAGAAACCAAACATTAAACCTTTCGCTGCCAGACTCAGGTGGATGGACCATTTTTGCGATTTTTCCATTGCTTTTTTATTTTTCCCCTACAGCTTTCGGAGTTTGTAAAAGACCCCTCAAACCATATATTTTCTGAAAACACATGACCAGTATAATAAAAAGAAGGTGCTACTGATTTTTAGGGCCCCATGATACTTGCGTAAATGTTTATCAAAACTATATTTTTGCTAAAAATACACTAACATTATTAACACAGTACATTTTACAAAATGTCTGCTAAATTCCTACTAAATCTAAAAGCTTAACCTGTGTTGAGTTAATAAATAACAAATATTTGTAATCTTTAAATTGTGCCTTTTTTCTAAATGGTGAAAACTGAATATACGTAAAACTGTAAATAATCAAATCTCTGGAGGTTTTATCTTTTCACTTACAGCTTTCAGACTTTGTAAAAGACCCCCCAAACCATATATTTTCTGAAAGCATAGGACTGGTAGAATAAAAAGAAGGCGATACCATTTTTTTAAGGCCCCACTATATTTGCACAATTGTTTATCAAAATAATAAAACATGAAATACTTATTTGCACACAGGCACAGCATAACTTACAAAATTCCTGCTAAATTCCTACTAAGGTCTCATTCACAAAGGGGTGTACTAAATGTATGCCCATGTAGGGCCACATGGAGGGCTGTGTTTTTGCTTATGGGGATTCACAGATGTTCTATGCATCCCAGTGCCAGTAGTCCTATTCATGTCAGTTGGGACGTAGCGGCTGCAAGGATAGATCTGACATCTGTGTGGGTATAGGTGCATGGTCCCAAACACAGATAGTGTGAGTTCAGAGACATGCACCTTCATGGATGTCAAGGTGGGAACAGTGGCTGTGTCCATACATCCGCTGTGTGCTAATTGACATGAATGGGACTGCCTGCACAGGAATGCATGAAACACCTGGGCATTCCCATGCAGCCGCTGTGTACCTATTGACATCAATGGGACTGCCTGCAGGGGGATATATGGAAAACCTATGCGTCTCTGTGCATCTAAACACGGCCCCCTTGTCAGGAACCATAAAACAGACTAAGACAGAAGTGCAGTAAAATCACACTGTTTATTAATAATAAAGGTAAAAGATAAATGGAACAAACATAGTCAAAACATAGCCAGAGTTCAGAAGCTGGAACGGATAGTCAGACAAGCCAGGACATCAGGGAGCCAGGGACAAGTATACTTCAGAACAGGCCAGGAGATCAGGAAACAGCGTAGTGGAACAGCAAACAGGATCTGGAACCAGAAGTGATGTCAGCCAAGCAAGTCTTTAACGGGAACACAGGAGATTGTCTCTTGATATGTTTGACCAAGACAAAGGCAGAGATGATCTGGACTGAATGGCTTAAGTAACCAGCAGGACTGATAAACAAGATATCATCACCAGGTGAGTCACTGTGGAAAGAATGGAGCTGGCAATTAACCGACAGCTGAACGGCCTGCTCAGAGAAGGAAGGGCTGACTCCAGCCCTGACACTCCTGTAGTATGACCCGCATGAACAAAGCCTTAGGCCTTGTTTACACTTGCAGTTGGGGGCAGCAAAAATTCACAGTTGAGCTACACTTCTGCCAACCGCCCCCTTAAGCTGCAATAGGCAGCAGTTAGGGGTGTTTAAATACTGTGGCCACGATACTTCCCTTTGTGTCCACTGCAAAGTTGACCCGACTTGTAGCTATGCAGCGTTCTGAACGCAACAAATTCAAGTCAATGGGGGAGCACCACAAATGTTCTGCAACTATATGCAATGCACTTGGTTGCAGCACATTTGTCAGCAAAAATGGGGTTAAAACAGGTTGTGAGGAGGTGTTGACTCGCTTTTGTAATTGCTTGGTGCTGGGAGAGAGGATTGGTGCTGGAGGCACAGTAAGGGGCTCTAGGGATGGGGAGGCATTTAAGCAGCTAGAGACAGAGAAGTGGCAGGAAGGATACAGGGGGAGAGAGGCAGAGAAGGAGCAGCAGGTCAGGGGGACTGTAAAATTGTAGGTTAATAGCTCTGATCAGTGGCTTGTTAGCCACTAATCAGGGCTATTGGTTTGTTTAGCAGAGTCTGCTGAACAGTTCTGATATAAGTTCATGGTCATGGAAGTGACCATGAGCTTAAAGTAGAGGAGAAATGCAGGTCCATACTGTGTACGGACTTGACCAGCTAGAAGCAGTGCTGTATGTCCGTACGCTGTAAGGACTTGGCAGTGAAAGGGTTAAAGACACAATCTTTTAAATAATTGAGTCAAACAGGCCCAAACAAACTATTTGCTTCACTAACAAATGTGCCTGCTGGAAGCACTATATAAACGATATCTAGCCTCAGCTAAATACAGTATACTGTTCTGTGTTTCTGGCAGTGGGACAGGGACTTCACATCCCTTTCCCAGAACAACATTTTTTTGGGCTGAGTGCTGCTCAGCCATTCACAGGAAGCCTTCTATTTTATCAACAAATACAACAAATTCTCAACAATGCTGAGAATTACAGGCAGATACTTATCCATCATGCCATACCATCAGGAAGGCATGTGATTGGCTCTAAATTTAGACATTAAGACAACGAACCCAAATATACAGCCAATGTCATTAAGAACTATCTTCAGTGTAAAGAAGAACAAGGAGTCCCGGAAGTGATAATTTAGCCCCTACAGAGCCTTGATCTTAACCTCATAGAGTCTGTCTGGGATTACAGGAAGAGACAGAAGGATTTGAGGCAGGCTACATCCACAGACAATCTGTGCTTAGTTCTCCAAGATGTTTGGAACAACCAACTTGCCGGGTTCCTTCAAAAACTGTGTACAAGTGTACCTAGAAGAATTGATGCTGTTTTGATGGCAATAGGTGGTCAAACCAAATATTGATTTGATTTGTATTTCTCTTCTATTCATTTACTTTCCATTTTGTCATTTGATAAAAACAAACTATTACCACTTCTATTCCTGAAAGCATTCTTAATTTACATCATTTTTTAACACCTGTCTAAAACTTTTGCAACCTACTGTATATATGGAAGCCTTCTTCCTGCAGAGATTGCTATAGAATTATGTTAATTTCTATGCATCTTGATCTGCAACCCACTTCTGGTGCTTCATCACCTCGTTATCTTCTAACTTTTGAAAATCTAACCATTCAAGTCCTGTTCCCTTTTTCAGCCCCATGTATCATTATTTGTTATCCAAACCAGTGTCTTGAATTTGTTTATCTAGAACCATATACATTATCTTTTATCCATCCTGGAGAATGATCCTTGATTCCTTGATCTGTTAATGTTTTATAATCAGTTTTGTATTATTTTGCATTGTATGTATGCTCTTTGAAATCTTGAATTATCTTTAAAATGTTTCTTTCTTGCAATGTTAGCAGTCTGGCGGCATACAGAACTTCCCAGGGCATCACATGTTTTGTTTTTGAAACTGGTTCATTGCTTCTACAGAAGATTGGGATGTAATGTCAGACATTCTATGTAATAGGTGGTTCATATTTGGTTAGAGCCCTTTCAAAAAAAGGGGAAATTGGGGTTGTTCTTTTTCCTATTACAACAGGTAGTTATAATAATTTACAGATTCTCCATGTGAGCAAACAGATTGCAAAAATACATTATAGGACTGCCTAAACATCTTGAAAATGGAGAGAGTCTAAAAGTGGAATGGGTTTAAACAAAGTTGGTGCATTCAGTTTAAAACAAAACAGTGAATGAGCACAATCACAACTTCCAATATACAAAAGAAAATATTTTGGCAAAAGATAATGCTTCACATTATTAGAAAGTCCACATGGGGTATACATTTATACATTAGCATCAGAATATAGATAGCAAAAAGCAATGACATAATATGCCTTAACATGTACCATCTTTTGATGCAACACAGCCATAATCATAAGTACATAGACAAAGGTGGCTATACAGTGACAAAAAATGAATTCCAAAATATATGTTTCGGGGTACAGTATAGTACCCCTTCTTCAAAAAAGACTTATAACAGGTCATGGCCTCCTACCCTATATACACTGCAGATTTCTATTTGTCATGCTGTATAACTGACAACATGGTGTGTCACTTCCAGTGCAATAGGGAATCCAGCTGGTGCAAATGTTGTGGGAAGGCAGCTTGTGTACTAGAGATGCCAACCCCATCAAGGTGGATTGGCAAAGGGGAACGAGGCTCCAGATGCACCGGACAGATATCAAAAGTCCAGCAGTGATCTTCAACATGAGAGTCCCATTTGGGAGGCAGCAATGAACACCACAGGGTGTTGAGTGGTGCCACTAAAATGAAGTAAAACCATACTTTGGTACAAAAGAATCTTAGTAACAGTTAAACCACTATACAACTGGACAAAGGCTCTGTTCTACCCCTTGCACACTCAATCTAAAAGTTAAAACGTAACTCAAGTGTTACCATGAGTCTTGCACAGTTGTACAGGTTCCCCTTCTGTGCTGAAATTGCTTCCTCTGATTTCACTACACAGTGGAGTTAATTTAATAAAAGTGGAGGATGCACATTCTAGTGCAGCTGTCCATGGTAGCCAATCCGTTTCTAAATTAAACTTGCTCAATTAAGCTTTGACAAAAAAAAAAAATCAGAGCTACAGTCGATTTTGTACTCTTCAGTTTTAGTAAATTATCCCCAATGTGAACCTCATTTCCTGCTAGAGGACATCCTATGTGTACAGCAGCCTGCTGACTCCTTCCACCGCAAAGAAAAGCACAAAGACTTAGTGTTGCCATTGAGGGGTCTAAAATAAGGTATATAGTAAAATGGAAAGGATGTGTGTAAAATTTTCATTAGAGTGTTGATGAAGGGGACTAGGAACCCAGGAAGGCAACATATAAACTTCAAGTGATATTAAAGGCTAAACAATATTGCCCAGAATGGCACTTTCCTCCTCTTCTGGAAGTCCCCTGTCGGCATTGTCCACTTCTCCCTGCTCAAGTGTCTCCTTAGCAAGCCGTGTCCTATGGGGATACCCATGCGTACATGCTCCCAAGCCGCAGGAGCCTATGGTGTCTCATGTGAGATCAGTAAGTGAGGGGAGGTGTGCTGCAGGCGAGACAGTGCTGGAGCAGTGAGAAGTGGCGGATGAGTGTTTCGGGAAGGGGGGGCACAGTAGGGTGTTTTTTTACTTTAATGCAGGTAATGCATTAAGGTAAAAACACTTTCAGCTTTAAAAGAATCTTAGTTGGAATTCGACTTTAAGGGCCAAATCTAGGAAAACTATTATAATTAGGGTTACCACCTTATCTCTTGAAAACACACATGAATTACATAGGGCCGTGGCGGATTACAGTGATAATTATTTTTACTCTGTGCCTTACCTGCAGAGAACTAGCTTCAGGGCCCGTGTAATTCATATGTATTTGCTTTCAAAGGGATGAGGTGACAGCCTTAATTGCGTGCACACTTTACATATCTGTTTCAAATTTAAAACAGACTTCAGTGTTTTGATCTTGGAAATTAAACACAGAGGCATCTCAGATGTATCCAGGCCATACTGTGATCTATCCAACCATGCTCCAACCCAATTTTCTCAGTGGTAAATTGAGGCTGGCCTAGCAACCTAGAGATCTCTAGTACTTCTGTTAATTTAGCATAAAATGCATGCACTAAAAGTTAAGAGCTAGAGGAAATACATAGGGGAAAAAAAAAATCAGTGGCGAATGCTTGGGCAGACCAAAGGAAACAAGCACTCGCGGGAGGCCTGCATATGAACTGTAACAATTACTTCAAGCTAATGGTAGTTCACAGTGATCAGCTGGGGAAATAACCAGATTAACTTCAAAGCATTTTCCGTAAGTAAAGTATTGCGTAGGAAGCCTCGCTATTGCAATTGGTTTCTCTGCTCCACAGAAGTAACAATTAAAAAAGAATCACAATATATGCAAAAATAAAAAAAAAGTATTATTTTTTTATATTCTTTGTAACATTAAACTGTTCTGTTTCCATTTCAGTCTTCTTCATCGTCAATTAATCAGCCTTGGGGAACTAGCGCTTAGTAGTTACAATTGCAACGCACCACTAGGTTTTTCAATGACTCACTCTCTCGGTTATTTATTTTCTTCTACATTCCTGTGCCTTTTTTCAATACATACAAAAATAAATTTGATTAGAGTAGGTCATATGGCCCTCAATCTTCTATTATGTATTTTTCTCTTGTCGAATTTGAACAATTAGTCTATTATGTATTTCTATTTAAGGTAGTCTTTTTACTTTTTTTTTTTTGCATTGCTATATATATATATATATATATATATATATATATATATATATATATATATATATATATATATATATATCTTTATGGTCCTGTTAATGGCATTAATAAGGCACCATTTAATTTCTACTAGAGATGCCTACATGTTGTAGAACATTTTGCTGGTTAATAGTCTGCTCCATTCATCGTCCTTTCAGGCTGCTATAAATATTATTATGTGATTAGCGATGCAAACTCCTGCAGATGCTGTGTACACCTGCAGGAGAAGAATGCTGAATTAATTCTTGGGGAGGCTATGGAGACTGTGATGAATTCACAAGGGGAGTTAATGAGCCCACTTCATTCCAAGACTGTTAAAAAAAAACAGCATAAACACTCTGTGGGGGATAATAAGACAATCATAGCCCCGGAGACATACAGGTTTATTAAATAAGGAAGTGCAAAGAGCAAGCTGAAGTGCAAAGTGCAATAACCCATTACAGCCAATCAGATTTCTCTGAAGTAAAAAAGGTAAAGAAGTTGCCATGGGTTGCTGCCCTTTACAGAGTACCGTAAGCCTAATTGTAGTCACATCAATATATATGCAGTATATACAGTAGAGGCAAAATTTTTATGTTTTAGATAACACTTTAAAACAGGCACGCAATGACAAAGTAGAAAAAAGCACTGAAAATGAAATGGACAAAGAACTCTTGATGCCTCAGTATTTCCAGGGCTTATTTTCAGCAGGGGTATGCAGTTTCATTACCTGCAGTACTGAATGTATGTAATGGTAAAGGGTGCTGGGATGTGCTGCAGGGTCTATTGATGCTGGCTGCTGGAGGATCTATTGTCACTGGAGGGAATCTTTTTTTTGGGAGGTATATTTCTGCTGGTGGGGAATCTATTGTTTCTGGTGGTGGGTCATATGTTGCTAAGGGGTCAATTGTCATTGGGAGGGATCTACTGTTGAGTGAGGGGTCTATTGCTGCTGGAGGGTCTATTGATGCTGGCTGCAGAGAGATCTGTTGTTGCTCCTGGGGGTCTATTGTTGCTGGGGGAAGGAATTTTGTTGTTGGTGGTCCATTGATGCTTGCTGCATGGGGAAATAGTTTGCTTTTCTTGTTATCATTAGCACATTTCATACAAATGACTTAGCACCACAAAATTATACTTGGTTCTGTATTCTCTAAAAGGGGTGGTGCTTGGAGGTGGGAAGGGGGTGGCAGCAAAGAACAGTACTCGGAAGTGGGTAGGGGGGGAGACAAGGGGTGATTAGGAAAAGGTGGAGTTCCTGCACCTATTCTCAGAGAAAAAACACCCTGGTTATTTCTATGGTAACATTGTGACTAATGTGGTTAAGGTGATGATGAAAATATAGTGGCAAACTGGAATTGGTTCAGATTCAGGGCGGTGAGCGAGAAACATCAAAGAATAAACATGATGCTGTAGAAGATAAACTATAACATGTGACCATAATAGAAATGATATCCAGAGGGTGGGCTTCCTTGCCTACGGTTTGTGGGTAGAAAAGATATAGCTTGCATGGTTTATGTGACAACATGGAGCCTGAGACATTTACCGACCATGAGAGTGTGTACGTGCTAAAAGGCCAGCAAGCAAGCCCCTTTGTACTTCATGCCCGACGGCCTCTTGACCAACCAGGATCTCCATGGCACCTCCGTTATCTTGGAAAGCCAGAAGCAGGAGACAGAAGTCATCACACATTGGTCAGGAACTATGTCGATATTGCAACCTCAGAAGTCCTGCCTGAATTTCTTCAAGAAATGGGCTTCAGAATGAACCATGTAGGTATGCCTAGTCTTGATTTATATATTATTATATGTAGATGTTAAGTTTGGACTTTGTATTGTGGATTTAGTCACTTTCCACTGTGTACCTCCCAAGCTGTTTCTAAATCAATTGAACCATTTGTTTTTTTCTCTTTTTGCTGCTTACAAATTTTGTTGCTATGAAGCCCTTAATCATGCTTTAGGCTCTTGCTTTCAGGATGTCACTCTTAGCAATGGGGTTGTTTGAAAATCTTTGGACTGGCAATTTTTCTCTAAATTGCTAGACAGCATATGCCATATGCAACCTATGTAAGTAAATGTTTGTTCAAATACAGATATGGGAGCACCTTTTACCACATACCATCACACTCTTAAAGTGTTACTAAACCCAGGACTCTTCATTCACTATATCTGGTCTTCCACAGTACACAGAACATGGAAATGCAATAGTTTTAGTCAGGGTTTTTTTTTCTCAGAGAATAGGTGCAGGAACTGCCCCCTTCTGAGTCACTTCTTATCTCCACCCCTTACCAACCTCTGAGCACCATTCCTTGGTTTCATCCCCTACCCACCTCTCAGTACGGCCGCTTTTAGAGCATACAGAGTCAAGTACAATTGTGTGGTGCTAAGTAATTTGTATGAAATTTGTTAATGATAGCAAGAAAAGTAGTAGCAGTAGCAATACTTGCAGTAGTAGCAAGTAGTAGCAAGTAGAAAGTAGTAGCAAGAAAAGTAGTAAAATAGATTCCCCACAGCTAGCACCAATAGAAACCCCAGCAACAATAGATTCACTCAGAAACAATAGACCTCCCCCAGCAACAATGGACCCCCACAGCAAAATACCACCCAGCAGCAACAGCAGATCTCCCAGCAGCCAGCATCGATAGACTATCCAGCATCCAGCAACAATAGACCCCCTCCATCAATAGTATATCTCTTCCAGCAATAATTGACTCACCAGAAATGATAGACCGCCACTCAAAAATAGATCCGCTCCAGCAACAAGAGACCATCCAGCCCACCCCAGCACCCCTTGGCATTACATACATTCAATGCTGGAGGTGCCGGGGCTGCCTTCCCCCATGCTCCTGCTAAAATAACGCCCTGAAATATAAACTGCTAAATAGCTTTTCTCATTAGCAGTATATAGTAGTCTTGTGAATTCTATCAGTGTCTGGTTAAAGCTTGTAGGAATAAATAAAAACTCTCTAGCAATACACACCCAATTGAGCATGTGCAGCTTGTCCTCTACCCTCTGTAATATACAGAGATGAGTTGGAGACACTGGAAGAAGTGAGATCCAGAGGAGACAGGATCAAACAGCCTTTTTACACAATGTAGAGAAACCCCTTAGGTTCCACAGTGAGTATAACGAGCATGCTTTACTGCATATACAGACTGATTTTACTGTTGTGAGTTTAGTAACACTTGAAATTAAATGATTAGTGCAGTTCCTACTCACAAAAACAAACAACACAAAAACAAAGAACATTTCATACTTTCCTGGCATTATTCTCTGATGTGCTTTTCCGTAACAATAAAGTAGGAAGTCTAAGCAGTAGAAAATGCAAGCTGAAATAAAAAAGCTTGTCTGACAAGTGCTAATTTTTCTCATAACCACATTGGCATGGGCATTCTCTTAATTTTATTTTTCCTACTACCCTATGCGGATAAGTCAATAATAAGCGGACAATCTCATATCAGCTGGTTGATTCCTCTACAGTGTACTGAGCCCCAATGAAGGTCACCAAGCTGCTGCTAATACCTCTACCATGCTAATACCTCTACCATGTTCTATTTTGCAGGCACACATCTTCAAATATGTGTTGTACTCCCTGGAAGTAGTAACTATGATCAAGGAAATTTCAAGTCTTTGATCTTGAAATTTGTGAAAGCCACAGAAAAGATGCACCACAGTAAGCCCTTGTACACACGATCAGAGATTCCGTCGGAATGTGTCCGATCGGAGCGTTTTGTCGGATATTCCGACTGTGTGTGGTCTGCATCGGACTGTTTCCATCGGAATATCCGTCGGACCAACTTTTCCACCTTATTTTCCGACAAAATGCTCTGATCAGACATACTCAGATCATGTGTAGCCTACTCCGACGGACAAGGTGTCACGCATGCTCACAATCAAATTCCGACACGGAAGCGCTCGCTCAGGTAAAACTACTGCTCATAATCGATATAGCACATTCGTCACGCTGCAATGTTAAAAATTCTTTCATGAAGTGCAGTCTCTTTTTCTTTACAATACTGCAAGAAGGAACTTCTTTTGCTGCTTATAGTCACACACTTCTCCCGAACGTATTTCCTGACTCTTTTTTACTCATTTCAGCAATACAATTTTTGAAATCGTCACATCTACACAATTTAATTATTTGTTTCTTGTTTTTTGGGTGAATTTTGTGTTTTTTTTTATCCTAAACATCTCCTTTTTTGTCAGCTTGCTCATTTTTCCATTTTTTGGGGTGTGTTTTGTGTGTAAACTTACCACAACAACATTATTATATTTTTTATATTTTCTTTTTTAATCTACAGGAGGTTGTTTAGTGTTGGTACCCCTTGTTATTCATTTCACTTTGTATTTTTGAAATGTACCTGCCTGCTCACAAATAAACTGGCCTTTTTGAAGTAAAACACATACGCAAGTATTTCTTCAAACAAAAAAAAAAACTTTTTTAACAAACATTTTTCTTTCTTGTCCCCAAGGTTTTGGTCACTACTGTCTATTGATATGTGGATCACTTTCTAAAATCACCAATTAGTGAGCAAAAATCAAGTTAAAGTGGAGGGCCGCCCTGAAAAAAGAAAATACATTAAAAATTAGAAAAAAATCATTAAAAAAAATTAAAACTAGAAATGCCTATTGCTAGGCACATCATCCTAATCTGCCTCTTCCTCCTCTGCGGAGATCTTCTTTCTTCTCTCCTCCGTGCGGCGTCTTCTGGGTAATGGGTCGCGCTGTGTTCTGGGAACTGTGTGTCCCAGAACACAGCGCATCCCATTTACAAAGCGCTGCGCGACTCGCACATGCGCAGTAGGAAACGGGCAGTGAAGCTGCAAGGCTCCACTGCCTGTTTTCCTTACCCAAAATGGCGGCGCCGGGACCCGAGACCGAGGGACGGGTCAGCCTCGGGCGGCCGACATCGCGGGCGCCCTGGACAGGTAAGTGTGCTTATTAAAAGTCAGCAGCTACGGTGTTTGCAGCTGCTGACTTTTAATTTTTTTTTTTCAAAACCAGCCCTCCTCTTTAACATCATTCATTTATACTCCCAAAATATGTACAACAATACTATACCTGGCTCAAGCTGGGCTCCCCCAGTTCTTCCTGAGTGGAAGGCCCAGGTTGGGCGTCGGAAGACTCAGCGGGTGTGGAATGTAGCATAGGACGCGTGGAAGGAAGAGTAGAGAGTGATTCTCTGGCCTCAGCCTGGTCTGACAGAAACTGCATCCTGTTATAATACCACAGCCTAGGGACATAAACCTCATCTGCTGAAGCACCAGATTGCATGGAGTCCAGCACCTTCTTCCTCTCCTTCAGATATGTACTCCACAGGTCACCGATTTTCTTTTTTAAACAGTTGACATCTGCCTTGGGGACCACCGGCTTCACAAACTCAACCAGTTTGTCCATTGCTGCCTGCCTCTTTAGTTTGTTACTATACTGAGGCAGGGCATCTTTTTGTATTTTTCGATGAACAGAGGGAGGAAGCTATGATCATTGAACCCGTCCATAATGTCTGCAAGACACAACACAAGACAAACCCTAATGTCAGGCTAAACTCCACTAATGCAGGCCTCAGTCTAGAAGCAGTATAGCCTAGTGATGTACCAAGTTCAAAATGTTACCTTCGTTTGCACGTTCGTTGCCTCAGCTTCTCCCTCTGTTCACAGATCGTACGGATGACACACGCGTGTTGCGTTTTATATACAGTGCACATGCGTGAGACTCCGCCCGCCCCTGACGTTCTTTCTAGACTATTCCCCGCCCCTTCGCTTTCGGCGCAGTGGGGAGAGCACATGGCAGAGAGAACGCAGGTGCGCAATCAGAGTTCCACTAACGAGGAGGAGGGTGAGGAAAGCCCGGAGCCTGAAACGTCCCGATCCAGGAAGAGAAGATTTAAGGCCTCAAATATGTCTTTTGGAGAGATGTTGGAGATGGTGGACATATTGAACAGGACCGACTATGATGGGAAGTATGGACCTTAGCCAAACTCAAATATCAGAAAGGCCAAGATCATGACTAAAGTTGTGAAAAGTCTTCAGAAGAATTTTGGGGTACACCGATCCAAGGATCAACTGAGAAAACGCTGGTCAGACCTGAAACTGAGGGAGCACGAGCAGTACATAAGGATCAAGCGTGTTCTTGAAAAAAGTAAGTAGTTGTCGTGTGTTCATATGATTATTCTTGCTTGCATACTGCTACATGTGCTTTGATTTCATGTTGTGCAGTTTAAAATGGCCACTTTCAAGTTCATGGTTTCATTCGTTCATAAGAAACATCATTCTGCAGGTAAGTATTCCAGCTTAACAAAGTGTCCACAATAATGTTCTCACCTTGGAACTCAGCCAAAAAACACAATTATACAACACTTCCAAGCAATGTTTCATAGTCCTATTTCTGCCCTCTGTGTGCTAATTATTCTTTTTTTACATTCTCATAGGGGAGAGAAGACTCGGCAAGTATGAGGACACTAGGGACCCCACCCCTCCCAAAGAAGGCAAAATTCCAAAAACAGAAGCAGAGGAGCAGGAGGAGGAGGAGGAAGGAGAGATCGTTGAAGTTGGACAAATTGTCACCACAACAGGTGAGTGTCGGAGACCACAGCTTCCGGTAAGCTCATCAATGTATGTCACCATATTTATAATACATGGTGTGTTTTTTTGCTTTGCTTTGTAGGTGATGTGGAAGAAGAATCTCATTTTACCAGTGAAAGTGCCCAGATCCTGATTGGGGAGATAATGGGTTGTAATCGGGATTTAGAAAATATACAGCAAAACATCAATGATGTTAAAAATAAAATGAAGAACATCATTGATGTTTTGTGGAGATTGTGAAACACCCCAAACTAGCTAGGGTTTTAAATTTTGGCTTTTAAAACACAACTTTTGTATTTTTTGAAAGCCCAAATTTGGAAGATGCACAGAGTTTGTCAACATGCGCTATCTCCCATCATGGGGGATCAATGTACGTGTTTTGTGGAAAGTGGCTGAGATGAAGGGGTTGCAGCCCCAACACATGTACATTGATCCCCCATGATGGGAGATAGCACATGTTGACACACTGTGTGCATCTTCCAAATTTGGATTTTCCAGGGGTGACACCCCATGTGATGAAGGCAATATCAGCCTAGTTTGTACATACTCATGTCTGATATTGTCTTCACTTTTCAAAGTTGAACTTTGTAAGTTCCTGTGTTCTGTATGTTACGCTTTGATACATGCCTGTTTACACAAAAACACAAAGTGAAATAAAAATTACCTGAAAGACTGTTTTTGATACACCCAATTTGTTGGTTTGTTGTAAAACCCTTTTCTAAACGCACATGTGAATGTGCTTGGATTAAAAAGTTAAATTATCAACAATGTGTGGCTTCCTTTTTCATTGCGCAAAAGATGTATTTGGAGTAAAATTGTTTTTTTCGGTGAGAATGGGTGTTATTTACTAAAGGTAACTCAACTTTGCACTCCAAGTGCAGTTTCAGGTGCACTTTTGCAGTGCACTTGTAGTGCATAGTGGATGTGCCTTTAATAAAAAAAACACCCACAGTGATGTGTTAATTTGGACAATCATGCCATTTTCCTGCCATGGTGCTGAAAATGAGCTAGATTTTGGTCAGTAATGCACTACATACATTAGTTACCAAAAACAAGGTGTGTGTGTAGCAGACCCACAACATAATAAGATTATCTGAAGAAGAGACTGTCCCCTCATCTCGCTCAGAACTTGGGTTTGCACTGTTGGTGAAAAAGGCACAACAAGAAAAAACATAAATTTACATAGGAGACACCTAAAAGCAAGCCAAGCAGTAAATGAAGGAGTTTCAAAGATAAATGTATTCATTTAATGCCACTCAGACATTGTCTGGCATATCAATGGCCCCAATACCCACAAAGTAGTCCATGTATTGGGTTCTTTGGGGGGCACTTTGGGGGTACTCATGGGTACTTTGGGGGGAAAGCCAGGATGAGCAGCTTCAAGGCCCGTGAGGTTATCATTTTCCAGCAAGTCTACTTCTTGTTGGACAACTGAGACCGCATAGTTTGCAGAATGTCTTTTTAGAAAATTGTGAAGAACACAGCAGGCCAGCACAATGTGATTTAGTTTGTATTCCGCCATGTGGATAGACGTTAAAAAAAGGCGGAACCAGCTGGCCAGTATTCCAAAGGTGTTCTCCTCCACTCTACGGGCTCTGGACAGGCGGAAATTAAAAATCCTCTGGTCCGGGGTGAGGGTCCTCATCGGGAAAGGCCGCATCAGATGGTTCACCAGGGCAAACGCCTCATCCACGACGAAGATGAATGGGAGTCCTTCCTGATTCTCCTCTGGGGGTGGCAAGCCCAGACTGCCACTCTGGTGACGCCAGTAGAACTCCGTCTGGGAGAACACTCCACCATCCAACATCCGTCCATTTTGCCCCATGTCCACATACAAAAACTCATATGTCGCAGACACCACCGCCAACATCACGATACTATGAAACCCCTTGTAGTTAAAATAGTATGACCCCGAGTTGGGTGGTGGGATGATGCGGATGTGCTTCCCATCAATTGCACCTCCACAATTGGGAAAGTCCCAACGATTGGCAAAGTGGGAGGCCACAGTCTGCCATTCCTGTGGCGTTGAAGGACACTGTGGTGTGAAACAAGACCAAAAATTAGTAATTTTACAAATCAACATTGCAAGCAGATTAGACACAAACATTTTTGGCCAAGATCAGTATAATATTTTGGGAACTGAGTATTTAAAGCCTAAAGTATAAGGTCCCCTTATCAGAGTCATCACCCCCCCATCCCCCCCATCTGATGGGCCCTTGCTAAAAAATGAGGGGGGGGGGGTGTTTTGGACAGGTAACCCTCTACACTTGATTGAGAGCTGAATGCCTAAATAATGTGTGATACTTTGGGAAGCTCTTCCTTACTTACACTATTGGCAGCCCACCGGACAGGTAAGAAGTGTCATAATACCAAAAAGAAAACAAAATGGAAGCACATTTTGACATTCTGCTATTACATATAAAGATAATAATAGGGGGAAAAAAATAAAAAATTATAGCATTTGAAAGTATGGAGGCAGGCCCTTGCACTACATGCTTAGGTGAATTCATCCATAAATGTGACCATCAAAAAGGTAGATATTGTATTGGGTTTGGTAAAGTCAGAAGATAGAGGATTGCTATCAGCTGAGCTAGCAGTTGGGGGGAGGGGGGTTCCTAATGAGTTTGGCACAACCAAAAAAAGGTCACTCTGCATGAATTGAAGCACAGACATCACATTTGTAGACATTTTAGGGGGTGTTTAGGGGAAAGCAATACTATGGAGCTGACAAAAGACATTGGTAAGTGACTAGACTATAGTTTTATGGGCCAAGAAGAGCATGGTGGAGAAGTTAGTGAGGCAAATATGCATGAGGACAAAGGGGCAGAGCATATGAATTAGAGCATATTGCAATGATGGTAATTAGGGAATGAGGAAAGAAATCCAAGACATTAGCAATCATTAAATACATAGAATGTGATGTTAAAGGATAAAACTTACCTTCATATAGTCCTTCTGCAGGACCTGAATGATGGCAGAACAGGTCTCTGGAATAATGATCCCCAGAGCCTGGGGGGAGATGCCTGTAGAGAACTTGAGGTCCTGAAGGCTTCTCCCAGTCGCCAAGTAGCGCAATGTGGCGATGAGCCTCTGCTCCGGAGTGATGGCTTGCCGCATGCAGGTATCCTGCCTGCTGATATAAGGGGTCAGCAAAGCCAGCAGACGGTGAAAAATGGGGTCTGTCATCCGGAGATAATTCCTGAAATCATCAGGATTATTCTCCCGGATCTCATGGAGCAAAGGCATGTGCGAGAACTGGTCACGCTGGCGCAACCAATTCTTGGTCCACAAACGCCTCCCCTCCCTGTTCATGGATCAGGCTTGTGTCAAAGTAAGAACCCCAACATGACGCCCCTGCACAGCACAAACTCTACGACGAGTACGTAGACGAAACATGGTTTCAAAACGGTCGGCTGGTCAGAACGGACAACAGAAAGCACCGATAAACAGCAATGTCTGAAAGAACGAACTGAATAGCAGAAGCAAGCAGACAATAAGAAATGCAAATCAAAGCGTACTATACCAAGATATAGTCCACAATGAGAAACAAATACTTACTGACTACACGCACTGATTATCAGATACGCAAAGACAAGCAGAAACTGAAGAGCAGTAGCGATCTGAATCACTAATCTGAAAAGCACGAATCGTCTCTCACCAAACTTCTACTAACACGCGATACACACGAGATCAGCAGAAGGAGCTCAAAGGGTGCCGGACGTGGTGCTGAACTTTCCTTTTCTAGTCCCGCCGTATGCGGCAACATCACTTCCGGACCTAGTCCGGAATTAATCTGTCGGAATAACTCTGACGGATTTGGTCGTCGGAATCTCCGATCGTGTGTACAAGGGCTAACAGAAACCGTTAACAATGTTATGAACGGCAAAGTCAAGATTCAAGACCAAATGCATGTGCTTCTTCAGATCCTCATTTTAGGGCAAAAAAAAGAAAACACAGCCATTCACTGCATGTCCCCCTCCCTATAATACATGTATGGTGAAGTACTACAATAGCATGATGCATTTTACGACATACCCCATGAGGATATTGATACAAACTCCCTACTTGGATTACTTGGCATAATGTTGCTGACATTCCTAAAAAATCTAGAGCCTATAGAACAGTGGTTCTCAACCTTCTAGTTCTGTGACCCCTTGATAAAATTTCCCAAGTTGTGGGGCCCCCCAAAGAGTAAAATTATTTTTTTTGGTCATTTCATTGCTGTAATTTAGCAACTGTTATGAATCGAAATATAAATATCTGATATGCAGGATGTGTTTTCATTCTTACAAATGTAACATCTTAAAGCGTAGTAATTAATCACAAAAACAATCTGTAATATACAAAGCAAAATATTTTTTTAAAATTAACATATAAGTTACAAATGAATAAAATGCCCCACCGACAGACAGGACTAGTCCCAGGCAGATGGCAGGCGGGGGGGGGGGGGGCACAGTGGGAGCATTTGATGGTTCAGTGGGAGCATTTAATATGGCACAGTGGCTGCGTTTGATGGGTACACTGGCTGCGTTTGATGGCACAGTGGCGGCAATTGATGGGCACAGTGGCTGCGTTTGATGGCACAGCGGCAGCGTTTGGCACAGTTGATTTCAAACTGTTGCTTGTCTTGCAAAATGCTCTCAAACCAAGTTACTCTCAAGCCACGGTTTTACTGTGTTGTGCATAACTTGCGGTTTAATACGCATGCAGTTACGTGCATATAGCCATGCCATTCAATGTGTATTCTGAAATATATGTCAATGGGCTAAATTGCATTGTAGCTGTTGTGAGGATGGGGAGGAGAGGAAGATGCAGGAAGAAAGGAGGTGCAGTAAAGGTAATACACAAGAAAATAAAAGCATATTAAAGGGGGGAAGAGAGGTGCAACATGAGGATGAACCTGGAAGGAAAGCAGTACAGGTTAATTATAATACAAAGGGAAGCAGTAGAGAGACGGTGCTGGAAAGGGAAATTATATTCAGTCTGAGGGCAACGCTGAAGGTGGCGAGGAGGAGCAGTAATGGAGGATGGATGCTGATATTCAGTCTGAGGACAACGCTGAAGGTGGAGAGGAGGAGCAGTAATGGAGGATGGATGCTGATATTCAGTCTGAGGACAACGCTGAAGGTGGAGAGGAGGAGCAGTAATGGAGGATGGATGCTGATATTCAGTCTGAGGACAATGCTGAAGGTGGAGAGGAGGAGCAGTAATGGAGGATGGATGCTGATATTCAGTCTGAGGACAACACTGAAGGTGGAGAGGAGGAGCAGTAATGGAGGATGGATGCTGATATTCAGTCTGAGGACAACGCTGAAGGTGGAGAGGAGGAGCAGTAATGGAGGATGGATGCTGATATTCAGTCTGAGGACAATGCTGAAGGTGGAGAGGAGGAGCAGTAATGGAGGATGGATGCTGGAGGGGAAGGAGAGGGCAGAAGGTGTGCAGATGCTGGAGAAATAGGAAAGGAGCAGTACAGAAACAAGAGGAGGGTTGTAGTATAGGGGGGACACATGAATAAGAGGTAAACTGCAACATAGAAGGGACCCTAGGGGGATAGGAAGGCTGGTGGAGAAGGAGGGAAGCAGTAAAGGCTATAAGGCTAGCAGAAAAAAGTGTCAAGGGCTGTGTTTCACCTCGCCAACCCACCCAACCCTCCTGTGCTGTAAAGGCTGGATGTTTTTTACCTTCAAACATTCTATACATGAAGGTAAAAAAAACTTCTGTGTGCTGCTCTTTCCACAGCACCCCCTAATACTCATGTGAGCCCCCTCTCGATCCAGCAATGTGCACCGGAGCCTCCACTGTCCCAGGTCCCTCTCTCATCATTGTTGCATAGAATACATTAAGATAAAAAAAAAATCTTCTGCCTTTAAAACCACTTTAATAAAGATCTGAAATATTTTTCTAGGCAAGTTCAAAGGGAAGAGGTTAAAAATGAATAGCTCGACTGAGGTGAGTTCAGGTGACTCCTATGGTGCATATATAGGGTGTTTCATTGGTTCAGGGCCACAAGGAGAAAAGGCAAACTACGTCCACCTACAGTGATTTTCCAGTGTCTGCTTTTCTAAATCTATTAAATATTTGATGTAATGAATACTTAATGAAAAAAAAAATGAAACATAAAATACAAAAAAATGTCACAAGGCACTCAGTGAGTTTATAATATGCTTGATCATTGCTTTTGGTATTGTCCACTTATGAACAAAATCTGTGCTAGAAGGCTATATTGTATTAGATTTACATTAAATTTGCAGGTTTTTCATTGCTGGAAATCATTATACTGGTCTTCAAAGTTTGTACTTTATAAGTTAAATCCTAATAATATTTATAATAGCAGCTTTGGGCAAAAAAAGAACAACTCAGTTTTAAAACCTAAAAATCCATACTAAATGTGTTCAGATATAATAAAACATGAGGCCTTACATTCTGATCAGTTTAATATTAGTGAATAAATTCAGCACACTACATGATCAGTACTTCTTATATGGAATCAGCTTGTTAGCACATGATGGCTGCAGAAGCATACTGTCTGTGATGTAAGATGCCATCTGGAGTTTTAACTTAATTTCATTCATTTTTTCAGTTTTTTTTTGTATATTTCTACCTACAAGATATTAAAATATTTTATACTTTCAAATTTTGAGCCATTAAATGTCTATTAAAATTGACAGTGAATTTTCATCACATATATTCATCACAAATATTGTGTATTTTTTTTTTTTACCACTACCACTATTTTTATTTGTATTATTGTTATCTTTATTATGATTAGTAGTGGTATTAGTAATACCAGTAGCAGTAGTACTTGCAAAACTGTCTTTAACCACTTGCTTCCCAAGCCTATTCTGACACTTCTCGCATAAATGTACTTTTTTTTTGCTGGAAAATTAAGTAGAATCACCAAACATTATATATATATACCACTGCACAAAATTCAGGTGAGCTAAAAAAAAATTGCAACACCCACCATTTTACTCTCTATGGCATCTGCTTAAAAAAAAAACCAATATATATCTATCTATCTATCTATCTATCTATCTATCTATCTATCTATCTATCTATCTATCTATATATATATATATATATATATATATATATATATATATATATATATATATACATATGTCGGCTCGCAGGGTCGGGATAGCAGGCGCGCGCACGCCGCCGGAGGCGGGGGTGCTGATGCTCGTGGCCGATGGTCGCGATTACTGGCAGCCACGAGTAATCGTGACCAGGAGACACAGAACAGGGACGAGTGTGTGTAAACACACACTACCCTGTTCTGTTCTGACAGGAGTCATGTGTTATTATTAGCTAGGAACCACGATCCGTCACTTCCTCTAGTCAGTCCCCTCCCCCTTCAGTTAGAATCACCTCCCCGGGAACACAGTTGACCCCTAGACCGCCCCCTAGTGTTAACCGCTTCACTGTCAGTGACATTTTTACAGTAATCAATGCATTTTTATAGCATTGATCGCTGTATTAATGCCAATGGTCCCAAAAATGTGTCAAGATTGTCCGATGTGCCGCCATAAGTTCGCACTCATGATAAAAATTGCAGATCGCCGCCATTACTAGTAAAAATAATAATAATAATAAAAATGCTATAAATCTATCCCCTATTTTGTAGACATTATAAAGTATGCGCAAACCAATCAATATACGATTATTGCAATTTTTTTTACCAAAAATATGTAGAAGAATACATATCGGCCTAAACTGAGAAAAAATTTCTTAAAAAAAAAAAAAATGGGGATATTTGTGTTATAGCAAAAAGTACAAAATAATGAATTTTTTTCAAAATTGTCACTTTTTTTTTTTTTAAAGTGCAAAAAAAAAACCCCGCAGAGGTGATCAAATACCACCCTATTGTTCAAGCTCTATTTTTGGGAAAAAAAGGATGTCAATTTTGTTTGGGTACAACGTCGCACAACTGCGCAATTGTCAGTTAAAGTGACGCAGTGCCGAATCACAAAACGTGCTCTGGTCAGGAAGGGGGTAAATTATTTCGGGACTGAACTGGTTAATTGAAAAACTTCTCAGTCTGCTTTCATGAGCTGTAAACCTAATAACTTAAACACTATTAAATAATCATCAGAATTTAAGCATCCAAACAGTCTCAGTATTCAGTTAGATAAACGCTTTATCACAAAGTTAAAATGGGCATTTTTTTTGCCATGATGATTGCTATTTTTAGCCCTGTTTCTGTTTTTACAGCTTTCATTGCCTATAATTGTAAAAAAAAAAAAAAAAAAAAAAAAAAATTATTGTTATGGAAAATAATGATCATTATATTTTAGTGAATTTAGCTTTTTGTAAGTTTAGAGCTTTCTATTGTAGAATTTTAGATTTCTAGCAGAAGTAATATAAAATAATAAAAGTAAAATTGAAGCATTATTGGATAAAATTGAACACTACATTAATATTCTTTTGTTTACATTAAATAATCAATGTGAAACATTCAATTTGACGGTATGTGGAAGGCTACAGCTGGCATTTAATGGGGCTTAAATGGCAGAAGGAATGGGCAGATGGTTGGAAATATGCCGATGTTGTTTAGAAAAAAAGGGTACTTGTTGTTAAGAAATTACATGACTACCTTGCTTTAAAAGGAAAAGAAAAAAAAAAACATAATTCTTTCTTCATTGATTCATTAGGCAAGAAGGTTAATTAAGTGTTCTGGCCTCTACAGAATGAAGTCCTAAGCCACTCATTTTTTCTTTTCATTTCATTTCATTGGCATAAATCAGTTCACCCTTTTTCTCTAGTACTGTTACAAATGAGCAAAAATGTATTCATATTTAAACATAAATGCCTATATGTTTCCTTCAAAGTTTTATCACAGCAGCAGAAGCCAACAACATCAAAGGTTGCTGTATAGTCTAGGGCAGGGATATGCAATTAGCGGACCTCTAGCTGTTGCAGAACTACAAATCCCATGAGGCATAGCAAGACTCTGACAGCCACAAGCATAACACCCAGAGGCAGAGGCATGATGGGACTTGTAGTTTTGCAAGAGCTGGAGGTCCGCTAATTGCATATCCCTGGTCTAGGGTATGAAATACAAATTCTCACTTTGTATTACTATGGCGTTTAGATATTGCTCTTCTCTCTAAAGCTGCAGGCCTGCATTTACTGTACGTTATTCCAAAATAAATACAAGAGGGGGTTTTACACATTTGGGTCTGAAAAAGGAAACCCAAACCACTTGGTGAGCGAATATGATCACAAGTCATCAGGCTCATTATAACTCCAGTGATTAGTACAGTTCTGTAGTCTCTTCTTTTCTTGCGAAGTACAGATCTGTAGAAAACGGTCCCTTGACTCACCATACTCAGACGCAGGCACAGCTCCTGTGAATCCTTTTCCTCGAATCCCCTGGGTTCTAACAAGCACCTAGGCTCCTGGATATTCCTAGGTAATAAAGTGATGCTGATGATCAGAGAAACTGCACCTGATGAAGCAGAGGTGGTTTGGCATGTGATTTGCAGCTAGGTATATTATCCTCCTTTATTAGTCTTGGTATGGGGACAGCCATGCAAGAACCCAATGGCATGCAGCTTCTATAGGAGGCCCAGCCACTGCAAAGAACACTTCACAAATTGCTACTAGAGTACCATGGTTCAAGTGGTATGGCCCTGCATGTCCAGCTGCCCACCTGTGACACCAGATCTGAGGCTCCTCCTGCTGCTTGCCTGTGCTTCCAGCCCAGAGAATCCCCAAGCGGTTTCCTTGTCAGCATTTTTTTTCCTCCAAACACTGGGAGTCCTCCTCCCCGAGAAGTCACATGTACAGTCATGCCAATGAACATCTAAATGAGTCATTGAAATATTGAGAGGAAGTGCTTTGTTCAGATGAGACAAAATTTAGTTCTCTTGCTTTAACTTGAGTCGCTGTGTTTGGAGGAAGAAAAATGCTGACTATAACCCTAAGAACACATCCCTACAGTCAAGCACAGAGGTGGACACATGATGCTTTGGGGCTGTTTCTCTTATAAAGGTACAGGGCTGACTTTGCCATATTGAGTGGCCAATGAACGGGGCCATGTATTGTAAAATCTTGGATGAGATCCTTCCCTGAGCCAGAACACTGAAGATGGGTCATGAATGGGTCTTCCAGCATGACAATGACCCAAAACATACTGCCAGGGCAACAAAGGAGTGGCTCAAGAAGAAGTACATTAAAGTCATGGAGTGACTAAGTCAGTTTCCAGACCTTAATCCTATAGAAAATTTATGAAGGGAGTTGAAACTTCAAGTTGACGTAAGACAGCCAAGAAACCTTAAGGATTTAGAGATCATCTGTAAAGAAGAGTGGACCAAAATCCCTCCTTCGATGTGTGAAAACCCAGTCACCAACTACAAGAAACGTCTTACCTCTGTGCTTGCTAACAAGAGTTTCTCCACCAAGTACTAAGTCACGTCTTGCTTGGGGATCAAATACTTGTTTTACTCACTGAATGGTAACTTAATTATATAATTAGTTTTATGTGTTTTTTTATGGATTTGTGGTTGATATTTTGTCTGTAAGATTTAAAATACACCTGTGATAAAAATTATAGACCCTTCATTTTTTTTTGTAAGTGACAAACTTACAAAATCTGCATGGGAGAAAAATAATTATTTTCTCCACTGTATATAAGCATCTTTTTTGACCCTGTGTACAATGTTAATTTAACTCTACAATTGTTTAGTAAAATTCAAGCTGGTAAATCTACCTACTGTCTGATCTTTTTGACAGCTGTCATAATTTCAGCCTTGGGAATTCACTGAAATCACTCATTTTCCGAAGACAGAACTGTGCAAAACCTGCAGTCCTACGAGTAAGCTTAACCACTTCAGCTCCGGACCAATAAACACCTTAAGGACCAGAGGTCTTTTTGCAATTTCGCACTGCGCTGCTTTAACTGGTAATTGCGCGGTCATGCAATATTGCACCCAAACGAAATTTGCGTCCTTTTCTTCCCACAAATAGAGCTTTCTTTTGATGGTATTTGATTGCCTCTGCGATTTTTTTTTTTTGCGATATAAATGGAAAAAGAGCGAAAATTTTGAAAAAAAAAGATATTTTCTTCTTTTTGTTATAAGAAAAATCGAATAAACTAAATTTTAGTCATACATTGAGGGCAAAATTTATTCAGCCACATGTCTTTAGTAAAAAAAATGTCAATAAGCGTATATTTTTTGGTTTGCGCAAAAGTTATAGCGTCTACAAACTAGAGTACATTTTCTGGAATTTACACAGCTTTTAATTTATGACTGCCGATCTCATTTCTTGAGGTGCTAAAATGGCAGGGCAGTACAAATCCCCCCCAAATGACCCCATTTTGGAAAGTAGACACCCCAAGGAAATTGCTGATGGGTATGTTGAGCCCATTGAATATTTATTTTTTTTGTCCTAAGGGATTGAATAATGACAAAAAAAAAAAATAAAATTTTTTTTACAAAAAGTTGTCACTAAATGATATATTGCTCACACATGCCATGGTTATATGTGGAATTGCACCCCAAAATATATTCCGCTACTTCTCCCGAGTATGGCGATACCACGTGTGTGGGACTTTTTGGGAGTCTAGTCGCGCACGGCACCCCGAAAACCAATCACCACCTTCAGGATTTCTAAGGGTGCAAATTTTTGATTTAACTCCTCACTACCTATCACAGTTTCGAAGGCCATAAAATGCCAAAATAGCACAAAACCCCCCAAAATGACCCCATTTTGGAAAGTAGACACCCCAAGCTATTTACTGAGAGGCATGTTGAGTCCATGGAATATTTTATATTTTGCCACAAGTTGCGGGAATATTACAAACTTTTTTTTTTTTGCACCAAGTTGTCACTAAATGATATATTGCTCACACATGCTATGGGCATATGTGAAATGACACCCCAAAATACATTCTGCTGCTTCTCCCGAGTACGGGGATACCACATGTGTGGGACTTTTTGGGAGTCTAGTCGCGCACGGCACCCCGAAAACCAATCACCACCTTCAGGATTTCTAAGGGTGCAAATTTTTGATTTAACTCCTCACTACCTATCACAGTTTCGAAGGCCATAAAATGCCAAAATAGCACAAAACCCCCCCAAATGACCCCATTTTGGAAAGTAGACACCCCAAGCTATTTACTGAGAGGCATGTTGAGTCCATGGAATATTTTATATTTTGCCAAAAGTTGCGGGAATATTACAAACTTTTTTTTTTTTTGCACAAAGTTGTCACTAAATGATATATTGCTCACACATGCTATGGGCAGAAGTCAAATTACACCCCAAAATAAATTCTTCTGCTTCTCCCGAGTACGGGGATACCACATGTGGGGGACTTTTTGGGAGCCTAGCCACGTACGGGACCCCGAAAACCAAGCACTGCCTTCCGGATTTGAATATAAAATGCTATAAAAAACAAACTAACCAGAGTCACCCGTAACACTTATACGGTGATCAGTGGTGAAAGGGTTAACTAGGGGCAATCAGGGGGTTCAAATTTTTATTAGGTAGTATATGGGGGTCCCTGGCGCTATATAAAAACCTGACGGGGAACCTAAATAACTAACTGGCTAACCAGCGTCACCAGTGACACTTATACTGTGATCGCTGGTGAAAGGGGGTGAAAGGGTTAACTAGCAGCAATCAGGGGGTTAAAACCATTATTGGGTAGTATATCGGGGTACCTAGCGCTATAAAAACCTGGCGGTGAACCTAAAAAAATAACTAGCTACCTAGCGACTGTAGCGACACTGATGCAGCGTTCAGAAAAATTATCGCTTAGTGACACTGGCAAAAGGGGGTGAAAGGGTTAACTAGCGGAAATCAGGGGGTTAAAACCATTATTGGGTAGTATATCGGGGTACCTAGCGCTATAAAAACCTGGCGGTGAACCTAAAAAAATAACTAGCTACCTAGCGACTGTAGCGACACTAATGCAGCGATCAGAAAAACGATCGCTTAGTGACACTGGCAAAAGGGGGTGAAAGGGTTAACTAGCGGCAATCAGGGGGTTAAAACCATTATTGGGTAGTATATTGGGGTACCTAGCGATATAAAAACCTGGCGGTGAACCTAAAAAAATAACTAGCTACCTAGCGACACATGCAGCGATCAGAAAAATGATCGCTTAGTGACACTGGCAAAAGGGGGTGAAAGGGTTAACTAGCGGCAATCAGGGGGTTAAAAACATTATTGGGTAGTATATCGGGGTACCTAGCGCTATAAAAACCTGGCGGTGAACCTAAAAAAATAACTAGCTACCTAGCGACTGTAGCGACACTAATGCAGCGATCAGAAAAACGATCGCTTAGTGACACTGGCAAAAGGGGGTGAAAGGGTTAACTAGCGGCAATCAGGGGGTTAAAAACATTATTGGGTAGTATATCGGGGTACCTAGCGATATAAAAACCTGGCGGTGAACCTAAAAAAATAACTAGCTACCTAGCGACACTAGCGACACATGCAGCGATCAGAAAAATGATCGCTTAGTGACACTGGCAAAAGGGGGTGAAAGGGTTAACTCTAGGGGCAATCAGGGGGTTAAATCTTTATTGGGGGGTGATAGGGGGCTACCCTGGGCCTAACACTAACTGTCCTGACAGTTTTTACTGTCACAACTGACACTGAATGCATTGATCAGTAAAGAAATGATCAATGCAATCAGTGACACTGTGACTGGGGGGGGAGGGGGGGCGGGGGGGATCGGGGGGCGATCGGGGGGGGGGATCGGGGGGGGTTTGTGTGCCTGTGTGTACCTACATGTCAGTGTAGTGTTGGTGCACACTTACTTTTACTCTTCTCCTCGTAGTCCGGTCAAAAAGACCGCCCCGAGGAGAATGACATCACTTCCTCCTTCCTGTGTAAACAATACACAGGGGAGGAAGCTTCTCATTGGCCAGGAGCGATCCAGAGGGGGTGGCCGAAAACCAACGGCCATCCCCTCATCACGGAGCGCTCCTGGACCGAATCGGACCGCCGTAACCAGCGGGAGGGGGTCCGATCGGACCCCCCACCCGCTGGAAGGCAATCACGTAGATGTACGTGATTGTGCCTGCCTGTGCCATTGTGCTGACGTACAATGGCAATACGGCGGTCCTCAAGTGGTTAAAGTCCAGAGTATAAGTGGCTCAGGTTACCAGATTAGAGTTACAAAGGCAGTCTGGTGCTAGAACTCTTGCTCTCGTGTTCATGGCGATACCTCACATGTGTGAATGTTTGAATACCTTTGCGCTCTAGCAGGTGGGGCGGGGGGCATGTGGTAATGGTCAGTGGTGCTTTCATTTTTTAATTGTATTATTCATTTATTTTAATTTAATTATTTTCTTTTTTACACTGTCTCTTTCAATTTCTTGTTTAACAACATCCCTTGTGATAGCGTGGGTAGTGACAGGTACTTTTTACTAAAAGATCTGGGGTCTATTAGACCCCAAGTCTCTCCTCTGCCCTTAAAAGCATCTGATCTGTTTGATCAGATGCTTTCACAAGCCAGTAACAGCTTGTTTACATCCTGGTGAAACTGGAAGTGACAAAATCCATGCCGGTTTCTTGTACCATAGAGATCACAGGAATTATCTGATCCTTGGTCATATAATGTCCTACAGGCAGAAAGTGGTTGAAGTGGCTCTGTCACTAAAGGGTCAAACAGCAAAATGACATACCTGTAAAAAGAAGAGACACTACATTTACTTTTCTGGCTGCTTGTGTCTTGAAACATTGCTGTTCCCAGGTCACTGCAAGTGGGATGGGTTGAATACCTGTTTTTCCCACTGCACACAGTGGTTCCTCCTACACAGTCATACATCCTGTAGTGATGTACAAACCGGTGGGAGGAACCACCGCATGTGGTGGGGTGTAGAAAGTATTTACACACTTGAAAGTACTGAATACATGAAGTGGCCAGAAAGCATCATTATTGTAGTTTCAAGACAGGGTCCCTGCATCCAGGGCTGTTTACTAGCATGCGATCATTACATAAGCGATTACATGGAAGAGGTCATGATTAGCTGCGGGAGCCAGCAGCCTCCAATTGCTTTCAATAAAGCTGCCTCTCACAGCTAATCGTGTGCACCCCCGCTGGGGATCTTGCATCTAATTGAAGTGCTGGTACATTCAATTGTGTGAATGCACCATAAGGCATATAGTCTCAACTTTTACAGGATATTGGAAATACTACAAAGACGTATATACTATAAATGACTGGATAAGAGCATATCTTTTATCTTTAGAGAATGTTGATTAAAGCATTTTATCTTAAAAGAAAAGTTATATGACCTATATAACTGAAGCCTAATGCCGTGTACAAATGACCAGACTTTTCGATGGACTAGGTCCGACAATCTTCCCGACGGACTTTCGGCGGAGTTCCGGCGGACTTTCTGAATGAACGGACTTGGACACACACAGTCACACCAAAGTCCGACAAATTCGAACATGAAGACATACGACCGAACTAGAATAAGGAAGTTCATAGCCAGTAGCCAATAGCTGCCCTAGCTTTGGTTTTTGTCCTTTGGATTAGCATACACACAAACATATTTCTCGGTCCGGTGGAGTTCTGGCGGGAAAAATTAAAACTCGTTCTATTTCTAAAGTCCGTGAATTTTTGGCAAGCAAAGGTCCAATGGAGCCCACACTCAAATTGTCAGACAAACTCGTTCCATCAGACCTTTGCTGTCAAAAAGTCTGGTCGTGTGTACGCGGCATAAGCCTTTTTGTAAGTCAACATGATAAAAGATTACCTTTGCATTTAAGTCAGCGGCAGACAGAATTTTCCAAGATTGTTAACAATGAAAATGCTGCCTCCAAGAAATAAGGCACGCTGAGGATATTCTGTATATAGAGCAGACAATGCCCCCCCCCCCCAGAAATCAAGTTTCATGCTTATGTGACTCACTGCTTTCCAGAGAAGTCTGAACTGTACAAGTTAAATTTCAGGAGTCATCTGATACAATCTCCTAAAAGCATGCAGATACTGTAGATCAGGGGTAGGCAACCCCCGACACTGGTGCCGCAAGTGGCACACAAAAGCCTCTTTTGTCGGCACTAACTTCCCATCAGCAAAGCAGTGCAGGGAAGTGTCAGTGAGACACTAATGCATTCCAATTTCAGAATTCCCCACACCGCACCTGCACTGAGGGGGGGGGGGGCACTGTTCCCCCATGCATTGTACAGGATCGGAAACATTGTTTGGTTGTCTAACTTTCCTGTAGCTGCGATCATCAGCGTTTGTGATGGGGAAGAGATTGGGTGCAGTTCTGCTGGGTTCCAGGAGGTGGAGGACTGTCATTGGCCACTGTTAAAGCCAATTACAGTCCTGCTAGCCCCATCCACCATCTGGAGCAGGGTTGCCAACCGCCAGTAAATTTACTGACAGTTTGTAAAAATCTGTGATTTTTTTTTTTACAACTGCCAGTAAATATCAGGGGCTTATAATTTCATGCTGTGTTGACTTTTTAAGTGTAAATCAAGCAAATTACTTTGTTATAGGTATTGTCAGTGTTTCCATATCATGTTTATACCGTTTAAATATTCACTGTTAGTTTACAATAAGAATTATGTTTATAATTATATTTCTCAGGTTGCCAGTAAAAAATTTGCTCCACCAGTAAATTTTCCATGTTCTGTCAGTAAAGAGAGGTGGATCAGCAGGATGAGTGTGAGAGGACAGGTAGATGTGTTTCATCTCTGCTTCCTTTCACCACTCTGGATATCAGGCATATCATAGATGAGAAGCGAGTACAGCGGTGGAGCAGATGATCAGGAGGGTACAGAGGTAGGGGAAATGAGCAGGAGGGGTTTTAGAGGTGGAACAGATGAGCAGGGAGGTACAGTGGTGGAAGAGTAGGGATGAGCGAGGGGTTTGATCCGAGCATAAGTTTGGACCGAACTTTCGTTGTTCGGACGTTCGACGAACAGCCGAACAAGCAGGTCATTCGGCCATCTGTTCGGCCCCCCGAACCGACCACAATGCATTGTGGGGCTAAACAGTGCATTGCAAGCCCTGATTGGCTGAAGCAGTGAAATCTTCAGCCAATCAGGGCACAGAGCACTGTCAGAATCATGATTGGACACTGTCATCATGACTTTATCCAATCATGGCTCATTCTCACCCCACAGTATAAAAGTATTATTTCGATGACAGCTATTTTCAATGTGATTTCGGCATGGAGAGAGATAGAACAGGGCTCTCTTCAGTGCTATTAGTTTGTGTGCTATACTGTGCTATTTTGCTTCAATTGTTAGTGTAGAATATTAGTTTAGTGTCTGTCTAGGTATAGTGTGAGTGTAATGAGGAGGACTAACATTCAGCTTTGCATAGTGTGCAGCTAGAGAAGGGACAGCTCAGATAGTTTCACTGTAGTGTAGTAAGACTGGGTCATTCATACATACATTAGTGTAGGTTAGGGATGGCTCAGATAGTTCCAGTGTAGTGTAGTGAGACTGTGTCCGTAATCTTTACATTAGTGTATACCTAGAGTATACACTAAAGGACAGTTCAGGTAGTGTCAGAGTAGTGACGGTTAAACACCGTCTATTTGATTGCGTTACTGCCAGTTTAAAGCCATATAGTTCTGTGTGCATTACTGCCAGTTTAACGCCATATAGTTTTGTGCGTTACTGCCAGTTTAACGCCATTTACTTCTGTGTGCATTACTGGCAGTTTAACGCCAGATAGTTCTGTGTGCGTTACTGTCAGCTTGAAGCCATACCGTTTTGTGTTTTGTGTGCATTACTGCCAGTTTAACGCCATATAGTTTTGTGTGCATTACTGCCAGTTTAACACCATATCATTTTGTGTGTGCTACTGCCAGTTTAACGCCATATAGTTTTATGCATTACTGCCAGTTTAACGCCATTTACTTTTGTGTTCATTACTGCCAGTTTAATACCATATAGTTCTGTGTATCCCTGTATGTTTGGTGCATTATATTGCAGTATATTATAGTGTATCCGTGGAGTGTGTCTGTGTGAGTATTCAAATTAAAGTGCACCAAACATCTCTTTACATTGATTAAAGCGCATCCACGTACAGATTTCAACTTCTTCTTTACATTTGCTTATAAGCATCGCCCCCTCCCTCCCAATAATTTCTGGGAGGACAGCAAGTAGAGGCAGACGTTCCCATGGCACTGTAAGGGGGCCAGCAACATATGTCCACGGGCTAAGGTGGATGTGGTGGTCAATCCTCAGTACTCCTTGATGATGCCTAACCATTACTGGATTCAGATGTTGGTTCTGAGGTTTAGGATGACAGGAACACAAGCCTAGAGAGGAGGGAGAAACACTGCCATTCATGTTCCCGAAGCCTCAGCATATTGCCAAGTTGTCTCCAGTGGTAATGATGAAGATGAAGGAGATGGAGATGATGATGATGAAGTCACTGATGCGACTTGGGTGCCAGATAGAGCAGAGGAGGAAACTGAAGGTGAGGCGGCACAACCCCACGAAGGCCGACATCAAGAAAGAGTAGAGAGCAGCCACCCCATTCCAACACATTCTGCAGCTGTTATCTCCCGGCCCACTCCCCAAAGATTCTGCTGTCTGGGCATTTTTCAGCACATCTGCAGCAGATCACACTGTTGCTATCTGCAAACTGTCTCAGGCACATCAAACGTGGCAAAAACAGTAACCATATGCATATCATTTGTAAAACAAGGACACACTTACTCTTTCCCTCCATCTATTGTGTATCACCACTGCGCTAAACAAAACACTATAAACTAAGCCGCCACTTTAAAAAAACAAAATGTGTACAATATTCCTTATATAAACAATAGAAAAAGCAGCGCTGAATATAAATCCACACCAGTGAATTCAAAAATATTAAAGATGATAGACCCAATCCAGTGAACATGAATTACTAAATGTTACTACACTGTGCAAGCCCTGCCCCGAGCATACAGAAAATAGAGAAAATTAATTACTAGTTTGTATCGAAATTAATTAACACAAATTATTATATAGTACATATCACCAGATGAATAGTGATAACAAATATATACGATCTGTTGAAAAAAATATCCTGTGACTAAATATTATTCAACACTAAAAATAAATAAACAAGTAACGAGAATCAAATGAATTGTTTCAAGTTCTATCAAACAATGTCCACTTCCTAAAAACATTGTTACCAACACCACTGTGAAAAGCTCCTGAGAAAATAATGTATCCCAGTAAAATCATAGTCCATACGTTGAATCTTCAGATCATAATCCAAATAATGGAATAGTGAAAAAAATGTTTAACCAGTGTCTCTTGAATAAACAGCAGATTACATCTACACTCCTCCACCACACCGCTCTAGATGTGACTCCTCTCCCCTTATGTGATTACACTCACCCGCTGTATATGCCTCACACTTTCGTGTTTGGCTGGATGTGCTTTTTCCCTTTACAGGGTTTAAATGGGGTATCCAGGTTTCCACTCCAGAATGCAGGGCTAGTGCCATGGCTGTTCTCATAGACGCCACGGATGTTTCCATAGGTGTCACGGCTGTTCCCATAGATACTCTCATGCAACAAAGAAAAGATTTGCTTCCATAGCGTGATACAGTATAAAACTTTTTAATCACACATAAAAATCTCTCACATTGCACTCACATCAAAGGATGAATAAACACGCCAAATATAAAAATTCACAGCACTCTTGAGTAACCCATACTGAAGCATAGGTGGTCACGGCGGACCCAGGATATGCGGGAATAATGGATAGTCTCTCACCGCTCCTTAACTGTACCGCCGCTTTACAGGGATCAATGTAAGATGTTCAGCATCCTATATGTATCTCTCTCATTCGTCTAGTAGCCAAAATCCTTGGCTACTTGGCTACTAGGCGAATGAGAGAGATACATATAGGATGCTGAACATCTTACATTGATCCCTGTAAAGCGGCGGTACAGTTAAGGAGCGGTGAGAGACTATCCATTATTCCCGCATATCCTGGGTCCACCGTGACCACCTATGCTTCAGTATGGGTTACTCAAGAGTGCTGTGAATTTTTATATTTGGCGTGTTTATTCATCCTTTGATGTGAGTGTAATGTGAGAGATTTTTATGTGTGATTAAAAAGTTTTATACTGTATCACGCTATGGAAGCAAATCTTTTCTTTGTTGCATGAGAGTATCTATGGGAACAGCCGTGACACCTATGGAAACATCCGTGGCGTCTATGAGAACAGCCATGGCACTAGCCCTGCATTCTGGAGTGGAAACCTGGATACCCCATTTAAACCCTGTAAAGGGGAAAAAGCACATCCAGCCAAACACGAAAGTGTGAGGCATATACAGCGGGTGAGTGTAATCACATAAGGGGAGAGGAGTCACATCTAGAGCGGTGTGGTGGAGGAGTGTAGATGTAATCTGCTGTTTATTCAAGAGACACTGGTTAAACGTTTTTTTCACTATTCCATTATTTGGATTATGATCTGAAGATTCAACGTATGGACTATGATTTTACTGGGATACATTATATTCTCAGGAGCTTTTCACAGTGGTGTTGGTAACAATGTTTTTAGGAAGTGGACATTGTTTGATAGAACTTGAAACAATTCATTTGATTCTCGTTACTTGTTTATTTATTTTTAGTGTTGAATAATATTTAGTCACAGGATATTTTTTTCAACAGATCGTATATATTTGTTATCACTATTCATCTGGTGATATGTACTATATAATAATTTGTGTTAATTAATTTCGATACAAACTAGTAATTAATTTTCTCTATTTTCTGTATGCTCGGGGCAGGGCTTGCACAGTGTAGTAACATTTAATAATTCATGTTCACTGGATTGGGTCTATCATCTTTAATATTTTTGAATTCACTGGTGTGGATTTATATTCAGCGCTGCTTTTTCTATTGTTTAGATAAAGGAATATGCATATCATTGCAATTTTTTTGCCTTCATCAAGAGCACCTCTATAGGGTTACGATGGGAAGGTGCCTCCAACACCCAAAAAGTAATTTTTCTGCACGTTCGACAGGTGCATACAGTATCATTGCCATTTTTTACAACAAGGCCAATTCTTGCTTTCATCAAGAGTACCTCTATAGGGTTACAGTGGGAAGGTGCCACAACACCCCAAGACCAATTTTTACGCACCCGTTAATTCTATACAAAGTCAAGGTGACACCAGAATGTATCCAAAAAATCTCTAATCTTGTTCCCAGTGCACTATATTGTGGCCTTAGCATACACAGTGGCTCCCCAGCTGTTGCTGAGCAAAATAAAGGCAGCTTGAAACAATTTTTTTTTTTTTTACTTTATAAATGCAATTATTGCTGCAGCAGATTCTAGACATGGTACAGCTCTGACACTTTACATGTAACCTAAGGGGACCCCCAGGCACTATATTGGAATAAATTTTTCATTTTTAGGCTTTCACTTTAAAAATCAAAAAATCACTGCTCATTTAAAAATGACATTTTTACCAAACATTTTTTTATTGATACATGTCCGCCAGGGTAGGAACCGGACCCCTATAACCATTGTATGACCAATTACTTGCATATAAGCCTTAAAAATGGGCACTTTTGATTTTTGACGTTCGGGTCCTACTTACTTTAATGGGGTTTGTCATTCGGGTCCGAATGCGGTGTTCGGAAGTTCTGGTGCGAACCGAACAGGGGTCTGTTCGGCCCATCCATATGGAAGATATAAGGGGGTCCAGCAGTGGGACAGAAGAAAAGGGGGGTTATACTGGTGGGACAGATGAGCAAGGGGGTTCAGTGTTGGGGCAGATGAGAAGGGGGTTCAGTGGTGGGACAGGAAAGCAGGGGGTTAGAGCAGTAGGACAGATGTGAAAGGAGGTGTATTGGTGGGACAGATGAGCAGGGAGTTTCAGTGGTGGGAGAGGAGAGCAGGGGGTACAGAGGTGAGACAGATGTGCAGGAGGTACATTGGGGGGGGGACACATGAGAAAGCGTTACAATAAGGGGACAGATGAGCAGATGGGTTCAGTGTTAGGACAGATGAGAAGGTGATTCAGTAGTGAGACAGAAGAGCATGGGGATACAGCAGTGGAGCAGATGTGCAGGGAGGTATAGTGGTTGGGCAGATGAGAAAAGGGGTACATTTATGGGGCAGATGAGCAGGGGGGTTACAGTGGTGGGACAGAAGAGCAAAGGGGTACAGTGATGGGGCAGATGTGCAGGAGGTACAGTGGTGGGAGGGATGAGAAGGGTATTCAGTGGTGGGACAGAAAAGTAGGGGGGTACAGTAGCAGGGGGGATACAGTGATGGGGCAGATGAGCAGGGTGTTACAGTGGTGGGAGAGATGAGCAGGGGTTACAGTGGTGGGAGAGATGAGCAGGGGGTTCAGTGTTGGGCCAGATGAGAAGGAGGTTACCGTGGTGGGAAATATGAGCAGGAGGGTTTAGTGTTGGGGCAGATGAGAAGGGGGTTTAGCGATGGGACAGAAGAGCAGGGGGCTAAAGCAGTGGGGCAGATATAAAAGGAGGTACATTGGTGGAACACATGAGCAGGGGGTTACAGTGGTGAGGCAGAAGAGCAGGGGGAACAGAGGTGGGACAGATGTGCGGGAGGTACAGTGGTGGGGCAGATGAAAAAAGGGGGTTACAGTGGTGGAGCTGATGAGCAGATAAGTTCTGTGTTAGGACAGATGAGAAGATGGTTCAGCGGTGAGACAGAAGAGCATGGGGGTATGGCGGTGGAGCAGATGTGCGGGGAGGTACAGTGGTGGAGCAGATGAGAAAGGGAGAACATTGGTGAGGCAGATGAGCAGGGGGTTACAGTGATGGGACAGAAGAGCAGGGTTGTACAGTGGTGAGGCAGATGTACAGGGGGTTACAGTGGTGGGACAGATGAGCAGGGGGTACAGAGGTGAGGTAGATGTGCAAGGTAGTACAGTGGTGGGGCAGATGTGCAGAGCAGTGGCGTAACTAGAACCTTCAGGGCCCCGATGCAGGAAACCATGGCGGGCCCCCCCCCCCCGACCTCCGGACAGGGCTCTTTTCTCTGAGCCCGATGGTGGAACACCAGGGCCCAGTCCCAAGTGGGTGGCCGCATATAAAGGAACCGATTTAAAAAACATCAATTACAGCCGCTGTGCCCATCAAATGTCACTACTGTGCCCATCAAACTCTGCCGCTGTGCCCATCAAATGCCGCCACTGTGCCCATCAAATGCTGCCACTGTAAATCCCCACCGCCCGCTCGCTGTCTGCCCGCCACTTACCCTGTCTTGGTGGGGCAGCGGGTAACGGCCATGAGCGGGGTCCTCCATGCATCTCCTGCCATCCTCATCTCCCGTCCTCTCCTCCTGATGGGCGTCCAATAGCTGTGTCTATCGTTTCAGCCAATCGGGTGATGGGTAACAGACCCGCACACCTGATTGGTGGAGAGGCGGTTCAGTGTTAGGAAAGTGAATATTAATTCACTTTTCTAACACACCTGGGTGGACTGTGAGCGTCAAGCATGGTGCTCGCAGTTCACCTATTTTGAAGCCTATTAGAGCCCATGGCTTTAATCAGGTGCTGCAAAAACACCCCCCCCCGCCGCTCTAATTCAGGCACCCAGCACCCGAAAAGGGGCCAGACACCTAAATATGGGGGTGACAGCGGTGGCCATGGATAGATTCATGCTATGCATGAATCTATCCATTGGTCATAGAGGGGGTGGAACTTGTGCACCCTTTTGGATGCACCGCCACTGATAAACACATGCACATACAAGCATGCTCACACTCACACACGCACATACAAGCATGCTCACACTCACATACAAGCATGCTCACTCACACATGCTCACACATGCACAAGCATGCTCACACACACACACACATACAAGCATGCTCACACATGCTCACACATGCACATACAAGCATATACAAGCATGCTCACACACATACAAGCATATACAAGCATGTTCACACACACGCGCACACACACAAGCATGCTCAGACACACACGCACACACACACACACGCACGCACAAGCATGTTCACACACACACACACACACATACAAGCATGTTCACACACACACGCACATACAAGCATGTTCACACACACACGCACATACAAGCATGTTCACACACACACGCACATACAAGCATGTTCACACACACGCACATACAAGCATGTTCACACACGCACATACAAGCATGTTCACACACACGCACATACAAGCATGTTCACACACACACGCACATACAAGCATGTTCACACACATGCACATACACACATACAAGCATGTTCACACACACACGCACATACAAGCATGTTCACACACACACGCACATACAGTGGTGTGAAAAAGTGTTTGCCCCCTTCCTCATTTCCTGTTCCTTTGCATGTTTGTCACACTTAAGTGTTTCGGAACATCAAACCAATTTAAACAATAGTCAAGGACAACACAAGTAAACACAAAATGCAATTTGTAAATGAAGGTATTTATTATTAAAGGTGAAAAAAAATCAAAACCATCATGGCCCTGTGTGAAAAAGTGATTGCCCCCTAAACCTAATAACTGGTTGGGCCACCCTTAGCAGCAACAACTGCAACCAAGCGTTTGCGATAACGTGCAATGAGGCTTTTACAGCGTCCTGGAGGAATTTTGGCCCACTCATCTTTGCAGAATTGTCCTAATTCAGTTACATTAGAGGGTTTTCGAGCATGAACGGCCTTTTTAAGGTCATACCACAACATCTCAATAGGATTCAGGTCAGGACTTTGGCTAGGCCACTCCAAAGTCTTCATTTTGTTTTTCTTCAGCCATTCGGTGGTGGACTTGCTGGTGTGTTTAGGATCATTGTCCTGCTGCAGAACCCAAGTTCGTTTCAGCTTGAGTACACGAACAGATGGTCGGACATTCTCCTTCAGGATCTCTTGGTAGACAGCAGAATTCATAGTTCCTTTTATCACGGCAAGTCTTCCAGGTCCTGAAGCAGCAAAACAGCCCCAGACCATCACACTACCACCACCATATTTTACTGTTGGTATAATGTTCTTTTTATGAAATGCAGTGTTCCTTCTACGCCAGATATACTTGGACACACACCTTCCAAAGAGTTCCACTTTTGTCTCATCGGTCCACAGAATGTTGTCCCAAAAGTCTTGGGGATCATCAAGATGTGTTGTGGAGAAATTGAGACGAGCTTTGATGTTCTTTTTGCTCAGCAGTGGTTTTCTCCTTGGAACTCTGCCATGCAGGCCATTTTTGCCCAGTCTTTTCCTGATGGTGGAGGCATGAACACTGACCTTAACTGAGGCAAGTGAGGCCTGCAGTTCCTTGGACGTTGTTGTGGGGTCTTTTGTGACCTCTTGGATGAGTCGGCGCTGCGCTCTTGGGGTCATTTTGGGCGGCCGGCCACTCCTGGGAAGGTTCACCACTGTTCCATGTCTTCGCCATTTGTGGATAATGGCTCTCACTGTGGTTCGCTGGATTCCCAAAGCTTTGGAAATGGCTTTATAACCCTTTCCAGACTGACAGATCTCAATTACTTTCTTTCTCAATTGTTCCTGAATTTCTTTGGGTCTCGGCATGATGTGTAGCTTTTAAGGATCTTCTGGTGGACCTTACTGTGTCAAGCAGCTCCTATTTAAGTAATGCCTTGATTGTGAACAGGTGTGGCAATAATCAGGCCTGGGTGTGGCTAGAGAAATTGAACTCAGGTGTGGACAACCACAGTTATAGTATGTTTTAACAAGGGGGGCAATCACTTTTTCACACAGGGCCATGATGGTTTGGATTTTTTTTCACCTTTAATAATAAACACCTTCATTTACAAATTGCATTTTGTGTTTACTTGTGTTGTCCTTGACTATTGTTTAAATTGGTTTGATGTTCCGAAACACTTAAGTGTGACAAACATGCAAAGGAACAGGAAATGAGGAAGGGGGCAAACACTTTTTCACACCACTGTACAAGCATGTTCACACACACACACACGCACATACAAGCATGTTCACACACACACACACACACACACACACACGCACACACACGCACACACACATACAAGCATGTTCACACACACACACACACACACACGCACACAAGCATGTACACGCACATACAAGCATGTTCACACACACACACACGCACATACAAGCATGTTCACACACACACACGCACATACAAGCATGTTCACACACACGCACACACATACAAGCATGCTCAGACACACACGCACACACATACAAGCATGCTCACACACACGCACACACATACAAGCATGCTCACACACAAACACACATATACAAATACAGTAGCTAGTGGGCTGGTGGCACTGGAGGGCAGGTGGTGGCACTGGAGGGGGGTGGCACAGTCTGGAGGGGGGCTGGTGGAACTGGAGGGTGTGTGGTGGCACTGGAGGGGGGCACAATCTGGAGGGGGGTGGTGACTTACCGCCAGTCAATCGATGATCGATCAATTCCCCCTCCTCAGAATCCTGCAGATGCAAAGTTCCTCCACAAAGCGTGCCTCCTCCAGGAATGCCTTGCTTCAGAGAGCTCCCCCCCCGCCTTCACTGAATTGGCTGAAGTTTTTTCTGTGTCCGCCCCGCCTCCCTTACAGTTGCTCTGGATAGGCGGGGGCGGAGCCCACAAAGCACTTCTCTCACGCTGGTCTCTCCACTGTAGTGGGTGAAAGGAAGCTACCCCTCCTCCCCACGGCATGAACCCGCAGCAACAGTGAATCACACCGGGTCCGTCACCACACACCCCCGGCCGGACAGTCAGGTGGGCCCCTCGGGCGGGCGGGCTGCCGGTGGGCCCCCTGAAGTGGCAGAGAATTACAGGGCCCAGTCGCAATTGCGACTTTTGCGACCCTGATAATTCCGCCACTGGTGCAGAGGGTTATAGTGGTAGGGGCAGATGAGAAAGGGGGTACATTGGTGGGACAGATGGGCAGGGGGTTGCAGTTATGGGACAGAAGAGCAGTGATGGGACAGATGAGCAGGGGGTTACAGTTGTTGGGCAGATGTGCAGGGGGGTACAGTGGTAAAACAAATTTGCAGGGGGGACAGTGATCTGAGATGTGAAGGTGCAGGAATTGGGACGTGAGAGCGCAGAATGTTAATTTCTCACTACTGCTCAAGTAGTTTACAGCATTTACTTTATAACAAATCCCTTTCTTGATTGAGAGTGTGAAGTTGCAATTTTTTTGTTATAAAATCGGCACGCTCAATTTCTTTGAAAACATTTTTCGGCACACTGATCTCAAAAGGTTGCCTACCCCTGCCGTAGATATTCTTTTTACAACATTAGGATTGCACCAAGAGCTAAAATGAAGACAGATCTTCCAATTTACAAATTAGTTTGAGAAAGGACATGGTGAAATAAACAGCAGTTTCTTCACAATAGAGAAAGGTTTGAATCTACGAATAAACTTTGCTAAAATCCATGCAATTTGTAGTTTTCCTGGAAGTGGTTGTTTTTCTTATTCTCAGCAAAACTGGAGTTACAGATTAGGCCTCATTCACATAATCACTTAGCGAGAATGAGATTTTGACATCGCAATTTGCGTGCTGCATAGGGCAGCCTATTCACTTGAATAGGCTGCCCTATGTGCGTTTTTCACCCAAAAAGAAGCTCCTGCTACTTTCCAGACAACAAGCTTCATGCAATTTGTTAAGGCACAGCTTATCATTACTGCTGCATGATCCTGTTGAGCATCAATCATAACAGAATCACATCATGTTTGGGGTGCCATTAAACGATAATGGCATCCAAAAGTGCCCAGCATGTTGTACTGCGATTGCCACGCAATTTAGGATCCAAAATCAGATATTATTCATAATATTCATGTGATCCACTGCACAGTCTTTAGATTGGAAGATTGAGGGCAGTTGCGTAGCATGGTTGTCAGCACCCGGGGCAAGGCAAGCCTTCACACTTCAGATCACCCCAATTCTTGCTCCAGTATACCTCACATGAACCCACTTGCTGAACCTTCACACCTCAGATCAGCCCCAATTCTTGCACCAGCACAACTCAGATCAGCCCTAATTCCTGCATTTTATACCTCAGATCACCCCAATTCCTGCACCTTTATACATGCCTTAGAACGGTCCAATTCTTGCACCTCTGAACTAGATGTTCTCAATAGCTGGTTAATTACCAGTCCAAAATGTCAGGGGTCACAGCATAGGAGGTCAGCAGGGCAGTGTACAGGGGTTAGCAGGGCAGAGGACAGGGGTCAGCAAAGCAGTTGACAGGAATTAGTAGGACAGTGTACAGAGGTCAACAGGGCAGAGGGGGTGCATCAGCAGGGCAGAGTGGAGGGGTGGCGTCAGCAGGGCAGAGGGGGGAGGTCAGCAGGGCAGGGGAGCTGCTCCTCCCAACACTGCACACAGCTAAGATCTGGTTATTTTACAAACACAACCTGGATTTGCACAGTGTGTATCTGGATTTTGCAGGCTGAGGATATCAAAGGTCAGAACTGCAACTGCCAGCCACACACTGTGGCAATCAAGGTTCTTTCTGGAAAATAAACAGATTGGCTGTGTGCAGGGGAAGAGCCACTCAGCTGCATGTCCTGTGGCAAGCCTGAGTGTAGTCCGAGGATGGGAGGAAGAGCTTACCAGCATTCACGCAGGGGAAGGGAGGGGTGTGGTGTGGCACACCACCCCCTAGATCCGCTGCTTCAATATCGGCAAGCCAAACGAGGTGGGTGGGAATGGAGGCAGGTGGTCAATGAGGTGATCTCAGCTGTGCTCCCTCTTGTGTAGCCAGCCGCAACTGCCAGCTGGCTTTGCTGCTATGTGGGAAGTGGGTATCCCAGGCATCCCTCATGTGCCAGCATAAATTGTGGCTGTGTAGCCATATTTGGCATGCATGTCGGGGATTGCCGACCCCTGACCTAGAAGTTTAAAGTTCTTCAATAGCAGGAATGTCTGGATGCGTATCAGATTTCCATGACCATATATCCAGCTATACATGTCTAGGAGCACTTCCCTGCCAGTCAGGGCCGTCTTTAAGGCAGGGCAAAAGGGGCAGCTGCCCTGGGCCCTGTCATTGTTGTGGGGCCCAAAACAGCTGCCTCATACTTACCAACTACCCCAGTTTAAATTCCCTTGTCCTTTGAAGTTTTAGTCCTGTGCTGTGTTCTGATAGCTCAGTGTGAAGTGCTAGTACTAATGCCACCCTGCCTTATTGTTGTGCAAAGATGACTCACCTGTAGACCCTGTGTTTACATGTAAATAACATACATTTATATGTAAATAGCGGCGGCCAGCAGCATTGATATGTAAATAAAGGTGGCATTCATATGTATATCATGCCCCCCTGCAGTGAGGAGATGATGTGCTGTAACCTCTAGCTACTAATCAGTGAGCAGTAATACCGTACAGTAATCTCTAGCAACCAATTAACAAGCAGAAATCATTTGCTGTAACCTATAGTAACTAATCAGTGAACTGTAATGTGTGCTGTAACCTCTAGCAACCAGTCAGTAAGCAGTAATGATATGCTGTAACCGCTGGCAACCAATCGCAATTGCTGCCTGATCTGATATAGTAAACTGATTTTAAGTCTAGCTGCTATTAATTGTATGTCTCAGAGCAGGCGCAGAGTGAAATTGAATGGGGGGGGCCCAAGAAAATGTTTGCCCAGGGTCCAATCAATATTAAAGACGGCCCTGCTCCCAGTGTCCTCTAGCAGACAAGAGGTATGTTCTGATGGACCATAGGAAGTCCACCCAGACATCCAGGGAACACACTTAACCTCTTGATCGCCCCCTAGTGTTTAACCCCTTCCCGGACAGTGTCATTTATACAGTAATCAGTGGCTATTTGTAGCTCTGATTGCTGTATAAATGTCAAAGGTCCCAAAAAGGTGTCAAAAATGTCCGATGTGTCCACCATAATGTGACAGTCCTGATAATAAATCACAGATCACCGCTATTACTAGTAAAAAAATAATAATAATACAAATGCCATAAATCTATCCCCTATTTTGTAGACACTATAATATACTATAATTTTGCGCAAACCAATCAATTTACACTTATTGCAATTTTTTTTACCAAAAATATGTAGAATACATATTGGCCTAAACTGTGGAAGAAATTAGTTTTTTTTTAAATATATTTTTGGGGGGTATTTATTATAGCAAAAAGTAAAAAATATAGCTTTTTAATAAAATTGTCGGTCTTTTTTTGTTTATAGCGCAAAAAATAAAAGCTGCAGAGGGGATCAAATACCACCAAAAGAAAGCTCAATTTGTGGAAAAAAAAGACGTCAATTTTGATTGGGTGCAGTGTCGCACAACCGTACAATTGTCAGCTAAATCCCATGCAGTGCCGAATTGCAAAAAATACTCTGGTAAGGAAGGGGGTAAATCCTTCCGAGGCTGAAGTGGTTAATGCACAGAGCAAAGTCCCCATTTACAACCTGAATTTTTTGCTTATTTCCCTATGCCTGACTACACCTTTCCACACCTGTCTACTCAAAATCCAATGCTTTCTAATTGTGCTTGTTCACACAAAAAACTGTTTGATCCTATAGACCTCAATGGGCCTTTAAGGCTACCTTCACACTTGAGCATATCGTTTTCAAGCGGAAAGTCACATGATTTTGCCGTGATTTTGTACAGGTCAAAAGGTCACCAATGTAAAACGCAGAAAAACTTGACTAATGTACTTTTTTGAGCTTCAGGTGACAGAACGCTCATGAATGAATGGGATTTTGCTTGTTGGGTGTTTTTGAACTTTTGAAATAAGCGTTTTACGAGTAGTAATGGACGTGCTTCCGACGGGACTTTCGCGAACGCGGACCGCAAACGCGGCCGATCGTTCACGAACCGTAACGTTCGCGGCGGGCCCCATTGACTTCAATGGGAGGCAAACTTTGCAAACCTATAGGTCAAATTTGCAGCCACAAAATAATTACTAGCTGTGCAAACATAGTCCCACCACATGGCCAATGACATAACACATGTATGAGGTGAATCTGGGATCGACAACTACAAGCATTCTTTTTTTATATGTGAAATTGTTGTGACAATTCAGGACTGTGGAGCGCATAAGGCAATGGAGGAGAGGGAAGGTCAGGGTAGGCAAAGAAGAGGGTGCAGGAGATGAGCACCAGCAGCGTGACATACACCAATGACACCTGCACCGCGATAGAGTGATCTGACACCAGCACCGTGATAGAGAGCACTGACATCAGCAGCGTGACATACAGCAATGACACCTGCACCATGATAGAGTGATCTGACACCAGCACCGTCATAGAGAGCACTGACATCAGCAGCGTGACATAAAGCACTGACACCAGCACCGTGATATACAGCACTGACACCAGCACCGTGATATACAGCACTGACATCAGCAGCGTGACATACAGCAATGACACCTGCACCGTGATAGAGTGATCTGACACCAGCACCGTGATAGAGAGCACTGACATCAGCAGCGTGACATAAAGCACTGACACCAGCACTGTGATATACAGCACTGACACCAGCACCGTGATATACAGCACTGACATCAGCAGCGTGACATACAGCAATGCCACCTGCACCGTGATAGAGTGATCTGACACCAGCACCGTAATAGAGAGCACTGACATCAGCAGCGTGACATAATGCACTGACACCAGCACAGTGATATACAGCACTGACACCAGCACCCTGATATACAGCACTGACATCAGCAGCGTGACATACAGCAATGACACCTGCACTGTGATAGAGTGATCTGACACCAGCACCGTGATATACAGCACTGACACCTGCACCGTAAGCAGCCCCAGGAGGAAGTCAGCATAACACAGGGATGGTGGGAGCCCCTCATAATGTGCACAGCAGAGGTACAGCCCCAGGAGGAAGTCAGCACAGCACAGGGATGGTGGGAGCCCCTCATAATAAGCAGCCCCAGGAGGAAGTCAGCACAGCACAGGGATGGTGGGAGCCCCTCATAATGAGCATAGCACAGGGATGGTGGGAGCCCCTCATAATATGCACAGCAGAGGTACAGCCCCAGGAGGAAGTCAGCACAGCACAGGGATGGTGGGAGCCCCTCATAATAAGCAGCCCCAGGAGGATGTCAGCATAGCACAGGGATGGTGGGAGCCCCTCATAATAAGCAGCCCCAGGAGGAAGTCAGCACAGCACAGGGATGGTGGGAGCCCCTCATAATAAGCAGCCCCAGGAGGATGTCAGCATAGCACAGGGATGGTGGGAGCCCCTCATAATGAGCATAGCAGAGGGATGGTGGGAGCCCCTCATAATGAGCATAGCACAGGGATGGAGGGAGACCCTCTTAATATGCACAGCAGAGGTACAGCTCCAGGAGGAAGTCAGCACAGCACAGGGATGGTGGGAGCCCCTCATAATAAGCAGCCCCAGGAGGAAGTCAGCAAAGAACAGGGATGGTGGGAGCCCCTCATAATGAGCATAGCACAGGGATGGTGGGAGCCCCTCATAATATGCACAGCAGAGGTACAGCCCCAGGAGGAAGTCAGCACAGCACAGGGATGGTGGGAGCCCCTCATAATGAGCATAGCACAGGGATGGTGGGAGCCCCTCATAATATGCACAGCAGAGGTACAGCCCCAGGAGGAAGTCAGCACAGCACAGGGATGGTGGGAGCTGCTCATAATAAGCAGCCCCAGGAGGATGTCAGCACAGCACAGGGATGGTGGGAGCCCCTCATAATAAGCAGCCCCAGTAGAAATATGACACAGCTCAACCACTTCAAACAGGAGGGTACGGGCATATAGTACGGTGTGCTTTTTTTGGACAAGGAAGTGAGCCAAATGAAGAAAGAAGGTCTGTGTGCTCGATTAAAAAAATCGTTTATAGACATATACATGGTCTACTGGTCACATGTGTTGAATTCCTCCGAGATCCATGCCTCATTCATTTTTAGAAATGTGAGGTAGTTAACACTGTCGTGAGCTAAGCAAGTACGCTTATCGGTCACGATCCCCCCTGCTGCACTGATCGTACTTTCGGATAGGACACTGGACGAGGGGCAAGCCAACAGTTCAATTAAATGACCCTGTGACAAAACTCTCAGTCCCTATACTGATAAAGGACTACTGCAGCAGAAGGGCAGCAGTCAGCAGTAGTGCACCTCAACCCTATATATTGTGGACCTATACCAGTCCTTAAGGAATAGCAGACTGTACCTCACTCAACCCTATGTACTGTAGTACCCTATACCTTACCAGTCCTTATAAGGATCTTTGTAGAACTAGTAGGTTGTGAATGATTAGCAGACTGTACCTCAGTCCCTATACTGATAAAGGACTGCTGCAGTATAGGGCAGCAGTCAGCAGTAGTGCACCTCAACCCTATATATTGTGGACCTATACCAGTCCTTAAGGAATAGCAGACTGTACCTCACTCAACCCTATGTACTGTAGTACCCTATAACTTACCAGTCCTTATAAGGACCTTTGTGGAACTAGTAGGTTGTGAATGATTAGCAGACTGTACCTCAGTCCCTATACTCATAAAGGACTACTGCAGCAGAAGGGCAGCAGTCAAGTATAATATTCTTTCTATATTTGGAAGAAAGAATATTATACGTGTACAGGCCTATTACCATACCAGTCCTGAAAAGAACCTTTGTGGACCTAATAGTAACAGCTACTGATTAAACTGACTGTCCCTCACTGCCACACACAGCTTCCTGCCTGTCCCTATTTAAACTGACAAAACACAGGCTGCTGGAACAATAACTTGAATAGCACTCAAAGCTATATCCTGTACTACTTTACCATACCAGTCGGGAAAAGGACTTTTGTGGACCTAATAGTAACAGCTAATGATTAAACTGACTGTCCCTGCTGCACACAGCGTCCTGTCCCTTTCTCTACACTGACAAAGCTGCTGCAACAATCACTAGCACAGCAGTGCCTCAAACCTATATCCTGAACTACACTTAACACCTATACCATGATACCAGTCCTTAAAAAAACTTTTGTGGACCTAATAGCTAGCGATTTGGGTCACTGAAATCTCTCCCTGCTCCACACTGCAACCTCTCCCTATAGTGACATACGAAAGAATGTAAAATGGCCGCTGGATCGGGTCTATTTATAAGTTAGGGGGAATGTCCAAGTGTCCATGTGCTGTAATGTCTCAATTGGCTGTCCTGTACCCCATGATGGATGTGTCATCATAGGTCAAAGTTCTTTTACACAGTAAACACGGAAGTCCGGCGAACCGTTCGGCCATCCCTATTTACGAGCTCTCAGGTGTGATATGCACATTTGTATGCCTGAAACCCTCCTCTCCTCTTGTATAACTGCTCTGCTCCCCTTGCCCTACCCAGGAAACAAACTCAACAATGTGCAAAAATGCCTGTAATATGCCTGAAATACACCCGTAAAATGCCAGATAAAGTGCTTTCGAATCATCAGGAATACAATGTGCTCATGTGTGAATGCAGGTTTACACTGAAAGCTTTCTGATGGAAATACTGATATCATCAATGAGCTCCTGCTGCAGTCAATGGCTTGTGAGAGTTCTGCATAATATTGTATTGCTCAACAGAACTACAGAGTTCACAGGAAGTATCTCTAGACTGGCTGAACAGAATTACTAGTGCTTTGGCAAGTACAACTGTTCACATATATTTTTCAACCATATGTAGCAGTTTGCCTAGAGTTCATATTTAACTGAGGATGCAGAAAAAAATATCTGCCCACCCTGGGGCACATTTTCATCCAATAGTTAGATAGTAAGACACATCATATTGTGTTGGAGTTATGTTGGGCAACTTAATTGAGGTAATTGACTAATCCTTTGAAAATGAATGCTTGAGGATGTTTTATGGTGCCTATGCCATTTTACATGTATGGCAAACTTTATTCAAGAAATCTTATAGACATTATCACTGTAGTTTAGTAAGATCCCTTTAAGCTGGCCACACATGGATTGAGCAGGGACTGGCTGAGATTCGTTCCATGCATGGGCAGATTGATTGTACCCAAGTCGATCCATCGATTGACTTGGGTACACCAGCCTGTTCCATTTTTTTACATTTGATTACTGCCGGTGATTATAGCCGCTAGCGGTAATTGTTGCGTTCTGCCGGCCAGGAAGGCTCCCTGCGCCACCCCACAATGGCGCTGTAAGAGGCATTACCCCATCAACACTGACTGTGTTGATGGGGGAATCAGACAAATGTCTTCCCTTCCACCCATGGTGGAAGGAAAGAAAATCGAGTAATTGATGAGCTGCTTTTGGGCTGTCTAAACAAAACCCTAAGCCCAGGTTCACACTATAACCCACTGCGGAACACACATGAGCATTCAGAATATATGATATACAACATTTTTAATAAAATAACACACATGTCCCTAGCCCTTAAAATTACAACAACCCCCCTTACACCCTGATTACTGACCACTTGCTCTAAATAGCACATTCTGATTAACTCGGCTACTTAGATTAAACCTTCCAAGAGCCTTTAAAAATTTTTTAAATAGTAATTATTATTCTCATTATTCTCTATATTCTCCTGCTAATTAATATTCCTATTTATAATGTTATTACAACTATTAGTCATAAAAAGCAGCATACTGAATATGTACATTCCATGTACCTAAATCACTTTGTATCTAATGCAACATGATATTGAAATGTGTTTATATTATATGCTAGATTTGCTTGTTTGGTGGATCTCTCTATAAACATCGCCAAAAAGCTTTGAGACCGAGAATTTAATTTGTGTATTTATACATCATTAACTTTATGGTTCTAATCCGTAATGCACCATGTTAATACCTTTATAATTCCCACAGCTTGTATCAGCTTGTTTCAGTCTTAAGTCTGCCTTTGTACAAGTATTACTCTTTGAAGTATATTGAACACATAGGGCCTTCAGAGAATTTTTTTTATGCCACCTGCTCAGATAAAGACCTTACTCAGTATGCTTTTAAAGTATCTCCGTACAAAGAAAAAGAAAATATAGAAAAAATGGAAGAATGAAGCACACTGTTCTAATATTAAGAAATATAAAATCATATTATATATATATTATTATACTCATGTTTCTTGTAAGTCTATCTAGAGGTGCTCACTGTAATGCACACAACACAGGTTTTTCAAATACTTTATTAGACAGCTCCAGGGGTCTTCTTCCGTCTTCGGGGGTCTTCTCCCCGGACTCCTCCGTTATCTTCTGCTCTTTTGCTAGCTCTTTTACTAGACGGCAGCTTTCTCCTTCGTCGTCGCCCCGTCTGGGGGTCTTCTTACGACTTCGGGGGTCTTCTTTCAACTTTAGGGGTCTTGTCCCGCTCTTCGGTTCTTCTCGCCGGGCCTCCGCTTTCTTCTTCTAGCTCTTTTACTAGTGTTGTCTTCTGTTGCTGTCGCTGTCGCCGCCGTCTTCTGCTTCTTCCTTCTTCCGATGTTGACATGACGCTCTCTCTGGCCATACTGGCAGGGACGCGTGGTGAGGCAACTTATATAGTGATAAGGGGTGGGGTCACAGGTTGATGTCACATGGTGACCCCGTCCCTTATGATGGCACAGTCCCAGCATCCTCCGGGCTGTGACATCATAATGGGTGAAGTCACATGTGACATCACCCGGTGACCCGGCCCTTATCCCTATATAAGTCACCGCACGAGGCCACCCCTTCCCCAAAGCACCCCCCATGTTGAGGGCACGCGGCCTGGTATGGCTCAGAAGAGGGGGCGCTCGCTCGTCCCCACTCCCTTTCCTGACCGGCTGGGCTGCGTGCTCGGATAAAGGTCTGCTATGGACTTTAGGGGGACCCCCACGCCGTTTATTCGGCATAGAGGTTTCCCTTTAAATCCATACCAGGTGACGGGGCTAGCAAGGTGTCAATCTTGCCGATGGAGGTGGCAACATTGACTTCCTTCACTAGTTCCATCTACCTGGAGCCACATTCAAAATGATCGGACTTTACTCCGTGTGTGGGCAAGTCCGTTCATTTGGAAAGTCCAGCGGACTAGCACACGGACTGGCGGATTGTCCGCCGGACTGCCGAGTCCGGCGGACAGTTTTGAGTCAAGACTTCTTTCTAAGTCTGCCAGACTTTTGGAAAGAAAAAGTCCGCCAGAGCCCACACACGGGCGGATTGTCCGGCGGACCAGAGTTTGCCGGACAATCCAATCATGTGTATGCGGCATAAGTATCACTAGATACAATAGGAGTAACTTGGCTATTATTTTCACAAAAAGATTTTGTTAGCACTTACCACCCAAAGAAATATCATCATTTGAAAACATACACACAGTGGTGTTTATTTTTTGAATAGGGTCTTCTTAGGAATATCCAAACCCATGATATACATTGTATGGAAATCAACAGACTTCAGGCTGACTCATATCACTCACCCCTATTCATCCTTTCACCCCACAATGCTCTGATCCATAGAAAGAGCTAAATATAAGGTACCACTAAAGAGTTAGTGATGCCATGAATTTGGGATTTTTCCTTTTTTTTCAAGCTGACTCCGCATTTCTCCAGATATATTTTCTGTATTTGCATCTAGAGAACGTGGCTTGAAGGATGTTCATTGTTCTGTTTTTTACTTGCCTTTATTGTTTTTTATATAATTTAGAAAAAGTTCCTATAAATAAATCATTAAAATTATTTCAAAATATAAAAAGGGCACCATCCCTGTGTAAATACACGCAGCTTCATCAGAAAGCTTCACCGTAAAGTTCTATGCATTTCGCTGTTTAACTCCATCAGGAAATTTCTTTCTGATGAAGCTATACAGCAAAATGCATAGAGGTTGGAGTGCCATTGCTATTCCCGTGGACCGCTTGTGATGTTATGTTCGTTTGAGCAGTGAGACGCATTCCAGATTCTGGTGAGACAGATGGTGCCTTTGTCTGTACCATTTCAACGGCAGTGTGTTGGATATTATCCTTTATATTAAAACATTTATGCTGGTCGAGCTGGTACTGGTCTGGGCACCCTGACGTGATTGGTGTATATCCTGCTGAGGAGAAGGAGCATCTGTGAGCTGGTAGGGAGGAAACTTGCTGGGAGATGGTAATAAAACCATTACATATGGTTTGTGGTGCAGTGGGCCTTTTGGCTCTAGTGAGTGAGCATTTGCATTATTGGTGGTGGAGCACATTTGTTCTTTGAATCATATAAAGATGCACGGTGGGTGGATTGGAATCATTTAATTAAAGTGCAAGGATTTAAAATTGGTCACAGTTGAATAAGGACTTTAATCTGCATATTTTTACAGCACTTTTCATTTTTTGATATGTATATGCACTAAGTTATCACTGATAGAAAACTGATAATATTAATTGGGTTTTTTTACAGCATTTTTGTGGACTTTTTTGGTGCAATTTTTTTGTGCAAATTTTTCTTTATTTTTTGTTTTCATTTTTTGTGCGTTTTTATGTATTTGGAAACGCACAATAGTGATTATCACATTATTATTTTTTTAATGTATATGCACTAAGTTATCACTGAAATAACACTGGTATTAACCATTTTTTTCACAGCATTTTTGTGGAAATTGTTTTGGTGCATTTTGTTGTGCATGTTTTGTTTCTGGCATTGCATAATAGTGCATATTACAGTGGGTGTGATATTTATTATCTAGCATAGTGATGGCAAACCTTGGCACCCCAGATGTTCAGGAACTACATTTCCCATGATGCTCATCTACACTGCAGAGTGCCAGAGCATCATGGGAAATGTAGTTCCAAAACATCTGGGGTGCCAAGGTTCGCCATTACTGATCTAGCACATGATAATTTTAGGATGTATGTTGTTTAATTAGCATCTACTTTACACTTTTTGTTAGAAAAATTCTAAATTTAAACTTTCTTCTGCAACTTCCATGGAGTACTGCCCTATATGACTAAATGAGAGTAGGACATCAGGAAAACACTTGACACAACATTCCTTGAAAAAGCTAGTTAACACTTCCTTAATAGAGACCAGTTACAAAGTGTTTCTGTGAAGGTACATGGTTCCCACTAGTAAAGCTTTGTGGGTCCTGGGTGCCTATCCTCTCTGCTTCAGAGATTGTGGCCAGGAGGGCTTGTGCTACCATGTGTGCTAGACATGCCCAAAGGTCAAAAGATTTTGGATCTGCACATATAACGTTATTATCTTACTGGTGTTAACCTCATCAAATCCCCACAACAGGCACTGTTAGACCGGTCAGTGGAGGGAGGTTTGAAACTCATAAGACGATTGGTAACATTTATGTTCATAGCAGCACGTATCACTATAGCTAGATCCTGGAAGTCTCCAGTGGTTCAGTCTGAATAATTTAAGACAAAGCTCTTGGGTAATGATCAACAAATGTCCCCAATGATAAACTGTTCTCTATAGTAATTGTGTGGGATCCTTGGATCAGACACCTGACGGGTGATACCAGTTGAACTAGAAACATCTCCCCCACACCTGGAGTGGACGCTTGCTTCTAACTCTACTTTTTCTAGATTCTCCCACCTGAACTGTGGATCTCTGCAGCTCCTCAAGAGTTACCATGGGCCTCTTGGCTACTTCTCTGATTAATGCTCTCCTTGCCTGGCCTGTCAGTTTAGGTGGACGGCAAAGTCTTGGTAGGTTTGCAGTTGTGTCATACTCTTTCCATTTTCAGGTGATGGATTGTACAGTGCTCCATGAAATGTTCAAAGCTTGGGATAATTTTTTATAAGCTAATCCTGCTTTAAAACTTCCCGGACCTGCTATAAACTCCTCTTAAACTATCCCGGACCTGTCTGGTATGTTCCTTGGCCTTCATTATGCTCTTTGCTTACTAAGGTTACCTAGAAAACCTCTGAGGGCTTCACAGAACAGCTGTATTTACCTGAGATTAAATTACACACAGGTGGACTCTATTTACTAATTAGATGACTTCTGAAGGCAATTGGTTCCACTAGATTTTAGTTAGGGGTATCAGAATAAAGGGGGCTGAATACAAATGCAAGCCACAATTTTTCAGATATTTATCATTTTCCTTCCACTTCAAAATTATGTGCCATTTTGTGTCGGTCTATATCACATAAAATCCCAATAAAATACATTTATGTTTTTGGTAGTAACGTGAAAAAATTTGGAAAATATCAAGGGGTATGAATACCTTTTCAAGGCACTGTATATGGGTGCAGATATTGCAGCGATTCACGCACCCGCAACTGTCAGAAAACGTGTGGGTTTGCCATTCATTCTGAATGGCAGCCCCACACATGTAAAATAGCAGTGCGTGTGTGGGTGCTGTAACTGCAGGGAAATCACGTGGTCAAAATGACCGTGCGATTTCCCTGCGGGCCATGTTTTGAAAAAGGTGCATGTACCTTTTTCTGAAGGGAACGCAGGCACGGCAGCCCATACATTTGAATGGGCTGCCGTGCCTGCGCAAACGTGGGCCACAAAAGCACTAAGGTGTGAACCAAGTGTTATTCAAAATTGTGATACACACTGTGTTGCAGCTCTGGGGAAATGTGATTGACTTAAGTGAATTTGTATATATGATTCCTAGTTTCAAGACTGCTATGCGCATTTTTTCACATACACACAATTTTTAGTAAAGTAATGCCACGTACACACGATCAGAATTCCGGCCAGAAAAAGACAGATGAGAGCTTTTCATCGGAAAATGCAACCATGTGTATGCTCCATCGGAATTTAGCTGTCTGAATTTCTGCCAGCCAAAAATTGATAGCATGTTCTCAATTTTCCAGATGGAAAAACTTTCTATCGGTAATTCCGATCGTGTGTATGCAATTCCGACACGCCAAAAATCAAGCATTCTCAGATTCAACTACGGGACAGAAGCTATTGGCTACTGGCCATTGAACTTCCTTTTTCTAGTCACGTTGTACGTGTTGTACGTCACCGCGTTATAAATGATCGGAATTTGATGTGACCGTGTGTAGGCAAGACAGCTTGAGCCGAATTCCGACGGAATTCCATCGGGAAAAACTATCAGAGCTTTTTCCGACGAGAATTCCGATCGTGTGTACGCGGCATAAGACATCACAACTGGATGGGCTAAAATTGGCAGCTTGGTTTGTGAGCTTCCTTCCAATCATAAAATCTTCTCAAGTGTCATATATTGGGCTACACATTAGCTTATTTTCTGAACAAGGTAGGTAAACATCTCAAATGTTGATTTAATGCTCCTCAACACTATATTCATTACTTTTCAAGTAGGACCATTTCACATTTTGCTGTACATGTTGCAGTGTATGTTGATTTTTGTTTTTATGATATGTTGACGCACATTTCCTGGCAGCTTAAATCCTCAACCTGTAGCTGATCCTAATGTTTCCCAACGCACACAACAACACAGCACACTTCTTTTTTTGACAACCCTAAGCAGGTGCTTTTTTATGCAGATGTTTGTTATGGGCCCATTTGAAATTATTGTGCACCTACATAACTTAATGCAACATGCATCATTTTGAAGTTGGCTTTAATGTTCTTTTTTATATTTCTGGTCTAAAGAAATTATTTTTCTACAGTTTTTATTGGCAGAGCAGTTTAAATTTTTGATTCTAACACAGGCCTCATGCACACTGGTTTATTGTACAACGTTGTTTCTCCTGACAGGAGAACATCCACGTTAAAAATTCACCTAATCAGTTTTTGATATGTATAGAAAGGGAGGTTTGGGACTTTAAATGAAGCACTTGGATAGTGGAGGTGAGTTTTAATCATGATTGAATATTTATTGTTCAATGGAAAGCCATAATTTATAATAATAGAGCAAATTCATAATATATATAAATATCAATATATTAAAACACAATATATGGATACCATATATTGTGTTTTAATGTATTGATATTTATATATATTATGAATTTGCTCTATTATTATAAATTATGGCTTTCCATTGAACAATAAATATTCAATCATGATTAAAACTCACCTCCACTATCCAAGTGCTTCATTTAAAGTCCCAAACCTCCCTTTCTATACATATCAAATTATAGGGATGGAGGCATGTATCCATGCCTCATTTAAAGTCCCAAAAAACTCCCCCCCCTTACTTGCTAATCAGTTTTTGTTCCAACCAGTTTAGCAGATTTTAGCAGCATTTGGTATTTGGGCATTTGTGTATTTAATTGGCCAGGATTTTAACTTACTCAAATGAATAAACGCTGTAGTGCTAAATGCGTGTTTAAAAATGCCCAGTGTGCATGAAGCCTTACCAAAAACTGCCTATGCAGGTAAGAAGCATCTGTAGATTAAAACAAACTGTGCAACTTTTACCAAATTTGAATAATGGGCTGCACACCAAAACTCATGGACCAGGCAAGGAGGGCATTAATCGGAGAGGCAGCACAGAGACTTAAGGTAACCCTGGAGTTCCACAGCAGAGACTGGAGTATCCATACATAGGACAACAATAAGCCATACACTCCATAGAGTTGGGCTTTATGGCAGAGTGGCCAGAAGAAAGACATAACTTTCAGCAAAAAATAAAATGGCATGTTTTGAGTTTGCGAAAAGACATGTGAGAGACTCCCAAAATGTATGGAGGAAGGTGCTCTGGTCTGATGAGACTAAAATTTAACTTTTTGACCATCAAAGAAAACGCTATGTAAAACCCAACACATCACATCACCCAAAGAACACCACCCCCACAGTGAAACATGGTTGTGGCAGCATCATACTGTGGGGACATTTTTCAGCAGTTGGGACTGGGAAACTGGTCAGAGTTGAGGGAAAGATGGATAGTGCTGAATACAAGGATATTCTGGAGCAAATCCTGTATCACTCTGTGTTTGATTTAAAGCTAGGACGGAGGTTCACCTTCCAGCAGGACAATGACCCCAAACACACTGCTAAAGCAACATTTGAGTGGTTTAAGGGGAAACATGTAAATATGTTGGAATGGCCTAGTCAAAGCCCAGACCTCAATCCAATAGAAAATCTGTGGTCAGATTGCTGTTTACAAGAGCAAACCATCCAACTTGAAGGAGCTGGAGCAGGAGGAATGGGCAACAATCCCAGTGGTAAGATGTGGCAAGCTCATAGAGACTTATCCAAAGCGAATTGAAGCTGTGATAGCTGCAAAAGGTGGCTCTACAAAGTATTGACTTTAGGGGGGTGAATAGTTATGCACATTGACTTTTTCTGTTATTTTGTCCTATTTGTTGTTTGCTTCACAAAACAAAAATACATCTTCAAAGTTGTGGACATGTTCTGTAAATTAAATGATGCAAATCCTCAAATAATCCATGTTAATTCCAGGTTGTAAGGTAACAAAACATTAAAAATGCCAAGGGGGTGAATACTTTTGCAAGGCACTGTAGGTCACCTCCAACCTAGGTCTCTAAGTTACCGAACCTCCTGGTCTCCATGAATACTCTTACGGTTTTTATTAGATAGGGTTTTAAAATTCATATTTTCTTTATCGTCATATGCTATTCTTAGCTGTGCTGTGATCTTTTTTCGTGGTTTATATGTATTCTAAAGAGGCTTTCATGTCCTTTATCTTTTTGTTTCAAACAGTGCTGGGATATAAACACTAGAGATGTCAGACCTTTTAGTACTGTAAAGCTCTCTGTGCTCTTCCTTGGCATTGCATTTATTTCTATATACTTTATCTTGTAGATAAATTGCAGTATAAAACATTTGATTCCTAGTAAAAGGCAAGGACAATTCAAAATAGACACATATTTCCACACTAGGTATTTCTGTCAAGGTATTTATATTAATGTTTTTGTTTAAAGACTTATTTGGAAGTTGAAAACAGTTCTGACTGTATAAGGGAAAAGCTTGAGGCTGCACAGCTAAAGGTGGTGGTGGTGTTGTGGTGTGGGGTAATGTTCTGGCATGCAACTTAGTTTTCTTGGAACAGTTACTCTTAAAAAAATTCACTTTTTTCTGTAGATGTACCTAGGAAGGGCAAGGGGGCACCCGAGATGCTAATTCTACCAGATATAGGCATTCAAGTGCCCCTTGACTTGCTTCATGGCTCCTTTGTCTTCTTTTGCTACAAGCCCCCATACTCCATATTTCTAGGGAATATAAATCTGTTTCCCACCCTCAGGTGTTCAGAGAGACCACACAAGATCAGGGAGAAGTGGATGGTCATGTGATTTTCCACAAAGTATGGTTCTTCATATTATTTTTTGTCACACAAATAGAGCTTTCTTTTAGTGGTATTTGCACACCACTGTGTTTTTTTTTTATTATTATTATATAAACAGTATATATATATTTTTTTTTATTATTACTTTCTGCTATAAAACATATTTAATAAATAATAATAATACAAAAACTGTTCATAAATTTAGGCCAAAATGTATTCTGCTACATGTCTTTGTTAAAAAAAGTGCATAGTAGGTGGCTTGTGTTAAAGCTATAACGTCTACTAAACGATGGAATATATACTGTAATTTTTTTAATAAACTAGCAATGGGGGCGATAAGTGACTTACAGTGGGACTGTAATAGTGACGCTAATGGACACGTGATCAGACTAGCCGGAGGACTTAGTCCGGCGGATTTTTTTTCCAGCGGAGGTCCGCCGGACTTTCCGAACGAGCGGACTTACTCACACACAACCACACATGAACAGACTTTTCCGGCGGACAATCCGCCGTACTTTCCAAATGAACGGACTTGCCCACACACAGACTAAAGTCCGTTCATTTTGAACGTGACTTCAGGTACGACGGGACTAGCGAAGGAAGTCAATGTCGCCACTTCCATCGGCGAGATTGACACCTTGCGAGCCCCGTTGCCTGGTATGGGTTTTAAGGGTAACCCCTATGCCGAAAAATGGCATGGGGGTCCCCCCAAAGTCCATACCAGACCCTTATCCAAGCACGCAGCCCAGCCGGTCAGGAAAGGGGGTGGGAATGAGCGAGCGCCCCCTGCTCCTGAACTGTTCCAGGCTGCATGCCCTCAACATGGGGGATGGGTGCTTTGGGGAAGGGGGGCCCTGCAGCCCCCACCCCAAAGCACCTTGTCCCCATGTTGATGAGGACAAGGGCCTCTTCCCGACAACCCTGGCCGTTGTTTTTCGGGGTCTGCGGGTGGGGGGCTCATCGGAATATGGGAGCCCCCTTTAATATGGGGGCCCCAAGATCCCGGCCCCCCACCCTATGTGAATGAGTATGGGGTACATCGTACCCCTACCCATTCACCTGGGGGGAGAAAGTGTCAATAAAAAAACACACAACACAGGTTTTTTAAAGTAGTTTATTAGGCAGCTCCGGGGGTCTTCTTCCGACTTCGGGGGTCTTCTTGCCGGGCTCCTCCACTATCTTCTGCTCTTTTACCACTCTTTTTCTAGTGGAGGAGCCGTCTGGGGGTCTTCTTCCGACTTTGAGGGTCTTCTTCCGACTTCTCCGCGCTTTCCGGCCTCTTCTCCCACTCTTTGGTTCTTCTGCCGGGCTCCTCTGCTATCTTCTTCCAGCTCTTTTACTAGTATTGGCCCAGTCAATGGACACCTTGAGCTCCATTGAGCAATGGGCTCCTCTAACATCTGGAGAGGCTGCTTACGTGTGGTAACAGCGTCACTCTGTGGTTTTCTTGAAGCATATCAAGCATTAAGAGTGGTGAGTTCACGTGAGATGCATTTACAATGATGTAGTGTTTTTCTTTCTTGTATATTATATTGTGTACATTCTATGTCTAAATAATGTCTTTTCTAATTGTACAGAAGCTCCTGAGGAAGCGATTTCTCAATTACGAAACATGTTGAGCATTAAGCGCTTTTTCAATCAATGGGACAAGTGAACACCCCATCGTGTTATGCCACACTCAAGTGGAAGTTCTTTTGAATTAAATATCTATACTCCACAGGAAGGACATAAAACTGACATTTCCCTTTCCTTTGGGGTTTACCCTTGGGTCCCTCTCTTCTTTTTCTTTTTTTTTTCTTTTTTTTATATATTTATATTGTCATTTTGTAATTGTATTTATGATCTGTGAACTTTCAATACATTTTGTTATAATTTTTTATACGTGCCTATAAAGTCCATCTCTTTCTTCACATTATCCATTGTGCATTGCTGAAATGTACACACTACTTATTAAAATCACATGTAGAGAAAGTAAGTCATCCACAGTGCATACTTCAGCAAAATGGGGTCCTCCCCCTGACCAGCATGATGACGTCACCATCCACCTTTTTCGTTATGCATTTGTAATCTTTTATTTTCATTTATTTTATTTATAATAGCCCGGGATTATGTTCTCATTTTCCAACAGAAATGTAGTAAAAACTCCCAGCTCACAGAGACTACTCTAGTTTTGGATAAGGTAGGGAATGTCAGGTTATTACCTTTATGTGTCCCATTGGGTCTGCAGGACAGGAAGTAAGAGGGAAATCTCTGTGAAGGAAAGGAGATCCCCTCTTACAGTCTTTGCTGGTACAGAAAAAGAAATGAGATGCTGTGCTCATCCACATGAAAGATAACTAACCTTTCCAATGTAACTTGATACAAAGTACACTGAGGCACAGTAAATAGCACCTCAAGTGAAGTTTATGAAGCCATGTAACATTCTGCAGGTTTTACCTAATATGGTCTCATGTGAGTAGCAAATCCACAAGAAGAAATTACGTTAGAATTTGATATATATCCACTCGCTATTGGCCAGTGAGGTTGTGGGCATCTGACAAAAGCTGTCTATTGGCATGCATGATACAGTAGTAAGATTCTCCGGCTATCACTCTGGAAGCATCTCAGGGAGAAGGACGCTCCCATTTCTCAGCAGTAGGAATGCAGGAGAGCCTTGAATCCTTCAAAAAGGATTCTGATAACTCCCCATGTGCTGCAACTCCTAACCTCTATTACTTGTTTGGCACCTAAAACTGGAAATTGGGTACTAGTCTTGGTAAGATTGTGTAGTATATGCTGGTATGAAGCCAACTGGACACATTGGGATCTGATGGAAAAGTTAATTGTCTTTCATGTGGATGAGCAGGGCATCTCATTTGTTTTCATTTATTGACACACTTATGTGATTAAAGAGGTCCCATTTGTAGAGGTGCAGTAGTCCTCTTTGACCATATAACTTTTTTTTTTTCAGTAAAAGCTCCATGAGTAGTAGACTGCTTGCAATCTGCAGACATAGGTAAATGTATACAATCTATTCCTACTTTGGTGGCAACTTAAAAATGTGGATTATCCTTGACTTTCAGACCCAGTGACAATGGTCAGAATGGCAAACAATATGGGACAAAAACAGAGGGGACAAAACCGCTATAAAATCCTGACAGCTGTTCTAACCTTTCCACACTTTATTTAACCACTTGCTTACTGGGCACTTAAACCCCCCTCTTATCCGTACCAATTTTCAGCTTTCCGCACTGTCACACTTTGAATGACAATTGCGCGGACATACAACACTGTACCCAAATTACATTTTTAAATAGAGTTTTCTTTTGGTGGTATTTGATCACCTGTGTATTTTTTTTTTTTATTTTATAACGGGTAATTTTTGTCTGTCATTGATGTACGCTAATGAGGCGGCACTGATGGGCACCGATAGGTGGCAGTGATGGGCACCGATGGGTGGCAGTGATGGGCCCTGATCGGTTACACTGATAGGGAGCACTTCTAAGTGGCACTGATTGGCATCACTGGTGGGCATTGATAGGTGGCACTTGTGAGGGAGCGTGCACAGGGGAGGCCTCCCAGGAATTCACATCCGCGCTGTGGCCGTCATTCAGCCATAGCGTGGATGTCAGGTGGTTAAAGCTACAGAAAAAAATGTTGGCTTTAGAGACAATAACATGCATAAGCATGCAGTTTTTACATCCAATAGAAGTTTTTATTCAACAGGCTAAATATTTGCTAATGCTTATCCGCCACCTACTATTTAGGTTATATTGACACAGTGACACTCTCAAACACATTTTTTTTTTAAGCATTGCAGCACTTCCAATTAATGTGCATTATTTTTTTTTTTATATTCCCAAGGTTTTTCAATATTATTTTTGACTACTAAGTCCTAATAACTCCTTTCTAATAACAATGGCTAACAAAATATTTTTAAGCCATTTAGATTCTTCTTTTCATGATTTAGCGGATGATGAACATATTGTATGTTAAACGATTCGAATAAGAGAAAGGAAATGCCATTGTAGTCTTTTCCCTTGTATATAAAGTGTTTCACTATTTATAGTTGAAGCTAACAATGGCTTTTCACTACAATGCAATCTCATTCTTGGACGGAATCCCTCCTGCGTGCCTTCTGAATAATGGAAAACAGAGAGAGATGAATTCTGCCAGGATTTCAGAAATTGTTATATCACTAAATAATTAAATACTCTGACAAAACAGCGCCGGAGACCACATGGTATTATAGGAATGGCAAGTAGGGCACCTCATCTAGAAGCATCTATTAGGATTGCCTTAACTAATGAAGTTCTCCCTAGGAAATTCTATTTTTTGCTTTCATGCTGGGTTTTAACCTTTAAGCTCTCACCCTTTTGGATCTGCGGGGCTCATTCAATAGCCTACTCTTTACAATATATGCTCACGTTCACAAATCTAAATGAGGTGATATCAAAAAGGCATTGAATGGTTTTGATTTAAAAAATACCCTTTTTCCAAGTACCTTTCTATGGTATTAAAACTGCTATGTTTGAATTATTATTTCTACACAGTAATTGTTTGATGAATGCCATTTTATATAGCCCTCAGTTTGGAACTTTTTCTTATTAGCTACACAGCTTCCATCTTTTCACTCATCAAACAGTTTAAATACAGAAATGTTGGATTATCCCGTTTATGATATGTCTACGAGTGCTTCAAATCAGATTCAAAGCATTCATCTTATGTAATTTTATTTGCTGTAAACTATACATATCTATGCTGAGGAATAAAGTGTATGTATATTATCTGGTATATTGTACTGAGCATAGCAAAGTTAAACACAGACAGTTCTTTAGGCACCGATACTCAGGCAACAAAGTAATTTACACAGCTCCCAGTGTGGCAAACAGTAATGGCACAGTATTACAGGACACCCATGCAGCCAGGCTGGAAAGGTTGGAGCCTGGCTGCATGATCTATCTTGGGAAACAGTATTGGTACATCAAGCCTATATGCTGTGCTAGATACCCCTGTAGGGGTTACTGGAGCTGGAATTCTGTCATCTTATCATCACGGCATTTGTCAAAAGCATTTTCATGGTTATCGTCTCTTGCATACGGATCAGCAACAAAGTCCAACAGGAGCTCAGCTGTCTAAGCCTGTGTACACACTGTTGGACATTCCAACGGGAAATGTCAGATCGGACCGTGTTGTCGGATAATCCGACCGTGTGTGGGCTTCATCTGACTTTTTCCGTCGGAATGTCCGAGCAACAAAGTTTGCGAGCTGGATATAAAAATTTTCCGACAACATGATCTGATCGGACTTCGTCCGATCGTTTGTAGAGAATTCTGATTGGACAAAGTGCCACGCATGCTCAGATCAAAGCTATTGGCTACTAGCCTGAACGTAGCCCCGTCGTAACTAAATAACGTCATCACGGATTTTGTTGTCGGAATGTCCGACCCGGTGTACAAGGGCTAAGAGGGACCCTTCGGAAATTTGGGGACGCAACATTAGATGCCAGAGTTGTCGACTGATATTATACAGCGTGTAAGACTCACAGAATGTACGTTCTTGGGGGTCCAAGCTATTTGGTAAGCTTAAATCTGCAGAGGTGATGTTGTTGTCACATTGGTTGCTATACGTTGCATCCTTGAATCTAGTGGTCTATTCATCTTTCAGAAATTTTCATCATTTGGTTTATCACTTGGGATTTTTTTTGCACAGAAAAGGACTTTTTGCACCAATTTTTCTATTTACCTTATATTTTCGCTTAATGTTAATTTGTGTGTTTAATGTTTCACTACAAGAGCCACATTATTATGAATTGTGTATGATATACGTTTGATATTATAGTATATCCACTATACACATTTTATTTTTTCACTTATTTATTTTTTGTTATATGATTGCTTGTTTGACACCAATTCAGTTTAGGTCATTAAACAGATAGTTCTAGTGCTACACTTTATGTAATCAGTAGCATCACCAGGCTGTCCTGTTGTACCATAGAATGGCTTCTGCTGGAGGGGTGATGAATTGTAGTATGCCGTGACACCACTCTAGGCTGCTGAAGGAAACCCCACTTGCACTTGTACGATAAGGCACATCCCCCTTGATCAAGAAATGCTCCTGCACCGACCCTACTCAATCAGAAACCTCTCCCTGCATTCTATTGCTCTCTCTGACAAATGGACTCTCTGTTCCTCACATAACCACACTCTCCAGGCAGGGCATGAATGGTGCAGGCACCCTATTTTATAGCATTCCACACCAAGTTCACTGCCAGAGGTCATGAGAAGTTGCAGCGTCCAATCAGACAGCTGCAACCTCTTTGACAGTTACGGAGGAAAATATGTTCCTTTTAAGACTCTTTTTCATCTATACAGTGCCACCTACTACATGGAGACCAAACTGCACCTTACCTAAGGTATCTGTATGTAGATATATCCAGGGGCGTACCAATATGGGGGCGGGGGGTGCGGTCCGCCCCAGGTGCCACACTTTGGGGGGGTGTCAGTGGCCAAGTGACTTTGATATGGGGGTGCATTCCGCAACCAAGTCGGGGTGACACCGTCAGATCATCTCAAGGGCATCCCTGCTGTCTCTGGTTGCTCATTTTCACTTTAGTTTTTTTTAGAACACCCCTGTGCCATGGCCACAATGGACTGTTCCAGACTGTTCAGTGAGTGACTGTATTCCCTCCTGCTAGCTCCGCCTCCACCCACCACTGCTGCTGCCTGTGTGTGTCTGTCTCATCTCTCTCCGCTGGGGTGGCTGCTTCCACACAGTGAATACAGAGTCCTCCCTAGCTGACTGAGAGCCTGAGGTGGTGAGTGGAGGGGGGGATTGATGTAAGAAGAGGCTGCAGCCTGCAGAATTGTGTCTACCCCTGTGCTGGTCTAAGGTGGGGGGGGTCAGTGACTGTGATTGCAATGTCCACCACTCCCTCCCCCTGCCATGTGTATTGTGTAGCTGTCTGACCTGATTGGGGGGGTTGATGTAAGAAGGGGCTGGAGGAGTGTGCCTACCCCTGCCATGTGCTGGTCTGGGGGGGTCAGGGTGATTGCTGTGTCCCCCTCCCCCTGCCATGTGTATAGTGTAGCTGATGGGGGGGGGGGGGTTGATGTAAGAAGAGGTTGGAGTATTGTGTCTACCCTGTGCTGGTCTGAGGGGGGGGGGGGTCAGGGTGACTGCTGTGTCCATCACCCCCCTCCCATGTGTATAGTGTAGCTCAGGGGTTGACAAATTTGCTTGGAATCTAGGAGCCAGCTTAAAAAGTTAGGAGCCAGGTCCGTGACGGCGATCCGGACCTGTCCCTGGCCTGACATGGAGACGAGTGAGGGGAAGATAGCAGCGCCGTCGCCCCCCCCCCCCCCCCGTCTCCAAGTCATTGCCCATAGCTCTTAGAGGGACATTTTATTTATTTATTTTTTTCAATTGCATTTTAGTGTAAATATGAGATCCGAGGTCTCTCTGACCCCAGATCTCATATTTAAGAGGACCTGTCATGCTTTTTACAAGGGATTTTTACATTCCTTGTAATAAGAATAAAAGTGACACAACATTTTTTTTAAAAGAACAGTGGAAAAAAAAAAGTTAAAATAAGCAGAAAAAATAATAATTTTTAAACGCGCCCTGTCCTGCCCGCATATAAAATCGGTGTTCGAACCACACATAGGAGGTAGCGCCGTGATCGGTAGAGCGAGAGCAATAATTCTAGTCCCAGACCTCCTCTGTAACTCAAAACGTGCAACCTGTAGAATTTTTTTAAACGTCGCCTATGGAGATTTTAAAGGGTAAAAGTTTGTCGCCATTCCATGAGCGGGTGCAATTTTGAAGCGTGACATGTTGGGTATCAATTTACTCGGCGTAACATTATCTTTCACAATATAAAAAATAATTGGGCTAACTTTACTGTTGTCTTATTTTTTTATTAACTAAATTATTTTTCCCAACAAAAGTGCGCTTGTAAGTCCGCTGCACAAATACGGTGTGACAGACAGTATTGCAACAACCACCATTTTATTCTCTAGGGTGTTAGAATAAAAAATATATATAATGTTTAGGGGGTTCTAAATAAAGGGAAGAAGAGGCAGGTAATATAAAACAGGCAGAGGAAATTTCATTAGCATTGCTGGTTTGTCATACCAACAGCGACCACAAGAGGGCGCCAGATTCCATAAGGAATCATAGGACCGCAGAAGGCCTCAAAGCCGCGGCCTAAATTTTCGGCCGCCGGCGGAACGGCCCGACGCGATCACGCTGGGGGGGTCCACAGAGACAGGATACCCCCAGCTGTGCTGCCCCAGGCGCGAGGTCGCTATTTCTAGTCGCCAATGCGACCTGGCGCCCGGGTTTTGTCGAGCCCTGGTGTAGCTGACCTGATGGGGGAGGGGGGATTTCAGAATCCAGATATGTCCTATATACAGGGTGCAGAATGCAGATATGTCCTATATACAGGGTGCAGAATGCAGATATGTCATATATACAGGGCGCAGAATACAGATATGTGCTATATACAGGGTGCAGAATACAGATATGTGCTATATACAGGGCGCAGAATGCAGATATGTCCTATATACAGGGTGCAGATATGTCCCATATACAGGGCGCGGAATGCAGATATGTGCTATATACAGGGTGCAGAATGCAGATATGTGCTATATACAGGGTGCAGATATGTCCTATATACAGGGTGCAGATATGTCCTCTATACAGGGTGCAGAATGCAGATATGTCCTATATACAGGGTACAGATATGTCCTATGTACAGGGTGCAGAATGCAGATATGTCCTATATACAGGGTGCAGAATGCAGATATGTCCTATATACAGGGTACAGATATGTCCTATGTACAGGGTGCAGAATGCAGATATGTCTTATATACAGGGTGCAGAATGCAGATATGTCTTATATACAGGGTGCAGAATCCAGGCGTGTGCTGTATACAATAAATATTCTTGAGAAAATGGAAAATAAATCGTGGGTGTTTTTTCATTTTAAATTGGGGGGGGGGGGGGGGTGCCAGATGTAGGATCCGCCCCGGTGCCAAATGCTCTAGGTACGCCCCTGGATATATCTAAATAATAATGTAATAGGCAGCAGCTTATCTGTCCTTAGATGTGGTGGCTGAATTGGATTTCTTTTTATCAGGCTATTTTCCTTTGTTTTACCGGGTGATTCTGCCAGTTGGACACTGGCAGTTCTAGATGACAACACTCACTCACTGTACTGTATTAGGACAACAGAAGTAAGACAACTATTTATTTTTACCTGATGAGATAAGTGAAGGGGGTGGGTTAGGTAATTTTTCTATCAACTTGTATTGTACTTGTAATTTGAGATTATAACATTTGAAGATATAACATTGGAGTTTGCATTGCTAGATGAGTTCTGTAAAGTTTGAAGTGAAGACTGATGTAGAACATTGGTATTTATTGCAGACTTAACTCTGTCAAGGCAACTCATCCTATTAAAGAGGGTAGGTTTAAATGCAGCCATTTTTGGCAAATATATTGTGTTATGACTAAAGGTTTGTGAATTCCTGAGCATGACACCTATATAAGCTTCAAAACATCTTTTTCAGAGGGCTTAAAATTGAGCCACCCCTACCTCCCTTTGCACCAATAAGGGCATCCACCTCTCTAAGAATCTGGGAAGGCCTACCACAAGATTTTGAAGTGTATGTGTCTGAATCTCTGCCAATTCCACCAAAAGAGTATTTGTGTGGTCAAGTATTGATGTTGAACGAGAAGACATGGTTTGAAATTGACATTCCACTGCACCCCAAAAGTGTTTAGTTAAGTTGAGGTCAGACCTAGGTGCCGGCCACTCAAAATTCCCCAAGTCAAATGATAGCAACTGTGTCCACAAGGTTGGAAGCGCACGGTTGTTTTAAATGCCTTTGTACTGCTAACAATCCATGAAGAACAGGAAATGATTCACAATGAAACCTTTTCCAAGAAATAATTTATTTAAAAAGTTACTAACTCAAACTTAGTAATTTTAAAACCTACAGAAAAACACTATCACATTTAGAAAAATACAATTGCTCAATTTCTGATAAAGAGGGTGTCAAGGTTTTCAAAAAGAACCAGATGACTTGATTTAAAATAACACAACCCAAAAAAACACTACACAAAGAAAAAGACAAAAATCTACAACCAAAAAGACGGGCAAGAATGCAAACAAACAATGGGTTGATATGCTAAAGACAAATAGGCTGTTCACTTTACAAATTAATTTACCCTTGCCCAGAGGTAAAAGTTCACTTTGGAAATTAATTTCCCCTTACCCAAGAGTAAAATTTCAATTTGTAAATGAAATGTTCCTTACCTAGAGGTAAAGCAGCTCTGCTGACCTCTATCATCAAATCAAATGCAAGCAAAAATATGTTTTCATTTTATTTTTCCTGCATGTGATTGGTTATTCCTTGAAAAGTGAAATTGCACCCTATTTACTAAGCTAGGGGGACATTTCCTTGTATTCAATGCCATTATTTTGACAAACATGACAATCACAGCACATGGAGTGGGTGTAAATTACTCGAAAAAGGGTTATAATGCATTACACTTGCCTAAAAAAGAATGCATTTGCACATTATCTTTTTTGGTAACTGCTGGAACACATTCACAAAAACTCCTATGAACTGTAGCCATGTAGTTAGTAGACATTAGGAATGAACTTTGGGTTCAGACTGCACCCACATTCAGTCCAAATTTTACATGTATGGACTAATGTACTCATTACACATTTACATAGTGGAAGGGCAGATATATGGAGCTTCTAGATTTCTGTCTTGCCAAGCTTCATGGTGGGGATCTGAATTTGAGAGAGACCCTAAATCAATTCATAGCTATATATATATATATATATATATATATATATATATATATAACAATGCTGCTCAGCACTTTAGTTTTTAACAAGGTATCACCGTGGTGCACCAGCCCACCCTGTTCCATGTTGTCTGGAATCTGGAGACCCTGGCATAGGCATGCTTCTTATTCTGGACCCCCCTCCTTCCTGCCTCACAAATAGAGCAAGCCTGACATAAAGAGCCACAGTTACCTATTAAATTGAAGTCTGCCTAATGCCACGTACACGCCGGACTTTTCAACGGACTAGGTCCGACGGTCTTCCCGACGGACTTTCCGAACGAACGGACTTGGCCACACACAAGCACTCCAAAGTCAGACGGATTCAAACGTGATGACGTATGACCGGACTAGAATAAGGAAGTTCAAAGCCAGTAGCCAATAGCTGCCCTAGCGTCGGTTTTCGTTTGTTGCACTAGCATACAGACGTACAGATTTTTTGACCGGACTCAAGTCCGTCAGAAAGATTTGAAACATGATTTATTTCTAGATCTGTCTGACTTTTGGGAAAAAAACATCCGTTGGAGCCCATATACAATCATAATATCCGACAGATTAATTCCATTGGATCTAGTCCATTGAAAAGTCTGGTCGTGTGTACGCAGCATTAGAAGTATAAATGTAATTAAAGATTTATTAAGCTGGATAGATAGATAGGTAGCACATGGTTCAAGAAATACTCCTTTAATATCCTCCCTCTGTTCTTTATGGAGCAGTGTGTGATTGTGAAATTTCTGACTATAGCACAGTTATAGTGTTTGGTGGATAGCATTAGCTTACCTGTTAATTTTGACAGTTGCCTGAGATTTGTCCTTAATTAGGGAAATATATCTCTAGCTAGAAATGTTTTTTCTGTTTTGGTACAATAGGGAAAAGTCAGAAATCATAACAGGTTTTTTTCTACCCATAGTCCTACTGGGACACATTTACTAAACTTTCTGTCCTTAAGCCACAAAAGAGAAAGAAAATCTTATGGTAAGGGGAAATCCCATCTCAGGCAGTTTACTAAAACAGGCGTATTCATTGAAAGACTGACAATTTACAACTTTTAGATTTCCTATCACATTCTGTCCAGAAGACAATGGCCAACAAGACAGAAGGTTATTTTCCCCTGTGGAAACACTGAGATTAATAAAAAACTTAATGAAGACTTCTATGCATTAAGATAAAAAAAAAAACTTCTGTGTGCAGCAGTCCCCTTCAGCCCCCTAATACTTACCTGAGCCTTTCTTTCTTTCAGTCAGCCAATCAGGAGAGGGGGCAGGCCAGGTCACAGCTGTCTGAATGGATACACAGAGCTGTGACTCGGCTCAAGTGCCCCCATAGAAAGCTGCTTGCTGTGGGGGGCACTCAACAGGAGGGAGAGGCCAGGAGCACAGAAGAGGGATCCAAGAAGAGGAGAATCTGGGCTGCTCTGTGCAAAACCAACTGGATAGAGCAGGTAAGTATAGTATAGTATGTTTTTTTTTTTTAAACCAGACTTTACAATCACTTTAACCCTTCCCGACTCTATTAAAATGATAGTAAACACTGCTTTGTCACTTTTACTTACAGGTAAGCTTATTTTAAAGCTTACCTGTTGGCAGGTTTTTTCTTTTGGGGGGGGGGCGGCAAACCGCCACCCGGTCAAGGCTGAAAAGGGAGTGGCAGTAGTGATGGAAAGGGGAGGCGGCACCCTTCTGACCTTAATGGATGGGCCGCCCCTGCCTATAGGTAAAAATGAATATCTCTTAACCACTTCAGCCTCTGAAGAATTTACCCCCTTCTTGACCAGAGCACTTTTTGCAATTCGGCACTGCGTCGAGGCTCCCAAACAAAATTGACGTCCTTTTTTTCCCCAAAAAAGAGCTTTCTTTTAGTGGTATTTGATCACCTCTGCGGTATTTATTTTTTGTGCTAAAAACAAAAAAATAGCGTAAATTTAAAAAAACACATTATTTTTTACTTTTTGCTATAATATATATAAAATATATAAAAAAAACTTTTTTTTCCCTCAGTTTAGGCCGATACGTATTCTTCTACATATTTTTGGTAGAAAAAATTGCAATAAGCGTTCATTGATTGGTTTGCGCAAAAGTTATAGCGTCTACAAGATAGGGGATGGCATTTTTATTGATTTTTTAAATTATTTTTGCTGGCGATCAGCGATTTTTATCATGACTGCGACATTATGGCGGACACATCAGACAATTTTGACACATTTTTAGGACCACTGGCATTAATACAGCGGTCAATGCTAAAAAATTGCATTGGTTACGGTAAAAATGTCACTGGCAGTGAAGGGGTTAACCACTAGTTGGCGCTGTAGGGGTTTAGTGTGTCATGATTCTAACTGTGGGGTGGGAGGGGCTATGTGTGACACGTCACTGATCACCACTCCTGATTACAAGGAGCGTTATCAGTGATAGTGTCATTAGGCAGAACGGGGAGATGCTTGTTTACATTAGCATCACCCTGTTCTTTCTCACCGTGAGATGATCGTGGGTATATCTGCGGACATCGAGTCTGGGGGACCCGCGATCACGGTCACAGAGCTCCAAGCGGGTGCGTGAGTCGCCTCTTAAAGGGCAACGTACAGGTACGTTAATCTGCCTATACTTGCCCTTCTGCCGCAGTATATCTGCGTGAGGTGGTCAAGAAGCAGTTAAATGTGCACTGTTTTGGAGATATTCACCTGTTTTAAAGACGGTGATGTCACTGGTGCATGCAATATGAATGGACAGTATACTTGAGTGTGTGAGCGCGTAGTGCCACAACCTTGACTCGTGTGCGCATGAGTAAGAGTGAGGTCGCCGCAGCTCAGCTATTGAAACAACTGGAGCTTGCCAACTTGGAAGGAAGACCGTGCGAAGATGGAAGCCCTGGCAGCAATGACAGTGTGCCACTGGAGGGCTGCATTTTAAGGTAAGTATGCATATTAGCACATCATGACATTACCTTGCAGGGGAACCGGATTATTTATTTTTTAACAGTTTACTACCACTTTAAAAAAATTTTGGCTAGCAATACGCATCAAGTGTGCATATGAATGCACATGTTCAAATTTTGGAAGGGCTCCAAAGTCTGATATCCTATGTGCTTTCATGGGATTTGAGATATATTTTAGATAGAGAATAAGTAATAGATTTTGGATAATGACAGAATAGAAGGTATATTTTGTTAGGAATACACATTTATTAAGTACTTTTAATATGAATTACAACAACATTCCAATGCATACATTACTGCCCACGAGTGCTATATCTTTTTTTTTTAATCCTAACCATCCTAAACCAGCTAATGCTTCATTTTCATCCACCTACAAAGAAAAATAAATAAATTAAATGCATTAAAAAAGAACCACAGCTTGGAGTGATTATGAAAAATACGCTGTCTCCACGGAGGGCTAGGTGTCATACAGTAAAGCTGCTGATACACTTGAAAATGTGTCTACCGTGTGCTAATGATATCACTGAGAACAGATGCACGGCTGGTCAAATGAGAGGGAACAGGAGAATTTGTACCATGCATGCAACATCTGTGATTTCTTTCTAGTGAGAGAAGTACGGTAACAGTTGTGACTGATGGAGGATTTTCACAATCATCATGCCAATCTAGAAAATGCAGAGGGGGGGGGGGGGGGGGTGGAATAAAGCCGCCAGGGAAGTTTCTGAGATTAAATGTGCTATATTTTTTTTCTCCCTTCTAGATAGTTACTGTACCTTCAGCTACTCAGAGTCCATGGAAATACACCAGAGGAATTAGCATCTAACAGTGCCTTTTGGTGCTGTTTCCTGCTGCAGTTTAATTAAACAAAATATTTGCTTTAAGAATTATGCAGTCAGAAGATGGTGGAAGAAAAAGATTACGAGATGAAGCCACGAATGCAGGAACTTTACATCAAATGTAATTTATGCAATAGTTCCAGTATTTTATTAATTTCCAAAGCATTACAGCAAATCACTCTAACTATAGTAAAAGGATGTCTTATATGACTTTGAATAACGTCATGAAGACTAGAGGTTTAATTAATACATAAAACAATGCATGCATATAATAGATTTATTGCACACAATGAGCATTGTACAAAATCGACACTGACTATAGCACTTATAAATTCAATTATTTGTGCAGTTCTAGTCCACAGTAACTGCTGAAAGAAGCACCCATATTGTACTGCACAATGTAAAAAGCATATTCTTTAACCACTGGATGGCGTTAGCTGGCAAAGAAAGTGTGATTTGCGGACCTGTTTTGTTTGCTAAACATCCATCATTGTCTTTGTTCCTTAGTGACACCTCTGTCACTTCATGCTAAAGTGTGAAACAATTATTCAAACACTTAAAAGAATTCAACAGTAAACCACACCAGCATTTTCTTGAAAAAGAAATGCTTGTCGCAGATGTTTGATGTGAGATCTTAATGATAATGAACTGTCCAATGTATTCTGCCATTAGTAACATTTTATAGCTGTAGGGTAACAGATATGACAAAGTGTCAATCGTGCTCTAGTCACACTGTTGATCACAGCTTTTCTCATTTTACACCCTCATTTTAAAGATTGCAATATCACAACAACAACATTAGCATCTTCATTACTGGTCCTGTACCTGCCCCTTCCTGAAGATGTTACTTATATTTTACAAGATAAAATCTGGACTTGCAAATGCATTTGGTGCTTGCAACATAGATATTTATCCTTTGAAGTAGTTGAGGGATGGATATATATATAAACTGAACGGTTTTGTGCTCGGACTTCAGCTTCCAGGTTCCAGGAATATTTTGAATTGCTTACTTACATTGGTCCAGTATGGTACAATTTAAAGTGAAGCTCAAGCATACACATAGTTAAGAAGGGGGATGGGACCATTTTAAGGCTAGTTAGATGTAAGCTGGCAATAGACTTTAAGTATGCAATACTCATACCTGATGGATTACTGTGGAAGCCTGAAATCACAGTAGTTGTTGGCGCTCAGGTTCCATGCAAGTTGCTGCCCCACTGCACACTGACTACAAGGCGGCACCTGCTCGGCAATGCCTCCATTCATAGACACCTTGTATGTTATTTAAAAATACAAAGCATTCTCTGATTGGATAAGGTGAGGAGGAGGAGGAGGATTTGTGATGTCATGATCTTTACTTTGTCCAATCGGAAAACACCTTGTGACTGTGCTGAATGAGCAACCCTCTGTGGTAAATGTGTGGTGGGGCAGCTGCCTGTATAGAAAGGAGTGGGACCCAGTAAACTGTGGATATCAAAATAATACAGTGTTTTCCAGCTTCCCTAGTGGTCCATCGTAAATGTATAATGCAATTTTGCATGGTGCCTAGTAGGGATGGGCTGAACAACCACCCCCCCCCCTCCTTTGGTTCACACCATAACATACCGAACAGGCATAAAATTTGTCAAAACACACGAGCACCGTTAAAGTCTATGGGACACAAACATGAATAATCAAAAGTGCTAATTTTAAAGGCTTATAAGCCAGTTATTGTCATAAAAAGTGCATGGGGACCTGGGTCCTGCCCCAGGGGATATGTATCAATGCAAAAAAGTTTTAAAAACGTCAGTCTTTTCGGGAGCAGTTATTTTAATAATGCCTAAAATGAAACAATAAAAGTGAAATATTCCTTTAAATTTCGTACCTGGGGGGTCTATAGTATGCCTGTAAAGTGTCACATTTTTCCGTGTTTAGAACAGACCCTACACAAAATGAAATTTCTAAAGGAAAAAAATCATTTAAAACTACTCGCAGCTATAATGAATTGTCAGTCCCGGCAATACAGATCAAGTCATTGAAAAAAATGACATGGGATTCTCCCAGTCCATTACCAGGCCCTTTGGGTCTGGTATGAATATTAAGGGGAACCCCGAACCAAAATGTTCTTCTATTGCTCCGCCGATGGACCAAAAAATAAAAAATAAAAACAAAGTTGCGACCGACCCACCTCCATGGGAAGTTCCCGCCGTATGACGTGTCCTCGCAGGTGAGTTCTTTTATAACTGAGGGTGGGGCCACACAGTGATGTTCCTGGGTGACCCCGCCCCCTATAAAAGTACTGTCACCTGCAAGGACACATCATACGGCAGGTGCCTCTGATGGAGGCTGGTCAGTCGCGGCGTTGTCTTTTATTTCTTTTTCGGATCATCGGTGGAGCAAAAGAAGAAGATGAATGAACTTCATGGGACATATTTATTTTTAGATTTTTAAATAAACGACTTGTCCCAAGCCGTGTCTTGTCATTTGTACCATTTGGACACTTTTTTGTGAAATGTTAGGGGTATATTTGTACCCCATTACCATTTCACACAGGGGGAGGCTAGGATCTGGGGGTCCCCTTGTTAAAGGGGGCTTCCAGATTCCAAGAAGTCCCCCGATCGCAGACCCCCACAACCACCAGGCAAGGGTTGTGGGGATAAGGCCCCATCAACACCAGACCACATAGACGAGTTCTTGCAGGAAAAAAATATTTTGAGCAACAGACAGCATGGATTCATGAAAGACAGAAGTTGTCAGACAAACCTGATTTCTTTTTATGAGGTGGTAAGTAAAACCTTGGACAGAGGGGTGGCGGTGGACGTGATATATTTGGATTTTGCAAAAGCGTTCGATACAGTTCCGCACACACGGCTCATGTGTAAGGTAAAGTCTACAGGTTTGGAAACATCAGTTTGTAGATGGATCGAAAACTGGCTCAAAGACAGAATTCAGAGAGTAGTGGTTAATGATTCTTACTCTGAATGGTCAAAGATTATCAGTGGTGTACCCCAAGGTTCAGTGCTGGGATCCTTGCTTTTTAATATCTTTATAAATGATATTGGGTCTGGGATCAAAAGTAACATTTCCATCTTTGCAGATGACACCAAGCTATGCAGTGCAATAACGTCCTTACAGGATGTCACCAATTTACAAGCCGACCTCAATGCTCTGTCTAATTGGGCGACTATGTGGCAGATGAGGTTTAATGTTGAGAAATGTAAAGTTATGCACTTGGGGACTAAGAATGTGCATGCATCATACATGCTAGGGGGAGTACAACTGGGGGAATCCTTAGTGGAGAGGGATCTGGGGGTTTTGGCAGATCATAAACTCAATAATAGCATGCAATGCCAAGCTGCGGTTTCCAAAGCGAGCAAAGTCTTTTCCTGTATTTAGAGAGGTATGTACTCCAGAGAGAGAGATATAATTTTGCCCCTGTTCAAATCATTAGTAAGACCTCATCTGGAATATGCCGTTCAGTTTTGGGCACCAGTTCTCAAAAAGGATATCGGGGAACTGGAGAAAGTGCAGAGAAGGGCAAACAAACTGATAAGAGGCTTGGAGGAACTCAGCTATGGGGAAAGATTAGAGGAACTGAATTTATTCACTCTTGATAAGAGGAGATTAAGGGGGGATTTGATCAACATGTACAAATATATAAGGGGTCCATATAGGGAACTTGGTGTTGAGTTATTCACTTTACAGTCAACAAAGAGGACAAGGGGGCACTCTTTACGTCTAGAGGAGAAGATATTTCATCTCCAAATACGGAAAGGTTTCTTCACAGTAAGAGCTGTGAAAATGTGGAATAGACTCCCTGCAGAGGTGGTTATGGCCAGCTCAGTGGATTGCTTTAAGAAAGGCCTGGATTATTTCCTAAGTGTACGTAATATAACTGGGTACTAAAATTTATAGGTAAAGTTGATCCGGGGAAAATCCGATTGCCTCTCGGGGGATCAGGAAGGAATTTTTTCCCCTCCTTTAGCAAATTGGATCATGCTCTGCTGGGGTTTTTTGCCTTCCTCTGGATCAACTGTGGGTATAGAATTGGGTATATGGGTTGGTATGATATTTATTATATATTTTTTTTTTTGGTTGAACTGGATGGACTTGTGTCTTTTTTCAACCTGACTAACTATGTAACTATGTAACTATGTAACATGGGACAAGGTGCTTTGGGGGGCTGCCCCAAAGCACCCTCCCCATGTTGAGGGCATGTGGTCTGGTATGGTTCAGGAGGGGGGGGGCGCTCTCTTGTCCCCCCTCTTTTCCTGTGGCCTGCCAGGTTGCGTGCTCGGATAAGGTTCTGGTATGGATTTTTGGGGGGACCCCCACGCCATTTTGTTTTACATTTTGGCATGGGATTCCTCTTAATATCCATACCAGACCTGAAGGGCCTGATATGGAATTCGGTGGGACCCCCACACAATTTGTTTCTTAATTTTGGTTTGGGGTTCCCCTTAATATTCATACCAGACCCAAAGGGCCTGGTAATGGACTGAGGAAATCCCATGCCATTTTTACAAAGACTTTTATCTGTATTGCCGGAACCGACAATTCATTATAGCTGCGTGTAGTTTTAAATCACCTTTTTTGCTTTAGACATTTAATTTTGTGCAGGGACTGTTCTAAACACAAGCAAAATGCGCCACTTTACATACCTACTATAGACACCCCCCAGGTAGGAAGGTATAAGGTATAAGCCTTTAAAATGAATACTTTTGATTTTTCATGTTAATGTCCCATAGACTTTAATGGTGATCTGGCAGCTTTCAAATTTGCCCCGAACACCGCATATTGTTCGGTGTTCTGCAGAACACCTGAACAACCAAAGTTTGGCCCGACCCTAGTGCCTAGTATGACCAATGTGTGTATGCAATACAAATATGTTAATCTTGAATCATTGTAATTGTACTTAGTAAGTTTTTTCAACAGCATCAAATATGAGGGTGTAATGGAGCTGCTGCAGTAACTAAACCTGATATCAGATGGGAACCTCCAGCCTGGGGAGATGATCTCACAGGACTCTCAGTCACCATCCATTACACATAGACTCCTTCTAATAGGCCTCACTCAGTGGGTGATGAAGTGGAATAGATTCAACTGCACTATATTCCCAGTCAGTGTACCGTGACTGCAATGTCCAGTAGGAGGATCCCCTGAACACTGGTGGAGAGGGAAGATTGAGTAGTAGGTGAACACCCAGCAGGGGCACCATGAAGGTCCCATTTGGTTTAGGTCCTTGATGGGCAGACGATATTGCTCTGGAACTTCTTGCATCAGTTCTCCTGGGTGACAAAGCTGAAAAGTGTAATGCCCCCCCATCACTTGGGGGTCACACTCACATCCCTGGCTGGGGTGGCTCTGCTCTACTAGTTCCAGATGCTCTCCATCACTCACACTGTAGGCTGACAAACAAGAATCCATAGGTGGTGCCTCCAAACAATCAGATTCATCCTCTTCTTAGATCAACCTGCAGTGCTGCTGGGACAAGACCATTTGGTGCCCAGGGCGAAGATGGCAAACTGCGCCCCCCCCCCCCCCCCCCCGTTTTTAATAAAGAATCAATGTGATTTTAAAACAAGAATATACTTAAAACAATACAAAGTCAATTAGGTTTAATGCGATAGACTCGCACATTTTAATTATGTGTATTTTTATTGGAGGCACTTTGAATTGAAATAATAATGCAACAAATGTGCTTGTAGAAAGGCACATTTTTTACTGGCAAAAATATGTGCATATATTATATATGCACATATTTTTGCCAGTAAAAAATTTGTATTTATTATTTTTTAAGACAGTAGCCTAGAAAGTATTGCACCCATGATCAGCAGACTGCTTGTGCAACGTTGGGCTTCTGCATACACTGCCTAAAGCCTTGTGCCATCAGCCCCATAACGTAACCAGCGCTGGGTCCTAATGTGCTGCTGCTATGTAGACAGAGACCAGCTCTGTCAATAGTCGGGACAGGACAGCAACCCTCCATCCACCTGGAATGTGTAGATGTAGCTAAGACCAGCCAGAGATAGTTTAAATCTTAGTTGGTTCTATAGGAACTGGCTGAGATTTGAACCATTAATAGGCAGGCTGAATGTACCAAGTTGACCAATCAAATTGGGTACAAACAGCCTGCCAGATTCTCGTATGATTATCACTAGCAGTTGCTATACCTGCTAGTGATAATCCCTGTTTGTCGGGAAAATACAATTGCTCAGCGGAAGGGATTCCCCTGTAAGCACAGTCATGCAAATTTCTTTCCTGCAATCTGTGGATGCTGGAAAGAAATGTGTACTATCTATTACCTGCCTAACTGAAAATGAAAGTTAGTGAATGTCTTGAAAGAACATGGGGAGGGGGGAGACAGATGGGGGAGAGAAGGGAGGGGGCTGGAGATAAGGACAGTTCAGTGATTACAGTGTACTGCAGTGTGCATGCTCACCCACAGGTCCAGGCTGGAGGATTGGGCATCTTTGGCACACAGAGGAATCTGCAGCTGCTGTTTTCATATTTACCGCCCACACATCCCCTCTCTTCAGATACAGCTGCATGCTGGGGATAGTGTGGGTGGGGTGGGAAGTCACTGGAGGAGCAGAGGTGGGAGGAGCTGTATTCCTCTCTGATCTCCCATCAGTGTGTGTGTGTGTGTGGGGGGGGGGGGGGGGTGTTCACTGGGCTGTGTGTCATCACAGACACTCTTATTGCAGAAATCAGTCTGTTTTTTCACAGTTACTGAGATAATGGAGGCTTGTCCACCCCCTTGCTGGTTCAGTCCTTCCTGAAGATGCTCTCCTCCCCGCCAATAAGAGTGCAGGGGGAGGGAGCAGATCAGGTGGCTGTGGCAATGTGAGCGCCGCTCGTATTATGCCGAGAGTCAGCAAGCAAAGAGAGGGGGAGAAATCCGCCCCCTCTCACACTCTGCCCAGGGCACCTGCTACTCCCACCCACCCCTTGTACCGGCTCTGTGAACCTGGGCCCCACTTCTGACCAGATGAAACCCAGGCCTAATACAGGAGGGATGGCTGTATGTAATCTATCAGTGGCTCTGCAGATCAATCACTGCTTCAGCCTCTGAACTTGTGACTTTCAGACTGATCACTAGGAATTTGGAGACTGAGAAAATGCTTTCTTAAGCCTGCGGCAGGCTGATGATGTCATCTCTGACTTGAAGCTCAGCAGCTTTTGACATACAGCAAAGTCTATTTTAGTGTAAACTAACAAACAGATCACCTTAAACTACAGACAAATGTTTAGTGAAAACTGTCAAAGCCGTATTATCTTTAATGTAAAGTATGTGGTTCTTTTAAAAACATATATTAAATGCACAATCTGAAGTACTTGACCTGGACCCTGTGGTGGCTAGTGCTCCAAATTTTTTGGGGGGGCGCAAACAAACTGAAAAATTCAGAAAAAAACCCCCCATCAATTGCAGCCTCACTGTACCATCAATTGCAGCCACTGTACCCATCAATTGCTGCTACTGTGCCATCAAACGCAGCCACTGTGCCATCAAACGCAGTTGCCGCCATTGTACCATCAAACACAGCCACTTTGCCATCAATTGCTGCCACTGTGTCATCAAACGAAGTCACTGTTCCCATCAACTGCAGCCACTGTGCCCATCAAACACAGCCACTGTGCCATATCAAACACTTACACTGTCCCATCAAATGCTGCCACTGTGCCCCATCAAATGCAGTCTCACTGTGTCCCATCAAATGCAGTCTCACTGTGGCCCATCAAATGTTCCCACTGTGCTCCATTAAACACAGCCACTGTGCCATATCATATGCTGCCAGTGTGCCACCGCCCGCTGTCTGTACTTACCCTGTCTCAGTGGCGGTCTCTTCTTGATCTCAATCTCTTCTCCTGTCCTTTCTTCCCGTCCTCTCTTCCCATTCTCAGCTATGATTGGATGTCAGGCGTCCAATCCCAGCGCCTGTCGTTTCAGCCAATCAAGTGACAGGTAACAGATCCGAGCATCTGATTGGTGGAGAGGCGTTTTTCTAACACAGCTGAGTGACCTGCGAGCGCCCAACATGGCGCTTGCACCATACTAGGTCTATGCTCAACACACACAACAATTAGTTTTCATTTTGTAGTATATTTGAATAGATATATTTCTTATTTTGTTTTTTAATAGAGAGACACTAGCCTTTTAGCACTACTGATTTCTTTGCTATGGCAGGAATCATATAAATAGAGCAGCCCCAGAAATTTACAACAATAAAATCAAGAAAGAATTCTGGTTTCTAGGATACTACATACCGTATATACTCGAGTATAGGCCGACCCGAATATAAGCCGAGGCCCCCAATTTACCCCCAAAAAAACTGGCAAACTTATTGACTCGTGTATAAGCCGAGGGTGAGACATGCCTGTCCATCCCTGTGTGTGTGTCCGTCCATCCCTGTGTGTCCGTCCATCCCTGTGTGTCCGTCCATCCCTGTGTGTCCGTCCATCCCTGTGTGTCCGTCCATCCATCCCTGTGTGTGTGTGTGTCCATCCATCCATCCATCCCTGTGTGTGTGTGTCTCCATCCATCCATCCATCCATCCCTGTGTGTGTGTGTCTCCATCCATCCATCCATCCATCCCTGTGTGTGTGTGTCTCCATCCATCCATCCATCCCTGTGTGTGTGTGTATCCATCCATCCCTGTGTGTGTGTGTGTCTCCATCCATCCATCCATCCGTGTGTGTGTGTCTCCATCCGTGTGTGTGTGTGTGTGTGTGTGTGTGTGTGTGTGTGTCCAGCCTACCTGTGTCCCGAGCCTTTGTCCCGAGCCTCCGTCCCGTGTCGTGCCTTGCCTTCGTCCCGTCCCGTCCCGTCCCGTCCCGTGCCGTGCCTTGCCTTGCCTCCGTCCCGTGCCCTCTTCGTCGGCGGCCATTGTAAAATTCAAAAGCCGCGCCTCCTCCTTCGCCTGTGATAGGCGGAACACTGAATTTCCCAGCAGCCTGTGTTCCGCCTATCACGGACGTCGTATCATCCTCGTCCGTAGTACGAGGATGAGCAGATGCCCGTGATAGGCGGAACACAGGCTGCTGGGAAATTCAGTGTTCCGCCTATCACAGGCGAAGGCGGAGCCGGAGGCGCGGCTTTTGAATCATAGAATGGCCGCTGTCTGTCTGCTCGACACGCTGATCGAGCGGGCAGACAGCGATGACTCGAGTATAAGCCGAGGGGGGCACTTTCAGCCTCAAAAAAGAGGCTGAAAATCTCGGCTTATACTCGAGTATATACGGTAAGTGTGACTTTTATCAGTGTTAGCAGTACAAAGTCCATGTTTTGTCTTTCATTTTAGGAAAGCTTTGTTCTCTTTAAATGTTACATGGCAATATGTGTGAAAATAATCTTTATTACTAGACAAAGTTATGTTAGAGCAAATGGAATTGATAAGACTGCCTACATTTGCTCTTACGCAATGATCTTGCAAAGGCTCATCCCTCTCACATGATACATCCCTCAATGCATCTCTGCAATAACAGATCACTTAAAAAAATAAACTATTGCTTATGAATCTGATCAGCCAGAAATAGATAACCAAGAAAGAGCTGAACCAGCTATGTACTAATCAAACAAGAATTCCAGGTGACTTAACATCATAGAATTCCCCCTGTAATCACAATGTGCTGGGCCCAGGCTTTCATTGATCGCTGGTGGTTCCGAATAAATAATATTAGTACTTACTGCAATCATGGAAACCAACCACTGTTTTGTGATGATGCCAATGTGGAGTAAAGCAATACATGTCTATTTTTGGTGGCTGAAAATGAATTGGTTAACACATTTATGTAAGCATGCAAACCTACAACAAAAGACATTTCCTGTCTCTAATGTGTATTTTTCCTTAAAAGGTGCTGGAACAAATTCTGCAAACTGGAAAGTCATGATAAAAGAGGACAAGGTAAGCACATCATTGATGTTCAGCCTTGAAATTTGAGTTGACTTTGATTATGCACACGGAATACATAAACATGCCCAATATTGCAGTCTGTTTACTACTACTTATAGCACCAACCAGGCCTTCATCGGTAGAGAAAACACTATAGGCAACTTGTGCCTAATATGTGGAGAAAATGTCCTATTTGAGTCTTTCTATATTGTTGATTTGAGAATGCCAAGAGCTATACAAGAAACTCTTCTGCACTTGTACAATACATGTGGTAGTTGCATATAGCAATAGATAGCAATAGATAATTATTACTCAAAACTCAGTGAAGACTCCGGGGATGTATGACATCACTTTGGTCTGGGCCATAAACCAGGAAGCAACTAAACAAAGTTTTAGAACAAGTGAATATAATATAAATTCTTATCTATTTACTAAAACTAGCATTATAAGGATTAAAAATAGTTCATGTTGATTGAGAGAATTTACTTCTATTTTAACATGACCACCCCATCTGTATCACATACAGTTCTCTTCTATATGGGTTCAGCTCTATATGAGAAATCAGATTTGATCCATTGCTGTCCTCAGGGCCCCTCATTATGTGGCTTTTCTCCCAGTGCTCTTATGACATATGATTTTTGTCTTGTTGAAAAATCTCACTCTGATCCAAGTTACCCAGCGTATGGTAAGACAATGGTAAATGTGCTACAAATTCAGGGCTGGATGAACTATTAACAAAGCAACTGGAAAAGGTATGTTGCTCTGCAGACAGTAGAAAAAATAAGCAAATAATTATAAAAGGATAGTAAATCACTAAGTACTATTTACAGATCCATTTGGCAATCCAAGAACCTAAAAATGGCAGCATTCATTATGTCACATGCTACTCTTTCGGCCTTCTGTTTCAGATTTAAGGCTATATGTCTTTCCCATGAATGCAGACCTTTAAGCAGGTTGGTATTGACTGATTCTGCATTGCAATGTTTTCATGTCTCTTTGTACTCTCTATTTTGTCACTGCCTCCCTGTTGGTTAATATCAGATTTCATATTTTAGCCAACTGAATGCTTAAATGTGTATCTAAAAGCTATAAAATGTACTCAACACTCAATGCACACATAATTCTCCATTGAAGATGTTGAAAAACAATTACTTTGAAACTGTTTTCTGACAAATAATTATTTGAGAAAATGGCACATCATGCAAAAATAGTGAACTGTTTTTAGGACATAAGCTGTTACAATAGTGCTGCTTTAATTGTAACTTAATGATTAAAAAATGTAGAATGTGAAATGCTGTTAGAGTATCATTCAGGGATTTTATGGCCATAAATACATTCTGAACTGCTCCTTGCTCAGCACAATTTAACATAGCTGCAATGTAATCTCTAACTCCCACATCTTGACTATTTGATACATTTTAAGAATGCTATCTGAATAAAAATGCAGAACACTGCAGATTAAGCCAATCACTTTTCTCCCGCCAGCACTAACCGTGCTTAACGCCATTTAAAACTCATGAAATGCTATCAAAATATGCAACAAACTTTAGAAAACACCATCAAGCACAGACACTAAATTATAACAAATGATTATATATTTAAAATGAAAAATAGCAGCTACTGTTCTGGGTAAAAGGCTCCCATAAAATGTAAACACAAATAAAATGCATGTTGCTGCTTTCTAATTGAGTATTAAAAATAATAAAAGCTATAACAAACATCATATACAATCTAACACTAATTGGAATGGTGATATCTACAAGTAACTGTATTGCATTCTTATCACCACCAAGGATAATATTTTAGCAGCAGTGAACCAAATGCATTAGCACTCAATGAAATTGTCTATTTTAAAAAATGTGCAAAGACAATATCTCTATCATGTGCAGATCTTTATCAGTTAACCAAATGTGTTTTTAAGACTTGGCATATAATAATAAAAAAAATGTCACATTGACAGCTTTTATATTTCAGCAAGGGCTAGGCCACCTTGGTCTCTAAGGCCTCCTGTCTTCAAGTTTCATTTTAAATCACTTGAGAAATTCTGAAATGTATTACTCTAATCATTTCTGCTGACAAAGGTACAATACAGCTATTGGCTTGCAATAGTTACTTTGGAGCGACAATGAATGCAGAGTGTCTGGTGCGATTGGGAATGCATGGGCTGGAACTCAGATGGCCATGTACATACACACCTCTATTTAGGTAGTCTGTATTTTGTAACTAATAATATTGGTTGTGTAGTATAGCACAGATCAAAGTAAAACTTTTAATTCATATCTGGTTAAGGCGATCAAAGGACAAGGTCAGCATTTCATTTTTAGCATGATTTTTTGCTCGTCTCAGTAATTGCTACAGCATGCCCAGCATACTAGATTTTTTTTCAGTGTTTTATTGCATTTATCAGTAATTAAAGTGATCATCTTGCCATATACTGTAACTGTAATTTAAAAAAAAAGATGCATGAAAAACAAGGGGAGATTGGAAATGAGAATAATCTGTCAACAGTGTTGATGGGTAGATGGAAACTGAATGACCTTGGATCAAATGTAAGGCGTATGTTTATTCCAGATGGCATTAGTGTTTTCACAAAATCATATACCACGTGCAGCCTTGGAATTGCTGAGTCCACACTTTGCTCATTTATCAACATATGAAGATATATTCTTTAAACTGAAGTTTAATCTGCTTTTTTTGCCTTTCCTGTTTCCTCGCCCCTCATCGACATGCTAAAAAAAACTTTTAAATAAAACATTTCTATTTTCTATATATACCTTTTTTAATACCAGTAACATCATTACTTGGTCTCTGTGCTTCTCTGTGTAATGTAGGTTATATCTGGTGGAAGGACCGGCAGGGTGCCTTACATAGCTCAATGAAAATATTACAGTACTGATGCAAGCAGTGAGCAAGTATTTTGCAGGAGTAATATCAAAATACTTTGCTTGGTGGATGTCAGTTTTTAAAGAGTGGGCATTCCTAGACAAGCTGCATTTGCATGCAGACTGCCATAGGTAATGTCCAGATGTGAGATTAGCGTCCAACATTGAAAGAAATGAAATCCTGTATAACCAGGTGCTGGGCTACAGCAACACGGAGAAGGAGAAAATATGTTGTTTACTTCTTCTCTTGCTCTACTGAGATAATGTGGGGGGGGGGGGCGGGGGCTAAAAATCAATCAAGCCTGGAGTTGTAGTTTGAGATGGCAGCCATATAGTGGGAAAAATAAATTCCTTACACCTCCCCTGGTACCTTTTATGGCTGAAGTTACTGGTGTTCAGGTTGCAGATTGCTTAAAGCCGCCAACACATTGAATGCATGAAAACAGCTGGCACCATGATAAATCACAGTATTGCTTGAAGTTTTATTATAAAGTGGTGTAAACACCACAGAAAGTTAATGCTTTTCAGGTTAAAATAGCCTAAATCAACCGTAACAGGCTCTTCTCCTGTACTAGATTCCTTAGACTACAGATCCCAATAGGCACTGTGCAGTAGAAGTGGAGAGATGATTTTATTTTTAAACTGCCCGGGAAAGTGCTTCTTTTTTGCACCAAGATAGTTAGCGAGAGAGCACCTCTGTCTGGATTTTTGCCTGCCAGTGGGAGACCATACCAACAGAGATCTGAGCCTGAGACTGAAAGTGACGACACCCGGGGCAGTCACAGCACCTGCACCGTTGCCGCAGGGAGACCGGAGCATCCATCCTAGTGAGAGGGCTATTCATCCATACTGCTAGCCACTAAGAGCAGGACACTAAGTGTACCCAATCTGTACCGCAGTCATATTGCACTCTATACTGCACTTATTCCAACCCCAGACTACACCTTTACCAACGCTATACTGTATTATACTGTATAGCCAGTGTTTATCTAGTGCTCCAGATGGAGTAATCCTTTAGGGGTATAGTCTGTGGCTGCAATAGCTGGATGGTGATGTATCCATAGAAAGGAGTATTAATTAAGGGTTAAAAAGGAAGGCAGCCATCCTTCAGAGTGTGCCCAGATCTCTGCAAGACATGTAAGGAAAAACGGAGAGGGGACCTGAGTGTAGTATTAAAATGATGTCTTTAATAGGATAAGATTAAAAACACTTACAATATGATAGAAGATGCATGCTCGTCAAAGTAAAGTGCAGTCCTGGCATTCCACATGGCTCTGTGGGTCCCACCGCTGTTCCAGATAGCTGGGAAGGATTAAGCAGCTGGCTGGAATGGATCACAGTGTTTCTCCAGGAGCAAAGGAACCAAGCAGCTCCACACTAACCAGCATGGACCGTGGAACAGGAAGTGTCTTGTCACCAGCGTCTGATTGGACCTATGCAGGGCTGGAATCTTGTCAATCAGGGATGCAGTGGTGAAAGCTATGCGCTTGGAGCTGGCAGCTCCTTCTATTGGCCTCTAGAGGCTCCGAGCGCGTAGCCTTTCACCACTGCAGCCATGATTGACAAGATTCCAGCCCTGCCTAGGTCCAATCAGACACTTCCTGTTCCACGGTCCATGCTGGTCAGTGTGGAGCTGCTTGGTTCCTTTGCTCCTGGAGAACCACTGAGATCCATTCCAGCCACTGCTCAATCCTTTCCAGCTATCCGGAACAGCGATGGGACCCACGGAGCCACGTGGAATGCCAGGACTGCACTTTACATTGATGAGCATTCATCTTCTATCATCTTGTAAGTGTTTTTAATAATATCCTAATAAAGTCATCATTTTAATACTACACTCAGGTCGGCGCCTCCCCCTCCCTGTTTTTTCCATACTGTATAACACTGAACCTTTACTGCATCTGAACCACATCTACCTAGCACTTGTGCCAATAATATACTGTACCTAAAGGCACCAAGACTCCTAAAGGCCCCCAATGATAGCTAATAGAAGAACATCTCAAAGGACTGCCCCTCCCGTAATAATTGGTCGGTAAGCTCCCTTTGTTCGTCTGCTCCTTCTGTTGCCATCCTTCTTTTCTGGTGGAAAGGGCATACCCTGTCGGTCTAGGACTAGCATCACTGCCATAAATGCGCTCTGGCAGTATAGTTCCAGCACTCGGTAGATTAAATGTTTCTACTGTTTACTGCTGCATTTGAGTTGTCCTTGCCATGGTTTGTGCTGATCTGGATACCAAATGTCATCTTCTGCCAAGTCTCTATAGTTAATTACTTTGTATCCTAAACTGTGTTATTACCGTTGTTAGTCCATATTATGCTTGCCTAGTTACCGACCATGTTGTACCTGGCTTGGTGCTTGTTTTCTTTGATATAGCACTACTATTGAGTGCTAAGTATTACTTTCAGTGAATTCCTGTGATAGTATATGTTTGTATATTCAACCTGGTGTGTCAGAGAGGCTAAAGTTCTGGAGAAGGTCAAGGCAAATAACAGAGGACTCATCCTATCCAGTCACTCATATGAGGGTAGAGCTACACTGTGGTAAACTTAGTGTGTAGTGAAAACAGGGTAAATCATTTTTAGTGAAGGAGGGAACTGGTACAATGGTGCAATACTGAATGTAGGTTCAGCTTGTATATCAAATCCAGTAATTGCATATTGATCTTTGTTCGAATTGATTAGTATTAGTAATACCTAGTACGTGATCTGACACTTCCAATGTCCACTGGGCCCCTCCAATCATTCTAGACATCAGCATAATGGCGGTCTTTGAAAAGGGAAGACAGAGATCCTGTGTTCCTGCTAAGAACCTGTCACCAGTCCATCTGAGTACTTGCCTATAGCCCATCAGAGTACCCGAGTACCTGTCACCAGCCCATCAGATTACCCGAGTACCTTTCACCAGCCCATCAGAGTACCTGAGTACCTATCTGCAGCCCATCAGAGTACATTTCACCAGCATATCAGAGTACCCGAGTACTTGTCACCAGCACATCAGAGTACCCGAGTACCTGTCCCCTGCACATCAGAGTACTCGAGAACCTGTCACCAGCCCATCAGCACCAGTAGTGCCTGACGGGACTACTTCAATGTTGGACCTCTCTATGTGGCAAGGCTGCTTAAAAGTCTCACACATGTAGGATCGCCAGACTCAGGAGGAGTAGCAGAATGTATTTTAGGGTGTAATTTATGCTTGACTTGTGGAAAAAAGAACCGTTCAAAAGACTCATTATGCCTATTAGAATATACTTTGGGGTGTTTGCTTTCCAAAATAGGGTCATTTTGTGGGTAAATCCATTGTCCTGGTGCTCCAGGGCATTCAAAAGTGTGATAGTGCATTAGGAAATTGTGTTATTTATATGTGTTATTTATATTAGTAGAACGCCTGACGATGCTCCCTGCATGTTGGAGCTCTCTATGTGGCCAAGCTGTGTAAAAGTTTCACACATGTGGTATCACCATGTTTGGGACGAGTAGCAGCATTTATTTTAGGGTGTAATTTTTGTGTAAAAAAAAAAAGTTTTCATTTTCTTTCCACATTTTTCGAACACAAATCTCTGTCTTCCCACAGAAAATGCACTCCTCCACACAGTTTGAAAGCACTCCACCAGATAACACAGTTAACCCTTTGGTCACCCCAGATGTTAACCCCTTCCTTGCCAGTGTCATATGTTTAGTACTGATCACTGTATAAGTGTCACATGGTTCCCACAAAAATTGTTTGCCACAATATCGCAGTCCCAAAATAAGTTGCTAATTCCTGCCATTACCAGTTAAAAAAAAAGAAATCTCATAGTTTGTAGACGCTATTACTTTTGCGCAAACCAATCAATATACGCTTATTGGAATTTTTTTTCACAAATATGTAGCAGAATACATATTGGCCTAAATTTATGAAGAAATTCGATTTTTTACATTTTTTTATTGAAAATGTTTTATAGCAGAAAGTTTAAAATATTGTTTATTTTTCAAAATTGTCTGTCTTTTTTTATTTATTATCTATTAAAGAGCAGAGGTAATCAAATACCACCAAAAGAAAGCTCTATTTGTGGGGGAAAAGATTACATAAATTGTATTTGGTTACAGCATCGCATGACTGCATATTTGTCAGTTAAAGTAACACAGTGTTGTATTTCAAAAAATGACCTGGTCAGGAAGGGGGGTAAACCTTCCAGAGCTGAAATGGCTGTTCAAACATTGCTGCATCAACCTGCATACATTGTGCAAAATATGCATGTAAACTGCTCTTAGGCTGGATTCACATCTATGCATTTTTTGTGCTTTTTGCATTTTGCAGATTTGCTCCACAGAACGTGACCCATAGGAAACCATGTTAGATGGACTGCAGTGCAAATCTGCAAAATGCAAAAAGCACTAAAACTGCATAGGTGTGAATCCAGCCTTAAAGTCCCTACAATCCAGCATTCTTTTTGACAATGCCAAATGGGAAAATCTAGCAGACCTGGTAAGCAAATCTAGTAAGGATAATTCTTCCTAAAGGAACTTTGATAAATAGCATTTGTCTCGTTATATTTTTTTTGAATCAAGTATTAAACAAATGGAATATATTGTTCACAAAGCTGTTCTGGCTAGGGGTAGTGTTCCATTACACCTAACACATACCTCAGAGAGCTATTCTCATAGTAATTTGATCTAGGCTAATTAACAGACAACCAGAGAAACACTGAACATAGTTCCTACTTGTGTTCCTTGACAACCACTCGTCATATCACATATGCTAAACTAGTGTTAGCTTTGCAAGACGCATACTTTCCAGGTGGGGCCTATGCAGATTAATAATACTAATCGTCCTGTTATTTTAAAACTTGTAGATGAGATTTTTTTATCTGTAGATAAGATTTTTTTTTCCATCTGTATTGGTGATTTAATTGATTATTTAAAATGTAACGGAAAATTAACTTGTGATGAAACATTAAGGTACTATATGCACTTTAATTTTAAACTTAAGTATTTTTGGATATTTATATTGATTGATCAGACCTGATATTCCCCTTTACCATTTGGTCAGTAGATTACTGCCAGTGAGATACAGCAGCACCAATGCTTGATCCATCTGTGCTTTATGAGCATGTATCATCAGAGAGTCACGTGAGGTTTACTAACCTCTGACTTTTACCATAGCATACAATCAACTATACCATGCAACCAGTGGTGGCCAGTGGAAATTCTTTTTTGGGGGGGTGGCAAACAGTATGCCACCCCCCCAGTTTGGTCAGTCACACTTACCCCATCACCGGCGGCTTCCCCTGTTCTGCCTCCCGCCCTAAAGCTGTTCTCCTGTGGCCTCTCGGTCTACGGGTCATCTCGGCAGCTGCTTCCATTTCCTCCCTTCTCCTCTGCGGCCAATTGGGAGTCTTCTCTTTTCAGCCATTCGGAAAACAGGTCTCACACCCACTTTCGATTGGCTGGTTTGAGGCTCAGTGTTTCAACAGTGAATATTCATTCGCTGTTGTAACACACCTGGGTGGGATCAGAGCCCATCCAATTTTGAAGCCTATTAGAGCCTCTGGTTGTAATCAGGTGCTAAAAAAAAAACCCTGCCACTGTAATTCATGCACCTGGTGCCCTGAAAGGGGCCGGACGCATGAATAGGTGGTGGCCGCAGCGGCCATGGATAGATTAATGCTATGCATGATTCTATCCACTGCATATAGAGGGGTGGAGTGGAAAGAGGGGTCGGTGCTCGGGCGCCACTAATGGACAGGCCACCACTGCATGCAACTGTATCTTTCTGGGAATGGTCACTTGATGACAAGCTCTTGAAAAACAGTAAAAAACAAAACAAACGTATACATTGTCACCTGTATTGGCGATAAGTGAGCCCAAAGTTAATCCATACTCAATAAACAGAGTATGTTTTAATATTAGGTGTGAAAATTGTATAATGGAAAGGAGGGAGAAGGTGGAGCCGAGCCAAGAGGTAATGCTGGCTTAGAGCTCCATTCTTAGCAGGACACCGGAGCCATATAACGGCGGAGGTAACATGACCCTCCACACATATATCATACCAAACGGTAGATAAATATCCCTACCTTACATAGGTGACATTTGGGGGGGGGGGTCAGAGGAGACTCATGAGGCAGAAAATTAACAAGAAAGTGCCGCTTCACACATACAGCAGTATGGCACTGAAACCCTCCCCCTCTGAGGGGAGACACAGTGAGGAGAACAAACAGATAGCCCCTTCTGCTGCTTTACATAAAGATGTTTTCTCATTAAAGGCACATAGTCTCTCTAACCAAATACCTGAGAAAAATATGTCAGTTCTGGAGAATTTAGAACTTTCCACACAAAAAGACTTATCCCCTCCTGTAACGCTGAAACAAATAGAAAATCTGCTTCAAAAATCACTAAAATCCACTGCAGATACCATCACCACAAACCTTACTAAAGAAATTAGAGAACTTGGTCAGTGTACATCAGCACTGGAAATTAGAGCAGACGATCTGGAAAATTATACATCTAACATTGCCTCAGAAATTGATTTTCTTAAAGAGGAAAATGACATATTACAATCCAAATTGGAGGATTTCGAAAATCGTGCAAGACGCTCCAATATACGTATTAGAGGAATACCCAAATCTGTGACTGATTTAAACAGTGCTATTACTGCACTTTTTCAAGAATTACAACCAGCTATCCCACTAGAGCGTCTTGAAATGGGCCGGGTTCATAGAGCCCTAGCACCAAAGAAAACAGATGGTCCTCCCCGTGACATTATTGCAAAATTGCATTTCTACCGCACTAAGGAACTACTGCTAAATACAGCTAGAAATAAAGATCCCCTAATTTTCCAGGGTCATAAATATCAATTATTCACAGACCTTTCACAAATTACAATCAACAAAAGAAGAACCCTGAAACCACTACTGCAAATATTACAGCGAAATGACATAATCTACTAATGGGGCTTTCCTTTCTCAGTGAGTTTTACTTTCCAAAGTCGCAAATATATGTGCCGAACAGCTAAGGACCTGCAAACTACTTTACAGAAACTAGGGATGATAAACACATCAAGAGATGCTGCGGACACTCGCCAAAAATCACCCTCATATGCTGATAATCCCTCCTCTGCTTCCAGAAGAGAAGAAGACTACAATCCACAGAAAAGAAGTCGCATACAATCTCCACCTCCGGATCCAGATCTGGCTGACACTATGGACTGATAAACACCTGTACTGAGGCTACTATCTTGCCTTTTCAGCAGAATGGCTACTACCGAGTTTTTTCTCTCACTTCCAATCAATATTTTTATCATAATCTTATTTAAGAAATGTTCCTAATAATTTAGACACCTTATTATAACTGTTTTTTTTCTCTCTCTTCTCTTCTTTGTCTCTGAGGTTGCCTTAATCTTACATTTTTATTTTGTGCTTGAAAAATGAAATTATATGATTGGCTCTTGGTGTTCTGCAGGGAAGTTCCTTGCACCCTCTCTTGCTACCCTCAGCAGCTTGGTGTACACCGGGCAGTTGACAGTGGCTCATGTACCCTTGGAGAGAGAGTTTTTCTCCTTCCAACGGACACATTAAGAACATAGATATGCTAAGATATATTTCAATATTGTATATTAATTGTATTTTCTTTTTCAGTCATTATCTCCTTTACCCTCCCTCCCTCCACCCCTATACTCTGGAGACAAATAATTTCTTATATGACACACGTTCTAACATAAACACCAACATATATTTACTTTTCCCAACTCCATGGCCCCATTAAACATCATATCATTAAATACTCAGGGACTAAACGTTCCACACAAACGCACTAATGCCTTCCGCACATTTTCATCCAAAAAAGCACATATAGTTTGCCTCCAAGAGACTCATTTTGTGTCACAATCCACTCCCAAATTTTTCAGTAAAGACTACCCCCAAGTATACACAGCTTCGGCCTCCTCTAAAAAATGAGGCGTGCTTATAGCTTTCCATCGCAATAAACCATTTTCACTAATGAAGGAAATCAAGGATCCAGAAGGTCGTTACTTGATTCTTAAAGGACACCTACTTGATACCGCTATCACCATTACATCATACTACACTCCTAACAAAAATCCTATTTCTTTTCTTTCTCATTTATTTCAAACTATAGAACACCACAAAATAGGTACTACAATTCTATGTGGAGATTCTAATCAGACCATATTTCCATTTTTGGATAAATCACCAATCCCACAGTCACATACAGCAGACAAACAACTCTTATCAAAACTAATTACAAAACATAACCTAGTAGATACTTGGGGAGAATTGAATCCAACCAAGAGACAATACACACATTACTTGTTCCCTCATCGCTCATTCTCTAGGATAGACCATATATTTATGTCCATAGGGCTAACTCCAGAAATAATATCTACAAAAATGATTCCCATCCCATGGTCCGATCATAGTGCACTTTACATTACTGTTGCCGCTATAATTCCAAAAAAAAAAGATCCAACATGGATATTAAGAGATTTCCTACTCAAAAATTCAGCTCATAAAAATAATATTGAAATTGCGCTCAAAGATTATATAAAATATAACTCCACACCTGACGTCTCTCCAACTACATTATGGGAAGCACACAAACCTGTTCTTCATGGCATATGAAAAAAAGAGGAACTGTGCTTAACCACTACAGATCCGCGCTATTGCCAAATGACGGCATCAGCGCGGACCTACATTTCCGGGACTACGTCTATTGACGTCGTCCCGGATACGAGCGGCCTGCGCGCCCCCTGAGGGGCGCGCGCTGCGCGCTCTGTGATCGGCGAGTCCGTGAGACTCGCCTGATCACCGATCCGTGCAAGGGGTCGATCCCGACCCCTTATCACGTGATCAGCTGTCAGCCAATGACAACTGATCATGTGATAGAACGGAGCCGGTAATCGGCTATTATTCCTCCTCGCGCTGACAGCGCGAGGAGAGAAAAAAAAAGCCGATCACCGGCGGCCGTGATCGGGACATCAATCCCGATCACGGCCAGCAATACAGCTGACCACCTGCCCCCTGCCAGTGCCCACCTGCCCACCGCCGTGCCATCCTGAATAAAAGTAAGTGCCCCCCATCAGTGCCCCCCATCAGTGCCCATAGTGCCCACAGTGCCACCTACAGTGCCACCCACAATGCCACCCACAGTGCCATCCAGCAGTGCCACCAACAGTGCCACCCACAGTGCCCACAATCTGCCTCAAAGGTGCTGCGACCCAGTGCCGCCCATCAGTGCCCAGCAGTGCCACCCATCAGTGCCCAGCAGTGCCGCCCATCAGTGCCCAGCAGTGCCACCTATCAGAGCCACCTATCAGTGCCACCTATCAGTGCCCATCAGTCCCATCTATCAGTGGTACCTATCAGTGCCCATCCGTGCCACCCATCCGTGCCACTTATCCGTGCCACCCATCCATGCCATCTTATCTGTGCCCATCTTTGCCCATCAGTGCCGCCTTATCTGTGCCCATCGGTGCCGCCTTATCTGTGCCTATTAGTGCCGCCTTAACTATGCCTATCAGTGCCCACCAGTGCAGCCCATCAGTGCCCACCAATGCAGCCCATCAGTGCCCACCAATGCAGCCCATCAGTGCCCACCAATGCAGCCATCAGTTCCGCCTAATCAGCGCACTTCAATGAAGGAGAAAAATGACCCGTTTGCAAAATTTTATAACAAACTATTAAAACATGATTTTTTATTTTTTATTTTTTTGCATCTGTTTTTGTTTGTTTAGCAAAAAATAAAACTCAGAGCTGTAACTAAATACCACCAAAAGAAAGCTCTATTTGTGGGAAAAAAATGATAAAAATTTCATTTGGGTACAGTGTTGTATGCCCGCGCAATTGTCATTCAAAGTGCATCAGCGCTGAAAGCTGAAAATTGGTCTGGGACTGAGGGGGGTTTAAGTGCCCAGTAAGCAAGTGGTTAACCTCAAAATCCCAGACTGAACAGGATGTGTGTATGTGTGAAAACAAAATGCAAACCCTAAATATTGTACCTATGAAATCACCTCCAAGTATGGCACATATATATATATATATATATGTGCATCCATGTAAAACACTACTCCCCTCAAGTGAAATACAGTAACATAGTATTAATGTGACAAAAAAGAAAGAAAAAAACACTATATAGTGAAAAAAACTATAAAAAAAGCCCAATAAAACAAAAAACATAAGAGAAAAATAAAAAAATAGTCCAAAAATGAAATATGCACCTAATTTTGTAAATACATAATAATAAAGCAATAATTTGAACACCAAGAATTTAAACAATATTGACACTGAATAACGTCCATGTGATCATATATCCTGTTATTTTAAGTGAAATGTCCAAATAATTAATCCAACACCAGTGGGAAATCTTCATAAAGATAGCTTGATTAAGACACACTATTCTTTTCTCTCTAGAAACAATGTGCGCTTTCCCGTCACCAAATATATAGATTGGCTCCTTACCGACTTGAGGCGACCCCACGTTACAGAGGGTCACAACAGGCAAAATAAGTTTAGATGGACATCTAGATTACTGCACCCTTCAATCGGTCCCAGATCCTCCACAAGATAGAGTTATGGCGGTCACTATCATCACTCCATGTTACACTCCCCACTCAGCGTAGTATCATATAGAGGAAACATAGGCTCCATATAGTGTAAAACCGATGACTTTTAATAAAAAAAAAAAAAAAACATATACACTTACATGTGAAAAGTAACATGGGCCCCTGGACGACGTAAGTTATTACGAAACGCGTAGGGCAGAGCGACGTACGAACGTCACCCCAGTCGTGTTCGCTTGACATACACCAGGAAGGACGGGTTGGTTTTTTGGCATGTGTCCGGCCGGTGCACGCTTCTTATCGAGCCTGTTTTCACATGTAAGTGCATATATTTTTTTTGATTTTCAATTAAAAGTCATTGGTTTTACACTATATGGAGCCTATGTTTCCTCCATATGATACTACGCTGAGTGGGGAGTGTAACATGGAGTGACGATAGTGACTGCCATAACTCTATCTTGTGGAGGATCTGGGACCGATTGAAGGGTGCAGTAATCTGGATGTCCATCTAAACTTATTTTGCCTGTTGTGACCCTCTGTAACGGTGGATCGCCTCAAGTCGGTAAGGAGCCAATCTATATATTTGGTGACGGGAAAGCGCACATTGTTTCTGGAGAGAAAAGAAGACATTAGAATTGCAGCTTCCGACCACTTTTTATCTTGAACATTCCATAGCGCAGTTTTTCCCCCTTTTTTTCTCTCCATGGCATATGTCTACAGCAAGCGAAAATATCCAACAGAGAGCGGAAAATCCTTTGTCAGACTTTAGAAACAAATTTCAATAAATGTCCCACAGCATTCCAAAATAACTCTTCTTCTTTATCTAAAATAAATCTTGACAAAGCTAAATTGGAATTTGATCTATTCCTTACTGAAGCAGCGGATAAAACCATCAAGAGATCACAACACAATTTCTATATCAATGCGAATAAACCTCATACACTATTAGCTAGGGCATTAAAATCCTGCCAGAACCCAACGAAACCGATACGTCTGGAAAATCTCTAGGGGGGTATGCACAAATAATCCTTTAAAAATATTACAAAAATTCAAAACACAATTAAAAAATTTATACTCTTCTAATAATGAGTTGGACCCTTCTAGAGCGAATGATTTTTTCTCTCATATATCTCTACTGACACTATATAAAACACAAATGGAAATGATGGAGGAACCAGTGTCAATTATAGAGGTATCTGAAGCTATCAAAAATCTGAAACTAATTAAAAAGGCCAGGTCCTGCTGGTTTTTCTGCGCAGTATTACAAAACGTTTGTAGACACCCTATCTCCAGTCTTGACAAACACTTTTAATTCCCTTTTAGAAGAGAAACCCTAACTACAATTATCTGTATGCTCCCTAAACCTCACACAGAGGATTCAATATGGTCTAATTATCTCCCTATTTTGTTACTAAATTTGAACATAAAAATTTTATCCAAAATTCTAGCTAACAGATTAAATACTATTATAGGCAATCTTATACATTGTGATCAAGTGGGCTTCATTCCATTACGTCAAGCAGGAGATAATATTAGACGTGCAACACTCCTGTCACATGCCGCTAAAAAAAGACGTATTCCCACTTGTTTTCTTTCTTTAGATATTATGAAAGCTTTTGACACAGTATCATGGTCATATATGAACTATACCCTTTCGAAATGGGGATTCGGCCCTCATTTTTTTACGATGGATCTCTAATTTGTAAATTTGTATCAAGATCCCAAAGCTTATATCAGATATGCAGGGTACAAATCGGACGAGTTTAATATACTGAGGGGGACTCGTCAAGGATGTCCACTTTCGCCCATTATTATTTGCTTTATTCATTGAACCTTTAGCACAAAGAATTAGGATGGAACCCACTATAACAGGTATTGAAATGGGTGGCTTTCATCATAAGCTCTGTTTATTCGCAGACGATATTCTCCTTTTTCTATCTTCTCCACATGTTTCGGCCCCAAATCTTATGGTTGTACTACAAGAATTCTCATTTATTTCGGGCCTTAAGGTTAATATTCAAAAATCTTCAGCATTAAACATTTCACTTGTCGAGAAAGATAAACAATCTTTACAAAATTCACTACCCTTTAAAGCGGAGGTCCACCCTAAAATGGACCTTCCGCTCATCGGATTCCTCCCCCCCTCCGGCGCCACAATTGGCACCTTTCAGGGGGGAGGGGGGTGCAGTTACCTGGATAATCCAGGTAACTGCACCCACTTCCGGGCTAGCTCTCTGCGGAAAGGGGCGTACGTTACGCCCCTTTCCGCAAGCGCCCGCCCCCTTCAGCAAGTGCCCCGCTGCCTGCTGGGAAACACACAGCTCCCAGAGGCAGCGGGGACCGTCCTCATTGCGCAGCGCGGCTCGCGCATGCGCAGTAGGGAACCGGGAAATGAAGCCGAAAGGCTCCATTTCCTGATTCCCATACCCAAGATGGCGGCGGCAGGACCCGACAGACGACCTAGCGATCGGCTTCGGGTGCCGACATCGCGGGCGCGCTGGACAAGTAAGTGTCACTATTTTAAAAGCCAGCAGCTGCAGTATTTGTAGCTGCTGGCTTTTAAAAAAAAAAAAAAAACGCGGAGTCCCGGTGGACTCCCGCTTTAAGTGGGTAGATCATAGCCTCCCATATTTGGGTGTGCAGTTTACTCCTAACCCCTCCGATTTATTTGCAGCTAATTACCCAGCTCTATTTAAAAATATTACAAGGTCGTTATCTAATTGGTCATCAATGGCGATATCATGGTTTGGGAAAATCAATATCATAAAAATGGCTGTTCTTCCGAAAGTTTTATATTTATTCAGAACTCTCCCGATTCATATTCCTGCATATTTTCTTAGGCTGATTCAACAAAAAGTAACAAAATTTACTTGGGGGAAAATAAAACCCAGACTTCACAAAAAACACTTGTTCTCCCCAAAGCTTTGGGTGGTTTGGGATTTCCAGACTTTAACATATATTATAAGGCAGCTTAATTATCTCAATTAACAAAATATCACTCTTCTACAGAGATTCCTTTATGGGTCCTCATTGAAGCTGTAGACTGTGATCCTCTTCCTATAAACAATATATTATGGTTACAACCTGCGGATCGTAAGTCTATAAATAACCCCATTTCTAAGCACTCTCTATCTATATGGGATAGGTATAGAAATTCACATGGTCTGCAATTTCCACAAAATCCGCTATTGTCTTTCCACAAGAATCCGACTTTTTACCCAGCCTGGAATTATTCCAAAACCTTTAAAGCTTGGTCTAAGGCTGGTATCACTTGTCTATATAATTTAACTTCAACTACATCAATAAAATCTTTTACAGATCTATGTGAATTATATAAGCTTCCACAATCAGAAATATTCAGATATCTCCAAATCAAAACTTTTTATACTCCTCTTCTCAATTTAAATGTAAACTTACATAATATTTCTCAATTTGAAAGATTTTGTCTCAAGGAACCACATGCTAAAGGTCGTATTACATCATAGCATACACAATTGATATCTAATTTTAATACTGTTATACCTAAATATGTGGCCAAGTTGGAAAAAAGATTTGGATTGTACGATCGAATCTAGGTCTTGGTCCAACATATGGTCTTTCACAAAATCTTCCTCTATAAATATATTGGCGTCTGAATCATCATATATAGTTCTCACATGCTGGTATTTGGTTCCTGCGAGAATCGCCAAATTCTCAACAAACAACACTGGCCTCTGCTTTCGTGGCTGTCCAGAAAAAGGTACCTATATACATACCTGGTTGCATTGCTCAATTGTACAATCATTTTGGAAAAAGATCTTTCTGATAATTACAAAATTTTTTGATCGTCCAATTTTTCCAGACCCAATTATAGCTCTCCTTAATTTAAAATCAGCCTTTCTGAATCAGAAACAATTCAAATTAGTTCTTACACTCCTGATATCCGCAAAGCAGACTATAGCCAATGCGTGGAAAACATGCGTGAATATTGCAGAACCCAAACGTAGAATGAATCAATCTTTCATCCATGTTAAAATGGACACTATAGATAAAAGCCAGATGACAAAGTTTGATATCATATGGAAACCCTGGATTAAATATTATACGTCAGATAATATTTACAACCAAGTTTTATTGTTATGGTGATTACGATTTTTTATAGAATTACAACATTAGCTGATATATAAAACCTCCTCTGGAGAAGTATTTCCTCTCCTTCCCCTCCTATATACCTTTTATGTTCTTCCCTTACTATATAATACTTACTATAAACATACTTTAGAAGTTATGGTCAAAACTTTAAAATCATATATTTTCTTTTAGACATATTTATATTTTCTTGGGATTAAAATGTTTAAAACTCAGCTATAAGAATGTTTTCAAATTCTAAAATATATAAGGCCATTTATTGTCATTCCCACAAGAATATCTTGAAATTCTTCTTTGCGTTGTATCATCCGTACTTCAATATGTCTCTTTTTATTTCTGGTATCACATAACTTGTCTTATATTCTGTACATGTAATTTATTTTAACATAAAATAAAAACTTTTGAACGAGAAAATTGTATAATGTACACAAAAATGGTCAAATCATGCTGGTAAGATCATTTAATACTGATCTCTCCCTAATTCTAATTAAAAATGTTTTCTAAACGTCTTGGAATTGATATTATTGACTTTAAGAGTTTAGAATCATGATGCCGTACTCCCTCTGGTGCATGCTTGGCTACTGCCTGATTCCAGACTGGTATTCTCCCAAAATATCTGAATTTCTGTATAAAATGGCCATGGTCCCTGTCTTTTCCACAATTCAGTGCTTATTGTTTAAGTGATCTATGGCCTGGTCAAGCACTATCACTTTGGGAGGGGGGTTTTGTAGCAATATAAAAGTACTGACTTTCAGAAAATGTGTTATTTTTTATCTGGTCCGCAAAATTGCACGCTAAATGTATTAGGTATCATTGACATCATTTGACCCTGTGACTGTGCTATAAAAACTGTCTGTGTTGTCTCGTAGCCACAAATCAAACTTTAATTCCTAAGTTATTAAAAATAAATCTGAATGCAATCTGCTTCTGCAAGTCAGTACTGACATTTATTTAATACACTTTATTATAAGTTGCCTTTTATTGTAAGGAGAAACTGATGCTATGATGACAAATGACAATCTTGAATCTTGCAATCAAACAGGAACCGAGAGCTACTGAAATAATGTATCCCTATGTATATGTGGTCCTTTCCTTACCGCGTTACATAATGCATCCCCTGGTTACAAACAGAACCTAAATGTCACTTAGAAAATAAAAAATGCAAAGCCTTGGCATGGGTAAAAGCCTTTGATGCAGGTGGAATAGCTGAAGTTCACAGCTGGGATCTCACATCATGTCAGCTTTCACATGAAGTTCTGAGGCTTTGAGATTAATAGGCACATAGAAGAGTCTCATTTCCTATTCAACGACAGCTTTTGCATTAGACAAGGGGATACAAGAATAGAAAACAAAGAGTGTAAGATAGCTATAATGTCCAGGAAGAGTTAGATTCTCACATGAATTTGTGAATATTTCCCTGTGCCAGTGCCCACAGTCTCTTATCTGCATTCTGCAGCATCCTCTAATGAGATATTTCAAGTTCATTGCTGTTACTTGAAATATTTAACATCCCTCTTAAGGTGCATTTGCACTTCAAAGGAATGACTCACAGTAGCCATTCTGCGGTGCTGTGGCAAGCACGGGGGGGGGGGGGGGGGGTAAAGAATATCACTCTACACTCTTACAACATGCGTGGACAGAACAAGCTTCAATGAACTGTGCATAATTCCTGTATATACTGTATCTGCCGCAACGCTTTTAAGCATCAAAACTGGACAATGCTCTAACCATGGGGTATATAGCATTATGACTCTACATGAAAAGCTTAGGTGTCAGTTCAGCCAGGAAGTGAAGGCATAATAGAATGAGAATAAACAGGAAATAATGTACATTTTATGCATTGTCAGCTGTGCTTTTTAGAAAACTGACTTCCAGGGCACACTGACACTTGTAATTCCTGTGAAACTGCAGGATAATGTTGACTGAAGTCTCTTTAGGACAGTGGTTCCTAAACTCAATCTTCAAATACCCCACAGGCAGTGGCGTCACTAGGGGGTGGCTATTGAGGCTATAGCCCCCGAATCTGGGGCCCATAGCTCTGAGTCTCTTGCTGCAGGGGTCCCTGCCTAACCAGCGAGCCTTGGCCTCTCTGCAACTGGGCCGTGGGTGTGGCGGGCAGGCGGATGAGAGAAGCAAGTGGGCAGATGAGCAGAGAAGATAACTGTGGCAAGTGACACACTCGGGGCACCCGCTGATTCTGTATTATGGTGAGTTGAACCACTTCATTATATATTACAATGAAATAATAGAAATAATTTACTTCAATCTCCCTGACAGCATATCAACCATGGTGCCCTGATGATTAAAGCTCCCACACCAGCCACTGCCCGTGAAAAATTGCTTACCATCAGTGTTCCCCCTCGGGCCTGCAAAAAGGTGGGTCATTTCTGCTATGGGCTCTAGGCCCAGATCTTTTGCAGACGTAGCAATGTCCCAGCCCACAGGTCATGTTTTCAGAATGTCCTTCACATTGCCCAGGTAAGTTTAAATACATGTCAATGGATTGTTAATTATGCTAGCTAGTTTAACTAAGTTACAGAAATTTACAAAACATGAAATGTTGTGGGTACTTGAGGACTGCTGTAGGGCATCACAGGGCATGCTCAAGTCTTTTTCAGGCTAAATATGTGAAAGGATTAAGAAAAACATTTATTTTTATGAATCTGGAAAAACCCTACTGTTTTCTAGAATTAAAACTGTCTGCATTTTGAGTGTTGTCTTAATTTCATGATTAGGAACAGTATAACATGCTTCTTAATTAGGATGAGTCATTCATTTTGAATCAACAAGCAACATTACTAGTTTAGATCCGCTCAGCACTGCAAGATCAGTAATTCAAAGACACTTTTATATCTGAACTACTAACTGTGAGAAAATGTAGTTGACTTGCATTTCATATTTCATGGGGTTTGAAGTGACTGTATAAATTATCAGTCCTTACATAATAATCCAACATGCATAATATTAATCCACAAGTTTTATGTGTCACTCAGACTCCGTTCTAAATTTTTAAGTCATCATCATTTGGTTTATTAAGGGATTAAGCTAATATAAGTAAATTGTTAAAGCGGGTACATTTCTGAATATAACTAGTTTAACTACTGTAAGTGTAAGTGTACTGAAAGTGTATCTAAACCCAAAAGCAAAAATGTAATATATTGCAGTTTAACAGTCCTTAGATGTGGTGATCACATTTTTGTTTCAGACTTTACCCTTTATTTTTAAACGGTGATTCTGCCAGTAGTTGCCCTAGGGTGAAAATGTACACTCACTATACTGTACTGATGAAGGAATAACATTGTCATCCAAGCACAGGACTGTAGAATACAGCCCCTTCTACTCCATAACATAAGGGGAAAGTGTTTAGTACAGAGATAGCTAAAACTTTGTTATCACTAAGTGTGCAGCATGGGCAAAGAGCACAAAATTCCTGGCAGATTCATGCTCAACATCAAGATCAAAATTGCTTTTGGTATATTTAACAAGAAAAGAAACTAAACAGCAATACTAGTTTAATAGAACTGAGGGAACATCCTGCCAGAAACCATGAATCAGACTGAGACAGAAGTACAGTTAAATCACACTTGTTTAATAATAATAAAAAAAAGGTAAACAGAGTAAAGTCAAAAACATAGCCAGAGTTCAGGAACGGATAGTCTGACAAGCCAAAATATCAGGGAGCCAAAGAACAGTGTAGTAGAACAGCAAGCAGGAAATAGAGCCAGAAGGAATGTCAGCCAAGCAAGTCTTTAACAGTAACACAGGATAGTGTCTCTAGAGATGTGACCAAGCTGAAAGCAGAGATTATCTGGACTGGACAGCTTAAGGCAGGACTGGCATGCAGGATATCATCAACAGGTGAGTCACTGTGAAGAGATAGGAGCTGGCAACTAGCCGACAGCTGAGCGGCCAGCTTAGAGAAGGAAAGGCTGAGCCCAGCCCTGACAGTAACCCCTCCTCAATGCCCCCCCCTCGGAGGACAACCAGGCTTGAGAGGAAAACGTCTATGGAAATCATGGAGGAGGACAGGGGCATGCACGTCCGAGGATGAGACCCTTTCCAATGCACGAGGTACTGTATGTGCCCACAGAACCTACGGGAGTCAACAAAGGACTGTACTTCATATCCCTCATGGTTCTCAACCTGTACAGGGTAAGGACGAGGCACAGAGGTGCTAAAGCTGTTGCAAACCAAAGGTTTTGATAAGGAGACATGAAATATATTTGAGATACACATACTAGAAGGAAAGTCTAATGCGTAAGCCACTAAGTTAAGCCTGCAAACAATGCGGAAAGGCCCAATAAATCGAGCTTCAGAGAAGGAACACGAAGTCAGAGGTTGGGAGATGACAACCAGGCCCTGTCCCCAACCTGGTAGGAAGGCTCAGGCAGGTGTCTGCGGGCAGCATGGAGTCTGTACCTATCATTAGCATGTCGCATATCTTTCTGGACTTGTGCCCAAGTGGAACGAAGACCACTGAGATACTCCTCTAACACAGGAATACTCTTTTTCAGGAACCGGCCAACCACCATAAGGATAACTGTGTTGCCCTGGGAGTTGGGTAACTCCACAATGAAATCCATAGACAGGTGGGTCCAGGGCCTCTCACCATTGGCTATGGGTTGTATGGGTTGTAGGAGGCCCACTGGAAGAGACTAAGCCACCAGAATTGTTGGGAAATGGCCCAAGAGAGTTAATTCTTCCCAAGGTGGCCAGCAGCTACCCTGGTAAGTCTGGAGCACGGCACGACACGACAAAGCAGCGGTCACAAGGTTCCTCAGGAGGAGCATAGACATGGGCAAAAGAGAAGTGAGACTGGTGCGAACCGTAACCAGAATATGATCAGGAGGAATCACAGGAACCGGAACTGATTTCATCTTGGAAGTGGAGGAAAATTGTTGTGACAAAGCGTCAGCCCTTACATTCTAACCTAGGGTAAGAATGAGACAATGTAATTGAAACTAGACAAGAAAAAAGCCCATTGTGCCCTTCTGGGAGAGAGGCATTTAGCCTCAGACAAGAATGTGAGATTCTTATGGTCAGTAAGAATTAGAAACGGCACAGTGGTACCTTCGAGGAGATGTCTCCATTCTTTCAGGGCTAAAATGATCGCTAACAGCTCTCTGTCACCAATCTTGTAATTGCACTCCGGAGGTGACAATTTCTTGAAAAAGTAGCCACAAGGATGCATAACCTGTTCATGATGGACTTCACACTTCTCCAATTTACAATAGAAATTGTTCTCTCTTTGTTTCTGAAGCACACGATAGACATCTGTGTGGTTGCTCTCCAGGAACTTGGAAAAACCACCACATGTAACTACAACAAATCTATGAGGACATTGTTAATAAACTCTTTGAAAACTGCCGGGGAGTTACAAAGGGCAAAAGGCATTACGAAGTACTCAATGGCCTGTTCTGGTATTAAACGCAGTTTTCCACTCGTCGCCCGCCTGAATCCTCACGAGATTATATGCCCCTCTCAAATCAAGCTTCATGGAAATCGTTGCTCCCTTGAGGCAGTCAAATAATTCCGTAATCAATGGAATCGGATAGGCATTCTTCATCGTGAAATGATTGAGACCCCTATAACCATTACAAGATCTCAGTTCACCACTCTTCTTCTTCACAAAGAAGAAACCAGCACCAGCAGGATACTAGGATTTGATGATGAAACTTCGAGAAAGTGCGTCTGCGACATAGTCCTCCATGGCCTTATCCTTCAAGACCGACAAAAGGTAAACCCGGGCACGAGGGGATATGGCACCAGGTTAAAGGTCAATTATGCAATCATATGACCGGCGCAATCATGTGACCGGTGTGGAGGCAAACTACTGGCTTGACCTTTTTCAAAGACATCGCTAAAATCGCGGTACTCATCCGGTAGAGAGGAGAGTGAAGAGGTACACAAGACCTTGGCTACCTTCTGGAGGCATGTCTTACTGCATTGGGGCAACCAGGAAAGAACCTCAGCACTGAGCCAAACAAAAGAGGGGTTGTGCCTCTGTAACCAAGGATAGCCAATAACAACGAACAACTGATCATGTTTCTGTTTTTGCCCTCAAATTGATTTTCTTCTAGTGCATTAAACTGATTGGCTACTATGTGTATTACAGATAGTTCACATTTAAAAAACTTTTATAAATAAGATCCAGGATGAAAAAGACATATAACAGAAGGCAAAAAGGCGAATTAACTCTGAGCACTGTAACTAAAAGTGCTCAGATAGTAACCAATAGAAACCAAGCAGAAAATAAGCTTTTAATGCCTAATGCCCCATACACATGGTTGGATTTTCTGACGGAAAATGTGCGATCGGATCATGTTGTCAGAAAATCCGTAACCAATAGAAACCAAGCAGATTTTTAGTTGGTTGCTAGTTACCGCATACAATTTCTACTTGTTTTTGTGGTATGGGATCTTGGTATTAGTACAATATACAATTTTTCCAAATAGTAAAAGGCTGCAAAAGTACTGGATATTTTTGTCATAAGAACAGATAGAGAATGTCGTCTTGTGCTCATTCTATTTGTGCCCGTAGTTCTCTTGTCACAAAGTATACATCATTTGCAATATTATCTTGTTACAATGACATGTACAGGTCTAGAGGTGACAGGCTATAACTCTCCTGAGCAATCAAACCCTGGAGGAAGATATAGCTTTCAATCCCTTAACCTTTTCTAGCTGGTGGTCCCTAAAGAGTACTTGCTATTTATCCCTCAATCCATGCCATGTATATTAAGCTCTAGAGGCACTTTACTTATGTCCTGGTGCCCTTGCCCTAAACTGACTTACACAGCAGTGACTTTTAACATGCCACATATCACTTTACCATCTATTCCCTGTTTGCAGGAAATCAATATATCCTATACATTGTAATTTGCCAAAGAGAACTGTACAATTTATGCATATGTATTTTTTGTTAAAGTAAACAAATATTTGTCTTTAAAATATTACTAAACCCAGGACCCTGCATTCACTATATCTGGTCTCCCACAGTACACAATACATGGAAATGCAATAATTTTAGTAAATATAAATTGCTAAATACCTTTTCTCATCAGCCGTATATAGAAGACTTATGACTTCTATCAGTGTCTGGTTAAAGCTTGTAGGAGGAGTTTTCATTCTTCCCTGATTGCCCTATGATGCTGATGCTGCAGGACCCCTGACCCTCTGTCTAGACAGTACTGATTGGACCTGTGCTGATCACATGCACCCTCCCAATAAAAATAAAAATTTTCTAGCAATACACACCAAACAGAGCACATGCAGACTGACGCCACTAACTCTGCCTTATCTGGAGATGTTTTGGGTGCAATGCAGGAAAGAAAGGATCACAGAAGACAGGCACCTCCAAAATAGGGTATAGATTTATGGCATTTTTATTATTATTTTTTTTTTTACTAGTAATGGCGGTGCGCTGAAATTTTTATTCGTAACTGCGACATTGTGGCAGACACATCGGACACTTTTGACACTAATTTGGGACCAGAGACAATTATACAGCACTGATTACTGAATAAATGTCATTGGCAGGGAAGGAGTTAACACTAGAAGGCAATCAAGGGGTTAACTGTATTGCCTAGGAAGTGATTCTAACCATGGGGGGGGGGGAATGATGAGGGGAGGAGACCGGTCGGTGTTCCTATATACTAGGAACGCACGATCTGTCTCCTCTCCCCTGCCAGAACACACAGATCCATGTTCCTGTTCTGTCACCAGGTGCCTGGCAGACATCGTTGCCGCCGGGCATGTGCATCGGTTCCCCTATACTGCCGGGAAGCCAGGGACGTCATATGACGCCCCCCTGAAGAGACAGAGTGATCCTGTGAATGTCATATGACAATGGGTGGGTAGGGAAGTGGTTAAAGCGGAGTTCTGCTCAAAAATGGAACTTCTGCATTTCAGAATCCTCCCTCTGGTGCCACATTTGGCACCTTTCAGGGGGGAGGGGGAGCAGATGCCTGTCTAATCCAGGTATTTGCGGATATCTACGCCATGTCTGGCGCCTCCTCCATCCCTCCCCCTGATGTCTTCTGGGAGACACACATGTCCCAGAAGACAGCATGGACCAGTGGGATCGCACAGTGTAACTCGCGCATGCGCAGTAGGGAACCAGGCTGTGAAGCCTTAACGAAGATGGTGGCGCCTCCACCCAAGAGCCTAGGGACAGATTGGCTTTGGGTGTTGACATTGCTGGCACCCTGGACAGGTAAGTGTCCATATTTTAAAAGTAAGCAGCTGCAGTATTTGTAGCTCCTGACTTTAAAAAAAAAATAAAAATTAGGCAGAACTCTGCTTTAAGGACAAGCAAACAAGTATCAATGTCTCAAGTGAATTCCTTAAAGCTCTCAACATCAAAAAATCAAAAGATAAAGTGAAGGCAATACATGAACATTATAGACAGGGTAAACAGATTTCATTTTATGTAATGTAAAAATTAGCATCCATTATCAGCAGAAGGCTTGCTGCGTGTTACTTGAGATCATAGCTTAATGTCTCACAGTGAAGTAGCACTAGCCTCATCTAGCTGCATTTGTGATAAGTTCACACAGGCATTGAATTCTAAAGGCACTTTAACTTTAATTTGCCTATAACATTATTATGCATTTCAGATGCATTGTACACCCAATAGAGTCACATTAACCACTTCAGCCACGGAAGATTTTACCCCCTTCCTGACCAGAGCACTTCTTGCGATTTGGCACTACGTCGCTTTAACTAACAATTGAGCAGTTTTGCTACTTTGCACCCAAACAAAATTGAAGTCCTTTTTTCCCCACAAATAGAACTTTCTTTTGGTGGTATTTGATAGCCTCTGCAGTTTTTATTTTTGCGCTATAAACAAAAAAAGTGCGACAATTTTGAAAAAAACACAATATTTTTTATTTTAGTTTAGGCCGATATGTATTCTTCTAAATATTTTTGGTAAACAAAAATCGCAATAAGTGTATATTGATTGGTTTGCACAAAATTTATAGCATCTACAAAATAGGGGATAGTTTTATGGCATTTTTATTTTTTGATTTTTTTTCATTATTAGTAATGGCGGTGATTTTTTTCGGGACTGCGACATTATTGCAGACAGAACGGACACTTTTGACACTATTTTGGGACCATTGTTATTTATGCAGCTATAAAAATGCATTGATTACTGTGTAAATAACACTGGCAGTGAAGGGGTTAACCACTAGAGGGTGGTGAAGGGGTTAAGTGTGTCCTAGGGAGTAATTCTAACTGTGAGGGGGCTGGGCTTCAACACACAGGACAGTGATCACTGCTCTCGATGACAGAGAACAGTGATCTCTGTCCTGCCACTAGGCAGAACGGGGAAATGCTTTGTCAACAAAAGCATCTCCCCATTCTTCCCCGTCGTGACACAATCACGGGCACCCGGCGGATACCGAGTCCACGGGACCCGCGGTCATGGAGACCGTAGCGGGTGCGCGTGCCTGCGACACCGCTTCTTTTAGCGGACATACCTGTACACCCTTTTGGGTACCAGTGCCATTCTGCCATGTAAATTGGTGTGGCTGGTTGGCAAGTGGTTAAACAATGTTCCTCAAATGTCCTCTGTACTCTATTTTTTTGTTTTATTCATCCTGAGCACTTAACCCTTTGCATTAGCATTAAACAGATACTACAATAGAAGTTAAGCAGTTGCAAAGCTTCAAATGTTTGCTGAACTCTACAGGCAGCATTATCTTTGCCTCACAATGACATGAGGCAACTTTAACTTATGTACAGCTCTACCTGCTACCTATTTTAAAAAATAAAGAAACATGTTGAGCCTTAAAGTGACCCTGTCGCTATTCTTCTCCATGAAAAGCATACCTTTGCCACCACTCCAGTTATCACAGTTTTACGGTTTTCTGGCAAAGTGTATAAAGATACATGAAACAAGTCTGGAATGTTAACAATAACTTACTTTTATCAAGCCTTATAGGTGTCAATAAAGTCATGCGTCCACTGACTATGGTTTAAGTGGAGGTAGAACCAAAATTGTCTGTGGGCTTGAATTTGGAAGGCTAGAACAAAGAAATCATAGTGCATCCTCATAGCAGCTGCACCTTTCAGAATTTTCCTCAGTGAATGACACAAAGATTGAAGGAGCTAAGAACTAGGGTCTAAGTGCTTAAAAATAATTTAGATGGACTGTAGACTACAGGTTGAATGCACCTTAACACAGTATCTCACAAAAGTGAGGTATACCCCTCACATTTTGGTAAATATTTTATAATATCTTTTCATGTGACAACACCGAAGAAATTACACTTTGCTACAATGTAAAGTAGTGAGTGTACAGCTTGCATAACAGTGTAAAATTGCTGTCCCCTCAAAATAACTCAACACACAGCCATTAATGTCTAAACCGCTGGCAACAAAAGTGAGTACACTCATAAGTGAAAACGTCCAAACTGGGCCCAAAGTGTCAAAATTTTATGTGGCCACGATTATTTTGCAGCACTGCCTTAATCTCCCTGGCGGTTTTCCCGAGTGTGGCTAGGGGTTAAATTTCAGTACCATTAGCGGTAACCCTGAGCCACACTCGGGATTGCATTGCAGCATCCTGGTGCAGTGTACTTACCTTGTCCCCAGGATCCTGCAATGTCTACCCCGCTGTGTCTGCTGGGCTCTGTCCTCTGCCCACTTGGGATTGCATTGCAGGATCCTGGTGCAGTGTACTTACCTTTGAAATTTCTTCAGTGTTGTCATATGAAAAGATATAATTAAATATTTACAAAAATGTGATAGGTGTACTCAATTTTGTGAGATACTGTACATGCATAATGTACCAAATGTATTCAGAATGTACCAGGGTTGTCAACCTCCACAACTTATTTTACTGACAAAACATATAACATAAAATGACTCAAGGGAAACGGTTTTACTGACAACCTCAAATATTACAGAAACTTCAGTTACCAACTAAAGCAATGAAAACGTAAGCTGTATTGACAGCAGGTGAAAGTTATCAATTTCTAAAACAAGTAGACTGTCTTGTTTTATATTTAAAACTCAGTGAGCATGGCTAAAATTGAGATAACAGGCAAGTCTTAATGTTTGACTTCAAGGGTCAAGCAAAATCTTAATGGACAATGGGGGTTATTTACTAAAGGTAAATCCACTCTGCACTATAAGTGCACTGCAAATGCACTTGGAAGTGCAGTCATTGTAGATCTGAGGGGGACATGCAAGGAAAATAAAATACAGGATTTTTGCTTGCACATGACTGGATGATAAAATCAGCAAAGCTTCACCTAATTTCAGAGATTTTCCTCAAATCTACAGCGATTGTAGTGCAAAGTGGATTTGCCTTTAATAAATAAACCTCAATGTGTATTAACAATTCTTGGGCCTTGAATTTCAATACTTGCCAAATACAAGTATTTATTTTGGGTGTATAAATAGATGTAGACAGATGTAGATAAAGAGCAGCCTTAAGCCCCGTACAATAGAAACCGATCAACATTCAGCCCGTGTGTACAGCAGTCGGTCCGGCTTCAATTAAAGGGACATGATTGAAAAAGGTTTGCCGATCAGCATTTGATCAGCGCTCTCAGCTAATGGCTGATAGGTCTGACCAGTGTGTTCTGATGGGAGGGGGGAGGTGTCCCCCTGTCAGAACACAATAGCTCAGCGGAGAAATCGCTGTACTAACATTGGAGTGTTAGTAAAGGCTTTCCTCTCAAGCTCTTTTTTTTTCTTTCGTTCAGTCCTCTTGGTTGAATAAAAAAACTGATGGTGTGTACCAGGCTTTAGCACCTTAAACAGTTATGTGAAACTCCAAAATATGTGTAGTTTGCTATACCACAGGAATGCTACAAAATCTTGTGTGTCAACTGTTATAAAAAAAAAAAAGGTTGTCCCATATATACTGACAAGAGATTTATATATTTTTTCCTGTTAAATGTGTAATTTCTTATCCCCCACTTTGACACCATCCATAATTGCCTGATAGTTCTGCCAGCTAATAAGAACAGTGATCACACCATGGCTCAATGAGTAATATTAGTAGAAGTGTCGGTGTGTCTTAGCTCTTTCACAGGCAGGAGCTTATGCTAATTATGCAAATGTAATCTAAGCAAAGTGTCCAGAATATGGCGCAATATATATCAAAATCATTAGCTTATTAAAAAAAAATCTGTTACCTTTCATGCGTAACATTTCTTTTTTTTGCAATAGGTCATGTATGTACTTTTATATCTATACATTGGGAGGCTCTTTAATGGGACACAAAATTTATTCAGTTGCATTGAGCAACTTACTGTAGGCTCTGTGGATGAAATATCTGTGACCACTTAATAATATTATTTTATAGCTCAACTCTGGGAAAATATTTTATAAACTGCACTAGTTAAGTAGGCTAGCCCTAATACTAGTACAGTTGCACTCTGCAAAGACAGTTGCTCAGAGTTTAGTAAATGAGGGGAAGCTCTGTTGACTTCCATCGTCCAATCACGTGGAAGCAAAAATGCTACTTTTTTCCTGATAGTATATATATATATATATATATATATATATATATATATATATATATATATACATATATTTATATGGGCATGGGGCATAATTATATTTGGTTTGGTGGTTCTTATTATTTGTAGAATAGGGGGGTGGCCATGGGGGCCAAGTTTGCGCCTAGCATGGCCAACCTTTTTATGGTCAAATGGGAAGAGAGTGACATCTACCGTCGACCTAGACCGGAAGAGCTGTGGAAAAGGTACATAGATGACATCCTCCTCCTATGGGATGGAAGTGTTGTTTCACTCAAAATTTTTATGGACACACTCAATAATAATGGTAGAGGAATCTCTCTGCAACATGAGTATAGCAAAACCGAGATCCATTTTTTAGACTTAAGGATTAGAGCCTGTGAGGGGGGAATTATTACGAATACATATTTTAAAGAGACTGACAGAAACAGATTTATAAATACAAGCAGTTATCATTCTGCTTGGCTTAAATCTGTTCCTTAAAGTCAGTTTCTGAGGCTGAAAATAAATTGTACTAATCGTACTGATTTCTTACAAGAAGCAGAATCCCTAAACCAGAGGTTCCTGGAAAAAGGCTATGTCCCTGTAGAACTCAAAGGGGTACTTAAGATTGCTGATGAAAGGAACAGAGAGGATGTGTTGGTACCCAGGGAGACCAGGCGATAGGATGCTTTCACCTCTGGGTTTACTTTTTTGACCAATTATTCTACTCAACATTATGCAGTTAAGAAAACACTATGAAAGCACTGGGGTATATTAGTTAATGATAGGGTACTAGACCTCATGTTGCCAGATGTCCCTCCTGTTGTGTACAGAGTAGTTTCTCCTCTGAGACTGCAGGTGGCCCCCAATGTGATTGAGATCCCCAAGAAACCTTCCTTTTTTAGGACACGGTGGCTTTTTTCCTTGTAGAAAGTGCTCTATATGCCAAAACACGGACGTGCTAGGAACAACGATCTGTCATCTCCTCTAGTCAGTTCCATCCCCCTACAGTTGGAACACACACGAGGGAACACAGTTAACCCCTTGATCTCCCCCTAGTGTTAACCCCTTCCCTGCCAGTGACATTTACACAGTAATCAGTATATTTTTATAGCACCAATCGCTGTATCAATGTCAATTGTCCCAAAAATTTGTCAAAAGTGTAAGATCTGTCTGCCATAATGCGGAATTCCTAATAAAAATGCCATTACTGGTAAAAAAAAACAAAAAAACATAAAAATACCATTTTGTAGACGCTATAACTTTTGCGAAAACCAATCAATATACGCTTATTGCAATTTTTATTACCAAAAAATGTAGAAGAATACATATAGGCCTAAACTGAGGAAAACATTTGCTTTTTTAAAAAAAATATTGGGGATATTTATTATAGCAAAAAGTACTTTTTTTGTTTATAGCGAAAAAAATAAAAACCTCAGAGATAATCAAATACCACCAAAAGAAAGCTCAATTTTTGGGAAAAAAAGGACGTCAAGGCACAACGTCGTATGACCGTGCAATTGTCAGTTAAAGCGACGCAGTGCCGTATTGCAAAAAAATGGCCTGCTCAAAGTAAAAAAGTTAAAGTGAAACAATAAAAATTAAATATTCCGGGTGTCCTTAGTATGCCTATAAAGTAGCGCATATTTACCGTGTTTAGAACAGTACTGCAGTAAAATGACATTTCTAAAGGAAAAAATTTAATTTAACTCCTTGTGGCTTCAATGTATTGCTGAATACCAGCAATATAGATAAAAATCATTGAAAAAAACGGCATGGGTCCCCCCCAGTCCAATACCAGGCCCTTTGGGTCTGGTATGGATAATAAGGGGAACCCTGTGGCAAATTTTTTTTGTAAAATTTAAAAAAATCTGCATGGGGTCCCCCCAAAATCCATACCCAGCCCTTATCTGAGCACGCAACCTGGCAGTTTGCAGGAAAAGGGGGGATGAGAGAGTGCCCCCCTTCTGAACCGTACCAGGCCACATGCCCTCAACATGGGGAGGATGCTTTTGGGTCCCCCGAAGCACCTTGTCCCCATGTTTATGGGGACAAGGACCTCGTCCCCACAACCCTTGCCCGGTGTTTGTGGGGGTCTGCGGGCAAGGGGCTTATCAGAATCTGGAAGCCCCCTTTAGCAAGGGGACCCCCAGATCCTGACTCCCCTATGTGAATGGGTATCGGGTACATTGTACCCCTACACATTCACCAAAAAAAGTGTCAAATGGTAAAAATGACAGGAGACAATTCTTTATTAAAAAAGAAAAATTGCCAGGATAGTTTAACCCCAAATGACCCCTTTTTGGAAAGTAGACACCCCAAGCTATTTGCTGAGAGGCATGTTGTGTCCATGGAATATTTTAGATTTTGCCAAGTTTCAGGAAAAACCTTCAGGCTTTCTACAGGCATAAAATTGTGATTTTACTCCTCACTATCTATCACAGTTACGGAGGGCCTGAAATGTCAGGTAGCACAACCCCCCCCCCCCCCCCCCCCAAATGTCCCCATTTTGGAAACTATTTGCTAAGAGTCATGATGAATATTTTGCAGCTCTCATTTGTTTTTCTTTTTTCTCAATTTTCAAAACTTTGTGACAAAAAGCGAGAGCTGCAAAATACTCAACATGCCTCTGAGCAAATAGCCTGGGGTGTCCACTTTCCAAAATGGGGTCATTTGGAGGTGGGGGGGTTGTGCTATCTTGGCATTTTATGGCCTTCCAAACTGTGATAGGTAGTGAGGAGTGAAATCAAAAATTTACACCCTTAGAAATCCTGAAGGCGGTGCTTGGTTTCGGGGTCCTGTACGCAGCTAGGCTCTCAAAATGTCTTACACATGTGGTATCCCCATACTCAGGAGAAGCAGCAGAATGTATTTTGGGGTGTAATTCCACATATGCCCATGGCAGGTTTGATCAATATATTATTTAGTGACAACTTTGTGTAATTTTTTTTGTCATTTGTTTGTGGCAAAAAAATTTAATATTCAATGGGCTCAACATGCAATTTCCTTGGGGTGTCTACCTTTTAAAATGAGATCATTTGGGGGGGGGGGGGAGTTGTACTACCTCGTCATTCTAGCACCTCAAGAAATGAGATCATAAACTAAAAGCTGCGTAAATTCCAGAAAATGTACCCTAGTTTGTAGATGCTATAACTTTTGCGCAAACCAATAAATATACACTAATTGATATTTTTGTTACCGAAGACCTGTGGCTGAATATATTTTGCCTAAACGTATGACTAAAATTTAGTTTATTGGATTTTTTTTATAACAAAAAGTAGAAAATATAATTTTTTTTCAAAATTGTCGGTCTTTTTCCATTTATATGGCAAAAATACAAATTGCAGGGGCGAACAATTACCATCAAAAGAAAGCTCTATTTATGAAAAAAAAAGGACGCAATTTTTGTTTCGGTACAGCATTGCATGACCGTGCAATTACAAGTTAAAGCAGCGCAGTGCCAAATTGTAAAAAGTGATCTGGTCATTGAGCAGCCAAATCCTCCGGGGCTGCAGTGGTTAAGTGCTACAGGGATGAGAGCAACGGCTGCAGCAGTGAAGAGCTCCAGTCACACCCCCCCCCCCCCTTTTCTTGCGTGTTCACAAAAAGTTTTTTTTTTTCCACCACTGGCCACCACAGACAAGGATGAGCATGAAGCCATGTTGGGGTATTAGCCACCTCTGCTCTGCCAATACAAACCAATTACAGGCTGAAAAGGAGATGGCTTGTAGCATGGCTTGAATTTTACACTAAGCAGCAGCCTTTCAAATGTACTATACAGTATTATTAGGGCTAACTTACTTAGCCAGTGCTAGGAGTTCAGGTTTAACCATGTAATGTATTTGTCTACTATTTACTGTATGCTCCCTTTTATGCATGTATACATATTTAAATTAGTGACAATGTGAAGGAAACCTATGCTTACTTTAGAAGGAAAAATAAAAGGTTTTGTATCAGAGAGGTCAGAGCCAGGTGAAGAAAGTCTGAGCTGTTTAACCTTCACATGCACCAGTGAGAAAATGCCAGTTGAGCATGGCATTCATAGAAACGATTCATTGGTGTGTTTCCATCAAACAAGACTCACCCTGTTCCACTGACTCTGGAACTGCACATGTATAGTGTGTATTTAGCACTTGATGGGGTATTTTTACTGATACTTTCTCTTATCCATGGACAGTTATAGACAGAAAAATACCCTTTTTTAATAAAATGGACAGATGGAAACACTGCCCTCTAAATACCCTGTTTCCCTGAAAATAAGACCTAGCATGATTGTTGGTGATGGCTGTAATATAAGCCATACCCCCCAAACAAGCCCTAGTTAAAGTCCTTGCAGGTCTTATTTTCAGGGTAGGGCTTATTTTTGAGAAAACAGGGTAGGGCTTATTTGGGGGGTAGGGCTTATATTGCAGCCATCACCGACAATCACACTCTTATTTTCAGGGAAACAGGGTAAGTGTAGTGATACTGTAAAAACCCAGGTAAAATATACAAAAATATGTATTCATATGAATTGACATTTGGTCTCATTCGCATACAGGATAAGCAGAGCCATTCCTTTTCATCTGCTTTTAATCAGAATCAATGTGATCTGTATGTCCACTTTGTCATAATAATTTGTCATAATGAGTCTCAATCCTGGTACACTGTTCTCTTTTTATTGCTCTCTGTTTTTACTGTTTTTCAGATTTAAGAATATTACTTTTGTGGGCGAAAAATAGCTGTCAGTCATGAAAAAGTACAGAATGTGATGTCAGGGTTGTAAAGTCGAGTATCTCTACAAACTGCAACCTACGGAACTGAACAGCAAATTAGAAACTTATCAAAATACAAAATACTAGATTGTAAAAGTGGATTATACATCTAGTAATGGTGATGCAACACTTTGGCTAATTACATTTTGCTGCCATAACTTCACAAACATTATGCTAGAGTAGATTGTAAAATATTTGATCTCTTACCTATTTAGCCCTAAAATTTCAGTTGTGTGGACAAAAATGCCTTGTTGATGCCAGAGCTCAGAGGAGAATGGGCAGACTGGTTCAAGGTCAAATAACCACTTGTTACAACAAAGGTAATGCTAATGCCATCTCTTAACGCACAACACACCGAACCTTAAAGCAGAAGGTCTACAGCAGCAGAAGACCACACCGAGTGCTATTCTTCAAATGGTAGGGTTTTAAGAGCGTTTCTTACCCAATTTTAAAAGAAAGAAAAAAATCAGTTTCCCTCACAGGGGTTTTCAACATTTCTCTTGCAAGGAAATATACATCCAGCCTACTGGCTTACATATGCGGTGCTGCTGCTCTGGCCTCACCTTCATGCCCTTTTTGACTGAAAAATATTTTCACAAACACTATACAGAACACTTGTAACCCCTTGCTGCTCTGGCTCCCACCTGTCTCCTAAGAGTATACCTCCTAACTCAAGGAAGGTTGGGGTGGAGCCCAGAACCATAGTCAGGTCTCTACTAAAATCCAAGAATACACCTGTCCAATTAGTTTGCTGGTGGTTCCCATAACCAGTGAGGAAACTGAAATACATACATACACACTGTATATATCCAGGTCTGGTTCACACTGGTGCAACATTCGCTCTGACTTTGGGAGCACATGTCATATGACGTGTACAAATCAATGGTTCCCTATGAGAGCCATCTTAACTGGTCTGACATAAGTAGGTTCAACTTTGAAAAAGGTTCCTGTACTACTTTGGTCCGAGTTTGGCCTGTCTTCAGCCCATTCAATATCATTGAAGTCGGATCAAAGTTGGATCTTCATCCTAACCATCCAAATTGTGACATCCAACATGGTGATCACAGCAGGAGGAAAAGGAATTAATGTCAAACTGGGATTGTTCTGTTTGGTCAAAGGACAAGTCGGATTATATCAATGTTGGAGCAAAATCGTATTCTGTTGAGTGCAAAGTCAGATTGACAGTCACAAAACAGTCGTGTCGTACTAGTGTGAACTGGGCCTTGAACATAACTATCCTTAAACACAGGCAAAATGAAAAACGTACTCAATAGGACCTGGTTTGTTTAAAGTAACAAAGCAATGCAGGACAAATGCAGTTTCTGAACTGTCACATTTACCACTTGACTGAAAGGGAGTTAGTTGACCTACATTTGATGTGCATTTCAGATGTTAAGGAATTAAGGCCACAAGCCTTTTTCACTGGCTGTCTGCTGAGGCTAAGTCCCTCCTTTAGATACTATGATTCTAACATGAACATTCTCTCCACCACCTTAAAATAAGGTCCTTGTAGCCGATTTAACAAGTCCAGGCACAGTCATGTATCAAATTCTGAAAATGCTAGATGCCTGGCTTGCCATGTTGCTCTTTTTTTGCTTCTTTATTCAATAAAACCTTAATCTAGAACAAGCTTTCAGGCTGACAGTTCTAACTTCCCTGGCTGCATTCTTGTTTCAGGTCATTGACTAATATAGTCAAGCCCAAGGATCTACATCAAAGCCATGCAGCAAGCATTTTCAGATAGCTATCAGAATTGCAGGCATACAGTAGATATTTCTCTCATGACAGGCTCTCTTTCTTTATGTGAAAAAGAGTGGCTGACAACACAGCAACTATTAAACCCCGCGCCACTAAAATTAGTAATAAAAAATGTATGAAAAATTAAACAATCAAATAATCAATGAATCAAAATATGTGCTAAATGAAACACTAATAGCTGCTCCCTAGAAAAACAAGAAAAAAAACTGTAGTGCTATAAGTATACTCATAATAGGGGCGCTAGACCAAATATCAAACAATAAAAAATGTGAGACTAGTGATCATACAATATCTAAAATGGTACATAACATATCACAAAAAACTGCAATATACCAAAAAAAGTTGCAAACAAAATAAGGTGAACAACAATAGTAGGTGAAGTCCCAATTAGGTGCTAACACCAAACAAAGGAAATACAGATAAATAAATAAGTATAAATCCAAAAGTCCAAAGCAGTGGTTTTTTTTCAGTGAAAACCTTCTTCAGAATCCATAAACAGAACAACTGCTGGGATCTTCTATAACGTAATAAAACAATGTCCCTTCACCAAGAATTTATGGACATAAAAAATACACCCCACTTGTGAAGAAAATAGATGTCTTCTTACCAGATGCTGTTGACTACTTTAATTAAAAAGATAGTCAAATAGGCTTATGCAGGGTAAAATCCCTGATCACATGGAATCAGGTGGACCTCCTATGGACAGAAGCTTCTCCTCATAGACTCAGATGGGTCATAAAAAAAGCCAAACAAAAATCCATAGCGTAATACCGTTTAATAAAACATAAATTATAAAACATAAGGCCAAATGGCTGCTTACATATGTTGGTGCCCAACCTGGCACTGGGGCTGCTTGCTTAAAACAAAAAGTTTTCGTAATGGATACGTAGTTCCTCGTGGTATAAGGCGTGCGTTCCACCGAAGGGCAGCCGATGACCAAGGACGACCAGAACTAAACGTAAACGAACGTGACTGGATACCGCCTCGACGTACGTTTCGTTTGACACGTCATCAGGAAGCGTACCCAGTCACAAAAATTAACGTTCTTTATAGTGTCTCGATCGATCCAACAGACCAATTGAGAAACACTTAATTTAATGCGCAGCCTCAGTCCCACTTAAGGCTAACAGCAATAATAATTCAAATAAAAACGAAAATCACAAATAAACATTTGTAACATATCATCCCGAACAAACGAAGGGATGAATTAGAATAAAAGAAAATTAAAAAAGATGAAGTTTAAAAAAAGGGGGCACTACTACTAATCCAATCGGTTTCATCATTGAAAAAGCAGAGGGGATAAATTGCTTGTGATTTACAAACCAACCACTAGATGTCAGTCTGTAATATAGAGATAAATACCCCTTCATCAATAAAAATAAAAATAAAAAGAGGGATAGTTTTTATCTGATTACTAATTAAAGGTTTCTTCAAAAAACCATATGTGAAATTATTAAATATATCACTGCCATTATCCAAAAAGGAAAACTGGCAATCTCTCTGGTTAACAGATGTGGGGAAAAGAACCCAACCAAAACCCCCATCACAGGCCAGAGAAAACGCCAAATAAATTCCAAAGTGGAAAAATGGCAGAAAAATAGCTGAGTCATGAAATACGGGAAACTTTTTAGTCATTAGACAAAAAACAATTCAGATCAAGTTCTATGTTCATTCCTAGAGGTTGCATAGTTTTTAAATTGTATATCCACTTCATTCGTTCTTTGATATCTCCCTTTTCATATGGGTTCCTCTCCAATGTTTAGAGATCTTATCGATCCCATAAAATTTACAGAGTGCAGGGTCGCTATCGTGATGTGTTTTGAAATGTCCTTTCTTAATATTTGTAAGATGTTCATTAATCCGAATTCTTAGCTGTCTGGTAGTTCGACCTACATACTGCATTGAACAGGGGCATTCCAGCACATAGGTAACATGGTCTGAATTACATGTGATTAATGGTTTAATTTTATACTCTAGCTTGGTGACTTGGGATTGAAACTGAATAATCTTCCTTGATGAACCGGGTCCTCTAGTAGTCTTACAAGCTTTGCATCTCATGCAATAGTGGAAGCCGGATCCATCAAGGAAGGTTACAAGTTTTTTTTTTGGGGGTCGGGGACATTACGGGCTAGTTGGTTTCTCAAACTCGGTGCCCTTCTATAAATAAATTTGGGATTCCGCGGGATAATGGAAGCCAAATCATTATCTTGTTGCAAAATGGGCCAATATTTTTTAAAGATAGTTTCTACTTGTTTATACTGCCTATTGAACCCTGTCACAAAGGCTATAGCTCCTTGATGTTCTGGTTTAGCCTTTGATACCAATAAAGTTTGTCTGTCCATCTGTGACACCTGTGTTACGACTTTCTCTAAAGTTTTTTGTGAGTAGCCCTTTTCCAAGAACCTACTAGTTAAAACCTTAGCTTGTGACTGGAATTCAGACTCTTCCTCGCAGTTACGTTTTAATCGCATATATTGTCCTTTTGGAACAGCTCCTATCCACTGTGGATGATGGCAACTATGTGTGGGCACATACCCATTTCTGTCTGTAACCTTAAAGTAGGTTTTAGTAACAAACTTGTTATACTTTTTCATAATAGTGAGGTCCAGGAAATTCACTTCCACCTTACTGAATTCAGCTGCAAATTTCAAGCAATATTGGTTAGCATTCATATTGCTCAAAAAGTCTTTGAAACTCTCTAGCGTACCTTTCCAAAAAAGAATTACATCATCTATATATCTTTTATAGAAAGTAAGAGACTTATGCATGTTTTTATAGATGGTTTCTGATTCCCATTTATTAAGAACAATATTGGCTACGCTGGGAGCATAACGTGCTCCCATGGCCACTCCTGATAATTGGTTGTAATACTCATTATTGGCCCAAAAGAAGTTATTGCTCATAGCGAGATCCAGGCCTCTAATCAAATAGTTTATCTGAACCTTTTTAAATTTAGATTCTTTTGTTAGTGCCCACTTTATTGCCGTGAGTGCATCTTTATGTTGGATATTGGTGTAAAGTGATTCAATATCTACCGTGATCATGATGGTATCTTCTGATGCAATCAAATCTTGTAAAAGTATTAACAGATCTCTACTGTCTTTCAAATATGAAGGACTTTTTGTCACTAGTGGCTTGAAAAAACCATCTAGATATTCTCCCAACCTCGCAAGCAAAGATTCCATCCCGCTTATTATAGGTCGGCCGGGTGGTCTTTCACTATTTTTGTGTATTTTTGGCAAAATATACATAACTGCAATTTTAGGAGCATGTGGTACAAGATAATCGGCTTCCTTTTGATTTAAAATATCTTCATGTAGGCCATCTGTTACCCACTCTATAAGTAATGTTTTTATTTTTAACGTCGGATCACTGTTTAATTTTTTATAAGTGTAGGTGTCGTTTAATAATCGTCCCATTTCCTGATAATAATAGTCTCGGGATAATATCACGAGACCCCCCCCCCTTATCTGCTGCACGTATCACTATCTGTTTGTTTTCTTCTATCATTTTTATGCCTTCCCATATAGTTTTATTTTTAGCTAGTCTTTTAATTTCTAAATTCCTCACATCATGTTGGACCATATTTTTAAACACTTCTATGTGGTGATGCGTCCCTTTCTTGGGATTAAACACGGAATTATTTTTCAACCCACTACGTACATATGATGACTCAGTGGTGGGGATACTGGTTTTTAAATTAGGGTTAATGAAACGTTTTTTAATATTACGTTTTCTCACATATTTCTCGATATCAACAAATAATTCAAACTTATTCACATCTTTATTAGGTGCAAATTTTAAACCCTGATTTAATATTTCTAATTCTTTTTCGGAAAGCTTGACGCCTGCTAAATTAAAAATACCCTCATTTACTTGTCTCTCTTTCTTTTTCTTTCTCCTGCCTCCTCTCTTTCCTCGTTTTCTATAGGTTCTTGTGGGGGGTAAGGGGTAGGAGGGATACGATAGGGCCCCTTCCATCCTCTCCCTTCCCCCCCCTGGTGCTGATTTTGGTGAGGCCCTGGTCTCCCTCTAAAGTTACCTCTAAAGGCACCTCTAGGGGGCCTTGGTGGAAAATGATTTCTTGGTGGTTCATAATAATGATAATCAGGATATCTATTGTCCAAAGGACTATACCTATTAAAGGTATGTATCGGACGGGGAGAGGAGTAGGGGTAGGACTTAGAGGGTGGATAGTGGTGAGTTTTGGAATTACCACCTTGTTTGGTAATAGTTTTTTTCGGAGTGCTTGAAACTGGTTTGGCTTTGGTCAACGAGTCTAAGGTGGGTTCCCTTTCACCTGAAGTCTCATTGCCAGAATTAGCCAGAAGAGTTTCCTGCCATTTATAAACTTTATGTTTTTCAAAATCTTTAATATCCCTCTGATATTTTTTTATTTTTTTATTTTTAATTTCACTATCATATTTAGCCAGATGACTCTGGAGAGTTTTAGCTCTTTCTGAATATTCATCAGTGGCAACGAATGGTACCATTCTTTCTTTAAGGTCTGCGATCTTGGCATCCAAAATCGCAGATTTAGCTTTCCTTTTCCTGACCATGAGTTGCATCAGTTTTTGCTCACAGGCATTGAAAAACTGGTACCATTCATCCAGCATTTGGAGATCTTCAGTCCCTTCATTGGGACTGATATCCCACCTGAGTCTCCTTGGAGTCAGGCTCTTTTCCATATACATATCAAAGGAAGCTACATCCCACCATAGCCTAATTTGTTTTTCCATGTCTGTTTGTAATTGTTTGAAGCCTATTTCTACGTCTAAATTAAGACTAGGAGTCTGTTGAAAAACCTCCTCTAAGTTAATGTGTCTATCTTTCATAAAATTGAACACATCCATGTCTGCGTGAGTTTATAAAGTAAACAAGAAAACTTGATACTAGAATAAATGTGAAAAAGAGTGGCTGACAACACAGCAACTATTAAACCCCGCACCACTAAAATTAGTAATAAAAAATGTATGAAAAATTAAACAATCAAATAATCAATGAATCAAAATATGTGCTAAATGAAACTCTAATAGCTGCTCCCTAGAAAAACAAGAAAAAAACCTGTAGTGCTATAAATATACTCATAATAGGGGCGCTAGACCAAATATCAAACAATAAAAAATGTGAGACTAGTGATCATACAATATCTAAAATGGTACATAACATATCACAAAAAACTGCAATATACCAAAAAAAGTTGCAAACAAAATAAGGTGAACAACAATAGTAGGTGAAGTCCCAATTAGGTGCTAACACCAAACAAAGGAAATACAGATAAATAAATAAGTATAAATCCAAAAGTCCAAAGCAGTGGTTTTTTTTCAGTGAAAACCTTCTTCTGAATCCATAAACAGAACAACTGCTGGGATCTTCTATAACGTAATAAAACAATGTCCCTTCACCAAGAATTTATGGACATAAAAAATACACCCCACTTGTGAAGAAAATAGATGTCTTCTTACCAGATGCTGTTGACTACTTTAATTAAAAAGATAGTCAAATAGGCTTATGCAGGGTAAAATCCCTGATCACATGGAATCAGGTGGACCTCCTATGGACAGAAGCTTCTCCTCATAGACTCAGATGGGTCATAAAAAAAGCCAAACAAAAATCCATAGCGTAATACCGTTTAATAAAACATAAATTATAAAACATAAGGCCAAATGGCTGCTTACATATGTTGGTGCCCAACCTGGCACTGGGGCTGCTTGCTTAAAACAAAAAGTTTTCGTAATGGATACGTAGTTCCTCGTGGTATAAGGCGTGCGTTCCACCGAAGGGCAGCCGATGACCAAGGACGACCGGAACTAAACGTAAACGAACGTGACTGGATACCGCCTCGACGTACGTTTCGTTTGACACGTCATCAGGAAGCGTACCCAGTCACAAAAATTAACGTTCTTTATAGTGTCTCGATCGATCCAACAGACCAATTGAGAAACACTTAATTTAATGCGCAGCCTCAGTCCCACTTAAGGCTAACAGCAATAATAATTCAAATAAAAACGAAAATCACAAATAAACATTTGTAACATATCATCCCGAACAAACGAAGGGATGAATTAGAATAAAAGAAAATTAAAAAAGGTGAAGTTTAAAAAAAGGGGGCACTACTACTAATCCAATCGGTTTCATCATTGAAAAAGCAGAGGGGATAAATTGCTTGTGATTTACAAACCAACCACTAGATTTCAGTCTGTAATATAGAGATAAATACCCCTTCATCAATAAAAATAAAAATAAAAAGAGGGATAGTTTTTATCTGATTACTAATTAAAGGTTTCTTCAAAAAACCATATGTGAAATTATTAAATATATCACTGCCATTATCCAAAAAGGAAAACTGGCAATCTCTCTGGTAAACAGATGTGGGGAAAAGAACCCAACCAAAACCCCCATCACAGGCCAGAGAAAACGCCAAATAAATTCCAAAGTGGAAAAATGGCAGAAAAATAGCTGAGTCATGAAATACGGGAAACTTTTTAGTCATTAGACAAAAAACAATTCAGATCAAGTTCTATGTTCATTCCTAGAGGTTGCATAGTTTTTAAATTGTATATCCACTTCGTTTCGTTCTTTGATATCTCCCTTTTCATATGGGTTCCTCTCCAATGTTTAGAGATCTTATCGATCCCATAAAATTTACAGAGTGCAGGGTCGCTATCGTGATGTGTTTTGAAATGTCTTGACACGCTATGGTTGGGAAATCCTTTCTTAATATTTGTAAGATGTTCATTAATCCGAATTCTTAGCTGTCTGGTAGTTCGACCTACATACTGCATGGAACAGGGGCATTCCAGCACATAGGTAACATGGTCTGAATTACATGTGATTAATGGTTTAATTTTATACTCTAGCTTGGTGACTTGGGATTGAAACTGAATAATCTTCCTTGATGAACCGGGTCCTCTAGTAGTCTTACAAGCTTTGCATCTCATGCAATAGTGGAAGCCGGATCCATCAAGGAAGGTTACAAGTTTTTTTTTTGGGGGTCGGGGACATTACGGGCTAGTTGGTTTCTCAAACTCGGTGCCCTTCTATAAATAAAATTGGGATTCCACGGGATAATGGAAGCCAAATCATTATCTTGTTGCAAAATGGGCCAATATTTTTTAAAGATAGTTTCTACTTGTTTATACTGCCTAGTGAACCCTGTCACAAAGGCTATAGCTCCTTGATGTTCTGGTTTAGCCTTTGATACCAATAAAGTTTGTCTGTCCATCTGTGACACCTGTGTTACGACTTTCTCTAAAGTTTTTTGTGAGTAGCCCTTTTCCAAGAACCTACTAGTTAAAACCTTAGCTTGTGACTGGAATTCAGACTCTTCCTCGCAGTTACGTTTTAATCGCATATATTGTCCTTTTGGAACAGCTCCTATCCACTGTGGATGATGGCAACTATGTGTGGGCACATCCCCAATTCTGTCTGTAACCTTAAAGTAGGTTTTAGTAACAAACTTGTTATGCTTTTTCATAATAGTGAGGTCCAGGAAATTCACTTCCACCTTACTGAATTCAGCTGCAAATTTCAAGCAATATTGGTTAGCATTCATATTGCTCAAAAAGTCTTTGAATCTCTTTCTTTATGTGCCACTGGTTTTGGAAAACTATATAACAAAAAAAAAAATCTGAACACAATATTTCAAATATTTCACTACTACAGCTGAGACTATATAAGAGCTACACTGCAACAATTGTTGTATTGCTTTTCAAGCAAGCTATAAAAAAAACTTTCAGTGTCGGACTCTTGAAACATCAAGTGCAGTTTTCTCAAAGTGTTAACATCAATGCTGCCTTATTGATACAATGAGATTACAGATGTTCATACAGGCATCTCAAGGTATTGTTAAAGCTCTAACCACCACTTCCATCTCTTTTAACTCTAAATGCCATTATTGTTCACCTAAAAAGGCTCCTTTCTATATCCCTAGCACTTTTCAGTTAAATTTCTCCCAGTGAATAAACCACCTATTGTGTTTTCCACGCAAGTCAGAATGAGAAAGACGTCAGCACATGATGCACATTATTTGAACCAATGTATTTTTAACATTCTTTTGAATGTTGAACTACTTTCATCTCTTCTGTAAGCAGTAGAATCCACCTACACAGTGAACTGGGACACAGATGGGAATTTGTTTTAAATATGTTAAAAATATAAGCTCTTAAATTCTGGATATTATCCTCAGAATGGTGTTACGTGTAACAATTATTTTCACAAACTCAATTTCTAGCATGCTGTTTATTCCATAGAAATAGGTTAATATTTGAATCAAGGTATTCCCCAATCTACACTTATTATTTCCAGAAATATGTAATGTGCTTGTGTAGCTTCTATTCTGAAAAGATTACCAATTCTAAAGATTATGAAAGATATATATTACCATATCTTAGTACTACAGTAAAAAAAAGGCCACCAATTCCATTGTGCAAAAAAAGAAACCAATGCCACAAAAAAAATGTGCAGACGAGTTACAATGTATAAACCCAACATCATCAAAGAAAATACTCAGTTCCACAGTGTCCAAAGCCTTAAAGGAAACATGTACCCACACTTTTAAACAAAGCAACACCATTGCTATAGAGCAAAAACTTCAAATGCATTGATAGCTATTCAATCCAACAAAGTAGCCTTCATTAAAAACTTGAACTTCAAGGTATAAGGTACACATGCATTTTACCTCAACCATCTCTTATAATGCAATGTTAGGTGACCCTGAAACCTATTGAGGCCATGAGAGATTTCCTTATGGTGTAGTAGTTTCATTAGTCAATGAAATATATGAGGAAAAGGTAAATTGCAATGGTGTACTCGTATCTGTGAGGTTACCGAGCTCCCTAATGCGGGATCAGACAACCTGAAGCAAAACTGTTCAGGGAATATGACTGTCCCTGCACAGAGAAAAGGTCCTCTTGAAGCTTGGTGGGGTAATCTGGATATTCCTACGCTCTGCATTCTCAGTATTCTGGTGTGTTCGCAAGTAAGTAAGTTTTAAGTTGGCAAAGTGGTGTCAGCAGAGGAATCGGGACAGCGGAAGTTCAATTTTTGGATGGAACTCCACTTTAGTGTTTGGTATAATTATTATTATTACTACTATTACCTTTTCATTTACATATTGAACATAGTTTGTCAGACTGTTCTTCTGACTAACATGTGAACTTATGAAGTACTATTGATGTTTGATCACTTGAATTTAATAATAACCATTGTAAGAAATAAAATATATACAAACACACACACACACACACACACACACACACACACATATATATATATATATATATATATATATATATATATATATATATATATATATTCTATCTTTTCATGTGACAACGCTGAAGAAATTACACTTTGCTACAATGTAAAGTAGTGAGTGTACAGCTTGTATAACAGTGTATATTTGCTATCCCCTCAAAATAACTCAACACACAGCCATTAAGATCTAAACTGCTGTCAACAAAAGTGATTACACCCTCTCAGGTGTGAATGGCGAGCAGGTGTGTTCAATTTGGTGTTATCGCTCTCTCTCTCTCACTCTCTCATACTGGTCACTGGAAGTTCAACTTGGCACCTCATGGCAAAAAACTGATCTGAGGATCTGAAAAAAAGAATTGTTGCTCTACATAAAGATAACCTAGGCTATAAGAAGATTTCCAAGACCCTGAAACTAAGCTGCAGCGTGGTGGCCAAGACCATACTTTGGTTTAATAGGACAGGTTCCACTCAGAACAGGCCTCGCCATGGTCGACCAAAGAAGTTGAATGCATGTACTCAGCATCATATCCAGAGGTTGGCTTTGGGAAATAGACAAATTAGTGCTGCCAGCATTGCTGCAGTGGTTGAATGGCTGGGAGGGTTAGCCTGTCAGTGCTTAGACCATACACCTCACACTGCATCAAATTGGTCTGCATGGCTGTCATCCCAGAAGGAAGCCTCTTCTAAAGATGATGCACAAGAAAGCCCGAAAACAGGAGACTGTCTGAAGACAAGCAAACTAAGGACATGTATTACTGGAACCATGTCCTGTGGTCTGATGAGACCAAGATAAACTTATTTGATTCTGATGGTGTCAAGCACGTATGGCGGCAACCAGGTGAGGAGAAAAAGATAAGTGTGTCTTGTCTACAGTCAAGCATGGTGTTGGGAGTGTCCTGGTCTGGAGCTGCATGAGTGCTGCTGGCACTGGGGAGCTACAGTTTATTGAGGAAACCATGAATGCCAACATGTACTGTGACATACTGAAGCAGAGTATGATCCCCTCCCTTCTGAAACTGGGCCACAGGGCAGTATTCCATCATGATAACGACCCCAAACACACCTCCAAGAGGACTACTGCCTTGCTAAAGAAGTTGAGGGTAAAGGTGATGGACTGGCCAAGCATGTCTCTAGATCTAAACCCTGTTGAGCATCTGTGGGGCATCCTCAAATGGAAAGTGGAGGAGTGTAAGGTCTCTAACATCCACCAGCTCTGTGATGTTATCATGGATGAGTGGAAGAGGACTGCAGTGGCAACCTGTGAAGCTCTGGTGAACTCCATGCCCAAAAGGTAGTGCTGGAAAATAATGGTGGCCACACAAAATATTGACACTTTGGGCCCAATTTGGACATTTTCACTTAGGGGTGTACTCACTTTTGCTGCCAGTGGTTTAGACGTTAATGGCTGTATGTTGAGTTATTTGAGGGGACAGCAAATTGACACTGTTATACAAGCTATACACACAGTACTTTACATTGTAGCAAAGTGTCATTTCTTCAGCGTTGTCACCTTTTTTACCTACAGTACAACAGTACATAGGGCTACAAAACTATTTTATACTATTCTGTAAGCAATAAATGTTGAATTACCGAAGAATCCATTTCTCAGCTTCTCCTTCACCTTCAAACGCCTCTGCTGACATCACTTTCCCATCTTTTGGGGCTCATAAACCTCCTACTATTGATAAACCTGAGAATTGTCATATGGGGATGGGAATGTGCACCCAGGGCTTTTTTTCTCAGAGACTAGGTGCTGGAACTCCCGCTTTTTGACTCACCCCTTATCTCTGCCCATACCCCCCTCTAAACACCGTTGCTTGGTTCCATCCCCTACCCGCCTCCCAGTAGCACCCTTTTAGAGAATACAGAACCAAGTATAATTTTGTGGTTATGGAATTTGTATGAAATTCGTTAGTGATGACAAGAAAAACAGTAAAATAGATCCCCAACAATAGACCCCCCCCCCCCCAACAACAATGGACCACCCGCAACAAAATATCCACTCAGCAACAATAGACCTACTGCAGCAACAACAGATCTCTCTGCAGCCAGTAACAATGAACCCCCTTCCCAACAGTAGATTTCTCCCAGTAACCCCCAGCAACATAAGCCCCACCTTCAGCTACAATAGGTACCTCCACCAGCAACAATAGACCATCTTGATAAATAAATCACCTCCAATGACAATTGATCCCCCCCGCAACCAGCATCAATAGACTCTCCAGCCCAGCACCCCTTGCCATTACATACAGTGTTGGAGGTGTCGGAATTGTGTTCCCCCACATTTCTGCTGAAAAAGAGCCCTGTGTGCACCTAGCAGAATGCAAATACTGTTGTAAAAACTAGTATAATTGATGTTGGGAGAGGGGGGGAGTTCTGAAGAAAAGGGGAAGGTTTGTGCTATTAAAGTAAGGTCAGGTATTTTATGGTGGTAAAAACAGAGACATGGCTTTGCCTGATACAGTCTTATTACAGGTTCACTTCCAATACTACTCCTATCAATTAAACTATCTGTAGCACATTCCTGCTTTTGCCATGTGTTTGAGATTCTTGATGCTGTAGTAATTGCTGCCTTCAGATAACTAAGTATAAGGAAATGGGCTGGAAATATTCCTGACATAAAGGCAGTAACTCTCCCAAGCTTTTATCTGCTGTAGGTGACCCATATTTTATGTTTTCACCTTTGTGCTTTCCTTTGCTTTTTCAGAACAGCAAGTTCCGCTGAAATACAGCACATAATGGGCCATGCCACTTTTCACATTGTAGCGTGGATATTGTAGTTTATGCAACTGTGTACTAAAAAAGTCTGATCCTGAGTTAGCTGTTATTTTGCTTGGTCAAACCTTGGACACAGTTTTCAGCACCAGAGTCTGAGACACAGGGTGAATTGGCACTCTATATTTCAGGGCAATTTGTGTGTTATAATAGGTGTGATAATACAATATTTATTGTGTGTTATCTTATTGTGTAATGTAACTTTTAGTTAAATTTTTGAAGTTATTTAGAGCCCTCCTAGGGGTGCTTAGGTTTAAAGTAAAGTGTGTGTAGATGAGCTAGCCCCCAGATGGCTAGTTGGGGGATAATTATGGAAACAGCAAGAGATCTGCAGAATGAATGAAGCATAAGCAGGAAGATGCATGCAGTAGCCTGTACTCAGATATAGGTTACCCCCCAGCAGAAGCAGGACACTAATCACCAAGATCTCATTCTGAATCTCCTGAGGCTAGCAGTCAGAGGCAACAATGCCTTATATCTCACATTGCAGATATACAGCTATGAACCTGCAGTAACATAAGTGTCTAGGTACATTCACATGCCAGGAACTACATCGTTATTTTTCAGCAAAAACAAAATGCAAGATATACATTTTTTCTGACTACTACTTAGGCACAATTAACACTTTTAGATGTTTGCTATAAGACAGCAAAACTTTACTTTTTGATTTGAGGTCCACCTTAAAGGGATTGTAAAGTCAGATTTTTTTCTCTTAATGCATTCTATGCATTAAGAAAAAAAAGCCTTGTGTGTCCAGCAACCCTCCTTGGCCCCCTAATACTTGTTCAGCGATGTCCACGAGTGTCTCACCCATCCAGGGCTCGCCCTCCTGATTGGCTGAGACACAGCAGTAGCATCATTGGCTCCTGCTGCTGTCAAAGTCAGTTAGCCACTGAGAAGAGGGTGGGGGAAAACCGCAGCTCTGTGTCTGAATGGACACATGGCGCTGCAGCTCGGATTGGGTGTCCCCATAGCAAGCTGCTTGCAGTGGAAGCACTGAACAGGAGGGAGGGGCCAGGAGCACAGAAGAGCCACCCGAGAAGAGGAGGATCAGGGCTGCTCTGTGCAAATCCACTGCAACAGAGCAGGTAAGTATAACAAGCTTGTTATTTTTATAGAAAAAAAAAATATGAGACTTTACAATCACTTAAAGTTTAAGCTTAAACTTAGTTTAACCACTTGCCGACCAGTGCACGCCGATGTACGTCGGCAGAATGGCACGGGCAGGCAAATGGGCGTACCTGTACGTCCCTTTAAATTTGCCGCCCTGCCATCGGGAGGGCGTCGCCGGCGGCGTGCTCCCGTGCTGGTCGGGACCCCCGTGAGTCCGTTCGCGGGACCTGCGGACTCTATCACCGCGGGCATACCCGCGATCGTCTCACGGAGCGGCCGAATGAAGAAATGCCGTTGTAAACAGCATTTCTCCATTCTGCCTAGCAACTAGTGACGCTGATCTCTGCTCCATGTGATTGGAGCAGAGATCAGTGTTCACTAAATTAAATCCCAGCCCCCCACAGTTAGTAACACACCCCTAGGAACACTTAACCCCTACACTGCCACCCACTGGTTAACCCTTTCACTGCCAGTGTCATTTACACAGGAATCACTGCATTTATATAGCAGTGATTACTGTATAAATGACAATGGTCCCAAAAATGTGTCAAAAATGTCCGATGTGTCCCCCACAATGTCGCAGTCACAATAAAAATCGTTGATCGCCGCCATTACTAGTAAAAAAAATAATAAAAAATTATTAATAAAAATGCCATAAAACTATCCCTATTTTGTAAACGCTATAACTTTTGCGCAAAGCAATCAATAATCGCTTATTGCGATTTTTTTTACCAAAAATATGTAGAAGAATACGTATCGGCCTAAACTGAGGGAAAAAATGTTTTTTTAGATATTTTTGGGGGATATTTATTATAACAAAAAGTAAAAAATAATGCGTTTTTTTCAAAATTGTCGCTCTATTTTTATTTATAGCGCAAAAAAAAAACGCAGAGGTGATCAAATACCACCAAAAGAAAGCTCTATTTGTGGGAAAAAAAGGACGTAAATTTTGTTTGGGAGCCACGTCGCACAACCGCGCAATTGTCAGTTAAAGCGACGCAGTGCCGAATCGCAAAAAGTGGTCTGGTCTTTGACCAGCAAAATGGTCCGGTCTGTAAGTGGTTAAGGAGTTAAAATGTATATTTCAAGGCAAAATTAGAAGAAAAAAAAAGACATGGCGTATACCTCTGCAATACATGCACATTTCCCTGTCCCTCTAAATATCCTGAATGTACATGATTTTTGTGGACTAAATGTTGTCACCCTTGCCCACTGTCTTTTGTTAAACTAAACTACTTCTACTTTCAGATCTCTACAACATAATTCAGTTCAAGATAACATAACCTGGAAGGGCTAAACAAACTCTTTGAGATATCAGTTTTGATTTACTTAATCCTTTAAAGGGGTAGTGAACTCACAAAAAGAAAAAAAAGGCAGGGGGCCGTTGGCCAATCGTGGCTCAGGGGGACTAAGTCCACACCCCACACTATATAAGGTTGCTTACAAAGCGGCCATGTATAATGTTGTTGGCATGAACAAAGAGATAGCTTGAGTTAGATTAAAGTGGAGGGCCACCCTGAAAAAAAAAATATAAAAAAAAAAAAAAAAAAGGAAAATAATTTTTTTTTTTACTTACCAGAAATGCCTGTAGCTAGGCACATAATCCTAATCTTCCTCTTCCTCCTCCGCGGAGATCTTCCTTCTTCTCTCCTCGTCGCGTTGTCTTCTGGGTAATGGGTCGTGCTGTGTTCTGGGAACTGTGTGTTCCAGAACACAGCGCGTCCCATTCACAAAGCACTGCGCGACTCGCGCATGCGCAGTAGGAAACGGGCAGTGAAGCCATGAGGCTCCACTGCCTGTTTCCCTTAGAAGGAATGGCGGCGCCGGGACCCGAGAGCCGAGGGACGGGTCGGCCTCGGGCGGCCGACATCACGGGCACCCTGGACAGGTAAGTGTGCTTATTAAGTCAGCAGCTGCAGTGTTTGCAGCTGCTGACTTTTATTTTTTTTATTTTTTAAACGGCCCTCCTCTTTAAGCAAGCAGGTTATTCAATTATTGGCAGTGTATTTGATATATAAAAAGACAGTGCAGTGCTAATAAAACAGGTACATATATCAAAAACAAGCTAATCTATGAGGTCTTCAGTGATGGTATACAAATAAAACATGCAGGTGACTTTGTAGGAAAAACTGAACCTCTACCGATGATAGAAATGGCAGCTCACCTCACATAGTGGACCCTTTAATTATAGAGGGTCTGATACACTTTCCCACTCAGGGTATAAGAGGATGAATAAAAGATGCAGCAGGTCAGTCCAAAAAAATTCCCTCTTTGATCAATTCAGATTGTGAAAATAAACACTTTCCACTCCAAAGCCACATAGATCATGCAAATATAAAACAGTACATAGTGCTCTCCCCAGATATAAAGCATTTAATAATAATAAAACAGAATAAAACTCATGCCGTGTACACACAACCGTGTTTTCTGTCAGAATAAACTCTGATGGTCTTTCCAACGGAGTTCCACTGAAACGGACTTGTGTACACACAATCACACCAAAGTCTGTTCGTTTAGAACGTGATGATTTATGACAGGACTAGAAAGGAAGCTCAATAGCCAGTAGCGGCCCTTACGTAGTTTTTGACCCGTAGGAATAGAATACAGACAAACGGTTTTCCCGATAGGAATTGATTCCGTCAGAAAGATTTAAAACCTGTTCTATTTCTAGGTCCGTCAGAATTTTTGAAAAAAAAGTCAGATGAAGCCCACACATGATCAGAATATCCGATGAAATGATTCCGTCTGACCATTTCTGACGAAAATTCTGGTCGTGTGTACATGGCATTACAAGTATGGCACTTAAAACCAAGTGCCTGGTAAACAGTATGTGTATAAACAGAGTCAACGATGGCCACGTGTGTCCCAGCGTCACAGCAGCAGCCACTTGGGCACCACATGCTTCACTAGACATATGAAGATCTGCCTTCCAGTCCATTGACAACAGCACTTGAAAGAACCACATCATAGAAAAAGGCTGACTTCTCCTTGTTCCTCATCTATGTTCTCCAACCCTACTATACCTCAGAGACAGGTTCCAAAACGCCATTTATTTTCATGGAAGGTCATTTTGGCTCTCTACTGGCATGTGGAAGGCAATGTTTTGGCCTTGTTGGACAGGGTGGTCAGCAGTAAGGTTCACATTACCGCTGACTCATGGTCCAGCAATCATGGGCAGGGACCTTACCTTTCCTCCACGGCACACTGAGTAACTTTGCTAGCAGCTGAGAAGGAAACAGGACAGGGTTCAGTGTTGTTGGAGCTTGTTCCGCCACCACACCTCCAAAATGCTAGTGATGATTCTGCCACAGCTCTTGCCTCCATCCCCTGCTCTTCTTCTTCCCCTTGGCTACTGAAGAAGGATGCATGCACTGTTCTGTCACCATTTGAGGAGGCCACAAGGATGGTGGGCAGCGACAATGCATGCATCAGTGACACTGCCCCTCTAGTCTTCCTGCTGGATCACACGCTTTGTGGAATCATGGCTAGGGCACTTGAGGCAGAACAGCGGGAGGAAGAGGAGGACTTCCTTTCCTCTCAAGGCCCCCTTTATTCAGATAGCATTCCTGCAGGCCCTCCAAACACACAGGAAGAAGAGGAGGAGGAGGATTGTGTCAGCATGGATGTAGAGGATAACACTCAGCAGCAGTCTTCAAGGGATGGTTTTCACTCCCCAGAAACCCAAGTAGTTGTACATGGCTGGGAGGACGTAGTTACGGATAATGTGATCCTTAGTGACCCAGAGGACTCAGAATTGAATGCCACTGCAAACTTACACTGCATGGCCTCCCTTATTCTGCAAAGCCTGCGAAAGGACCCTAGGATTCGTGGTATCAAGGAGAGGGATCTTTACTGGCTGGCAACCCTTCTTGATCCACATTATAAGGGTAAAGTTGCAGAACTCATCCTGCCTGCACAGAGGGAACAGAGGATGAAACATCTTCAGGAGGCCTTGAAGAAAGGTTTATGTAACGCATTTCCAGACCCTGGGAGGTTACCATTTACTGGTGCTGTACAATGTGTTGTTGAGGCTTCATTCAGTTAGAGGAAGAGCGGTGGAGAAGGTGGGCGGCTGACCGATGACTTTAAACAATTTTTCAGTGCTCAGCACCAAGGTCTGATCGGTTCGAGCAACCATCGCCAGCGTCTGCATTTTATGGTGCAGGAATATCTAAGGGCAAGACACAAAGGAGAGCAGCGCCAATCTAAGTGCAGCAATGTAAAAACATTTATTTCAAAGTAGACAATTGGTAGCTCACAAGATCATAGCTTTGTCAGCACATTGGAATATTAAGGAGGTTCATCTACTCAATATGTGAAGGTGGTCAGCTTGCAGGTGGAGAGGCAGCTGGTAGTCCGGCTGACGCTGGTGGCTCCCAGTGCTTTCAGACTCTCAGAACGGCTCTGGGGCGGCGATACACATCACTTCCAGTTGGAGAAGGAGTGGGGAGGAGCGCGCATTTGGAGCATGCGTACACCTTCATCAGGTAATGTCTGATTGCATCACATTGGAAAAAGAGAAAGGCTTTGTCAGATACTTCAGTACCTCTTGCGCAAGCTGTGGCTGTATAGCATGACCACTTTGAGATAGAAAAGACATGACTGGCCTGACTCTGAATAGTGTGGCCCAACCACCATTATGTCCTGCAGAACCTGCATATCCCCCCTACTACTTAAAATACTACTTAAATAAAAACAAAAAAAGTATATTAAATCGTGTCTGAGAATTTTCCACTCTGGGGTTTTATATATTAGGAGTTGCAGCATAAACAGCTTGCACAAAGTGGAGGCCACATTGCTGGATTAGGGTGTTTCTATTGTAGCTATTGTATTGTACCTATATATGTAGCTGCTGCCATCTGGACCTACACTGTTTAGCCACTGTACATTATTTTTGGCTAATTTTTCCTTATTATGTCTCAATTTTATATGACGGCCTAACCAAGCTGCCTACATACTTTCTATATGACATACTACAGTTACATAGTAGGTGAGGTTGAAAAAAGACACAAGTCCATCAAGTCCAACCTATGTGTGTTCTAGTCACTGTAGATCATTTGTGGCTTTTGTTTCCCAGATAATACACTATTTGTAAGTTAAAACCTGCCTTGTCACTTTCTATTCTGTGTCTATACAAGTGTGCACAGATCATCCCGATGCTAGCTAAGCAAGACAATGCAGTATGGTATTGTGAAAAGAGAAGCTCACAAACTATCATTATAAATTGTTGTGCAATTGGCCAATTCATACAAAGTTAGGGGCTTTAAACTAATTTTGTAAGAGTAAACTTTACCATAGCGTTTCCATCTGTCGTAACTACTACTTCCACCACCTCATGTACTGCTTAGTAAAAAATCAGGTGTCACAGCCAAAGCTACATAAAAAAGTCCTTTCTTCTAAGCTGAAATTCATTTGATTGGGCTTCTTCTATATTTAAGTCAAGCTAAATGTAAAAGTTAAATTCAATTTCACAACACTAATATGTGATGACAGTGTAGGGATAAAGTGATTTCCTAAATTATTTTTTCTGTGTATTGTGATTTGTTAGTGTAGTGTTAGGTTAGCTGTGTGCTGGCTGTGCACTATAAGTGTCCCGTGATTATTCTCAGTCACATGCTACATGAGTGTTCTCCAGCAGGGTGTGCTAGAGATATTCCAAAAGTAAAGTTGGGCTAAAATTGTGAATTATAAAGTAAAACAGCAAAACTGCAACCAAAATGTCCATACAATCGCACGGTGCACTGCTAATCGCCAGAAGTAAAACCTCCACCCTATGAATTTACAGCTTACCAGCTCTTTATGACCTCCTATTATGGAAGTTCTATCCCGTTTGTGGCTATTACACCCAGCTGAGGCCTTTAATCCTGCAGCTGAACCAAATAGGAGCACACCCGCCACTCAGGACAGAATCAGATCAAGTTCCCAAAAAAAAAAAAAAAGATAAGCAGTGGCGGCCGGTGGTAATTTTTTTGTCACTGACACCCCCTTGGTCGGTCGGTACCACTTACCCCAATGCTTCACCAGCAGCCTCCCATTCCCCTGCTCTCCACAGTTAATCACGGCTGCGATCTCCCATCATCATGATGGGTCATCATGATGGCCGCTTCTGTTTCTTCTCCCCTCCTTGGCGGACAATCCGGAGTCTTTTCTTTTTTTCCAATCAGAAAACAGGTCTCACACCCACTTCTGATTGGTTGGATTGAGGATCAGTGTTTCAACCCTATTTTGAAGCCTATGTCTCTTATCAAGTCCTTCAAAAAAAACACCCCCACCACTGTAATCCAGGTGTCCGGCATCCTGAAAGGAGCCGGACGCATGAATGGGGGGTGGCCGCAGCGGCCGTGGATAGATTCATGCTATGTATAAATCTATCTATTATACATAAAGGGGGTGGTGTGGATAAAAGGGGCAGCATCTGGGTGCCCCTAATGGACAGGCCGCCACTGGAGATAAGGCCTTCATAGTGTAAAATCTTCAACATGAGGTTTTATTGTATAAACGATTGCACTTACAAAAGGTGGTTAAAAACATGCGTGAATGAGCTGGCCCCCTTAGATGTAGCAGCCTGTCCTTCTGGGACCTGCACAAACTTAGCACATTGTTCCTCGCTATGCATTTAGTCACAAGATGACGTTGTCCATGTGCAAGAGATATTACTGCACATTATAGATACTTAATACCTGGTCAATCAGCAGGCCTGGGGAGCTTGCTGTGCATGCTGGGGGAGCTATTAAGTATCTGCATCACTTCCTGCTCTCTTTCCCTGCAGGGACTTTCCCTAAGAGAATGTCTGTGTGATCCACTTATCTAGGCCTCTGCTGGGGAAGCAAAGCTGAGGTTGTCATACCACAGGGATGATGAATGACCGACTGAGTTGGGAAGCACCACATGAACCTTCCCACTGCTATCCTGCCTTGTACCCTAAGACTGAGAATACACAGGAACCTCAGTTGACAAGGAGCCACAGTTATGAGAGGTACTGTATTCCATCCAGCAGGTTTCTTTTACAGAAGGATTGATATTAGTGAGAAGACCATGTATGGGACTAGAGAATGCATATTGTTAATGGAACCCTCAGGTATCCTGTGTTCCCTCCACCCTCCTTCCCACTCTTTATGCATGTGCATTATTAAAACATCTAAAATGTATTCAAAGTGACTGGTGCCCTTAATTACTCCACAAAAACTGGGGAAAAAGGATTTTCACTCTGAGAAGGAATGTGCCTGGGACATTTATCACCAAGTAAGTGGGTCTGGGACATTCACATGTACCTATTGGGCATCAGTAGAGACAAATGTGCCAGGACTGGTTACCAATAGCGATACACCAGAATACAGTATCACCAGCACCGCTCATAAAAACGGTACTGTTCTGTAACACCACATACAGTTTACTGGTGTCTACCAAGCAATCAATGTATTAAATAATGGCCATAATTTAAAGTATTTGTGTTTTTTTCAATGTTGCCCTCAAAGTCATACTGACTTTCTCCCTGCTGTGCAGTATTTTTAAAAAAAATGTTTTGGCTTTGTTAAATGGCCCTTGTGGCAGTGTTGAGCTCCCAATGACTTTTTACACAATAGCTTGCCTAATAGCCTAGAAAATGGACAAAATTTGGATTCAAATTCCAGAATACAGTCACCCTCCCCCATAGACTTCAATGAATTTAGCAGCTAAGTTTGTGTTTTCAAGCAGCTTTCGATTAACCCTTCCCCCCACCAATAGAACGTTGTCAGATTCGCTCATCCTTAATTAGCAATAATTAACCAAGTAATCACGAGAAACTTTAGAGTGTATCCTATAGATTCATATTTAAGCCTGGCTCATGCAGCAATATTTATGTAGCATCATCATATTTCAGCTTCAGAGCTAAATAAAACAGTGTACATGGCATTCCATTACTTTTCAAGGGAAACTAAGATATGAGTGGTTCCTGGCAAGGTTGGTTAATGTGAATTTTCTGGCTCCATGTCAGCCTAACTTCCAGGAACAGCCTTAAATTACTCCATTAGAGAGATGTTCAATCCGGAACTAAGGAGACAAAGGCAGGGAATGGGATATCATTATTGAAACCTCTGTAGAATTGATTGAGTAGACGGAGAAAGCTGTTGTATTATATACATACATTTCAGCTGAATAAAATTTGCAGGCAATCAATGCAATTCAATGTGAAATGGCGTATTTCAGCTTCCGCAGTTCATTGCAGGTGCGAGGAGCTGTGAAACAGTTAAATCACAGCTTCTTAACACTACGTAAAGGTACGAAAGCATCGGGGCTAGGCTTAATCTACAATGACATTCTCCATCAACAAACATTTTATTTCTGCAGCCGGCACATTTTACTTATTAATACTTCATAATCTCACTGATCAGACCCTACTCCATGATCATCATATGACGTAAACAACTGCAGTGCCAGGACCTTCTATCTGAAACACATTATACTGGATGCCAGAAGGAAGATCTGCACCATCTGATGTTCTGATGATGACACAGAAAGGGCTTTTTGTGTTCTCAAAAGTAAATGATAAAAAAGATACCTAAGCATCTTCAGGAAAGATCGCAGCTTTCAAACGACATTTTTTCCTGCAGCCATGTGGAAGCTTTTGCTAGTGTTCATCTACGTGAGGTCTTACCAAGCATGTCTAGTGTACTAATGGGTCCTGGAAATCTATTATTCATTGCCATAGCATCTATTATAAACTCGGAGCAAAAAGTCTCTTGTGTTTAGAGTTCCTTGCTCCACTTTTAAATTTTGAAGTACCATTTAAAGAAACAGGCACAGTTGATGCTAATTATACGACACAAAAGGGAAACATAGCAAAAACTAAAAAATCATAAAAACAACGGTGCTTCAAGTGATTGTAAAGTCTAACTTTTTTCTTCTATAAAAATAACAAACATGTGGTGTCACAATTGGTTGTGTCAGCAGAAAATACAGATAGTTTTAAAAGACTCTTGGACATGCATCTTAGTGAAAACAATATACGGTGATATGGTAAATTATGTTTCTACATACACACACCTACACAGGTTGACCTGGATGGACTATTGTCTTTATTCAACCTTACCAACTATGTAACTATGTAACTAGGTCATACCTGCTCGGTTGCAGTAGATTTGCACAGAGCAGCCCAGATCATCCTCTTCTTGGGTCCCTCTTCTGTGCTCCTGGTCCCTCCCTCCTGTTCAGTGCCCCCATAGCAAGAAGCTTGTTATGGGGGCACCCAAGCCAAGCTGCAGCTCTGTGTGACCATTCAGACATGGAGCTGTGACTAACTGACTTTGATTAACTGTGTTTTAGCCAATCAGGAGGCAGAGTCCCGCATGGCTGATACACTTGTGGACATCGGCTCCGGTAAGTATTAGGGGGGCAGCTGCACACAAGAGGCTTTTTATCTTAATGCAAAGGATGCATTAAGATAAAAAAACCTTATGACTTTACAACCCCTTTCAGTTTTAAGCAGTAAACAAGCAAGGACAGTCAATTTGCAGTTGTAAGGTGGTCTTGATCACTTTTTTATTTAGAAATGGCAGCATAAAAAATAAACACACACAAACTCAGGTTGAACTGGGTGGACTGGTGTCTGTATTCAACCTTACCAACTAAGCAACTATGTATGTAGCTATAAAAATATCTTCCCGTGCAGGGGGTATGTCTTGCACAACATCACACTGTTAAGACAGGTGTCTGTTAGCTCTGTTGTTCGACTGTTACCTGCACTGATAGTTACCCAACATGTTCTTTGTAGTCTTGTAACCTCACACAATACAACCATATAGTCACCGCCAAACTCAAGAGCCCTCAAAACAGAAATCTGGATTCCTGTCCAAGGCTATTTTCTATTAGAATGTTTTAGCACACACCGTAACCTGCACATGTGCCATGTGTACATCGCACATAGTGTTTAGAAGTGCAGAATTTACCCCTTACACACCACAAATCAATCGCTTAATTCAGTAATTATTGACTAGCAATGAAATAGGATGAATGTTTAATTTCGCTGGGAAAAAAATATGCCAAAATTGTATGAAATAAGTAAGTTGCTATTGAGGACTGAAATAAACAGTCCTGTTGTATCCATGCAATGCAAAGGAAATATGCTATTTAACAAAAATATATACTGTTAAGGCTCTATATAGAATAGTGGTTCTTAATTCCTATCCTCAGAGCCCACTAACAGGCCAGATTTTAAGTATTACCTTGGGGATATGCAGACTAGAATACTGCAATCACTGAGCAACAAATGATATCACCTGTGATGTATTTCAGTTATATTGAAAACCTGGCCTGTTAGTGGGTCCTGAGGACAGGGTTGAGAACCACTGATACAGAACAATGATATATACTATTGTTTGGACAGAAACTTAACTCTAAACATATAACAAATTCTTTCCACACATACTATTCACTCTAATATAAGATTCTGTACTGTTTGTGAATGGAAACATTTTCACTAGAGTATAACAGCTGAAAGCATGGTTTATACCTGTCTTTTGTGATGCATGGAAATGCATCTGCTAACTGTTTCTCAGTATATTTAGAAAATCAGGTGCTTCATTTAAAGCAGGCGATTCAAACAACATAAAATTATTTATTTGCTTCAGCATCATCTATGTGGATTATCAGCATCATCAGTGCTATGAAGTACTATGTTGACTACACAAGAAAGCAGTAGATCACAAAGTTGCATTTAACAAACGATAAGGAATGTACAGGTTCCGAAAACCGAAAGATCCGACATAAACAAATGCTTTATTTACGTTTTCGTTGTGACAACAGTTCGATATAGATAGGAGGTCGTTGACAATAGCAATCTGTGTCCATCAAACCTGTGGTCGAATGTGCCTAACCTAACTCTATGGCCGCGTACACACGCGGGGACTGTTCGCTCAACTTTGTTCGTCAAACAGTTTCAGCGGACAGTCCGCTCAAAATTAGCATGGACGGACTTGCCCACACACGACGAACGAACAGTCCGCTGAAACCGTGCGCGATGACGTGAACGGCACGTACGACGGGACTAGAAAACGACGTCCTATACACTGCAATGCAACCTTCGGCGTGTAAATTCTTTCTGAGCATGCGCGAGACTTAGTTTGACGAACAAGCCTACACACGGGCGGACTGTCCGCTCAAACCAAGTTTCAGCGGACAGTTCTTCGGAATTTCCGAAAAACTTTGTTCGTCAGACTGTCCGCTGAAACTGTCCGCTGAAAGCCCACACACGAGCGGACTGTCCGCCGAAACACTGTTCAGCGGACAAAGTTGAGCGAACAGTCCCCGCGTGTGTACGCGGCCTTAGAGTCCAGGATTATTTGACATAGAGAGAAAAGATTCGACATGAAGATTCGACGAAGCAGCCACCGCGAGTGGACATTTATGGTCAAATGCTCTGCCCAAAGGCTATAGAAGAATTCTAATGTTGGTTGACTAGTAATAATAATAAATATAATTATTACTAGTGTCGTACAACATTAGAATTCTGCTATAGCTTGTAGGCGGAACATTCGACCGGAAATGTACGATTGCAGCGTTGTACAGTTTAGCTGCTCTGTCGAATCTTCTTAGAAATTTCAACAGACACCATAAGCCTTCAATGACAGATTCAACCGTAATTATTTCGGATTTCAGATTAATGCATTTTTTAATGAAACAAAATAAATAAAAACTCATTTCGGGAGTAACTAAATACATTTATTTTTCGGACGAAAACGAAATTCCGAAACAAAATATTTCAGTGTGCACATTTGTAATGCATACACTTTTACTTCATTGTACCTTCTGAAAACAGACATGAAACAAAATTGATATTCTGCAAAAAAAAATAAAAAATTGCATTTCCTATTTTTTAGTACCATTTATTAGTACCATTTATTAAAAATGAGTATTGAATAGCACAATAAAAAGATATTTGACCATTGGGGCTCATTTACATGTACAGCATGAAGAGCCTTTTGTTTACTCTTCTGTCCTAGAGTGGGGCTGCACGCAGGCAGCCCAGATTAGCATTGTCTGTACAAAATCCCCCTCACAGCCAAGTTTGACAGGTATGTAGGGAAGGGTGCACGGAACCCAACACAGAGCCTGTGCATCCAGGGTTATGCATCTGTACCTGCAAGCCTGCCAAATGCAGTTGAGTCTGTATAGACGATGTATGTCCATTTTCTAATATAGGCTGCCTGCATGCAGCCCAGTGTTAGGATAGAAAAGTAAACAAAGGGCTCTTAACATTATACAGGGCTTAGTGCTTATGTGCCCCATAGTGGTCTACGAAAATTACTACTTATAAACATATCTTCGGAACCGACCTTATTTCACAGTATATTGTAAATATGATTAACTGTAATCATATAGCTAGACTGTTTAAACCTGTGTATGGAAGCAACTTACCTCAAGGTTATATTCTTCAACTGTCCTTTTCAAAGGATCCACTATTTGCCAACAAATCAAGATGCATAAGTCAATTAACAGCATCCCACCAACTATCACGAGCAGCTTCTGATCTTTGATAATCTGGAAAATAATGAAAATAAAAATGTTAAAATTTCAGAAGGTCGGTCAGTATAGTAAAAGTGTATGTAAGTGTATGTAAACATACGCTAACATTAAACGTCTTTTATTTGTTCCCTTTTGGTCTATTAAATATCTGGTAAAATGTTCTGTTATACCTGTTCAATAAGTGCAAACAATACCTGTTGATTTTTTCAGATATCTTGTGAGTCGAAAGCTTCCTGTAATCTCTGCTTGTGTAGGCATTAAGGAGTTGAGGAGAGGTTTGACAGCAATGTCAAAGTGTAAAGGTAGAAGCATACTATTGGTTTGATTTACTAAAACTGGACAATGCAAAATCTGGTGCAGCTCTGCATAGAAACCAATCAGCTTCCGGGTATTATTGTCAAAGCTAAATTTAACAAGCTGATTGGCTACCATGCACAGCTGCACCAGATTCTGAGTTCTCCAATTTTAGTAAATGCATTGCTAGATTTACATCATTTAAAGTCACAAACCCACTTTTTCTTGCATATAGATAGAGATGGAGCCGTGTGATCCCACATAACTCCTTTAACCTCCCTGGCGGTACGATTATTTCGGATTTTAGGTGCTAAAAGCGGTACCATTATTTTGCATGAAAATTTGGCGTTTTATATTGTAGTCCTGCAATTCTTAGGAATAACTCTCTTAAATCTGTCCAAACCAGAGTCTAGCAGACATCCCAGGTATAATAAAGTTTGAAAAATGAAATCATAAATTATAATATAATAAATAATTATAAATAATTGTACCAAATAATAATATAACAATAATAAAAATTATTCAATAATGTAATCAAATCAAAAACACTGAAATTTGCTCAGTTGCAGAATTGTCACTGTCATTACTTTTCAGTATTTGATGACGGATCTCCCCACAAATCGATATCGCTCAATTCTGCGAGTGATTCCAATTTATTATCGCTGTTTTCTAGCTGGTATAAAATCATTTTTGATGTAAAGTGACAGTTTTGGTTGCTATGGACAATCTCCAGTTTCCAGGCATAAAGAACAGTTTTTATTATATAAAACTGCATGCAGGACACTGGGCAGACCACTAGGGACAAAGGGGATGTGAAATATTTACATACAGCAATGTAATCTGTAAGATTACATTATACTGTATGTTTACTGTTTGTTTCACTTTTTGAATTTGGCGCCGATCTCCGTCCCCGTGCGTCACAACGCTCGCAGGGAACGGAGATCAGCGATGTGATGAATCGAGCGAGACACGGCTCGCTCGTACAGCGGGGAGACAACGCTGGATCCGAGGGAGAAGGTAAGTAAACCTCCTCCTGGATCCAGAGATGCAGTCCCGAGTCTGGCTCGGGGATACCGCTTTTGGTATGAAAATTCCACCCCGAGCCAGACTCGGGAATACCGTCAGGGGGGTTAAAGTCCCAAATACCCCTCAACCCCCTCTATTTGTTTCAATTTTACTAAATATCCCCTTATATTTCTGGCACATACTTGAAGAAGAACTATTACCAGAAGAAAAAATAAAGCTTGTTGCACCCCACAGGGATCCTTGAGCTAATAGCACTTGTTTCTAATAAAATACAAGCATTGGACATTAAACAAAAAAATATTTATTTTTTTGTAACTTTAGGTTGTAGCTCCACTCCTGAAGCTTCCCATGGGGGAAATTAAAGTCATCACTGAGATCCACCCTTCTCCATTCTTCCATGCTGTGTCTCCTAATTTCTCTGTTCAGTGCACACAGAGTCCGGACCTACTGTCAATTCAGGGCACAGAGAGTAGAAACTACCATTTTTTTTCTTAATCAGATTTTATTTAAAGAAAGGTGTTTTCACACTTTTGTAAACATAGAAACAACCTGCCACGCAGGGCAGAAAGCAGTCATAAGAGATACAGAAAGGAGTGGTCACCTCAGAGGCCAGAAGCTGATAGCATCCACGTAAACCTTTAGGTACACAGAGCTTAACAGTGCCTAGATATATTAAAGCACATACAGATACAGAATTGTTAAACAACCTAAATGGCTAGGAAACTGTCAGTTTATATTGTGAATGATTACAGATTAAGAAGAGCACCTTCATGTCAGGAGCATGTGCGCGCCTTCTCTGTCATAGCTGCTGGTTCCAATATCCTGTTTTTGGCTGTGGCCTTCTCCTTGCCTGCCTATCCACCTGCAAGGTGATTGATGTGGCCAGACACTGGGTGGAGACCAAACCTGATATAAGCCAGCCAAGCCTGCAGTGCCATGCTTGTGATAGTGTGTGTAATACCTGATCAAGCTGCCTATTTGTCTGCTCTGCTCTGCAAGACTGGATTTCCCTGTGTATGACTTGGGATCAGATATCGACTATTCTCTGAACTCTGCCTGCCTTTTACCTGGACTATCATTGAATTAAGAAAAAACTTACCTGTTTGCATTACTCAGTTCACGCCTGCCTTGGCATGGTGGCCAGGCACTATAGCATTGTGTATAAGCCCTGGGGAAAACTGAGTACCAGTAGGCCTGCTTGCCTTATGGGAAAGGGGCTGGTATAGGTAAAGGACACAGACACCAGCTATAGTGCCTGACCATCTGCATTAGGACTAAGCATGACACTTCATTCACAAAAAACACAAGCTGTCAACAGTACACACCGGCTACTACACTAGTACGAGACAGCCTAGTGTAGTAGCCAGTGTGTACTGTTGTCCGCTTGTCTTTTTGTGAATGAAAGCACCCTTCTCCAGCAGCAATTATTTTATGCACACACTCACAGTTTCCATTCTCCTTATGCCCTGGTTAGCTGGCAGTGGGCAGCTGGTCTAGAGTGTAAACTAAACAGAAGAGATGAGGAGACAGCACTACACAGCAGAGTGATGTTCTGTCTGGTGGTTTTTGGGGGGGGGGGGGGTTGCGTCTGTGCAGACTTTGTGTGCATTAAGTGTCACACCCTGATCAATGAGCTGATCTGTGTTGTAGGATAGTTAGACCAGAGGGCAGGGCTAGCTAACAAAACAGCTTGATCCCTGCACAGACAGACACAGCGACAAGTGCTATTTTCATAGGGTCATCTGAGGTGATAACAAACTTTAATTTCTTTTGGTGATAGTTCCTCTTTAACCGGTTCCCGACCGCCGCACGCCAATATACGTCGACAGAATGGCACGGGTGGGCAAATGGACGTACCTGTACCTGTGTGAGTGTAAACACAGACAGGAGGAAGTGATGCCATCTCTCTCGTGGAGTCTTTTCGATTCCAGTGAGAGAGAGGACATCTAACCGTTAGTTGCACCAACAGTACACTGACATCAGCACACATAGGTACACTTTCCACCCCCTGATCACCCCCAGATCGCCCCGTTAACCCTTTCACTCCCTGTCACTGTTTCACCAATTGCAGTTTTCAGATTTTTCACTGATCGCTGCATTGGTGTCATTTGTGACTGAAATAAGTGTTAGGGCAGTTAGTATTAGCCCCCGTTAGGTCTAGGTTACCCCCCTAATAAAGGTTTAACCCCTTGATCGCTCCCAGTTAACCCTTTCACCCCCTGTTGCCAGTGTCACTAATGGATTGCTGTATTTGTGTCACTGGTGATGCTAGTTAGCCAGTTAGGTTATTTGTTTCACTGTCAGGTTTTTATAGCATCGGGTATCCCCATATATGCTACCTAATAAAGTTTTTAACCCCCTGGTTAACCCTTTCACCCCCTATCACCAGTGTCACTAATCAATTGCCGTATTTGTGTCACTGGTGATGCTAGTTAGCCCGTTAGTTTCACCATCAGGTTTTTATAGCCTCAGGTACCCCATATATTACCTAATACAGATTTTAACCCCCTGAGTGCCCCCTAGTTAATCTTTTCACCCCCCTCTCACCAGTGATCACTCAGGAGAAGTGGTAGAATGTATTTTGGGGTGTAACTCCACATATAACCATGTTTGAACAGTGACAACGTTGTATGAGATAAAAATGTAATTTTCCTGAAACTTGTATCAAAATATAAAATATTTCATGGACTTAACATGCCTGTCAGCAAATAGCTTGGGGTGTCTACTTTACAAAATGGCCACCTTTGCAAAGGTATATACTGTATATATATATATATATATATATATATATATATATATATATATATATATATATATATATATATGCACAGGTACATTTGTACTTTTTTATTTTTTGTTTTAAATGATTACAATTTTAGAAATCATTTTCTATATGGAATATTAGCTTTGACTTTTTTTGTTTGATTTATGGCAATCCAAATTTGCTGTATTATGTAGTAAGCTATCTTTCAAGATACTTAAGTTCATCAACAGGAAGTCAGTATCACTTTACATCAACCCCAGCAATGACTGACTGTCTTAAATTTAGATTAAAGGTCAGTGTTCCAAGGGCTATGCCACTGCTTTCTGAAATGCGTTCTAGATTTGTAACAAAGTTCAGGATGCTCTGCAGTCCAAATGACTCTGGGGCACTGCCTAAAGATTAGATGACATTGTTTTACACAATAAGAAAGCATTTGAAAAAGAACAAGTCATTAGGCATATGTTCCCATAATGATGATATATGTTTACTGTTAACAATACTGTATGTGAGCTTGAATTTATTTTAAATTGTGATCTTCTTCAGGATTCTACCTTGTACCTGTTGAACAGAATGTAAAAAAATGGAAATATCATTATGATCCATGCATAACAATGTTGGTATGCATCATGTCTGTAGAACCTTCCTATGCTCACACATACTAGCGACTTCTGCAAAATTAACTAGTGCCACAAAAGGGGTGGAAGCTCCAGCATTATCCAGCCTTATAAGTTTGGAAGTGGACCCCCAAGCTTATATGTGTGTATATTTACAGTATCTCACAAAAGTGAGTACACCCCTCACATTTTTGTTAATATTTTATTATATCTTTTCACGTGACAACACTGAAGAAATTACACTTTGCTACAATGTAAAGTAGTGAGTGTACAGCTTGCATAACAGTGTAAATTTGCTGTCCCCTCAAAATAACTCAACTCACAGCCATTAATGTCTAAACCTCTGGCAACAAAAGTGAGTACACCCCTAAGTGTAATTGTCCAAATTGGGCCCAATTACCATGCAGCTCAACCGAACTGTTGTGAGCACCACACTCCACCACCACTCCACACACACCACAGATAAGAGCAAGGGCTGCCTGGGTGCATGCAAGGCAAGTACAGTAGATATAAAAAGTCCAGTGGAAGAGGCACTTGTGGGTCTAGCAGGTTGAAGCAACATAAAAAAAATGCCCAATTAGCCATTTTCCCTCCTAGGTGTCATGTGACTCATTAATGTTACAAGGTCTCAGGTGTGAATGGGGAGCAGGTGTGTTAAATTTGGTGTTATTGCTGGTCACTGGCAGTTCAACATGGCACCTCATGGCAAAGATCTCTCTGAGGATCTGAAAAAAAGAATTTTTGCTCTACATAAAGATGGCCCAGGCTATAAGAAGATTGCCAAGACCCTGAAACTGAGCTGAAGCATGGTGGCCAAGACCATACAATGGTTTAACAGGACAGGTCCCTCTCAGAACAGGCCTCGCCATGGTCCACCAAAGAAGTTCAGTGAACGTGCTCAGTGTCATATCCAGAGGTTGTCTTTGGGAAGCAGACATAGGAGTGCTGCCAGCATTGCTGCAGAGGTTGAAGGTGTGGGGGATCAGCCTATCAGTGCTCAGATCATACACCGCACACTGCATCAAATTGATCTGCATTGCTGTCGTTCCAGAAGGAAGCCTCGTCTAAAGATGATGCACAAGAAAGCCGGCAGTTTGCTGAAGACAAGCAGACTAAGGACATGGATTACTGGAACTATGTCCTGTGGTCTGATGAGACCAAGATAAACTTATTTGGTTCAGATGGTGTCAAGCGTGTGGGACGACAACCAGGTGAGGCGTACAAAGACAAGTGTGTTTTGCCTACAGTCAAGCATGGTGGTGGGAGTGTCATGGTCTTTGGCTGTAAGAGTGCTGCCGGCACTGGGAAGCTACAGTTCATTGAGGAAACCATGAATGCCAACATGTACTGTGACATACAGAAGCAGATCATGACCACCCCCTTCGAAGACTGGGCCACAGGGCAGTATTCCAACATGATAAAGACCCCAAACTCACCTCCAAGATGACCACTTCCTCGCAAAAGAAGCTGAGGGTAGAGGTGATGGACTGGCCAAGCATTTCTCCAGACCTAAACCCTATTAATATGGAGGAGTGGAAGTGGAACTACCAGGGTGCTGGTGAGCTCTCTAGGTAGTTAATTGATGCTTCCTGTCATTCAGTAACTGAACTGTACAAGGTACAGGCAGACAATTACACTGACAGTCAGCAGGAGCCTGAGATTGCACCCGTGATCTGCTAACCATGTTAATCTTTACTTCTCACATCATGTATATTGGGATAAAATGTTAGCATTTTCCTTATGTATGGTAAATTTTGATTTAACCACTTCCTGCCCGGCCTATAGCAAAATGACAGCCGGGCGATGATTCAGGATAACAGCCGCCACGCACCCAGGGGGGCACGCATCGCAGCTATCGGTGGTGCGGTGTGTCAGTCTGACACACCGCTACACCGATCTTGGTAAAGAGCCTCCGGTGGAGGCTCTTTAACAAGTGATCACGATGTAAACAGGAAAAGCCATTGATCGGCTTTTCTGCACTCGTGTCTGACAGACGTGAGTAGAGGATAGCCGATCGGCGGCTCTCCTGACAGGGGGGTCTGTGCTGATTGTTTATCAGCACAGCCCCCCCTCGGATGCCCACATGAGACCACCAGGGAAGCCACCAGGACCACCAGGGAAGGGGACAACATGTGGATGGGCAGGTATGTACCCCATGGCCATCCACTTGTGTCCATGACAGCCCAATCTGTGCCAATTAGTGCCCACAAATGGGCACTGACTGGCACCATCATGTAACAAATGAAATCAGTGATGCCCAGCAATGTCACCCATCAGTGTCATCATTGCCACCCATCAGTGTCCAGCAGTGCCACCTATCAGTGCCCATCAGTGCCCATCTATCAGTGTCCATCAGTGCCCACCTGTGCCACTTATCAGTGCCACCCATAAGTACCCATCAGTGACGCCTACAAGTGCCCATCAGTGCTGCCTATGAGTGCCCATCAGTGCTGCCTATGAGTGCCCATCAGTGCCACCTATGAGTGTCCATCAGTGTCACATACCAGTGCCACCTATCAGTGCCCATCAGTGACGCCTATCAGTACCCATCTTCAGTGCCACCTCATCGTGCCCATCAGTGCCACCGTATCAGTGCCTGTCAGTGCAGCCATATCAGTGTCCATCATTGAAGAAGAAAACATACTTATTTACAAAAAAAATTAACAGAAACAAAGAAAAACAAAATGTTTGGTCTTTATTTATTTGTTGCGCAAAAAATTCAAATCTCAGATGTGATCAAATACCACCAAAAGAAAGCTCTATTTGTAGGAACAAAATGACAAAATATTAGTTTGGGTACAGTGTTGTATGACCACACAATTGTCATTCAAATTGCTACAGCGCTGAAAGCTAAACATTTACTTGGGCAAGAAGGTGTCTAAGTGCCCAGTATTGAAGCGGTTAAAGATTTTTATCACTCTCTGGGTGGCCATTAGGAACATTTCTAATTATTTATCATTTTGATGCTCATCACCAGAACAGAAAGTGAGAGAAAGAGCGACACAGCTATCAATAATAATTAGCCTTTCCACACAATCCAAATCTAAAATAGCAGTTCTGTCCAGAGCTGGAATTTAAATTTCATAAAACTGAGCTGGACATACGGTATGTCATGTCCTTTTTACAGTAACCATATGGCATGACATTGTAAAATTTAGACATATGTGCTTTAATTGTCCATACAAGAAATCCTGTTTATTGTTTTTTAATGATTGATGTTAAAAATATCCCAAACAAAACATACCTTTTTCTTCATTTTTACGTTCTTAAAAATGGCATGAACTCTCCATGTTTTCGCAAACATTGCCCCAAAAGCTGTTGTGTAGCCCACTGTTAAGATCCACGTTCTGACCTTTAAAGAAGGAAAAATATATATATATATATAACTGAAGGCAAACCAGTATAAAAAAGTCTAGCATGACTAATGTTGTAAGATATTATTTTTCTCTGTATCATGCAATATTTAATCTTTTTTATAAGCAGCAAATCCAGTGTGAAGGGCATCCCATTTCATTACGCCAAGAATAATGACTGAATAATGAAGTTTGCTAAAATATGCAATTTTAAGTTTATAAAACAGAAAACATTTTAAAGGATTGTGTAACATATACTGCTATAATTTAAATCCTGATCCATGCCTAGTTTTAGTAGGAAGGCAGGAAAGCATAAGAAAAATACTATACCACAAAGCATTGAAGGAAACAGAATGCCACCTACAATAGCTACCTGAAATAAAGCAGACCCTTGCCATTTTATTGCTTGTTTCTAGTAAAGCAACATATTTTGTATTTTGCACTGTTGTAAGTGTATCTTTACTTTGTGTAGTATGTGACTAGCTTAGCATCTAAAATGAATGTGAATGGAACCTTTTAAAATGGAAAGCAGAAGCACTGTGGGGTTGATTTACTAAAAATGGAGAGTGCAAAATCAGGTGCCCCTTTCACGCAGGGCTGTCTGTTTGATGGACTCCACTTACTCAGCAGGGATTGATCGGTTGATCCCTGCTGAGCCGGCAGATGACAGGTCCGTCTCTGCTCACTGTGCAGGGACAGACCTGTCAGAACCCCGCTCTCCTCTATAGGGGATTGGATTGAAAATGGACCGCCTGTCCATTTTCATTCAATATGATCCGCCAGACGGATGGTAAATAGGGTTTCCATCCATCTGGACTTAGCGGATTCGAGCAGATTGGAGGTCAGCAAACATGTCACCGCTGACAAGTTGCTCCATAGAGGTGCATGGAGCATCCGTTCATGTGTGAAAGAGCCCTAAGGCAGGTAAAACAGAAAACATAAATGTATGCGTATTGTGCAGTTAGCTATCTACTTAAAGTGGTTGTAAACCCTTTACATATAACCAGTGAAGTGACTGGCTTCAGGTGATACACAGAGATGAAAAAAATCCTCCTAAATAAGTTGTATAATATCAGCACCAATCTCTCTTCTGCTGCCTTCTAAAACACAGAATTTACACTCTCAGCTGTCATGATCAAAGTGTCAGGCTCGAAGACCAGTTGCTATAGCAGTGGGAAACTCACACAGAACCAGCAGGATAAGAGCACAGGCAAGTCACCCTGGCAGATTACGCAGGCTCATCTAAGGTGCGGAGTCTAAGCACTAAGCAGTGTTCACTGGAGTTCCTGATGGTGAACATGGATTTTGCTGAGTATTAACACCAGGCCTCGGTCATCAGGATCACTGCACCAGGAGATGAGCAAGTCAGGGTCCAGTAGCAGATTAAGCAGGTAAGGATCAGACCGAAGCACAGTCTGTAAACAAGCCAAACCATCATGAAACGAATAGTTGCAGGTTGGGATCAGGCAGAAGCGTAGTCAAGAAACAAGCCAAGAGTCGAAAACGAGTGATAGCAAAATATGTATGGCGGAAGGGGTGACAAGAGAGAGATACTGGCTGAGAGAGCACAATAATCTGGCAAACAGGAAGTGAGGAGACATGGCTTAAATCAAGAAGTACATGGGAGGAGCAAAGAGTTCAGGATTCAAGACAAATAAGGTTCAAGACAGGATAAATTAAGGAATTGTTCGGGGAACAGGTATTGCAGCAGAAAGAGACATCGCCTGACACAGCAGAGGTTCCAGATTCAAATCCAGGCCCTAACATCAGCACAAAGCAGGGGGTGGGAATCTGAATTCACACACTGCACAGCTAGGGGAAAATAATGATTGGAAAGAAGAGACAACACCCCCCTCCCCCCCTTTCCTCACACTACAGTGGAACAAGCAGAGCCGTTGCTGTCACAGACTGTGTGCCGGAGCTCTCCTCTTCCGCCGCCTTTTTTTTTCTTGGTGTTGGGGAAAAACTGTCAGGAATGGCTCATAGACATAACAGAAGAACAAGACAACAGAGAGAAGTCACACTCAGTGATTTGGATAGAGACAAGCACACAATATTAGAGGATGTGCTTTTGTTCAGATTTCATGTCTGAGATTTACAGCTGCTTTAAAGTTCTACTTTAAGCATAGCCTAGTACATAAATCATGTAATTTCATTGCTATTTGTTACTGCTGTTATCAAATGTTTCTGTTTACTTATGACATTTAAAAAGATTTGTGAAAGAGACTAACAAGGATATTTGCAACTTGGTCATATTTGCCAAATATGTTAATTTTTAAAGCCTATGGAGAAATAAAAATGATTAAAATGTAACTAGCAATTAATACGCATCTACTGTTGACTGTTACCAGTCCTGAGAATATCAGGCTGCTCTGGTATGTGAACAATGATCTCCCCAATGGTCACTGGATCTGGCTTGCCCCTGTCTCCTTATTTGCCTATCTCTAACCCACTAGCTAACACCACTCAAATCTGCAGGCCCCCACCTCTATTTGGGTATTTCCACACAAACAAAACAGTCCACTGCACTCAACCAGGTCTTCAATACAAGTAGATGAGAGGCACCAATGCTCAGACTAATGCCCTTGTGGGCATAATTTATCAGTATGGTCAGAACACAGCAGGATCTTAAAACATGTGAAGACTTTATTAGAACATAGGTTTAAAATCTAAGCAGGCAGACTAACAAGTTTTAGCCTTGTGGCCTTAGCCAATGGGCTATGACTTATGGCCCATATACACGATCCGAAAATCGGACAAAAAATACCACTTTTCGAATCGATCGGAAGAGAATCAGGTTGTTAGTACAGAGCTTTCGAGAGCCGATCACGACAGTTCATCCGATATTATTAGATCAGACAAACCTGTAACTGGGACCTGCACAACCCCGAATTCTAATGAAAAGACTAACTTATCTTACCGTATATACTCGAGTATAAGCCGAGATTTTCAGCCTCTTTTTTGAGGCTGAAAGTGCCCCCCTCGGCTTATACTCGAGTCATCGCTGTCTGCCCGCTCGATCAGCGTGTCGAGCAGACAGACAGCGGCCATTCTGATTCAAAAGCCGCGCCTCCGGCTCCCCCTTCGCCTGTGATAGGCGGAACACTGAATTTCCCAGCAGCCTGTGTTCCGCCTATCACGGGCATCTTCTCATCCTCGTACTACGGATGAGGATGATACGACGTCCGTGATAGGCGGAACACAGGCTGCTGGGAAATTCAGTGTTCCGCCTATCACAGGCGAAGGAGGAGGCGCGGCTTTTGAATTTTACAATGGCCGCCGACGAAGAGGGCACGGGACGGAGGCAAGGCAAGGCACGGCACGGGACAGGACAGGACGGGACGGGACGGGACGGGACGAAGGCAAGGCAAGGCACGACACGGGACGGATGCTCGGGACAAAGGCTCGGGACACAGGTAGGCTGGACACACACACACACACACACACACACACACACACACACACACACACACACACACACACACACGGATGGAGACACACACACACGGATGGATGGATGGATGGAGACACACACACACACAGGGATGGATACACACACACACAGGGATGGATGGATGGATGGATGGAGACACACACACACAGGGATGGATGGATGGATGGATGGATGGAGACACACACACACAGGGATGGATGGATGGATGGATGGAGACACACACACACAGGGATGGATGGATGGATGGACACACACACACACAGGGATGGATGGACGGACACACAGGGATGGACGGACACACAGGGATGGACGGACACACAGGGATGGACGGACACACACACAGGGATGGACAGGCATGTCTCACCCTCGGCTTATACACGAGTCAATAAGTTTGCCAGTTTTTTTGGGGGTAAATTGGGGGCCTCGGCTTATATTCGGGTCGGCCTATACTCGAGTATATACGGTAACTTAATTTTTACTTTTAGAAGGTACTGCCTTATGGCAGTTAAATAAAATTAGTCTATTTTTCTATAATCATAGTATTTTGTTTACACTCCTCTGAGGCACAATTAAAGTCCTGTTCTACACTTTCTTTGAAACATAGTTGCATATCTTCTAGGAATGGTGCCTCTGTAGGAGTATTTGTGATTCCATGTTCACCCCAACCCCTACATATGGTGGTTGCAAAAAAAAAAAATTCACAGCTCCCATCCTGCTCTTGGACACTCAGAACCTACCTTGACACATTCAGTGCTAATTGGATTAAAATGTTTATGCTAATTGTGTAGATAGAAATGCTGGTTAGTTCCCATCACTCATTAGAACTAAAAAAAATGGCTTGGATGAGATATGAAGCATCTTTTTATGGTGAAGTTATTTCTTTTCAAAGACCCCTAGTCTTCGGTCACACTGAATCAGACTCTGAAGTCATGCACGTTCACTTCAAGTTGCACGATTCCAAATATGCATGTCAGTGTGACTTCAGGTGTGACATGGAAGACATCTGTGTGACTTCATGCACAGATGTCTATGCTGGTCGCACCTGAAATTGTAAAAAGCAGTGCAGGAATTTCTTTCAAAATCGCATCCACTGCAGACAATAGGGTATGAGTTTTCATGCGATTTAAGGCTGCTTACTGTAAGCACTGGTTAAAAACTCCCGTATTGCAGCGCTTCCGAATCGCTGCCTATTCATTGCAATGGGCAGGGGCATTTTGGGAGCGATGTATACAGCGCTCCCAAACCGCCCCAAAGATGCTGCTTGCAGGACTTTTTCTAATGTCCCACAAGCGTACCGCCCCAGTGTGAAAGCACAAATTGCAATGAATGGGGAGCAGTTTTCAGGCACTTTACAGGCGCTATTTCTAGCCGCTAAAATGCCTGAAAACTGCCTCAGTGTGAAAGGGGTCTATGAATCAAGAAAAAGACTTCAGGGCCAGTTTTTGACAGCTTAGGCTGCTTTCACACTGGGATGGCACAGGTCCGTTAGCGGTAAAGTGCCCCTAGTTTTAGCGGCACTTTACCACTGTTTAAGTGGTGAATTTTGGCCTCTAGTGGGGCACTTTTAACTCACAATAAGGAGTTAAAAGCGCTCGTGTTGCGATGATTCAGAAGAGATGCCCATTCGTTACAATGGGCAGGGGCGGTGTAGGAGCGTTGTAACACCGATCCAAAGATGCTGCTTGCAGGACTTTTTTCCTGTCCCGCAAGCACACCACCCCAGTGTGAAAGCATTTGGGATTTCACATTGGAGAGGCATGAGAGGCAGTTTTCAGGCGCTTTACAGATGCTAGTTTTAGCGCTAAAATGCCTGAAAACTGCCTCAGTGTGAAAGGGGTCTAATGCCGCATACACACGATCAAACAATCAGGTGGAAAAGTCCGGCAAACTCAAGTCCGCCGGACAATCCCCCCGTATGTAGCCTCTGGCGGACTTTTTTGACCCGAAAGTACGGCGGACTTAGAAAGTAGTTTTGCACTCCAATCTTCCCGCTGGACTTGCATTTCGGCGGACAATCCGGCCGTGCGTATGCCAGTCCGCCGTACTTTTCAACTGAACGGACTTTTCCCGCCCCAAGAGAAAAGTCCGCTCATTTTGAGCACGTCTCCAGGTAGGCGGGGCCCGCGAAGGATGCGTCGCTTGCCCCGCCACCTGGTATGGACTTAAAGGGGAACCCCAATGCCGAAAAAATCGGCGTGGGGGTCCCCCCAGGTCCACATCAGACCCTTGTCCGAGCACGCTACCCGGCCGGCTAGGAAAGGGGGGGACGAGCGAGCGTCCCCCTCCTGAGCCGTACCAGGCCGCATGCCCTCAACATGGAGGGTGCCTTGGGGAGGGGGGCCGCGCGCCCCCCCACCCCAAAGCACCTTGTCCCCATGTTGATGAGGACAAGGGCCTCTTCCCGACAACCCTGGCCATTGGTTGTCGGGGTCTGTGGGCGGGGGGCTTATCAGAATCCGGGAGCCCCCTTTAATAAGGGGGCCCCTGGATACCGGCCCCCACCCTATGTGAATGAGTATGGGGTGCAATGTACCCCTACCCATTCACCTGTGAAAAAAGTACAAAAAAAACACAACACAGGGTTAAAATAGTTTATTGCACAGCTCCGGGGGTCTTCCGTCTTCGGGGGTCTTCTCGCCGGACTCCTCCGCTATCTTCTGCTAGCTCTTTTGCTAGCGGAGGAGCCCGGCTTTCTTCCTCGCCGCCGGCCTCTTCTTCCGACTTTGGGGGTCTTGTCCCCCTCTTCGGTTCTTCTTGCCGGGCCACCGCGCCTTCTTCTAGCTCTTTTACAGGCGGTGGCCCGGTCTTCTCTCGCCGCCACCACCGCCGTCATCGTCGTCTTCTGTTCTTCTCTTCAGATGTTGCCTCGTCGCTCCCTCTGCTCACAATGATGGGGATCGGGCATGCAGCGACTTATATAGGGACATCACTGGATGATGTCCCCACCCAGTATGATGTCACAGTCCCAGCATCCTCTGGGATGAGTGCATGATTTTGGTGCAAAATCACTTTAAGCTTTTAGGCTTCATTCATATTTACATGATTTAAATTCTTTCTGAGTAAGAGCCTATATTATCTGCTGTCTGCTGCAAGTGAACTGAAAAAATACACTTTTTTTTTTATATTATGTGCCAAACACGTCAAGCGCATTTGCATTGCCAAAAAATTTTCTTACGGCCAACATCAATAACACTTTGGCTGCTGGAGTCCTCCAGCTAGAAAGTATTCTGACCATCTGGTATTAATCATGAATAACAATCTTGTTGTTACAAATTCAATATAAAACTCTGTGTCAATTAACATTTAGATTTTATTTCCCTTCAACTCAAGGAACCATTTCCCTATAATTGTTTTGTTACTTTTACTATAAAAACAAGGTTGGGCTTGTAATGTTAAACACAGGATTGGTCTTGCTTGTTAAACCCTTGGTGTATATCCATCAACAGTATACAGTATATACTGTATATTAGGTCTCTTTGGGACATGTTACAACATAGACAACCCCACCCAAAAAAAAAAAAAAAAAAAAACTCACCCACTTTCCAAATAGGTTTTTTGTTTCCCTCTGGTCTGATTAATATAGAGTTTTCTTGTATCTCTTCTATAACCACTTAAGGACCAGGCCTCTTTTTCAGACTTGGTGTTTACATGTTTAAAACAGTTTTTTTGCTAGAAAATTACTTAGAACCCCCAAACATTTTATATTGTTTTTTTTTCTAACACCCTATAGAATAAAATGGCGGTCATTGAAATACTTTTTTTCACACCGTATTTGCGCAGCGGTCTTGCAAGCGCACTTTTTTTGGAAAAAATTCACTTTTTTGAATAAAAAAATAAGACAACAGTAAAATTAGCCCAATTTTTTTTTATATTGTGAAAGATAATGGTACGCCGAGTAAATTGATACCCAACATGTCAGGCTTCAAAATTGCACCCGCTCGTGGAATGGCGTCAAACTTTTAGCCTCAAAAATCTCCATAAGCGAAATTTAAAAAATTCTACAGGTTGCATTTTTTGTGTTACAGAGGAGGTCTAGGGCTAGAATTATTGCTCTCGCTCTACAGATCGCGGCGATACCTCACATGTGTGGTTTGACCACCGTTTTCATATGCAGGCGCTACTCACGTATGCGCTCGCTTCTGTGCGCAAGCTCGTCGTGACGGGGTGTTTTAAAAAATTTTTTTTTTTTTCTTATTTATTTTAATTGATTTTATTTATTTTTACACTGTTTTAAAAAAAAAAATGGATCACTTTTATTCCCATTACAATGAATGTAATAGAAAAAAGCTTGTAATAGAAAAAAGCATGACAGGTCCTCTTAAATATGAGATCTGGGGTCAAAAAGTCCTCAGATCTCATATTTGGGCTAAAATGCAACTAGAAAAAATAAAATAAAAGAAAATCTGACATCTAAAAAAATATACCTTTAAGAGGTATGGGTGGAAGTGACATTTTGACGTCGCTTCCGCCCTCCTATGATATAGAGACGAGTGGGGGCAGTCTTAGCCTCACTTGTCTCTATGCCCAGCAGACGAAAGGACCCGATCGCCTCCGCCGCTACCGACGGCTCCGGTAAGCGGCGGAAGGTGCGGGAGGGCGGCGGGAGGGGGGGTGGCACCTCTCCCGCCGCCGATAGCGGTGATCTCGCAGCGAATCCGCCGCGGAGACCACCGTTATCGTACAGCCGACCGCCGCCTCAAGAGATGGATATCTCGGTTGTGGCAGCAGCTGCTGCCGTTACCGAGATATCCCTCTTCAAAAATAGGACGTACATCGTCATGCGGCGGTCGGCAAGTGGATAAGTGCACCAAAATACCTGGTTATTCTGCCAGAAATCTTGTAAATCAGCCATTCTCAGGGTTCCATGGAACCCATAGGTTCCTCCAGAGGTGGCAAGGGGTTCCTTGAGCTGTGGCTGATTTACCTCCTGATGCCTACATAGTTCTGAGCCAATACCATTTGGAGGAGCCAGTGGTATGACACCAATGATCTTTATAGTACTCTGTAAGGGGGCTATTCTTACAATGACCACCAAGTAAGGGGCATTGTTCCCACTGATCCCCAATGAATGTTATCAGGGGTTCCCCGAGACCTGAAAATTATTTTAAGGGTTCCTCTGGGCTAAAAAGGTTGAGAAGGGCTGTTGTAAATTGATTAGAAATGGGGTTCGGGTTTGCCGCTAACATGGTTTCAAGGCAAATCCCTCTCCTCTACCCAATGGCACCTGCCATGTTGTTCCCAGGCCTGAAGATGGGCAAGCAGAGCCCTGGATACATGGCAGGGGCATGCACTTGCAGGGGGCAGTACCAGGGACTTGGAAACGATTGGATGGCTCTCCACCCACTGCATCAATTCTATTTAAAAGTCATCTATCGGCTTTAACGTTATGTTTTACAGATATTGTATTCTAATTGTGCTACAGTATAACTATACTGCATACATCATCTTTTTTTTTTTTTTTTTTTTTGCTTTGTTAACAAATATACTTCTCAGCTACTGTATATTGTACATTGAGTACTAAGGATGAGCCGAACACCCCCCTGTTCGGTTCGCACCAGAACCTGCGAACAGACCTAAACTTTGTGTGAACTTTAGAACCCTATTAAAGTCTATGGGACTCAAACGTTCACAATCTAAAGTGCTAATTTTAAAGGCTAATATACAAGTTACTGTCCTAAAAAGTGTTTGGGGACCTGGGTCCTGCCCCAGGGGACATGGATCAATGCAAAAAAAAAGTTTTAAAAACGGACGTTTTTTCAGGAGCAGTGATTTTAATAATGATTAAAGTGAAACAATAAAAGTGTAATATTCCTTTAAATTTTCGTACCTGGGGGGTGTCTATAGTATGCCTGTGAAGGGGCACATGTTTCCCGTGCTTAGAACTGTCCCTGAACAAAGTGTCATTTGTGCAGGAAAAAAAGTCTTTTAAAATCACTTGCAGCTATATTGTCAGCTCCTGTAATACAGAGAACACTCAATGAGTGTTCTCTGTATTAGCCGACAATTCATTCATTGATAAAAAAAAAAAGCGTGGGGGTTCCCCTAAATTCAATTACCAGGCCCTTCAGGTCTGGTATGGATATTAAGGGGAACCCCGTGTCAAATAAAAAAAAAATTGATGTGGAGGTCCCCCTAAATATCCATACCTTCTGTCTCCACTGCAGAGACACTGCGGCGATCCCAGCACTGACGTTTATTATATTAGGAGGACGGGGCCACCCGTCACCTGACCCCTCTGACGCTGGTGAGGAAAGCTATGGGGTTCCCCAGTGACGTATGGGTGACCTCGCCCGCCTCTGATGTAATGCAGGTTTCTGTTACATCAGAGGGGGCGGGGTCGACCATACGTTATTAGGGAATCCCTGGCTCCCCTCACAAGCATCCGAGGGAGTGGGGTGACGGGTGGCCCCGCCCTCCTAATATAAGAAACGTCAGCACTGGGAACACCGCAGTGTCTCCGCAGTGGAGACAGAAGACGGATGTATGGACAGCGCTGGACTGAGAGATCCCCCGTCGCTGGATATGATCATCCATCGCTGGATAGCAAGAGTGGATTAGCATCGCTGGAATCTTTTTTATATATTTTTTTATTTTTAATAAAATAATTTTTCAAAAGTGTGTTTTTCTTATTTAACCATTTTTACACTTTCTTTGTGAAATGGTAGGGGTACTTTTGTACCCCCTTACCATTTCAAACAGGGGGGGCTCATTGAGTGTTCTCTGTATTACGGGAGGCGACAATATAGCCGCAAGTGATTTTAAAAGACTTTTTTTCCTGCGCAAATTACACTTTGTGCAGGGACAGTTCTAAGCACGGGAAACATGCGCCCCTTTACAGGCATACTATAGACACCCCCCAGGTACGAAATTTAAAGGAATATTACACTTTTATTGTTTCACTTTAATCATTATTAAAATCACTGCTCCTGAAAAAACTTCAATTTTTAAAACTTTTTTTTGCATTGATCCATGTCCCCTGGGGCAGGACCCAGGTCCCCAAACACTTTTTAGAACAGTAACTTGCATATTAGCCTTTAAAATTAGCACTTTAGATTTCTCCCATAGACAGGCGGCACAGTGGTGTAGTGTTTAGCACTCTCACCTTGCAGTAAGAAGGGTCACTGGTTCAAATCCCAACCACGACACTACCTGCCTGGAGTTTGCATGTTCTCCCTGTGCCTGCGTGGGTTTCCTCCGGGTACTCCGATTTCCTCCCACAATCCAAAGACATGCAGGTGGGTTAATTGGCTTCTGTCCAAAATTGGCCCTAGTATATGAATGGGGACCTTGGATTGTGGGCTCCTTGAGCGTAGGGACTGATGTGAGTGTGTGCAATGTACAGGGATAGGGACAATTGTAGACCCTCACTCAGGATGGACTGGTGTCTTTATTCAACCTTACTAACTATGAAAAACTACTAACTATGAAAACTTGTACAGGGTGTTCCAGCTTTTCGAATTTGCCGTGAACAGCCCAAATTGTTCACTGTTCACTGAACAGGCGAACAGCCAATGTTCGAGTCGAATATGAGTTCGACTCAAACTCGAAGCTCATCCCTATTGAGTACTATGTTTTTCTATATGATACCTTTTTATAAACAGTTTGTAAATAAAATTACAGTAAGATTATACCTCTTGTACAAAGTATTGCAACATTATTTGCGACTCAAATTAAGTCTTTTTCCCCAATTCTGCACTTTTTTGCACTAAAAAAATTAACAAACAAAAAGAACAAAAACAAAAAAAGTTCAAAAGCAAAAAAATGGTGATAAATAGGAGCAACCTCAACTTTTATAATTTAGTTTAAAAAAATTGGTATTACATTGTGTGTGTGAGCACTACAATTCATTTAAGTGTATTTCTACTGAAAATATAGATTTAATTAACCACTTCAGCCCCTGAAAGGATTTTCCCCCTTAATGACCAGGCCATCTGTTGCGATACAGCACTGCGTCGTTATAACTGAAAATTGCACACAGTTGTGCGACGTTGTACCCAAACAAAATCTACATCCTTTTTTCCACAAATAGAGCTTTTTTTTGGTGGCATTTGCTCATCTCTGCGGTTTTTATTTTTTGCTCTATAAATAAAATAGCGACAATTTTGAAAAAAAACAAAACTATATATTTTACTTTTTGCTATAATAAATATCCCCAAAAAATGTAAAAAACAAAACAAATTGCTTCATCATTTTAGGTCAACATGTATTCTTCTACATATTTTTGGTAAAAAAAACAAAAAAACACAATAAGCGTATATTGATTGGTTTGCCCAAAAGTTATAACGTTTGCAAAATAGGGAATAGATTTATGCAATTTTTTATGGCATTGTTATTATTTTATTTTTTTACAAGAATGGCGGTGATCTGCGTTTTTTAGCGGGACTACGACATTGCGGCCAACATTTTGGACACTTGACACTTTTTTGGGACCATTAACATTTATACAGAGATCAGTGCTATAAAAATGCACTGATTACTGTATAAATGTCATTGGCAGGAAAGGGGTTAACACTAGGGGGTGATCAAGGGGTTAAGTGTGTTCCCTAGGTGTGTTTCTAACTGTGAGGGGATGGGACTGACTAGAGGAGGAGCCAGATCACTGTTCCTACTCAGTAGGAATACACAATCTGTCTCTCCTCCCCTGTCAGAGCAGGGATTTGTGTGTTTACACACACAAATCTCCGTTCTGGTTCTTGTGCCTGCGATCACGGGTGGCCGGCAACGATCATGCATTGGGTCTCCCGCCGTGCAGTGGGAGCACGCACATGGTTGCTATGGCTCTTAAGAGAGCCACCATATGGGTACGGCATTTCACGCACTCTGCTGCTGTATTTTGGTGTGAGCCGGTTGGCAAGTGGTTAAGATTAGCACAGTTACTGTGTGTTAACTGTCAGTCATTTATTCTACAGGGCCTCTGCTTTTAGAAAATATATATTGTTCTAAGGGCTTAAAATAATCTTCAGGGCTTTATGTGTATTTTAACATGTGTAGAAAAATGTTAAATTAGTGTAAGGGTTAAAGGAATAAAACATTGAGGAATATGTACATACTACAGAGATATACTGTAGTACTTTTTAAATGTTGCCCTGTAAAACACTTGAAATCATTTACGTCCATTCTTAGCAGCTAAGCTCCTCCTGAATCTCCCTTCCAGGGTTGTTAAGTGTGACATTTTGAGGGGGGTTCCTCCACAGTGCCTACTGCTACTGATGTCAATGAGGGCTTGTTTTAAAGAATGCATATTATAAATATTTGAATGCCCATAAACTAACCACACTTGAACTTCATTACAAACATTTTGCTATGTATCTTTATCCCATTCCTATTTAACAATGAACATGCTGAAGAAGTTAAAACCCCCGCCAGTGGTCTGTGTACCATTAGGGAAATATCCTCTCCCTTTCTGTCCCAGAGGTGCAACAGAAGTGGGAGGGAATCTCCCAAAGTGTGAGGCATTCCCTACATAGACAGCTCCAATCACAATATTGCCAACGCACACGTTCCTGAAGATGGCTGCTAAGTTTTGGTGGGAGCTGCAGTGACCCCAGGATGGGAACAGACACTCAATGTGAAGAAAGGATACCTCATATGGGTCCAAAGCTTTGTTTTGTGGTCACATGGTACATACAAACACAATGTTTTGGAGCAATGCAGGGCCCCTAAGTCAGGCAAGTGGCTTTGTTGCTTTTGTATGTACCATGTAACCACAAAATAAAGCTTTGGATCTTTTTGAGGAATCCTTGACATGTCTTCACTTCTTAGGCAGCTGTCTCCAAAACAAGTGTCCCCTTACCTCTTGTTCAGAAAACTCTAAAAAGCTCTAAGTTGGATTTCCTCTGGTTTCTTTCTAGATGACAATGGTTACCAGTATAGAGGGATGCATCTCCCAAATGGATACATAGCAATACAAATCTTACTGAGCATTGAACCCTTCTCCCAAATGTATCTAGCCTCAAAAACAAAAAATGTAATGTAGTATAGGTTTCCAGTCTTTAGGTGTGGCAGCTGCATTTGTTTTCTTAAGTGTACTCCTAAAAAGTTCAGGCGCTGTATGGAGAACCAACATATGGCAGTCTGTGTAATAAGTGTTAGTTTCTGCAGCTAGAGGGGAACCAAAACATTGGGGATGGTGTTGTGCAAAAGAACAAACAACAAAAAATTCCTCTTAATATAGCCTTGGGGGTGATGGCTACAAACCACTTGAGGCATACCTCAGAGAAGTCATAAAAATGTCTATGCCACAGTTTGTGTAAAAAGATTTCCTGTAAAATCAAAGTATTACAAGAATGGAAAGGGTTAAAACATGGCTGACAGACAATCAATGTTAAACATCATGCTTGCTATTGAACTTCAATCTCACCCAAATCTCGGCATGCTGACTTGGGCATATCAAAGCTGGTGCTAAGGGCAACCAAAAGGTGTATAGGTGCCAGATCTCGCATGGGCATCCAACCAATGGAAGAGATGACAGACCACTGGTGGAACCCGTAAGGGTCAGTGATGGGAAGAGGCCCCCAAAAGATCAGAGTGGACTCCAAACTGCCGGAGGATGCAGCTGGTGTGGTCGGGTGGCACACTGGATGTGACGTCACCAACAAAGAGCGAGGTTGAACCCACTCACCACAACAAGGCTTGGGATGGAACAAAGATGCAGTTGTAGAGCATGGAAAGCTATCAGCAGGCTGTAATACCGATAACGCATTTTGGTCATGGCCCTTTATCATGATTTGGAATTACCATTCTTGGAATACTTTGATTTTACAATAAATCTTTTGACACAAACCATGGCATTGACATTTTTATCACTTCTCTGAGGTACGCCTTAAGTGGTTTGTAGCCATCACCCCCCAGCGCTGAATTAAGAGGAATTTTTTGTTGTTTGTGCATTAGTTTTCTTTGCTATTTTTTTCTTGGCAGTAACACATTTTCTGCCCATCTTTCACACCGTACTGTATCTATGGAGGAACAACAATATCATGCTAAGAAAGGAACACAGAAGACTTCCCCCTCTCTTCTTCTACATAGCATAGGAGGTGTATTTTAGTCCAGGGAAAAAGCTGGGAGCAATTCTAACATTATACTTTTTGTCTTGTCAGAGAAATTACAATAGAATATAATAGGTCCCTTTCACACGGGCTTTCCAATTAGGTCTGCCTGTGAGTTTTTCATGCTAACATGATCAGACATTCCTATGGGGCATCGGATGTCAGCGGTGACATGTCCGCTGACACCTTCTGCTATCCAATCTGATCCTGTCCCTGAAACCCAGACAGATGGTGACCCTATTTTTCATCCATCTAGTGGATCAGATGGGATCAGATGAAAACAGACAAGTGGTCCGTTTTTCATCCGATCTCCCCATAGATGAGAGTGGGGCTCTGACAGGTCTGTCTCTGCACAGTGGACGGAGACTGACCTGTCATCCGCTGCTCATCAGGGATCAGCAGATTGATCCCCCGCTGTTCAAAGCAGAGTCTGCTGGGCGGACCTCCCGTGTGGGAAAGGGGCCTTACTGACTGGATGCTATCGATTATTTCTCTTTGCTTTATCAGTAACGGCAACATTGATGATGTACTAAACGTACTACGCAATCTTATTGCAAATGTGGAGAGGATCCAACTGTCAGACCAATTCCATATTCCTTATAGTGAATAAGATATACGATAGATTAGATGCTTGAATATGATTTTTCTAACGTGTAAATGGTTTTGTAAACATCCTTATTCCTTCTTAAAAGCACAATAATATTACATTTTAAGGAGGTCAATTTGAGATAGAAAAGCCTGTTTTATGGAAGGTAAAAGATGGTCTTTGACAGATGGAATTAGTTCTGGCAATAGCATTCTATTCACAGATAAACTTGCTAATGCTTGGATTAAATGCACTCTGTTTCTGTCTCTAATTTCTATTGTTCTCCAGCGTTTATTTAAGGAAGAGTTTATAAAGTACAGACAAAAACTTTTGGACCATAAATATGCATCTAACACATCTAACACAACACACGCTTTGTAATTTGCCAGTGATGTACAGTATGTTCCGAGGAGCTACACAATATTAAAACTGTATATTATTTTATATACATTTTACAGATCGTAAACACACAAGTTATTGTTTTTGATGAGACAAATGGGACAAAGGTTTATTACAAGAAGGTTATTCTGGATGCAATTTGCCCATGTTTCAAGGTTGGATTTCTTTAGTGTCTTTTTTGAGTATTAATTGCTGGCTTGTTCCTGCAAAAAAAAAAAAAAAAAAAATCCCTGCCTGCTTTTTAGCTACTCTTCAATTGCAAGATTGCAAGAAAGGAAGCTAAAACTGTTCCTCTAATCCGACTACAGCATCCCCCTGTACTGTGCACTTCTTTCTCTATCGTATTTTCCTATACTCTTCCTCCTGTCTGCCTCCAGTCCCCTCTATACTGCTTCTCTTCTTCATCTTCACACCTAATTCACTGTTCCTTTCATCTGCATGTAGTGTCACCCCCTACTCCCTTTGCCTGACACCCATGCCTTTCTGTATTATTCCCCATTATTCTACCACCAGCATCTCTCCTGCAATGTTCTCACCCTCCACCTACATCATCCCCTGTATTACACCTCTCTTTCTCTTGCAGCATACCCTGATACTGTGTCTGTTGTATGTGGAGAAAAACATTTTGAACAAGTTAAATTTTTTATAAATACAGTATATTTTTCCTGAAGATGCCCTGGAGTTTTTTGTAGATTCCTAACAACGCCCACGCATGTCAAGTTGTAGAGCTGGCCTTAACTCTCTTCTCTAAACTTTTTCACGCAAAGATTATGCCCAGCATCTGATTACCTGAGCTAGTTTTGAACTGGGGGAGAACATTGTTCATGCTTCCACACCCTGAGCATGTAATATGTTGGATTGCTGTGAAATGCCAATTGTCAATTAGCACAGTTTAATATACAGATTTACTTTTTTACACAGATTTACTTTTATTGTGGTATGCATCTCACTTAACAAACCTCTCTGTTCTAATATTAAGCTGTCTGGAGGGAGGGATAAATAAAAAAAAGACATCCCCGTGGCCTAAAGTACATTTAATTTACTACGGTCAATGGGTAGGCTCCCTCATCCCTTGGGTGTGCATGCAGGCAAAAAGGCAATTTATTAAACATTTGACTGTTGATGATGGAATAACTCCTTGTACATTGGTTGCTTTGGTTGCTGTAAAGGGTAAGTTCACCTTTCAAAATTTTTTTTTTAAATAAATGCACATATTATTGTAGGTAAATACATGTGCATTTATAATTAGTTTTTTTTACTGGAGCCTGCAGAGCACTGCACCTACATTCAGCAGATCATAGGTGTAGGCTCCTCTAGCTTTGTGCCTATGTCCTTGTATGGGCTTTCTGTTGTAAAGCTAGAGAAAGAATTAATTACTTTAACTACAAGCATGCTAAACAGTCCATTCAAATTACAAGTATAGCTGCCATGGTGGAAGATGGTATCTGTAGTTTTTTCATCCACAGATCTCTGTTTACAAAAAGTGACAGTGGGTGCAGAGAGAAGGTCCCCACACTCTGTCACAGAGAGGGGAGCTCTAAAGGCAGGAGGTGGGTGCATAGGAGTATGTTACATGTTACACCCTAAATATAGGCATAGCATGTAACAAGCTCCTAATGGTTAACCACTTAAGCCTCGGACCATTTTGCTGGACAAAGACCAGAGCACTTTTTGCGATTCGGCACTGCGTTGCTTTAACTGACAATTGCGCGGTCATGCGACATGGCTCCCATAGAAAATTGACGACTTTTTTTCCCCCATAAATAGAGCTTTCTTTTGGTGGTATTTGATCACCTCTGCGTTTTTTATTTTTTGCGCTATAAACAAAAAATAGCGTCAATTTTGAAAAAAACACATTATTTTTTGCTTTTTGCTATAATAAATATCCCCCAAAAATATAACACATAATAAAACATTATTTTTTCCTCAGTTTAGGCCGATACGTATTCATCTACATATTTTTGGTAAAAAAAAATCGCAATAAGCATTGATTAATTGGTTTGCGCAAAAGTTATAGCATCTACAAAATGGAGGATAGTTTTATGGCATGTTTATAAAAAATTTTTTTTACTAGTAATGGCGGCGATCAGCGATTTTTATTGTGACTGCGACATTATGGCAGACACATCGGACAATTTTGGCGTGATTTTGGGACTGATCAGTGCGATTAAAATTGCATTGTTTACTGTGTAAATGTGACTGGCAGTGAAGGGGTTAACACTAGGTGGCACTGTAGGGGTTAAGTGTTTCCTAGGGATGTGTTCTAATTGTAGGGGGTTGGGCTAGCTGTGATGCATCACTGATCATAGCTCCCTATCACAAGGAGCTATGATCAGTGACACTGTCACTAGGCAGAACGGGGAGATGCTTGTTCACATTAGCATCTCCCCGTTCTTCCTCTCTGTGAGACGATCATGGGTATCCCCGTGGACATCGAGTCCGCGGGACCCGTAAACCTACTCACGGAGCTCCCAGCCGGCGAGCGCCGCTGGCACGCATGCAATGGCACAGCGGCAAATTCAAAGAGACGTCCATTTGCCCAGCCATGCCACTCTGCTGACGTACATCGGTGTGGGCCAGTCGGGAAATGGTTAACTTATCCTTTAATCCAAACAATGGAAACAATGTGTTGGATTGACACCTCCAAGTGAAAGCAAGAGAGAGAGATGAAGGAGCAGTATATTATCTCCTGGTTTCTGTTACTGTGAGCATGTTGCACCACTGGGGGGTCTCTCTGTTATAATTATTTGTAATGATCTTGAAGTTTGAAAACTTACTTTGTAAAGAATCCCTCACATTTACACATTGCATTCAGTGACACATATTCATTGTGAATGAATCTATTCACATGTCAACACGGGTTGGTACTGTGGACACAAACTGATAAACTGTGCCTCGTCCTAAATTCAAACATATTGGTTGGCAAAGAGAAAATTGACTTTAATGGCACCACAAACTCATATCTGTGAAAATGTAACATTTTATTATCCATACAAAAAGAGATTAAAAATAAATTTCCAGTTTACATTACATACAAAAAATGATTACCGGTACAACTATCGCCCTGGTAGAAGATGGGTCCCCTCCAATGAGGGAATATGAGTCTCAGAGGGAACAATACCCTAGCCAATTAGTGCATGGGGGTAACCACTTTCAGGGATGATAAGGTCCAGCTTGTGGTCCTGCTCGATATGTTTATGAACAAACATGCTTCTTCAGAAGATTTAGAGTTAAAACGCGTTTTTTAATATAATATATAACAGTAAAAAGAGGCAGGAAGGGAAAGGCGGCTAGGCAGAAGGTCACCCTGGGTCCATAAACAGTGGATGTGGGGGGCGCATATGATGCTGTAATAGTGTCTCTGGGCGACAGAGGTGTGTGGTAGGATCACTCCATAAATGGATAGTGTCCTTTGGACTTATATCCAAGGTATCAGAACACTCAACAGATTATGCCGCTGTAATGGGATTTCCATAGAGGTAAAGCAAGCTTACTCACAGCCACCACACTCTTTAGAACAGAATCAGTAAGGATATCATCACTTCCCAGCGCCCAGGTAGGTATACCTAACCATTAAATGTCCACAGAAACAAAGTTACCACCAGTTGGGAAGTCCTGAGGCCCACAGCCAGGGTAGCCATCCGGCTCTCCATGAGCTCAGAGCGAGAAAGTGTTTCAGGAGGTGGAGTTAGTACAGGAATCACTGCTTGCAGGCAACAAGGTACCATGGAATATGTAGTACTTATAATTAAGAAGTAAACAGCAGAGGATATAATGTAAAGCATGCATGGAATTCAGGAAATTGTTGAGATTGCCAGCAAACAGGCAGCACCCACAACATGAAAGGACATTTTTCAAGTGATCTTATATCGAATAGTCATAAATAACCATTTTGTTAAATGCTAGTACTGATATTATAATGCTAATGTTGATATTATAAAGTTTAAGTGAATGTAACTATAGATTTCCTTTAAGAGCTACCTGGTATTTATTTAATAATTTTTTTCTTTTATTTATCATTTATTTATGAGCTTTTTTGTGTCTAGTTCAAACATAGTTATGAAGCTTGACTTGCAGACGTTTCGTGTGACAGTGACTACAGGGACTTTGCTATACTAAGTAAACACCTTGTACTTTGTAACAGAGGCCCTGAGAGAAGTACAAATGGGGACAAAATAACTAGAATTTAATTTGGAGTTGAAAAATGCATATAGACCACATATACAGTACATAAGTGCTAACTACACCTATTAATATCTGTAAATAGGCTGTCAATAGTAAAATGATAGTATTCAATTTCACATTAATCATCTACCAAGATGAACTTGTTTATATAAACATGGCCACAATTACAGATCTAGATAACAATTTTTTTATGTTTTTTTTTTTCATTCCTAGAACAGGAGTCAAAATGCACCCCCTTTACAAACAGCATTTTTATGCTATCAACACGGTATAGATACAATAGATTCCTCCATTCACAATAAACAGCATGGATAAAGGAATCTCAAAATGCTAGCTACTGTATTCTGACAGAATGTCTGATCAGTTACTTTTTCTGTTTGGATGTAATCACTTTTTGGCCAACAATTTTCTACCCAGTTCCTTTTAAAAAAGTCAGTTGAAAAACCAAGTGTTTGGTGACCAAATATCCACTGAAAGTAAATATTCCAACTGTGTGCATTTTAAAAGAAAGTGATTGATTCACCTGCAATGAATGTTTGGCAAATGTCATATGTACCGCTCTCTAAATATACCCAAATCGTTTTCCTCGTAAAAAAAAAAAAACACACTACAGATCTACAAAATCTGAAGCTGAATTCCAAGCTGCATTGCATACTTACGTTGGTCCAGCTTGGCACGATGTAATTATGCAATGTAAGTATGCATATACCATGTCTGATGGGCCACAGGGAAAGCTGAAAATCACTGTAGTAGTCTGCAATATTGCAATGTTAGCCATGATCTGTGCAAGTGGCATACCCTCTGCAAACTGGCCACAGAGGGTCACTTACTATTTCTTTCAATGAATAGGGCAGTCTCTGTTTGGATTAGGTGGATGGGGATGTTGATGTCACAAGCTAGGATTTTTTGAAGATCAGTTTAATTATAATTCCAGACTACTCTGCAGTTGAAAAGGAAGCCAAGCTGCTGATTAATATCCTGAGCTATATGAAATGCTGTATTTGTATTTAATTCTACAATAAACCTTTATTGTGAAAAAATAAGAAATGCTGTATTAAATCTCAAAGGGCTACTATAATACATTTTTTCAAAGAGTTTAAGTATTAAAATGCTAAGAACAGAACTTCTAATGCAATGCTAAAATTACATTATCAAATGGTTCAGAATATTAATAATTAAAATTAATATTAATAATAATAATAATAATAATAATAATATACCGTTTTTGAAACTGTTAAAGGTTTTAGAGTACTGAGTAGGATAGGATAGGAATTCCTAAAATGTGATCATGTGAGGAGGTGACCATAAGAGAGGAAAGAAAAAGGTCAAGTGCTGCCATCTGCAAATTATTAAAGAAATATACAATGGTGACAGATTGAGAGATCTTTACAGTCAGATGTTATAACTAAATTGTCTGTGTAGTTGGCAGCCATTGGTAGGACTAAAAGAGAGGGACAGCATTTGAGGAGAAAGATAAGATGAGTCTAGCTGCAGATTTCATGTCGGATTGTGGAAGGGTGCCAATCTGTCTGTTTGTAGACCAAAAAGAACGACAATCCAAGCCAAGATACAGTGAAGACATGCCGTAACATTTAAGTCATGGCATGTGTAAGGAAGTGATGGATGCAGAAAAGGTTTTGAGATGACAGGTGGTAGTTATGATACTTTTGTTGCACTTGGCTAATGCATTGCTTGTTTGAGTTTAACCTTTTATGACACAGGTTTCATAGAAGGTATGTTCTGTAGCAGCACTGATGTAATTGCCTTGAATTTGCTCTCATGAGAAACAGCTTATCTCATATTAATCCACCACCCAATGTTTCCCCTCCTGCTAAATGACAAATCCTCAATGGCTGCTGTAAAGTGAACAACAGCGCCTCATTTTTGGCACTGACATCTCTCAGAATCCATGGCTGTTTGCCATTTCCATTGTATTCACTGGTATAACTAGGTGAGTTTCCTCCTCTTTCGATGGGTGCGTGTGGCCTTTTCCCCTACGATATCAACACGTGATTAGTGTGGTATTTTGTTGTGTAACTTATGACAGATGTTTCATCAGCATGTCTTATATTTTTTCTTTGTAACTTTGATGGGCAGTATTTTTGGTACTTTCATCTGTGGCTCTAACTCTGACAATGATGACTGTGATAATGATGACTATACTATGTGACAGTTTCCTTTATGACCCTAACAGACATTGTATAAAATTTTCCCATTGGCTTTGATAGTTCTGTGTGGCATGTCATGCCATTTTTTTTTTTGTTTTGCCTGTGACACTCATGGACTTCTATGGTGTCCCTTTCTAATTATGAAGGGTTCTCACTGTGATATTTTCTGCTGTGACATGGAATCAGATTTTTTTTTCCTGCAGGATCAGTTGGCATTTGAGAACAGGGAAAATATAAATCAAAAAATAATGTTTTGCAAAGCTGACTTTTCAGGAATTAGACCCTACATTTCAAAATCAGAAAAGGTCTGGTATTGGGAAGTTGCATCCACTCAACTGGGACACAATAAAACAAAAAAAAATCCTCTAAATGTAATGCCACTATAAAAAAAAATGCATGAACACAATAATGATGTAATGTCTAGTAGATAGAACCATACTGCACAGTGCCTTTATATCAGTGTCCATAGCCCCCCTTTACATCACAGTTCTCCCTTTTAAAGCAGTCCCACAGTGTCCTCAGTTCCTCTTCACTTCACAGCCATCCATTGCATTACAGTCCCCCTTTACAGTGCAGCCCCCCTTTCATTAATGTAATGGGGAGTGGTCTGCATAGGGGGCAGTGTGATGTAAAGGGGGCACTGTGATGTAAAGGGGAATGCACTGTAAAGGGGAACTGTAATGTAAAGGGGGGCTGTGATGTAAAGGGGACTGCACTATAAATGAGGCACTGTGATATAAAGGGGGCTGCCCTGTAAAGGGGCATTATAATGATTAACAGTGCAGTCTCCTTTATATAACAGTGCCCTTATCGATCACAGCCTCCTCCATCACAGTGCCCATGCAGTCCCCCCCTCCCCCTTCTCTCTAACATCACACATCACATTTCCCCATTCCAAGGTCTGCATCTCCTGCACAGGACTCCTACCTGTTATCGGTCTGTATGTCCTCTCCTGGTTCCCACCCACCAGGCCGACAATATCATCCTATCAGTAGGCCATTCGGATCTTGTGCTCCTGCCTCCCCCTGCCCTGTTAATGGGATGACATTGTTGGCTGGGCGGGCGAAGAAGTTGAGAGAGGACATGCGGGCATGGCCACACTGGAGGTGAATGACGAAAGCGGTCTGTGATAGCCCTACGTGGACCATGGTTGCTGGGTGTTGGGGAGCTCTGAGTTTGCAGACAAAAAAAATGTATTCTTCATTTAAGGATAGAGGGCATAGCTATACAAATAATCTTTCTCTGTCCACATGGCAAACTATATATCTAGAATTCATGGAAGGTAGCACATATACAATCTAATTATAGTGAGTGATTTATTCCTACTTGCATAATGCTGATGGGGATCTTTTTAGTCTTGCTTTAGAGGAAAGATTATTTTGTTCCTTTTGGCCCAACTCAACATCCACTGATTAGCTATCCTTGTTAGGTTCCCTTTAGAGACTGATTTCATAGGAACGTGTTTTGTATACCTGGCCTGTATATCTGTGCTGACAACAAAAACAGAAACACTGCGGCAGTCCTGACTGGCAGCCCCTTTAAGATGTGGGATCATTACTACCAGAACATTTTTATTCCTCAGCCATTGGATTGACAGATGGTTAGAAACCCTAAATGGGATTTTCTGACACAACTTAATCCCACCCACTGAAACATGAGAAAGACTGATTGCCAACAGCTGTAGCTGGGATGGTCCCAACTCCACCCAATGAAGTAGAGCTAGGGACATGAATAAGCCAGGTGTGTGCAAGAGGGGACTTTGGCAAATACAGAGATTGAGCTGCCTGAGATATCTCTAAGCCCTTGTACACATGGTCGGACATTCCAACAACAAAATCCGTCGGATTTTGTCCGACGAATTTTGTCCGAAACTGTTGTTGCATACACACGGTAGGACAAAGTTGTCGGAAAATACGATAGTTTTTAACGTGATGACGTTATTTAGTTAGGACAGGACTACGTTCAGGCAAGGTAGCCAATAGCTTTGGTCTAGGCATTTGATCTGAGCAATGGACAGGGTAAAAATAAAAAGTAAAATAAATTAAAAGTTAAAAACATTTTTTTTGCTATACAATTACTTATATACATATATATTTTTTACACCATATTTGCGCAGCGATAAATACAAAAAAAAAAGAAAACAGTAAAGTTAGCACAATTTTTTTTATATTGTGAAAGATAATGTTATGCCGAGTAAATTGATACCCAACATCTCACACTTCAAAATTGCGCCTGCTTGTGGAATGGTGACAAACTTCTACCCTTAAAAATCTCCATATGTGACATTTAAAAAACTCTACAGGTTGAATGTTTTAAGTTACAGAGGAGGTCTAGGGCTAGAATTATTTCTCTTGCTCTATTGATCACTATGATTCCTCACATGTGTGGTTTGAACACCATTTTCATATGTGGGCGATACTCATGTATGCATTTGCTTCTGCATGCGAGATCGGCAGGATGGTGCGAATTTTAAAAAAAAAAATTCTTATTTATTTTACCTTTTTATTTTTTATTTAAATTTTTTTGTTTTTTGTTTTTTAATCGTGTCACTTTTTTTTCCTATAACAAGGAATGTAAACATCCCTTGTAATAGAAAAAAGCATGACAGAACCTCTTAAATATGAGATCTGGGGTCAAAAATACCTCAGATCTCATATATACACTAAAATGCAATAAAAAAAAATTGTCATTTAAAAAAAAAATGGACCTTTAAGCTATGGGTAGAAGTGATGTTTTGACGTAGCTTCTGCCCTGCAATGTTATGGAGATGGGTGGGGGCTATCTTCCCCTCACTCGCCCCCATGCCCAGCAAGGGTGAAGATCCAATCGACCTCTGCCCCTGCCGACGGCTCCGGTAAGCTGCAGAGGGCACCGGAGCATTGCGGGAGGGGGGTTCCCTCTCCCGCCACCGGGAAAAGTGATCTCGCAGTGAAACCACTGCAGAGACCACTCTTATCGGAAAGCGTACCGCCGACCAAAGAAGAGGATACTGGGGTTATGGCAACTAGCTGCTGCCATAACAACAACATTCCACTTCAAATTGAGGATGCATATCGGCGTGCGGCGGTATGGAAATGGTTAAAGAATCGTCATTGAGCATATCTCATTGATGCAAGATAGGATTGCCCTGTCATGCCGCTTGCACCAGGAGGCTCAGAGAAGGGTTTATAATTGGGGTGCCAAGACCTGAACCTTCAACAATGGTGATAGAGTGCTGGTGCTAGTCCCCACAGTTAAGAGTAAAGTGGCAAGGTCCCTTTTGAAATTATGGAAAAAGTAGGGGAAGTAAACTACAAAGTTACCAGCCAGGAAAAAGGAAACCAGAACAAATATAGCATGTTAATCTCTTGAAACCTTGGAAGGACAGAGACTTTACTATACAGTGTCAACACTCCAAAAAAAGATGTCCCCTGAGATACCCATAACTGAAACCTTGTCAGTGGCCAACAGGTAGTATAAATAAAGCAAGACTGGGGCAAAGAATTGCTCTTGGTCTGGGACTCAGGAAGCCACAAACCTGAGAGAGCTGCTTATATGAAGTTTGCTTTTGTGAGAGAAAAGGTTTGCATTATCGTTATTTTGTGGGTGACTGGGAGAAGCCCATCACCTGTGAGTTAGGGACCTGCATATGTTTAGTTAGTGCCTGGATGGCAAGAATTTATTTTCTGCTTTTCTTTGTTTTATTTCTATGCAACCTTTTAAAATAAAACTGGCTACAAGTCAGATAAAAAAAAAAATCCTTTTTGAGCTAACCCTTGACTATACTGTGTATATATATATATATATATATATATATATATATATATATATATATATATATATATATATATATATACAAGGATAGACAGCACCTACAACTATAGTTCATGCATGCAAAAATCCAAAAGTCAGGGATTGAAGCACACAGAAAAATTTATTTAAATGTCCATCAGACAAAGATGTTACAATTTGGCTACGGTTTCAGGCAACAAGGCCTGCATCAGGCCAAGAAAGATGGATACATACTGATACATCAGTGCTCACATATGTACTAGTAAGATCTGCAATAATAAACAATTTATTAAGACTCCATTCACATATGGCATTTTGGGATCTGAGACAAAATCTCTGAGATTCTGCCCCTGATCTCAAATCGCAATGCAATTGCAAAACGCATATTCGAGTGCCATTCATTTTCAATGGTACCTGAACATTGTACAGTTTTGCTGTGATTATAACACAACAAATTGCTCAGCAATCATGGCAACCCACAATGCAAGAAGCTAGTCACCTAAAAGAAGCTCCTGCACCACATTTTAGGTTCTATTGAAAATGAATGGCAACCGAACATGTGTTTTGTGATTGCAATGCGATCTGAGCCTGCAATCATGAAACACCAAATGTGAATGGACTTCAGTCAATTCAGAGCAATGGTGTTACCATAGACAAAAATCTTTGAAAAGAGATAGGTATACTACTTTGTAATCTCTCATTTCAGGCGTATAGGCATTCAAAAGCAAAGAAAAACACAAAACAAATACATGAATCAATCCTGTTCAAAAAAATATATATATAAATCAAAATCACGATTCAAACCAAGTGGATGCAATGTAGTTAATTTGTGAATCCAGAATTCTTCCCTCTTTTTAAGAAGCATTTCCATATCCTCTCCTCTTTAAACTTATGCCACCATAGACAGTTTAAATCTTAACTGGGTCACCAGGGACCGGCCGAGATTCGAACCATGTATGAGCAGGCTGAATGTACTCTTGCTGATTGATCAACTTAGGGGATCCTGTATCTCAATATCATGGAAAGTCACAAAAAATTTTCTCTTGTCCTAAACGACATTGGAACATAGTGGTGAGTAACTACCCACAAATGAGACAATTTTGTAATTTTCCCCTGCAATGAAATAGAAGAGGATGAACAATTTATAATCAAGTGGTTTTTGCTGACTGTGTGTGACCCACCGTATCTACTACTACTTTTTAAGATGCCAGAAACAAGGGTGGTTTCCCTGCCTATAATGCATTCATTGTTCAAATACACTAAATGAGACCCAAGAGTTGGGTCTCATTTAGATGGGGAAATTACACCCATAGTCCATGAATGGACTGTGTCTATAAGCTGTATTCTGTACTCCTGCACCCGCATGGCTTCCAAATTGGGACAAGCAGCTGTGTTCATTTAGCCGCTGCCTTCCCATAGACATGAATGGGCTACCTGCATACATCAGCTGGTGACTCTAGCTGCCTAAAGACATGGTCAATACATATCCATATATTCTTCTAAATATTGTTGGTAAAAAAAATTCCAATAGGCGTATGTTGATTGGATTGCGCAAAAGTTATCGCGTCTACAAACTATGGGATAGATTTAGGGACTTTTCCTTATTTTTATTGTTTTTATTAGTAATGGTGGCGATATGTGATTTTTTTTCCTTTGTGGAACTGTGACATTGCGGCGGACAAATCTGACCCCAAATGACACTTTTTGGGGACCAGTGACATTATTACATTGACCAGTGCTATAAAAATGCCCTGATCAATGTAAAAATCAGGGGGTTAACCGTGTTCCCTGTGGGGGGGGGGGGTTGTTCTAACTGTGGGGGGGAGGGGGGGTAGGCTGCCAGGGACATGACAGAAATCCCTGTTCCTGATGACTGGGAACAGTAGATCTCTATCTTGTCCCCTCTCAGAATGGGAATTCCCCTTGTTTACAAAGGCAAATCCCCATTCTGCCTCTGTACTAGGTGATCATTGAGTCTGCTCGACCTGCGGGCATGCGCTCACAACTGCACCTGAGCGAGCCGACGTACAGCTGCGGCAATTCGCACAGGAGAGCCAACCTGCTTATACGGCGGCTGGTCGGCAAGCAGTTAAAGTGCAACAATAAAAAATGTGTTATATAGTGACGGTGGGGGCATCCCCTTAGTCTGCCTGTAAAGTGGCGCACTTGCAGCATGCATAGAACATGCTGCAGCAAAAATGAAATTGCTATTGAAAAGAAAAAAGAAAAAAATGGAGTGGGGTCCCCCCCAGTCCATACCAGACCCTTCGTTGGATGCTTGGGCCGAACTGTTTACCCAACAGTTCTCATTAAGTGATTAAATTAGCTGCCGAAAGCACCTAAAAACTGAGGATATAATTTCATGTAGTACAATTTTTTGTTCTAACATCTAGTGCTTCTGCTTGCACATTTTGTAGGTTTATTGTGTAATTTTTCTTTACACAAATTACATACAGATATATTTCATATTTTGGCTTTTGCTACTTTAAAGAGAAAATTCACATACCGTAATTGTTTTACTTTAAAATGATCCTCCAAAAGAAGAGAGACTGAGATGTAACAGAAGCTTGTTTAGAATTTAATCCTTGAGTCTGTGTTTTTTCCCGTTCATAAATGCTTAACTAAGTAAAAATGTTTGTTCAACTACGCTAAAAAGAATGCCAAGCATCATTATCACAACACACTATATGATTCATAGTATTATAGAGCCCCTACTGACGCTACAATTTCATAAAGGTGAAAAAGGTATAAAAACAGCAGCCAGAGAATTACTTACAGTGCATAAAGTCTCAAATGTTTTTGCTGATACAAATGATCCATCAAGGCCAAACAGAAATATAGATGCATAGGAAAGCATTCCTCCAAGGATAATAAGGTTATTCATATAAGGACTAGACATCTTTATTAACCTGCCAAAACAAAGACACAGACAATTTATGGTACAGAAAAGTGCTCAGCTAACAATCAGCAAATGATGCTGTTTTTATTTGCTTTTAATTGTGTTTGATTGTTGGCATAAATCAAAACACTTCATATCTTATATACCAAAATGTAATCAATTGGAAAAAATGCTAACTCAACATAACCTACTATCAACAGATTTGTGTTCCTTTGTCCAGTATGACCTGAATTAAAAATATAAGTTGATGTTACCTTATAAGAGAAACTAATAACAATTGCAAATATTAATTTTTCATCATTTTTGACATTTTTCTGTCAACTGAAGCGATCCAAGTGTTACTGCAGTTCACCCTGTGCACAGGTTTTCATAAGCATCCCTCCAAGAAAGAATAATTTTAAGTGAAAGTTTTGAATAGTGGAAAATCTGGCAAATGCTAAATTTAATCCAGTTATTTATTTACTAAGTCCATTTGCAGTAATTAATATACAGCAAGTATAAATATATGAATCTGTCTATCTGATGTGATCTCTTTTACAGTGGCACTTAAGAGGGAGAGCAGCACTCTGAGCCCATTAGGGCCTTTTTTCTTTTCACAGTACTGTCAAAAGAGGAACTTGCCACTTATAGCAGGGAAGAGCACAAGAATGATACTATCGATAAAAAGCAGTTTTTTGGTGGGGGTCATAAGCAATGCATTGGGTAACATATTCAGCTACTTTTGTAACCAGATCTTAAAGTGATTCCACTACTGGATAAAATATAACACAAAGCAAAAAAAAAATCTGTTGACAGATAAAGAGCTAGATGCTGCACCTATCTGTAGTCGTTTTCAGTACCCTCACTCCAACATGTCAACATTTCTGATCAGGCAACACTTAATCACTTCTTTATAGTCTTGGAGCTTGCCTGATCCCCACATGCATTCTTGCTTGTCTAATATTATGATGGATTGGCTCAGTGGCCACTAGGAGTGTGTGATCAGAAGGGCCTGGCATTAGGAAAGAGTAGGGGCACTATGGGCTGTTACAAGTATGTATGAGTGGGGTGAGATTACTGCGCTAACCTGAAACATAAATCTAAGCAGCTAACAAAAAATTTGACAAATTAAAACAGATGGTAATAATGACGTAGCGCTAGAATGAGATATTGGCATATAAATCAAGTGCAAAATATATAATAAAATGCAATAATTAAACCACATTGCTTAAAGTGCCAAGTGCAGAAGTGCAAAAAGTGAAAATGCAAATAATTAGATGGTGAATAAAGTTCATATAATGGTATATTAATGCCACAATATATTAGAACAGGCACACTTGGCGAGGAGGGATCCAAGATATGGTCCAATAAAAGGGAGAAGGTACATGAAGAAACCCAAAAAGCCACAATTGGATCACCCGGGATAGTGCATCCTCGGCCCAATTTAGAGGGTAAATACCATTACCGAATGGTGTGGACACACATGCCAGCAGCAGTGGGTCAATCAGGCAGAAAATACAGAATAGGTAGCCTTCGAAATGAAGCACACGACCTCTTAAACCGGAAGTTGAAGCTGAAGCTCTGGTGGAAATCATCCAAAATGTGGATGGTAGAAATCGTCCAACGTATAATCCTGCACTTTATAACTCTCAGTAGCTTTATTTTGGCTGTTAAAAAAATGTTATTTAACACTGCTCAAAGCCTGAGCTATAAGTTGCTAGGACATAAACCTTCTACTGATTGCAATCCGTTCATTTTCTAGTGCCAATGTCTTTTATGCTACACATTGCTGTTTTAATGTTGCTTATGCATCAGAATGCCTAAAGCAAACCTGTCAGATCTTGAAATAAATTGTGTAAATTACAAAAGTGCAAGAGACCTTTGATATATGCAAATGCCTATGCTTATCTTTAGATTAGTTCGTGTATGTCTGAAGGGTAACTTAGTTCCAGGTCCAAGTCATACACTGAGTCTGGATTTCTGTGCAAACTTACATAAAGGCTTGGCCTTCTGGTACTATGTTCCACTACATTTTAATGGCACAGGGCCATTACTTATCCATACATCAGTCCATGCTCAGCCATCCATAGTCAGCAATACTCATCCATCCATCCACCCCCATCCATACTCAGCCATACTCAGTCATACCCAGCCATACTCAGCCATACCCAGCCATAATCAGCTATACCCAGCCATACTCAGCCATACCCAGCCATACCCAGCCGTACTCAGCCATACCCAGCCGTATCCAGCCATACTCAGTCGTAGCCAGCCATACTCAGTCATACCCATCCGTACTCAGCCAAACTTAACCATACCCAGCCATACTCATTCATGCTCAATCATCCCATCCTTACTCGGTCATCCACATTTATGGCTCAACCATGCTCAGCCATCCCAATCCATGGCTCATATATCCCATTCATGCTCATCCATGCCACATCAGTTCTCATCCATGCCACATCCATGCCACTACAGTGCCTCACAAAAGTGTAATAAGTAGTCAAATTAGATTTGAAATGTATGCCCCTGACCTGACAGTGCTCCCTGCATGTTGGGCCACTGTGTGTGTCCTGGCTGTGGAAAAGTTTCCCACATGTGGTATTGCCGTACTCAGGCGGAGTAGGAGAATCTATGTTGGTAACAGAACAAGGGTGCACACATCGCTTTAGGCAAAAAATGAACACACCCGTTCCAAGGTGCTAATCCCGACTCATCACCGTAAGCAATATCAAGAAGAGAAGAAAGATTGCACACTTGAATCCAAAAGATGCTGTAGAAATTTCTTTATTGTCATGAGCCAGACAAAATCACAGTGATGATCAGTTGATGCGTTTCACATGAAAAAGAACCATGCTTGTTCACCATATACCAATATATATTGGTTATACCAATATAAATTACATATATCACAGTGTAAAAACTGTTCAAGGATGAGAGGAAACAATGAGATGCTAAACCAGGGCTCGAAAAACCCCGGGCGCCAGGTCGCATTTGCGACTAGAATTAGCGACCTTGCTCCTGGGGCAGCACAGGCAGCACAGCTGGGGGTATCCTGTCTCTGTGCACCCCCCCGGAGTGATCGCGTTGGGCCGCGCCGCCGCCGGCCGGTAATTGAGGCCGCGGCTTTGAGGCCTTCTGCCGTCCTATGTTTCCTTCTGGAATCTGGCGCCCTCTAGTGGTGGCTGTTGGTATGACAGCCAGCAATGCTAATGGAGCTTTCACTGCCCGCCCATCTCCTCCCCTTTACTTAGAACTCCTAAACATTATATATATTTTTATTCTAACAACCTAGAGAATAAAATGGTGGTCATTGCAATACTGTCTGTCACACCGTATTTGTGCAGCGGACTTACAAGCGCACGTTTTTGGGGAATTTTTTTTTATTTAATTAAAACAATAAAACAGTAAAGTTAGCCCAATTTTTTTTTATTGTGAAAAATAATGTTACGCCGAATAAATTGATACCCAACATGTCACGCTTCAAAATTGCGTCCGCTCTTGGAATGGCGACAAACTTTTACCCTTTAAAATCTCCATAAGCGATGTTTAAAAAAATCTACAGGTTGCATGTTTTGAGTCACAGAGGAGGTCTAGGGCTAGAATTATTGCTCTCGCTCTACCGATCACAGCGATACCTCACGTGTGGTTTGAACACTGCTTTCCAAGGCGGGTGCTACTCACGTATGCGTTCGTTTCTGCACGCAAGCTTGGCGGGACAGGGCGCATTTAAAAAAAATGTTTTTCTTATTTTAACTTTTTATTTTTTCACTGTTCTTTTAAAAAAAAAATTTTCACTTTTATTCCTATTACAAGAAATGTAAAAATCCCTTGTAATAGAAAAAAGCATGACAGGTCCTCTTAAATATGCGATCTGGGGTCAGAGAGACCTCAGATCTCATATTTACACTAAAATGCAATTAAAAAAAAAAATTGTCATTTGAAAAAAATAAAATAAATAAAATGTCCCCCTAAGAGCTATGGACAATGACTTGGAGACAGGTGGGAGGGGCCACGCTATCTTCCCCTCACTCGTCTCCATGTCAGGCCAGGGACAGGTCCGGATTGCCGTTACGGACCTGGCTCCTAACTTTTTTAGCTGGCTCCTAGATTCCAAGCAAATTTGTCAAGCCCTGTGCTAAACCATATACATGATGGAAAGAATGTGCATACATATGACAATCAACCATATCCACATATATAAAAATCATGTGGAGACAAAATATTGTGTATATAAATGCATATATATCTCAAATATTCCACACAGAACCACCCTAGAAAGCATCCAATATTGATCAAATTTAACTTTCTATTAAAAACACTTATGAAATCAAAGGGAGTGTTCTCAACACTCAAATGGAGGAAAAATTACTAAGGGGAATGTTGTATGTTCATACTTTAATGGTAAACAACATAAATTAACATATTTTTACAACTGCAACACCAGTTATGTAATATATATCATTACATGTAACATCTGTAATGTACAGGACATTGGTCATACCACAAGAGGACTCAGGTTCCAGGAACATATATATAACATAGAGAAGAAACTCTCCACCAATGTAGCCAAACATTTTAATACATTTCATGAAGGCAATACATCGGCTGTTGGTGTGCAAATCATAGATAAGGTTCATACACCCAAGCAGGGGGCAATGTCTTTAGACTTTTCTGTAAAAGAGAAGTTTTTTGGATTTTTTATTTCAAGACATGCATTCCATTTGGGATGAACTTTGAGTTGGCTATCACTCATTACTAGTAATTTTTCCTCCATTTGAGTGTTAAGAACACTCCCTTTGATTCCATAAGTGATCTTAATAGAAAGCTAAATTCGATAAATATTGGATGCTTTTTAGGGTGGTTCTGTGTGGAATATTTGTGATGTATATGCGCTTATATACACAATATTTTGTCTCCACATGATTTATATATATGTGGACATGGTTGATTGTCATATGTAATGCACATTCTTTCTATCATGTATATGGTTTAGCATCTCATTGTTTCCTCTTATCCTTGAACAGTTTTTAAGAAGTCTGTAATAATAAAAATGAAATCACACAATTAGGCTTAATCTGTTACACTGTGAGATATGTGATTTATATTGGTATATATACATGTTTTTTTCGGTCATTTTTCTATTTTTTGTTTTTAATAAATTTCTTGCTTACATGTTTACATTATCTATTTTTTGTTTTGACCATTTTATGATCAGATGTTTTAGCATTTAAGAATTTTTTTTGTCGGTGAAGTTTTGTGTTGATTGCTCTTTAAGTACAGGTGTTTTGTGTTAGGTGTTTGATTTGGTATACGCCTTTAAATAGCTTGTATTGTGAGCATTTCAATTGTTGTGAACAAGCACAGTTCTTTTCATGTGAAACGCGTCAACTGGTCATCACTGCAATTTTGTCTGGCTCATAACAATAAAGACATTTCTACAGCATCTTTTGGATTCAAGTGTGCGATCAATCTTTTCTTCTCTTCTTGATAGAATCTATTTTGGGGTGTAATTTTTAGTATGCACATGCTATGTGTTAGAAATGTTGTATAAATGGACAACTTTGTGTAAAAAAAAAAAAATGTGTTTTTATTTTCTTTCTCCATTTTCCAAAAATGCTTAAAAGACACATTATGCCTCAGATTATACGTTGGAGTGTTTTCTTTCCAAAATTGGGTAATTTTTGGGTCATTTGCAGTGTCCTGGTGCTCCAGGGCTTTCAAAAGTGTAAATGGTAGTCAAGAAATTAAATGTGTAGTTTATGCTCCTAGAATGCCTGAAGGTGCTCCCTCAATGTTGGGCCTCTGTATGTGGCCATGCTGTGTAAAAGTCTCCCACATGTGGTAGCTCCGTACTCAGGAGGAGTAGCATATTGTGTTTTGGGGTGTAATTTGTGGCATGCTTCTGCTGTGCGTGACAAATAACCTGATAATATGACAATTTTGTGAAAAAAAAAATCTTGATTTTGCAAAGAATAGACTCTATAATGTTCACAAAGACCAAACAATATACACCAATTTGGGTTATTTTTACCAAAGATATGTAGCAATATAAATTTTGGCCAAAATTTATTCAGAAAAATTACTAAATTGCAAAAAAAATAAGAAACAAAGAAAAATTAATTTGTTTAACTGCTTCCCGACCAGCGCACGCCAATATACATTGGCAGAATGGCACTGGTGAGCAAAAGGGTGTACAGGTACGTCCCCTTTAAGAAGGGCCACTCTGCTGTGTTCGCCGTGACCATGACCGCGGCTTGCACGGATTCGATGTCCGCTGGGTGTAAACAAAGCATTTTCCCATTGTGCCAAGTGACAGGACAAGGATCACTGCTCTCAGTCATCGAGAGCAGTGATCCCTGTCATGTGTGTTGTAGCCCCACCCCCACAGTTAGAATCACTCCCTAAGAAACACTTAACCCCTTCATCGCCCCTAGTGGTTAACCCCTTCACTGCCAGTGTCATGTACACAGCAATCAATGCATTTTTATAGCACTGATTGCTGTATAAATGACAATGGTCCCGAAATATGTCAAAATTGTCTGATGTGTCTGCCATAATGTCGCAGTCCTGATAGAAATTGCAGATTGCAGCCATTACTAATAAAAAATAATAATAATAAAAATGCCATAAAATTATCCCCTATTTGTAGACGCTATAACTTTTGTGCAAACCAATCAATATACGCTTATTGTGATATTTTTTTACCAAAAATATGTAGAAGGATACCTATCGGCTTAAACTGAGGAAAAAAAATATTTTTATATATTTTTGGGGATATTTATTATAGCAAAATATAAAAAAAGTATTTTTTTCAAAATTGTCGCTCTTTTTTTGTTTATAACGCAAAAAATGAAAACCGAAGAGGGGATCAAATACCACCGAAAGAAAGCTCTATTTGTGGGAAAAAAATACGTTAATTTTGTTTGGGCACAGCGTTTCAGAACCGCGCAATTGTTGGTTAAAGCATCACAGTGGCGAATCGCAAAAAGTGCTCTGGTGAGGAAGGGGGTAAATCCTTCCAGGGCTGAAGTGGTTAAAGAATGTTCAGTCTTTTTTATTTGATAGTGCAAAAAACCCAGCTTAAACACCACCAAAAGAAAGCTCTATTTGTGTGAAAAAAGGACAAAAAAGGACAAAAATGTCATATAGGTACAGTGTTGCATGACTGAGTAATTGTCATTCAAAATTTGAGAGCACCGAAAGCTAAAAATTGGTCTAGTTAGGAAGGGGGTTTAAGTGCCTTAAGTGGTTAAAGGGAAAGTCCACTATATCAGGACAGCTATATTATCATCAAGAAAAATTTCCTTTAAAAAGCAAGTTGGGGGGGGGGGGGGTGATAAGTACTGACTTGGAGAAAAGTTGAGGCTAAAGGTTCATTTTGAACCTGAAATTTAGAGTCCTCACATAAGAAGTAATTTGAAGTAATAGACAAGCACTTCCAAGACAAAGTGCCTGCACTGAATCAGTATCATTAGATGTTTACACTTTGTAGCAGCTTATAGATTCACTTTATGGTCTCCCTTTTATTTCCCATATGCAGGCTGCCTTCTGATTCCAAGCTGTACCACCAGGAACCTTTTGTGCTTAGGGAACTGTGTTGCTATGGATATTTTTGGGTGATTTTATAGCATATTTATTTGTTAATTGTTAGATTTTAAGACCATGCACTGTTTTAGAAGCTAGGCTCCCCCTATTGCAGTGATGGCGAACCTTGGCACTCCAGATGTTTTGGAACTACATTTCCCATGATCCTCAACTACACTGCAGAGTGCATGAGCATCATGGGAAATGTAGTTCCAAAACATCAGAAGTGCCAAGGTTCGCCATCACTGCCCTATTGATATGCAAATGAAACAGTCAGACTAGTTTTTGAGATCAGCTTGAGATAGTCAGCTTGAGCATGTTGTAGGCAGTTTTTGTTATGCTTTGAAGTGTGTTTTCTGCAGCTATATGTGACACTTTTTTGTTTAGTAAAGTTATCAATACACTACAAAGGTCTAAGCTTCCTTGGCTTCCTTAGACTAGACTGCATACACTGTTTAGGAAGAGTAAGGCTGCAGAGGTTTCTAAAGTCCAGGAGGGGAAGGCATGCACCCTGCCTATCTGGGCCAGAGACAGCCAGTGAAATATCTGTTGCAAAGGAGCTTGCTGCTAGGTATGCTTCTCCTTTGAACAGAGCTTGTGGTGATGGAGTCTCTAATCTTCCCTCATATTTTTGCCTCAAACGTTTTGGGTTCAGTAAGGGAAAGATGCGAGCTGTTTGGTTTGCACTTCCTGTATGCTCTACATATTGAATCTGACAAGAGGAAAATGGCAGAATTAGAAAGAGGTTTACTAAAGGAGCAGCTTACAGTGGCGGCCAAGTGTTTGGAAGACACTGCAAGTAAGGCAAAGGATTTAGAAAGTAGGGCACTCAAAATCAAACCTGCAGTGGTTTTGAAGTGTGTTCAAACCACGGTAGGCAAAAGATTTGAATTAGCTTGGTGCAGACCTCATAAACAAGTATAATGATGCCTTCACACGGGACAAAGGCCCTAAGCCTGTAAGCAGAGGTAGGACATGTGCCACTGTTACTTCCCATAAGCAGGAAACTGGAAATCTGATCAGCTCAAATAGAGATGGCCGAGTTGAGTCAGATAAAGGCTTATGGTCTCCAGGAAACACGAGTGGACTGATTTTCTTTATTTAGTTGGGGGTCCCTAGAGAGGAAATGGGCTTCCTACACCAGCTTTGTTTAGGAGGTGGACCATGCGGCGGGCCCATCCGAAACCAGTGCCTCCAGCTCATATAGGAAAGGGGGCGGGGTTTAGCCCCACCCCCCTGCCCCCATATGATTCGGACCCTCCAATAGGTCTAGTAGCATATAAATGCATCTGCTGGCCAGTGGATGACAGCTGCTCTTCAACACCCAGACACCTAGATACCCAGATACCTCCCAGATAACCCTCTGCCTACAGGTAACTTAACCAAAAAGATATACAATGCTTTTTTCCATTGTTGGACTGTGAGATATATTTTTTCTTTCTTTTTTTTTATTTTCATATTTTGTAATGATGGCTTGTTCTTTTCCCCTTAGATACCCCAGCTGGGGACAATAGAGGCCTCTTGTAGACCTCCCAGACTACCCTTCATATGAGGAAGCAACTTCTCTGTACACCTAGCGGAATGCTGTATTACTGTGTATCATCTCATCAAAGTAAGCTTTTGTAGATATGCTTGCCATCTACAAGATTATAACTGGGGCTTAATCTGTTGGTATTCTCACAGTCACCCCCCCCCTCTTCTATAGGTACCTCACACTTTATGTAGGAGCTGGATGAAGTCCAACGTTGTTTCTCCTCCTGTGTCCTTATTCATTTTATTCTGGGCTTTCATATTACCTTTTTGGGCACCTCTAGGCAATCCCATCAATGAATTTAAAATCCCATCAATGAAAGTAAGCAGTAGTTTGGCAGAACAGTATACATGGACAATTATTAACTAGCAAATATATAAAGGTGCATACAAACTAATTCTGAAACTTCAATTAACTAATTGGTTGCACGTGGCGCTGTTACCTGTGTTACCTTTCAGTAAACGCTACCTCACCTCCTAAGTGATCCTATCTGAATCAAAAAATGTGTTGTAAATTACAAAAAAAACATTACATAGATCATTATCACTCAGTGAACACTCAAATTTGCATTTAAATTATACACACAGTGACAAGTACAAATAAAATGTGAATATAGTCCATCCACCAAACAATATTAATAGTAGATATCCAGATTACAAAAAGTCCTTCTATAAATGCGTGAACAAATCTCCAGTGTTCAAATCTCTTTTTACAAGTGACTCCTTCACCACACCATCCGTGCTTGTGATCCCCCCTTCGTGAAAACACTCACCGACTGATAAGCCTTACACTCTCGTGTGAGGCCAAAAGAGCTTTCAAAAAACCTCTCAAGAGGTAGTTCAGACACCAGCACATCCGATTAGATCTTCTCCACTTAAGCACTTCAATGCATATATATATACCTCAAAGAGAAATCAAAGAGGGAGACCCCAATAGTGTAATACTGCAATCACTTTTTAATGTTAAAAATCTCACTCTTTATGCACTCACATGAACTCAAAAAGGTTAAATCACTTCAAAAGGGTAAAAAGACTTGCTTCACATTTCCACTCCACAGCACTATTCTGAATACGTCGGGGCATTGGTGGTCACAGCGGACTCATTAGATAAGGTGCTGGATCGCTTAATCTCACCCCTCCTCGTGCGTCCCGCCTGGTCCCACACAGCAGGTCCGTTCGAAAAGGGCGCCTTCAAGCTAGATGATTCAGTCCTCTTAGTCCTAGACCTCCTTCCCAGCTCCGTGTATGTCAGCTCAATATTCACCAGATAGCCACGCCCCCGACATGTTTCGTCATATCAGACTTAATCATGGGATTGGCTATCTGGTCTAGCATCCCACCTTATATTTCCCCATCGTCCAATCAACTTTCTTCACTGTCCATCTCTCACACCCATATTAATGGAGTGTGTCCTGGCGTCCACAATACGCGCCGAAACCAGATCCCTGATCTGCGCATTCTCGAATCACAGCTTTCGATGTCCCCCTTTCAAAAACTGGTATTCGGCATTAAATATTCGATATTAGAATTCGCTACGGTCTCCGGTGCGTGTGTCGAAATTTATTCGACCATAAAAGTTAAACACTATGTGTGTCGAACTCCATTCGACCTTAGATGTTACATTCGATATTATGTAGATTCCGCTCTGGTCTCAAATATTTACACAGGCTGCGTACTAATAGATCGCGCGTGCGCCGAGTTCGAGACTTTGTGTCCCCATCTCCACAATATTCAAGTGTTGGATTCCGTGTCCCCACATGCCATCACCAAGAAATGTAGGACCATTAACGCGCTCCCACTGGTAATGTCACTCCCCATCAGTAGTGTCTCTCCATCTAAGCGAGCGGTATCTTTCTACATTGTACACTGTACTCAGTCGACTACTTTTGCACTTACATAAATCACATCTATTCAATGTGCCTATACATAGTGTGTAATCCAGTATATTCACAACTACATACTGGTACATTACTCTGCCGCCGTGTCACCAATGCGCCAGCGTTTACAATGATGATTATCATACATCTTAAATTAACCAATTGGTTCACGTATTCATTACTATACTAGAGCATTCCAAATACAAATCTAATTGAATCAAAATAATAAAAAAATATATATACATATCTAAAGCAACATCTATGGTGCAGATAAATAAAAACATAACTCAAAATAAAAAATACTAAAATAACGTTAAATTTTTTTTATATTACTACTGTCTTAAAAAGAGACATAATTGGCACCCTCATAGTATTCTCAGATCCCCCCCATCAATAACTTCACATCTGTCTAAAGGTGTAAACTCATATAAAAAATTATAGATCAATAATTGGTAACCCCAGGTACACTTCCATCTCAGAGTTTCAACCTCCCCTCTATAACCCTTGAGACAACATTGAACCCCAACAACTATTTCAGGATTTTTCCTACTTACAAATCCAGGGAGCTTATTTCCCTTACTTAAAAAACAATGTCACTATCCATGATTACTTGACTAAAAGTCACTAATGTAGCAGTTTAGGTCCAGTTCTATGTTCATACCCCTTGGATGAAGGCTCTTCAACGAGAAGATCCACCTGGTCTCCCTTTGCGACAAATCTCTAACTCGATTAGAGCCCCTCCAAGAGGGATGAACATGGTCTATTCCACAAAACTGTAGTAGACTCGGATTCTGTTGATGGTATTCTCTAAAATTTAGTGATACGCTATGATACTGAAAACTCTTTCGGATATTAGTCAAATGTTCAGAGATTCGTACTCTCAATAATCTCTTTGTGCGTCCTACATACAGTAAATTACAGGGGCACCATAGTAGGTACACGACATGTAACATATTGCACGTCATAAATTCATTGATATCAAATGCTTCTCCCTCACTGTTAGTTATTGAGGTAATTCCCCTGTTTACCTGATGTACAGTTCTACAGCAAATACATCTCCTACATGCATAAAATCCTTTCAGTTCACCCGAAATGGTTAGTCGCTTAGGGGGGTCCAGGATCTTTTTTACAACCCTATCCCCAATATTGGGCGCCCGTCTATAAATGAACCCCGGGGTTTTGGGTACCAAGCCCCCCAGATGTTTGTCCCTCCCCAGACTATGCCAGTGTGTCTTGAAAATTTGCTCTACCTCTCTAAACTGATGATGGAAATTAGATAAGAATCTTAATTGATGTTGTGCCCCCCCCTCCTTCCTTTCTCCTCCCCTCCAGGCAAGTTTCCCTTGGAATATTCGCAACCGTCCCAATAGTTTCATCCAAGGCGGTTTCTTTATATCCTTTCTGTATGAACCTCTCTTTCAAGATTTGGGATTGGGCTACAAAATCTTCTTTAGTTGTACAGTTCCCGCGAACCCTTAAAAATTGTCCCTTAGGGATATTTCTAATCCAGGATGGGTGATGTCCGCTCTTAGTTGTTAAATAGCTGTTACGATCTGTGCTTTTAAAATACACTGTCGTATTAAATCTGTCATCCTTTCTCTCTATCAGGAGATCAAGGAAGTTTACCATAGTAGAGCTAATATTGAACTCCAACTTAATATCATTAGAGTTGGAGTTCAATCTCTCCAAAAAGTTTAAAACCGACGCCTTTGTTCCCCCCCATATGAAAAACAGATCGTCTATAAATCTGCGATAAAAAATTAACTGTGGGCAATCGATTCCAAACACATATCTATCCTCCCACTCGGCCATGAATAGGTTGGCGAGGCTAGGGGCATATTTGGCCCCCATTGCCACGCCAACCCTCTGGGCATAGAAGGTCCCATCAAACCAGAAGTAGCTGTGGGTCATGCAAAACTCTAATGCCTGGCCCACAAACACCTTCCGGGCATGTGGGATATCCTCCCTCCTGCTCATGGCCCAGTTGAGTGCTAGCAGGGCATCTTGGTGCTGAATAATAGTGTATAAACTAGCTACGTCAGCCATAACCAAATACACTTCCGTAGACGAGGGGATGGAGATCTCATTGAGGGATTTTAACAAATCTGTTGTATCCCTCAAATACGCTCTCGTGTTTTTTACACTAGGTTGGAGTGATCTATCTAGATATTCTCCCAATCTGGAGGTGACTGATCCTATCCCATTCACAATAGGACGTGGTGGGGGAGTCACCACGTCCTTGTGAATTTTGGGCAAAGTGTAGATCACCAGTATCCTGCAGGCGCTGGGGACCAAATATTTATTTTCTTTTATATTGTGTACTCCCTTTCCATATCCCCACTCCACCAAAGCCTCTAATTGATTCTTATATTCATCTGTAGGGTCTAAATTTAGCTTTTTATAGGTGGTGGTGTCCCCCAACAGCTCCTCCAACTGGTCGTTATAAAATGACCTGTCGAGGATCACCACCCCTCCCCCTTTATCCGCCGGGCGTATGATAATATCATTCTTTTCTTCTAGGGATTTGATCCCCTCTTTAATATACCTTGGGTTCACACCCTTACTTACGGGGAGTTTTTCTAAATCATTCAACACAAAATTTTTAAAAACCTCTACAAAATGATTACCAGCTAGCTGCGGGTTGAATAATGACCGATTCCTCAGTCCACTATCCGTTTGACTACTAGGGTTATTAATCCCCAATTTCGGGGTATTGGGGTGCATCAGAAAATGTTTCTTAATATTTAAGGTCCGAATATATTTGTGTATATCTATGTATACATCAAACTTATTCATACTCTGTCGTGGAGCGCATTTAAGTCCCATGTTCAGAATATTCAATTCCTTCTTGTTCAATGTCACCTTGCTTAAATTAAAAATGCCATTATCTAAGTGTCCCTCAGTCTCTTTCTTGGATTGTTTCCTCCGTCCTGCCCTACATCCCCTCCTCCTCTCCCCATTGAACCTCCTTGTTGGATAGGCCCATTTCTCTGTCCATTGGGTATTACTGGAGTATGTCCTCTCGGGGTTGTCCCTCCCCCTCTTCCCCCTCTCCCCCTCTGATTTAAAAAAGGGGGAGGGGGAAGAGTCCGAGGTGGGAACCCAGATTCATTCATCCTTCTATTTCCATCATCATATGCCAAAGGCATGAACCTATTATGTAATGGTATCAAATTACCCCTTTCCCGGTTACCATCATACCCATATTCCTGTCCCCATCTTTGATTACTTTGGGGTGCAAATTGTACTGGGTAGAGATTCCTATCCCCATAGGGTGGTGGATAGTCATAGTAGTTCACTTGATAATCATTTCCCCTTTCCCTTGGGGGTGGTCTAGGTGAGTAATAGTCACCATAGGAATTTACTCTACCCTGTTGTGTGTTATTGTACCCTTGGCTGGGGGTCTGAGTTAGGGGGGTTTTCTTGTTATTAATCTTACCCTTTCCTTCCTCTCCTTTACTCCCATACTTTGAATTGCTGTTTTCCTTTATTGGGGGTTCATTACCTCCGGTAGATCCTTGAATCTCTATAGCCTTCCCTACATTTAACTGCCAGGCATACATTTTATTGTTTTAAAAATCAGTTACATCTCTATTATATTTCTTAACCTTCTTTTTTTGAATATCTTTATCCCATTTTTCCAATTTCCAATTCCACACTAGGTAAAGGGATCGTGGTTTGTGTATCTTTAGAAATATATAGCATTAAGACTGCTTTCACACCACACCGCTGATAGCGGCGGCGGTAAAATGCCGCTATGTTTAGCAGCGTTTTACCGCCATATTTGCGGCGCATTTCGGCCGCTAGCGGGGCGCTTTTACCCCCCGCTAGAGGCCGGGAAAGGGTTAAAACTGCCGGCAATACCCCGCAATAGCGGCGTTTTGCCGGCGGCATTACAGCGCTGCCCCATTGATTTCAATGGGCAGCAGTGGTGGAGGAGCGGTAAACACACCGCTCCTTCACCGCTCCAAAGAAGCTGCTGGCAGGACTTTTCTCTGACGTCCTGCCAGCGCACCGCTGTAATGTGAAAGCCCTCAGGGCTTTCACACTACAGACAATGGTGCAGCTTCTTTAGGGCGTTTTTCAGGCGCTATTTCTAACGCTATAGCGCCTGAAAAACGCCCTGGTGTGAAAGGGGTCTTAAGATAATCACGAGCAGCTTGAGGGGGGTTGTTGTTTCTCACACTCACGAGTGGAGGGATGGAGGCTATAAATTACCTAGCCTCACGGCAGATTAATCCGGCTAATATTTTCTCCAATAACCATGAAATGATGGAGGAGGAGGAAGACATCACAGGTCTTTTGAAAACTTTAGACCATCTGCTAGAGAAACAGGTTAAAACCTGGTGGGATGTACTCACATTTGAACAATATTTAAAAGAGGGTCTCATTTTCAGGAGTCTGAGATGGGAAGTGTGTCCACAAGATGGTCTAAATGACCAGCCTTTTATGGATGAATGGCTCACTTTTTTTAATAAAATGGGTATGGAGCTACAAGCTTTAGTTTTAAAAAGGAAAGAGATAAAATTGGCTAAATTAAAGGAACAGATTGAACAAATGAAAATAAAATTGGAACCTCTGGGAGACAACAACCAAGTGAGGGAGTTTAATGAGACAATGAAGAAAAAATTGGAAAAATGGGATAAAGATATTCAAAAAAAGAAGGTTAAGAAATATAATAGAGATGTAACTGATTTTTAAAACAATAAAATTTATGCCTGGCAGTTAAATGTAGGGAAGGCTATAGAGATTCAAGGATCTACCGGAGGTAATGAACCCCCAATAAAGGAAAACAGCAATTCAAAGTATGGGAGTAAAGGAGAGGAAGGAAAGGGTAAGATTAATAACAAGAAAACCCCCCTAACTCAGACCCCCAGCCAAGGGTACAATAACACACAACAGGGTAGAGTAAATTCCTATGGTGACTATTACTCATCTAGACCACCCCCAAGGGAAAGGGGAAATGATTATCAAGTGAACTACTATGACTATCCACCACCCTATGGGGATAGGAATCTCTACCCAGTACAATTTGCACCCCAAAGTAATCAAAGATGGGGACAGGAATATGGGTATGATGGTAACCGGGAAAGGGGTAATTTGATACCATTACATAATAGGTTCATGCCTTTGGCATATGATGATGGAAATAGAAGGATGAATGAATCTGGGTTCCCACCTCGGACTCTTCCCCCTCCCCCTTTTTTAAATCAGAGGGGGAGAGGGGGAAGAGGGGGAGGGACAACCCCGAGAGGACATACTCCAGTAATACACAATAGACAGAGAAATGGGCCTATCCAACAAGGAGGTTCAATGAGGAGAGGAGGAGGGGATGTAGGGCAGGGCGGAGGAAACAATCCAAGAAAGAGACTGAGGGACACTTAGATAATGGCATTTTTAATTTAAGCAAGGTGACATTGAACAAGAAGGAATTGAATATTCTGAACATGGGACTTAAATGCGCTCCACGACAGAGTATGAATAAGTTTGATGTATACATAGATATACACAAATATATTCGGACCTTAAATATTAAGAAACATTTTCTGATGCACCCCAATACCCCGAAATTGGGGATTAATAACCCTAGTAGTCAAACGGATAGTGGACTGAGGAATCGGTCATTATTCAACCCGCAGCTAGCTGGTAATCATTTTGTAGAGGTTTTTAAAAATTTAGTGTTGAATGATTTAGAAAAACTCCCCGTAAGTAAGGGTGTGAACCCAAGGTATATTAAAGAGGGGATCAAATCCCTAGAAGAAAAGAATGATATTATCATACGCCCGGCGGATAAAGGGGGAGGGGTGGTGATCCTCGACAGGTCATTTTATAACGACCAGTTGGAGGAGCTGTTGGGGGACACCACCACCTATAAAAAGCTAAATTTAGACCCTACAGATGAATATAAGAATCAATTAGAGGCTTTGGTGGAGTGGGGATATGGAAAGGGAGTACACAATATAAAAGAAAATAAATATTTGGTCCCCAGCGCCTGCAGGATACCGGTGATCTACACTTTGCCCAAAATTCACAAGGACGTGGTGACTCCCCCACCACGTCCTATTGTGAATGGGATAGGATCAGTCACCTCCAGATTGGGAGAATATCTAGATAGATCACTCCAACCTAGTGTAAAAAACACGAGAGCGTATTTGAGGGATACAACAGATTTGTTAAAATCCCTCAATGAGATCTCCATCCCCTCGTCTACGGAAGTGTATTTGGTTACGGCTGACGTAGCTAGTTTATACACTATTATTCAGCACCAAGATGCCCTGCTAGCACTCAACTGGGCCATGAGCAGGAGGGAGGATATCCCACATGCCCGGAAGGTGTTTGTGGGCCAGGCATTAGAGTTTTGCATGACCCACAGCTACTTCTGGTTTGATGGGACCTTCTATGCCCAGAGGGTTGGCGTGGCAATGGGGGCCAAATATGCCCCTAGCCTCGCCAACCTATTCATGGCCGAGTGGGAGGATAGATATGTGTTTGGAATCGATTACCCACAGTTAATTTTTTATCGCAGATTTATAGACGATCTGTTTTTCATATGGGGGGGAACAAAGGCGTCGGTTTTAAACTTTTTGGAGAGATTGAACTCCAACTCTAATGATATTAAGTTGGAGTTCAATATTAGCTCTACTATGGTAAACTTCCTTGATCTCCTGATAGAGAGAAAGGATGACAGATTTAATACGACAGTGTATTTTAAAAGCACAGATCGTAACAGCTATTTAACAACTAAGAGCGGACATCACCCATCCTGGATTAGAAATATCCCTAAGGGACAATTTTTAAGGGTTCGCGGGAACTGTACAACTAAAGAAGATTTTGTAGCCCAATCCCAAATCTTGAAAGAGAGGTTCATACAGAAAGGATATAAAGAAACCGCCTTGGATGAAACTATTGGGACGGTTGCGAATATTCCAAGGGAAACTTGCCTGGAGGGGAGGAGAAAGGAAGGAGGGGGGGCACAACATCAATTAAGATTCTTATCTAATTTCCATCATCAGTTTAGAGAGGTAGAGCAAATTTTCAAGACACACTGGCATAGTCTGGGGAGGAACAAACATCTGGGGGGCTTGGTACCCAAAACCCCGGGGTTCATTTATAGACGGACGCCCAATATTGGGGATAGGGTTGTAAAAAAGATCCTGGACCCCCCTAAGCGACTAACCATTTCGGGTGAACTGAAAGGATTTTATGCATGTAGGAGATGTATTTGCTGTAGAACTGTACATCAGGTAAACAGGGGAATTACCTCAATAACTAACAGTGAGGGAGAAGCATTTGATATCAATGAATTTATGACGTGCAATATGTCACATGTCGTGTACCTACTATGGTGCCCCTGTAATTTACTGTATGTAGGACGCACAAAGAGATTATTGAGAGTACGAATCTCTGAACATTTGACTAATATCCGAAAGGGTTATCAGTATCATAGCATATCACTACATTTTAGAGAATACCATCAACAGAATCCGAGTCTACTACAGTTTTGTGGAATAGACCATGTTCATCCCTCTTGGAGGGGCTCTAATCGAGTTAGAGATTTGTCGCAAAGGGAGACCAGGTGGATCTTCTCGTTGAAGAGCCTTCATCCAAGGGGTATGAACATAGAACTGGACCTAAACTGCTACATTAGTGACTTTTAGTCAAGTAATCATGGATAGTGACATTGTTTTTTAAGTAAGGGAAATAAGCTCCCTGGATTTGTAAGTAGGAAAAATCCTGAAATAGTTGTTGGGGTTCAATGTTGTCTCAAGGGTTACAGAGGGGAGGTTGAAACTCTGAGATGGAAGTGTACCTGAGGTTACCAATTATTGATCTATAATTTTTTATCTAATTTTTTATATGAGTTTACACCTTTAGACAGATGTGAAGTTATTGATGGGGGGGGGGGGTCTGAGAATACTATGAGGGTGCCAATTATGTCTCTTTTTAAGACAGTAGTAATAGAATTTTTTTTAACGTTATTTTAGTATTTTTTATTTTGAGTTATGTTTTTATTTATCTGCACCATAGATGTTGCTTTAGATATATATATTTTTTTATTATTTTGATTCAATTAGATTTGTATTTGGAATGCTCTAGTATAGTAATGAATACGTGAACCAATTGGTTAATTTAAGATGTATGATAATCATCATTGTAAACGTTGGCGCATTGGTGACACGGCGGCAGAGTAATGTACCAGTATGTAGTTGTGAATATACTGGATTACACACTATGTATAGGCACATTGAATAGATGTGATTTATGTAAGTGCAATAGTAGTCGACTGAGTACAGTGTACAATGTAGAAAGATACCGCTCGCTTAGATGGAGAGACACTACTGATGGGGAGTGACATTACCAGTGGGAGCGCGTTAATGGTCCTACATTTCTTGGTGATGGCGTGTGGGGACACGGAATCCAACACTTGAATATTGTGGAGATGGGGACACAAAGTCTCGATCTCGGCGCACGCGCGATCTATTAGTACGCAGCCTGTGTAAATATTTGAGACCAGAGCGGAATCTACATAATATCGAATGTAACATCTAAGGTCGAATGGAGTTCGACACACATAGTGTTTAACTTTTATGGTCGAATAAATTTCGACACACGCACCGGAGACCGTAGCGAATTCTAATATCGAATATTTAATGCCGAATACCAGTTTTTAAAAGGGGGACATCGAATGCTGTGATTCGAGCATGCGCAGATCAGGGATCTGGTTTCGGCACGTATTGTGGACGCCAGGACACACTCCATTAATATGGGTGTGAGAGATGGACAGTGAAGAAAGTTGATTGGACGATGGGGAAATATAAGGTGGGATGCTAGACCAGATAGCCAATCCCATGATTAAGTCTGATATGACGAAACATGTCGGGGGCGTGGCTATCTGGTGAATATTGAGCTGACATACACGGAGCTGGGAAGGAGGTCTAGGACTAAGAGGACTGAATCATCTAGCTTGAAGGCGCCCTTTTCGAAGACGCACGAGGAGGGGTGAGATTAAGCGATCCAGCACCTTATCTAATGAGTCCGCTGTGACCACCAATGCCCCGACGTATTCAGAATAGTGCTGTGGAGTGGAAATGTGAAGCAAGTCTTTTTACCCTTTTGAAGTGATTTAACCTTTTTGAGTTCATGTGAGTGCATAAAGAGTGAGATTTTTAACATTAAAAAGTGATTGCAGTATTACACTATTGGGGTCTCCCTCTTTGATTTCTCTTTGAGGTATATATATACGCATTGAAGTGCTTAAGTGGAGAAGATCTAATCGGATGTGCTGGTGTCTGAACTACCTCTTGAGAGGTTTTTTGAAAGCTCTTTTGGCCTCACACGAGAGTGTAAGGCTTATCAGTCGGTCAGTGTTTTCACGAAGGGGGGATCACAAGCACGGATGGTGTGGTGAAGGAGTCACTTGTAAAAAGAGATTTGAACACTGGAGATTTGTTCACGCATTTATAGAAGGACTTTTTGTAATCTGGATATCTACTATTAATATTGTTTGGTGGATGGACTATATTCACATTTTATTTGTACTTGTCACTGTGTGTATAATTTAAATGCAAATTTGAGTGTTCACTGAGTGATAATGATCTATGTAATGTTTTGTTTGTAATTTACAACACATTTTTTGATTCAGATAGGATCACTTAGGAGGTGAGGTAGCGTTTACTCAAAGGTAACACAGGTAACAGTGCCACGTGCAACCAATTAGTTAATTGAAGTTTCAGAATTAGTTTTATATGCACCTTTATATATTTGATATTTTTTGGTAAGTGGCAGCTAAGGTGTAGAATTTAGGTAATTAGAGCGCTGTGATGATACACTAGGTAAAGGGATCGTGGTTTGTGTATCTTTAGAATTATTAACTAGCACCTACATTGATTTCTCTATTCCATTTATTAGATTTGTCTTCCCTGTGAAGACTGGGAGCAATTCTTGTGTGGGGTTTCCCTGTTCCTCAGTGGACAGAGAGTGACGCAAGCTCTGGCACCCAGAGCTGGTGGTTTTCTGGTGGCATGCAGCAATAACGTTTTTCTCCTTTGGATTTTGAATGATGTGGTCCTGTGCCTAATCTCCTTTACCCATATGGATTAGTGTTAACACACATTGGGGGTTATTTACTAAAGGCAAATCCACTTTGCACTACATGTGAAAACTACACGTGCAAAGTGCACTTGAAATTGCACTGAAAGTGCACTTCGAAGTGCAGTCGCTGTAAATCTGAGGGGTAGATCTGAAATGAGGGGAAGCTCTGCTGATTTTATTATGCAATCATATGCAAGCTAAAATACTGTTTTTTATTTTCCTTGCATGTCCCTCTCGGATCTACAGCGACTTTACTTCCAAGTGCACTTTCAGTGCAATTTCAAGTGCACTTTGCACTTGTAGTGTAAAGTAGTTTAGCCTTTAGTAAATAACCCCCATTGTGACAGGTATTACTATGTCTATGAATAAATTATCTAATGTTGTCTTTTCTGTTGTAGATAACTGAATTTGCCCTTAGAAGACAGCTATAACTTGTGAATTTCAAAAACGCGTTTGGTAATTTCTGTTCCCATAACTTAAGGTTTGACAGAAAAATATGGTTATCTATTTATATTCATCAACAAACTTGTTGTAACCACATCAATTGCTTTTACGCTGTACATCGAATTTCATTTTAATTTGTATCAAAGAAAATTGAGTACTGTCCGTGATACTTTTATTATTTGCACTAACATAAAAATTTTCAGGACAAGCTTTCGGGGTATGTCCCCTTCTTCAAGGTCCAAGCAGTACTGATTTACAATTTTTTAAGCAGATTGTAAAACAAAACAAAAAAAAACACCTCTGAGGGAAAGAAGAGAAAAAAAGAATAAAAAAAAACACATTCAAATCAATGGCAATAAAGATAACAGAAGAGTTAGTGAGATAAGACAGAGGGAGAGCTATGGAATGGAGGGGGGGGGGGGGTTGCTAGTCACAGAGGGGGTTGTAAAACTTTAGTATAATGAGTAAGGAAACCTATATCTAAATTCAGGCCATTATTTTTTGTGTCAAAAAAATTATCATTCTTAGTTCAAAGGTTTTCCTTTCCTGGATAGTTCTGAAATTCCCTTTAAGAACTAAAACATTGAGGTCTTCTATAGTGTGGTCTGGTTGTGAGAAGTGATGTCCCACAGGTGTGCATAAACTGTCTTCTTTATGTTCCTTGATGGTATGTCTGTGTAAATTCATCCTCGTTTGCAACTTCTGTCCTGTTTCACCAACATAAGATCCTTTGCTGCACCTTTTGCATTGGATGAGGTACACAACATTGCTGGAGGTACAGTTGTAAGATCCCATGATATTGAAGGTCCTGTTTGTGTGTGTGACACTTTTGGATAGATTGATCTGGTTGCATAGTTTGCAGCGCTTTTTATTGCATGGTTTGCTTCCATTATTTGTGACTTCATAATCAGAGTGAAGTTTCCTGCTGATTGGTTTGTGTCTGAGGTTGGGTGGTTGTCTGAAAGCCAGTAATGTGGGTTGTTGGAATATTCCTTTCAGAGTGTCATCCTCTGTTATAATGGGTTGTAAATCTTTGATTATCTTTTTGATCCCTTCTAGTGCTGGGTTGTATGTGGTGACTAGAGGTACTCGGTTATTTGTTTTTTTCTCTCTGTATTTAAGGAGATTTTCTCTTTGGGTTTTCAAGGCTGTGTTTATGCTGTTGTTGATGGTTTTCTCTTTGTAACCTTTCTTGTGGAAGGAGTCTGCCAGTGTTCTGAGATGTTTATCTCTGTCTTCTGGGTCTGAACAAATTCAGTGGTATCTGATGGCCTGGCTGTGTATGATGGCCCGTTTAGTGTGTTGCGGGTGAAAACTGGAACTGTGAAGATAGCTGCATCGGTCAGTCGGTTTTCTGTATATCGACGTGTGAAGCTTGTGCACGTCGATATACAGAAAACCGACTGACCGATGCAGCTATCTTCACAGTTCCAGTTTTCACCCGCAACACACTAAACGGGCCATCATACACAGCCAGGAGAACTGTATCAATTTATTGTGAATTTTATACATGAAGTAGTTTAAGCCCTAAAAAATCCCAGTGAGAGTTTTGTTTTGTTTTAGTGTTCTGTGTTTCAAATCAAAATATTAAATACAACTGAATAGTAGGCACAAAATAGTGTCCAATCATTCCCCTATTAAAACAGAAAGCCTTCTGCCATAGATGCAGAAACTTCTAGGGTATAAGAAGGTCATGCCTAACATGCATGCCATTGCTAAATTTACTGTACCAGTTCACATAGGAGCAGCGGTCTGTACATTGCGTGCCAGCAGCTTTTGCAGATATCAATCAGCTTCTGTACTAAAACCATCAGCTGTCAGTGACAGCCATAGTCCCACATCAAGCCCAGGGGTGGAATCACTCAGCTCTTGGGCCCCTGATTCTGCTTCCGGCTGCTGTAGTGAGAACTGTAAACACAATTGTGTTTACATAGAAAGTGATGTGTCATCAAATCACTTCCTTCCAGTTCCCAGGGCTCTGGCAAAGCTAATGTGCCATCTTTTGCTTTCTGATTACAGTGAGCTCTCCCATGAAAAAAAAAATAATTAAAAATTAAATAGGGTCAAATAAAAAGAAATAAATTGAATAAATCAATGAAAAAACAGTCAGATGCTTCAGATGACATGTCTTTCACTGCATAAGCTTCAAACACTTGCGTAAGTGAACACAATGTCCTGTGAAAACTTGTCACTGTTGTGCTAATTTCAATTCACACAAACCATGCTTGATCTTATATTAATGTTACATTTCAATTTTACATAAACATATTATATTTGCCTGGGTGGTTCCCAGAAAAATGCACTACTTAAAGCAAACACACTTTCATCTCACATTGCTGTAACATAATGGCAATTGTGTCACTATATATATATATATATATATATATATATGAATATGCATGCAAAGGCACATAAATGTGCGTATGTGTATATATGTATACAATCCTTCTTCACCCTCTTCATCCTCTTTTAGTTGCCAGCAGTAGGGATGGATGAACGGTTCGGCCCCAGCATGAGTTCTGGCTGAACTTTGGCTGTTCGGATGCTCTCTAAACAACCAAATTATCGGGTTGTTTGACCGTTTGTTCGGCCCGCTGAATGACCACAATGTACTGCGCTGCTACATAATGCATTGAAAGCCCTGATTATTATTATTATTATTGGATGAAGCTTTCATTGGTTCAGCCAATCAGGGCACAGAGCACTGTTAGAGCCATGATTGGACACTGCCATGATGACTGTATCCAATCATGGCTCATTGCTGTTAATCCTGCCCCACACTATAAAAATATTCTTCCCATATTTGTAGCGTGATAGCGGTGTGGAAAGAGCTAGAACAGGGCTCTGTTCAGCAGGGGTGGACTGACCATTCGGGCACTTGGGCACTGCCTGAGGGCCCCATGCCACCAAGGGGCCCCATCAGGGTTGCCAGCCTCAATAAAACCAGGGACAGTATGTAAAAATCTGTATTGTTTTAAAAATCTCAAGATTATAGCTGTCCCACCTTTCCAGTACCTTTTCAGTGTGTGTATGTGTGTTCTGTGTGTGTATACTGTGTGTGTATATTGTGTGTTTGTGTGTGTATACTGTATGTGTGTGTGTGTGTGTATACTGTGTGGCCCCATAATCTATTGCCTGGGGGCACCATAATCTCCTATTTCCTGGGGGCCCCATAATCTCCTATTGCCCAGGGCCCCATAATCTTCTCCTATTGCCCAGGGGCCCCATGACTTGTCAGTCCGCTCCTGCTGTTCAGTACTATCTGATTCTATTGTCAGTGTAGAATATCAGTTTAGTGTGAATCTAGGGATAGTTCAGTGTAACTGTAGTGCCACCATTCATCTTTACATTAGTGTGAATGTACTAGGTACTAATACACGGCATTGATGGGCACTGGTGGGTGGCACTAATGGGCACTGATTGGCATTTTGATGGGCAGTTTGGTGACTACTTTAGAGGCTCTTTATCTAGATCGGAGTTCAGAGTGACACACCACAACACCGATCGCTGATCGCAATCACGGCTTATCCTGCTGGATGTCACATGATGCCCAGTCAGGATGACAGAACCACCGCCCAGCTGTCATTCTGCTATAAGCTGGGCAGGAAGTACTTAAACTGCATCCATGTACACATTTACACATCTTTATAACATTTTGTTAATGAGCACCCTCCACCCCCCACCCCACCCCCCATCATGTCTGGGAGGACAGTAGGGAGAGGCAGACATTTCTATGGCACTGTAAGGGGGCCAGCAGTGTATGTGTCCATGGGCAAAGGTAAAAGTGGTCAGTCCTTAGGCAGGGCAACATTTCCTCTGTTAAATTATGTTGACCATGCTATTCAGGCACAGCATGCCACCCTCATCCTCCTCATCACCCAAGCAAAGACTAGTGCACAGTCCCCTGCAACTACCAGAGTGGCTAAGCCTGCCTCCTTGTCCACAGCTATTGCCTTCATAGCCCCAGCATCAAGCACAGAGGAGTCAGAGATGTTTTTTGAACACAGCGTCAGCCACTTGCTCCTTGACAATGCACAGCCATTACTCGATACAGATGTTGGTTCTGGGGTTGAGGAAGGCAGAAACATGAGCCTACAGAGAGGGGGGAACACTGGTACACAAATTGGCATTCATGTTTCCCCAGTCGAAACATATTGCCAAGTTGTCTCCTGTGGTAATGAGGATGGAGGAGATGATGAGGTCACTGACATGACTTGGGTGCCAGTTAGAGAAGAGGAGGAAATTGAGGGTGAGGCATAACCCCGAGGCAGCCATCATGAAAGAGTAGAGCGCAGCCATCCTATTCCATCACATTGTGGAGCTGTTATCTCCCGGCGCCCTTCCCACAGCTCAGCTGTCTGGATTTTTTTTAGTACATGTGCAGCCGATCGCACTGTTGCTATTTGCAAACTTTGTCTCGAGCACATCAAGCGTGGCAAAACCAACTTTTTGGGTACCACATACTTGACAAGGCATTTAACCTCCCACCACTCAGCCCATTGGCAAGAGCACCTTGCTGCAGCGAAAAAAAAATACAATCCCTGCCACCCACATGCCCAGCGTCCAAATGAAAGCTTGTCAAAGCTGGCTCTCTGCCTTTCTGCCTGGTGGATTCTGCCCACTTTCGTGAATTTGCAGAATGCGCTGTACCACAATGGCAGGTTCCCAATCATTAGTTCTTTTCACAGAAGGGCATTCCAGCTCTCTACTATCAAGTTAAAGGCAATGTTATAGCATCATTGGGCAAGGGAGTAAGCCGCAAAGTCCACGTGACTGCTGGCACATAGTCCAGCAAGCATGGGAAAGGACGACATATTTTGTTCACAGCACACTAGATAACTCTGCTTGCAACTCGGAAGGATGGAGGATCGGCTCAGTGCTGCAGCTTGTTGTGCCCCCACATCTTCATACAGCTGGTGATGCCAGATTTGTCAGCTCTACCCCCTCCTCCTTCTCTATGCTCTCCTTTGCTGAATTGTCCTATGAACCTCAAATAACCCCTAAGCATTAAAAGGGCTATTCAATGAGTCAGGCTAAAAGGTTCTATGCAGTGAGTGCAGGGACAGGCCCAGAGGTGATTCACGCCATGCCAGCTGGAGCCAGGAATGGTGGTGTGTGATAACGGCACAAACCATCCTCAATTTGGTGGTGCAGCGTTTCCCAAATAGGTACCCAGGGTTGGAAGATCTACTAAAGCAGGCCAGAAGAGTCTGTAGCCATTTCAGGCGATCAAACTCAGCCAGTGCTCAGTTGGCTGAAATTCAGCGGGAATTCAGCCTGCCCATAAACCGCCTGATTTATTATATGTCCACCAGGTGGAACTTGACTTTGGCAATGCTGCTGTGGGTGCACATGCAGCAGAGGGCTGTCAGCGAGTACCTGTGTGAGTATGGCACAGCGACAGGCCGGCTCTGTTTTTTTTCCCCACACCAATGGTGGCTCATAAAGGATGCATGTACAGTACAGTCACCATTTGAGGAGGCCACAAGGTTGGTGAGTTGTGACAATGCATGCATCAGTGACACAATCTATGTTGTGTTCCTTCTGGAGCAGACGCTGCGTAGCATTATGAACAGAGGACTTGTGGCAGAGCAGCGGGATGAAGAGGAGGACTTCCTTTCCTCTCAAGGCCCACTTTATGCAGACACCATTGTTCCTATGCCACAGAACACACAAGAGGAGAGAGAGGAGTAGGAGGATTCTGGCAGTTTTGGAGGCACTGAAGCAGAGGAAGACATACGTGAAACAGTAAGAGATGGTTTTCTATCTGCTGAACCCTTGGGAGTAGTACGTGGCTGGGAGGAGGCAGTTTCAGATACTATAATCCTCAGTGACTCTGAGGAGTCTGCTTCTCATGCCTCTGCAATATTCCAGTGCATGGGTTCCCTCATGCTTCAAAGCCTGCAAAAGGACCCAAGAATACATGGCATAAAGGAAGAGGATCACTATTGGTTGGCAACCCTCCTTGACCACCGTTATAAAGAGAAAATCTCAGAACTCATCCCATCCCCCCAGAGAGTGCAGCAGATGAAATCTCTTGAGGACACCTTAAAGTGGTGTTCCACCCACAAAAAAAATGCTTAAGATTCTTAAAAAAATAAAATAAAAAACATTCCGATTTTTTCAACTCACCTCTAAATGCCTGTTGCTAGGTGGTCCCTCGTAGTCTGCCTCCTTCAGTGCCTGGGCTTCTGCCGTCACTTCCCCTTGGCGCAGGAAGGGCTCAGCTCCGCCCCCTCCCTTCTGTCAGTCATCTGGGATCACAGCGCACGGCGCCGCTCATGCATACGCAGTGGGCACCCGGCTGTGCAGCTACAGCCGGGTGCCCACAGTTGCAAGCCGGCGCTGCCAAGAGGAGGGGGGGATGAATGGGGCTTCGTTCCCCCGCATCGCTAGACCCTGGGACAGGTAAGTGTCTGATTATTAAAAGTCAGCAGCTGCAGTATTTGTAGCTGCTGACTTTGAATTTTTTTTTTCAGGGGAAACGCCTCTTTAAAAAGGAGATTTTCCCGACTACCCTTCTGGTAGGTTACAGTGTCATGGAAAAGATAGCTTGAGGCTTCTGTTAGTCAAGAGAGGAGCAATGGAGAAGGCGGCTGCCTAAGTAATGCATTTCTGAATTTTGTTAGTCCTCGTTGCCCAGGGCTGTCAGATGGCTGAACAATTATCTAGGGGCGAAAACAGAGATGGAGAGCTTTCCAGTGGCTTACTGGGTCAGTATGATATTGAGCTGCTGGGCTGCCCTGTATCCAGAGTGCTTTCCGAAAGGGCATTCAGTCCTGCTGGAGGTTTTGTTACTGATCATAGAACGCGTCTGTCCACAGACTCCATTGACTGTCTAACTTTAAGCAAAATTAATCAGTTCTGGATTAGCAGCAGCTATGAAGCCCCTAATGCCGATGTCGCTGATTAAGTGTTTCTGGGCTGTGAAATCTCTGCAGATCTTCTAGGCTGCCTAGTGTTGTGGGTGTTGATTTCATCTGGAAGAATGTTTTTGGTGTAGGTTTCATGGGCACAATTAACACCCAAAGACCAATTTTTATGCACCTGCTTGACAGGTGCATATTATTATAATTTTTGACATCAAGGCCAATTCTTGCTTTTACCAAGAGTACTGTGTCTATGGTTATGATGTGAAGGCACCACTGACACCCAAAGAACGATTTTTCTCCACCTATTTGACAGGTGCATATTATTGCAATTTTTGATGGCAAGGGCAATTCTTGCTTTCATCAAGAGTACTTCTATAGCAGGGGTCTCAAACTAACGGCCATCCAGCTGTTGAAAGAACAATTTTTCCACACCCGTTACAGAAGTAGAAATCCAAAGTCTCTGGTAGAGACAACAGAATTTATCCAAAAAATATCTAATCTTGTTCCCAGTGCACTACATTGGGGCCCCATCATACAGGCTGGCTCCCCAAGCCGTTGTTTACAAAATAAAGAAAGTTTGCAGGGAAAATGTCTGTAGAGATGTGCCACTTTACAGGTGGACTAAGGGGACCCCCCAGACACTATATTGAAAGGAATTTTTCATTTTTATACTTTCACTTTAAGCATCGATAAATCACTGCTCATTAAAAAATGAAGTTTTTTTACAAACTCTTTTTCATTGATACATGCCCCCCAGGGCAGTACCCAGACCCCCATAGCCATTGTATGCCTAACTACTTGCATATAAGCTTTCAAAATGGACACTTTTGATTTCTCACGTTAGGGTCCCATAGACTTCAATAGGGTACATTATTCGGTTCCAAACTTTCGCAATATTCAAAATTTCTAGTGCGAACTGAACAGGGGGTAGTTCAGCCAATCCCTAGCCAGCAGTGCTGGGACAAAGTCATCTAGATCTAGCCCAGAGCAAACATACCAAATTGCACCCCCCACCCAAGATGTATCAGCATTATGTGTCAGCAAAAAATCCCCCCCCCCAAAAAAAATCAAGCACTAACCTGCATGCTCACCCCCCAAGCATAAATTTCCCCTCCTCCTAGTATAAATCTACCCCTCCTGCTCAAATCCCCCCTCCCAAAACAAATCCTTGCCCTCCACCCCCCCAGTCAAATACTTTCTCTCCCCATATGCCCCCCAAAAAATTCCCCCTCCTAGCACAAATCCTCTACCCTAAAATTTTCCTTCCAAGCACAAATCCCTCCACTCAATCCAAATCCCACCCTTCCAGAACAAAGTCCCCTGCGCCAATCCGCCAATCTAGCACAAATCACCCCCCCAAAAAAGTCTTCCTGTTTTACCTTTATTGCACAAACCCCCCTAAATCTGCCCTCCTAGCACAAATCATCTTCCCCATCCCCCTTCCAACACAAATCCCCCCAAATTGCCATTCCTAGCACACCTCTCTAAATTGACCCTCCTAGAACAATTCTTACCCCCTGCTGCCCCCCAAGTTCCCCTTCTCAACACAAATCCCCTCCCCCCAATCTCTTTGTGGTGCCCCCCCCACCTCACATGATACCATAGTGCCCAGAGCAGCCATCCCTCCTGCCCACCCCTCATCCTGGCCCTGGTTGACAGTGTTGTAAACTACATGTACATGCTTCTATATGTTTGTGTATACATGCATATGCGCCTAAATTATGGATCTTTATGCAGCTGTGTGCATTGTCCTATAGACAAACTTTTTTTTCACCAGTGTGCAAGAAGCTTAAATATGCTGTATAAATATTAACAGACCGCAAGGACTGTAGTAAAAAAAAAGCAAATATAAATTGTACTTACTTCTGGTTCCTATTTTTGATGTTAAAAAATAAAAATGTGCTTGCCATGATCATTCCAATTATCGTCAGGGCTGAAAGTATGCTGTAAAGTGGCAGGTGGATTTGGCGTCGCTCCATTCGGATAAACGTTTGATCTTTTGGAGGTTCCACACCTAAATATATCACAACCTTTGTATTAGATATATGCATGCATCTAGGTAAAGAAAAAAACAAACAAACATTCTAAAGCAAATTTAATCTTCATTGTCTATCTTATGAATATATGGTTTATCTGAAATCTCAGTCTATCCCAAACATCTTTCTCACATTTCCATATTTCGCCACTTGAACTACAGATAAGGGGCTACTGATTTCTGTGCATTAAAGAGGAAGTAAACCCTTCCAAACAACTTGGACCTATAGGTAAGCCTAGATTAAGGCTTACCTGTAGGTCCAAGCAATATCTCCTAAACCTATATGGTTTAGGAGATATTTGCCCGAAAATGGGCACCGCTGTCTACGGCGCATGCGCCGTAGACAGCGGCGCGCAGGCGCACTAAATGCGGCAAATCCAAGAATGGATTTGCCAAATTTGTCGACTCCCGTGCGCATGCGCGGGAGTGACGTCATCGCGGCTTCGCCGTATGACAGCGGCGGAGCTGCGAGGCGCGACTCCCGTGCGCATGCGCGGGAGTGACGTCATCGCGGTTGCGCCGCTGTGATTTGTCGGAGCTGCGAGACGCCACAAGCAACATGGATGCGGCGGACTACAGGGGACAGCGGCGACTTCGCTGGCTCCTGTGTCAGGTAAGTGACACATAATGAGCTACTATGCGATGCATAGTAGTCCATTATGCTTTACCTTTGCAGGGAAAAAAAGAGGAAGTAAACCCATCAGGGTTTACTTCCTCTTTAACCATCCCTCCTTTTAACATTATTTTTGTTTTAAGCCAAAGTCCAGCTACACATGTTTACTTTTTTATCACTGTGTGGAAGAGTTAGAGCAGTTGTGGTCAACTTTATTGATGTAGTGAGCTTCAAGCATGGCTCTAGATACAGTGCCTTAAAAAAGTATTCATACCCCTAGAAATGTTTCACATTTTGTCATTTTACAACCAAAAATGTAAGTGCTTTTTTGGGGGGATTTTATATGATAGACCAACACAAAGTGCCACATAATTGTGAAGTAGAAGGAAAATAATTGTTTTTCACAATTGTTTACAAATAAATATGTGAAAAGTGTGTTGTGCATTTGTATTCAGCCCTCCTGAGTCAATACTTTGTAGAAACACCTTTCACTGCAATTACAGCTGCAAGTCTTTTGGGGATGTCTCTACCAGCATTGTATATCTAGAGTGACATTTTTGCCCATTCTTCTTTTCAAAATAGCTCAAACTCTGTCAGATGGACGGAGAGCGTCTGTGAACAGGAATTTTCAAGTCTTGCCACAGATTCTCAATTGGATTTAGGTCTGGACGTTGACTGGGCCATTCTAACACATGAATATGCTTTGATCTAAACCATTCCATTGTAGCTCTGGATGTATGTTTAGGGTCATTGTCCTGCTGGAAGGCAAACCTCTGCCCCAGTCTCAAGTCTTTTCCAGACTAACAGGTTTTCTTCTAAGATTGCCCTGTATTTGGCTCCATCCATATTCCTATCACCTTTGACCAGCTTCTCTGTCCCTGCTGAAAAAAGGCATCCACAAAACATGATGCTGCCCCCACCGTGTTTCACGGTGGGGATGGTGTGTTGAGAATGATGTGCAGTGTTAGTTTTCCGCAACATATAGCATTTTTCTTTTAGGCCAAAACGTTACATTTTTAGTCTCATCTGACAGGAGCACCTTCTTCCACATGTTTGCTGTATCCACCACATGGCCTCTTGGAAACTGCAAATGGGACTTCTTATGGCTTTCTTTCAACAATATTTTTTTCTTGCCACTCTTTCATAAAGGCCAGATTTGTAGAGTGCACAACTAATAGTTGTCCTGTGGACAGATTCTCCCACCTGAACTGTGGATCTCTGCAGCTCCTCCAGAGTTACTTTGGGCCTCTTGGCTGCTTCTCTGATTAATGCTCTCCTTGCACAGCCTGTCAGTTTAGATGGACAGCCATGTCTTGATAGGTTTGCAGTTGTGCCATACTCTTTCCATTTTCAAATGATGGACCGAACAGTGCTCCATGAGATGTTCAAAGCTTGGGATGTGTTTTTATAACCGAACCCTGCTTTAAACTTCTCTACAACTTTACCCCTCACCTATCTGATGTGTTCCTTGGCCTTCATGATGCTGTTTGTTCACTAAGGTTCTCTAACAAACCTATGAGGGCTTCACAGAACAGATGTATTTATACGGAAATTAAATTACACACAGGTGGACTTTATTTATTAATTAGGTGACTTCTGAAGGCAATTGGTTCCACTAGATTTTAGTTAGAGGTATCCGAGTAAAGGGGGCTGAATACAAATGCATGCCACATTTTTCACATATTTATTTGTAAAAACACCATTTATCACTTTCCTTCTACTTCACAATTATGTGCCACTTTGTGTTGGTCTATCACAAGACAAAACAAAATGTGCAAAATTTCAAAGGGTGTGAATACTTTTTCAAGGCACTGCATCACCAAAATGAATGTTCTGCTATAGAAAGCTGTTCAGTGAATTTACAGTAATTCTAGAGTAAACTGCTAGTGATGAGCTGAACATACCTGGGTTTGGTTCGAAGCAGGCCCTGATGTCAGACATCCCAAACTGCAAAAGCTAATTTCAAGGAGGTGGCAAACTCATTTCAGGGAGGGTGGGCGGTGACGTGCCGGAACCCCCCCCCCCTCCCCCAATTACATGCAGCCTGATCACCACTTCCCATTGAATGACAGGTCAGGCAGATGACAACTGATATAAACAAAGGGCAATGACATGGGATCCCGTAAACAGACGTGAACAATTGGTAATAGAGAGTTTGGCCTTAAAAATGTATTTTCTTTTCCCCCTTCCTTCTTCCCTACCCTCTTCCCTTTCCCTTTCCCTTCCCCCTTTTCTTTTCCCTCCCCTCCCCCTTTTTATTATTTTTCTTTCTTCCTGGTGCAAGCCTATAAATGTAACCCCCCATGATTTATTTCATTTATAGAATTTTTCTAACCTTCTCCTACACACACGTGCCCGCCCCCAGTGGGAACACCCATATCTGGGTGTCTCAGCTATGCCGTCTGTAACCCTTTTTGGGCCTTGTTGGTAAGCCTCACAGATTTAACTAAATACTCCAATGCTATGCTATGAGCCCACTAGAGATCAATGCTGGCACACCATCTTCACATTTCCTTCCACATTTGCTCCCTAAGGCTGCTTTCACACTGGGGCGGGAGCGGCGTCGGCGGAAAAGCCCTCCGGCTTTCACACTGGAGTGAAAGGGGCCGGTTTTTTTCAGGCGCTACACAGGTGCTATTTTTAGCGCTGTAACGCCTGAATACCGCCCCAGTGTGAAAGCAGCCTAAAGCTCCCTTTAAAAAATTACCTGTAGCGCATTTGATATTTCTCTTAGTGAGATTGGTTATCAAAAATCAATGAGGGAAGGGAGGCACAAATACATAAAATTACAAAAATCTTTGGACAGCACAGAAAAAAAAATAAGAAATGCACATAAAAAAAGTGTGAAATATATAAAACAAACAATTTAACAACTAGAAGCCTCTCAAAAATTTGTGAGGTATGCTAATATCTTTGGGGGCTACAAAATAAGTACTAAAGGGCTGCATGGCACCAGAAAATTAGAAAAACTGTCAGGTTGTTATTGCTAGGAGAGAAATGACACAGTAGCTCTTCAAGTTGCAGTTGTCACAGCGGGAGAAGACTTTCAAAAGCTATAAAGTTTTTTATTGTATATTGACAACAAGCCAAAGCATTTCATCGGATTTGCACTACTTTCATCTGGATTATGTAGAGTTTATAATCTGTATTTAAAACTGGTTGGGATTTTACAAAGAGTAGATGCTTCTGAAGAACTCAGTTCGAAAACATAAATGCAGGAAGTAAGCTGTGCTCTACTGAGAAGTTGTATTACTTGTCTATTACCAAATTGGGTAAATATATCTGATGGAGATAGGGACAGCAAGGAAATTATGTTTTTAGTAGATTGAGGAAGAGTTAGAACATCTGTCAGTATTATATTGCTGTCTGCTCCCGTATTCTCTTCCTTTGTCTCAATGGAGAATCAGACAGCAATTATAACCTGACAGTGGCTCTCACATTTCCACAACTCTATCCATTCATGCTTAGGCATTCCATTGTGTTGCATTAAATGTGTGTTACAGTATGCATTAATTTGCATTGCCTTAAGGCAACCCATTCAATACGCATCAGTTGCCAATGCACCAGATGAAAAAGAGCATTTGACCTTTTTGGGCAATGAAGCCCCCCACACAGAACCTATGTACGTTGCGACACACTGTAGCATGTTGTGTGTTGCACCCTACCATACTCTGCATTGGGATGCCATTTACAATGAATGGCATCATGAATGGCACTGCACACAGAGCAGGAAGCAAATGTAAACGTGCCCTTAGTGAACTTAGGCCTTTTTTTAAGCAGTAAGACTGATTTCAGTTGATGTACAAAATTTCCAGAAATCATATTATGAAGAAGAAAGTAATTGCACACAATATAGTGTATAAATGAATATAATTATTTTCAGCTTTTTCGGATGTACTAAATGGGGGTTTTGACATTTGTCAGGCATTCTTTATTAACATGTGTGCTTATATGCAGTTAGTGTGCCTGTCTTGTGCCATCTCGTCTGACATACAATATTGTGATGCATTTGGTTTGTGAAGTCAAGCACATTTTACTGTGTATAGGTATACCTTGAAATCTGATGGTGTCATTGATCAGTTCCAGACTGTCAGCTACGGCATTGTATTCGCCCACTTTCACTTCTTTCCCATCTGCGGAAAGACAAAGGAAGGAAGTAATAGGTTACATTAGTTACTCTTCTCATACGTTTGTTCTGTAAGGTTTCTATGGATTAACATATAATTTACTAGGTTTAAAATAGACACTTAGGCATGAGATGCTCCAAACATAAAAAGATAGTAAAAAAAAATACAGAAGTGTTCTTCCCTTGTAATGTAGCAGGGATCCTTTTTTTAGTTTAGATAACCACTTAATGCCTAAAGTAAACCTGTCACAAGGGACATACAGGGGCTTCCATTGCTGGCTGCCTTATGAAAAAGCTTGGTTGTTATACTGTCCTACTGACCTTTATATTTTGAGCCAATGAGACAAAACCAGTATGTAGATCTGAAGAGGAAGGACTTCATACTTGTTATCACGCGCTGACTAAAGGTAGTGAAGCCAGAGAAGCATGGCATCCAGACAGCTAGCATCTTGGGAAGGAATGGTTGCAAAGGCAGCACGTGTGTTTCACTCATGACAGGCTTCCTTTAATACAAAACTTACCTTGTCTCCATTGTTTTTTCCACACAAACTATACTCTGCCACCCATCCGCTCTTCTGCCATTACACTTCTAGAATAATAATTATTTGGAGTCGTTCAACCCATTGCCTTTGAGCCCAGGGTCTCATGAGGGTGCTTCACAATGGGGGTTGTTTACTAAAGGCAAATAAACTTTGAAGTGCAGTTGCTCTAAATATAAGGGGTAGATCTGAAATGAGTGGAAGCTCTGCTGTTTTTATCATCCAATCATGTACAAGCTAACATGCTGTTTTTTTTTTCTTTGCATGTCCCCCTCAGATCTACAGCGACTTTACTTCCAAGTGCACTTGCAGCGCAAAGTGGATTTTCCTTTAGTAAATAACCCCCAATGCTGGACTGGGCTCTCTGTTAAATACTGCCCACTGCTGCCACAGGGAGAAGAGGATGTCATGTGACAAGCCAGAAGACCCCAGGTAAAATATATTATTTATGAAAGCAATTATTAAAACCCAAGAGTGGTAGGGAGTGTGAAGAGGCTGAGTAGAGCATAGAGTTTCTATTTTAATTAATGTCAACATGTAACTATTACCCAAAATTCTACTAAGAAAGCACTGCAACATTTCTGCTGCCCGTATGATAAAAATACATACAACTCTGTCCAATGTGTTACCAAATTATATTAAAGGGCCAGTTCATCCAAAACTGATATTTATATTTTTGGTATCTGTTGGACCATTAGACTAACATACAGACTACACTTTTACTTAAAAAGCGGTATTAAACCCCAAACCAAAAAAAATAATTTATTGCAGCTTACAATCCTTAGATGTGATGACAGCATTAGTTTGACTCTTTTCCTTCTGTGTTCATCTGGTTATCTGGCCAGAAACACAACTCCTGGGTGCCCCCACTCTGGATGAGCACAGGGGCAGCTTTGGACAGCAGCACTGTCAGTCTGGGGGAAGGGGAGTGTTAGATGTACCATCAGATTTAGATACGCTAAGGGCTTTACATGAATGAATAAAAGCTGATCATTGTAAGCATCCTTGTCAGTAGTAAATAGTTTGTCTAATTAGGTGATGGCAGGATTGAGATGTCAACCACAAAACCTGAACCTATTTTGTTTTTAAATTGTTAAGATTTATATATATATATATATATATATATATATATATATATATATATATATACACACATATATATATACATATATATATATATATATATACATATACATATATACATATACATATATATATATATATATATATATATATATATATATATATATATATATATATATATATATACACACACACAGTACATATATACTGTATATAGCCGGCATGGCAGTGCTGTGATTCAGTACAGCATCGATTAGTCATCAGGTCCAGGTCAATGATTTTTGGCTTGGACCTGCTGATCATCTGTACCGAATCAGAGATCAGCCTGGACCTGTGTTTACAAAACACAGACACAGAAACTAATTTGATCTTCTCTCCTGGAGCCCTTTTCAGTACCAGAGACAGAAGAGATCGGTCATAGTGAGTAAAGCAGCACACATACACAGTGAAACACTTACATAGGTATATTTTAACCCTCTGATCACCCTCCAGTTAACCTCTTTACTGCCTTGTCTCCAGTGTCATTAATATAGTGTACAGAGATTTTCACTAATTACTGTATTAGTGTCACAATCGACTTCAGATAGCTTTAGCATCCCTCCAATATAGAGTCAGATTGCCTGCCACTCAATCACCATCACATTAATCCTTTGATTGCCAGCAACACTATCATGGGCACACTATAACCACCATTACTAGTATAGTGTCTGAATGGATCAGTATCTTTGATCAGATCAAAACTATACTAGCATCCCCAATAGTATAGTGTCCCCAAAAATGCAGCATTAGCAGGATCAGCCCCAACACCTGTCAGCACTTACATTTAGCCCCTCCGCCCACCCAACAAGTGCAGTGTCAGTAGATCACAGTCACTTCTGATACAAAGTACACAAAACTCCAGAGTTAGCAAGATCAGGCCCAATCTCTGCTAGCACTAGCTGTTACATTTGTAGTGGTTCAAGCAGTCCCTGACAGCCAGGGGCTCTTTTTCCCACAAGTCACCACTAGGTAACTATAAATTTAGTGTCCAAAATGTCCAAAGAAAGGTACACTAGTGAAGAAGCATACAAGATTGTGAGCATGTCTGTTGAGAATGAAGCACCTCAGAATGAAGGGAAGTCCTCTCGGACAGAATCCACCTCAGAATACGAACCTGTAGAGAGCAGCAGCACCCTGACAGGTAACTCAGATGATGGAGAAGAGGTCCCTGCTTAGGTCAGGTGTACCTGACCCCGTGTCTAGTTTGCTGAGGTGCTAGAATTACATGATTATTCTCATATGCAGCAGAGTGCCAGTACAAGTGCCGCACTACCTTTCGGTGAGCTGGCAAGCACCAGCAGCCTAGTACAACCTGACTATTTACACCTTAACATTGCAGTATCACTTGGTGATGTGACAAGTCTCATAAGTGCAATCCAAGCTGGTGTGGTGGCTAGCACAAATAACGTTCTGCAGCCACCAAGCATTCAAACATAGGCACGTAGAGTCCATAGTGTACTTCTGGATGTGCTTGCAAATTCTGATTGGCAGCCCACAGATTCAGAAGAACGTGTTATACTCCCTTTCACTGCCCAAAGTGGAATTCAGCTGGAAACAGAAATATAACAACTCCCCTTGATTTGATTTTTGTTGTATCTGTTTATCACAGAAGAACAGTATAATTTGATTGTGGACCAAAGCAATTTATATGCTAAACAGTACATCACAGCCAACCCAAATTCGTACCTTGCCAGACCATTCGAATGAAAACCTATCATGGTTTCCGAGTTAACATTTTTGTTGGGCCTAACCATCAAAAAGAATGAATTTCAGCCATATTGGTCCACAGACCCGAATTCATCATATGCCCCTGTTCTCTGCTGCAGTGGCCGGACATTGATATGAGAATTTATTGCAGTTCATGCATTTCAATGACAATACACTCTGTCATCCTAGGGATGACCCCGAATATGATTGGCTCCACAAAATTCGGCTTCTTAAATCAAAATTTCCAGATGTGTTCCCTCATTAATTTTTCTGGCCACCTTGCATTTAAGCAGTGTCTTCCCAGCAAACATGCCAGATCTGGGGTTAAAATGTATAAGCTCTGTGAGAGGGCAACAGGCTATACATATGCTTTTAAGATTTACGAGAGAAAAGATGAACATGTGGAGCCCCCTGGATGTCCAGACTACATGGGGAGCAGTGGCAAGATAGCATGGGACTTGGTGTCACCCTTTTTCTTATATGTTATATAGGTTATAGCACAAAAAATAAAAGTGGTGATCAAATGCCACCAAAAGAAAGCTCTTTTTGTGAGAAAAAAAAATGATATACATTTAATTTGCATACAATGTTGCATGACCAGTATAAGGAAGTATTCCTGCGCCTAATCAAGGTAAATCTAAAAAACAAGGAACGTTGTACTGCTGCACACACTGTGGTGGGGTACCTGAACCCCAGTGGGAAACAGTGAAAAAAGCAGAAGTAGTGGTGCGCTGTACTGTGACAGGAAGTCTAGCCTAAAGGTTAGTGAGCTCTATAGGCACTAGAATGATCTAGAGATGTTAGACGATATATATGTCGTCACATAAGGCAACAGGTGTGTGTAAAGCAATGTGCGTTGTTTTATGTGGGGATAGTACGGAACCCTAGAAAACACTATAACATTGTAGCATTAATGGTAAATTCAAGAATAAATACAAGAGTATACGAAAAAACACACAATCAAAATATTTGGAACAAGTGATTCCTAATGCGATTTGTTGTGGCTGTCAAAATCGCATAAAGTGCCAGTGCCAAAAATAATAATCCGTGCAAAATTACTCTACACCATAAAAATAGTTAAAACAATATAAATAAAGCAGTGAGCAAATTGATCATTCAACTGTGCAAACAAGTGGTAATCATAAAATAAAAATAAAACACATAAAGTGTCAGTGCTGAGGGAATAAATGCAAAATCCCTCTAAACCACTATAGAACTATGCATAATACCTAAAACGGTATTGGAACTATGCAAAATGCCAAAGTGAAAAAGATAAAATATATCGGAAAATGTCCGTTACACTTGTGCAAGACCAGTGGCGATTATATCAGAAAATCGCATGAAGTGCTAGTGTTTAAATAATAATACCATGTGCACTATATTTATTAAAAAACAGTATAATTGGTGGTGGTAGTGGTGATGGTGGATATATCCCTCGTGGTCCTGTGTGGTCAGGGTATGGGTGTCCCCTTACCTTACAGCTGTAAGGTAACAGCGTATAATGTGTTGGTCCCTTTAAGTGGTAACTCAGCAGCATTCAGCGTGGGGGGTGCCTCAGCAATTGGTGTGTATATAAGGGGTTAAAAAGATGTGGAGGAAGGATGCTCGTTTATACACTGTTTGAAACATCTCTTTTATTTGTGAGTACCCTATTGTTTGCTTAAATAAAAATATTTTTGGTCAAAACTACTACACTATGGGGCTTCCTTCCTCCACATCTTTTTAACCCCTTATATACACACCAATTGCTGAGGCACCCCCCACGCTGAATGCTGCTGAGTTACCACTTAAAGGGACCAACACAGCGCAATTGGCAGGACACTGACGCCAGGATCTGGGGATACCACAGCAGAACTTCAAAAGACAAAGAAAACCACGGACCCCGAGGATATACATATTATACGCTGTTACCTTACAGCTGTAAGGTAAGGTGAAACCCATATATGTGTTTTATTTTTATTTTATGATTACCACTTTTTTGCACAGTTGAATGATCAATTTGCTCACTGCTTTATTTATATTGTTTTAACAATTTTTATGGTGTAGAGTGATTTTGCACGGATTATTATTTTTGGCACTGGCACTTTATGCGATTTTGACAGCCACAACAAATCGCATTGGGAATCACTTGTTCCAAATATTTTGATTGTGTGTTTTTTCGTATACTCTTGTATTTATTCTTGAATTTACCTTTGATGCTACAACGTTATAGTGTTTTCTAGGGTTCCGTACTATCCCCACATAAAACAACACACATTGCTTTACACACACCTGTTGCCTTATGTGACAACATATATATCGTCTAACATCTCTAGATCATTCTAGTGCCTATAGAGCTCACTAACCTTTAGGCTAGACTTCCTGTCACAGTACAGCGCACCACTACTTCTGCTTTTTTCAATGTTGCATGACCATGAAATTGGCAGTTAAACTCTATTGTATTTTTTTAATTATTTTATACATTATTTTTTATTATTTTTTACAGGTTCTTTTGGAGCCCCATTGGGGGGCTTTGGTAAAATAGTAGGGGATTTAGACCCTGGATGTCACACTTTTGAGACAGAGAAAAGGACTGAGGACAAAGTTTCCCCAGTTCCGTTCACTGCAGCCCAGGCAGCAGGAGGAATCTGCACCAAATGGGGTGATTAGGGCATGCCCAGGTATACCTGGCACACCCCATGTGCAAGGTTGTGACTCCAGATCCACTTCATGGGCATAAAAAGGTTTTGTATATATAATATCCTCAGTTTTCAAATATACAAATTTTAAACAGTTCAATAATGATATAGTTTCCCAATTTTTACTGCTATTTTCAGTGGGATTGATTACTTTATTCTAGTAAAACACTTTGAGAAAGCTTCTATAGTCTGAGGAATATTCTCCAATGATTAATGAGCACAAATTTGCTTCTCCGCTTACAGCCCTGCTTATACAGTATGTTATGTTTTACTGTGAATATAATTATTTTTTAACTTTACTAATTAGTCTGTTTTTTTTTTTCCTGAAATGTTGTTCTGAAATGGTATTCAATGGTTTTTCAAATTTTCTAACCATCTTGTATTTGGAGTTGGAAGGCATTTTAATAGTACCATGCATATTTCCCCCTTTGGGATTTGAAAAATGAATTATGGAGTTCATATCTTGTTTACAGTTAGCATTGTTAAGTACATGTACTCTACAGTCGAGAAACTACTACGCAATATCCTCTGTCCATAGCTTTTGTTATAGTGTTATGTCTTAGTTTTTCATGATGACTGTAAATACATCCAATGATGTAAATGCAAATGATGACAAATATCTCCAAGAGAAGGACACACACAAATATGTTTCTAGGTGGCATGATTACAGTAGTTACATGATGACATGATTACTGCAGTTATAAGATTACAGTAGTTTTGACAAACTTTTGACAGTAGTCTGACAACTCCTTAGAAGTTGTGACAGCAAAAAGCATTGTCTTCTGTGAGACAATACATGCAGCTGGATTAATTTCCTAAATGACAGTTGTGAATTTTCTTTATCTTATGTAGGTGTATGTCATGTTTAACTATTAAAGATTACCTGCCTTTTAATACTTAGTACATGTTTATTCCTTGTCAACAATTACTACATAGCTTTGATATAAGGTGATTTCCTGTCACTTAAAAAAAAGATCAACAACTACATATCACTATTTCTATAAATACACATGCTCTAAAGGGCTTTGGCTTCTATTATTTTCTAGATTTGCAAAAATAAAACCTGGAAACCCTGAATTAGAAGCCATAAATGCCAAATTAAAGAATACGTAAAGCCAACATTTCATAGTCCTGATATGTCTTCTGTACCATGTACTTGTATGAAAAAGTATGCTGTTCTCTTTGTATTGCTTCTAGGGATGCACCAATACCCTTTTTATAACACAAAGTATGAGTACTGATACTTTTTCTCAAGTACTCGCCAATACCAATTACCGATACCCATCGCCTAGGAAGAGTGGGTAAAGGGGTGGTTTGGGAGGTGGTGGTGGGGGTGGGGGGGCTGTTAGGGAGTGGGAGGGGTGGGAGGGTTGGAATGGAAAAGGCTGTGATAGCTGTGGGGGAAAGAGGATGAGGATGGGGGGGCCATTGGGAGACATGGGGGCAGAGGTGACAGCTGGTGGAGGGAAGGAAGAGGCAACAGGCAGAAGTGAGCACATTGACTGCAGACATGGTACAGGAGACAGTCAGACTGCAAACATGGTACAGGAGACAGTCACAGATTGCAGACATGGTACAGGAGATGGTCAGAGACTGCAGACATGGTACAGGAGACGGTCAGAGACTGCAGACATGGTACAGGAGGTGCTTAGAGACTGCAGACATAGTACAGGAGGTGGTCAGGGACTGCAGACATGGTACAGGAGGTGGTCAGGGACTGCAGACATGGTGCAGGAGACAGTAAGAGACTGCAGACATGGTTAATATGTACAGGATGGGATAATATTTACTGAATGGGGTAATATGTACAGGGGATAATATGTATGGGGAGGGTAATATGTATGGTGGGTAATATGTACAGAGGAGCTAATATGTACAGGAGGAGGTAATATTTACAGGAGGGGGATAATATGTTCAGGGTGGGTAATATGTACAGGGAAGGGCTAATATGTACAGGGGGGGGGGGGTAATATGTACAGGAGGGAGTAATATGTACAGGGAGGGGTAATATGTACAGGAAGGGGATAATATGTACGGGGTAATATGTACAGGGGTAATATGTACAGAGGGGGTAATATGTACAGAAGGGGATAATATGTACAGGGAGGGGGTAATATGTTCAGGAGGGGCTAATATGTACAGGGGGGAAATATTTACAGAAGGGTGTAATATATCTGTAACTGAGGCTGCACTATATACCCTGATCTGTGAGTGAGGCTGCACTATATACCCTAATCTGTGAATGAGGCTGCACTATATACCCTGATCTGTGACTGAGGCTGCACTATATATCCTGATCTGCTGAGTGAGGCTGCACTATATACCCTGATCTGTGACTGAGGCTGCACTATATACCTCGATCTGTGACTGAGAATGCACTATATACCTTGATCTGTGACTGAGGCTGCACTATATACCTTGATCTGTGACTGAGGCTGCACTATATACCTTGATCTATCAGGCTACACTATATACCCTGATCTGTCAGGCTGCACTATATACCCTATCTGTAATGTGGAGCTATATACTCTGATCCGTGAGGCTGAGCTGCACACTATGTCCTGTAATGCTGAGCTATATACTCTGTCCTGTGATGCTGAGCTATATACTCTGTCCAGTGATGCTGGGGCTGTATACTATGTGCTGTGATTCTGAGCTGTATACCCCTGACACTATGGGTGAAAGCAAGTGAAATAAAGGGGACAGAGTGAATAGATTCTATAAGGGGTGAGGCCTTATGAGAAGTGTGAGGAGTTAACAATGAAGGGTGAGGTCTGGCACCCTCCCATCCTAAAACTTCACAAGCTGCCAATGCCTAATATATACAACAATAATAACTTTCAGATGCAGAGGCCAAGGTAGCCTGTAGATGGCAATGTGCCTTTGTTTAATACTGTAATTTTTGGATACAAGTATACACATCAAAAGTAACACACATCAAAATCCCAACCCCTCCCCAACACACATACATTTTTCGTAAACTTGTTAGTCTATAGTAAAAAAAAAAGTCCTGGCGTCTGCCTCTTCCTGCCAGGTGTGATGCTGATGATAATTTGTTCCTGCTCTCTAGTATACAGCAAATAAAAAAAATATAAAAAGGTCACAATCCAAACAATTATAGGCATAAGCAAATCTAATCCATTAAGTGCACAGTAGATCTTCCCACTGAGAGTTCACCCTCTTTGACGTGTTTCAGCCTAATTGTGAAGGAGATGACGGAGGAAGCAGGGTAGAACATTTGTGGTCAAGAATGTTTTCTGATGGACAAAAGATACTTAAAGGATTGGGAGTAACAAATAAATACTGAAATATTGAATATATACAGAGAATTGTGGAGTCTTGATGGTTTTAAACAGCATTAAAATCCTTTTAATCTACCATTATTGTTGATTTAAATACTAACGTGCCTGCTAAGGGCTGACCCAAGGCAACATAACAATAATCTGAGAGCTACATGTAAGTAAAATTTTGTAAGCAGTTCTTTTAAAATGTTTCAAATCAACATATCTGTGTCCCTGTGTGGAAGTCTACATAGTATTACTGTACCTACTAACAATACTTAGAAACCGTTCACATCTGAGCATAGCAAAATTGTGGGCAGAATTACGTGAAATGTGCAACACACTTTTGGTGCCATTCATTGTTAATGGTAGCCAAATGCACTAAAGAAATGGCCATTTTGTTGAGAAACAAAAAGTCTGAAATTTTTTCTAAAACGTGCTATTCAAAAATGTGCAAAGGTCAGGTCCCAAAAGATGAACAGGAGTTACTTTAAAAAAGAAAAAAATTCAGGCACTTTATATAGTGCCGTCAATTTACACAGTGCTTTACATATATATTGTACTGTACATTCACATGTCTTGCATGTCTCTTCTGCAATAAAAAGCCTTCCTGCTAACAGTGAGTTACAGCAGAACTTTAGTTTTGCTTTAACATGATATAGTCATTTTCAATATTTTTAAATCTGCAGCTTCCATTAAATCAATAGCGGGTAATCCTACCATGAAGGTCCTTTCTTCCCTTGTTAGGGTGCGCTCTGTCCCTGTCCCCCTATAGTGCACCTGTATTGTCACCCTATCTACCAATGGAGATTACACAAGCATGTTCCACTGTTGTCATTATCAGGAAAACTGCCATGAAATTGACACGAAGCAGCTGCTGGAGTGCAAGCATGTAGACAGGAAGTAGTTGCAAAAGGCCACAGGTGAGTAGCAGTGCTAATATGCCACAAATTAATAATAAAAGTAAAAAAACAAATCTTGTATTGAGATGGCATTTGTTTATTAAATGGGGTTTTAGCAAACTAAAAGTAATCCAGTTCGACCCCTTTCACACCACACCGCCCATAGCGTGGGCGGTAAAACAGCGCTATTTTTAGCTGCGTTTTACCGCCGGCAATACGCCGCAATAGCGGCGCTTTGCCGGCGGTATTACAGTGCTGCCCCATTGATTTCCCTGACGAGCAGCGGTGGAGGAGCAGTAAACACATCCGCTCCTTCACCGCTCCAAAGAAGCTGCTGGCAGGACTTTTCCCTGAAGAGCGTCCTGCCAGCGCACCACTGCAGTGTGAAAGCCCTCGGGGCTTTCACACTACAGACAATGGCGCAGCTTTTTTAGGGCGGATTGCAGGGGCTATTTATAACGCTATAGCGCCTGCAAAACGCCCTGGTGTGAAAGGGGTCTTAGGGTTTACATGCACTTTATCCCCTTCATGACCAGACCCAATTTTGTAACTTTGCCGTGTGTTAGTAAAATTGTACACATTATTGCAACTACTTAGACCCCTTTCACACTGTCAGCATTTTTCAGGCGATACGGCGCTAAAAATAGCGCCTATATAGTGCTTCTTTGGAGCGGTGAAGGAGCGGTGAACTCATCAATCCTCCACTGCTCATCCACAGCTGCTCCCCATTGAAATTTTTTTTTTTTTTTACATGTAGCTTTCTTGCTATTACCATAACTTACCACCAAAGAACAATGCAAAATACATTTTACTGCTCCTGATGATCATAGCGATGCCACATATGTGTATAATATATCTGAAATACTGAGGTCAGGAGCAAATAAAGCAAAGTGCGTATGTGCATAACATGTCTAAATATTGAAATTAGACCTAAAGATAATAAACGAGTAATTCATATATCAACGGCAATAGTGCTGTGGTAAAGCATATAATATAAAGTGATAAAGTGCATGTAGCAAAAACAGCTTCGAAACCAATTGGGTTTAACCACTTTCAGACCGGACCAATTTGCTGGTCAAAGACCAGACCACTTTTTGCGATTCGGCACTGCGTCGCTTTAACTGACAATTGCGCGGTTGTGCGACGTGGCTCCCAAACAAAATTGACGTCCTTTTTTTCCCACAAATAGAGCTTTCTTTTGGTGGTATTTGATCACCCCTGCGGTTTTTATTTTTTGCGCTATAAACAAAAATAGAGCGACAATTTTGAAAAAAACGCATTATTTTTTACTTTTTGTTATAATAAATATCCCCCAAAAATATATAAAAAAACATTTTTTCCCTCAATTTAGGCCGATACGTATTCTTCTACATATTTTTGGTAAAAAAAATCGCAATAAGCGATTATTGATTGGTTTGCGCAAAAGTTATAGCGTTTACAAAATAGGGATAGTTTTATAGCATTTTTATTAATAATTTTTTATTATTTTTTTTTTACTAGTAATGGCGGCGATCTGCGATTTTTATTGTGACTGCGACATTGTCGGGGACCCATCGGACATTTTTGACACATTTTTGGGACCATTGTCATTTATACAGTAATCACTGCTATATAAATGCAGTGATTCCTGTGTAAATGACACTGGCAGTGAAAGGGTTAACCAGTGGGTGGCAGTGTAGGGGTTAAGTGTTCCTAGGGGTGTGTTACTAACTGTGGGGGGGTTGGGCTTTCATTTAGTGTACACTGATCTCTGCTCCAATCACATGGAGCAGAGATCAGCGTCACTAGTTGCTAGGCAGAACGGGAAAATGTTGTTTATACAGCATTTCCTCCATTCGGCCGCTCCGTGAGACGATCGCGGGGATGCCCGCGGCGATCGAGTCCGCGGGTCCCGCGACCGGACTCACGGGGGTCCCGACCAGCGCGGGAGCGCGCCGCCGGCAGCGCGCTCCCGATGGCACGGCGGCAACGAATATTGGACGTACATGTACGCCAATATGCCTGCCCGTGCCATGCTGTCGACGTACATCGTCGTGCGCTGGTCGGGAAGTGGTTAATCAAAGTGACCCATAGATAGTCCAATCGTGAATAATATAGTGAGATATCACAACCAAGTAAGATAGTGCAGTTGTATATTCACAGTGCCAAGACAACTCTCTCCGTTTCAGCATATACACTCAAGGAATAGATAGAGTCCACCATAGTGTAGTAGATTAAAATATTATCAAGTTTATTAAAACAATATCGAACTACTCTTCCCTGTTGAAGTCACGGGAAGTGACGTAACACGTAGGATACCGGAAGTGACGCCTACACCCGAGCTATACGCTCGCTGGCCTGTTTGCTGTGCGCTCTGTCCTCCCCAATTTTTGTGAGTAGTTCAATATTGTTTTAATAAACTTGATAATATTTTAATCTACTACACTATGGTGGACTCTATCTATTCCTTGAGTGTATATGTTGATAGTATCCACGGAGGAATCTGATGGATGACGGTGACGCTAGAGAAGTGTGAAGCTCCCTCTGTCTATCTCCAGAATTCAAGTGTTCCCCATTAGAAGCTATTTTGCTGTATACCTTACAGCAGTAAGGTAATTACCTGGTGTGGCCAGTACTAACACGTGGAGATCACCCAAACGGAGAGAGTTGGCTTGGCACTGTGAACACACAACTGCACTATCTTACTTGGTTGTGATATCTCACTATATTATTCATGATTGGACTATCTATGGGTCACTTTGATTAAACCCAATTGGTTTCGAAGCTGTTTTTGCTACATGCACTTTATCACTTTATATTATATGCTTTACCACAGCACTATTGCCGTTGATATATGAATTACTCGTTTATTATCTTTAGGTCTAATTTCAATATTTAGACATGTTATGCACATTTTTTAAGTAGCAAAGTTTGGCACCATTCCACGAGCGTGAGCAATTTTGAAGTGTGACATGTTAGGTATCTATTTACTCAGTGTAACTTCATCTTTCACATTATGAAAAAACATTGGCGTAACTTTACTGTTTTTTTTTTTTTAAAGCACAAAACTGGTTGTTTTAAAAAAAAAAAACATTCAAAAAATTGCTGCGCAAATACCGTGCAAGATAAAAAGTTGCAATGACCGCCATTGTATTCTCTAGGGTCTTTGCTAAAAAAAAATTATGTTTGAGGGTTCTATGTAATTTTCTAGCAAAAAAATTATGATTTTTACATGTAGGAGAGAAATGTCAGAATTGGCCTGATAGGCAAGTGGTTAAAGTCAAACAAATAACAAAGAGAATGTGCAAAGTGTAATGCCTGAAGACAGAAATTCTCTCTTAATTGATCTGCCTATAGCAAACTAAAATCAGATTGATTACTCTGGGCTACTCTACTAAGCAAGGTCTCGATTCTCTCAGGCAGGACTGTTTCAGTGAATAATTCTATACCTAAAAGGTTCAGCCAATGCACCTTGGTTGTAACATAAATTATAACGGAATGCATGCTGATAGTGTAAAACATTCTAGAATTGTGTTTATTTTTCTAATGATAACAGAAAGGTTTCTTGATGCTATAAGAAGTACCTGCTCATAAAGTCACCTTAAAGAGATAATAAAGTTTCTCTTTTTTTTTTCAATAACAAACATTTTATACTCATCTGCTCTGTTCAATATTTTTGCACAGAGCAGCTCTAATCCTTCTCTTCTTGGGTCTCCGTTGGTGCTCCTGGCTCTTCCTGCCTTCGAGCATCACCCCTAGCAAGCGGCTTGCTGGGGAAGGGGACACGGGACTTGGGCGGGCTCACTCCAGTGTCTATTGACCCACACAATGTGGCTCTGGGCCCCGCCTTGCTGCTCCCTCATTATTGGATTTGATTGACAGCCGCAGGAGCCAATGGCTCTCACTGAGTCCAGTAAGGAAGCAGAGCGAACTGCTGGACTGAGATCAGGCACAGGTGAATATTTGGGTATGCTATAACAAATATATAAGCGGGGGAGATGTACCTAAAGGTTTTTTAACTTAATGCAGAGAATCCATTAAGGTTAAAAACCTTTATTCATTACAACCACTTTAAATGTAATGCAACATTAAACTGGATAACACATTTCCTTTTCAAATACCATTAATGATCTTTAATGGTCAAAACACAGATGCAATTTACTATAGGTTGTGGGAAAGTCAATGAAAAAATAGCTAAATGCTGTTAGATTTTCCTTCCACTAATTGCCTGTAAATCTACATATTTATTCTTTTAGGTAGAAATATGAAGTGTACATCTCTTAAAATGTTACAATTATATTTGCAAACATACAGACTAGCAAGGGATATTTTTTTTATAGCACAACATGGGGAAATAATGTAGTTATAAAGGCAATTTGTGCACCAGTAACTACCATAATGTGCAGAGCTATTTGTGAAAACACTGATCCATCAGATTGTCACCGGTATGCCAATATTCCAAATAAACTTTTATTGAGTAATATGTTTCATTTATAAGGAATCTCATCTATCATGCATAGCTGTGAAGGTAAGATCCTTCTCTTCTCTGCTATGTTCTCAGGAGTCGTTTTTCTTTGTCAACTGGCATGTGTGTCACCTCCAGAGCCAGAGAATTCTCGGGAGTGCCAACAAAAGCACAATTTTGCAAGGCTCTGAGATGATATTGTCTCGTTTACCACACTGGTACTGGGCAAAATAATACATATTACCAATATTCTATTCTTGTAATATGCCCATACACTATATGAGTGTTTACATAAGTACTGACGTATAAATGAGTACAGTCGTATCATGTCTATGAGTGGCTATCTGTACAAAGCACCTTGTCATCCATGGTGGGGGAAATACTAACTGTAACACAAGGGCATACTTTATTTGTTACTACTTTATAACAATTAAGTTGGTAATGTGCTGAATTTAGAAATGACAGGGACTTCAGTAAACCAGTGGCAGCGTTGAGCTAGAATACATTTTATGGCTGTAGGTCAGTGGTTGCCAACTTAGAAGGTATATGGAGCCTGATGTCTACCAAAGGGCAGCATATAATAATTATTATATGTAATGATGCAAAAGACTGTTGAAGACTTAAGGATAGTACACATGGGCCGAATACCGGGCGGCATTGGCCCGTGTGTACTGGCGTCGGGTCGGCTTCTGTCATAGGGGCACGGCGTCCACCTGTCAGAGACTGTGCTAAATGAATGCTTGTAGATTAGAGTCATTCTGTAGGTGACAGTCAGAGAAGAGACTGAGGACATGTCACATGAAACTGCTAGTGACCACAGCCCTATTACAAAGCAAAGCTCCCATGCTGGGTTTCCAAGGACCACACTGCAAACTCCAAGAGGCCACAGGTTTGAAACCAGGGCTGTAACAGGTTTGTAGTATTGTGTAATGAATCTTATAAATCTCTCATTGCTACATTTATTATCTATCTTTAAGGGCTGTTTGTGTCCTTGTCATAACATTTTATCTCTGAGATAAGGAGCTTTGAAATCCTTTTCCCTATGTCCCCTTTCTCTGAACTTGTTTAGTAGTTGTTTAGCTTATTATTTGAATGTTGCATCAATAGAGCAGTTTCTTGATATTCTCTGGTATTGACTAATGGGAGTACCACACATACGACTAGGACTATAGAAGCGAGGGGGAAGCCCATAGAGTTAAACAGGCTGCCCTTTGAGCGATAAATGCAGCAGAGTAGCTCATAGGGCATTTTGGCGTGTTGTGGTTTGCATGTTTCTTTTTACTGCATGTTTTGATTCATTTGTCAAGCATTTTTTGCACGTTTGAGGTGCCATTAATTGACGGCACCTAAAGTGTAACTAGTTAATTTTAGGTGTATAAAGTTGGCCATATACTGTAAAATCTGATTTTATAATCTCTGTACACTCTCATTTAAATTAACCAAGACTGTATAATAGAACACACCTATCTATCCAACCACTCTGTATCCAATCAGTTAGGCCCCCTGCACTAAATAGTTGATGGTAGATCTAAAGCAATCAGATTGTATAGTGTATGGTGAGCTTTATGGACTTTCAGGGACACACTTCTCCTGTTTTCAATACTACAGCTCTGCTCCTTACATGCTGTTATGTGATCACTCAGCTCCTGCACATGCTGTTAAATGAATGATTTATGCAAGGAGAAGGTAAGTTACAAAAGTATCGATCAGCAGAGTAAAACACTGGGTATGGATGGAGAGAGAACAATGCTCACTGCCAAGGTTTGAATAAGGCTGGGTTCACGCTATTGCAAATTGGATTACCTTTCTTACCTTTTAGGCCGCGTACACACGGGCGGATTGTCTGCCCAACTAAGTTCGTCAGACAATCCGACAGACAGTCCGTCCAACATTTGAATGAACGGACTTGACCACACACGATGAACAGACAGTCCGCTGAAAGCTTGCGCGATGACGTGTACAGCACGTACGACGGGACTAGAAAAACGACGTCCAATACACTGCAATGCAACCTTCGGCCGTGTAAATCCTTTCTGAGCATGCGCCATACTTAGTGCGTCCAACTTGCCTACACACGAGCGGACTGTCCGCTGAAACCAAGTTTGGATGGACAAAACCAAGTTTGGACGGACAAAATTACGGAAATTCCGAAAGACTTTGTCCGTCAGACTGTCCGCTGAAAAAGTCTGCTGAAGCCCACACACGAGCGGATTGTCCGCTGAAACACGGTTCAGCGGACTAAGTTGGGCAGACAATCCGCCCGTGTGTACGCGGCCTTAGATGTTTCTCAAGAGAAGGTGTCATGACTGCAAGGTTTTTTTTTAACAATGCTACAGGAAGCCTGCCCCAAGTCTGTCCTTATTTTAAAAAAAATACAATGCAAGAAGCCCAGCATTTAACCGATTGTTAGGACAGACAGTATTCAAGTCTAGTTACAACTGATAATGAAGATCTGCCTGCACAGTACAGACAGGGTCAATTATGTCAAACACAGCTGTTCAGCTCCCTCATACTATCTAAAAAAGATAAGCTGCAATTTCTTTAGTATTTTTTAAGTTATGCTACAGTTGTGCTCATAATTTTACATACCCTGGCAGAATTTATGATTTCATGGCCATTTTTCTGAGAATATGAATGATAACAAAAAAAAAAATTCTTTCACTTATGATTAGTGTTTGGGTGAAGCCATTTATTATCAATCAACTGTTTGCTCTTTTTAAAATCATAATCACAACAGAAACTGTTCAAATGACCCTGATCAAAATTTTACATACCCTGGTCATTTTGGCCTGATGCACACAAGTTGACAAGTTTACAATATGCCAAACAGCACAGAGACAAGCCTCAAACATTCTGGCACAAAGTCATTTGGAGTGACAAGACCAACATTTTGCTTTTTGGCCACAACCATAAATGCTAAATTTGGAGAGGAGTCAACAAGGCCTATGATGAAAGGTACGGAGGCACAGGAAATTTGGTCAAAATTGTTGGTAAGATGAATGCAGTATGTTATCAAAAATACTGGAGGAACGTTTGCATTCATCAGCCAGGAAGCTGCGCATGGGATGTACTTGGACATTCCAACATGACAATGATCCAAAACTCAAGGCCAAGTCGACCTGTCATTGGCTGCAGCAGAATAAAGTGAAGGTTCTGGATTGGCCATCTCAGTCTCCTGACCTCAATATCATTGAGCCACTCTGGGGAGATCTCAAACATGCAGTTCATGCAAGACAGCCCAAGCATTTACAGGAACTGGAGGCTTTTTTCCAAGAGGAATGGACAGCTTTATCATCTGAGAAGATAAAGAGCCTTATTCACTAATACCACAAAAGACTTCAAGCTGTCATTGATGTTAACTGTTTCCCAACCAACTGCTGCAGTTATACTGTGGCAGGTTGGCTCCCCTGCGTGAGCCGTCATAGCTATACGTCGGCTCGTGGGGTCAGGATAGCAGGCACCCATCCCCGTCTGCACAATGGGGGTGCCAATGCTCGTGGCCGATGGTTGCGATGACCGCCGGCCATGAGCGATTGTGAGCAGGAGACACAGAACTGGTACGAGTGTGTGTAGACACACACTTCACTGTTCTGATCTGACAGGAGTGACAGATTGTGTGTTTCTTTTAGCTAGGAACCACGATCCGTCAGTTCCTCTAGTCAGTCCCCTCCCCTTCAGTTACAATCACCTCCCAGAGAACACAGTTAATCCCTAGATCACCCCCTAGTGTTACCTCCTTCACTGCCAGTGATATTTTTACAGTATTTTTATAGCACTGATTGCTGTATTAATGCCAATGGTCCCAAAAATGTGTCAAAATTGTCCAATATGTTCGCCATAATGTTGCAGTCCCGATAAAAATCGCAGATCACCGCCATTACTAGTAAAAATAAAATAACAATAAAAATGCTATAAATCTATCCCCTATTTTGTAGACGCTATAACTTTTGCGCAAACCAATCATTAAAAACACTTATTGCGATTTTTTTACCAAAAATATGTAGAAGAATACATATCGGCCTAAACTAAGAAAAAAAATGCTTTTTTAAAAAAAAAAATGGGCATATTTATTATAGCAAAAAGTACAAAATATTGTGTTTTTTTTCAAAATTGTCGCTCTTTTTTTGTTTATATTGCAAAAAATAAAAACCGCAGAGGTGATCAAATACCACCAAAAGAAAGCTCTATTTATGGGAAACAAAGGATGTCAATTTTGTTTGGGTGCAACGTCACACGATGGTGCAATTGTCAGTTAAAGTGACGCAGTGCCGAATCGCAAAAAGTGCTCTGGTCAGGAAGGGGGCAAATTCTTCCGGGGCTGAAGTGGTTAAAGGGAACAATACATGGTATGAAGAACTGGGGTGTGTAAACTTTTGATCAGGGTCATTTGTTTAGTTTCTGTTGTGATTATGATTTAAAAAAAAAATAGTAAACATAGTTGATTGATAATAAATGGCTTTAGCCAAACACTAACCATGAGTGAAAGAAAAGTTTTTGTGTTATCATTCATATTCTCAGAAAAATGGCCAAGAAATCATAAATGCTGCCATAGTATGTAAACTTATGAGCACAACTGTATATGAATAGGGACATGTAACAAATATAAAGTGGGATTTATCCCAATTTTGCTGTAGTAGTGAAAATACACTTTGGTGCAAGTTGTATGAATGCGCCCCTTTACCCCCCAAGTGCAGTACATCTGGTCCTTACCTACATCCGCTAGTGATCTTAACTATGCAGCCATCTATTCCTATGGGGAGAAATAGACCCTTCAGAACTACAGAAGACCGCCATCAGAACAACTCTACCTGGTTCTATACTCACCTTAATCTTTGATTGCTGTACAGGACCATGTTGGCTGCACTCAGCGGGAAGTAGGGGGGGGTGCTAACCTCAACCCTACTGCTACAGACAGTAATTATGTAGCTATCAGGAGGAAGAAACAGTGACAGTGTATGGGAGACAAGGAGATCAGACGTCTGAAAGTGCTGATTTCCTAGCTGACTTCAGTAGACCATTTCTCATCAACTGAGCAGCGTTAAGTGGCGTGGGCAGCAGGAGATTCAAGTATTTCGTTTTTTCTTTACAGAACATAAATCATGGGACTAGGTCTCTTTTAAGGTCAGCCTTTCCTTTAAAACAGTACCCTGGGTAGAGTTCCATGACAGGGTCTCTTTAAGCTAGCAGGGTTCTTCTTTAAGTTAGTGTTCTGTTCTTTCATACCAGTTTAAGAATATGAAATTTGTATAAGATGTTTTATCATATTGTATAAACAATTTTGTCATTATCAATTTAGCAAAAATAAACATATGGTCTTAATAATGTTAATTACAATGAAATTAGATAATAACTACAGGAAGTCACCCATGTATTAAGCCTTTCTGAATAAACTCACAATTTCTGCTTTTGACTATAACTTTAGTATTTATAAACATTTGCTAACAAATTACCTATAAACATTTTTACATAAAATTTGTTTATGCAAGTAGTGAATAATTGAATTATATGAAACATTTTAATCTATATAACATTGCCTTTTACTTCAATCCACATGCTTAAGAATGCATCACTGAGCATGTTTTCTATTTTTTTGGCACCACTATAATGCTTGAGGCTTAGATGTCAGTTTGAGAGTGTGTCACAATGGTATAATGTAAAACAGATTATTTTTGTAGGTATTGAGTTATGTTACAATAGATAAAACATCAGAGACGAGCAAACTTCGTAAAATTTGTAGTGCTAGCGATTTACCCGATCTGCTTCACTGTGTTTCATTTTGCTGATCTGATGGTATTTTTTCCACAGGTGCTTTTTACTATTTTTTTACAAAATTCAGTCCTCCCCTCCCCCTACCCCCTTCACTAGCTCACCAGATATATATGCAACCACCCTTATAGAAAGAGGATTGAAAGTATGCTGCCCACTGCAGTGTCTTTCAGCACCCTTCAGACTTAACAAGTTCACCAGGAACTTCCAATATAGTTACATAGTTACATAGTTAGTCTGACTGAAAAGAGACACAAGTCCATCTAGTTCAACCAATCCTATGTTCGATCTCATCTTTACAAAAAAAAAAGACAATTAGGGGGTCTTAGTACTATAGTTTTCAACCACAGTCTAAAGGAGTCTCTTAGGGATTTATTATTGTAACTAGAACATGGAATTCTGTAAGATTCCTGTGGTCCAATTCTCATGCTGTCATTCATAATTAGTTTACCTAGTTAATAGAAAATGTAACATTTCTGATCTGCTGAACCTGATCAGCTAATCAGGATTTTTCAACCAAGTGATCTGTTCAACTTTAACTTATATTAGATAGGCTTAGCAAACCACTGTCAAATTTCTACCCTCTGGTCAAATTAAGCCTGTTGGAGATTGATGAAAAAGCTTGTTTCTCTCTCTGCTGTGGAAAAGCCAAGCTAATTGTGAAGGAAAAAACATTAATGCCATAGGCAAATTTAACTGATGCTGTGTGTGAAAATTGTTCAGCCCCATAAATCAATGTACAATTTAGAGGTATAGCTCAAGATTTTCATTTCTATAAGTTGTATTTTTTCATAGAATTCAAGGAGCTATACACTGACATCATGCCATCACTTCTGGTCTCAGAGCTGGCAGCCATCTGAGTAAGTGTACTGCTGTAAATTATTTTACTGTTCGGCATCTGGATGTTTATAGTTTTTATGTGATTCTTACATATTATTAATAAATTACTATACTATATCTGGCTCGTTCCTATTTGGCACCTTACACGAGTGCCTCTTTTCCATCTAGTGACGTTATGGTCTTTTCCAAATCTCCCCCAGTGGTAGGCTGCTGCTACAGTCTAAGGACCTCAGGTGGATGGATAAAGCCGGATGTCCATAGAGTGTAAGTTGAAATTCATAATTGATGATTCCCAATGCGTGACTTGCTGAGTTGGCAGCTGGTGACTGGGGATTGTGGTCTTACACCCATTTACACGTGGTGTGTCCCTTTTTTGAATGGTGGAAGCAACACACATTTCTGAAGCCAAAGGACTTTTTAGTTTATTTATGAATTTTCTTGGTTGTGATTTCACATTTTTATGCACATGATTTATAGTGAATGTTGCAATGTATTGTTTACTTGAATATTTGATTGGCTGATGACATATTAGGGCGCTGCAGTTTTATTATTGTATTTTTTCATGTTACCCCCAAAGCTACATGATAAGGAGCCACTCCCTCTTTATTGCCATTGGTACATGTCCCCCATTGCAGTTCTCAGCTTCCCGTGCTTTTTTTTCACAATAGCTTGCATTTTAGATCTAAAATCTACCAGAATTGCTTAATAAGATTCAAACTCATAAACGTTAAGGCAGTGTATAGCATCATTCTGCTGTGACTCCAAGGATGACATTGTTGTACCTTGGCAAGGGATGCTAAAGTGATGTAATACTGAAGTGAAGTTGAACAGGGATACCTTATTTTGGTAACTATACATTACTATATAAAGAGTGGTAGAATAATACAAATCAGAGCTGTCTCTAACAAGACAGTCTATCCTCAATATATCAGTCTAAACGAAAGTCTATCTCCAAATGAGCAATATCTGAGCAATATCTAACTGACCTTCTCTAAGATAGCAATCTCTAATAGAGCAATATTTTTTTAACATGGCAGTCTCTCACAGGGCAATCATTGTCTTTCACATTGTAGTTTCAAACCAGGGAGGCCCCTTTGGAGGCGGAGCCCCCATGACTCCTCACTGAAAATCAGTTGTCCGCCTCCTGAGCAACCACAATTCCCCTGTCAACTGATAAGCATAAGCTGTCCTCCTAAAATGAAGACTGTCCACCCCCTGAATAATTGTCTATGCAGTTAACTATTCTCCCACCTACCACTTTCCTCAACGTGAGGGTCACTTGCACTGCACTCTTCAAAGCTTCAGTTGGACTGCGGAGTACTTTTAATGATTAGCATCAAGAACTCCTGTTTCTCAAAACCACTCAAACATGTTTTAAAAAAGTTGCAAATTTTGGGTTTTAACAAAGCAAAGGGTTGTGACAGGTAATGTTTTGACCTAGCTCCACCTTTTGTTACACATCCACAGACAATTTAGTTTTTACGTGCAGAAATCACACAGTGTTTATCAAGTATTACATGTGCCTATTTACTGAATGTACTTAATGTACTAACAACTTATGCTATCGCTTTTTTTTTTTTTTCACACATGTCTTTAGGCTGGGTTCACACTGGCGCGGCTAGGAGAACCGGATGTGATTCGCACCGCACTGCAGTGCAAATCACATCCGATCTCTGTGTGATGCGAGTTCAGCCATACAGATAGTATGGCTGAATTCGCATCGCACCCGCCGCAAACTCGCACGGGACCCTTTTTTTGGTCCGCAGCAGAATCGGATCGCATGGGTGTTCACACCATGCGATCCGATTCCTGTCTGAGTTTGCAGATCGCACTGCGATATGCGAACTGATCTGGGGGTGTCATTAAGGTTTCACTGACACTCCCAGCAGTCCGCATAGGGCAGTGTGAACTGCCGGTGGGAGGCATGCGATGTGGGAACCCGCCGCGGATTTGCGGCGTTCCCGCATCGCTTCAGTGTGAACCCAGCCTTAGAGTGATGATTAAACAACCATAAAGATTAAAACAGCCATAACAGCTAGTGACAGCATCCCATCACTGAATTATATTTATTATTATATTATTATAATCATAATTTCCATAACTCAGTAATTACTATCTTATATGGGTAAATGAAAACATTTGTCTTGTGCATATTGACTCAGTATTGACTCAGCAGCACATATTTCAGTGCTGATAACTGATAATAACTGATAACTGATAAATAACGATTAACACATTTTAAATTTAAATTTGAAATCACTAACTAAAGAAAAAAAATGCACACTGGATTCCTAAGAATACATGAGGTTTGAATATATTTAAGATGGATTCTGAAAATGAATTGACAGGAGTGACTTGGTTTGAAGTAATGTAGACTCTCAAGATGAATTATGCATTAAAAACCACGTTATTATTTATTTGGAACTCATTTCTGCTGTCACTAATATTACAAACCATTTTGCCAAAGCAAAGGGATAAAAACTATGTGAACCCCCCCAGAAAAGTATATATGGCATAAAAACTCAAGCAAAAACAAACAGATTGTTTGTTTATGTTAGAATTTCATACTTTCTCTGTCAGGTTTAACTGAAAATGATGTTACTCTGACTGGTATTATATAAGTCAGCCAGTGAACTGTAAGATTCAGAGCACAGCCATTTAAGCATAAATAATTCATCGGGAAAAGAGGAAGCTTATTTTTCATCCATTTAGCAATGTTTGTTAACTATTACAATGTTGCAGACTTAATGATGACAAATCTGCAATCACTATATTTATTTAACCTTTATATAAACATGAAATCATGAAAAAATGGAAATATTTAAATTCAAGTACCTAAAAATAAATACATTTTGATTTATGTGAAGAAAAACCCATACAACTACTGCTCCTATTTTATTACCATAGTATTTGATCATTAATGTAAACACTGCTTGTAAAAAGTAGCATTAGTAGTAGCATGCAGTAACTATATAATATAACAAAATAGTGTTATCTTATGCCATAAGCATACAGTAACATATCTCCAAAAAGATGCTGTTTAGTGTCAGCTGCATGTCTTAACTTAGGGCAACCCCCACTTACCTTTAGGGTGAATTTAGGCTGTTATGCATGTGCAATGCAAGTCAGTGATGCAACATAGATACCTATGCCCTGTGAATGGCATGGCACCTACTATCTATCCAGGTCCTGCATTGTACCTGAAGATGCAGAGGATCCACCCACAACCTGGGGATGTCAGAGAGCACCGACTGCTGAGGGGAGTGAGGAATCGTTTAATCATCCTCTAGACAAAGTGAGCATCACTGCATGGGTTACTTTTTCTACAACCCAGAAATCAGCTTTAAGGCCCCTACACAGGATCAGAAAACAAAAAATTCCACTTTCGAATGGATCATGCGATAATTGGATCGTTAGTACTGAGGTTTTGAGAGCCGATCATTCCCACTCATCTGATATTATCCGATTGGACATGCACAAAAAAGTTTCAGTAATCAGTACAGTTGTCCTTCGAGAATAAAATAAAAATACATTACAATACATGACATCACTTCCGATTTTTTATATCTGTCGTACGAGAATCTTCGTAACTTTAGTAAACTCTTAATGTTCGATATGCGACTAGCATGCAAAAAAAAAACGTATGGCCCGTTGTTCAATTTTCAGATTGTGTGTACGAGGCTTTAAAGCAGGGGTCTCAAACTGGCGGCCCTCCAGCTGTTGCAAAACTACAAGTCCCATCATGCCTCTGCCTGTGGGAGTCATGCTTGTAACTGTCAGCCTTGCAATGCCTCATGGGACTTGTAGTTTTGCAACAGCTGGAGGGCCGCCAGTTTGAGACCCCTGCTTTAAAGTGATACTTAACTCCCTCCCACACTCAATTTTTTCCCCACTTGCCTACAGTACTGTGGTGTTCTTCAAAGCACATACTCACCCATACCAAATCTGCCACTGTCCCACTGTGATTCACTATTCAGGTGCCACACAATAGGTCCCATGCCACCATCTTGGTCTTCTACAGCTGGCTGTCACTTCCGGGTGAAGGCAGACAGTTTTTTTTTTCGTTCCTCAATAGGTTTTTATTCATAGTTTGCCAATACAAGAAAAGGGAGAACAAGAGCACCTAAAAGGTGTTACATAAAACATATGAAGTATATCACACGGTTCGGCAACCAGTTCTGATAATGTCCTGAACCTGCTTCTGGACCACCAACCAGACCACCCGCACCATTGCTCTGCTGTGCCGATCCTCCTGGGAGATGTCATGTAACAACCCAAGCAGGCTGCAGGATCAGGTACATGTCATTCTGGCCTGGGTCAAAATGAAGGAATGTGAGGGGCTAAAAATTTAAATAAACTAAAGATAGTAAAAAAAAATCTGCTTGTGGGGGTGACTGTTAAAGCAGAACTAACTTCCTTTTGGGAGTTTAGTTCTGCTTTGAGTAATATATTTTGAAAAAAAAGTTTTACAGAAATCTGTAGAAACACACAGGGGAACGCATGTGTTGTTTTTTTTCTACTTATTTCAGTACTTGTTTGCCAGTGGTAGGCCTGAATGACCATGCTTGTCTCAAAGGACTCCTGTGTTTGATGCAAGTATTAGACAACATATTTTTGCACCACACTGTAACAAAATGTGTTGTTAATTTTACAGAAAGAGTCTTGAGTTTTACCCAGACAGTTGAAGTTGCACTTCTTAACAGAGGCCACCACATTCTGCTACCATTACCAGTTTGCACTTGGAGGTCACTCACCAGGCATTCTTACTTATTAAACCTTTCTGTATTTCTGAGAGATATTTACTTTGCTTGATCAAAGAGCTGATCTCCTTGAAAAGATAGAGGGGCTTTTAAACTAGGCGATGGGGGGGAGGGTCCAAAGGTAGAGATAGTCAGCGTGGAACATATTCCAGAGGGTAGTATTGGGGGCATTAGTGGTAGGCTGACTAAAGCACATAAACCCAAGGTTAGTATAGTAACAAGTCGTATTTGCAATCTCAGAATACCCAATAAGAGGACAATATGCGACCGGTCTAAACTACGTGGCAAGTTCACCAATACCAGGAGACTGGGGAACAAGATGGGAGAACTAGAGATACTGTTGTACGTGGAGGATTTCGATTTTGTGGGAATTTCAGAGACTTGGTTCAACAGCTCTCACGATTGGATGGCAACCATTCAAGGGTATTCCCTTTATCGCAGGGATAGAGAAGGTAAAAAAGCAGGAGGGGTATGGCTGCATATCAAGACTAATGTACAAGTGAATGCGAGAGATGACATCACTAAGGGAGCTAGGGAGGAGGTGGAATCCTTGTGGGTAGAGCTCCAAAGGGATGAATAATAATGGGAGTATGCTTTAGGACCCCTTATCTGAAGAGGGGGGGGGTGGACCTCCTATCACAATTTGGATTAGCAGCAAGGATGGGAAGTGTCATCGTAATGGGGGATTATAATTATCCAGGCCTAGACTGGGCAGAAGGAACCATGCATTCGTCTAAGGCTCACCAGTTCCTAAATGTCTTGCATGAAGATTTCATGAGTCAGATGGTAGACACACCAACGAGAAACAAAAGTTACTAGACCTACTGTTTACCAACAATACAGACCTGATCACGGATGTGGAAATAAGGGGCAATTTAGGAAAGAGCAATCACAGGTCAATTACATTTAGTATAAATCACACAAATAGGAAACATAAGGGGAATACAAAGACACTGAATTTCAAAAGAGCTTCTTTAAACTAGGAACCTTGCTAGAAGATATAAATTGGGATAGAATCTTAGGAACAAATAACACACAGAGGTAAGATGGGTTTGCTTTAAGAGAATATTAAATAAGGGCATAAACCAGTACATCCCATTGGGGAATACGTTTAAAAGAGCGAACAAAAGCCCTCTCATAGCTTAACTCCAATGTAAAAAAGCATATAAAATCAAAGGAGACGGCCTTCAAAATATACAAGACTGAGGGATCATCATCAGCATTCAGACTTTACAAAGAATGCAACAAGAAATGTAAGGGTGCAATTAGGGATGCTAAGATAGAACACAAAAGACACATAGTGGAGGAGAGCAAAAAAAAAAATCCCAAGAAATTCTTTAAGTATTTAAACAGTAAAAAGGGAAAAAGGACCATATTGGCCCCATAAAGAATGAGGAAGGAAATCTGGTTACAAAGGATGGGGAGATGGCAAGGGTACTGAATTTATTCTTCTCCTTAGTCTTCACAAGAGAATCAGAGGGCTTCAGTAACCAAAACTGCAGTGTTTATCCTCATGACACATCACAGGAAGCACCCTCATAGCTAACAGAGGAAAACGTAACATTAATAAGTAACCGGGATCAGATGGCTTGCACCCGAGCCATCCAGTTAGTAGACTGACAGTCTACTAACTGGAATGGTGGCAGTTGATTGGAGAAAAACCAATGTAGCACCAATATTTAAAAAAGGGCCAAAATACATCCCTGGGAATCACAGATCCGTTAGCCTAACATCAATAGTATGAAAGCTCCTGGAGGGGAAGATGAGGGACTGTATACAAGATTTTAGTAATGAAAACAGTATCAGTAGCAGTAATCAGCATGGATTCATGAAGAATTGTTCTTGCCAAACCAATCTATTAACCTTCTATGAGGAAGTGAGCTGCCAGATAGATAAAGGATGGCCCGTAGACCTGGTGTATCTGGATTTTGCAAAAGCATTTGACACAGTTCCCCATAAACGTTTACTGTACAAAGTAAGGTTTGTTGGCATGGACCATAGGGTGAGTACATGGATAAAAAAACTGGCTACAAGGGCAAGTTTAGAGGGTAGTGATAAATGGGGAGTACTCAGAATGGTCAGGGGTGGAAAGTGGGGTCCCCCATGGTTCTCTGCTGTGACAAATCCTATTTAATTTGTTCATAAACGACCTGGAGAATGGGGTAAATAGTTCAATCTCTGTATTTGCAGCCAATACTAAGCTAAGCAGGGCAATAACTTCTCCGCAGGATGTGGAAAAATTACAAGAAGATCTGAACAAATTAATGGGGTGGGCAAACACATGGCAAATTAGGTTTAATGTGGAAAAATGTGGGTGGCAAAAATACGAATGTAATCTACTCACTGGGGGGAGAACCTCTGGGGGAATAAAGAATGGAAAAGGACCTGGGGGTCCTAGTAGATGATGGGCTCAGCAATGGCATGCAAGCTGCTGTTAACAAAGCAAACAGAATATTGGCACGCATCAAAAAGGGCATTAACTCAAGAGATAAAGTGATAATTCTCCCATCCTACAAAACTCTGGTTCGGCCTCACCTGGAGTATGCTGTCCAGTTCTGGGCACCAGTTCTCAGGAAGGATGTACTGGAAATGGAGCGAATACAGAGAATCGTGACAAAGCTAATAAAGGGACTCATTACATTTAGAAGAAATAAGGTTTAACCTTAAACTGCGTAGAGTGTTCTTTACTGTAAGAGCAGCAAGGATGTGGAATTCCCATCCACAGGTGGTGGTTTCAGGGGGGGAGGGGCATCGATAGTTTCAAAAAACTATTAGATAAGCACCTGAACGACCACAACATATAGGGATATACAATGTAATATTGACTATTTTAACAAGTGGACCTTTACTTATTCCTTCCTCCCATTCTACCAGCTTCAGGTGCATGCAAACATAGGCATAGTATAAAAGAAGCGGGAGACAACCATATCGCTAAACTGCATATATTAAAACATGTAATTAAAACCAGAATAAAATCACATTTGGTAAGGATAAATGTTAAACCAGTTAGGATCAGTACAACCACACACACTGTGTGTGCACACGTCCACGTGTGAGGAAGACACTGTACAGTTGCTTCACCCTTCTACCCTGTCCACCTTTGGCTGATCCCTGAAAATCATCTCTTCAGAGATGATTAGCCCACCTCCTCCAAGAAAATGTACTTTTTTTCACACAGAATATGTGCCATTTTATGTTGTTAAAACTGTTCTAATTCTCTTATTGTCAGGGAAATAGGCGTAACCTCGCGAGGTACGATCGTGTTAGCGCGTCGGCGCTCATGGAGGCGCAATGTGGTTCCCAGACGAACGCCCGATGTTGCATCCGATCGAGTGCGAGTACGCGGTGTAGGACGAGCGCATAACGTTACACGTCATAGGCGTACGAACGCGATGGCGCGCTCACGACGTAACCCAAGCACCGTGCCTATTTAAAAGTTCACCTGACAGTGCCGCATCGCTGGATTATCGTCAGCTTCTCCTGAGTACCTGTGCCCGTGATTCCTGCTGTTTGATCTCCTGTTTACCGACCCGGCTTGTTTGACCTGCTTCTGTTGTTCTCCTGGCTCCGACCTCTGGCTTGTACCCGATATTCCTTGTCTGCTCCCAGCACCCGACCTCGGCTTGGCTTGGCTTCTGCTCTCCGGTCTCCAGCTCAGGACCCGTTGCTCTGACCTCTGGACTGATCTCCCGTGTTTGACCCTCGGCTTGGCCTTGACCCTGCCTTTGGACTTCCTTGCACAGTTGCCCCCGGAGACTGGTCTTCTCAGCTCTTCCATCTACTACTGCTACCCGGCAACCTGTGCTACTGTGGGCACTGCATCCCTGTGTCATCTTCAGGGTTGTACTGCACTCGGCCGCAAGGGGAGCCCTCTCAGCATCTCGGCCTCCTTACCTTGATTGTGACAGTATAATCCAGCCATGTCAGAGGCCGACAGAGGTAACTCCCCGATGGAGGCCATCCTACAGGAAGTTATGGCCCTTACCCCAGCGATTGAGGGACTCCAAGAGAAGTATCTCCGGCTGAAGGAACATCTACAGCACTCTCCTGAGCCACCCATCCCCTCCGGCCAAGGTTCTACCACTATAATTACAACCTCTCCAGAGCCACGAGTCCCTGCACCAGAGTATTTCCATGGGGACCGAAGAAAATTTAGATCCTTCAGGAACTCATGCTATTTATACTTCTCCCTGCAACCTCAGACTTTTGCTTCTGAAGTAACCAAAGTGTGTTTTACCATTTCTCTACTAAGGGACGATCCCCAGACATGGGCCCACGGCCTACTAGAGCAACGCAGCTCTTTCATTAATACTTTGGATCAGTTTTTTCAAGCTATGGCTCGCTTATATGATGACCCCTTTCGGACAGCTACAGCTGAAGCAACCCTGTACTCCCTTCGTCAGGGTGAGCGGCCTGCGGAGGACTATACAGTGGAGTTCTGTACTTGGTCTACAGATGCTGGCTGGAATGAGGCAGCTCTAAAATATCAATACCGGATGGGGTTGTCAGAAGTCCTCAAGGATGAGCTAGCCAGATTAGAGGTTCCCCCAACACTTGAGGATCTTATCCGACTTACCATTCAGCTTGATAGGCGCCAGTCTGAACGCGCTCGGACTCTTAATCCTATCCAGGCTCCACCTTCGGTCTGCCCGATGGCAACCTCTGTTCCGAATGGCCTGTTCCGCTCCTCCTTAACCACTGAAGAAAGACTTCACCGCCGACAGGCACACCTTTGCTTCTATTGTGGGGAGTCAGGACATTTTATAAACAACTGTCCCACAAGACCAAGTAAACCGACCCTCTGTACTCCATTTCACCTCCAAGTAACGAAGCCCGCTTCAGCCCACATCACCCTTCCTGTCACGTTGATGGTGGCAGGTCAAGAAGTCCACTTACAGGCAATACTTGATTCTGGGGCCTGCAGCTGCTTTTTGGATTTAACCTTGGCTAAGAGTCTTGCTCTCCCACTTCTTCTAAAGAAACAAAGACTGACTGTCCGTCTGGCCGATGGCTCCCTACCTAGCTCTGGCCATGTCACCAGGGAAACAAGACCCATTCTAACGACCACAGATTCGGGTCATCGGGAGTTTCTTAAATTTGATGTCCTGTGTTCTCCCATGTTTCCCGTCATCCTAGGAATCCCATGGCTTCAGGCACACAACCCTCGGATTGATTGGTTCAAGAAAGAAATATCCTTTACTTCCGCCTACTGCCAACAATATTGTCTGGATTCCGAATCTAGAGACTTGTCCAGTTGTTTGACCGTTCAACCCATATCCAGTCCAGCTCCTAACATACCAGCAGCTTACCAGGAATTCAGAGATGTGTTCGACAAGAAAAAGGCAGATATCTTACCTCCTCATCGTCCCTATGACTGCCCCATCGAATTATTGCCAGGAGCTCCCATTCCCTTTGGCCTGATATTTCCTCTTTCCGAGACTGAACTTGGGGCCCTGAGACAGTATATAGACGAGAATCTGGCAAAGGGATTCATTCGTCCCTCTTCATCCCCTGCCGGTGCAGGCATCTTCTTTGTAGAAAAAAAAGACAAGACTTTAAGACCATGTGTGGACTACAGGGAATTAAATAATATCACCCTTAAGAACCGCTACCCACTTCCGCTCATCCCAGAACTTTTCCAAAGATTCCACACTTCCTGCATTTTTACCAAACTTGATCTACGTGGAGCCTACAACCTTGTCCGTATCCGGGAGGGGGACGAGTGGAAGACGGCATTCAGAACAAGATTTGGGCATTTCGAATATTTAGTCATGCCTTTCGGATTGTGCAATGCCCCAGCAACCTTCCAGCACTTTATTAATGACATCTTCCGGGAGTACTTAGACCACTTTGTTGTTGCTTATCTGGACGACATTCTTATCTTTTCGACCACTCTGGAACTCCACAGAATACATGTTAGGAAAGTATTATGCATTCTTAGGACCCATGGATTATTCGTTAAAGCCGAGAAGTGCGACTTTGAAAAAGAATCCATTCAATTCTTGGGACTCATCATCACCACAGGTGGAATTGCCATGGACCCCCAAAAAGTGAAATCTATCCTAGACTGGCCCGCTCCTTCTGACAAGAAGGGTGTTCAGAGATTTATCGGGTTCGCAAATTTCTACCGAAGATTCATAAGGAACTTCTCCACCATTGTAGCACCCATCACGCAGACCACTCGTCAGCATACCAAGTTCCTCTGGTCCTCAGCAGCACAGTCCGCCTTTGACCAGCTCAAGACCCTCTTCACTACCGCACCAATTCTGCAGCATCCAGATCCCGCCTTACCCTACATGCTGGAGGTTGATGCCTCAGAGGTGGCCACAGGGGCGATTCTATCCCAGCGTCAAGGCCCCAAGGCATTACTGCATCCCGTAGCCTTTTTCTCACGGAAGATGAGCTCCCCGGAAAAGAACTACGATGTAGGTGACCGGGAACTTCTGGCGATCAAGACCGCCCTCGAAGAATGGAGGTATCTCCTGGAAGGTGCCGCTCACCCCATTCTGGTTTTTACTGATCACAAAAACTTAGAATATCTCCGCACGGCCAAACGTCTAAGACCCCGACAAGCCCGATGGGCTTTATTCTTCTCGAGGTTCAACTTCCATGTGACCTATCGCCCAGGATCAAAGAATGGCAAGGCAGATGCTTTGTCCCGAATGTTCCCAGATTCCCCAGAAAGAATCCCACCCAGTACAATTTTGTCTCCTCAGAATTTCCTACTAATCCAACCGGATCTAAGAGCTTCAATAGTGCAGGCCTCTAGCCAGTGTACAGAAACAGAAGTTTCTTCCCTGAGAAGCCAAGAAGGGCTTCTATGGCATCAGAATAAAATTGTTGTTCCTCAGCAAGCCAGGTTACTCGTATTAAGGACCTTCCACGACCATCAACTAGCCGGCCACTTCGGAGTCCGGAAGACGATTGATCTTGTGCAGCGGTCCTTATGGTGGCCTACCCTAAGATCTGACTGTAAGAAGTACGTTGACTCCTGTACAACCTGCCAACGTAACAAGGGGTCTAACGCTAGATCCTGGGGCCTGCTAAGGCCGCTACCAGTCCCAGAAAAACCTTGGAAGGAAATCTCTATGGATTTCATTGTGGAGTTACCTCTTTCTGAAGAGTATACTACCATCTTGGTGGTGGTGGACCGTTTATCCAAAATGGCGCACTTTTTGCCGATGAAAGGGACCCCCTCTGCCTTGGATACTGCAAGAATCTTTATAAAGGAAATTGTCCGATTACATGGTGTGCCCGACAGCATTGTATCGGATAGAGGGGTACAATTTACCTCCAGGTTTTGGAAGGAGCTCTGTAAGTTGCTGTCAATTAGAATATGTCTATCCTCGGCCTATCATCCACAGAGTAACGGTCAAACGGAAAGAACCAACCAGACGCTTGAACAATACCTACGATGCTTCTGTTCTTTTTCCCAGGATGATTGGGTTTCCTTGCTACCTTGTGCGGAATTCGCTTATAACAACTCAGTGCACGCCTCTACCAACCAATCACCCTTTTGGGCAAATTACGGTTTCCATCCTTCATTTTTACCCAATACCATTCCTGAATCCACGGTCCCAGCAGTTCAGGACAGAGTAAACCTCATCCAAGCAAATTATCAAATGCTCCAGGATACCATGAAGAAGGCTCAGGAGGAGTACAAGAAACATTATGACAAGAGGAAGAGAATTAACCCTACCTTTAAGATAGGGGACAAAGTGTGGCTCTCAGCAGTGAATCTGAAATTGTCATGTCCATCTCGGAAGTTGGGACCCAAATTCCTGGGCCCTTTTGAGATTAGACGTGAAATTAACCCTGTAGCATTTGAACTTGCTTTGCCTAAATCTTTCAGAATCCATCCTGTGTTTCATGTCTCTCTTCTCAAACGTGTCATCTTCAGTCCTTTTTCAGGGAGAGAAGAAGTGCCCCTGCCTCCGGTTCAGGTTGGTGACGAAACTGAATTCGAAGTCGAGTCTACCCTTGACTGTCGTCGGAGAGGTAGGACAATCCAATTTCTAATTAAGTGGAAGGGGTATTCTGCTGAAGAGAATTCTTGGGAACCTGCAAGTTTTGTACACGCCCCTAGGCTCATACACAGGTTTCGTAGCCTTCATCCCGAAAAATGGGCTTGTTTAGGCATCCGGAGGCTGCCCCTTGGGGGGAGGCACTGTCAGGGAAATAGGCGTAACCTCGCGAGGTACGATCGTGTTAACGCGCGTCAGCGCTCACGGAGGCGCAATGTGGTTCCCAGACGAACGCCCGATGTTGCATCCGATCGAGTGCGAGTACGCGGTGTAGGACGAGCGCATAACGTTACACGTCGTAGGCGTACGAACGCGATGGCGCGCTCACGACGTAACCCAAGCACCGTGCCTATTTAAACGTTCACCTGACAGTGCCGCATCGCTGGATTATCGTCAGCTTCTCCTGAGTACCTGTGCCCGTGATTCCTGCTGTTTGATCTCCTGTTTACCGACCCGGCTTGTTTGACCTGCTTCTGTTGTTCTCCTGGCTCCGACCTCTGGCTTGTACCCGATATTCCTTGTCTGCTCCCGGCACCCGACCTCGGCTTGGCTTGGCTTCTGCTCTCCGGTCTCCAGCTCAGGACCCGTTGCTCTGACCTCTGGACTGATCTCCCGTGTTTGACCCTCGGCTTGGCCTTGACCCTGCCTTTGGACTTCCTTGCACAGTTGCCCCCGGAGACTGGTCTTCTCAGCTCTTCCATCTACTACTGCTACCCGGCAACCTGTGCTACTGTGGGCACTGCATCCCTGTGTCATCTTCAGGGTTGTACTGCACTCGGCCGCAAGGGGAGCCCTCTCAGCATCTCGGCCTCCTTACCTTGATTGTGACACTTATATTGAATTGTATTATAACTTTACTGTCTTCTTTTTTTTTTAAAAAGAGTATTTATTGAGAAATAAATAAAGATAACAGTACAGATGCAACAGAAATATGTACGATATAGTGGGACCATCATCACAGATGAGGCGCATAAGAATGAGAGCAGATTGTAGCTGTATCGTAATGAACTTATACCATAGACTGAAATACTTGAACCAAACAGAAGGTAGTGAAACTAGTAGAACAAAGCAGCAATCTGACAGTAACTGGATGGATCCTGAGTTAAGAGTTAGTTGCGAAAGTAATATATATATATATATATACCAGGATAACGGCATTTCCCAAGATTAAGTAAAGTAACATATCATAGGATCAGGGGTAGCTATTGAATGTAAAAAAGAAAAAGGGGGGGAGGGGAAGAGGGGGACACATACATAAAGAAATAAAAGGGTGAAGGGGGGGGGGGGGTATAAGGTTTTTGTGTAAAGTCCCTGAGGTAGGAGGTTCCAAGGGGCAGTCCCGGAGGTCAGTAGGTTGCTGGGCGCAAATTAGACAGTGGATGGGGGGGGGGTCTGTCCTCGAGTTCAGTTGTCTAGCGCCATAGTAGAAAAATGTGAAGTGGTCCAAGTTAATGATGTCCACCGGAGGGAGAGTGGCAGATATGAAGGGAAGCCACAGCGCATAGAAGCGTGACTTCGCTTTTTCGTCCCGGAAATTTGCATTACATCGGTCCTTGTATAGGAGTGAAAGGAGTTCTTTCTGCGTCTGAGTGACGGAGGGGGGAAGAGATGAAGTCCAGCTCTTTAGAATGGATTTCCTGGCTAGTAGTAAACATAGCAGAGCCCAGTCTACGTGGGAAGGTTTGTACAGCGTGCAGCTTGTGGGCACGCGGGTTCTGATGGAAGACCATGGAAGCAGGAGGGGGTCCCAGTATCCAAAGATGAGGAGGAGGGGGTCCTTTGGCAATTTCAGCAGGGTTACTTTGAAGATGTAGGAGAGGATCCGGTCCCAGAAAGATGAAATGAAGGAACAGGACCAGAAGCGGTGAGCCAGCGAGGGCCTGTTCTGGAGACAGTGGGGGCACTTGGTGCTGTCCTGATCGGTGTTAGATGGAAGGAAGGGAAGGTATGCCCTGTGGGCAATTTTTAGTTGCGATTCTCTCCATAGCTCGTTGGGGGTTAGGCGGTAGACTTTGTTAAGTCCTTGCAAAAAATTTTCTACTAAATCCGGGTCAGGAAAGTCTTTCCCCCAGTTGGCGACTGATGAGGATGTCAGTGGAGAAGAATACCGCTGGAGCAAGGGTTTGTAGATGTCTGAAATTTTATAAGTATTGTCCATGAGCAGTCGATCCAAAAAGGTTAGGGGGAAACGTTTACGTTCATCGCTGCAGATGTCTTTTAAGTAACTGACACATTGCCTGTAGTGGAAGGCGTGAGCTGGCGGAAGGGAGAACCTTCCCGCTAGGAGTGAAAAGGGCAGAGGGTGGCCAGAGTCTAGATCACAGAGTGCAGCAAAACTGGTGATGGCCTTCTCTTTCCAGATGTGGAATGGCTTGTGGAGTAGGCCAGGGGAGAAAGTGGGGTTCCCCTGTATTGGGAGGTGTCTGGAAACAAAAGGGGGGAGTTTGAGGCACTTCCTGGTTTCCCTCCAGGCTATGGCAGGGTCCCTGAGTAGGAGATTATGTTGAAGCAGTGATGGTACCGACTTCCACCTGCAGTGGAGGAGAGCTGTCAACGAGAGTGGGGAGACCATGGCGGCTTCCATGGAGTAGTTGGAGTATCTGGAGGATTGAGAGATCCAGTCCAGGCCAGTTCGCAATAAACATGACAGATTATACAGTCTTATATTAGGCAGGCTGATACCCCCCTCGTGTCTGGGAAGATGCAACTTTTTTAAGGCTATACGTGGGCGTTTGCCCTGCCATATAAAGGAAGAAAAGGCCGATTCCAGAATCTTGATGTCCTTGTGAAGAAGGAGCAAAGGGATGGTTTGAAGCGGGTACAGTAGCCTGGCAAAGCTGACCATTTTTAGCAGGTGGCATCTTCCCAGAAGCGAGAGAGGCAGATCCATCCAGTTCACCATTTCCTGAGAGATTTTCGCGATCAGGGGGGGATAGTTGAGGTGGTAAAGGGAGGAAGGCAACTTTCGAATTTTAATACCTATTTAGGTGATGTAGGAGCTGGCGGTCGAAAAGATAGAGTGTTGCGTCCAGGGGCGTTTGCGAGAAGACCCTATCGGGAGAATTTCGCTTTTACCATAATTTATACGAAGCCCTGAGCAGGATCTGAAGACGTCAAAGACCTCTTTAATGGTGTGCATGTCGGAAGCGGGGTCCGACGAGAAAATGAGCACATCATCAGCAAAAAGGGAGGTGCGCAGGTCATGTTGGCCAATGCGGATACCGTGAAGAGGGGCTTTTTGGGTCAAATATCTGGATAGGGGTTCTAGGGCGATATTAAAGAGGAGCGGGGAGAGTGGGCAGCCCTGGCAAGTGCCTTTATGCAGGCGGAATTCATCTGAGAGAACTCCAGCTGCAACTAATTTAGCTGCTGAGGAAGAGTACATGGCTTTGATGAGGTGACAGAAGTGCCCCGAGAAGCCCATTTCGGATATAGTCATAGAGAGCCATGCAAAACTGACATTGTCAAAGGCCTTCTCCGCGTCTAACGTTATAATGGCAAAATCCCCATCCGGGTTGTTTTTAGCATGTTCCAGAGCGAGCATAACCTTACGGATATTCAAGGTGGCAGTTCTGCCTTTCACAAAGCCAGATTGGGCAGGATGGATTAGGGAGGGTATGATGGCAGCTAGTCTTGTGGCTATGATTTTGGACAGGATCTTGACATCCAGATTGAGGAGGGAAATCGGCCTATATGAGCCTGGATCAAGGGGGTCTTTCCCCTTCTTGGAAAGGAGTTTTATAACGGCCTGGTTTCCAGAGGGGAGATATGGGCCACCTGACCAGATGCCATTGTACACCTTAAGGAGAGTGGGCTCTGTGATGGAGAAGAGGGTTTTGTAGAATTCACTGGTGAACCCGTCGGAGCCTGGTGCTTTGGACGAGGTTAGTTTGCGGATCGTGGAGGAGATTTCATCAAGGGAGATGGGGGCATTGAGAGCTTCTAGTTGTTCAGGGGTAACTTTAGATAGGAGCACACTATCCAAGAAGGAGCGAGCAGCAGTGTTATCTATGGGGTCTGGGGCGTAGAGGGCCGTATAGTAGTTTAACATCACCTTGTTAATTGCTTGTGGGGTGGAGTGCATAACACCCTTCGCGTCTTTAAGGGAAGTGATGTGCGTCGGGTGGAATGGGCCCTTGCACAGCCTCGCTAGGAGCTTGCCCGCCTTGTTTCCAAACTTGTGGAGCGTTGCGTCGAGTAGTTGGGATATTTTTGTTTGTTCGAGTGTATCCGCCCAAGTGTCAAAGCCTTTCTTGGCTGCCTGCCATTCGGCTCTATTGTCGAGGGAATCGTTAGTGGAGAGGGATCTTTGGGCTAGATGTAGTCGCGCACTGGCCCGTTTGTAATGGGACAGGGCGTTTCTCTTAAAGGAGGATGCATAAGAGATGATCCGGCCCCTGAGGAACGCCTTACCGGCATCCCAGAAGAGGTTCGGGGAGTCCGAATGGGGGGAGTTTGCCTCCGAGTATTCACGCCAGGAGTCCGCCATAAAGTGTTGAAAGTCAGGGTTGTTGTGGAGATACGAGGGGAAGCGCCATAGTCTTGGGTGAGGTGGGAGATCTAGGTTGTCAAGTCTAACTGAGATCGGGGCATGGTCAGAAATAGCTATGTCAAGCACTTCTGCTTCAGACAAATTGGGGATGAGATAGTCAGAGCCAAAAAAATAGTCGATTCTCGAGAACATATTATGGGGGTGTGAGTAAAAGGTATATTCCCTGTCCGCTGGGTGGGTTAGGCGCCATAGATCACGAAAATGAAGGGATTCCATGGTGGAGGCAAAGTGGGAGGGAGTAGAGGGAGCACTTTTCAACCTGTGGTGTGGGGGAGGGGATCTGTCGTCCGTATGGTGCAGGATGTCATTAAAGTCACCGCCAACTAAATGGGTGGTCTGGGTGATGCAGAGGAGCCAGGAGGTCAGGTCACTATAAAAAGACTTGCTAGGGTTATTGGAAGCGTAAACGTTAGTGATCACTAGTTCTTTGGTTCCCAGGTGGGCATGCAATGAAAGGAGCCTTCCCTGAGAGTCTGAGTGCGTGGACAGTACCTCGCAGGGGAGGTTTTTGTGGATTAGCAGGAGAACACCCGCTTTACGGCCAACGGCATCAGAGCCTAGGATTTGCCGACCCAGAGTTTCCTCATGCGATGAAAATCTGGAGCAGATAAATGGGTTTCCTGCAATAGGGCAATATCCGTTTTCAATCTTTTTAGGTGCCGGAGGACTTTCATTCTCTTATTAGGGGACCTGAGGCCTTTCACGTTCCAAGATACTATTCTCATGTCAGGGGGGCAGAGAAAAGGAATTGGGCCAATTTTACAGATTTGTCGCCAGCCGGTGGGCAGGGCAGGAGAAACTTTTGACTAAGTAAGAGGGACCTGGTGGGGCTGTGGAACCCGTTGAGCATGATGATCAGAAAGGAGACGTTGTCTCCGACAGAAGGTAGGGGGAGGGGGCAGGGGAGGTGGGGAGCAAACTTAAGCACATACAAAAACATAAACACTTGAGCGAACTTCGCTTTTTTCCGCATGGAGTCACTGTGTAGGCCAGCCCCCAGTGCGCGACCCAAAGGTATAGGGCAAGAACGTCCGGACGGTGAGCATGAACAAGGGTGTGGCTGTAAATTAAGAGCCAAAGAGGACATGCGCCATGGTGTGGCATTAGTCATGCACAGTGAGTCCAGGGGGAGTACAATACAGTCATAAGACACGTGAGCAAAGAGCTTCATACATACGTGCAACGTAAACATTTCAGTATAAAGACCCAAGAGAGTGGATTGATCCACAGGTATAACATATAAAAATATAAACTATAAAGTATAAAATATAAAGTGTAAAATACAAAAGTACAAAATACAGAAGTATAAGTATAAGGTGGCCGCAAAAGCGGCGGGACCACTTCTAACCGAAGTCAGGATGCCAATCGAGACAGAGGTGGCCAAGAACGACAGTAGTGCGTCTGCTAAATGGGAGCAGAGCTTAAGGCTGATGAAAACTAGGAACAACAGGCATAACAGTGACCGTGCCTGATCGGAAAACAGTAAATAATAAAGTAACTTACAAAGCCGAGTCAGGCTGGTGGTCCTGGCGAAAGGGTCACCGGTGAGGTGAAGAGAGGAGGATCCAGGGGGACCGACATGTCATCACCGAGGGGTACCACGATGATGGTGGTCTGAGGCAGAGGGCCTGAAGCGTTTGGGCGAGTCCTTCCGGGGGCTCCTTTGGTCCAGGGAGCGATTGAGCGATGAGGACTTGGATGGGGTGTGGGGGTGCGAATCCGAGTGAAGAGAGCATAGGAATGCCTCCGCTTCAGAGGGATCTTGGAAGGTCAGTTGGTCGCCCTTTGGAGCCTTAAGGCGAAGGACAGCCGGAAAGGCCAGGGAGAATTTGAGTTGCATTTTGAAAAGTTCCGAGCACACCTGCTGGAATGCTTTCCTTTTCTTGGAGACCTCGATAGAGTAATCAGCGAAGATTAGGACCTTGATTCCGTCCAGTTGGAGAGAGCGAGTTTGTCTGAACTTCTGCAGGATCAGGGCCTTGTCAGAGTAGTTGAGGTACTTTGCGATTATGGGTCTAGGGGATTTGCGTTCAGGTGCGGCGGGACCCATACGGTGGGCCCTCTCTACCGTGCAGGGGCCCGGGAGGCCCAGGGCTTCTGGGATGCGCACTGCACAAAAGTCAGATAGCTCGGAGGTCTATAGCGACTCAGGAATGCCAACGAATCGCAAGTTTCTCCGTCTGGCCCTATTTTCCAAGTCATCGAGTTTCTGTAGGATGTATTGATTTGTCCTGTCCTGGGAGCGCTCTGGGGCTTGGGCCTGGTAAAGTTCCTCTTCCATATCTGACAAACGGTGTTCCAGGTCATTTAGTCTGGTGTGATGCTCGCCTATTTGGGCCTTGAGCTGTTGCATGCCTGCATTTACAGCCTTTTCTACAGATGCAGTTATCATGGGGGATAATAGAGCAGCCACGGCCTGGGCAATGCGCTCTGTAGTGGAGTCCCCAGCAGGCTGTGTGGGGAGAGTGCCCTGGGATGGAGGGGCTTGAGATGCCGGTAGGGGTTGTGCAGAGAGAGGGGAGGCAGGGTCACAGCTCACCTCCATGTCCGCTGCGCGCTGCGAGGAGAAGGGAGCCGAGTAGGCCGAAGCCGGGGCCTCGATTTGCGGCCGCGCCGCGGTCACGGGCGGCGCCGTATTCGCTCGTGAGCCGGTTTTCTCTACAAATCTGTCCATGGCTATGGGGAGCGATGCCTGAAGGTGATCCGGTGGGTGCCCGGCCGCTCAGCAGAATTTAGAAGCAGATTTTATGGTCGTGCTGTGGGAGCTGATGAGGAGAGCAGTCACTCCATGCGGCGCCGGAACCGGAAGTGTTTACTGTCTTCTTTATTGTGTAAAGTGACGCATAAACTGTTAGTGCTATATAAGTGCTGTATCATAAAAATTATACTAATTTTGGCTTTCTTGCTAAGTAACAAAAACAACAGACACAACAGCCTGTCAGATACGTGGAAAATCTATTTTTCAAAAACACAAGTATGCTTGTCACTAGTCCGACATTGTTATAATACATTTTTAGGGATACATTTATATAGCAATAAATGTAACATTCACCAAACATCCAGTGCAAGTGTATCCTCCAGGTTACATTCACTGCTTTATAAACACGCCCATTAGATCAAACATTGCAAATGAATCTGAGCATTGCTGCCAAATAAAAAAGCAGCAGACACCAGACTATAATATTATGTTAAAGAGGAAGTAAACCCTGATGGGTTTACTTCCTCTTTTTTTCCCTGCAAAGGTAAAGCATAATGGACTACTATGCATCGCATAGTAGCTCATTATGTGTCACTTACCTGACACAGGAGCCAGCGAAGTCGCCGCTGATCCCTGTAGTCCGCCGCGTCCATCTTGCTGGTGGCGTCTCGCAGCTCCGACCAATGACAGCGGCGAAGCCGCGATGACGTCACTCCCGCGCATGCGCACGGGAGTCGCGCCTCGCAGCTCCGCCGCTGTCATACGGCGAGGCCGCGATGACGTCACTCCCGCGCATGCGCACGGGAGTCGACAAATTTGGCAAATCCATTCTTGGACTTGCCGCATTTAGTGCGCATGCGCGCCGCTGTCTACGGCGCATGCGCCGTAGACAGCGGTGCCCATTTTCGGGCAAATATCTCCTAAACCATATAGGTTTAGGAGATATTACTTGGACCTACAGGTAAGCCTTAATCTAGGCTTACCTGTAGGTCAAAGTTGTTTGGAAGGGTTTACTTCCATTTTAAACTGCCTACATATGAGGAATCATATTATCCTCTGCCATGCTTACATCTAGTTCACAATAAATATAATGACAGCCTAAATCTGTGTACTGACATTTTTATATAATGGTGCACCCACATAATTAATCCCTACAAACTGGCTGCATAAGGTGGCAATGTTGCTTTTTAAGTCATGGATGATGCTAGGGATGATGGAGAGGCACACCTATGTCACAACAAATGCATGTATGGCAGCAATTAGGTGTGAATGGCAGTGGTGTGGGTCACTCATTCTCTGTTTGCTGCAAGTAGACAAAGCCACAGCGTATCTGGTTCTAGTCAATACAAATACTTTGAATTCCACTCCAATGCTGTTTGTAAACCATAGACAAAAGACACTACCCCTGTTCAAGAACATTTTAGTGTTAATGCACATCACCAACCATTGTACAGTATTAATGATTACAATCAACCAGTTCCTCGTGTTAGCTGGCATGCATGTCGCTAATATCCTGAAGTCAGTATGCACAGAACCAGCAAAGCCCCAAGAGTGCACAGACTCCCAACCTACCTCCCAGTGTATGATTAGCTAAAAATGTAGTTTTTGTATATCATGATGATATATTTATGCTACAGAGAAGAGAGACTAGAGTGATAGGTGACTGTGCTCTTTCTTTAGTAGCATTGCATACACAACTGTTGATACTTTTTATCTTGGCACTGTGATATTACAATACTCCTCAGGCATTCTGACAGATGTTAGCAGTATCGAAGATAGATAGTAGAAATATGACATTGACAACAAATACTGCGTATAATATTGTGTGCTTGTATTCCTACTGCTTGTATACCTATTCTACTTTTTCTGAATCATTACCAATCAGACCATATTGGATTCTACAGTTTTTCTGGAAATAATGGTTCCCAAAAGCTTCCTTTCAATAAAGTAAAAGAGTTGCTCATATACAGGCAAGTACTACTAAAGACATCCTTTTTTAACTTATAATGAGAAGAAAAGAAAGTTTCGGACTTTAAATGAGGCAGGAACCAAAGGAGTAACTGCTCCCATCCCTAGCATTGATTAAAATTGAAAACAAGTGGCGGGACTTTATATGAAGCACACAGCAGCACAAAAGGAAGTCAAGTGACTGGGAAATACTGTTTATTCATGTTGTGTAATCTAACATACAACTAAATGGGTTTATAACCTCCAAAAGCATTTGATCATTTACAACATAAGTTACATAGTAGTCCACATTCATTGAATCATTGAAACAGTTATAGAAAAACAATGGATACATTTTTATAAACATAGGTCAATTAAAAACAAAACTAAATATAAAAAAAAAAAAAAATTAAAAGGGGAGAAAAATAAATAAAATAAAAATAAAAATAAATAAGCATAATTCATATACTGAATGATTATAGACATGAATAAAACTGTAGATAATATAAATTGGTCCATGGTAGAATGGTAGTAAAATGTAAGGCTCGATGCATTGTGTGGCCTTATAGCCGCTCATCAGAAGCATAAACCATGGAAAATATCAGGTTGCATATTGAACCTACATCTGCATCTGCGCAGCGGCAGTGCAGCATCGAAAGTAGCCAAAAAATCGCAAGCTCTCATCTCCCGGCACTGCGATCGCCAAAAGGGTGATAGCAACCAGCATAGACAATTTGTGGGCCATGTGTGTGTGAATGGACAACCTTATGAATTACAGAAGGAAAGAATGAATGATATAAATAGAAGTGGTCCAGGATGTGTGGAGTGAGAGATGTGAACATGTGGCAAATCTTCAGCTCTGATTGGCCCTCTTATGACTCACCCCCCCTCCCTTCCTGAGAGTGAGAGAGAGAGCTGTGCATGATGTCAAAGGCCTAGGCTTTTTTCCAGACAAGAAACAGGAAGTGGGCTGTATAAGGTATTTACTGGCAGAAAAAAAAAATGTTTTACTGTCCAAAGTTAAAACAACAATGGCAGACGATTTAATAAAAAAATTACTGAATGCTTTAATAACACAATATATGAGTTATATATTTTGCTTTCCTTTACTATATATAAAAATAAATTTATCATACAAAACAGTATTGAATTAAATTTCCAAGGTCTTTTATTTCTTTTGTGTCTGTGGGATTGCACTGAGTGAAAAGAATTGATCTCAAACGCTTGAGAATTTTACAAAGCGATACAACATTCCAGGAATAAAGAACTTATTGCTGGAACAGAGGATAACACATTGATTTAAAGGTTTTCTTTTCTGTTGCAAAATAAATTCTTCCAGATATACTGATTTGGTCAGTATCGGTGCACAAGGTATATTACATGCATAAAAAACTTGTTTTTTTTTTTTTTTATCAGACTAGTGAGTGAACGTTTAAGGATTTCTCAATAAATTTCACATGAATTTTGAATGTGAAAAAAACTTGCTGCTTGCACTGTAACTGACCCCTTCCTGTTCACCTCAGCTTTTTATTGGATAGTAAAACTACCCATTATGTTTTTTTTTTACTTATATTTTAGGTGAGAATGCATTTAATAATGTTAGGGGGGCGCAACATTTGGCTGAAGAAAGAATAGAAAATGACAATATGCACTTCTAAAAAATGGTTTTAAGTAAACTAGTAGAACAGGGATTAGAAAGCAACCACAGTAAGCACCAGGATGGACAGCGGGCGATTAAAAATTGATAGGTGGAGATGGAAAAGGGGAGGTTTTAAAGGATATTTCAAATTAAGTGGAGGATACGGAATCAATTGGAGGGTTGCTAATAAGGACAAAGGATTCCCAAACATCAAAAATACATTTTGACCCACGATTCTATGCTTAAGGAGGCCTCCATCAATTCCATGTTAAAAACAAAGGATAGTTTAGCTATCCTTAGTGTGTGTGTGTGCGTGTGTGTGTGGGGGGGCGGTCCAGATAGATAGTATACCTAGGATGGTTTTCTGTGCTTCAAGGGATAGAATAGTGAGGAGTTGTTTGCAGCCTCTTGAGGTCCTAACACCTGGGATATCAATTAGGCCAAAAAGTGCCCATTCAGGGGTTAGAGGTAGGTAGTGCACTACCAACCACTAAGTGCCAAGAATGGTTAATCCCAGGGCATGACCAGAAAGCATGGAGCAAATCTGCATCTGGATGACCACACATTGTAACTTTGGTCATGCCCCAAGACAAATGCAATGTTTTTAGGAAAAGTGTCAGTAGATAAATGGGGGAAATTCTTTGTTCCATTTGTTAAGACCAGTTGTGGCAGTGTAGTGCAGCGATTGCTGGAAAAAAATATATAGGACAGGCACAGCTTTTTTACTTGGGTTAGGATGTCCTATGAGTGTATCCAATGAGTTTTCCCAGTTTATTCGAGAGAATGTTTGATAATGAAGGTAATGTAGGATTTTGCCTTTAGAGGGAGAAATGGATTAATGGATTAGGGGGATTTCTCTAGTGCTACATTAGAAGGAAATAATTGCCGGTTACCAACATTTCCCAAAAATGTGATATAGTGAAGGTCTCCAAAGTGCCACTGTTTAAAGGTGGGATCATCAAAGGACTCTGGGAGGTCTGCATTGTTCCATAAGGAAAGAAAGAGAGATGCATGGCTATTTAGCATGCAGCTTGTGCGTATTTGCTAAATATGTGGAGTATAGGAGAGGGTTCGCAGACAACTCTGCAGGTAGAAATTCTTTATGTATATGAAGAACATATAGTAAAACATTTTGTTTAAACATCCCAGTTGAAGTCACGGGAAGTAACGTAACACGTAGGATACCGGAAGTGATGCCTACACCCGAGCGGTCCGCTCGTAGTCTGTCTAACTGTGTGACTTACCCTTGCTGCTTTGTGAGTAGTTTTAATTCTTAATAAAAATCACCAATTTTTAAAGTTTACTTCACTATGGCTGGTTTTATATCTATTCTTTGAGCACCTGTGCTGACCTCATCTATGGAGTAGTTACATGGACGGTGGTGACAGTATAGGAGTTTGAAGTCCTGATTTCCAGTGTTTTCCTTAAAGGGCTACATATATGCTGTATACCTTACAGCAGTGAGGTAATTGCCTGGTGTGCCTAGTGAACACGCAGACATCACTGAAGTGGAGAGAGAGTTTTGCACTGTGAATGCACCACGTCACTTTATTTTTGTATTGTTTATGATATTTTCACTGCAATACCCACTATTGGATTATTTTGATTTTTTTTGGATTAATTTTGTTTGTTACATGCACTTCAGCACTTTAATTTGTTTGATCACTGGCTCTAGATCACACCACGAGTGATATTTTGTTGTTTGTATATCAATTGTTTTTTAGTGATTTATTTATATTTATATCATATTTATTTGATTTTAGATACATGCACTTGAGCACCTTATTCTGGGATTAGTCCCCTTTTTTTGGTTACACCAATTGCAATAAGGTTATATTTTTGTGGGATATTTCTTGTTTCCCCATTGTTTCACTTTATTTGTGGGAGCGCAGCACCAATTTGATTAACCAGTATACATCGAAGTGCCAGGAATCCAATCCCTCACATATCTAGTTAAAGATGCTAGGTTATACAATTTCAGGTCAGGAAAATTGAGGCCTCCATTACTATAGGGTTGTTATAGGATACATAGGTCTTTGGTTGCTCTCATGCTGCTCCAAGCGAACATTTTATAGATACACTTGAGATCAGAGTGTTTGAGGAGTAGGGGGAAAACTTGAATGTTGTAAAAAAGCTACCATTTTTCCCCATGTAAGAAATGTTAAAGTGTTTTCAAGCATCAAGTGCCGCTTTTATGGAATGTAGCAAAGAAAGAATGTTAACCTTGTATAGGTTGTAATGGTTTTTGGATATGGGTACTCCAATTTTGGATACAAAATGTTTTCTTTGCACCAAATAAAGGGATAAGTGTAATTTCAAGGATGATTGCGACGATTAATTAGGTAGAGTGTTTTTTTTTTATTTTTCAAGGTTGATGGAATAGCCTAAGACTAAACCAAAGGATGTAATAAGGGACAATATTCTAGGCAGTGAAGGTTCTAGTTGAGAAATATATAGAAGCAAGGCATCTGCGAAGGCAATGATTTTAATGATTTTAGGACCTATGGTTATACTCTGAAATGTGAGTTGTGATATTAGAAGGCGAAGAAGAGGGTCCAGTGCAAGGTTAAAAAAATAGGGGAAGAGGCATCCCTGTCTGGTGCCTCTGGACATTGGTATTAGGGAGGATAATTAGTTATTGATGATTCATTTTCTACCGGGGTTTTGGTAAATGTATTGTGTGAAAAAAGAGAAGACCAGACGGAGAGAATATGATTCAGGAGAGACAAGTCTATATTGTCAAAAGCCCTCTCGGCATCAAGGCTCAGAAGCAACAAGGAAGTAAAGAAGGTTGCTGGGCTGTATTTTTTATGTGAATTATTTGTATGTTTTTTTTTCTACAGGATACTTCAATGCAACACATGATGCAGTTTATTATACATGTACCTGTCTGAGGAAATCAGCATTGTATTTGCAGTTAAAAACTATTGCAATCAATGTTGAGGTGGATACAATGTTACTCTTATTTATGATATGTTTCCCTTAGGCCTTTGCCTTTCTAAGATGCGCTTCTTTGTGTAGGTGTTTGTGTAGACATTTCTGCACTGGGTACCAATAGGATACCTCTGATGATATGTGCTCAATCGGTGGGTTCACCTGCTGTGCAGTTCCTCCATTCAGAAAATATCTTGTTTTTTCCCCAAAGAATACAAGTAGTCTAATGATTAGATAAGGGGATTATGAATGTCATGATCTCTCTTTGTCCAGTCACAGAATGCCCTGTATTCCTTGACTCCCCAAGTATCACTATCACTTTATTGGTGACATCAATGTCAGAGGCTGTATGTAAGTAACATATTTTTTTCAAGAAAAAAAGCAGCAGCCACCAGTGGATACACATCATTAGAAGTACCTTAGAGGTACCTTATTGGTACCTAGATAATTCGTCAATACAGTTTTTGCCCTCATATCAGCTTTAAACTCAGTTTCAATTACTATTACTTACTTTGAACTTGAGGAATGTTGGAGATGCCCAAAACTGTTTTCCTTGTGTACATTCCTATGTAATGCTGCCATTAGAAATAATTTTTACGACTTAGTATTTTTGGAGTGCAATTCTTATATTTGGGACTATATTACAAGCAGAGTGGAACCTGCTGGTGAAGTGCATCCATTTGTAAGCATCACAAAACTACCATGCAGCTCAACCGAACTGTTGTGAGCACCACACTCCACCACCACTCCCCACACACCACAGATAACAGCAAGGGCTGCCTGAGTGCATGCAAGGAAAGTACAGTAGATACAAACAGTCCAGTGGAAGAGGCACTTGTGGGTCTAGCAGGTTGAAGCAACATAAAAAAATGCCCAATTAGCCATTTTCCCTCCCCGGTGTCATGTGACTCATTAGTTAAGGTCTCAGGTGTGAATGGGGAGCAGGTGTGTTAAATTTGGTGTTATCGCTCTCACTCTCTCATACTGGTCACTGGAAGTTCAACATGGCACCTCATGGTAAAGAACTCTCGCAGGATCTGAAAAAAATAATAGTTGCTTTACATAAAGATGGCATATGCTATAAGAAAGTTGCCAAGACCCTGAAACTGAGCTGCAGCATGGTGGCCAAGACCATACAGCTGTTTAACAGGATAGGTTCCACTCAGAAAAAACCTTGCCATGGTCGACCAAAAGTTGAGTGCATGTGCTCAGCGTCATATCCAGGGGTTGTCTTTGGCAAATACATGTATGAGTGTTGTCAGCATTGCTGCAGGGGTTGAAGGGGTGGGCGGTCAGCCAGTCAGTGCTCAGACCATACGCTGCACACTGCATAAAATTGGTCTGCATAGCTGTGATCCCAGAAGGAAGCCTCCTATAAAGATGATGCACAAGAAAGCCCTCAAAAAGCTTGCTGAAGACAAGCAGAATAAGCCTACAGTCCAGCATGGTGGTGGGAGTGTCGTGGTCTTTGGCTGCATGAGTGCTGCCAGCACTGGGGAACTACAGTTCATTGAGGGAACCATGAATGCCAACATGTACTGTGACATACTGAAGCAGAGCATGATCCCCTCTCTTCGGAGACTGGGCCGCAGGTCAGTATTCCAATATAATAACGACCCCAAACACACCTCCGAGACGACCAATGCCTTGCTAAAGAAGCTGAGGGTAAAGGTGATGGACTGGCCAAGCATGTCTCCAGATCCAAACCCTATTGAGCATCTGTGGAGCATCCTCAAATGGAAGGTGGGGGAGTGCAAGGTCTCTAACATCCACCAGCTCCGTGATATCATCATGGATGAGTAGAAGAGGACTCCAGTGGCAAACTGTGAAGCTCTGGTGAAGAGGGTTAAGGCAGTGCTGAAAAATAATGGTGGCCACATAAAATATTGCCACTTGGACATTTTCACTTAGGGGTGTACTCACTTTTGTTGCCAGCGGTTTAGACATTAATGGCTGTGTGTTGAGCTATTTTTAGGGGATAGCAAATTTACATTGTTATACAAGCTGTACACTTACTTCTTTACATTGTAGCGAAGTATCCTTTTTTCAGTGTTGTCACGTGAAAATATATAATAAAATATTTACAAAAATGTGAGGGGTGTACTCACTTTTGTGAGATACTGTATATATATTATTTGGTTCCCATCAGCAACATTAAAGTTTAAAAGTATTTATAGCATGCTTGTGTCATAAGATTGTTGTACTAAATCATAAAATCAGTACTTTTACTTCCTAAATTATTTTTGATATTGTTTAAATGTAAGTCTGCATAAATGTCTTTCTTATTAATCTTCATACATGGCAACATTCCAGTGGAACAATAGAACCATGTAATGATGAGGTTCTCAAAATTAATGGCCAAAAATTTGTACATGAATCCATAAGGCACTACATAACCCTCGATCAGATAAGTCCATTGGAACCAATATTGTAAAATAATAGACAAGCCAGCCCCTCACTATAAAAGGTGGGCTTGCAGCAGCCATATTGTCAGTGTCTGTTGGATCTGGTTAATTAAGGATGACAGAATAGTGTGCAATATAGTGCTATATTGTAGACTGCAGTCTAGCAAGCTACATACCATTGTGTAATTCACCCTTCCATGCCCTTGTTCACTGTTCTATAAACCATACTTTTTTTTTCCTTTGCGATATATTAAGGTGTTGTTTTCTTCATTTTTCACTATTCATTATTATTTAAATACATTTGTTTTCTGCTATATACAGATATATATATATATATATATACACTACCGTTCAAAAGTTTGGGGTCACCCAAACAATTTTGTGTTTTCCATGAAAAGTCACACTTATTCACCACCATACGTTGTGAAATGAATAGAAAATAGAGTCAAGACATTGACAAGGTTAGAAATAATGATTTGTATTTGAAATAACATTGTTTTTACATCAAACTTTGCTTTCGTCAAAGAATCCTCCTTTTGCAGCAATTACAGCATTGCACACCTTTGGCATTCTAGCTGTTAATTTATTGAGGTAAGCTGGAGAAATTGCACCCCACGCTTCTAGAAGCAGCTCCCACAAGTTGGATTGGTTGGATGGGCACTTCTGGCGTACCATACGGTCAAGCTGCTCCCACAACAGCTCAATGGGGTTCAGATCTGGTGACTGTGCTGGCCACTCCATTACCGATAGAATACCAGCTGCCTGCTTCTGCTGTAAATAGTTCTTGCACAATTTGGAGGCGTGTTTAGGGTCATTGTCCTGTTGTAGGATGAAATTGGCTCCAATCAAGCGCTGTCCACTGGGTATGGCATGGCGTTGCAAAATGGAGTGATAGCCTTCCTTATTCATTTATTTAATGAAGATGCCAGTTGGGGACCTGTGAGGCGTCTGTTTCTCAAACTAGAGACTCTAATGTGCTTATCTTCTTGCTTAGTTGTGCAACGCGGCCTCCCACTTCTTTTTCTATTCTGGTTAGAGCCTGTTTGTGCTGTCCTCTGAAGGGAGTAGTACACACCGTTGTAGGAAATCTTCAATTTCTTTGCAATTTCTCGCATGGAATAGCCTTCATTTCTAAGAACAAGAATAGACTGTCGAGTTTCAGATGAAAGTTCTCTTTTTCTGGCCATTTTGAGCGTTTAATTGACCCCACAAATGTGATGCTCCAGAAACTCAATCTGCTCACAGGAAGGTCAGTTTTGTAGCTTCTGGAAGGAGCTAGACTGTTTTTAGATGTGTGAACATGATTGCACAAGGGTTTGCTAATCATCAATTAGCCTTCTGAGCCAATGAGCAAACACATTGTACCATTAGAACACTGGAGTGATAGTTGCTGGAAATGGGCCTCTATACACCTATGTAGATATTGCACCAAAAACTAGACATTTGCAGTTAGAATAGTCATTTACCACATTAGCAATGTATAGAGTATATTTTTTTAAAGTTAGGACTAGTTTAAAGTTAGCTTCATTGAAAAGTACAGTGCTTTTCCTTCAAAAATAAGGACATTTCAATGTGACCCCAAACTTTTGAACGGTAGTGTATATTATATATATATATATATATATATATATATATATATATATATATATGTCAAAGCAATGGAAAAGTTTCACAAACATATCTTTACACCTGCTGAATTAGGCGTGAGATGTTGCAATCTATATAAAATATATGTACACAAACATTTTCTTGGTCATTGATGGAGTAGGAATGAATTAGGACCCCTATCAAGTTTTTCTTGCTGTATCTTTCAAAGCAAAGTAGATTAATTTGTTTGACCATTGTTACTGAGACCAAGTGTGGTGGGATAATCCAAAATGGGATATTCAATGGGAACACCATTTTCAGTGATAACTGTCTAAGCCCTTGTACACACCATCGGAAATTCCGACGGAAAATGTCCGATCAGACCATGTTGTCGGATAATCCGACTGTGTGTGGGCTCCATCTGACTTTTTCGGTCAGAATGTCCAACCAATAAAGTTTGAGAGCTGGATATAAAATTTTCTGACAACGCATGCTCAGATCAAATTACAAGACCAAAGCTATTGGCTACTAGCGTCAACATAGTCCCGTCGTAACCAACCAACGTCATCACGTTCCGAACAATCGGATTTTCCGACAACTTTGTCCGACCGTGTGTATGCAACACCAGTTTCTGACAAAATTCCTCGGAAAAAATCAGACGGATTTTGTTGTCAGAATGTCCGACCGTGTGTACAAGGGCTAAGAGAATAATTCTTCACTCTGTAGTTTTATTTCTTATTTTCTGTTGCCCCTCAAGGACGGACAGTAAAGATGAATATTCCCAACAGGATGCAGAAAAAAATAATAATGACAGTTTTAACCATTTTTAACTATAGCCAAAACTTTAAAACATGCTTTGGCTATACGTTCACTTTAGTATTAACAACACATCTGTAAACTACATACAAAACCAGAGCTATTTTTCTATCCATGCTTATACCAGCAATGTGCCTATAACCCAGGTTTAAAAACCCTATAATGCAAAATTGAATAAATGCTCACATCTAGAACAATACAAAAAATGTATATATACATCTCATTCCAGTTATTAACCACTTAATCCAACACCAAACATTTAGATGCTGGCTTCTGGTATTACATGTAGATGTAAAATGTATTTTGATTTAATAAAGCATATGGTCTTATTCAATAGAGCAGTAAAAAGTGCAGCAACCCAATACCATAACTGATTACCGTATATTTCAGATTAAAATGTTCAGATCAGTGAGGTTCATAAATAGTTTTTTGATGGATTACTTTACTATGCACATTACACGTTGTCTTACTAATTATGCTTGATAGAGTAGGATTTCTCAATTACAAGACAAATATAATATTCCTTACCTTGAAACTGTGTAAATTTGATGGTCCCCATTCTTTCTCCATTTCTGAACACAACTTGCCCCTGAAAGGAAATGTTTATAATGTTTAGAAAAATAAGCATTTGGTTTTAAAATTATTAGCTTTTATATAGGTTTTTATTTTTAAACTCCTTTGGTCTCTCAAAAAGAAGTGCAATGTAATTATTGGCTGATAAGTACTGTTGAAACACAAATGTTTACTTGCAACCAAACAATTGAGCACTGTATGTGATAAGTTTTTATTTGCAATAACAGTTATTTGTCTGGCCAGCTTTTGAAAGATATACTCTTTTTCTCAGCTCAAAGCAATAGTTTGCAGTGTCATTTCTGTATATTGTGATTTAGCTGAAAAATAGCAGTGATTTCCATGAACCAAAAAAAAAAAAAAAATCCCTTGTCTTTTATTTTGTTGTCTATTAATTCATTTGAAGAGTAGCACCAGCTGCTGTATGCAAGATCAGCACAAAAGAAGTAGGAATTCGCTGCCATTTTCCTAACTCTTTTTTTTGTCTCACCAATTGGATACTAAGGTCCTCTAATGAATAACCTGCACCCACTCTGCCACTCATACAATACATGACTGTGCAAAAATTGTCTGTGTGTAATCACCATGTTTTACTCACAACTCAACTCTCACATACACAAGTGTTATATGTTACTGATTGACAGTATGGCTGAAACATTTATCCTGCCAAACATCAACATTAGTGCAACATTTTATAGAACTTGATTTTAACATAAAATACAGTGGTACTGTACCTCGGTTCACAAACTTAATTGGTGAAACGACTCTGGTCACGAACCGAATTGGTTGTGAACTGAGGCAAATTTTCCATAGGGTTCAGTGTAAATCAGGTCAATCCATTCTGAACTTTTTTTTTGTTTATATATACAGTAAAATTATGAAATGTATGTAGGCAAGAAGATTTTAAAAAAGCCACCAAAGATTTATATTTTAGACTCAAAGATCAAGGCTATAGCCATGTTTGCCTAAAAAAAGCATACAATAGGGTACCCCAAAAGGACAGACATTCTCAAATCTTTTCTACCAGATCTCACAAGGAATCTGAATCTATTAGAATAATCACTCGTTATTCTAATCAACATCAACAGATTAGACAAATTGTTGGAAAATTCTGGCCTCTTTTGTCAGCAGACCCAACTATAAAGGAATATGTAAAAGATTTTCCAGAAATCACATAGAGACGTGCACCATCCCTGAAAGACCATCACCTTGTTCATAGCCATTTTGATACATCGAGCCCAGTTAAGCAGAAAAGCCCAGGGTACTTTTTCATGCGGACATTGCGATGTGTGCCCATTTTTGATCAAAAGTCGTTATTTTATGCTTCCTGATGGCCGTACCCATTCTATAAAATACAGAGTCATCTTCCAAATGCTGGGGGGTTCTACCTAGCTGGGTGCCTGTGTGGGGGCTTCTATATAGGGAAAACTAAGCGCCCGTTTTTTAAGAGCATTTTCCATTTTCTTTTCCTCGTTCCGTCTGTTTTTGTGTACTCATGTAAACTATTTTAAGTATTACGATCATTAAGGATGAGCCGAACACCCCCCCAGTTCAGTTCGCAGTAGAGCAAGAGAAGAAGAAGACTTTGTGGGACAGTTTTATTTTTTTATTTTTTAACAAAGAACTTGTCCCCAAGCCGTGTCATGTCATGTTTACCATTATTACACTTTTTTGTGACATGGTAGGGGTACATTTGTACCCCATTACCATTTCACACAGGGGGAGGCCAGGATCTGGGGTCCCCTTGTTAAAGGGGCTTCCAGATTCCGATAAGCCCCCCGCCCACAGACCCCCACAACCACCAGGCAAGGGTTGTGGGGATGAGGCCCTTTTCCCCATCAACATGGAGACATGGTGCTTTGGCTACCCCAAAGCACCCTCCCCAAGTTGAGGTAATGTGGTCTGGAATGCTTCGGGGGGGGGGGGCACTCTCTCGTCCCCCTCTCTTTTCCTTGATTTAATTTTTTCTTTGAACAGATTGAGACAGTAGTCTGGTGTACCTTGTGGTACAGTTTTATGAAATCTAATGTTTAAATTGATATTTTTATAATTAATTCTGATTATTGTGGTTCATTTGCCAATATTCCAAAATACTTCTATGTATGGACTATGTAAAAATGTTATTTCCAGGCCCCTCTATTCCTTAAATTTTTTCAGTAAAACTCTTAGTTACTCTTATACCTTGTTCAATGATATTCTTTTCACATTTCATTTCTTCTGGTTGCATTTCTCCTTCTATTTAGTCATTTATGGAATTTTTCCCTCCTCTTTGTTCCAGAGATATTTATTCCATATTTATTGGACATAAGCTGTTCTATATCTTAGGCGCCCTCCACCATATGCTCTGAGTTCATTCTCTTTAAGTAAGTATTTTGTCTGAAAAATCTTTATTTATCATAGATTACATCGTTATGCACCTTCTTGTGATTTTAGTGCGATTTTTTTAAATGACTAATATTGCAACTATTTGGGCTTTACATCCTCTTTTTCCCATTTTCTCTTCCGCTTTTTAGCCTGGTCATTGTGTGTCCTGAGTAGTGCTGGCTGAGTAGTGCCTTCCCCCTTTTGGCAGTCCCTTTCCTGGTGGTGGCCTTCTCTGGGAATTTTGAGGAGGTAAGCTACTTTTTTTTTTTTTAAGAAGTATTCAGCAATTTATTATTGCTCTGTAAATGGCAGAATAGCTGCACACATCACGTTGACCCAGAACAAGTATGTACATAAGGACATAAGAAGTTTGCCAGCTGCCCTGTTCTGCATATTTGTCATCTAAAAGTAATAAAGTAATAATAGCCAGATGTTCAACATGACAATCAGACTTTCAGAAAGAGGTCCGCATTAACTGCCCTGATATTTTTCTCAGTACAGGTTTCTATGCTTCATGTTTGATGACCACTGCGGTCTTCTCAATGACAATAAGCTGGTTTCCATGAGCCTTCTGCACCTGAGTTTTAAAGGAACAGTACAAGCACATCATGACACACAGAATTCATTCAGATATTTTCCAGGAAATCATTGCACTGAACACCTCAGTCTTTTTTCTGAAGTCCAAATGAGAAATCTGAAGGAACACTCTCTGGTGTTATCTGCGATAACTGATCATCATGTGATCGCAAAGTCCACAGTTTCTCCAACTCGTAGGTCGCTTTACTTTCTGTCAGCATAAAGTGAACCACAATTTCACCAAAGTCTATGCACATCCAGTCATTTGTGTCTTTTCCCTCTAGTCAAACATGTGACTTAACTTCTCTCTTCAAATGCTTGTACACTTTCAGAGTATACTCTGCCAAGGCTTGGAGATGTCTTGTTGAGGTTCCACCAACAATAACAAAATATGCAACATATTTCATCCCTGGAGGAAGTTTGATGACACACAGGTCTTTGCCATTTTCCTGCTGCAGTAAATTCACCAGTACTTTGATGTTAAACTCTGGCAGGTCCTCAGCTCCATTCCCCTCCTCTGCACTCGGTGTATGATGATCCCAGGGGGCCATGCTGTACGGGCAGATCCTCAGCAGGACACACGCTCTCCTCCGGGGCACGGTTGAGGCTCTATCTGGTATGTATAGCCCCAGCAGTGGGTGACAGACCGAGCACACAGCTCAGCGCCCCCAGCACTCTCTGGGCCCACATGCCGCTCAATAAGCTCCCTTTTTTGTAGTGGACATTGGCAAGTGATGTAATTTTGTTTGTAATATACATTGATGTATCTTTATATTTGATATATTTTGTTTATGTTATATTTTCTATATTTTTTGTATAGTCTTACGTAGGCATTGGTTGATTCCTATATTCCCTGATGGAGCCATTAGGTGAAACATGCCGGGTTAATATACGAACATGAGATACCTGTTCAACATTAACTTTTGCCAAGTGACCACAATCACAATGAAATGTTAAATATTACTCAACAAGCGTCTTTGTTTGGTTTTTAACTTTCTATCTTCCTGTTTCTTTTAAACTTTAACTTTATATATATAGATAAGACAAGCAGGATTCAAGCCACTGGGTTGTGCAGTACAGCATTTGGCGGTACTGCACGTCACGTCCATGATGCATTTTGCGGTACTGCACATCACACCTGCAATTGGCGGTACTGTATGTCACGCTGATGATACTCAGAGACATTCAGAGACACTCTGTTCCCGAGTGTCTAAGAGCATCTCTGAGTGTCTCCGTGTGTCTCCGGTGCCCCTGCGCCTCTGGCCACATGTGGTACTGCATAAACTGCCGCCCCGCACTTCTGGCCACATACAGTACTGCATAGACCATCAGTGGCTGTGGAACGAATTTTCCATTATTTCCTATGGGGAAACTTGCTTTGATATATGAGTGCTTTGAATTACAAGCATGCTTCTGGAACTAGTTTTGCTCGTAATCCAAGGTATTATTGTACAAGGTGAATTCTGTTTCCAGTCCATTGAGATTATACCCCCAAGACACCAATTGTTTTTTCCTGTATATCCCTTCCCCCAGTGCATATACCTTACTTCCCAGTATCTATGCCATTAGTGAGATGACCACTTCAGTACACAGAGCTATCCTTTCTATATCTTGCATTGTATAAAACAAAAGAGCACCAGAGGCTTTCTGCCCCAAATGTTGTTTTAGGTTGGTTTTACACATCTGTTTTCATTAATTCAAAGGTCTGCCTAATGCATCAAAACCAATGAAATTGAGGCACATGTACTTTTTTGTAACGCATCACACCAAAAAGTATGGTAGTGTGTTACTGAGTGTTGTGGTGCAATGCAATGTATGTTTACTGGCAAGGTTCATTGGGGTTCCAATAAGAATAAATACAACCACAGCACACCAATGTGAAAAACAGTGGGGTACTAAGAGGGGGGTGGTCCACACTGTGTGACAAATTGCTAGGGAAATTGCTACTGGGAACCGCATTGATACATCACAGAATCTGAAATATGAACGTTAGTGGACAAAAAAAAATACATTTTTTTTTAAAAGATTTTTTTAAAGAGATTTTTGAAAAAAGTGAAATATCTATACGTGTTATATTTATAAAGTCATGATTGTGTAGTCACCAAACAAAGAAGAATATTGTACGGAAGAGAGTGCTGATTCTATGTCGGCTCTCGCGGGCTTGTGAAAGTGTGTGCAGGAGCATTCGGGACATTCGGGACTCCTGGCTGTTGGCTGTTAGGCTTGTTCGGCTATACTCAGCTACTCCTGGCCACACTCGGCTGCTACGGTTGCAGTGGCTGTTATGGCTGTTTTGGGCTATGGGGTATGGTCTAAACCTGATGAAGGACCCAGCTATCCTTGACCAGCGCCATTCTTGGTTCGTGCTTGGTCACGCTCGGAACCTGGGACAAGGAACATGAGCAAGGTCTCTGGCTTCTGAACAGCCAGCATGGTCATGATTAAGTACCAGTGAGAGCAGTGTGAAACATGGTAGCAGTTTGCATTTTTATCCTGTTTGTATGGACTGAATCTTCAATAAAGGAATTTCTTGGAGTGCAGTTATCTGGATCCTAATTTGCTTATAGGTGCTTGGATTTTCTTTTTATGATCGTGCAAACCTGGAACACCAATGAACTTACTGCTATAATGAAGTAGTGTGGTGGGTGGCTGGTAGTTTTTGAGTCTGGAGGTGGAAGTGCTGTTACTACTTTCCTCCTGTTGGTAAAATCTATATTACAGCGGACTATTGCGTGCATCCCCAAGTTCCTGTAAAGCTCCATGTATATACTTTGCATACATTTAGGACATGATTTGTGCTTGTGCCACTGGTGTTTAGGTCCCTAGACAACATAACTAGTATTGAACTTCTTACAGGTGAATACTGAATATTGAAGCTAGCCATAGCTAAAGGAAAAGAAAAAGACAGGGAAAGGAAAAAAAATAAAAAAGCCACATCGAGAAAGAATAAAGGGGATGGGATAGTCCCGGGTTCAGAAATTCAGGATGGTGTAGGATTACCCTCTCTCTACCCCCGATTAAATGATGGATGTGCAAGAGCAGTGGATAAATTACAGACCTATGCATGGAATCCAACTTCAGAATCATCCTCCACACAACATCTACAATAACAATACAACAACAATACCAGCATCCCCTATGGAGAAACAGGATATTCCTGGACGAGTTACAGTCATTTCAAATAAAGCAAGGGATTTCTACATGTACGGACCAAGAAGGAGAGAATGGGCGGGGAAAAGAGGGGGGAGGTAATACTGACAGTATAACTGATGATGCAAATATTGGAAATGAGCAGCATACCTAGAGAACCAACTCTAAAAGATGTGTTCAAGGTGGTACAGATAAGTAATGCTACTTTATCCATCTTGTCAAACCAGTTTCAATTTATGCAAGAGGAGAACACTATTATACGTCAAGATATGCAAAAGGTGGAGGAGTACACATCTGCTGTAGAGAACAGAGTTAGTAACATTGAGGATACACAGTCTTTTATGCAGCCTGATCTTAAAGTGGTGGGCCTTCAGTCAAAACAACATGCTAATCATATTGATGATTTGGAAAATAGACTCCGTAGAAGTAATCTGAGGGTGATTGGTCTCCTAGAGCATATAGAGCGGAATAATACCATATCATTTATGGAGCAATGGCTGCTAAAGATTTTTCATAAGAGCTTGTTTTTTCTATTGGGCATCAACATAGGATACATCTAGACCTCCTCTCCTGGGAAAATTCCAGTGCCCTGTCATTGTTAAGTTGTTACATTTCAGAGACAGAGATAACATTTTGACTTTGGCCCGGACGAAGGGCAATGTGGAAGTAAATGGCTCAAAAATTTATTTTTACCCAGATTACTTGGTGGAAGTTCAAAAAGTGAGAGCTCAATACACAGAAGTTAAAAAGTGACTCCGCAACTTGCAAATTACATATGCAGTGCTACTGCTGATGATGATGATATCTGGCAAAGCTCAGGGTTGTCACTAGGGATGAAACTTTGACAATCCTAAAGCGGCTACTTCCTGGCTGGATACAAATGAACAATATCTGTCTCCTCACTATGAAAACATGCCTAGTTAACATGATTTATTTTTGATGTTTCAATAATGTTAGATTTAGAATGTTCTTCTTGTAACTAACCAAAGGCAGTGGGAGAATAGCCTTTATTTTTCAATGTCTTATTTCTACCTTCCCTTTCCTCTCATACCTGAGTTGTTGGGTGGAATGGGATGATAGATTATGATCTAGCCTGGAACTTTTTTTTTTGTATTGTGTTTTTTGTGTTATTTTTTTCCTCCCCCCTGTTTTTTCTAGAGGAAAAATGTTTTATTTGTGTTTTGATTATATATATATATATATATATATATATATATATATATATATATATTTTGGGGGGGCTTATATACAGATACTATCAAATTAAGTATGCAAATATGTGATATAATGGATGAGTCTGATTGGGGTATTGATAATGTTCATTGCTGTGATACTGCTATGCTATTTTCACTAAAAAATAGTAAAAAATGACTGCTGAAATAGCATTAATGTCCTGGAACCAGTAAGGAAGAGAGCTATTTTTTTCTGCTTTAATGCAACATGATCTATCAATTGTCTGCCTGCAGGAAACACATCTCCTCAGGGCACAACCTCAATACTATAGAGTGGGAGGTATCCTATTCAATATCACTCTGTATATTCTACATATGCCTGTATATAGATATCTTCTAGAATTACATTTTTCTGCAGACAGGCATTGATAGATCCAAAGGGTAGATATGTCCTACTGGAGTGTATGCTATTCTCTACGGTATATATTGTAGGTTCAGTGTATATTCCTCCGCCATATAGCTCAGAAGTATTGTGTAAAATTAGCATGTTTCTGGCAAACCATCATGGTATACCATTGAATGAGTTCAATAATGTTTGTAATCCGATTTTGGGTCGGTATCCAGTTAGTCCATGGGTAGAAACTCCCTTTGACAGACATTTACAGGAATTGGGTTTACTCGACATTTGGAGGGTATTTAACCTTACGATCCATGCCTATTCATGTTGTTCCTCAACTTATGGATCCCTATCCAGGATTGATTTAGTCCTGGGTATGGACGTAACTCTACCATTTGTTTCTGGTATGCAGTACTTAACTAGAAATATTTCAGATCACTCACCAATTTTACTGTCTCTAAAAAAAATGCAACCACGTATTCAATTTAATTGGCGTGTGAATGCCTCATGGCTGCAGGTGCCACAAGCTGATTCTTTTCGTCAGTCTTTGGTTGACTTTTTCCTTTATAATGCTAAATCTGTTATCCATCCAGTAGTATGGGACACTATGAAGGCTTTTTAGGAGGGTTACAAATACAAGCTATTAGTAGGTTTAAAAATCTTGTGTGGAGTGGGAGACTTGACTAGCAGGAGAGGTACAACAAAAATAATTTCAATATATTCAGAATCCTACTCCAATAAACCATTCTATTTGGAAAGATATACAACTACTATACAAAGGGACAGTTATGGAAAAAGCCAAACAAGCTCAATTCTTTGCGAAGTGTAGGTGTTATGAGGAAGGATAAATTCATGGGAAAATGCTGGCAGTAACAACTAAATCTCAGACTCATTCTAATTATATTCCTTATGTATGTCAACAAGAGAAATCTCTCATAATCAGGAGGATATTATATCCTCTTTTTGTACCTTTTATGGTAATTTATATGAGAGTAAGACCTCCTAGAAAATGGATCTTAGAGATTCCTTACCCCCCCTACAAAAAATCTTTGTATTACATTTCTTAACAGACAAACAAAACACAACAAGACATCATACACATTGAACCAAAAATATAATAATACAATTTCAAAATCCCAAAATCCAGTATATCAATTATTAATCCAAAAGGAGAGAAAAAGAGAAAAAAAAGAGCAAAAGATTTTTAAAGTAAACTTTAGTTCCTTATTTCCCCAATGACCCCAAACTTTTCTCATATGGGAGCACACCTATTATAAACAATGGCCCCACATGGGCATTCAATGCTGTATACGGTTTGTCCAGCCCCTTTGCCCACACTTTATCATACTTACTAGGGCAGCCCATATTCATGTAAGTATCTCTATACAATGGAAGATTATTATTCACCAATTGTTTCCAATATGAGAGAGTAGGCGAGGTTTCTACCAATGCAGCGCAGTAGCTTTTCTTGCGTAAAATAATGTTTTATTAGCAAACACTTGCCTGGACACTGTGGGAAGAATAGTCTCTACCAGGCTCAGTAGACAGAAAGACATTGAAACCGTTAAGGGAACAGAAGTGGTAGAGTTCAATAAATCCACCACTTCCATCCAAAAGATAGCTATATATGGAGAAGTCCAGAAAATATGTGTAAAATTCTCCTGATTCGCGCCACATCGCCAACACTCCGAAGAACACAGGATTTATCTTTTTAAGTCTATGTGGCGTAATATGTGTACCAATTTATATTGAATCATACGATCTCTTAAGGAAATCAAAGATCGCAGAGGGAAATCCCGCACACCCCTCCAATCCTCCATATCTAAATCTTGTACCCACCTAGCTCTGAGAGCCTCTAATGGCAGGATAGAAATTAATAGAAGATAAGAATACAATCTCAAGGTGGGCTTATCCAGACACTCAGACCTAAGCACTAGTTCTAAAGTCGATTGGCTAATCGTTAAACTATCCTGTGGAAACTCTGCATGAAAGGTATGAATAAATAGGAGCTTGGAACATTAAAAGTCGAAGTTAGTGTAGAAAAGGTATATAGTTTCGGATCAGTAATCGCGTGAGAAAGTAGTTTAATATTATACCTGGTCCATGCAATAGGCTCCGTTGCTTTAAAAAATTAAGGAAGAGTAGGATTAAAACCATAAAGGAGGATAATGCTCACATCTAAGACCAGCTTCCCAAGCTCAAATAGTGATAAGCATTGAAGGGGTCAGCTGATATGGTGCCCTACAGCCCCTAAATAAAAGAGCCTTCAGGGCATCCACAGAGCCTACTACTGCCGCTTCCAATCTAGTAGAGGAGTTATATATATATCAGCATTCAGCCACCATGCGGCCGTAACCAACTGAGTGGCTATAAAGTATCTATGTAGTTTCAGGAAGGCTAGTCCTCCCTGCTCACAAGGACACATCAGAGTAGTTAATTTGTACCGAGGATTCTTCGATACCCAGAAAAAAAGATGAGATCAGTTTGTTTAACCACTTTCCTACCAGGCACTTACACCCCCTTCTTGCCCAAGCCATTTTTCAGCTTTCAGAGCTTTTGCACGTTGAATGACAATTGAGGGGTTGTGCTACACTGTACCCAAACAAATTTTATATCATTTTATTCACACAAACAGAGCTTTTCTGGTGGTATTTAATCACTGCTGGGTTTTTTATTTTTTACGAAAAGAGAAAGACCAAAAATTTTGAAAAAAAAAATATTTTTTACTTTTTTCTGTCAGCAAATTTTGTAACTAAGTCATTTTTCACCTTCACTGATGTGTGCTAGTGAGGCGGCACTGATGGGCACTGATAGGCTGAATTGGTGGGCACTGATGAGGTGGCACTTATGGGCACTGATGAGGTGGCACATATGGGCACTGATCAGGTGGCACTGATGAGTAGGTACTAATATGCCACACTTATGGGCACTGATAGGTGGCACTGATATGTGGCACTGATGAGCATTGATAGGCGGCACTAATGGGCACTGCTGGGTGGCGCTGATGGGCACTAATAGGCAGCACTGGTGGGCACTGATAGGCGGCACGGATAGGCGGTACTGATGGGCACTGATGGGTGGCACTGATGGGCGGCACTGATGGGCATTACTGATGAGCAGCACTGATAGGGAGCACTGATTGAAAGCACTGACTGGCATCGCTAACAGGCACTGATTGAAAGCACTTGTGGGCAGTGGTGGGTACTGATTGCTGGCATTGGTGGGCAATGGTGGGAACTGATTTGTGACACTATTTTGCAATATTGTAACCAGGGCACTGATGATCAGTGCCCTGATTACATTCCTACATGTCCCCCTGCGTGGAGATGCCACTGATCGGCTCTCCTCGCCACACACTCTGTCAGTGTGAGGTGAGGAGTGCTGATTACCGGTACTTCTTTTTTGACATGTGACTGACTGTGATTGGACACAGCCAATCACATGGTTAAAGAACTGTGTCCTAGCAACATGGCGTGGCCATGATCACCATGCTGCGTGCCCCAGAACGAGAGCCACACTGCTCCGCCGTCATTCGATGGTAGGCGGGCGGCAAGCAGTTAATTTTGTAAAAAAGGACATAGGAAGCCACTAAGAAGAGTGTCTAAAAAAGTACATAAATTTGGGTATGATTTTCATTTATAGAAGATTAATACATCCTAATACAGATAATGGTAGAGACTTCCATACTTGGAATTTCGACCCTATATCTCCCAGAATCAGCGTCAAACTCAAAGGAATAAATTCAGAAGCTTGGCGGGAAATTACAACTCCTAAGTATTTGAAATTCTAGTGATGATAAAAAAAGATTTAATTCTTCACTAACATTAGAGGAATTAACTAAAGCAAGCTTCAGAATCTCCTAATGGGAAGTCCTCAGGCACCGACAGTTTACCGCCGGAAATATATAACATATATTGAGATATATTAACCTCCCTAGCGGTAATCCCGAGTCTGGCTCGGGTTGGGAATTTACTAGCAGGAGCGGTAACCCCGAGCCAGACTCGGGATTGCACCGCTGGATGCAGGGGAGGACACAGGGAGAGTTACTTACCTTGTCCCCTGGATCCAGCGCTGTCCTCCGCTCGATTCACAGTGCCGAATTCCGCCGAGCTCCGTTCCCTGCGACGTTACGGCGCACGGGAGCGAAGAATGGCGGCAAACTCAAAAAGTAAAAAGACACAAAACACACACAGCACTGTAATCTTACAGATTACAGTACTGTATTAAAAATTACACACCCCCTTTGTCCCTAGTGGTCTGTGCAGTGCCCTGCATGCACTTTTATATTATAAATACTGTTTTTTCTGCCTGGAATTTGGAGATTGTCCATAGTAACCAAAACGTGTCCCTTTTTCCGTGTTTTAGGATTTGATTACATTATTGAATAATTTTTAATATTCTTTATTATATTAAAAACTTTATCATACCCGGGATGTCTGCTAGACTCTGGTTTGAAGAGATTTAAGAGCGTTATTCCTCCAAGTGGTTGGAGAATTTCTATCTATTTTCTACGAAATGTTTATACCTCTGCATATATGCTTGTAGTCCTGCACTTCTGCACTGCTGTTTCCTCCGTTTTGCTTTCTAAAACTCAAGTTTGGGTCGCATGCGATGCATTTTATATAGGCGCTTCACATTTTTACGATCAGACAGCGCTGAGGAGTTTTAAGCTTGTGGAGATATCCCACAGCTAATCACTTCTTGCCTCTCTCCACCTAAAGAGTAGGCTACTCCTGGAAATTTTGGGTGAGAGTGTCACGGAGGTGTATGGAAGCCCTAGTGGAAAAATCCTGGTATTTATCCAAAGCTAATTATGTCTAGGAAAAGGTCTCCTGAAGAGCAACCTCCTTTGGAGGGGTCTCAAACCACCCGCTCGGCTAAGGATAAAGCCAATCATATGGCTTCGACTGCGGCTGCAAAATTAGAACGATACGCACACTCGGGCCTTGCCTCACCCCCTAAGACAAGTAGCCAACAGAATATTCTACAGAACAAAGATTCGAAAAACTCGTCTGGAGACAGAAAGAGCCAAGGTCATTCTGCGATTAACCCTCTCACCCCATTGGTTTCTAAATCTGGAGGTACTAAGGGATCAGGGGGAGGAAAAACTGTAATGGTCAATGCAAACATAGAAGTGGCCGATACGTCAGCCAGTAACAATACACCTACACCTGATACGCTGGAGGAGGAGCCTACATTAAGGGACATACTAAATGCGATCAAAGAATGTAAAGTCTCAATATCTAGCTTTGATAGCCAGCTGAGATCCATTAAAGAGGAACAACTATCTATGAGACAAGAATTAAATAGGACTATTTTAAGGACCTCCGATCTTGAGGAATGTGTAGGTGTGATTGAGGACGAGCTGAGTCCTGTGAAGCAAGAAGTCGCATCTCTTAAAAATATGGTTGATAGCCAAGCAGCTAAATTGGACGAGATGGAAAACAGGAGCCGAAGAAACAATATTAGGGTGTTAGGCCTCCCCGAGCAATGTGAGGGCGCTAATTTAATAGGTTTTCTAGAGGGGTGGTTTCGGAATCTCTTTGGGGCCACCGCTCTTAGTCCCCTATTCGCAATAGAACGTGCACATCGAACTCCAGCTAAGGTACGCCGCATGGGGGACCATCCTAGGCCCATATTGATCAAAGTGCTTAACTACCATGACAAAGTGTCCCTTCTCCGGGAAGCCATGGAGAAGGGTGACATCAGATGTGAGGGGGCTAGGGTCTATTTATATCCTGATTTCTCCCCAGATCTCCAGAAACGTAGAGCTGAATTCATTCCAGTCAAGCACAGTATGATCAAGTATAAGTTAGATTACGCTCTCCTCTATCCAGCTCGACTGAGGGTAATAGCACTAGGTAGGATGCTTTTTTTTAATACACCGAGGGAGGCAACCCAATGGTTATAAGAAAACAAAAAAGAGTTATAGACCTATGTAACTGGGTTGGTTTTCATGATTTAATAACTTTATTGTTTGTAATTTGCTGTGTGGGGGATGAGGGGGATAAAGATAGGGTACGAGATATTAATATTTTTTTGCACATTCACTATATGTATAAAAAATAGGGGGGCTGTACTTTGAGGGATTGAAGATAACAGAATACTTATGGGTGAGTGTAGAGGGGTGCATTTTTGCCCCTCGTTTTGGGTTTGGTTGTTGATTGATGCACTAAGTAGAGATAGTGCATGTAAGAGGTGGATGAGGTGTAGGAAGGTCACGGGTCAACCCCTAGGGGGGAGCCCTGTAGGGCGAGATGGGAGGGTGGGGAGGGGGGTGGTTCTAAGTTTAGGGAAAGGGAGGGTAAGGTGGGAAGGTTGGGAAATAGAGCACTAATATATGTATACACAAGATTAAGGATCTACCTCTTGGGAGGAGGTGAGAGGAGGTACCACAATTGGGGGGACAATAATCAAATTTATGTATTTGGGAATGACAAGACGGTATTTTGTGGGAAGGAGAAGGTCTTTTTTCTTTCCTCCTTCTCTATTTCTTTTTTTTTCTTTTTTTCTGTTTTTTGTCACAACCTGCTCATTACATAGGTTATTAGTACGTGATGCAGCCAAAAAGAATTAAGGTAATGTCATGGAATGTCCGGGGTTTGGGAGATCCGACCAAGAGAGCTGTGGTGCTATCAGCACTAGAGGGCCTAGGGCCCGGATTGCTTTGCTTACAGGAGATACATCTGACCGCTGAGACGGTCCCGCTCCTGCATGGCCAGAAATTCCAAACCCAATTTCATTCGGTGTTTTCTTTATATGCAAGAGGGGTGAGCATTTTGATCGATAGGGAGGTTTTGTTTTCTTGCTTTAACAGTCGTATAGACGCAAAGGGTCGTTACATTTTTTTATATTGCTGTATTGAAAATAACCCATGTGTGATAGCAAATATATATGTTCCACCTCCATTTAAATTGGAGATTTTACACGACCTAATATTATTTACAATAGATAAATCGGATATCCCTGTAATAGCAGTGGGGGATTTTAATGAAGTCTTGAATAAGTCCTTAGATAGATTCCCAACGGTAGTTTCAACAACGGCAGGGAACGAGACGAGATTGTCTCGCTTTCTGCAGGAAGTGGGATTATGCGACTCGTGGCGTACCCGGTACCCGTTAGAGCGACAATATTCCTGTTTTTCAACGTCTTTTCTTACTTTATCTAGATTAGATATGGCCCTGGTGAATAGCCAAGCTTTGGCCTTGGTGGAGGCAGTACAATATGGCCCAAGGGGGATTTCAGACCATTCCCCTTTAACATTGACGCTTATTGTGGGGAATAAGCAATACCCTGGGCAATGGAAAATTGATCCTTCATGGTTAGAGATGCTGGACAATCCAGAGCGTTTAATAATTGAACTGAAATACTTTACTTATATTAATGCGGGTACTGCATCGGCGGGAGCAATTTGGGACTCACTAAAAGCTTTTCTAAGGGGACTCTTTATCCAGCAAATTGCTGGAAATAAAGCTAAGATGAGGAACCAGGAAGAGCAGGCCAGGAAGGCAGTACTAGGGGCAGAACAGCAGTATATTATTAGCCCAACCCCATTTACTCAGAAGGTATGGATAGAAAAGCAGCAAGACTATACGATGACTATCAGGAGAAAGATAGATAATAGATGTATACTTCAGAGACAGGTGAATTTTGGGGAGGGTGAAAAAGTGGGTCGCTTATTGTCTCTATTGGTTAAAACAAACACTGCCCCTTCAACGGTACTAGCGGTCAGGGGGAGATCACTTCTGATCCTATTATGATTAAAAATATATTTCACCATTATTATCGTTCTCTATATAAATCTCAGAGGGGGGGAGAGGGGGGAACGGCGGTTAAATTTTTAGGAAATATAAGTATACCAACATTATCAGTAGAAGATTTTATGGCAATGGAGGCCCCAATAACAATTGATGAACTTCGTAAAACGGTGGCGGAGATGCCCAATCTAAAATCACCAGGACCTGATGGGTTTCCTTTCGAGGTTTATAAGAAATATGGTGAGGTCCTGCTGCCAGAGTTGCTGGAGGCATTGACCCAGGCTTTGGAGGCGGGGACGCTGCCTCCCTCAATGCTGGAAGCTAATATAGTGGTTCTCCCCAAGGAGGGGAAAGACCCTATGGATCCTGCTTCGTATCGTCCGATTTCGCTGCTTTGCACTGACGTAAAGATCCTAGCGAAAATAGTGGCAACGCGTTTAAAAAAGTTTATTCACACGCTCATCCATCCTGACCAGTCGGGATTTACCCCAAACAGGTCTACCAGCATTAATATATGTAGAGCCCAGTTGAATGTCCAGATTCCGGTAGACGATGGAGGCCCCAGGGCAATACTAGCCTTGGACGCAGCCAAGGCTTTTGATTGTCTTGAGTGGGAATATTTGTTTGAAGTACTTACTAGATTTGGGTTTGGTCCAACTTTTATTAAATTGGTAAAAATGCTCTATACTAATCCAAGCGCAAAAATAAAAATTAATAACGAGTATTCTGATGCGTTTCAACTGGAACTAGGAACGAGGCAGGGCTGTCCCCTTTCCCCCTTGCTTTTCGTCCTGGCAATGGAGCCATTGGCCATAGCTATTAGAGCTAATCCAGACATTCAGGGATTCAGGAGAGGTCAGATGGAGGAAAAGATTGCATTATTTGCCGATGATATTTTGCTTTTTTTGGGAGAGGCTCAAGCTTCGCTGAAAGCGGCTATGAAAATGATTAGGGAATTTGGCCAAGTATCTGGATTGACTATCAATTGGGATAAATCGGCACTACTCCCGATAGATATGGGGGCCATCAATGCAATACAAGATACTTTTAACTTGAAGGTGGTAGAGAAATTTAAGTACCTGGGGGTTTGGATGGCAAGGGATGTAAATGGGTATCTGGAAGATAACTTAGCCCCTCTTTTGTTGAAACTTAAAGTGGAGGTCCACCCTAAAATGGACCTCCGCTCATCGGAATCCCCCCCCCTCCGGCGCCACAATCGGCACCTTTCAGGGGGGAGGGGGGTGCAGTTACCTGGATAATCCAGTTAACTGCACCCACTTCCGGGCTAGCTCTCTGCGGAAAGGGGCGTACGTTACGCCCCTTTCCGCAAGCGCCCGCCCCCTTCAGCAAGTGCCCCGCTGCCTGCTGGGAAACACACAGCTCCCAGAGGCAGCGGGGACCGTCCGGATTGCGCCGCGCGGCTCGCGCATGCGCATTAGGGAACCGGGAAATGAAGCCGAAAGGCTCCATTTCCTGATTCCCATACCCAAGATGGCGGCGGCACGAGCGAGCGATCGGCTTCGGGTGCCGACATCGCGGGCGCGCTGGACAGGTAAGTGTCACTATTTAAAAGTCAGCAGCTGCAGTATTTGTAGCTGCTGGCTTTTAAAAAAAAAAAAAAAAACGCGGAGTCCCGGTGGACTCCCGCTTTAAAGACAAGGCAGATATTTGGAGCCGCCTCCCCATATCGATGGCGGGACGCTGTAACTTGGTTAAGATGGTTTGGCTCCCCCAAATTTTATATTTTCTCCATAACTCGCCGGTATGGATTGGCTCGCGGTGGTTTAAGAAAATAGAATCTCTGTTTAGAGATTTTATATGGAAAAAGGGGCCGCCTAGGATTAGTCTACGGACGTTGCAGCTACCGTTGGAGGATGGGGGGATGGCGGTTCCACATCCTAGGCTTTACTATTTGGCGGCACAGATGCAGCATCTAGCAGGAGCAGGGATATCAAGCGAGGGCTCGCCACGCCATAGCCTATTAATGCTAGGATGCCCCCACAATACACTTATTGAGGCCCTTGAGGCAAACTCGTTCGGTATAAGTTGCCCAACAATCAACCAGACTGTTAAACTCTGGAAAACAGTTAAGGCTATACTAGGATACCAGGGGGTATCCGTATTGGCCCCTTTATGGAATAATAGAAACCTGGCCGAAATAGCTAAAGTCGAGAGATGTAGGGAATGGGTGAACCAAGGTATAAACCATCTAATTCAAATATTCCAGGGTTCAGAAATTAAATCATTCAATAGCTTAAAATGGAGTTCTCATTGTCGAACCGTGCCTTTTATAAATATCTCCAGGTTAGGCATGCAGTCCAGTCACAATTTGGACCTCAAAGGGTTCAATGGATTCAGATGCCTGTGTTGTCACAGATCATGTCCCAGGACACGCTCAAGGGACTGATTTGTTATATGTATGCTAGATTAGGGGATAAAACGTTTGATCATGAAGCCTTGCTTAAAAGTAGGAAAAAATGGGAGAACGATGTAGGCCCTCTGTCTAATTCCGATTGGGATCGGATAATTGACTATGGCACCAGAGTCTCGATCTCCCCTTCCCAGAAAGCTTCCCACCTTTTTTTTTTCTATCGGGTGTATCATACCCCTAAGAGAATGTTCAAACTAGGATGGAGAAACAACGACCACTTCCCTAGATGTGGCATGACTGGTGATTTTATCCATATGTTCTCTCGAGAACTTATCTCTATTTATTATCAAAACAATAAATATAAACAGCCAATAGAATAAAATAAAAAAAAGGAAAAAATTTTTTTTTTACAAACACAAAGAAATTTTGTTCCTCCTTATACATACACATTTATGACCTAATAGATATCCTATCAAGGGTAATATAGTCCACTCAAAATTTCCAAAAAGGAAAAACAAAATACATATTTATATAAATATAAAGTAGAGGATATCAACCATACAGTCAGAAATTACATATGTTCAGGTGCTCTACATGTTTCGCGTCTACTAGATAACGCTTCTTCAGGAGCTGATAAAAGTGTTCTATATTATAAGGAGAAAAAATGGAATAAAAGAAAATAAAAGAAAAGCATATATATGTATACATATAAGATAATAAAAACGCATTAAAACTATATGTATCCGAATAAACATAGCATATTTCACTATACCACCTATCCAAATGCTAAGGTGTTTCATGGGGAAAAAAAAAGGGGGGGGGGGGAGGAGTTTGGACGTGAGGGACATCACTGTGTGGGGGTGGATACAACATTCTTATTTTAAATCTTCTTATATTCATCCATAATTACTTACATTTCTTCAAATATATCCCAGGAATGGGGAACCCAAGCCAGCGAGGCAGGCACAGAGATTGACAAAATTTCAGGCACCCATTTTTCCAAAAAACAAGGAAAAACAAAAGGGGAGGGGTGAAGATTAGATGGTAAATGAAGAAATAGGTTTACAATAGGTGACGATATTTTTATAATATGGACGGGAACGATTAGGAGTCTGACAGACTTCATCGAATCCCTTAATACCAACACATATAATTTAAAGTTCACCTTGAATATGGATCCTCAAAAAATAACGTTTCTAGATCTAACAATTTTTAAAGACAAGAACAACTGCCTGGCCACCAAATTGTATCGCAAAGAAACTGCAGGAAACACTCTACTCCATGCAGCAAGCGCTCACCCTAGCTCACTGGTAAAAAACATTCCCTATGCACAATATGTTAGACTACGTAGAAACTGTACTCATGTTAACGACTTCTACAGAGAGGCGGGTCTCCTCCGTACACGTTTGTTAGCCAGAGGGTATAGTAAATCCCAATTACGAAGGGCGTATAATCGCGCATGCAGGAAACCTAGAAACACCTTATTATATTCAAAGAAACAATGTAATTCTGAAATACAAACTAGCACAAGATTGATAACACGCTTCTCATCTCAACATGAAGAAGTCTGTAGTATTCTCACTAATCATTGGCATATCCTACACCAAGATTCGGTAATCAAGAAATATATAGGTAAAAGACCTCAGCTAACATTCAGACGTACTACCTCACTGAGAGATCATTTAGTATCAAGTTTCTACTCACCTAAAGGACAAGAGACAAAAAACTGTAGTGGCCTATATAAATGTGGAACCTGTGACTTCTGCCCCTGGGTGAAACAGGGTGCAGAAGTCGCACTTCCAAATGGTGAGTTTATCTACCTAAAGTCTAGAGCAGATTGCAAAACACAAGGCGTTATTTATTTAATGACATGCCTATGCGGAGCCTTCTATGTCGGAAAGACTATGAGATGCCTTTGGCAACGCATTAAGGATCATGTATATATATCCTCCAATGGAAAAATGTTAACAACAGTGAGTAGACATGTCAACTTATGCCACGCTTTCGACGCAACCTGTGTCCTTTTTTGTATTCTGGAGATCATACCAAAAGACCCACGTGGAGGAAACTGGGATAAACGCATTCTACAACGTGAAACGATCTGGATCGAGAAACTAAATGCTACTCAAGCCCCTGGCTTAAATGAGACTCAATCATACAAATCGTTCTTGTAGAATGTACCCCTTTTTTTCTCCTTTTTCTTTTTTCTTCCTTCCCCCCCTTTTTTTTTTTTTGTATCTCTCGCTTTTGTAGATAATAACCTGATGTGGAATTCAGCTAATTCTAACATGTGGATGTTTATTTTGCTGTATTTTGAATTGTATTTACATTGCATCAGGATTTTATTAGTAATTATTATTATTGAGTAATGGCTTGTTAACTAAATAGGATTCTTCTTTGTAATAATTAAAATTGATTTGTAATAATTATGGTATGTTTATTGTAACCACTACCTTATCAATGTTCAGGTGTTCCTTTAACCAATAATATGTTTCCTTTCCCCCCTTCCCCGTTTCCCCCCCCCCCTCCCCCTTTTTCCTCTTTTTTTTCACAGTGTGCGACCATGCGAGCGCGACCCCCGATGACCCTATGGGTTTCCCAATTGGGACGTGGGGTATTTGCGCTCAACCATGGGGGCCTGTTGGCCATCTACAGTCCCCCCTAGTATGTCCCCGTCCGATGCATCCAATTAGGGCCTTTCAGCTCCGCAGATCGGGGGGGAACATAGGTTGATGCTTCCCCCCTGATCCGGTACATGTTTTGTGACTGTGGCTGGGCATTGTCTGGTCCGCGATCTAACGCATGCGCCGTATGCGCGGACACCGCACTTCCGGTTGCGGCGTCCTGGCCGGATGTATCGGTAGAGACGCTGGTCGGGTAGATGAAAAAAAAAAAAGTGACGTCACTACCGGAATGGATGCTCATAAAAGGACACACGTGGCTGGTGTCCACAGACAGCGGCTATAACTTTTACAAAACAACTAACACTGTAGGGGTGAACGGGCTGAGGAGTCTGCCTTCTTGGTTCCCCCTTTCCTCGTCCCTCTTTACCCAGCAGGAACTTGGCTTGCCATTTGTCTTTGGAGGGGATCACTATACTTAAAGGTAATTAATCTGCATAATTATATTCTCACTCCGTCCTTTTCACTTTTACTGGAGACATTTCTTAACTTCTTCCCAATTATCACCACAAGTTTCCCCTAGAGCACTGGTAATTTTTTACTCTTTATTTTTAGATTATAAAATAAGTTTTACTAAGCTCTTCCTTTTATCGCCTCTGTTGAGGTCTAAACAATTAATAATTCACTCTACTAACAAGCTCTAATCTGTTTCACTCCTTACACATATTTTACACTTGGATTGTCTCATACTAAATTTTAAAATATCCTTCCCATTATGCTTTTTTCATACAGCTCAGGGGATACCCAGAGTATTTATCACCATTTACCATCTGGCTATCTACAGATTATGAATACCTACTAAAACCGTATGTTTGAAGCTCTAGGGCTCAACATAATTTTGAAGTGATCCCACCAATTGTAAACCTATTTCTTCATTTACCATCTAATCTTCACCCCTCCCCTTTTGTTTTTCCTTGTTTTTTGGAAAAATGGGTGCCTGAAATTTTGTCAATCTCTGTGCCTGCCTCGCTGGCTTGGGTTCCCCATTCCTGGGATATATTTGAAGAAATGTAAGTAATTATGGATGAATATAAAAAGATTTAAAATAAGAATGTTGTATCCACCCCCACACTGTGATGTCCCTCACGTCCAAACTCCTCCCCCCCCCTTTTTTTTTTTCCATGAAACACCTTAGCATTTGGATAGGTGGTATAGTGAAATATGCTATGTTTATTCGGATACATATAGTTTGAATGCGTTTTTATTATCTTATATGTATACATATATATGCTTTTCTTTTCTTTTATTTTATTCCATTTTTTCTCCTTATAATATAGAACACTTTTATCAGCTCCTGAAGAAGCGTTATCTAGTAGACGCGAAACATGTAGAGCACCCGAACATATGTAATTTCTGACTGTATGGTTGATATCCTCTACTTTATATTTATATAAATATGTATTTTGTTTTTCCTTTTTGGAAATTTTGAGTGGACTATATTACCCTTGATAGGATATCTATTAGGTCATAAATGTGTATGTATAAGGAGGAACAAAATTTCTTTGTGTTTGTAAAAAAAAAAATGTATTTCCTTTTTTTATTTTATTCTATTGGCTGTTTATATTTATTGTTTTGATAATAAATAGAGATAAGTTCTCGTGATTATATCGGTTGTGTTTACAACTTCTTTTATGCCTAAAAAGTCCAATTGAACCCACAATTTTTCTTTTGAGGTCTTTTATGTGAAGGTTCTTTCATCCATATTTATTTTTTTCTCCCCAATTCCCCCCATTTCCTATTAATGTCTATATTTACAAAGTGATAAACAGGACGTGGCATTTTGTTTAATTAGTGTATCCACAGACACCACCCTGTGATAGATACACGTTCTTATTCATTTAAATACCAGTGATTAGATGTCTCTTCCAAGCAAGGAAATTAATTGCTCAACAATGGCATTCACATCTAGGCCCATCAGTTGAAACTTGGACGGCAAACATAAAAACGACAATTGCTAATGAAAGAATCTTCTTCACTAGACAGGGCAACAACAAGAAGTTTAGGAGCTTATGGGGGTCTAGTCTGGGGAAGTTGGGTATTCTACTATAGGTGGACGGGCTGCAGCTTTTACACGGAAAATTGATTTTCCCTATGAACGTCCGGTGTTCCTTTTTTTTTTCTTTTCTTTCTTTCTTTATTATTTTTATACTTTTGTTCTTTCCTCCCTGCTGGCCTCTCCAGGAACCTGTTAGTTAACTCGCGAACGTTACTGGTACAGAACTGGAGAGAGGAGTGAGGAGATCATATTGTAATCATGTGTATGTGGGGATCTTGCGGGGATGGAGGGGGGGAGGTGGGGGAGAAACATTTTAATTTAGCTAGGGGATGCCAGGGGAATAGGTATAGTTATGGCATACACTATGAGAAAGTTCATTTACTTTACTTGTTTGTATTTTATTAAATAATATGACATTTTTATGTGATCACAATGAATTTTTTGTGAAAATTTATGTAATTAAATAAGCCACGATGATGTGAAATTATGAACGAGACATTAATGAGCAGCAAGCTGAATTAAGTCTCTGGCAAAAAATTACTGATGTGACAAAAAAAAAAAAAAAAAAGAGCGTTATTCCTAAGAATTACAGGACCACAAAATAAAACGCCAGATTTCCATGCAAAATAATTGTACCGCTTTCAGCACCTAATTCCAGACTGAATCATACCGCCAGGGAGGTTAAGGTGTTAAATCAGGCGCATGATTCCTTTAAACTCCAAGAATCCATGAATGATGCTAGTATTATAGTAATACATAAACCAGATAAAGATCAAACATTACCGGAATCTTATCGACCAATTTCATTGTTGAACTCAGATGTTAAGATCCTTGCAAGGGCCCTTGCTACTAGATTAAACAGCTTTATGGAAAGGCTAATACACCCGGACCGGACAGGTTTAATTCCAGGTAGGTCCACAACAATACATTTGAGGAAATTATTCCTCAATTTACAGATGACACCAGATAATATAGGGAATAGAACTGTATTGTCCCTCAATGCAGGCAAAGTGTTTTACTGCGTCAAGTGGACATATTTGTGGAAAATTCTGGAGATCTATGGCCTGGGAGAAAGATTTGTGAGATGGATTAAATTATTATACTGTGCCCCACAAGCATGTGTACATATTAATGATTCTACATCAAACTTTTTTACTCTAGAAGCACAAGGCAAGGATGCCCGCTATCCCCATTACTGTTCGCATTAGCCATAGAGCCTCTAGCGATAGCAATTAGACAAACTACAACTACTATTAAGGGGTTTAGGAGAGGAGAAAGGGAGGATAAACTCTATATGCTGATGATGCTCTATTGTTCTTGGGAAATAAAGATAAATCATTGATTTCTGTTATGACTCTAGTAGAAACCTTTGGTTCTTTTGTGGGTTTTAGCGTAAATTGGGATAAATCTGTATTAATTCCAGTAGATGAGATATGTTTAACTTTACCTCAGATTGCAAATCAGATTAAAATAGCTACATCTTTTAAATATCTTGGCATATGGGTCTCTCTTAAAAGTGAGGAATATATAAATCATAATTTGATGCCTTTACTTTACTAATGAAAAGCAAAATTTTGACTAAATTAGCTCTATCACTAGTGGGCCAAGCAAATCTTTGTTTTGCACAATTCACCAGTATGGATTCCTCTTAAATGGTTTAAAAAATAGATTCTTTATTTTGTATCCTATTATGGAAGGGTAAAAATCCCAGAATTTAGCTTTCTACATTACAACTTCCTAAAGATAAGGGGGTATTGGACGTGCCAAATGCGAGGATGTATTTCCTAGCCGCCCAACTTCAAAAGATAGCAGGATGGGGTTCCATAGAATGGACGATCCAGTTCAATCACTGTTGCTGAATAAATGCTCCCGTAATCATTTAATAGCCCAGTTGGAATAAGGGTGTTTTGTTAATTTTCCTCAAAGACCCACTCTAATATAGATGAATAAAGTGTGGCAGGAAATGAAGCATTATGCATTACGCTCTTTTATGGGAAAATATAATATATAAGATAATATGTAAACTGAAAGGATTTAGGGCGTGGAGAGAATTAGGGATTCAATATATCTCACAGTTATATTCTGATAATATTCTAAAAACTTTTCAAGAATTACAAATAGAATACTCCTTGCTTCATGATACCTTTTTCCAATATTTGCAAGTAAAACACGCCTTACAGGCTCAGTTCAAAGATAATAATAGGTTAAAGATACAAACTATGCCACTTATAGATCTTATTGTAAAGACACAAGTTAAAAGGGGTCTATATGCAGTAGTCTGACTGAGAAATCTAGGGAGGAGGTTACTTATCCAGCTAGAAGGGGATGGGAAAGGGACTTAGTAGACATATCAGATGAACAATGGCCGAATATTCTGGAACAAGTACAATTGGTATCTGTATCATCCCAGCAATGTCTAACCCAATTGTATATAACTGTATAGAATTCATAGAGTGCATAGGGCCCCAGCTAAACTATACCAATGGGGCAGGCAAGGTACATCAGAATGTTCTTGGTTCCTGAGACCATCTGCTGATCTATTACACATGCTATGAAAATGTCCCAAATTGTTTTGGTACTGGCAAACATTTGTGGACACTATTAACCAGTTTCATCAAACGCAGATACTATTAGATCCTAAAATATGTCTATTGGGCTATTCAGAAAAAGATATATATATATATTTACACACACCAGCAGTTTGAACATCTATTAACTAGATGTTATTTATAGCACAGAAGATAAATCATATAAATAACAATGGATATCTTCAAATAATCTTCACTGTAAAAGTAAAAATTGGTTTATATGAACCTTTTTTCTACCATGAGGGTTATATGTCAGTGGTCATCAACCCTGTCCTCAGGACCCACTAACAGGCCAGGCTTTATGTATTACCTTGGGGAGATGCAGACTAGAATACTGCAATCACTGAGCAGCAAATGATATCAGCTGTGATGTATATCAGGTATTTTACAAACCTGGCCTATTAGTGGGCCCTGAGGACAGGGTTGACAACCACTGCTCTATGTGTATGTATATGATTTCTAGGAATAATGATAGGGGGAAGGATAAAGGAAAAGCAGAGTAAAATAAACGGTATCTATAAATATATTTAGGGAATTGATGATATACAAGTGTATAGTTAATGGGACAATGATTATTTTTTTATATCTGTTTGTTATGTTATTTGTAAGTTGATTATTGAATATTTTTTTTTATATGTAAATCAAAATTGATGTTAATAATACAAATTATAATGATTAAAAAAGTACAAAAGGAATATTTGTATAGCAATAGTATCAATCACTTTTAAGTATACAGTATATATATTAAAAAATTAAGCATACAGTATTTAATCATTTTTAAGCATATATAAAATATCCTATGTATTCTTACACACAAACAACATCTATTCTTTTACACAAGCAACAGAAGTTCATTCATTTGCTGATGCCAAAACAGAATGGAGGAAAAGATGGCAGAAAGTAACACAAGGACAAATACTTTCTAGAGGCTGGGTTCACAGCATTGAAAATTGGATGTGGATTTCCCTGCATCCAATTCGCATGTCAGGAGAGTGTGGGGGGCTCTCAATGGAGTCGGTTCACACTTCTCCAGAGCAGCTCCAAAGCAAATTGCACAGAAATCCTGTGTATTTTCTGGTCCATTTCAGGTACGAATGCAGCCAAAAATTCGGACCAAAATTGGACGATGAATGGGGACGCACCAGACCCCTGCTGTGAACCCAGCCTTAAAAAACAAACAGAGTCTTTGCATAGCAATGGCATAAATTTATTTTTAAGCATGTATATTCATTTAAAAAATAAGCATAGAGTATTTAAAATATATATATTATCCCGTGTATTCTGTATTACACCAGCAACATGTATTTTACACAAGCAGCAGAAGTTAATTTATTTGCTGATGCCAAAACAGAACTGAGAAAAGGATGGCAGAAAGCAACACAAAGCCAAATACCTTCTTTAAAGTACAGAGTATTAGAATAGTAATAGTATAAATAATTTTTAAGTGCATTTAACAATTTAAGTACATATAACATGTTTTAAGCATACATATAATACTCCATGTATTCATTAACACAAGCAAAATGGTATTTCCCAAACTATGCTAAGAATGATCTTTTCTAAACACTAGATTTATTTGTTCTTTGATCAATGCTTTGTTAAATTATGGGGTGTATAGTACAATAACAGTTGTTAAGCATGCCACCCACGTTAGTTGTGACATATTTTTAGCAATGATTTTAAATGAAAGACTCCAAAGTCATGAGTGCACATTAATTTTATTAACTAATATATTGGTGTTTCTTTCACTTTAGAATTTTACAACAGTCAGTTGAACAAAAGTGTTGTTAAATAGTGAAGAGTCCCAGTTGAACAAAAAATCCACTATGCATAAACAGTAATGGCTGAGTGAGGAAGACAGATGTCAGCACTGCTAGCAATCAAGAAGGCTGCATTTTTTTCCTTTTGCAGACTATTCAGAGTATGATTCATTGATCACAACTCTGACAGATTTCTATTAATTTACATATTGAATCTTGTAAAGCAACAGGTCTTAATTTACGTATCGGGCATCTTTGGGTAGCAGAGATGATTGATGGAATTTCAATAAAATTCACTCCCAATTAAACCAAAACAATTCACTGAAAATGTCCCAAAATAACATTTCTCATCCCTAAAGGGGTTAGTGGAATTATGCATTTTTCTCTTACATATTGTATGTAGCCTATTTGCATTTCCTTAGATGTCCTTATGTATGGCAAAAGTAGATTGTGCCTGCATACAATATAAGTAAATGGCCACAATAAATCATACAATGGACATATATGAATCATTTTTTGTTCGTTTTTTTGCCACATATCTGCAGTACCAACAGTTACATTTTTAACAGGCGAGAAACACATTAACCTTTCAGTTTAACCCTGGTATACACTGGAGCATTTTGATATGCGATCTGACATGTGAAATTACATGTCAAATCGGCGGCAATTGCTGTCAATGGCACCGTCCTAATCTGCGGTGCTGCACTGATTTAAAAAAGTAATTTCTGTACTACTTTTTGCGATTTCGGGTTGCTATTTACATTGACATTTGTGCAGAAACCTGCACAGATGTCTGTGAAATCGCAACTGAAATCGGGACTGACATGCAGGAGTGAAATCGTGCGAGTTCAGCTGAACTTGTAGGGCTTCATTCCCGCAGCTCAGTGTGAACCTGGGCTTATTGTCCATTTGCCAAATGTTTTCTGAACTCACCGATTTGTGATTTGAAAAACAAACAAACTGTCCAAAAGACAGGTTTTTGAAGTATTTTTCTTCTAGTATATGGGCACCATTACTCAATTCTACACATCTGTTGACTGTTTATTACATTTAAAGTGGTTGTAAACTCTCCCCAACAACTTTGTCCCATGTAAATTAGCATAAAAAACCCTAATGAACACTGCTTGTAGATATCTCCTTACTTGCATATTATTGTTGTAATTCTTTTTGTTCTTCAGAATTACGTCACTGAGCATGCCCATATCTCCCATGATTTACAGCATACTCTGTGTGCTTGTCTATCTATTATCAGAACTTCCTACGGCACAACACTGGAATCCCACGAGACTGCATAATCGCTTCCTACTACTCCCCATGTGACCATGTGACATCACATGGAGTGGAAAAAAAGGCATCGGACAGCATTACTGCAGTCTTATCAGCTGAAGCTGATAAGACTGACATAGGCAAACATTACATAATCGGCACAAGTAAATACTATGAAATAAAACAAGTCAGGTATGAGCAGGGAAGCAGGGTTGCCATAGAAACATTGGATTGAGGAGGCTTGGTTAACAGTACAGGAAGTGCTCAATGTAAGGGCGGAAATACACTCCACTGTGGACTCAAAAACAATACTTAAGATGGCGCTGCCTTACCCCGGGAAACAAATTTTTTAAAGTTTCTTTAAACAGTAAGTAATATGCGAAGTTTGGGCTGGATTACAGTGTCTATAATTTGATAATTACTTATTGTAATAGACTAAATGAAAAGAAGCATCAGAGTGGGAAAGTTTACTTCCTCTTTAAGGTACCAGCTAACAACTAGATTTATCCATTGCATGTTACTGGTTGGAATATTGCTGCTAACTTAGGAAATCAATTTTCTGGCACAATGGGATTGACTTGCTAATGGCAAATAGGCTGTTTATGGTGCAAGAGGATTTTACCAGAGCTTAGTAAATGAGGTGAAGCTCTACAGACTTCCATCATCTGATCACGCAAAAATGCTGGTTTTTATTTTCTTTGCATGTGTTTGGGTATTTTTTGAAAAGTGAAAGGGCACCACATTTACTAACCACTAAGGCAATTCCTTTGCAAAGTGCAATTGCTCTTGCAAAGTGAACAGTCTTTTTGCCTTTATTAAATCAACCTTGAATGTTCAAATCCATTGATATTGCTCTTTACTGCTCAGCGCTGCAATATTCTCACGATGTTAAAAAAAAAGTGGGCTGCATATCCATTTAAGTTACCTTCATACAACCAGAATACCTTGTATAAATTAAATCTCACTATACTTCTTCACTATAACATGGTAATGTTGCTACCACTGAAAGCAAATAGATTGCAATTTTAATAAATGTATAACAAATGAACACAAAACTACATTTAAACATAATTATAGCACATAACTTTGATTTCATATGCTCCATTTTTACATCACTAAACAGGGTTTGACAATAAGGAAAGCCTGAATTACTAAGCAATTTCAGAAATTCTCAAGTGGTTATTTTTCTCTTTTATAGCTTGGTTTTTATTACAGGTTTTGAAAACATGCAATGGGAATTAGTTCTCCTTATAATTACTTTGACATCTAACAAATTCATAACTGTGCTTTATGGCACAGCTCCCAAATTGAAAATGCATTCATAACATTTTAAGTCATTTGCTACAGGTCTTTTGTAGCACAAAACAGCTGTTAATGTACAGCAGAGCTTGATAAATACAAAGAGCCAAGTACCCAAAGTGCCTGCAAACTTCAATGGTTGTCTTAAGGTCTTAAGGTTTAGAGCCTCCTTCATTTGAGTAGAAACACATGGTGCTTCGAAATTGCCTGTGGACTCCATGATTTAACTATACTTTTAATTTTGCATTTGTTTGTTCACCCTTGATGTAAAAATGATACAGTATAGTCTTATTATACAGTGTAACTGGCCAACCAGTATCACATATTAAGATAATGCAGACAATTAAACTGCACAAGGTTTAATAATTTATGTATTTACAGATCCTGATAAGCAATGGTACCATTTAGAGCCACCTGCCTGTGGCTGGCAAAAAGGTGCATTCATTTGTGTGTCCACAGAAAGCAAGCTGCACTGCTGCAGATTAATATTCACTAAAACTTTATTGATCAAAGTTCATAGCAGTTATCTACCCGAGAACACCTCTCCTATGATGAATTGTTCCCATGATCTGAGCTTACTTGAACTTACTTGAACTTCATGACTTGAATCAGGCTGGGGTTTACATCAGCTTAAATGGATGAGGATTTAGCAAACACTGATATGGGGTAGTGCAACTTCCTTTCTGTGGATTATGTATTTAGAGATTATCATGTCCTAGGCTCACAACTAATTATGTACGTGCTCCACCCTATATGTAAACAAATATTTGTGCAACATACTTATGGTTAAAATACAAACACAGCCAAAACCTCTAGGTTTAACCACTTTGCGCCCATACTACGTCTATTGACGTCATGGGCTTTCGGTGGTTATATCTGAATGATGCCTGAGGCCACAGACATCATTCAGATATTGACGTTTTCAGCCGGCGATTCCCTGCACCATAAGAATGATCATAGCGGCTGTTCCGCAGCTTGATCATTCTTACGGGCGGCGAGAGGGGACACTCCCATCGCCCTCCGGTGCTTGTACCGACTCACCGCTTCCATCGGTGAGTCGGTCACAGGATCCGCCGGCCCCCGCAAGTTACCATAGAGATTTCCGGCAGACCAGATTATCCCCGGAGTCTCTATGATCGTTCGGAGGCCGGGCGCGATGTTATGACGTCACGCCCGGCCTCTGTATTCAAATTAACAGCGCCGATCTGGCTAGGAAGCCAGGATCGTTTTTTTTTTAATTTTATTCTTCCCAGACTTTTTTTTAAGTGTCAAACTAAAAAAATAAAAATAAAATTAACAATAAAAAAAAAAAAGTAAAGCGCCCCTGTCCCCGTGAGCTCGTACACAGAAGCGAACGCATACGTAAGTCCCGTCCACATATGAAAACAGTGTTCAAAGCACACATGTGAGGTATCGCCGCGAATGTTAGAGCGAGAGCAATAATTCTAGCTCTAGACCTCCTCTGTAACCCAAAACATATAACCAGTAAAAAAATTTAAAGTGTCGCCTATGGGGATTTTTAAATACCAAAGTTTGGCGCCATTCCACGAGCGTGTGCAATTTTGAAGCATGACATGTTGGGTATATATTTACTCGGCGTATCCTCCTCTTTCACATTATGCAGAAAAATTGGGCAAACTTTACTTTACTTTTTTTTTTAAGCATGAAATAGTTTTTTTTCTGAAAAAAGTGTTCGAAAAATTGCTGCGCAAATACCGTGCGAGATAAAAAGTTGCAATGACCGCCATTGTATTCTCTAGGGTCTTTGTTAAAAAAAACATATATAATGTTTGGGGGTTCTATGTAATTTTCTAGCAAAAAAATAGGAATTTTACATGTAGGAGAGAAATGTCAGAATTCGCCTGGGCGCGAAGTGGTTAAACATGTGCCCTTTGATCAGTGTCTCCATGATTGGAACAAAGGGTAAAATTCCCCAGTAGGATGCAGATAGCAATAAAACACAATTTTAGAACTTTCCCATTAATCTAAAAATAAAGCTTTTTGGCCACTTAGCACAAATTAATAACTGGCCTGATTTAAAATAAATTGGTCACAGATCTGTTGGCTTATTGTATTAGGATTTTTTTTATACTACAACAGTTTGATTCTAGATTACAATAGCAATCAGTATCAGCATAGCTATCACATGTAGTGTCACTACCTTCAACTGATCTAAAATATGTGCCTTTATAGATACTGGTTAAAGTAAAAAATTGCATTCTCTTATTTCCATGGGCAAAGTACACTGACAGCAAACCTGGTCTGGTTGTGATACGTTGCTTCTGAGAAAATGCTCCTTTCCACGTCCATAAAGATTAAGCATAGAACATAATAAGACCTTTCGAGTCTACACAGTTTGTGGTTATTGTCCAGGGAATAATTATTTCATGCCTTGCCTTATTGCTATAGATTTCCTTCTAACTTCCTGTATTAGAGTCTGAGACTAAAACAAAATGGTCAGAAGGTTCAACTAGTCAGTTAGACCATTCAGACAAAAACTGCTTTTGTTGGGCATATTGTATAGTATAGATTTTGTGTGTACTTCTCCTTTGCTTTAGTCTACAGGTTTCTTTTTACCATCTTCCATTATTTTTTAAACAGTCATCCAGTTTTAGATTTGTCTTTTTGCTATTTGTGTTAATGTGTAAAGACTATTGTATAGCAAAACATTAAAATATACCGAATAAAAAAGACAAAAATGCTGTTTAAATTATTGGCAAAGAATTTGAACATTGGAGAGTATAGTTATTGGGGAATGCTGATAAAAATATACCTACATTTTGTATTGCTGCATGAATAATTTATTTTTACTTTCACTTAATTAAAAAAAAAAATCTCTGGCTTTGATGCCTCTTTTCTGAGAGTCTATGCATGGTCTGGCGAACACACAAATCTGCATTATTAAGGAATCATTATGCTCACTTAATCCTTGCTTCCCCTTTCCTAATTGCCACATTCAACAAAGAAATGCAATTACTAGGTATTTTTAGATATGTAATTTTTACAACCTGTTTTTTTTTTTTTTGGGTTAGAAATGGAACAGCCAACTAAGCATATAGGATCTTTAGTTCAGTATTCATGCACAGATTCCTTTGCAATTCTTTATTCAAGAATTAATGTAGCTTTGAAAGTGTATAATCAAGACACAGTTGTGTTACAAAGTTAAATTAGTGAAGTATTGTTTTAAGACAAGAGGTACTGCACACTTCACAATTTGAGTAAAATAAGGCATGGTTGACCACATATGGTTAGTACGTCTGCTAACCACTGTTTGCATGTAAACTGACCACAAAATAGTACCTTAGTACTATTTATTAAAAAACTTGCCTTCTCGTGTAGTAAAAGCAAACTGCTTATTGGGGTTTACATGCAGCTATACTGTATGGCAAACATTTTGTAGATACCCCTCCAAATTATTGAGTTCAGTTGTTTCACATGAAGGGCACTGTTAACGCTACTGTATGCAGTACAAATACACTTTAAAAAATTGTGTGTTTTCAACATTGTGTCAACAGTTTGGTGAATATTTTTTCTTTCCAGCATGGCTGTGCATGGGGATGCACAATGACATTTCCATAAAGCCATAATTTGATAACTTTGGAGGAGCTCATGTAGCCTGCACTGAAAATCTTTGGGGCAAATTGGAATTCTGATTGTGATCCAGGTGTTCTTGTCCAGCATCAGTAACTAAATTCACAAATGCTTCTTTAGCTGAAAAAGCACAAATTATTACCACCTCAACCCCCCCCAAAAAAAAATCACTGGAAGCCTTCCTATAAGAGTGCAGACTGTTCTAGCCACAATGGGGTTCACTACATTAATGGTTTTGGAACAGTGTAATCAACATGGCCCTATTGGTGTTATTCTCAGGTGTCCACAAACTTTATACATGTAGTGTATCAGTAACAACCTGGGAAGATTAAAAAACAGAAGATATATGTTACTCATCCTTCACTCCTTCCCATATTAGATCAAGCACTGGTGGGTTGGCTAAAAACACTCCATGCACCATACATTCCACCTGCCCATTAACTGTTTGAATCTCAGCCAGTTCCTGCTGAACCTGGTCTTAGATAATTAACTTTATTCTAAGTTCCCAGACTAACGGATAAGGAGAAACAAAGAGTGTTTACAAATGAAACTGTTTATGTAGACTAGATACTGATTTTACTTATTATAATTGTTATTAATAATAATAATAATAATAATAATAATAATAATAATAATAATAATAAACTTTTGTTAGAAGTGTAAAAAAGATGTGTCCACTGTGAAAATTATCAATTTGTCATGTTTAATCTACCATTGTGTCAAATCTCCTAAGAACAAGCATAATTATTTTTTACAATGTGCTATGGTTTCCATTTTCCCCTAGAGTAAAAGTAAATTTTTCTCCTGACACCAATCAGTCAAATGATATGCACGGTGCTCTGCCATGTGTAGGAATGTTGAGTGATGCTATATACCAGCCAGTTAGAGTGATCTGACTCCTCTTTTCCAGTCTGCTGAACACACAGGAATTCCTAATCATGCAACAGCTAATGCAAATAATTGCTAACTCAAATTAGATCTCATTTTATTTTTCATTTTGTAAATTGATTGAAGGAGTTGCTTAATTCACTGCAATGCTGAAAACAGCACCAACAATGATCTGACAACATATTACACAGGTAAATTTAACAGCTAGCCAGAAAGTTGTTATACATCCTTTGACATTTTTTTTATAAAAAATCTTGTATTTGTGGTGGCAGAAATGTGTTAATTGACTTGAATTATTCAGGTCTCTGATTGGTGAATTTTCTATTAAATATAGACTAATTATTCGACAGCTTTACCAACATTCTTTCTCTCAAGTATTGATACTGCAACTATTTAAAGTGTACTTAGCTTTTGTTTTTTAATTTTGCATAGAGCAAGCAAGGCTATATCAGTGCCCGGCGACCCAGGGCACATTTGCCAGATGCAGTACATAGCTGCATTTATGATGGCCTGTAAGGGAAGCCTGGGATACCCACCACCCCATACATCAGCAAAGCCAATGAAAGCCTCAGATCAGACAGGCTAGATTTAGAGGTGCAGGAATTGGGACTGATCTAAAGCATAAAGGTGCAGGAATTGGAGCAACCTGAGGTATGAAGGTGTAGGAATGTGGGCTGATGTGAGGCATGAAGATGTAGGAATTGTGGCTGATGTGAAGTGTGAAGATGCAGGAATTGGGGTGATGTGAGATGTGAAGGAGCAGGAATTGAGGTTATCTGAGGCATGAAGGTACACACTGCATCTTATCTGATGTGTGATGGTGCAGGAATTAGGGTGATCTGAAGTCTGAAGGTGAAAGCATAGGGGTTATCTGAGGTCTGAAGGTGAAGAGATAAGGGCTGATCTGAGGTGTGAAGGTGGAGGAATTGGACTGAATCAAGCGTGGCATTTATTTCTTCCTATTATTCAAGTTGTTTGCAGCATTTATTTTATAAAGATTCCTTCTGTGATTAAGAGTGTGCCCTAGGGGTCCATTCACACAAGTATGTTTTAGCATGTTAATGCATATACACAGTTTTGTTTTTATTAGCAGTAACACGTGCAGGGTGTTGACTGAAAAAGTTCAAGTTTAAGTTTTTTGTCAATGGACATGCATTATTACATTATCGGGGCTTTTGAAGGGAGTCGTAGAGTATGTGAACACATGAAAAAGTACTGTGAAGACGGCTGAAACTGCAGACCCATAGGTGTGTAGCTAGCTCAAGTAATACCCCTCTACTAGATCATCAGTTTCATAAAGGGCATTTATGTGTTTTCCTGGTCATAACCTGGCTTAGAAAATTATATATTTTTTATATACTTAAAAATGGTATGACTATTTATTTTGATGATAGAAAAAAAAGATGTGGTCCATAAATATAAAATAAAAAGCTGTCTCTTCTTCTGCCCATGGTATCTTAAGATGAATCTGTCTTGTCTGTCTGTAATCTCATAGAGGCGTTTTTTCCCTTTACTTCCTATCATGAAGGCCAAATCATTGTGGGCAAATTTTCCTGTTTCCCACGGAGTACATATACTTACAGTATATACTATAGTATATATGTTTTTACATGCTATAGTATATTGCAGTTAGCCAGTTCATAATAGAGACAATTTGAAGTTTACAGTGGTGCAATGCATGTTTAGCTGGCTAATACTGGAATACAATGTTGAAATATTGTATTCCAGTATTAATTTTCACACATTGATTTTCACACGTCATGCGACATGAGCTCCCAATGGTTGGAGCGTTTGTCGTACCAGTGTGAACTCAGCCTTTAGCCCGATACACACTATTAGATTTTCTGAAGATTTTTGTCATCAGATTTACCAAAACCATATAATATGAGGTAAAGCCTTAAGAGTTTCAATTTGTATGCATTCAGGCAGGCCCTTGCCCTACATAGTTTTGGAAAATCTGAAGACAAAAATCTTCAGAAAATCTAATAGTATATGGGGCCTTAGACACAGATCTTCAGATACATGATTTCAAGAAGCATCGCTATCACACCTGTTCAGGTTTTCCTGTAATGTAATTCAGGACCTTCCCTTTTCCTACGTTTGTGGCCTTAATGTAGCCTGATCAGGACATCTTCCCATGTTAAGGCTCAACTCTTTAACTCTTCTGCAATATTTGCATGGACTCTGAACTCTTAATGATGCCTTTGGAAACCACTTTTTGACATACTGGCCTGTCATCTATATATAAAGACAAATAGAATGTAGGATTGGAGCAGTAACACATGCCACATCTTCTGAACTTACTTCCACCCACAGGCAATGTCACATTACTGTTATAGGCCAAGCTCCATGGAATTGTGCAATATTTAAAACTATTGCTGTATTACTTGCCTGTTTTGTTAGGCATTAGTTGTCTCAAATCGTTCTGATGTTGATTGTTATTTTACACTCTAGGGGACAAACCTAGCACTCTCTCAGCTTGGAAACTAACCTCTAGAGCTTATAGTTCAGCTCTCCCAAAACTACGCCCTAGCACCCAGTCAGCCCACTCAGAACTGACAATTTGCAGTACACAGATTCTTTAACATTTTCAGCAAATTATAAGTCTTGCCTACTAACTTTCAGCTTGACACAGCAGAGAATTTTTTTCAGGATATCCCCCTAACTCAGCTTCATAAAGACATAAAGGTTTAACCCCCCTGACGGTTTTCCCGAGTCTGACTCGGGGTGGATTTTTTATACCATTAGCGGTATCCCCGAGCCAGACTCGGGACTGCATCGCTGGATCCAGGAGGAGGAATACTCACCTTCTCCCTCGGATCCAGCGTCGTCTCCCCGCTGTACGAGCGAGCCGTGTCTCGCTCGATCTATCACATCGGCGATCTCCGTGCCCTGCGAGCGTTGCGACGCACGGGCACGGAGATCGGCGCCAAATTCAAAAAGTGAAACACACAGTAAACATACAGTATAATGTAATCTTACAGATTACATTGCTGTATGTAAACATTTCACATCCCCGTTGTCCCTAGTGGTCTGCCCAGTGTCCTGCATGTAGTTTTATATAATAAAAGCTGTTCTTTATACCTGGAAACTGGAGATTGTCCATAGCAACCAAAACTGTCACTGTACATCAAAAATGATTTTAGAGCAGCTAGAAAACAGCGATAATAAATTAGAATCACTCGCAGAATTGAGCGATAGCGATTTGTGGGGAGATTCGTCATCAAATACTGAAAAGTAATGACAGTGACAATTCTGCAACTGAGCAAATTTCAGTGTTTTTGATGTGATTACATTATTGAATAATTTTTATTATTGTTATATTATTATTTGGTACAATTATTTATAATTATTTCTTATATTATAATTTATGATTTAATTTTTCAAACTTTATCATACCCGGGATGTCTGCTAGACTCTGGTTTGGACAGATTTAAGAGAGTTATTCCTAAGAATTGCAGGACTACAATATAAAACGCCAAATTTTCATGCAAAATAATGGTACCGCTTTTAGCACCTAAAATCCGAAATAATGGTACCGCCAGGGAGGTTAATTGAAGGTGACTTTCTAGTTGGGGAGATCTGCACCGCAATTAAATCCCTTAACCCATCCAAGACACCTGGCCTAGATGGTTTTTCAGGCCATTATGATAAAAAATATGTGGAACCCACATATGTGCTCCTATTTTAATGAAGTATGCAAATGACTGTCCCCTCTAACACTTATATTATAAATTATATTTTATATTACAAAAAGAAAAAGAGGATTGTGCCAATTAAAAACCCCAATGATTGATTCATGCAGATTTAAAAATCATGACTAAAATATTACCAACCAGACTTAATTCCTTCCTATCACACTACATCCACCCTGACCAGGTAGGGTTTGTTCCCTATAGAAAAGCATTGGACCAGATGCAGAGGATAATCAATATAATTTTGGCTATCCACTCTAACTGGGTTATGCAGACAGAGAAATGAGGCATGCTATTTTCCTTAGAGCTATAAAAAGTGCTTGACTCTATCTGATTGGATTACCTATTCCATACATTACGCAAATATGGCTTTGACCCAAATTTGTTGAAAATATTACCCATGTTGTATCAAGATCCAAAGGCCTCTTTAACTGTAAAAGGGTACAAGTCCCAATGCTTACGCATACATAGGGGCACTCGATAGGGATGCTCTTTATCCCCTATCTTATTCATTTTAGCAATTGCGTCTTAAGATACGTAACAACCCTGATATCAAGGGAAAACCATGCAGAGATGTGCACTATTTGCCGTTGATATTTGCCTATTTACCATTGATATTTTAATGTTATTATCCTCCTCCATTATTATCTTCCCAAATTTGCTCGTTACCCTAAAGCAATTCTCAACTATCGCAGGCTTTCAATTAAACCACTCTAAATCACAGCCAATAAATATATCTTTAGATAGTCAGACTGTGGCACACGAGAAGAGAAAGGCCGCGTACACACGCGCGGACTGTTCGCCCAACTTTGTCCGCTGAACAGTGTTTGGGCGGACAGTCCGCTCGTGTGTGGGCTTTCAGCGGACAGTTTCAGCGGACAGTTTGACGGACAAGGTTTTTCGGAAATTCCGTAAAACTGTCCGCCGAAACCTTGTTTCAGCGAACAGTCCGCTCGTGTGTAGGCTTGTTCGTCAAACAAAGTTGCGCGCATGCTCAGAAAGGATTTTCACGCCGAAAGCTATAATGCAGTGTATAGGACGTCGTATTTTTCGTCCCGTCGTACGTGCCGTTCACGTCATCGCGCACGGTTTCAGCAAACTGTTCGTCCGTCGTGTGTGGCCATGTCCGTCCATGCTAAGTTTGAGCGGACTGTTTGCCGAAACTGTTGGACGGACAAAGTTGGGCGAACAGTCCGCGCGTGTGTACGCGGCCAAACTTTGAGTTCAAATGGCAGAAGCCCTACTAAACTTATTTACTTTCTTAGGCATTCACCTAACCCAGTCTCTGCATACTTTATACAAAAAAAACCTCCATTATAAAGAAAATGATCAGCTGATCTGGATAGATGGAATATTAAGTCCCCTTCTTGGTTTCACAGGTTGTACTCCATTAAAATGAATGTTTTACCTAGAATACTGTATTATTTCATGATGCTTCCAGTGAACCTAAGCACCTTGAATCTCATGTTATTTCAAAGGAAGATATTAAAATAAATATGAGACGAAAAGAGACCCAGAGTGGGAATAAGCATACATTGTTTGCCCCTAAGCATTTTGGAGGTTTGGGGTCCCTGACCTATTGAAATATTTTCAGGCTGCACAATTGGCCCAACTGATAAGATTTTACATTCAAAACACATTTATACCTTTGATGTTAATGGAATCACTCTCTGCTGCTCCGAAACTCATTAGCCACCTAATGTGGCTGCATACTGTATTAGTGGATTAATAAGGGACTACTGCATATTGCTGACCTTTGTAAAGGAGGCAAGGTTGTCTCACTTCAATATCTGTCTCACTTTAATATCTACAAGAAAATAATTAGCTTCTGGAAACTGAGCTCTATCCCTATCTGCAGCTGACCCCCTTTGTTAACTCTTTGCAACACAAGGGTAATATACAGTATTTAGCCTAACAGTTTTTGAAGCTCTGTGTAGGTCATGTGATCAAATCTTGGGTTATATCTCAGCAATCTATTCAATACTTATGTCAAAACCTTTTAAACTAAGGTATATGCTTAAATAGGAATGTGATCTCAATATGGAATTGGACGAATGGCACTTCCAAAATTGAGGCAAACTATAAAGTCCTACTTAGATGGTAAATGATCCCACAAAGATCAGCCTTTTATGTCCCCGGAGCCTCGTCATTATGCTTTAGAGGATATGGGAAAGAAAGCTCATTCCTCCATATTTGGTGGACTTGCCCAAAACCAAGATGATCTTGGATAAGGGTATACAATTTCACATACTCCTTGACCATGACAAATCTCAAAAAGACCCAAAAACAGGCTTTATTGGGCCACATTGTACATAAGGCTTTGAGGCTGATCATCTTCATATTTATAGCCACACAAATCGCAATAGTCAGACATTGAAAGTCTCCTACTATTCCGTTTAATCTGGTGAAGGCTAAATTATCCTGGATAATGATTAATGTAAAACTCTCTGACATCTTGAATGACAAAATGAAATCATTTGAGAAAACCTGGGACCCATGGATCAAAAATCTCCCAGGTACTGCTTAGCGCCCTATGAAGCACTTCTATAGAGTGTCATGATTGCACAGTTATTTTCTCTTCCTTCTCAGCAAGGCATACATTTAATTAAAATAAACTCCACATGGCAATCTTATAGAAAGCCCAGAAAAGAATGTGTATCCCAAGACCCATATTCCTAAAGTGTTAATGGTGTTACCTTTGTGGACGCAATACTTCTTAAATTGTAAAAACAGGCACTTCTGATCCCAGCCCTGCACCTGTTCAATCCAAGGGGGTGGTATTGGAGTAAGAGATGCCTCCTCACCTTGATAATGCTATTTGTAAGATTTTGTATAACAGAAAAATGTACTTAGTACTTATAATTGCATACACATCTCTGTTCTATTTTTTATAAATCCATTGCTTTGTTTATATGAGAGTTTTTACTTGTGCTTTCTAAAAATAATAAAAATGATTGGAAACGGAAAAGGCCTTGATCCATTTCACTTTAAAGATGTAATGGAGTTTAAGTTGGCCTTGGGAGGGAGAATCTTATTGAATCAAGTTTTGCAGTAATGTATTTATATTCTACATTTTCCGAGATGGGAACTTCCATTGTTTATCGCAGAAACTAGGCTACTCATGCCGGAATAGGCATTTCTGCACAATGTGTAGCTTGTTTGCATCTTGTAAAGTCCATGTTTTTAAAATGTGTACAATAAATTTAGCTATATGGATAAAAACATGAAAAAATTGGGACAAATTGTTTCCTCTAAGCAATAGAAAATTCCTATGGGTTTTGCATTTTAAACTATGTAAACAACCATGAAGTTCAAAGACTAGCAATGTTTGTTGACCCATTAAAACTGAAAACACAGCACATATAACTTAAAATTTTACCAACATGAATCTGCAAATTACTTTAATTGGAATAAACTCTGAAAATGTTACACATCCTATAGCAATATCATCCACAAGGGATTTTGTACCAAGACTCATTATCTGTGCTAATTACTTTGTCAGTTAGCTTACCATATTTGCTTGTACAAAAAAGATAAATTCTGTAATAGGGAGGAGTCGCAATTATGGAAGGTAGATTTCTAACTCAGAATATAATTACAGCACTTTCAAACCAATAACATTAAATTTGCTCTTCAATTAGTATACAATGGTTTAATACTGTTTTTTTTTTATTTTTTATTAAAAAATGTCATTAATGAAGGCATAATGTGAATACACTGGCATAGAGAGAGCTAGTGGAAAGAAATTAGGAACATTATTAGAAACCTGACCACTAAGACTGAGATAAAAGGAACAGAGTAGGTTTTTTTAATCATTTATGTTTGTAGGCACCCATATGTATACAATGATATATACTACACATTACATTATGTCCTTTTTTTGTGTCCCTGCTGGAGAGATTTTAGGTCACTTCTTGTCCCAGTGAAACAACATGAAGTGTAGGGAATTCCCCCAACAGGGACATAAGCATCAATAAAATAGATATGGGCTCTAACCCTTCCTCAAGCTATCCACAACTCATTATTTTAATGACAACTGCCAGGAATCTCTCCCTAGGGATACAGCTTATTGGAGAATGGGCTAGGTTTTAGGGACAAATATTTTGTGAAATCATTTTTGAAAACTGTATACATTTATTATATTGTATACAGGAAAAAAATAATGGAACAGCATAAAAGTTTGTCTGTAAAAGGTTATGGAGAAAATTGGGCGTTATAGATATTAGTCAATCACACACAGAACAGACACTTGTGTCCTGTATCTGCAAAACTAAAATTCATTTTTGTAGCTGCTTCCACATATTTATCTGCAGAAAATGAACCTCTATGTCTACGCTGAAATGTTACATTATTATTAAGGCGCATTTCTCTGCAAAACAACCCAACTCTTAACCTTCCTCCCACCCTCAACTAAACGAATTGACTCTTATGACTGAAACAAATACCTTAGGACGCTCTTTTTATACCCACTTGAATATGCTGTTGATATCCCCTGCCATCACTGCTTCCAGGAGTGGATCCAGCTTTGGAGTAGACCTGTTATGAACGCTCTGCTACAGTCTTCAGGATCCTGAGAGCACTCTACCATTAAACAGCCTATATGAAGTGCCCATGTCACCTAGGCAGTGAAATGAACACCTGGAGAAGATAGACGACTTGGGACTTGGCCTGTCATATATAGGGGCAAGGACAGGGAGGGAGAGATATGCCCAGAGTTCAGCTTTAATGGTTGGAATTTTCTTGACGTCAAGGTCAACATTATCCATCTACTATACTGCGGTCCAATGAGAGAACCTAAACTGACTGCTGGGGCAGTAAAGAACTTGGTAACAAAAAGAAGTCAGATTTACAGGGGTGCACCCAGAGGCATTCCCTGGATAGCAAGAAGTAACAACAAACACCTTGTGGTGCCTGCAACCTCCTCTTTTTACACTACCATGTTTCCCCCGAAAACAAGCCCGGGTCTTATATTAATTTTGGCAACCAAAAACACAGTAGGGCTTATTTTTGGGGTAGGTCTTACCATGTAATATGCTGTTTTCTCTCCCCCATCTCCCTCCCTGCCTGTCAGAAATCCCCAGTGTGAACCAAGTTAAAATGCTTGTAAAATCCTATAACCAACTTTAATACAGTAGTATATATTGTGTATTGTGTGTGTTTCTGTAAAATACTGTCAAAAACCGTCATTATAGCGATGCTCTGCGCTTCTGTGATCCACTGGAGCTCTCTTCCCCACTCTGAGCACTGCAGAGGGGGGGCTAGATCCCCCATTGACAGCTCAGAGAAGAGGAGGAGAGCAGCTGGAGATCAGCGGCGCTGTACCGAAGGTATCTGGCACAATTATTTTACAGAAACGCACACATTGTACATTATATATTACTTTAATGGAGTGGATTATAGGATTTTACAAGCATTTTAAACTAGGGCTTATTTTTGGGTTAGGACTTCTATTTCAGCCCTCCTGGAAAATAATGCTAGGTCTTATTTTCGGGGAAAACTGTACTTACTTTATACCAGTTATTTACATTTTCATATTATTTATATATATTTTTTTACATTTTTAAATTTGATATTTTCATCTCAGCTGCTGTTTGATCAATATCAAAAGTTCCCCCTTCTTACCAGTTTTTCTTACAAATTGATTCTTTATATAATGCTTTTTACCCTTATTTTATTTAATACGTACTGCCTTTATATTTGAAAAAAGCGTTTTGGGACTTAATCATTGTTTTTTGTAATGCATATGCTCACACACAAGACAAATGTGTCCATGGCTCCCAGCACAGTGACTGAGCGGTCAGCTCCTGGTCTCTTGTTTTAATCAATAGCTGGTGGGGTGGGCTCCCAATCATGTAAAAGCCATCCATTCCACCCCTCTTTCTTAAAGGAGCAGTACAGCCAAACGAGATTTGGCTGTACATTTCCTGTTGATCACAGGAGCGCAGCTTGTTCTCCGCTCCTGTGACATGTTTTCAGCAGATAGCGGGCTGAAGTCTCCTGTCGGCTGACATCACAGAGCTGGCCCAGGCTCGGGTAAGATTGGCACCTGGCTCAGCCTCTTAACAAGCCACTGAGAAACTGAGCTGGCCACTCCCCCCTCCGCTCTCACTTCTCACTGCAGTGCTGAGCTGTGGAGGGGGCAGGCAGAGCAGAGAGCTGGTGACTGACAGTCACCAGCTCTCTGCTCAGGGAGCTCTGACAACCAAACAAACGACAGTGTTTGATCGCTCAGTACTCAGTGTTAGAGTGAGTGTGGGATAGATGCAGCATTGGACCGATGCTGCAACCACCTAGGTAAGTATGATTCTGAAAAAAAAATCTCCATACTTCTCTTTTAAGAAAGAGCAGAGGCCAGTGAAAAGGGGAATGAATTGTTTGTCTTTTTCCTCCAAACTTTTTACCTGCTCTCTAAACTGGAACTTTTCTAAATAAGGTATCACATCTTTATAAAAAAAAGTATCACTATTGCTTTTCTGTTAATGGGTCAGGTACTTACCCCCAAAAATAAGCTCTACATTATGCTAGTGACCAACAGTGAATACCAGGACCACACCAGAGACTACATACAGAAGAAACAGACTTCAACCTATTACAACTAACTGTAAGTGCCTGTGATCGTTTGAGTCAACCTTCACTCCACCGCAAATGACAGTCACAATCCTGTCCCTAAATGCAAACCACCCAGCCAAAAGACATTCACTCTGGAAGTCAGCCCAAGACACTAAATGCAACATCCTATGCGTGCAGGAGACACAATTTGCTTCTTCAGCTGCACCAACCTGTAAGAGTGTCCACTTCCCACATATTTACACTGCCTCCTTCACCTCAAAGAAAAGAGGTGTGTCGATAGCAATTAAAGACAAGGTCACTTTTTAACTGAAACAAGCTATTTCAGACCCTAATGGACGTTATATCATCCTGGTCTGCACCATCAACAAAATGGACTACACACTAGTCAACTTATATGCACCAAATGTCCACCAAATCCAGTTTCTCCGCAAACTTATGAAAAGGGTCCAGCCTTTACAACAAGGACATTTAATTCTATGTTGAGACTTTAATCTAGTCCCAGAAGTCCAACTGGACTCTAACTCTGCAGCAAAGTGTAAAGAATCCCCACTGAAAAACGTAATTTGTACTCATGATTTGTTTGATGTATGGCGCTGCCAAAATGGATCGGAGAGAGACTACACATACCTCTCTCCACTCCATAAAACCTACTCGAGAATTAAGCTCTTTACAGACAAATGGTTAGTGCAAAAAAAAATTATCACTTCTGTAATCCACACCAAGACTTGGATGAACCATGCCCCCATCACTATTTCTATCTTGGACTCCCCTCAACAAAAAAATACCTTCCTGTGGAGAAACTGCATTATACAACACCCACAATACTCCCCAGAAATAACCAAACAATTATCTGAGTACTTTGAAAACAACGCAGGCTCTGTGTCCGATCCACAAGTGGTGTGGAACATGCACAAGGCATTTATTAGAGGTGTATTGATAAAGCTGAGCTCCCAATTCAAAAAGAAAAGGACACAACGCATAGACACACTCACATCACAAATAACCATCTTAGAAAATCAAATCAAATCAATCCCCCAGGCATCACATTCGAAACAACTACTATCCCTCAGGCAAGAATTTAGACTACACCTATTACAATCATTTGAACATTTACAAAGAAAAATAAAAGCCACGTCATACTCCACCTCCAATAAAGCAGGTAAAGCTATGTGAGACACATTCAAAATAGGAGAATTAAACATAAAATAGAACATCTATACCATCCCCACATGAAGGAAAATATAACAAACCCCCAAGAAATAGCAGATGCTTTCAGCACATATTATAGTGACTTGTACAACCTCAAACAAGACCCGGACACACACCAACCTACACCCAATGACATTACCGAATTCCTAAACCAAATCAATCTCCCGACACTAGCAACAGACCAGCTAACCCATCTAAATGATCCTTTCACGGACCAAGAAATCTCAACAATTATTAAATCTCTCCCTCCAGATAAAGCACCAGGTCCCGATGGTCTCTCAGGAGCATACTTTAAACAATTTGCCCACCAACTAGTACCTCACCTAACCACTGTGTTTCCCAATGCAGCCTCCTCTGCAAAATTTCCCAGTGAATCCCTGAAAGCACTAATTGTGGCCCTACTGAAACCAGGGAAAGACCCAGTGACATCCAAAAACTTTCACCCGATCTCTATCCTAAATTTAGATCTAAAAATATATGCGAAAACAATAGCCACACGATTACTCAATATTATGTCTAAATTGATCCATAAAGACCATAAAGATCTGGCTTCACTACCAGAAGACAAGTATCAGATGCAACCAGGAGAATGATTGACATTATACATTATGCTGAGTCCAGTGGAATGCCTTCTCTGCTCCTTTCACTGGATGCAGAGAAGGCATTTTGACAGGATACACTGGGGTTACCTTCAAAAAGCCTTCCAAAAATATGGATTCAAGGGACAAATATTAAACACGATATTAGCAATATACTCCACCCCTTCAGCTCAGGTGTTCTCAGCCAACATGCTATCCCAAACATTCCACATATCCAATGGTACTACGCAGGGATGCCCATTATCTCCACTTATTTTTAACTTACTAATAGAACCCCTAGCGGAGCACATCAGACAAAACCCTAAAATATCTGAATTTGAGATGGCCCAGACATCCCATAAAATTAGCTTGTTTCCAGGCGACGTCATCCTCATGCTTACTAACCAGATTTCCTTCCTAGCGGAGGTGCAAAAAGTCCTGCAACAGTTCAGTAAAGAATCCTACTATAAAGTTAATGCAACAAAATCGTATGTCCTAGATCTCGGTGTAGATGCCACAACCAGAAATTTGCTCCAAACCTACTATTCATACACACGGGCTGAAAATGATATAAAATACTTGGGAGTACAATTTAAAAAATCAACGAAAAACCTCTTCACTTATAATTTCAAACCCTGCCTTACCAATCTCCAGAAAGAAATCCAACACCTAGCAAAGCATGAATTATCATGGTCAGGAAGATTGGCTGCTTTCAAAAGGATACACCTACCCAAGCTGCTATACCTTTTTAGAACCATACCTATCCCTATACCACTATCGTACTTTAAATCTCTCCAGATCATGCTTAATAAATTCCTATGGCAAGGAAAAAAACCTAGATGTGCACACTCTAAACTATTAAAACACAAACTTGCATGGGGGCAAGATCCATTAATTTTGAAGATTATCACTGGTTATCTATCCTGACCCAACTATAAGACTGGTTCCAATCACAATCTAAAACATTATGGGTCCAAATAGAATTAGCAACCTTCAATTCAACAAACCTACAAAAATGGAAATTAGGTACCCCCCTTGGATACCCCATCCCGACGGCAATATCCCCCACAATGAAAGCCTCTGCCTTGGCTTGGAAAAAGCTAATTACCCTAGAATCAACTCAACACAATACATTCTCCCCGTCGCTCTCAATAGGCATACTACATCAATTCTCTCCAGACCTATCTCTGGTATACTGGGCAACAAAGGGCATCACACATATACAAAACCTATTTCAGGGACCCAATCTATTGACATTTTCCCAACTACCAACAGAATTTAACCTTGCCCCAACAGAAATCTTCAACTACAGTACCTGCGAGTAAGACACTGCATCTCCCACATATCGACCACAGCATACACAATAGCTCCCAAGATATGGTAATATCGAACCAATCCTGATGTGAAAATGAAAGGTATTTCCCTTTTCTATAACACTTTCCACCAAAAAAAGGTATTCACCAAATCGAGCTAACACCGCCATTGGGAATCAGACCTGGCCCATAATTTCTCCGATGCAAAATGGCAGACAACACTTAGCCCTATCTACAAATCCACCCTATGCTCTATGCTTTGGGAACTCACCCAAAAACTAACTTTACGCTGGTACCTAAAATCTTCAAGAATAGCATCCTTTAGCCATGCTACTTTAGACACATACTGGAGATGTAACAAGATGAAAGGAGACCTTCTATACATAATGTGGACATGCATATAAAACTTTTGGATGTCCATCTTCCATATACTGTCAGATATCACTCAGCACAAAATACCTCCCTCACCAGTCCTAGGTCTATTAAATCTGATAATAGAGACCATCCCCTTCCCCCTTAGAAAAGTGACTACTCACATTCTCCTAGCAGCTAGACTAAGCTTAAGCAGGCTTACCCAGGAGCCGACTATAGAAAACACTCTTGACCTGGTTAACCTACATTATAACTATGAACTAATGCTAGCTTCCAGCAAAGGCATGCTTACTCTAAAGCCAAATCCGAATGGCTCCCTTGGTCCAGAGCAGCGGTATTCCTATGAACCCTTTGTACTCGACGGTTAAACCTGGCAAAATAGGTCATAGACACTCCTGAAAACAGCTTACGGAAATGTACTGATTGTAATTTTGAGCTGAACTACTCCTATTTGTTTTGAAGTTATAAACAACTTGGAATATAATTTCTACCTTATACCTGTAACACATGTGAAAAAATCAATAAAGAATATTGCAAAAAAAAAGGATTTGAAAAAGTAGTTCCTGCTCTACTTTTGGCGATTTCGGGTGAAAATTGCATAGACATCTGCTCAGGAAGCCACACAGATGTCTTCAAAGTAGCACCTGAAGTCACACTGACATGCGGCTTTGAAATTATGCGATTTCAGATGAAGTCACATGATTTCAAAGCCACATTCAATGTGATTGAGGGCTTAGTATGGCCTGCATTTCAACAGCTGAAAGTACTACTATTTGGTATGTTCTTTCAATATCAGTATATGACAATACATTTAGAATACAATGAGATGAATATGCAGCTGGGATTTCCATTGATGCTGATATATCCCTGAAATATTTTGTTTGGGTTACACCACACTGCAACCTAAGTAAAGACATACTTGTTATCGTTGCAGTATATGACAACTGCACTTCTAATTTTCTGTTGCTTTATAGAGGCTCTTAGGCAAGGTTTTTCATTTTTTCTGGTGACCTGAACATGTGGGCAGTCAAGTACACTTTGCAATCATTCTGTAAGGTGTAATTAAATATAAATAAAAAAATATATAAATAAAAATAAATGTCCTACGGCAGGGGTAGGGAAGCTCGGCTCGCCAGCTGTTTTGAAACTACAAGTCCCATGAGACATTGCAAGACCCTAACAATCACAGGCATGACTCCTAGAGGTAGGGGAATGATGGGATTTGTAGTTTCAAAACAGCTGGAGAGCCAAGGTTCCCTACCCCTGTCCTACAGACTACTCTAAGCCCTCTATTCTCCTGCTTCTTCATTTCCCCTACTAAGGACTTGGGATTCCCTTAAAAGCTCCTCGAAATTATTCATGTATATTAGGCTCCAGACTCCTGTTATGGGAAATCCTAATTTTCTGCCTGGCACCAATAATTCCAAATTTTTTATCTGGGATGCCAATGCCCCTTCACCCATGTATTCTGCTCAAACCCTTTGCTCCCCATTGCCTTTGTCTGCACCATCAGGTGGGTTTTGTGATTTTAGCTTTTTACTGTGTCGCAAAAAGCCTCCTTGACATGCCCCCTGGCTTAATCCAATCATTTTTCTTGACCAACACATGATCTCTTTAATTTATGGGATGTCTCTTTCAGAAACGTATCCTACAAGACCATATTACTGAATGGGAGAAATACCTTTTTTGTTCTCTCTTTGATTCTGATCTTCTCAAAAGTTTCAGCCTCATGTATAAACTTTCATTGGCATCTGTGGCACAAGAAAGGAGCTTCAAGTTCCGGACCCGAAGGTATAGATCCCCTTACACACTACATAAAATTAGATCCCCTTACATAGTACATAGAATGCTATCTTCCATTCCTGCTGCCTGCTGGAGGTGTATGGAAGATAAAGCTAACTTAAAGTGGAAGTAAACCCATCGATTTAAACAGTTTAAAAAAACAGTTACATTCCCGGAATGCCGGGAATGCTAACTGCACATTGGCTGTGCTCTCAACCAAACTGTCAAACCATCCAATGGCTGCTGTCATAACGGATCACATGTGCAGCACCTTGGCAGTTGAAAATGAAACAGAGGCAAAGATGGCCGCTTCCTCGGCTGAAAATGATAGGGGAGTTTACTTCCATATTAAAAATCATATATGGTGGGACTGTTCTCATATCCAACGTTTTTGGATAATTGGATAAATGTATTTTCTGTTTATCTCCAAGTAACCTCCTGTGACATTCTACAAACCCCCCAAAACCGCCCTCTTATTGATCTTACCAGGATCTGCTCATATTATGCATATGGATGGCTTGACGGCCCAGTTGCATATTCATTTTGACTCCTGGTGTCAATGACTGTTATATATAGATTCAGGCAGTTTTAAATCATATCTACAGCATAAACCTAGCCAATTGCGATATTTGCCATGATAGGGACCAACCAGCTGCAAGCCCAGTGTATGACTTTCCTTTTTCTGCTTTCCTTCTCATATCTTTCTTTTTATCTCCTTACTTGACTAATCCCCTACTGATTTTTCCAAACACTGTGAATTTCCTTACTGCTCAGCAATAGGGATGAGCCGAACACCCCCCTGTTCGGTTCGCACCAGAACCTGCGAACAGACCTAAACTTCGTGTGAACTTTAGAACCCTATTAAAGTCTATGGGACTCGAACGTTCACAATCTAAAGTGCTCATTTTAAAGGGTAATATGAAAGTTACTGTCCTAAAAAGTGTTTGGGGACCCGGGTCCTGCCCCAGGAGACATGGATCAATGCAAAAAAAAGTTTTAAAAACGGACGTTTTTTCAGGAGCAGTGATTTTAATAATGATTAAAGTGAAACAATAAAAGTGTAATATTCCTTTAAATTTCGTAGCTGGGGGGTATCTATAGTATGCCTGTGAAGGGGCGCATGTTTCTGGTGCTTAGAACTGTCGCTGCACAAAGTGTCATTTGTGCAGGAAAAAAAGTCTTTTAAAATCACTTGCGGCTAAATTGTCGGCTCCCCGTAATACAGAGAACACTCAATGAGTGTTCTCTGTATTAGCCGACAATTCATTCATTCATTGATTAAAAAAAAAAAAAAAAAAAAAAAAAGCGTGGGGGTTCCCCTAAATTCAATCAAAAGGCCCTTCAGGTCTGACATGGATATTAAGGGGAACCCCGTGTCAAATTAAAAAAAAAAATTGACGTGGGGATCCCCCCAAATATCCATACCAGACCCTTCAGGTCTGATATGGATATTAAGGGGAACCCCGCATCAAATTTAAAAAAAAAATTGACGCGGGGGTCCCCCTAAATATCCATACCAGACCCTTTATCCGAGCACGCAACCTGGCAGGCCGCAGGAAAAGAGGGGGGGACGAGAGAGCGGCCCCCCCTCCCTCCTGAACCGTACCAGGCCACATACCCTCAACATTAGGAGGATGCTTTGGGGGTCTGTGACCCCTCAAAGCACCTTGTCCCCATGTTGATAAGGACAAGGGCCTCATCCTCACAACCCTGGCCGTTGGTTGTGAGGGTCTGCGGGCGGGGGGCTTATCAGAATCTGGAAGCCCCCTTTAACAAGGGGACCCCCAGATCCCGGCCCCCCCCTGTTTGAAATGGTAAGGGGGTACAAAAGTACCCCTACCATTTCACAAAGAAAGTGTCAAAATGGTTAAATAAGACAAACACACTTTTGAAAAATTCCTTTATTAAAAATAAAAAAAATAAAAAAAAAATTCCAGCGGTGCTAATCCACTCTTGCTATCCAGCGACGGGTCTCCGGGGTCCAGCGATGGATGATCATATCCAGCGACGGGGGATCTCTCAGTCCAGCGCTGTCCATACCTCCTTCTTCTGTCTCCACTGCGGAGACACTGCAGAGAGCCGAGCGCTGACATTTCTTATATTGGGAGGGCGGGGCCACCCGTCACCTGACCCCGCCACTCTGACGCAGGAGAGGGAAGCCAGGGGTTCCCCAGTGACGTGTGGGTGACCCCGCCCCCTCTGATGTAACGCAGGTTTCCGTGTGTGGCCTGGTACGGTTCAGGAGGGAGGGGGGCCGCTCTCTCGTCCCCCCCTCTTTTCCTGCGGCCTGCCAGGTTGCGTGCTCGGATAAAGGGTCTGGTATGGATATTTAGGGGGACCCCCACGTCAATTTTTTTTTTAAATTTGATGCGGGGTTCCCCTTAATATCCATATCAGACCTGAAGGGTCTGGTATGGATATTTGGGGGGACCCCCACGTCAATTTTTTTTTTAAATTTGACACGGGGTTCCCCTTAATATCCATGTCAGACCTGAAGGGCCTTTTGATTGAATTTAGGGGAACCCCCACGCTTTTTTTTTTTTTTTTTTTTTTTTTTTTTAATCAATGAATGAATGAATTGTCGGCTAATACAGAGAACACTCATTGAGTGTTCTCTGTATTACGGGGAGCCGACAATTTAGCCGCAAGTGATTTTAAAAGACTTTTTTTCCTGCACAAATGACACTTTGTGCAGCGACAGTTCTAAGCACCAGAAACATGCGCCCCTTCACAGGCATACTATAGATACCCCCCAGCTACGAAATTTAAAGGAATATTACACTTTTATTGTTTCACTTTAATCATTATTAAAATCACTGCTCCTGAAAAAACTGCCGTTTTTAAAACTTTTTTTTGCATTGATCCATGTCCCCTGGGGAAGGACCCGGGTCCCCAAACACTTTTTAGGACAGTAACCTGCATATTACCCTTTAAAATGAGCACTTTAGATTTCTCCCATAGACTTGTATAGGGTGTTCCGGCTTTTCGAATTTGCTGCGAACAGCCCAAATTGTTCACTGTTCGCTGAACAGGCGAACAGGCAATGTTCGAGTAGAACATGAGTTCGACTCGAACTCGAAGCTCATCCCTACTCAGCAAAGGTTTTCACATAGTGGAAGTTGTTAGTTTCTATAACTTATTATTTGTGATAATTAATGGTGAGGTTTTTCCTCTCTATGTGGCATTTGTTATTCATTGCTGTAAGGGTCTCTGGTATATGTTATGCACTGAATGTATATTTTAACTCCGTACTACTTGTATCTCCTGTCTGCTTATGTTGAAAAGAAACATTCTTGAAAATAAAAATACAAATTTTGTTTGTTGAATTAGTTATAATTGAATTAACCACTAGCCAACCACTACAGCAGCAGGCTGACCCTCCTGCGAAAATTGCCGTAGCTGTACGTTGGCCTGCACAGGCGGGTCGGGCAGACTTAATGTTTGCTGGCGACCCACGATCGCCTAGTACAGTGGCAGAATGAGGATCTGCATTTGTAAACAAGGTGGATCCCCATTCTGACAGGAGACATGACAGAAATCTACTGTTCCCAGTGATCGGGAACAGTGATCTCTGTCATGTCCCTGCCAGCCCATCCCCCCTACAGTTAGAACACACCCAGGGAACACAGTTTACCCCTTCCCTGCCAGTGTAATTTTTACATTGATCAGTGCATTTTTATAGCACTGATCAATGTAATAATGTCACTGATCCCCAAAAAGTGTAATTTGGGGTCAGATTTGTCCGCCGCAATGTCACAGTCCAGCTAAAAATCGCAGATTGCTGTCATTACCAGTAAAAATAACAAAAAATTAAAATTCTTAAATCTATCCCATAGTTAGAGGACGCAATAAGTTTTGAACAAACCAATCAATATATGCTTATTGTGATTTTTTTTTTACTAAAAACATGTAGAGGAATATATATCGGCCTAAACGGATGAATACATTTTTTTCATTTTTTTGGGGATATGTAATATAGGAAAAAGTTAAACAAAAACATTTTTTGGTTCCTCAAAAATTATCGCTCTTTGTTTGTTTATAGCGCAAAAAATAAAAAACACAGAGGTAATCAAATACCACCAAAAGAAAGCTCTATTTGTGGGGGAAAAAAGGAAGTCAATTTTGTTTGGGTACAGCATTGTATGACTGTGTAATTGTTAATTAAAGCAATGCATTGCTGTATCGCAAAAAATGGCCTGGTCATTAAGGGGGCAAATCCTTCCGAGGCTGAAGTGGTTAAAGTGAACTTACAAAGGCTGGTTACATAAAGCTAGTGAATATCAAAATAAATGAAAGTACTAATAAATGAGATCTACTAAACACACTGAAAGCAGGTATTGTATGACAATAGTGATGCATCTTGTATCCTGCCGTATATACCAAGATTTTACCTGCCCATTACCACATTACACAAAATGGTATAAGCAGTATATTAGAAAGTACTTCCACAGCAAAAAAAGTAAATATAATGGAACACATTCAGGCTATGGTGTTAATTTACTAAAGACAAATAGACTGTGCACTTTAAGTGCAGGTGCTCCAGAGCTTAGTAAATTAGGAAAAACGTTACTTTGCAAATAATGCCCAATCACATGCAAGGAAAATATCTAAAAAAAAAAAAAACAGCTTTTTTTCTTCCACACGATTGAATGATAGAAGTCAGTAGAGCTTCTGCTCCTTTACTAAGCTCTGGAGCACTTGCTCTTGTAGAGTGCAACTGCACTTTGCATTGTGCACAGTGTATGTACCTTTAGTAAATCAACCCCTATGTTCACACTAGCCTGCATGGTAAAACTCAGAATTTTGCTATTCAGCTAGTGCAGTGTAGATATGAGCCTATGGTTCAAATTGAACGTAAGTTCAACTCGAACATTGGGTGTTCGCTTGTTCTAAAATGAACCGAACATATGGGGCATTCGCGGAAAATTCAAGATCGCAGTGCATTGCTGTATGATGATTGGCCAAAGCATGCACCTGACCTGCATGCTTTGGCCAATGACTGTGCGCTCTGCTGAGAGAGCCATAATTGGCCAAAGGCAGAGTGCCTTTGACCAATTATGGGTCAGGGGGACTAAGTCCACTTCCCACACTATATCAGGCTGCTTACAGAGCGGCCGTGTGTAGTGTTGTTGGTGTGGACAGAGAGATAGCTTGAGTTAGATTAAGCAGGCAGGTTATTCAGCTAGTGGCAGTATATATATATATATATATATATATATATATATATATATATATTCTGCATTTAGTGTAGCCTATATCTATATGCCATGGTGTACTGTTTCTAATGCACTTCAGGCAGTGTACACAGTATATAATACAGTGTGTACAGTTTCTACTACACTTCTGGTGGTGTACACAGTATTCAATACAGGCAGCCATTGTACAGTTGCTAATACAGTGCAGGCAGTGTACACTTTCTAATACACTTCAGGCGGTGTACACAGTATCTAATAGTGTAGTGTGGTTTAACAAAACAAAAAATACATCATATCCGGAAGGCCACCAAGGAGAAGGAGATGCTCACAGGACACAAAAAGAAGGAAATCAGCCTCTGTCTACAGTCAACAGTGGTGGTCGTGGACATGGTGCATCCTCTGCAGGTGGTCGTGGGGCACACTTGTCCTTTTTTGCTGCTGCTGGCCATGTTATTGAGCCACAGCATGCAGAAGAATTGGTGGAGTGGATAATGAAGCTGTCCTCATCCTCCCCATCCTCTGTCACCCAGGCTCAGAATAGTTTGCCTTCCAACGCGGCTGCCAAATCGGCCAATTCCACCGGCTCCATATCCACTTTCACTTCTTCCATAGCCCCACCATCATGCATGGAGGCGTCTCCAGAATTATTCGACCACAGAGTTGGTTATATGCTGCTGGAGCAGCGCAGCGATTTGAAGGCTCCCATGTTTGTTCCCAGGCTGAGGAAGGGAGTAAAGTGAGCCTAGAGACAGGAGGTTCCACAGAAGGACAAGAAACTGGCAATCATGTAAAGCTAAAACATTTTTCTTCATTTTAGATAAAACAGGATTTGTTAAATCCCCTATCCATTTTTTTCCAACTACATTCCATTCAGATTTCCCTTCCTGTATGTACAACCTGAAGTACAAGAAATACTCTCCAAAATGAGAAAAATCCCCTCTTGCACAGTTGTCCTCAGCACAAAATGTCCCCTTTGAAGAATTTTGCCATCATGTCCTGCTCTGGAGACAGATTAGAAATGCATATTTTCCTTCTGTAACAAAGGCCTCCAGGACAAACATAGAAGGTAAACATGTCTAGCAGAAACACAGACTGCAATAAAGCCTTAAAGTGGTTGTAAACCCTTACAAACCACTTTGACCTACAGGTAAGCCTAGATTAAGGCTTACCTGTAGGTCCAAGAAATATCTCCTAAACCTACATAGTTTAGGAGATATTTGCCGAAAGACAGGCATCGCTGTCTACGGCGCATGCAGCGTAGACAGCGGCACGCAGGCGCACTGAGTGCGGCATTGTCCACGGCGAAGATGCCACGCGTGTCGGCTCCCGTGCGCAGGAGTGACGTCATCGCGGCTTCGCCGAATGACAGCGGCGGAGCCGCGAGACCCCACCGAGAAGATGGCTGCACCGGAATACAGGGGACAGCGGTGACTTCGCTGGCTCCTGTGTCAGCTAAGTGACACATAATGGATTACTATGCGATGCATAGTAGTCCATTATGCTTTGCCTTTGCAGGGAATGAAAGAGGAAGTAAGGGTTTACTTCCTCTTTAACAAAAGTTCTAACTCCTTAAAAAAAAAAAAAATCAGGTGAAGGGGAGTCCAGTCATCTGACCCGTCAAAATCATGTCACCAGCCTCTCTGCCAATGATGGAAGTAATTTTGCTGACTTGTTGGACAAAAGAAATATTCTTGTTAACATACTTTTCATACATAGATGTGTCTACCATTACTGACAAATATGACCTGCTCCTGCTCGGGTACAGACCTTTAAAATGGACCATTACTCAAAATAAAATACCTAAATTGGGTTATTAAAGCCCTTCCCTTATCTGCAGTATAAAAGCATATTTTGTGTATTTATTGTTAGCTCCATACATTTACCATTGTATCTATCTGTTAGCTCCATATATTTACCATTTTATCTGTTAGCGCCCTATATTTACCATTTTATCTTTTAGCCCCATATATGTACCATTTTATATGTTAACTCCAGCCTGTCCCCTATCTTGATTCTTACCTAAGGAAGAATGTGTCCTACTCTTTGGGATACCTTGGATATGCATATCAGACCTGGTGCCCAGTCATCGGGGGGCAAAGTGCCTTAACCAGGAAGAGACAGCTGGCTCCTGACATAGGCAGTATAGGACCTGACTTACTGCAATGCAGCAGCAGATCACAGCAGGTCAATGCTGGATTCACCTGTCCTGTTCTGTCCTAGAGTCTACCCCAGAACAAAATGCAATGGGAATAAAAAACAAAACAAAAAGAACAAATATGTAACAGTGCCAGATGTTCTTTTTTTTCCAGAGTATGATTGAACTCCTTAAAACCCTTTGTATATCCGAAGACCAAAGCTGGCCATGAGGTAGTAGATTTTTAAAAGAATGTTTGTATGAACATTCATATGAAAATTCATATGAAATTTCCCAGTACATTTGATGACGTGATGAATGTCTTTAGAAAATACTTCAAAATGTAATTTGTTTTTAAACATTTGATATTGGAACAAATGGGCTTTACAGAATGAAAACCAAATGTAAGAGTCCATTCACACAGGGTCAAGAGGACTTTGGGAGGCAACTTGGACACGACTTGAGTATGAATCACAGTATGACTTTGGGCGACTTCAATACGACTTTAGGCAACTTACAACATGACTTCAAGTCGCCCCCAGGCCAGGCTGTGGCCAATCATAGAATAATCAGCTCTCGAGGGGAACTCCACACCAAATTTAAAATAAAAAAACGGCATTGGTTCCCCTCCAAGAGCATACCAGGCCCTTAGGTCTGGTATGGATTTTAAGGGGAAGCCCCTATGCTAAAAAAATTGTCATGGGGGTCCCTCCAAAATCCATACCAGACCCTTATCTAAACACACAGCCTGGCCGGTCAGGAAAGGTGGTGGGGCCGAGCGAGCGCTCCCCCCTGAACTGTACCAGGCCTCATGCCCTCGACATGGGGTGTGGGTGCTTTGGGGAAGGGGGTGCCCTGCCCCTGGAGGGGAACCCATGCCGGTTTTTATTATTAGAGAGGGGACTTTTCCTGTAAAGTCGCTTCAATATAAATGGAGATCCGACTTGGAGGCCGACTTCCATTGAATTCTATGGGTACAAGTCACCTAGAAGTCAGATTGAAGTAGTACAGGAACCTTTTCTGAAGTCGGAGCGACTGCAGTAGTGTGCATTAAGATGGATCCATTCACTTACATTGATTTTTTCATGTAGTGCCACTTGCGGCGACTAGGGGCGACTTGGGGCGACTTGAAGTCGGATCCAAAGTTGCCCCTGTGTGTGAATGGACTCTTAGAAATGTGTTTGTTCAAAAAGAAGTGCATTCTGCTCCTTCGAGTCTTACAGTATAACGCAATTTAACTTGTTCACTGTTTCCTTTTTGACTTTATCTAAAGGTTAGTTCAGTTTTCTTTTATTTCTTCCACGATTGGAGTGCAGAATGCACTCAGTAGCACTATGGAGGCAACGCAAATTTGTTTATTTATAAATACGTTACACTGCTACTTATTAATCATTCTTAAATTGACAGACTGCTATAAATGTTGATTTGCACATAGATACTCAGTATTGTAGTTAAACTGAGGCATGCTTGTCTGTTTAATTTTCAGCATTCATGAAGAATCCAGCCGGGTAAAACCTTTTAACTTAAACGTCTTCTCAGCACTGGATCAATGCAATACTGCCATAATTTCTCCTTGCCATCTGCTCACAATTAGTTAATCTGAGAGCTGATTACCAGTCAAAAGCAGAATCTGGAATCTACTTGATACGTGACAGAGAATGTGTTTAATGAGCAGTTACTGAGTCATTTACAAAGTGGAGAATGTCACAGAATGCTGCACTAAGCATGAGGTATTCTCAAAGTTGGCTCACCAAGCGCTGCAAAGCAAAATATGTTTGGTGCAGATTTTATGTTATTGAAGGAGTTTCAAATGTGTATTTCTGCAAATGTGGCAGCACAGCCATGTCTATTTTTGAGGAGGCCAAATTCATACAGCAATGAAAAATTTTAAATGAATTCTTCAAGACAGAAATTTGGCCAAGAGCTATAATCCTTACCCTTGTTTTTTAATAAGTCACTGACATAGATCAAGAATTTACAATAACCCAACATCTCATGTGTACATACTGTACTTATATATGGACGGCAACACAAGAGGCCGCACAAGAGATGGAACACAACATTTAAAACAAGTCTGCAGGGAAGCTTGTACAGTATATCTTTTTACTAAAAATTACATTTCATAAATCGTTGGGAGGGTACATTAGTTCTTAAGCACCCCAGCTTCAACTCTGTGCCCCCCCCCCAAGTCTCCTAAAGGGCCTACAGACAGTAGTTTATATATTTTGTTTACTTACCTGTTTGCAGATGTCAACAGACTCACTGGGGGTTATTTACTAAAACTGGAGCATGCTAAATCTGGTGCAACTATGCATAGAAACCAATCAGCTTTCAGTTTTTAATGTCAAAGCTTGATTAAGCAAGTTGACATTGGCTACGCGGTGGGTAAATGGTTTTTCGCGGGCAATGGCTGGTGTTAGCGCTTCAATCAGGATGGCGCTATGCTTGATATGGTGTCAGGGTGATCGAAGCGCATTATTTCTATTATTACATTGTAGTAATAAATGAAATTGTTCAACTCACCATAATGCAGAATCAGTGGAGGCCCTGAGCATGTCACTTGCCACTGTCGTCTGCCACCAGATGAGGAATGTCACTTGCCACGTTGCCTGTCACCAGATGAGGAATGTCATTTTCCACACTGCCTTTCACCAGATGTGGATTTTCATTTGCCAAGCTGGCTGTCATAAGATGTGGAATGTCACTTGCCACGCCACCTGCCACGGTGCCTGTGCAAGAAGTGGAATGTCACTTGCCACTCCACCTGCCACGTTGCCTGCCACAAGATGTGGATTGTCACTTGCTACGTTGTCTGTCACCAGATGTGGAGTGTCACTTGCCACGCTGCCTACCACAAGATGTGGATTGTCACTTGCCACGTTGCCTGTCACCAGATTTGGAATGTCACATGCCACGCCATCTGCCATGTTGCCTGTCACTAGATGCGGAATGTCACTTTCCACGCTGTCTGCCACCACTGCATTGGTGGCAGCACTGGTCCATTTAGCACAGAGGCCTGTGGTGGGTCCTGAATGAAGGCAGGACAGCTGTGATGTGGGTTGGGCAGTGAAAGAAAATGTAATCTCTCTGCTCCCCACCACACCTCCAACACTGAGGCTGACAGAACACTGGCTGTGAGGATGAAAGAGCAGTGATGCGGGGAGCAGAGAGAGATGATATCATCTCTGCTTGCCCACCTGCTCGCTTCTTCCATCCACTCCACTCTCATATACCGGCCGCACGGCTATCTCATGCCACCCACCCGGCTCTCTTATGCCGGTCGCTCAGCTCTTTCATGCCACCCACCTGCCCAGTTGTCTCATGATGGCTGCCCGCACCCACGACTTGGCGGCAGAAAGGCCACAGCCCCATAGTGGGCTGTGGCCAGGGGGTTGACAACCCCTGCTGTAGGGGATAGATCCGGATTAAAGGTGAGCAGCGCAGGAAGAGCTGCTTTTTTTTCTCCACCACTTCTTATGATATGGTTATGGTATATAACACTTTACTATGAATGTAAAATACAAGAGGTGACATAGGTACACTTAGATATTTCAAATTAGACAATATTGAGATGAAGATCCTAAAATAGTTGACAATGGGAATATTGGAGAACGCCACTGTATTATTGTTAAGATTTAATAATTACCCTTTAGAGAAAATGTTATACCTAGCAGTGGGAATCGAGTGGAGATGCCTCTATATTCAGTGGTGTCGCTATGAGGGAGCAGGGGGGTGTGGACTGCACCTGGGTGACACCAGGGGTGGACTGACCATTCAGACACGGGAGCACTGCCTGAGGGCCTGCAGCCAGAAGGGGGCCCCATGAGAGACTCATTATTGGATCTAGGAGGGTGCTGCAGATCTCAGTTGCGCCCCCCAAAACCACCCCCCCCCCTTCAGATTCCACCCCAGCTGCTGTGCCCAGCCATCATACTCTATCTTTCAGGTCAAAGACACAACATAATGTGAAAGAGATGGGGCGCCAGTAGCATCGCTAGCACTCAGCAGCAAAGTACTGGCCCGCTGCAATCTCCGGCACCCACATAATTTCTTTCTGTCTGTCACACAGGTTAAATAGAGTCAGGGAAGTGTACCCTAGGCTCCTTCCTATAATGGCCAGTGAATAAAATGGCAGTGGGCAAAAGTGAAGGAAAATGAATCTGAAAGGAGAATTGCAAAGATATAGGTAAAAGGAGAATTACTCTCTTTCACTCTCAACCCCCTTTCTCTCTCACCCCCTCTTTCTCTCTATTTCTCTCATTCCCCCTCTCTTACCCCCACCAAATATCGCTCTCCCTGTCTCTCTCTCTCTCACCCCCTTCACTTAGCTTTCTCTCTCACCCCCTCTCTTACCACCTCTCTTTCACCCCCACTAGTTTTCTCTCTCATCCTCCTCTCTCACCCTTTTGTGGGGGGGGGGGGGGGGTGTGACACCATGTTTTACCGCACCAGGTAACACCAACCCTAGTGACACCACTGTCTATATGAAACCTAGTTGTCCCGTTTGGTTTATGTGTGCCAGATTGCAGGACTGAGTGTCTGACACAAGACTGACATCTGCTGTTCTGCTTGGCTGAATTACTAGAAAAAAATGGTTTATCCAGGGACCCTAGGGGAGTTGCTAAGTATCAGGGAAGGGTAATCATGGCACAATACATCTGTATAGGATGGCAATGGAACATGTTCCTTGGTGTCAAAGAACTAATTGTGTGGAACCACAACCTCTATCAGGTTTTTAAATTCAGATTAACAGGCTCAAAAGTTAAAAAGATGAAGCCCATTTTCTTTGATAAAATATTATGCAGAGCAGATAAGATCCCCAGACACTTCAATTATGCCAGAAAGAAGGTGGTCACGATTTTATATTGGTCAGAAACATCTTAGGGGAAAATTATATTTGGATTACTAACATGGACTAAGTACTCTGAATATTTATACTGCTTTTCCTATTCCATTCCAAAATTCTGTGGCGTGTAGTTTCTTTTATTGAGATACTATGTTATGGTGCTTGCAAGGAAAGACTAAAAATGCAAGGTCATTACACAAGTCATTAATTGAAGAGTGCTCTATGATTAACTTCTTTGGAGTCAAATGCATCAGGGAGGAGCTCAGGTGGGTTGTACATGTAAAATATAAGGGTAGGACCGATGGGAGTGTGCAATGTACAGGGATAGGGACAATTGTAGACACTCACTCAGGTTGAACTGGATGGGCTGGTGTCTTTATTCAACCTTAGTAACTATGTAACTATGTAATATGCATGTACTGTCCATGTAGCACAAGAACATTTGTTGCAGGATTGTACTGAGAACAGCTGCCATTCTTTATTGTAATGCTATGTATAAAGTCAAATGCTTGGAGCCACTTGTGTTGTTGTTCCATATAGTGGCGGTGCGTCCATTAAAGGCGCATGGGTGCCGTCCCCTCTCTCCAGCCACCCCCCCTCTATGTATCATGGATAGATTCATGCATAATTCCGACAGCGTTTTACTGAAGCACCTGATTAGAGCCATAGGCTCTAATAGGCTTCAAAAAAGGTGGACTCGCGGAGCAGAGCATTGCACTCAGAGTCCACCCAGATGTGTTAGAAAAGCAAATGAACATTTGCTTTTCTAACACTGAACCGCCTCTCTAATACCCATCACCTGATTGGCTGAAGGCACAAGCAAACCCAGTGGCCGCCTAGCAGAACCCACAGGAGCCACCGCCTGACTCATGCTACCCGTCCCACAGCTCATCATCGTCACCCGCTGCCTGACCCGTCACCATGATGGGGTAAGTGCCGGCCAGACAGCAAGCGAGCAGATGCTTGGGCGGGTGTCACAATGGCTGCATATGATGGGGCGCAGTTGGCTGCATTTACTGGGCACAGTTGGCTGTATATGATGGGCACAGTGGCTGCATATGATGGGCACAGTGAGGCTGCATATGATGGGCACAGTGGCTGCATATGATGGCACAGTGAGGCTGCATGTGATGGGCACAGTGGCTGCATATGATGGCACAGTGAGGCTCCATATAATGGGCAAAGTGGCTGCATATGATGGGCACAGTGAGCCTGCATATGATGGGCACAGTGGCTGCATATGATGGGCACAGTGAGGCTGCATATGATGGCACAGTGAGGCTGCATTTGATGTTTTTTGTTTCAGTATTTTTCAGTGCATTTGTGCCCCCCCCCCCCCCAAAAAAAAAATGTGAGCACCAGCCGCCACTGGTTCCATGTATCCCCAGATATTATATTACTAGCAAAGGATTCCAGAACAGTGATGGTTAACGTAACACTGAATGATGATTTAAAAAAGAAAATATTAAAGTAAGTATTCCTAAACCAAAAAGCACATTCTAATGCTCCCAGCTTCTCTATTTTATTGTTTTATTTTTTTCTGCTGTGATCTGACTTCCTGTTAGAGGGTGGCTACAAATCTTTGCTCACTCCTGGGCGGGGGCGGACTGACAACTCATGGGGCCCCCGGGTAATAGGAGATTATGGGGCCCCCAGGCAATCAGAGATTATGGGGCCACACAGTGTACACAAACACACACACAAAGTATACAATCACACAGTATACACATATATGTACACACAGTCTACACAGACATGTTTCTATTGGCTGAGAAGGTACTGGAGAGGTGGGGCAGCTATAATCCCAGGATTTTTAGACCAAAAGGATGTCGGTAAGGGACATTTCAGAGATAGATGTAAAAAAAAACATTTTTACATACTGTCCCTGGTTTTACAGAGGCTAGCAACCCTGATGGGGCCCCCTAGTGGCCCGGGGCCCTCGGGCAGTGCCCGAGTGGCCAAATGGTCAGTCCGCCCCTGCTCCTGGGATGGACTAGGGACTATGGACTATGGAAATTGTAGTGTGCATAGAGCAGTGCAAGTCACTGCAACTAACTTACACTGTTTCAAACAACCAGAAGTGAGGTGAGAAATAAGAGGATGTTACAAAGAGGCAGAAAAACACAATACGAGACAATTTAGCAAAAAATAAATAAATAAATATCAAAGTGCCATTAATTAATGGATGCGTATAGATTATTTTTGGAGAATAAGGGTATTGTTTTGTGCCTCCTTTTCCTAAATTGGCAACCCAAATTAACATGCAGTTTAGAAGTCTAAAGTGCAACTTATAAAAATCCCCTTTTATATACACTGTAAGGATGTCAACAAACTTCTTTGCTTACTGGGCTTGGCTGACACATCATGCCTGTTCTTTTACTTCAATCAAATAATCAGTTCTAGTGAAAAAAAAGCTAAGAAAATCAGACAGACAATCACATAAGCAGGAAATTACATCTCTGGGGGAGCTGCCATGTTCACCAGGAAGACACATTACAGTGTTTGGAAAGTCAGAGCTTGCTGCAGATTTTGTACTTTTTCTTAACAATAAATTACAAAACAACTTAAGCAGCCATTAGATAGCACAAGAACTAATCATAAATTGGCAAAACATCAGGTAGAGCAAGTATGTCCTTTAGCCATGCCCACGCCAGAAAATGAAGCCCACCAATAAATACATTATAGTAGTAAATATATTTACCAATTATACAAAGTCTTTGTATATTTACTGTAAAAGATTCCCTCTGTAATCCTCCAAATGCTCAAACACATAAGTCCTGTAGAACAGATGAAGGCCCATACTTGGCACCCACCTAGACAATCTAACAATCAGCATCATCTTAGATACAGTATCTGTGTAAAAGTATAGGTTAATATACTATTGATCTAAGTTTTCAAAAAAAGGTATTTCAATATTGACTTCAGGCAGTAAAGAAATGAATTAAATAAATGAAACAAACAATTTTTTTGGAGTAAACTTGGCCGTGGACATTTTTTATTATTGGCTTAAATAAAAACTTTATTTAGCATTCAAATAATGCTAAATAAGAATTGAATATGTTAGAATATAACATATTCTAAGTTTCAATATTTGTGTTATTTAAAGAAAAAGTCTTATACCCCTTTCACACTGCCAGCATTTTTCAGGCGCTACAGCGCTAAAAATAGCGCCTGTATAGCACCTGAAAAAAGTAGCTCCTTTCACTCGTGTGAAAGCCCAAGGGCTTTCACACTGGAGCGGTGTGCTGGCAGGGCGTCACAAAAATTCCTGGCAACAGCTTCTTTGGAGCGGTAAAAGAGCGGTGAACTCAACGCTGCTCCACCGCTGCTATTCATTGAAATCAATGGGGCAGCGCTGCGATACTGCTGGCAAAAAACACAGATCGGGCGGCGTTTTGTGAGCAGATTTAACCCCTTTTCAGCCACTAGTGGGGGGGGGGTTAAAAGCGCCCCTGCTAGCAGCCGAATAGAGCCGCTAAAACTACGGTAAAGCGGCGCTAAAAATAACGCTGATTTACCGCCGACGACCTCTGCAACTCAGTGTGAAAGGGCTCTTAGTCACTTATGCCGCGTACACACGGGCGGACTGTATGGCGTACTTAGTCAGTCGAAACACATTTCAGCGGACAGACCGCTCGTGTATGGGCTTCAGCGGACTTTTTCAGCGTGCAGTCTGGCGTACTAAGTATTTTGGATTTTTCGAAATTCTGTCCGTCGTACTTTGGTTTCAGCGGACAATCCGCTCGTCAGTAGGCTAGTTCGACGGACTAAGAATGGCGCATGCCCAGAAAGGATTTACACGGCGGAAGGGTGCTTTGCTGTGTATTGGACTTCCTATTTCTAGTCCCGTCGTACGTGCTGTACACGTCATCGCGCAAGCTTTCGACGGACTGTTTGGGTATCCGTGTGTGGTCAAGTCCGTTCAGTCGAAAGTTTGACGGACTGTCCGTCGGATTGTATGACGGACTAAGTATGCCATACAGTCCGCTCGTGTGTACGCGGCATGAGGCACTGCGTCGCTTTAGCTGGCAATTGCACGGTCGTGCATCATTGTACACAAACAAAATATTCCTCACAAATAGAGCTTTCTTTTGGTGGTAATTGATCACCTCTGTGGTTTGTATTTTTTACGCTATAAACAAAAAAAGTTGATTGAGTGTGCAAAAGTTATAGATTTATGTAATGTTTATTAGAATTTTTTTTTTTACTAGTAATGGCGGCGATCTGCAATTTTTATTGGGACTGCGACATTATGGCGGACAGATCGAACACTTTTGACACTATTTTGGGACCATTGACATTTATACAGCGATCAGAGCTACAAATAGCCACTGATTACTGTAAAACTGACACTGGAAGAGAAGGGGTTAAACACTAGGGGGCAATCAAGAGGTTAAGCGGGTTCCCTGGATGTGTTCTAACTGTAGGCGGGGATGGGCTTACCACAACATAAAAGAGATCATTGCTCCCGATGACCAGGAGCAGTAGATCCCTGTCATGTTGCTAGGCAGAACAGGGAAATGCCTTATTTACATAGGCATCTCCCCGTTCTGCCTCTCCTCACTCTAATCACGGGCTGCCGGTGAACATCGGATTTGCGGGACCCGTGGCACGCGGCCGGTGCATGTTGCCCGATAGGCGGCAAATGCAAAGGGACCTACGGGTATGCCCTTTTGTATGCCCTTTTGCCTGCCCATGCTATTCTGCGTGCGGTGGTCGGCAAGTGGTTAAAGGGGGCCTCCAGCATGGGGACCAGTGTTAATTTTGATAGCAAATTTAGATTTAGTTTTAGTCTTAGTCTCAGGACTAAAATTGCGTTTTAGTTTTGGTCCCATTCTAGTCTTCTGCAAGTGTTTGAAATTTAGTTGTGTTTAGTCGACTAAATCCCCAGTACATTTTAGTCAACTAAAATCTAATAGGTTTAGTTACCACCACCATGCAGTGAACATTTATATGAACTTGTCTGCTTCAAGGAAATATATAATGTTGGGGGGGGGGGGGGGTATTTATGTAATCTTCAGGCTTAAATAGATTTTTTAAGCATGGGTGCAAAAACAGCTCTGGCAGCAAAAGGGTTAATCATGCACAGATCAGACAGTGTGCTGCTCTCCCCTAGTGGACAAGCTGTGAAGCCAATTGACAAGGAGTATGTCTCCTTCAGGGAGCCTCTATATATCAGTATAAAATGTGAGTGTGTGGGAGGGTTAACTACACAGCCAAGCCCCCGCCATCTTGAGAGAACATCCCCATTCAGGCTGCAGATAACAGCCATTGATAGTCCAACCTTCCGCAGACACCCTATAAGCTACAAATGCCGGGCTCCATCCAGAGGAAGCAGGAGCTCTGTGGAATCCAGAAGTTCAAAGGGTAAACATCCCTGTCTCTCATTTTCATTTAGTTTTCGTTTGTTAAGGAAAAGGGAATAGATTTTCTTCATAGTTTTTGTCAGTGGACAAAAATGTGTTATACTTTTAGTTTAGTTTTCATCACTGTAAAAATGCAGCTGACAAAAATTATGACGGAAATATTTTTGTTGACGAAATTAACACTGATGGGCACAAGGTGATTTGGAAGGGGGTCCCCCCTGACAGAGTCTGCTTTTGATTTGGGGGGGCCCATGCCATTTTTTTCATGAGGTCCTCCTTAAAAATTGACAGCAGACCTCCCCCCACCATCTAGGATAACGGTTTGGTATGGATATGGAGGGGAATCCTGACTGCTTTGTTTATATGCAGAACAAAGTGGCTAGGAAATGACACTTAGTGGTAGACAATTAAATGTATTTTCTTTGTAAATGTCACTTTTGCTTATGTGCACCCCTCAAATGTACTGCTTGGGTGCACCCTTCAGATGTACTGCTTGGGTGCACCCTTCAGATGTACTGCTTATGCCCACCCTTTAGGTGTACCACTTCACAGGCAACTCTCAAGCATATTATTTAAAGGAATTGTATTTTATTAATATTGCCTTAATAAAACAGCTGCTCCCCATCTAATGTTATTTTATTTTTAAATGTTTGCATTGGTACATTGGAATCCCCAGGCAGTGCCCAGCTCCGTAAAAAAGGTGCGCCAAACTAAGTGCAGTATAAAAGGGAAAAAATTTATGAAAATATCAGCCAAGTGGCTACTCATATAATGTCTGTTAGAAACAGGTATGTAACTCCAAAGAATGTCCGTGGTCACTGTAGGAGTCCAGAACTGGGTCCAAAATTGTGTTCCAACGAGCTGCAGCAGTGTGACAGCAAGGAGGTTGGGGAAAGCCGGCTCACTTGCTCGCAGTGTACAAACCAACGTGGAACGCACTTGGAGAAGTCCGGAAACCGGAAGTGGTGTTGGGACGTCCCTATCTGACATCTCCCAGCGTAACTTCCATTTTCCGGACTAATCCGAGTATGTTTAATGCTGGTTTGTACACCACGTGGAAGAAGCCAGGCCGGCTTTCCCAGTTCCGGACTCCTACAGTGAAGATGGACACTCTTTGGCGTTACATGACCGTTTTTAACAGACATTATGTGAGTAGCAACTTGGCTGATATTTTAATACATTTCTTTCCTTTCATTCAGCACTTAGTTTGGCGAACCTTGTCCTTTTTACATTGTTTTCCAGAGACTGCTTCACTCCCAAGGGAGCTGCCACTAGTGCCTTTACAGTAATCCGTTGGACTTATGAACTTACTGGGACTCTTTTTAACCGCTTCAACCCCAGAAGATTTTACCTCCTTCCTGACCAGAGCACTTTTTGTGATTCGGCACTGCTTCGCTTTAACTGACAATTGTGCGGTCATGCTGTTCATGTTCAGACTGATTGTCTGTTCATACTCATAGCCCATACTCTGTATGAACAGACAATCAGTTCTCCCCTCAGAGAACCGGAAACTGTGTGTTTACACACACAGCGCCAGTTCTTCATGTGCCAAGGGCAATTGCAGGAGCCCAGCAGTGATCGTGACCATCGGCACTCGCATCGGCTCTGTGGGTGTGCACCCCTAGTGGCCACAGGGTGAAGTGACATTACATAACGTTGTTTCGCCCAGCCGTGCTAATCTGCTGCAGTAGAACTGCAGCAGTTGATTGGCAAGTGGTTAATAACATCTTTTTAATACATTTTTTTACAATTTTACATATTTAGTTTTCAAAGTTTGATTGTTTCTAATTGTATGCCCCTCCTCTAATGTTGTTTATGCCCTAATCCTTGCACCATCTTTCCTTATGAATTTATTAGTGCCCAGCTCCTGAAACTCTTTATTTGACAATACCTTGCCAATTAGCCTTGAAAATATTTTTTTTTTTTTGATGATTTACTTCCAATTGATTTCCATGAGGCTTACATTAAATAATACGTTCACTTCTTGAAAAAAAATAATAATAAATTCACATCTTTTTGTTGGTTAAAACATGTGAATTTCCTATTTTTTTGTAGGAGCCTACAGGAAAGCATTGCAACAGCGATCAGTAGATTGTTGGTGCCATGTGGGTGCCATGCAGGACTCCTACAGACTGTCAGTGTAAGCTGTCTGCCCGTACATCATGTGGGAAGGCTGTTTGACACTGACAGGAAGATTCAATGAACTACCAGAGCGCTCAACAGCACCATGGTAGTTCATTGACAAATCAATGCATGTATGGTTGTCATAATTCAATGAAGCAGAGCCAGCAGAAATAATTACGTGCAAAGTGCAATTTACATTATAGGGCCTAGGACAGCATAATCTCTAAAGGCAGTCTTGGAAAAACAGCATAGTGTACCCCTTCTCATATATAATCCTTATTTTCATAAAGCAAAAGATTATATTTAGGGAAGATGATTTATTGCTGTGTGTATAATGTTGGAATACTCGCTGATAAGAGTAAAGCCGCGTACACACGGGCGGACTGTCTGGCCAACTTAGTCCGCCGAAACACATTTCAGCGGACAGTCCGCTCGTGTGTGGGCTTCAGCGGACTTTTTCAGCGTGCAGTCTGGCGGACTAAGTATTTCGGAATTTCCGTAATACTGTCCGTTGGACTCGCATTTCGGCGGACAATCCGCCCGTGTGTATGCCAGTCCGCCGTACTTTTGAAATGAGCGGACTTTTCCCACCCGGAGAAAAGTCCGCTCATTTCGAGCGGGCATCCAGGTAGGCGGGGCCCGCGAAGGAGACGTCGCTGGCCCCGCCGCCTGGTATGGACTTAAAGGGGAACCCCAACACGGAAAAAAATCGGCGTGGGGGTCCCCCCCAAGTCCACAACAGACCCTTGTCCGAGCACGCTACCCGGCTGGCCAGGAAAGGGGGGCGAGCGAGCGCCCCCCCTGCTGAGCCGTACCAGGCCGCGTGCCCTCAACATGGGGGGGTGCCTTGGGGAAGGGGGGGACAAGGGCCTCTTCCCGACAACCCTGGCCATTGGTTGTCGGGGTCTGCGGGCGGGGGGCTTATCGGAATCCGGGAGCCCCCTTTAATAAGGGGGCCCCCGGATACCGGCCCCCCACCCTATGTGAATGAGTATGGGGTACAATGTACCCCTACCCATTCACCTGTAAAATAAAAGTACCAAGAAAAAACACAACACATGAGATAAAATAGTTTATTGCACAGCTCCGGGGGTCTTCCGCCTTCGGGGATCTTCTCGCCGGACTCCTCCGCTATCTTCTTGTAGCTCTTTTGCTAGCGGAGGAGTCCGGCTTTCTTCCTCGCCGCCGGCCTCTTCTCCCAACTTCGGGGGTCTTGTCCCCCTCTTCGGCTCTTCTGCCGGGCCACCGCGCCTTCTTATAGCTCTTTTACAGGCGGTGGCCCAGTCTTCTGTCGCCGCCGCCGCCTTCCGTTCTTCTTCTTCTTCTTCTCCAGGAGATGTTGCCTCGACGATCTCTCCGGCCGGAATGCCAGGGACGCACTGCGCGGCCACTTATATAGGGACAATGGGGCGGTGTCACATGGCTTTATGTCACATGGGTTGGTGTCACATGGTGACCCCGCCCCCTTACGATGTCATAGTCCCCATGTGAAATCAACCCATGTGACCAACCCATGTGACATAAAGCCATGTGACACCGCCCCATTGTCCCTATATAAGTGGCCGCGCAGTGCGTACCTGGCATTCCGGCCGGAGAGATCGTCGAGGCAACATCTCCTGGAGAAGAAGAAGAAGAAGAAGAAGAAGAACGGAAGGCGGCGGCGGCGGCGGCGACAGAAGACCGGGCCACCGCCTGTAAAAGAGCTATAAGAAGGTGCGGTGGCCCGGCAGAAGAACCGAAGAGGGGGACAAGACCCCCGAAGTCGGGAGAAGAGGCCGGCGGCGAGGAAGAAAGCCGGACTCCTCCGCTAGCAAAAGAGCTACAAGAAGATAGCGGAGGAGTCCGGCGAGAAGACCCCCGAAGACGGAAGACCCCCGGAGCTGTGCAATAAAGTATTTTATCTTGTGTGTTGTGTTTTTTTTGGTACTTTTATTTTACAGGTGAATGGGTAGGGGTACATTGTACCCCATACTCATTCACATAGGGTGGGGGGCCGGTATCCGGGGGCCCCCTTATTAAAGGGGGCTCCCGGATTCCGATAAGCCCCCCGCCCGCAGACCCCGACAACCAACGGCCAGGGTTGTCGGGAAGAGGCCCTTGTCCTCATCAACATGGGGACAAGGTGCTTTGGGGTGGGGGGGCCACGCGGCCCCCCCTTCCCCAAGGCACCCCCCCATGTTGAGGGCACGCGGCCTGGTACGGCTCAGGAGGGGGGGGGCGCTCGCTCGCCCCCCTTTTCTGGCCGGCCGGGTAGCGTGCTCGGACAAGGGTCTGTTGTGGACTTGGGGGGGACCCCCACGCCGATTTTTTTCGGCGTTGGGGTTCCCCTTTAAGTCCATACCAGGCGGCGGGGTCAGCGACGTCTCCTTCGCGGGCCCCGCCTACCTGGAGACGCGCTCGAAATGAGGACTTTCCTCTGCGTGTGTGGGCGAGTCCGTTCATTTCAAAAGTAGGGCGGATAGTATGGCGGACTTAGTACGCCGTATTAGTCCGCTCAAAAAGTGGTGTGTGTGGTCAAGTCCGTTCATTCGAAAGTATGACGGACTGTCCGTCGGATTGTCTGACGGACTGTCCGTCGGATTGTCTGACGGACTAAGTTGGCCAGACAGTCCGCCCGTGTGTACGCGGCTTAAGACTGCATATCAAAGAGGTGTTTGATATGATGTGCTGCTTTCCTATACATTTGAAAATACATGGTACTGAAACATATTTCTACATGGCAAATGAGGTTCATTACATGGCAAATGAGGTCCAATGCAGAAAAATGTAAAATAATGCATTTGGGTGACAAAAATACGAATGCACTCTATACACTGGGGGGAGAACCTCTGGGGGAACCTAAAATGGAAAAGAACCTGGGGGTCCTAGTAGATGATAGGCTCAGCAATGGCAAGCTGCTACTAACAAAGCAAACATTAAAAAGGGGATCAACTCTAGAGATAAAACAATAATTCTGCCTCTCTACAAGGCTCTGGTCCAGCCTCACCTGGAGTGTGCTGTCCAGTTCTGGGCACCAATCCTCAGGAAGGATGTACTGGAAATGGAGTACAAAGAAGGACAACAACCCCAATTACCCCTCCCATTGTGTTGCTCTTTTAGGCTTGGTTCACATTACTGAAACGTAAAAGTCGTGCAACTTACTGTGTAATCTTCCTATAATGTCGGATCCAAATCACATCAATATAGATGAGGATCCAAATTGGAGGCGACTTCCATTAAAATCTATGGGCCCAAGTCGGATAGAAGTGGCCTTGAAGTAGTGCAGAAATCTTTTCTAAAGTCGGAGCAACTTCAGTAGTGCTAATTAAGACATGACTAACATGGGATTTCACATATCATGCCACTTGAAGTCTCACAAGTCGGATACTAAGTCACGGATCCCAAGTCATGTCATTGTGAACCGAGCCTCATTAATTTTTCTATTTCCTTTACCTATTTTACTATATGCAGGCAGTTTTTACATTGTAAGTGAAGTATGCAATTGCAACATGACTGGATGGAGTTTGTAAATCATCCCCGCTTGTTTACATTTTTTTGAATTAGTATGAATTTGGTAACCACACAGCTTCTTAGGTTTTGCATATGAAAGAGTTACACATTTTCCTCTCTCACAAAAATTGAAACTGCAATTGGAGCACCTCTCTAAGGAAGTAAACTAGTTTAGGACTAAAAGTGTGTCTGGCCAGGAAGAAGAGCAGTGATGTATGAAAAAACTGATCCAATGAACAACATTAGACCTGACAACTCTGGAGCTTCTCCAGGCAAGGCAAGTTAGTATGATAGATTCTAACAACGTAGGTGCAGAATGAAAAATCTGCTATCTAAATTATCTATTGCCAAACACAGAACCAACATATCATACAATTAAACAAGAAAGGTTAAAAGTAAATAATTGAATTTAATTTAATTTAACATAAATATATATTTACTAATATAATGATATAAATACATCTTTATTGGTTTTAATTTTATCTACGGTATTGGCAAACACAGAACTGTTATATTGAGTTTATCATACATTTAAAAAAGAAAGGCTAAAAAACAATCCATTTAACGTAAAAATATACTTACAAATATGATTAAAAAAATTTGAAATAGTTTTAAAATATATACAGACTACAGAATACTTTATTAATCCAAAAGGGAAATTTGGTAAAAAAAAAAACTTTTTAAAAAGTAAATACATCTCTATGCATATATCTATACAGTATGTAGCACCCTGTCCTAGTCTGGCTAAATTTAGTTTTTGGCCCTGCTGTACTCAGTGAAGCAGTAATCTTTTTTTTAGGTCTTGCCAGCATCCTCCAAGTTTGGTGGTTGATTTCTCCTGTCTTTCTCTGCAAGAAGCTTCCAGAAATAGTGTAGGAAGGCCAGACATTGAGTTCTGAATATTTATCTGACATCAGCCTAGATGCTGCAGCCTAGATCCCTGCTTTGGGGGGCTTGCCCAGAGAGTCTTCTCCTGGGTCTGCTGCCCCTGGGAGGCAGCTGGTTTACTGAAGAGCTGTTTCTAGGCCTCAGCATGTGCTTGACTGAGGGCAGGGAAGAACTTGGGCTGAAAGACATTTGATTGAGGGCACTACCTCAAGGATCTGGGCTGGTGAAAACCCCATCATCACTGCAAAGTGTTGCATGGAAGTTGTAATACTGTAATAAATCTACAAAAAGACATGTCCTGGACTAAGCTTCTGTTTGTTGCTGTGCTTGTAACTGGTGTCCGGGCCTGGCAGCCTCTGAACAGGTAAAGGAGACCCATTTATGCTCAGTGACCCTTCTGGGGGTAAGTGCTACATATAAGTATATATATAGTACTGGGTAGATATTTTCTTTAATATTAACATTGTTATGTTACACTATTATTTTATTATTGTTGTTCCCATAATAATATTATTTTAATCTGCTTTTTTTTTTAAAAATACCATTGTCAGACTGACTGTGGATTTGCAGGTATTTGGAATCATAAATATGTATGATATAATGTAAGAAGATTATTTGGGGATTTCTTTTTATATTTAATAAAAATTTGAACCTCCACTTAAGATATTTTGTTGTTTATTGCAAGGTACCTATTTTTCTAGTGATTTATTATAACTGATATTATTGTGGCGAATCAGCACTTTCTGGGAGGTTTTGCATACCACTCTTAGGCCGCGTACACACGCGCGGACTGTTCGCCCAACTTTGTCCGTCCAACAGTTTCAGCAAACAGTCCGCTCAAAATTAGCATGGACGGACATGGCCACACACGACGAACGAACAGTTTGCTGAAACCGTGCGCGATGACGTGAACGGCACATACGACGGGACGCAAAATACGACGTCCTATACACTGCATTATAGCTTTCGGCGTGAAAATCCTTTCTGAGCATGCACGCAACTTTGTTTGACGAACAAGCCTACACACGAGCGGGCTGTTCGCTGAAACAAGGTTTCAGCGGACAGTTTTTCGGAAATTCCGAAAAACCTTGTCCGTCCAACTGTCCGCTGAAACTGTCCGCTGAAAGCCCACACACGAGCGGACTGTCCGCCCAAACACTGTTCAGCGGACAAAGTTGGGCGAACAGTCCGCCCGTGTGTACGCGGCCTAAAACTACAAAATACAACTTCTTGTAGCTTCAAAAAGTGTTATGTAGATGTAGCACCCTAGTGTTTAGGCAGGGTTGCTCTTAAATTGACCTACCAGGTGTAGTTACCTTGGCTCATTGTTAGGGATAAATTGATTTCTCCCTAAGTCTGAAATTGCTGCACTTCTCTCTTCTGCCACTAGGTGGCCAGGTACCTGGTGGCATTATATATGAGAAGGGCAATGCAAGGTCTGATTATTGGTATATGGGGTATCTCAGCCAATGGGTAGGGATTTTCTTAAATCCCTTGGCCTGCTGGAAGAACCTATATATTTGGGTAGAATCAGGTGATCACTGTTCTGTGCCACCTGGACGGCTGTCTGAGTGGACGTGTGTTGTATTGCCTGGGCTGCTAGGCCGGAGATGGGGCCTATCCCCGGCACATCTGGCTGCTAGGCTGTCTGAGGGCCTATCCAAAAGCAAGAGAGCAGCTCAGGGTTGGGATTGTGGCTTGCAGTCCAACCAGAATTGACGGTTCTGCCACCTGGAGAATCTATTGTGGTTGGAGGTAGAGGGGAAGCTGTAGCCACTAAGGGACCATCCACCTTATCACCAGGGACCATAGTGAGTAGCTGAAGCAAGTACCTGAGCAGAATTCTCACCAACCGGGGATGGTGACGAATCGTAAAAACTTCAGCTGGGTATCAAGCCAGGGACCCAGCCAGCGGAGGTGACACTTGCAGAGCAGCCTTGTGTGTCAAGCTAGGGACTGAGTCTGCCAGTAAGGTGAAGCTTGAGAAGTATCTGGAGCACCAAGCTAGGGACCCAGCAGAGAAGCGGGGGTGAAGCTTGAGGAAGATACTACAGTGAAGACTGAAAGAGCTCAAGGAATTCAGTGGCAGTGAATCATCTAGTCTAATGAGAGAGACTGGGAGCTCAGTGGATTGAAGAACTACAAGAAGGGATTGTAGTGAAAGTGAAGGAACTGTTACACTCTGTGTTGGAAACTGTTAAAGACTGTTGCTCTAGGAGACAGCATCCCTACCCATGCAGATATGGCATCTTGCTGGATGTCTTTCCCTGCATGGCGGTCCTCCTGTTGAAGTCTGTTAGTCTGCCAATTAACATAGCAACCACCTAAGTGTGTCCTGGCCCTAACCCTCTCTCCCAAGAAATAAAATCTCTTTGCATTCAAGAAGTGTCTGGCACCCATAAATCTACCTTGCACTACACCCACTATGCCTTGCAACCCATCATATACAGATATCATATACCCAGCATGTCAGCTATCTCTGGCCCTGGAGGTTCTCATTAGATTGAAGGAGGCCTGGGACTTTGCTACATAACTTACATATCTCAGGATTTATTAATTTAATTAAACTTTTGAAAAATATGTATTCATGTAATTCAGTAACTCATAACCTGTATATTTGGTTACCAACAACTAATTTTTCCTTTAATTTGTCTATGCTTCAAAAGTGACTTTTAACTGCTTGCCTACGACGATGTACAACGGCACAACAGCAAGGCTGGGCAAACCTGTATGATTTCTTTAAGGCTTAGTGGGCGTGCCCATGGGTCTCGCAAACTTAATGTCTGCTGGGGGCCCGCAATCGTGACACAGTGTGGCAGAACGGGGAGATGCCGATGTAAACAAGGTATTTCCCTGTTCTGTCTAGCAACATGACAGGGATCTACTGCTCCATGCCATTGGGAGCAGTGATTTCTGTCATGTTGTAGTGAGCCCATCTGTGCCCACAGTTAGAATCACTCCCTAGGACACACTTAACCCCTTGATCGCCCCCTAGTGTTTAACCTCTTCCCTGCAAGTGTCATTTACACAGTAATCAGGGCACTTTTATAGCACTGATCGCTGTATAAATGTCACTGGTCCCAAAATAGTGCCAAAAGTGACCGATGTGTCTGCTGCAATGTCGCAGTCATGATAAAAAATCGCAGATCGCCTATTGCTATGCTTATTGTGATTTTTCTAACAAAAATATGTCAAAGAATACATATAGGCCTAAACCGAGAAAGACATTCGTTTTTTATATATTTTTTGTGGATATTTATTATAGCAAAAAGCAAAAAATATTGCTTTTTCAAAATTGTCATTCTGTTTTTGTTTATAGCGCAAAAAATGAAAACCGCAGAGGTGATCAAATACTACCAAAAGAAAGCTCTATCTGTGAGAAAAAAAGGACGTCAATTTTATTTGGGTGCAACATCGCATGACCGCGCAATTGTCAGTGAAAGTGGCCGTATCGCAAAAAATGCTCTGGTCAGAAAGGGGGTAAATTCTTCCGGCGTGAAGTGGTTTATATAAATAATTAGTAAGAGTATGGGTACCAGCAGACATTAGGTTCTCTCAACATCAAAATATATGATCCCCAGGGCCTGCCAAAGATTACCTGTTGGGTAACAGAACTGCAGAGGTAACATCCTACAGCATCAGCTAGAATAAATTCAAAGCGATTTTTACATTGTGACATTTAATTAACAATACATTTTTTTTTTCCTGGGCACTGTATGTTACCCATTGTTATGCATTATTGCTAGTTAAATAGTTAATCCAAACTGGAGATTTGCAATAAATAGTGGTACTACAAATAAAGGTACTACAAAATTGCAATGAATTCTTCAGTGGTATAGAAAACTTTGTTCCCTTGGCATGGAGTACAGTATGAATGATCATATAGGTGGATATGATCGTGCTCTGTGTCCTGAACATTTGAGCATACAGGCACTAAGGCAGATACCTGCTCAAAAGACAAATGACTGAGACCTATATCAAAGTGTGAGTTATATTTGCGGGCACATTTTTTATTTAGAAATTTGGAAGGTGCTGCCCGCTTTCCCCGCTTTCCCCACTATTATTCATATTGTCATTAGAACCCCTCATGTCGGCAATTAGGAAGAATCAAAATATCCATGGAATACGAGTTGAAGGGAGGGAATACAAGGCCGCTGCTTTTGCAGATGACCTCCTGCTTTATATCTCTAGCCCTGAAACCTCCATACCGGCGATTACGGAAGAACTGTTAAAATTTGGGGAAGTCTCAAATTTTAAGGTTAATGCAACCAAATCTGAAATCTTAAACTTAAATATACCAGCAGAAGAGCAGAGAATTCTCCAAGCTAAATTCCCTTTTAGGTGGTGTAGGAGGGAGCTAGTCTATTTGGGAATAAGGTTGACGGCAGCGTTGGGCGATCTGTTCGAGGTCAATTATATCCCCTTATTAAATAAAATTAAACAGCAACTGGATAAGATCCAATATAAAGCGTTATCATGGATAGGGAGAATAAACGTAGTTAAAATGTTTATTCTACCAATGTTTATATACACATGCCAAATGGTCCCCATACTGTTACCACAGGGCTATTTAAATAAATTAAGAACTATGATTAAAAGATTCATATGGAAAAAAAAAGCTGCGAGGGTGGCTCTTAATATCCTGACAAGAAGCAAAGATAGAGGAGGGTTAGCAATGTCCGATTTTAAAAGATACTATGAGGCTATAGCAATTTCTCGAATCACAGATTGGATACACAATAAAAAGGGGAAGGACTGGGTGGAACTAGAAATAAAGTTGAGTAGAAGGGAATTAGGGGGGATAATATGGATACCTGCAAAATATAGAGAACTAGGGAATAGCACAAATTTACTGACAAAAGGTTTATTTCGAATTTGGGACACAATAAATAAGAGACATAACTGGGAACACAACTCACCACTAATCCCACTACTGGACACTAAATTTTTTTTACCAGGTCAAGAGGAACACATATATTATAGTAGCTGGGCTAAAAAAGACAATATTAAGCTACAGGATGTTATGGAAGGGAATAGGTTGTGCACATATGAGGAAATTATAGGGAAGTGGGGACACAAGCCACTAGACAAATGGAGATATTCACAGCTGCACTACTTTACTCAGTCTTTAACACAACCACTACGGGGTAAGGAGCACCTAAGACCACTAGAGAAGTTGGTAGAGAACTGCCATTGCCTGGTAAAAAGGATCTCAAAAATATATGAAATCCTAACAGATGTAGGTGAGCAAAAGTACCCCCCATATCTGGAGAAGTGGGAAAGGGAAATTGGATCTTTAGATAACGACCTCCATAGAAATAGGATTATTAGACGGACCTACTCGGTAGCTAAAGATTCACAAACTAGAGAGATGTCATATAAACTTTTAACAAGGTGGTATATAACCCCACAGCAAGGAAATAAAATTAGGAGTGAGACCCCCTCAACGTGTTGGAGAGGCTGTCCAGTGGTGGGTACTTATGCTCATCTATGGTGGGAATGTCCCAAGATCCAGCTTTTCTGGGAGAAAATTATAAAAGCAATTTTCGAAATAACAGGAGAAGGGATTAGGAGAGACCCCTGGGTATGTTTATTCCACGACCCGGAAAAAGGAGAGAGAGAGTATGCGCAGTCTCTGGTCCCTGGTTTATTGAACTCTGCTAAGGCTCTGATCCCGAGAAGGTGGAGGAATCCCGACCCTCCATTCATGAAAGAGTGGGTAGAAAGATTAGAAAGTATACGAAAGATTGAAGAGACAATGTTTAAATTGGACAATTTGGAAGAGAGATATCAGAATAAATGGCGACCCTGGATACAATTTCGAAAATCTGAAAGCTATTTGAACTTGCTTGAATGTTAGGAAAACTCTCTGGGTAAGGACCGAGTGAGGGGGGGAGGGGGGTGGGTGAGGTATAAGGATGAGTATTTGTAAAGAAATGTTGATGTTTTGATTATTATGCTGAATAGTTTATATTTGTAAAGTTTGAAAAATCTGGAAAATAAAGAATAAATAAAAAAAAAAAAGATTCAAAGGCAAATTTACACTGTTATGCAAGCTGTACACTCACTACTTTACATTGTAGCAACGTGTAATTTCTTCAGTGTTGTCACATGGAAAGATATAATAAAATATTTACAAAAAAAAAAAAAAAAAAAGAAATTTGGAAGGTGACCCATCTGATATCACATGTATCTTACACGGATAGACAGATTATTGGGTGGGGCTGGGAAGGACCCAGCTGTCACGGTACACGTTGGTACCAATGACAAAGTAAGAGGAAGGTGGAGAGTCCTAAAAAATTATTTTAGGGACTTAGGAAATAGATTGAAGAGAAGGACCTCCAAGGTGGTATCATCACAGATACTACCTGTGCCTCGAGCCACAGCAGAGAGCCAGCAGTTGGTTAGGGAACCTAACAAATGGCTGTGGAACTGGTGTAGGAAGAAGGGGCTTGGGTTCCTGGAGAACTGGGCTGACTTTTCAGTCGGTTACCGGGTCTTTAGTAGGGATCGGCTACACCTTAATTATAAGGCTGCAGCTCTCTTGGGAAGAAAGATGGCCAAGAAATTGGAGGGGCATTTAACCAGTTACGGACCGGAAACGGATTTGCCCCCTTAATGACCAGGGCATGTTTTGCGATACGGCACTGCATCATTTTAACTGGCAATTGCATGGTTGTGAGATGTTGTACCCAAACAAAATGGAGTCCTTTTGATGTCCTTTTTTCCCACAAATAGAGCTTTCTTTTGGTGGTATTTGAACACCTCTGCTGCTTAATTTTTTTTTTGCGTTATAAACAAAAATATGCAACAATTTTGAAAACAAAAATAATATTTTTTACTTTTTTTTTGCTACAATAAATATCCCCAAAAAAAATCACAATAAGCGTGTATTGATTGGTTATAGCATCTACAAAATAGGGGATAGATTTATGGAATTTTCATTATGTATTTATTTTTAACTAGTAATGTCGGAAATCTGTGATTTTTAGCAGGACTGCGACATTGCGGCAGACAGATCAGACACTTTTGACGCATTTTTGGGGTTATTGCCATTTATACAGTGATCAGTGCTATAAAAATGCTCTGATTGCTGTGTAAATGGCACTGGCAGGGAAGGGGATAACAATAGGGGGTTAAATGTGTTCCCTGGGAGGTGTTTCTAACTGTGGGGGGGGGGGGGTGGGACTGACTGGTGGAAGAGAGAGATCGCTGTTCCTAATCACTAGTCTCTCCTTCCATGACAGAATGGGGATCTTTCTGTTTACATTGACAGATTCCCGTTCTGGCTCTCTGTGGAGTGATCTCGTGTGGCCGCAGACATCGCAGCCACCGGCCACGTGCATCAGTTTCGGTGGCACGTGCCCCCTATCACTCTTAAAGCGGCCAACATACAACAACGGCGATTCGCCTAGGAGAGACAACTTTCCACAGTATAATGACGGTGGCTGGTCCTTAAGTGGTTAAACTAGGTGGTGGGTGGAAGGGTTCAGAGGAAGCGATAGCAGGCAGTGAATGAAGGACAGAGGGCACTAGTGGAGGCACTAGTGATAATATATCCATAACATATAATCCCTTGGTGAGTGAGTTGACAAATCAAAAACAAAGTCTGAGAAAACACAAGGTGAAAATAATATGCACCATACAATACTGAGAGGCATATATGCAAATGCCAGGAGCCTAGATAAAATATGGAGGACTTTGTGGGAATAACAGAAACTTGGTTTGACAGCTCAAACTTTGTGGGAATAACAGAAACTTGGTTTGACAGCTCAAACTTTGTGGAAATAACAGAAACTTGGTTTGACAGCTCAAACTTTGTGGGAATAACAGAAACTTGGTTTGACAGCTCACATGACTGGCTGGCAGTTACAAGGAAGAAATGGATGGCTGCACACCGAAGTGACTGGAAAGTCCCTTCATTGTAGTTTCAATAAAACATGAAGTAACACCACAGGATGGTAGCAATGGCAATGGCAGGTACAGGTAGACTACCTGTATCTGCCATTGCCATTGCTACCATCCTGTGGTGTTACTTCATGTTTTATTGAAACTACAATAAAGGAAATTTCCAGTCACTCCGGTGTGCAGCCATCCATTTCTTCCTTGTATCTGTTGCACGGCTGGCGAGCCGAAGCTTGCACTCATGGGAGGAGTCCGTCCCCCAGCTTATCTGGAATCTATCACTCACTTGGGGCAGATTTTTTCTTCCCCCTTTGGCTGGCAAATATCCAGGTGTATTTCTTGTATTGGAAGAACAAGGAGGGTAGAAGAGGGGGAGGGGTGTATCTATATATCAATAATTATTTAAGGGTGGAAGATAGGAGTGACACTGTAAAAAAGGTATGGGGGAGGGGGAATCCATGTGGGGGAAACTTCAAAAAGAAGAAGTAAGTGGGAACTTAGTGGGGGTATGTTATAGGCCCCCCAACCTGAAGGAGGAAGAGGATCTGAGCCTCCTATCACAGTTAGAAGTGGCAGTGAGGCAGGGAAATCTCATCATAATAGGGGACTTCAACTATCCCAATATTGACTGGGCAGAGGGGACCGCTCACTCATTAAAGGCCCGTCATTCCTTAAGTGTCTTACATGACAACTTTATGTCCCAATTGGTGGATTCCCTGACTAGAAAGACTGCATTACTAGATCTATTAATTACCAATGATTCAAATCTGATCACAGATGTGGAAATACGGGACAACTTGGGATCTAGCAATCACAGTATGATCACATTTAGTGTAAATCATAGGAAAAAGGAGGCACGGGGGTAGCAGAAGAACACTAAATTCCAAACCAGCCAACATTTCTGAACTGTGCTCAATACTACAAGACATCAATTGGGACCAAATCCCAGAAACATTGAACATAGAGGAAAACATCTTTAGGAACATATTAAATAAAGTTATCACACAGTACATTCCAATAAGTAATAAATACAGAACAGTGAAGGTTAAATCTGGATGACTAAACTGTGACATAAACAGTCTTAATAAAGAGAAAAAAAAGGAATTCAATAAGATGTGTAGGAACGCAATCAGGTTGGCTAAAAAAGACTGAAAGACACATAGCAGAGAAGAGTAAAAAAAAAAAAAAAATCGCAAGAAACTTTTTAGGTATATTAGCAGTAAAAAAGTAAGGTCAGAGCACATTGCCCACATAAAAGACGATGAAGGAGGAAGGTTACAGATGACTCAGAGAAGGTAACTGTACTAAATGCTCTCTCAAGGAAAAGGAGAGATATACCTACCATATAAACTGTATTGTTAGTAACACGTCGCAGGAGGTACCCTTGTGGCTAACAGAGGCTGGAGTCCAAAAAGCTTAACACAAAAAAATCGGATGGCTTACACCCAAGAGTACTCAAACAACTCTGTCATGTCAGACCATTATTCATAATCTTTATGGACAGCATACTAACAGGAATGGTACCAACTGATTGGTGAAAAGCCCATGTGGTACCAATTTTCAAAAAAGGGCAGAGACATATACTTGGAAACTACAGACCTGTCAGTCTTACATCGCTAGTATGTAAACTATTGGAGGGGATAATAAGGGACTATATACAAGAATTTGATGATGATAACAGTATAATTAGTAGTAATCAGCATGGGTTTACAAAGGGTCATTCCTGCCAGACCAATCTTTTAACATTCTACAAAGAAGTAAGATGCCATCAAAATAGGGGAAGGCCTGTGGATGTGGTGTATCTAAATTTTGCAAAAGCATTCAATACAATTCCCCATAAACTGAGGTCTGTAGGCATTAGGGGTGCCCATCTTCTGTGGTCTCATTATTAAATTTGATTACGATTATCAAGTCAACAATGCGATTTGATTAGATTCTGCGATGCATCACGATGCATCATGATTAGAAAGATGGAGAAGTCTGGAGATAGGGAAGGAGGAATCCATGAATAGGAATAAAAGGAATAAAAAGAAAGGAATAGTCTGGAGATGGGAACTAAAGGATGGAAGAGTCCGGGGATAGAATTGAAGGGTGGAGGGGTAAAAGGATAAGAATTGAAAGATGGTGAAATCCACGGAGAGAGAATGGAATAGTCCGGGGATAGGGAAATAGGAATCCATGAATAAGGAAAAAATTATGGAAGAATCAGAGATGGAATAAATAGGAATGGAAGGCTGGAAGTGCCCAGGAATATTAATCGATGGAAGACTCTTGGGGGGTGATAGGAACTGAAGGATGGAGGGTCGGTTCAGGGATAAGATTGTTCATGGCTGCATGGGGTGGGTTTTGGAGCTTGTGAATGGAGGTGAGTTGGGGGAGGGCTATCCCTGATTTCTGGTGAATGAACACAGCAGAGCACACTCAGCACTGGAATTACTTTGAATAAACAGAAGATATATTTCAGATCACAGATTTATATATATATATATATATATATATTAGAACTATATTTGTTCAATACTTAATAAGACTCTTTTGTACATTTATCACCGCAAAGCACTGCACACCATTTTTGGTTTGGCATTCTGCATACAGTCTGGCACCTCCCTTACCATGTCAGTCTTCAGTTCTCAGTGTCCTCCCCGTGGCCCCCTCACCTGGCTCTACCGCTCTTCTGGCTCTCCTCCGGTTCCGCCTCATCCTCCTCCATCACACCTCTGGCTGGATACGCTGCAGCCACCCTGAACCCTTCTGGGACCAAAAGCACTGAGATGGCTCAACTCTCCTCCTCAGGGCTCCATGCTACATAAGCCGGCCACAGCTGCCGCCACTCTTATCAGCAGCAGGGACAGCTCCAACCACCACAAGCTCTGGCCCCAAAGCTCAATTTTTCTGCCAATGTGCACACAGTGTGGCTCCTCACTTCCGGATTCCGCCACCATGATGCCACCTGGGATCACTTTCTATTGGCTGGTGAGGGGGTGGGACGATGAGGGGTGAGGAAAGGGGATTGATAGAAGGCCTCCTGTTCTCGCAACACAGGGTGACGTTGGCGGGAGGCAGGAAAAAATGGCGCAAAAAAATTGGCTGCTTTTGGCTCCACTCAGAGGCAGGGCATGGTGTAGCGGCGAGGATGATGTCATCCTCAATAATTGATTTCTTAAAGCTATAGCATCGATGCCACATCGTGGAGGGTCAAATCCCGATGCATCGATTCGAGGATTAATTTCAACACCCCTAGTAAGCATGGACCATAGGGTTTGCTCTTGGATAGAAAAATGGTTACAAGGGTGTGCCTAAAGGGTGGTGATAAATAACGTGTACTCAGACTGGTCTGGAGTGGTAAGTGGGGTACCCCGATGCTCTGTATTGGGACCGATTCTGTTTCATTTACTCATAACTGAAAAAGAGGTTGGTATAAATAGTAGACATGTGCACACTGAAATATTTTGTTTCGGAATTTCGTTTTCATCTGAAAAATACATTTATTTAGTTACTCCCGAAATTAGTTTTTATTTATTTTGTTTTTCGTAAAAAATTGCATTAGTCCGAAAATCCAAAATAATTAAGGTCGAATCTGTCATTGAAGGCTTATGGTGTCTGTCAAATGTTCAAAGAAGATTCGACGGAGTAGCTAAACTGTATGACACCGTATAGTTTAGCTGTTCCATTGAATCTTCTTAGAACTTTCAACAGACACCATAAACCAAAGATTCAACGTTTGTATGTTTTTCGCTGCTTTGTCGAATCTTTGTGATTCATGTTGAATGTATATAGTTCAAACAGAAAATGGACCGGTGATAGTGATCACTGATCAGACAGGTAACAAGATAGGGTATATAGAATCTATATAGAATCTCAATCTATAATATAGAATCTATAATAATAAATCCCCCCCCCCCCCCCACAAAATGGGCAGCCTCTGAGGCTATCACAAAACTAACAACACTAGTATCACTATCAAGTTCACAACACTAACACAATAGCAGCAGATTATTATGAAAAAGTTAAGTTGAACTGTAGCTTGCTTCACTATTGTTCTGCTGCTGTGCTTATGCTTAATTGCTAAATAATTTAGGTTCTCTGACAAACGGACCAGCTAAGATTGACTGTCTTCTGAAATGATTCAGTGTGTGTGTCTCTCTCTGCAAGCAATCGTAAGTGAAAGTAAGTTGGCTGTACGTGTGCACTTAGTTCTAGCTATTTTACTGCTCCTCCTCTTTGGTTACAATCAGCCAATAACATTCGTCATCATCATTATTTTTATTTTACTTCCCCCACCCAATTCCAGAAGCGATCTTTTCTCTCTCTGTCGAATCTTTTCTCTCTATCGAATCTTTTCTCTCTACGTAGAATAATCCTGGACTAATAGAGTTAAGGTTAGGCACATTCGACCACAGGTTTGATGGACACAGATTGTTATTGTCAGCGTCATGTCAAATCTCCTATCTATATCGAACTGTTGTCACCACAAAAATTAAAATAAGGCATTATTTATGTCGGATCTTTTGTTTTTTCGGATTCTGCACTTTCGTTATTGTTTGTTAAAATGGTAATGAAAATACCTGAAATTTGGACGAAAATTTATTTGGACGAAAACGAATGCACATGTCTAATAAATAGCTCAATTTCAGTTTTTGCATATGACACAAAAATAAGCAGGGCAATAACTTAACATCAGCATAGAGAAATTTTACAGGAAGACTTGCATACATTAATGGGGTGGGCAACAACATGGCAAATGAGGTTTAATGTTGACAGATGTAAAGTAATGCACTTGAGGGCTAAAAACGAATCGCACAATACTCACTAGGGGGAGGACCTTTGGGGGAATCAAGGATGGAGAAATATCTGGGGGTCCTAGTAGAAGGCAGACTGAGCAATAGCATGCAATGTCAAGCCAGCAGAACATTATCATGCATAAGAAAAAAAATGTACTCCAGAGATAAAACTCTAATCCTGACAGTTTTGGTCACCAGTCCTCAGAAAGGATGTACTGGAGCTGGAGAGAGTCCAGAGAAGGGCAACAAAATGAATAAGGGGACTGGAGAACTTTAATTACAGGAAACGATTACAAGCACTAAATGTATTCTCCCTGGAAAAAAGATGCTTGAGAAGAGATATGATAGCAATATACAAATACCTCAATGGTGATCCCAGCATAGGAAAAAAACGATTCTGTCTCAAGGAGTGTAAGAGGACATGGGGCCACACAATGAAATTGGAGGAGAAGTGGTTTAACCTTAAGCTGCATAGGGGGTTTTTCACTGTCAGGGTGGGAAGGATGTGGAACTCTTCCACAATTGGTAGTGTCAGCGGGGAGTATTGATATTTTTAAAAGACTATTGGACGTGCATTTTAGTAACCACAACATACAGGGATATGTGAAATTATCATTGACACTGACACACATACACCTACACAGGTTGAACTGGTTGGACAATTGTCTTTATTCAACCTTACCTACTGTGTAACTATATACATATTTTATATATATATATATATATATATATATATATATATATATATATATATATTCAGCTTATTACTGGCAACTTGTAAGGTTACAAATGTCTGGTTTACACCATATTTTTTTATTTGATCCTAGGAACTTCATAAGCAGTATGACAAAATAGCTAATAAACAAATTTCTGCAAAATATATATATATATGTTTTGAAGGACAAGAAGCTGCAAAGTGGCTGTCAAATAAATTAATGTCAAAATTAGCAAAGAGTCTCTTTATACTAGAGTCAGGTCTGCCACAAGGCACACATAAAATTGAAGTGCATGGAACATTTCCGAAAGAAAAATCTCCCTGAGGAATGTTATAGATTCATCTCATTAAAGTGACTCCCTTGGCATTCTGACTGTTACATCTATAATCATACAATTCTTATGTTTTAGTTACATAGAAATAAGCAGTGCAAGGTGATGTCCTGCCTAAAGTATCTGTGCTATTATGAATAATTTGCAATCCAATTGTAATGCATCAAATACAAATTTGCCATTCAGAAAATACATTTAAATAACCTGCGCAATGGTCCTGATGAAGCAGAATCGTTTTTATTTTTCTTCGGTTAAAACTGATTCATGTTTTTGGAATATTTAAAAAATATTTATTTAACATTTTTAAAGTGCCCATAAAGGTGCAGTTTGCTAAGCAGAACAGGCATACAGTACTTTGTCAATGTTTTACTTTGTATGGGCAACACCACAGATTAGATCACCAAATGTTTTATTTTTTTAGCCTTGACTGTAATGGGAACAGGTAAGAAGCACTATTTGTACTACTTGTGCTTCCTAATAGGAGAATTTTACCCTAATTCTGTTATAGTTGTTACTCAGAAAGGAAGTGAGGGTAAGTATCTCCAACTGGGTCACACACAGCAATAAACTTTTTTTTTTGTATAGTAGGAAAGTCTCAGGTTTTATAGCTGTGTGTGTCCTTTTTGGAAAGACTTCCCTTTCACTTTCTGCCCCATTCAATAAAATGAGTGAATGGGGGAGTCCTTTGCACCCAGTATGCCACACTCAAAGTGATTTCAAGGAAATTATATAATTGGATGTATCTGACAGCTCCAAGTTTATTCTGCGTTTCTAGTATATTTCTAGTATACATAGATCTTATAAAAATGGAAGTGTATATAATTACTTATCGATATAACATTGTGGATGTTTGTAGGGCCACTGTTAGAAATCACAGAGCCTCATACAGCCTACCTGACAGGGCCCCCCTTTCCTTTTCTTTTACATTCCTTTAGCAGCCATGTTAGAGGGCCTTTGATGAAATAGCAGGGGTCTAAACAGACCCCTCAACATCTCACATTCAAGAAAGAAAGCGACTGAGGACAGAGATTCTCCAGTCCCTTTCTCTGCAGCCTCAGCTGCATTGGGCAGTTAATGAATGGGAAGTGCTCTGGGGCTCCCTGTTCACTCACAAACAGAAGCATAGTAAATGCAATTTACTACGCTTCAGTGATAAAGGGACATAGTGAGTGCTCGCTGCCAATCACTCACTGTATTAATTCAACAAAGGAAGGGGCTAATAAATAGGACATATTTACCACACACCCCCACTCTTCATCGTAAAAAATCCCCCTGCGTGCCCTCAGCAGTTGCTGGCGAAAGAGGATAGGATGGAAGCTGGCTATGCTGCAAGCAAGGGAGGCACACAGGAAGGTCCAGACAGCGGGGGGTTTGGGTGCTGAAGGGACACAGATACCTGTCCCCCTGCAGTGCATCAGAGGGTAGGAAAAGAAGGAGAAGCCGGCAGAGCTGCTGGGGGAGCCACAAGAGTTGTCAATAAGGCAGTATAGCCCCCGGTCCTGTTCTGCAGGTGCCTGGGCCCCCCTTTTGAACTAATGGGGCTTGGGCCCAGTACAGGAGGGCTGGCTGTACTGCCTTATCAGCAGCCATAGATATTTGTTATACTGCTGGAGCCAAGTTAATTGCCATGTGGATTGCATAAATTGCTATTTCACCACTCGTAACTGGGGGGCCATCTAATTCCAGTAAGCCCCCCTCTTGTTGCACTGAGGTGCCCTGCATTTTTTAAAGGCTTTTGGGATCCCCTTTTGTTCCCCTTTGGTGTATTCAGAGAAGATCACTGTCCTCTTGGCTCTTCATTAGGACTCGTATGCATTATAGTGCTTTTTATACACATTTTTTTATACACATTGTTTTCATATACAGTATACAGTATTTGGTTTGGATTCGTGCAATTTAATGTGCTCACATTAACAGTGACATATATGTTCACTATTTTTGCACTTGTATTATCCACTTGCATGAAATTTTTTAACAATGTACTCTTGTATCTCATGTGTGGATGAATATAAACAGGGATTTTCTATTTTTTAAATGATTGGATAATCAAAGTTTATTTCCATATACTTTATTGTGTAAACATTCTGAAATCCTTTAGTAAATCAGCCTCAAACTGTTGAATATAGAACTACAATATTACTTTTGTTAAGCTCAGAAAAAAACAAGACAGTAAAAGGATTAATGTTTATATACTTACAGTTACACCGAAGAAATTTGTTTCATTCATTGCATCAAGGAAGATTTTCCCAAGCTTGTGATTTGTATAGTTGAAATCTTGAATGCTCAGATGCTTGTTGGTAGCATTAAGGTATTCCATTGCTCGGTGAAGTGTTTTCGCTATTACCCATATTCCATCATAGGCATAACCATGAAATTTGCTGGGTTCCACATCTGATCGCTTTTCATTGTATTCTTTTTCATATTGCTGAGGGGTCTAAAAGTGCATATACACGTCACATAAGCATTCAATCCTTTTTTCTGTTACAAATGTAATACAAAATTTTTTTTCTCTAGATGCCCATTAAAAAAAAACAACCCTTTGCTTAAAAAAAAAAGCTTAATTAAACAAGCTGAAGTTAGAAGCTGTTTGGCTACCATGCACAGCTGCACCATAATATGCACTCTCAAGTTTTATTAAATAAACCCCATTGTGTTTGTCTATAGTTGTGACTTAGATGAAGATCAGATGATATTTTAGGGTCAATAACTGCAGAAAAAACTGTTAATACCAAGGGTTTCCATACTTTTCCAAGGGATTCCCATACGTTTTCCTTGCCACTGTATATGATGCAGTCTGTCATTAGATTTAAGAAACCTGTCTTTTTTTTTTTAATCCACTCTGTGACTTTTGCTGATGATACTGCTGATGTGTTGCAACATCCATCTTTCCATTCAAAAGTTGCAGTTAGAGGATTGCGGCAAACCATTTCACACTGACATGGGTGCTTACAATGATCACTTTTTATTCATTTATTTAAAATCTTTATCTCAAAAGGATAACGAAAAGCTGTTTCTGCAACTTATTGATAAGTGTTACCTGGAGTTAGCCTTTTGTATGTTAGTCACTTGTGTAAAGTCCATCTAAATCTGCTAGGCAATGTAACAATGCCCTTCTACATAGTTCTGCTGTCCAAGGATTCCATTTCATTGGGTTTAAATACAATTTAATTTAATTCTTTCACAAGACTGAAAAACTTAATTTAAGTGCATGGGGAAATAAAACATACGCAGCGGTTACTTTCAGTGCCAAAATGGTTTGTACATGAAAACATAAAGAGCTGAGCTACTGTATATTTATATATACCTCAAACGTTTCAGTGGAACAGTGTTTGTCAGGGTCTGGATCTGAACCATGGGATCTCTGTAGTATCTGGCTGTAGAGCTTCTCGCTGTGCCACCTAAGATACTGGACAATGCTCTGCCTGATCCCTTGGACAACTTTGTCTTGTATATTATTTCTAGTGAACCTTTGAACTCTTTGCTCTTATAATCTGCCTGAATTATGCAATGTTCCTGCACTTCCTGTTTGCCAGTTTATTGTGATCTCCCCAGCCAATATCTTGCTCCTTTGTTTACTTGCTGCTGTCCTTATTACTACCACTCGTTATCGGCTTTGGTTTGTTCATCTACTACGCTTCTGTCTGATTCATCTAAGCTACTACTCGTTACTAACCTTTAGCTTGTTCATTGACTACGCTTCTGCTTATACCTTATCTACGTCATCCCCTACTTGACTCCTACTTGCTTTCTTGCTGCTGGGGCAATTCTGTGGGCCACAACCTGGGATTAGCACAAAGTGAAATATAATCTCCACCATCAGGAGCTCTTGTAAAAAACAGCCAATATTTAGACCCCATGCCTCTGCTGAGTTTTCATCATCCACTAGTGGATTTATTTTTGTATTAATCCAGCTGACTACTTGTGAAACTGCTACAACCAATGATCTCCAAGCCTGATTCCAGACCGTGACAGTATTGCATTATGTTAGCCATTGAGGAACACTAACTTTGAGGTTTCAGTGATGCCCTTTAGTAAATAACTTAAGTTATTTACTTCTGAACGATGGACTTCTGAATGAACGGAATTTGCCACACATGAACGGACTAAGTCTGTTCGAAAGTCTGTTCATTTTGAATGGGATGACATAAGATGGGACTAAAAAAGGAAGTTCAATAGCCAATAGCCAGTAGCTTCCCTTGCATCATATTTGGTCTGTTGGACAAGCATACAGACAAACATTTTTCCCCATAGGAATTGAGTCCGTTGAACAGATTTGAAACGTTCTATTTCTAGGTCTGTCGGATTTTTATAATGATAAACGATCGGATTAGCCCACACACGATCGGATTGTCCGACGGACTGATCCCATCGGACCTAGTCTGCCGGAAAGTTTGGTCGTGTGTACGCGGCATTAGTCTTACATTAGGGAACCAATATGTAACGAAGCAAAAAGGAATAGGACCGAACTTAAATTTTCTTTTAAATTGGTTATAATTCAGTTGCCAATATCTCTGGCTCTCCTGCCTATTTTGCCATGTAGTTGTGGAAAACCAAGCAGTTGGCTGAAATTTAAAATATTAAAATGATCAGCTTCACATTCATAATACCTTTACATGTTATTACTGTTAAGCCCCATACACACTATCAGTTTTTCTGCTGAGTTTTTCCTCCTAAGGTTTGACCTCATATTATATGGTTTTGGTAAATCTGAAGGAAAAACTCAGCAGAAAAACTGATAATGTTTATGGGGCTTTAGAATAATTCCCATATTATATATCTTTATAGCTTGTATTCTTTAGTTACATTGTCTGATGCTATGACAACTACCATAATTAATATTATGTTATAGCTATGGTGTATATTGGGTTCACATTTAAAGTTAAAATGTTTATTCTTGCCAATGTGTGTCCTCATCTGCTCTCAATTTAGGTTAATCTATATAATCCATAACATAAAAAAAAATAAAAAATCTTATTTGAAACTGTAAAATTTTCTTACCCGTCCTGATATTGTTTTGATTTGCTTTGTGCTGAGAGGTTCAAAATCCACTCCAATATATCCTTCCATTGCAGTGAGCAGGTTTTTACTGAAACAGGTGGAAGAATTGGCCTGTTGCCACCATAGTGCTTGATACCAGCCAGGGATGATCCACTGATATTTGCTGCCGTACATCTCTTCATCATAAGCCTAAAAATAAATTAATTACATGATAACTGCTAAAGCATAGTCAGTGGTTTATTCTCCATGGTTGCAGCATGTCAGACACACGGGCACAGAGGGTTGGAGCCCACTGTGTTCTCACACACTGCACAACAACAAGTGTGGGGATTAAACTATATAACAGTATTCTGTGCCTGTGCTGCAGCCATGTACAGCAACATAGACTGGTTATAGGTTCACATTGTGTCATCTCCTACTGTCCGGGCAAGGGTTAATAGAGATGCAAGTGACAGTTAGAGGTATCTTCTATACTCTTGTTGTGTGCGGGTCAGCAGTGAGCATCAGTCAGGAACTGGACATCTCTAATTAACAATGATCCTTTAAACCATAGCCAATATTTAGTGCAGTGAAAATCAAGGCCTTTTTATGTGGGGCAGCAGTACCCAACTTATGAGTTTGCACTCAGACCCACTGATTTCAGAAAATGCCCCCTGCGCATAGTATAGTAAAAATAGCTCCTGTATAGCGCCTGTAAAGCGTCTGTAAAGAACCTCTCCTGTGTCTCCAGTGTGAAACCCCTGAGGGAGCTCGGGCTTTCACACTGGAGTGGTGTGGTGCTGGAGCGGTGCACTTGCAGGACGGTCAAAAAAGTCCTGCAAGCCGCATATTTGCGGCACTATAGGAGTGGTGTATTCACCGCCCCTAAAGTGCCCCTTCCCATCGAAAACAATAGGTCAGCGCCGCAAACCCGCTGGCAAATTGCTGCAGCGGTGCTTTGGGAGCGGTTTTAACCCTTTTTTGGCCGCTAACGGGGGGTAAAACCACTCGCTAACGGCTGAATAGCGCTGGTAAAAGGACGGTAAAGCGCTGCTAAAAATAGCGCCACTTTACCGCCGGCGTCCACTCTCCTCAGTGTGAAAGTAGCCTTAATTTAGGTTTATGACACATGTAAAAACTGAACTGAGAAAGCAACACTACAGAACCCAAAAACTACAGAAACCAATTCAATTGCATCTTTTACTGATCGAAACACAGTTATAAAACATATCAAATGTATAGTGTTTCTTCATAAATTTACATTTAAAAAAATAAAAAATTCTGCTACATTTCTTTAGTAAAATGTCAGACTGTACACACAGATAACACTGCATGACTAAATGCTTGTCACACAAGGCAGACAATGACTGATCAGGGGAGGCACATTGATGACAACTGCCTATCTGCCTGGTAAGGTCTGGGCAGGAAGGCAGAAGGTAAATTTGACATCTGCTGGATAACACAGTAATACCATGTAGTATCTCTGACACAATCAGCAGCACAGTTCTCTTTTGTAATATGATCTGGGGGAGAAGGGAGGGCTGGCTGTTCAATACTACTATGTTTACACACGTGTTTGAGCCACTTCAACTGGCACATTTAATGCTGGCTGTGATCTGACCTCATTAATGATAGCTCAATCACAAATATAAACAACACTTCAGACAACTGCATCTGATAACCTGCCTATTATTTTACAATGGTGCCATATTAAGGTGGTTAAAGTGGAACTACACTGCATCTGAGCACCACAAAGCAAAAACCTTATTTAATTCATTTTTAGTATTCTTAACAAACTCAGTCATTCATTTATGTCTCAATGCTTTATTTTGCTGAGAAATCACTTTTAAAAACACGCCCTAGCATTTCTGACCGTGGTCCTCTTGCGGAGGGTAGATGATTTATGTGGCATTTGTTTTCTGAAATCCATCTGCCCTTAGCTCGGGCATGCATGCAGGAGGATGTGCTTAGCTGAGAAAACCCCTCCTGAAGACTCCTGGGATTTTTTACATAATTTGCCTTAGCCAGGAAACCAGGAAGTAACTGAAGAAATGTAAAAATAAGCTTAAAGAGTAACTCCACTTTTGTTGAGAAAAAAAAACATTCCCCTCTGTGTGATCTATGTACATTGCAAGGATTTTAAGAATTTTTTTTGCAGATTTGTTCCTGTGTGTTTTTCTGTGTCCATGAGGGAAAGTTATTCTAATGAGAGTGGATTCACAATTATTAATCAGCTGTGCACCTGCAGGGCACTAATGAGGAAAGCTGCTGGGCCTGCAACCCTTTAGACGTGATTTCCTATTGGGAGTATCTCACCAAAAATTTCATTTTTGTTGCAGGGGATACCTGAAAACTGACTTGTGTCTTAGACCCCTTTCACACTGAGGTGGTTTTCAGGCATTTTAGCGCTAGAAATAGTGCCTTTAAAGCACCTGAAAAACACCTCCAATTAATTTCACACTGGGGCTGTGTGATTGCAGAACATTAGGAAAAGTTCTGCAAGCAGCATCTTTGGGGTGGTTTAGAAGTGCTGTATAGAGCACTTCCAAAACGCCATGCCCATTGAAATTAATGGGTAGCGCTTCCAAAGCGCCTGAAAAGTGATTCGGAAGAGCCGCAACATGCACGCTTTTAGCCCCTTCTTTGCTGTTAAAAGCGACCCGCTAGTGGCTGAAAGCACTGCTTAAACAGCGCTAAAGTGCCACTAAAACTAGCAGCTCTTTACAGCTAACGCGGCCGTGGCCCCAGTGTGAAAGGGTTCTTAGGAAAAGTAATTTTTAATAACATTCGAATACAATATGATTAGTGTAGCAATTGTATACACTATATTATTTTTTCTTTATTTGCTATTTTTTTCCCAACGAAAGTGGATTTACCCTTTAAAACAAGTAAATATGATATACTTTCCTATCTATTTACTAATGCTGGTAGCATAAGGATTAAAAATAATTGATGTAGCTTGACAGAGTGAAGTTCCACTTTTTTCACTTTATTTGTAGAACTACAAGCATTTGCCTTGCCTGTTAATATTTTACCAGATACTACCTATATCAGCCAATGCGGAATAACCCCTCAGATAAGAATGCCTAAAATATGGGGACACAATATATCCCTCAAATGTCCCAAATTTTTACATAATCATACTGTGTATAAATAAATAAAACAGGGCATGTGGAAAACGGCATCCATAGGGGCGTACGGGCGCTGCACCCCCCCCCCCCACCCCCTTGAGCAGTCACAAAAAAAAAGACTCTTAAAAAAAAAAAGTGGACAAAAAAATGTCCTAATAAGTGCACTGTGTTCGGGGGCCTGATACAGTGATGCACTATGGGAAGCAGCACGTCTATGCAATCACGAGATTGCAGAAGAGGCGCTTCATTTGCAGGCTTTTGACCTGCTCTGTGGTGGAGTCCTTCGTGCTGGGCAACTTCCGCCCGTAGTATCACTACGGCGGGGTGCTTGGTTCTCCTAGTTATGATGTCACTTCCGGAGAGGAGGTGTCCTGGCCCGCACTGTGACCCGCTGACCGGCCGACCCACCAGATGCTGCTGCTTCTGAGTAAATCTCCCCCCAGTGATCTCCTGCACACTCTCTCTGTACCCTTCATCTCACCTGATTTGTAATGTTGAGCTATACACCCTGATCTGTAATGTTGCGCTATATACCCTGATCTGTAATGCTGAGCTATATACTCTGACCTGTGAGGCTGAGCTGTATCCTCTGTCCTGTGATGCTGAGCTGTATACTTCTGACACAATGAGTGGAATCAAGTGGAATACAGGTGACGGAGTGGGTGGATTCTATAAGGGGTGGGGTTACGCGAAGTGGGAGTGGTCAAAAAGGAAGGGCGGGGTCTGGCGCCCCATCCTAAAATTTCCCCAACCACCACTAGTGGAAAATATACAGTAGATAGGGATGGTATTAGCAATCTACTGAAATATTTAATGAAATCACAATCAGGCAGATCTACTTTGTCATAGACAATTCTCAGCTACAAGTTCCTTCCATGGAGATGGTCAGAACTGCTCTGAGGCTCCCAACTCCTCTGATGAAGAAGGGTCCAGCCTTCAAAACATGTTGGATTTTTGGTGGGAGCATGTGCAAAGGTAACATTTACATTTGGTTATCTGTCTTCGGGTGCGAGCCTCAGACAGTATACATTTTATGTGTATCTCTTTAAATGTTTGCTTGATTTAAGTATTATTTGGTAAAAAATATTCACAGAAGTGATGTGAACTGGCTGGCTGGGGGGTGATCCAGCGTGTGGGGACATTATTTTCATCGGGATTTGAACAGCTTGAGGAACTCTGCATTAGGCATACAGGTTTCATTTCAGTGCTGACAAGGATGACCAGAAGCTCTGAGGGCAATACATCTACACAGGGCTTTTTTTCTTAGCCCTTGTACACACGGTTGGAGAATCCATCGGGATGTGTCCTATCGGACCGTGTTGTCGGATAATCCGACTGTGTGTGGTATGCATTGGACTGATTCCAACTGAATATCCGTCGGACCCAATTTTCCAACATGTTGGAAATATTTCCCGACCAACTGGTTCGATCGGACATACTCCGATCATATGTAGAGAATTTTTATTGGACCAAGTGCCACGCATGCTCAGATCAAATTCCTACATCAAAGCTATTGGCTACTAGCCTGAACGTAGTCCCATCGTAACGAAATTACGTCATCGCGTTCTGAATGATCGGATTTTTCGACAACTTAGTCCGACCGTGTGTATGCAACAGTTTCGGACAAGATCCGACGGACAAAATCCGACGGACAAAATCCGACGGATTTGATTGTCAAAATCTCCGACCGTGTGTACAGGGGCTTAGAGAAAAGGTGCAGGAACTTACCCTCTCTGTCCAATTCTCCGCCCCAACCACACCCAAACCCCACCCCCAGCCAAGCCATCCTTAGAGGCCAAACCATCCATATCAGTGCCAACTCATCAGTTCCAACTCATCAGTGCCCATCAGTGCCCATCAGTGAAGGAAAAAACAAAATTGTATAACCGAAAAGAAGAAAAACTTTTATTTTTTCAAAAATTTTAGTCTTTTTTAGTTTGTTTAGCAAAAAATAAAACCCCAGTGGTGATGAAACACCACCAAAAGAAAGCTGTGGGAAGAAAATGATAAAAATTTAGTTTGGGTGCAGTGTTGCATGACCTCGTAATTGTCATTTAAAGTGCAACAGCAATGAAAGCTAAAAATTGTCCTGGGCAGGAAGGGCCAAAAGTGCCCGGTATTGAAATGGTTAATCACGGGTGCACCCATGTCATTGGATTTGCAGAGTATTATGTTTTTTTTTAAGGGTAATCTAAAGCCGTTTGCCTTTAGGTGTTCTTTCTTAAAGTTGAAACTCTGCAAGTCCTATCTGAACATGCAGACAGGGAGGGGGATCTCCATGTTCCCCTAGGTGTCTGTAAATGTACTATTTTTCTGACAAAGAAATTCTGTTAACTAATACCTAAATCCAAGAGAAATGGTATGTATGCCAACTAGTGTTTGATGTGATGGCTGCATTTGTTTTCTCTTTTCAGCTTTTTTTTCCCTTTATTTTTACCTAGTAATTCTGGACATAACGGACGTGTCCTAAGGCGCTCAAACTTACACAAGCCACTGTATCTTTGGAGGAAGCTATGGTTGTCACTAGGCTGTTCTCTGGGGGGGGGGGGGGGGTTAGTATATAGATGTGTATAGTGTATAGAAGATTGCTTGGAAGGAAGAAAATGTTTGTTATTACAGTCCAACTCACAGGACGTTACAAGGACACTGAAGTTCTTGGAAGATCAACAGGTGTTTTCTGTTCTTGCTAAAAATGTTCTTGCTTGAATAAAGAAAACTAGGGCAGTCACCACATCTAAGGACTGATGAGCTGCAATATATGTCATTTTTGTTTACAATTATAAATATCTTTTGAACCAAATTTCCCATTTCATTTGATGTACAAGGGAAAATAAAAATATAAATAAGAAGGAAGGCTGCTAATAATAAATCAAAGTATATTGCACATCTTTTTTGTGTATTTTCATAAAAAGTAAAAGGAGCACTTCATTAATGGCATTAATAACAGAGGAAGTGATAACCTTGGCCAGTTTTTTTTAAACTGTTCATTACTAATGAAAGGTAAATAACTGTCACAAATAGAAATGTGTGGCAATATTTTTATCACTTAACTGAATATCACTACAAATTTGTGCATACAGACTTTTCCTGTAGCATAATCTTATAGTAATTGCTATATTTAAAATGGTAGTACAGTATTTACCAAATATTTTCCATCATACTATGTAATTTTTGCTATGATTATGCTGTAATTAATTCAAGATGCTTTTAGTGTCAGGTGGGAATTTTAGGATCTCTGCAGCATGTTTGTCTTGTTGCCAACTAGATGTGCATAATCAAAGGTACCTATAATAAGAATATAACTGCTGCAAGCCAAGACCAATGCAAGTTGGAGCTTTGATCATATAAATGTCATTGTTTTCTCACATGATAAGTAATTTGTTATACAGTTTGTAGACCCCGGTGGTACAGGCTTACGCTCAAACTGTGAATAAATATTTCCCATAAGAATCACAATCAGAATACAAATTGAATATTTTCATGCAAGTGAAAATGGGTTCTTAAGCTATTCTATAGGCGTGAAATGCTTTGGAATCAAAAGATAGTAATGTACAGTACAGTAAAACTTGGATTGAGAGTAACTTGGTTTGAGAACGTTTTGCAAGACAAGCAACATTTTATTTTATAAATTTTGACTTAATAAACAAGCGATTTATTGATATATTTGTACTCGGAGTCAATCCGTGGATAGTAAGGAAAGGAACAAAGAGCAACAAAGAACAAAGACCTGAAGTGTGCCAGGGTCACGTGGTCAGTATTCCTAAAAGGGGGCATACCCAAGTATCAAAATGTAAAGAATGAAATGAAGAAAAAAAGGGAATGGGTGGGTGGGACACGAAAGCCAGCGTCCACGAGAGGAGGAGGCAGAGGAGGGCAAGCTTTATGCAGCCCGACTCATGACTCCTCCTACAAACACAGGCTGACCTGCGGTCAGCCTTACACTTGTACTCGGAGTCAATCCGTGGATAGTAAGGAAAGGAACAAAGAGCAACAAAGAACAAAGACCCTAAGTGTGCCAGGGTCACATGGCCAGTATGCCTAAACGGGGGCAAAAATGACACAGTAGGATGAAAGCATAACAACCAGATTACACAGTGAAATACTGTATAACTTGGTGTGGTGGCAATGAGGTATGACTTTAGCTGCAGAAAAGGAAGCGCTAGGAAAGGCAGTAAAGGACTGCCCAAGGTTTGACAAATGTAACACTAACAAGCTGGTATAAAACCAACACCAAGCACCACACCTAGCCAGGCCCCAAGAACCTGATAATCATGCTGCCCCCGAATGTTGCGCCTTGCGAGCATGCAGATGTGATAGAATGGGCCGGGGTGCCCACGAGTAAATTGACCAAAGTAAGTGAGACCCTGGGCCAGAAGCATCCCCCCGGCTTAAGACACCACAAAAGCCAGCTATGACACAGTCTTGCACCCCAAGCTGGTGACCAAAGCAAAAGGAGACCTGAGAGTATGCCAAACATCACGAAAAACAAGACCCATGATGGAAAATTAGCTGAGCACAACAGAGAGTCAACTCCGCTGGAACCCTGGACAGCTTCAAACTAAGGTACAGAAAATAAAACAACCTGACGGGTCATTCAGCATGAAATGCTGAGACTTAACTCGATACGCCCTGAAAGTGCTGTGGGCCGATACAAACCGGAGAAAAAAAAAAAAACACAGAAAAGCCAAAACAGGAACTGGATATTAACCAGCAGGACTGGAAACCTAGACTGGAAGCCTAGAAAATATGCCAAGCAGTGTTGTGAACCTACCTGGTATGTAAAACAAAACCTACTGATCAAAGCTGCTACGTCAGCCAAAAGGAAAATCAATCTACCACAAACATGGCACTGAAGAGAAAGTACGACGCTGGTACCTGCATCCGAGACCCGAGCTTACCAATACAGGCCCGGCCCCAGGATCCACTAAAGCCCCTGAGCCAGTAAAAGCTGCGGAGCAGCAATAGGCTGACTAACCAATCGCTCCATACCTTGCACAACTCCCGGCCAGACGCAGCAAGGAAATTAAAGATAGTGTGGACTGATCCCCAACAGGAGAGGAACGCAACTAGCAAGAGAACCGTGAGCTGACAAATAAAAACCTGTGACAAGAAAGTAACCTGCGAGAACGAATCGAGACTGGACGAGAAACATGAGTATGACACTGTGAGCTGACAATCGTGAGCAGCATAAGAAACAAGGCTGCAAGAAAACACGACCTGCCTAGGGAACGCAGGTTGCACGAGAACGTGAAATGATGAACCACGAGAGAAAACCCAGGGGGGACACGAGAGAAAACCCAGGGGGGACACGAGAGAAACCCTGGGGGACACAAAAGAAACCCTGGGGGACATGAAAGAAAACCTGGGGGACACGAAAGTAAACCTGGGGGACATGAAAGAAAACCTGGGGGACACGAAAGAAAACCTGGGGGACACGAAAGAAAACCTGGGGGACCAGGCGGATGACCCCTTCCTCCCCGGCAGAAGCAGGCGACCCGAACCTCCCCCCGGTGGAAACACCGGGAGAAGGATGCGGGTGGGAGAAGCATCACCCCTGCAGCCACCAGGTGGACTAACTCTTCCCACGGACAGACTTCCCATCCCCCAGCAGGCGATCAAACCCACCCCCTGCCCCCGGCATGACTACCAGGAGAAGGAGGCAGGCAGGAGAGGCGGATGAACCCCCCTTCCCCAGCAAGCAGGCAGGAGAAAATGACCCCCAGGTGGCTGAAACCCCCCACAGAACCCGGGAGAAGTGGAGTGGCGCTGGCGTGACGAAACATCCCCCCTCCCCCAGCATGAACACTGGGAGAGAAGGCAGGGGGCAGCTGGAACAACCCTGGGAGAGAGGGGTGGACTAACCCCCCCACCACACGGCCAGCGATCGACACCTCCCTCCCCTCCCCGGCAGAATCACCAGGAGGAGGCGAGGGGAGAGCCGCAGCCTGACATCTCACTCCCCCCTCCCCCCAGAGGAAGCCTGGATGCAACAAACCTCCTACCCCTCTGGCAGTCGGAGAGGGAGGCGGGCGGGAGAAGGGCTCCCTCGTGGAGCCCGGAGCCGCTAGCGAACCCCCCCTCCCCCGGCAGAACATCACAACGGAAGCCTGGGTGAACAAAACCTCCCTACCCCCTCCCCTCCGGCAGAGGCAGCTGGAGAGGGAGGTGGGTGGGAGAAGGGCTCCCTCGTGGAGACCGGAGCCACCAGCAATCCCTCCCCCCCCCACAGAAACTCAACCGGAAGCCTGGGAACAAACCTCCCTCCCCCTCCCCTCCGGCAGAGGCAGTCGGCGAGGGAGGCGGGCGGGAGAAGGGCCCCCTCGCAGAGACCAGAGCCACCAGCAAACCCGTGTTCCCTCCCCCCTGCAGAATCACACGGGAGAAGCCTCCCGGAAGTGACGTTGGCACGAAATCCAGCGTCCACGAGAGGAGGAGGCAGAGGAGGGCAGGCTTTATGCAGCCCGACTCCTGACTCCTCCTACAAACACAGGCTGACCTGCGGTCAGCCTTACACAAGTAGTGTCATGTCACAACTGAGTATAAAAGTGAGGAGAGGTGCCTCTAACTGTAGAAAAATGGTTGATGATTAATACAGGCACATCTAAGTATGCAGTCATCTGGCTAAAGCTGTCCCCATAGACCATCCTTCACACCTCCATTGACATCATCCCTTCCATGCTGCGCTCTGCGAGTGTTTCAAGCCTCGCTTTCAGATCACTCTACTGCAGCTTAGTCTTCTCGGTCATGATTTCAGACTGACAGCGCTGAGAGACGGTGGTGGGGAGGATGGTCTAAGTGGACAGCTTTACCCCGGATGCCTGCATACTTAGATGTGCCTATTTTAATCATCAACCAGGTGAGCTGCTAAATGTTGTACCTTCATTAAATGTAACCGTAATGCTACACTTAGAGGCGCCTCTCTTCTCTTTTATACTCTGTAGTGCTCCTGCTGGAATTTGTTTCTCCTCCCCTTGTGGAGGCTGCCATTTGTGGATGAACATTTTATGGTTACGCAACCTGGTCACATTGCTATAATTTTTTTTATATTAATTTTATATTATTTTTTTTTTATATAGACTGAAGGACTTAAGAATAAATGGTTGTGGAACGAATCATCTGAATTTCCTTTATCTCTTATGGGGAAATTCGCTTTGATATACAAGTGCTGTGGATTACAAGCAAGTTTCCAGAACAAATTAGGCTTGTAATACAAGGTTTTACTGTATAAAGATCAGGTCGTTGCTCCATGTAGTCATTCAACTGAATGTAGCAGATTGTCTACGAAAGAAAGAGAGTCTCTCTGACTCGCTTTAAAACGCTTCTGGACCAGCCGCCGCAGTTTTACTGAGGCAGGTTGGCTCCTCTGCGTGAAACCACGTAACTGTATGTGTGCTTGCGGGGCCCGGATGGCAGGCGCCCACACACCCGCTACACAGCGGTTGTGCCGATGCTCCTGGCCAGCAGTCGCGATGACCATCAGCCACGAGCGATCGTGAGCAGGAGACACAGAACAGGGATGAGTGTGTGTAAATACACACTTCCCTGTTCTGTTCTGATAGGAGTGACAGATTGTGTGTTCCTATTAGCTATGAACCACGATCTGTCACTTCCTGTAGTTAGTCCCTCCCCCTTCAGTTAGAATCACCTCCCAGGGAACACAGTTAACCCTTTCACCATCCCCTAGTGTTAACCTCTTCACTGACAGTGACTTTTTTTAATCGCATATTTAATTGCACTGATCGCTGTATTAATGCCAGTGGTCCCAAAAATGTGTCAAAATTGTCCGATGTGTCCGCCATAATGTTGCAGTCATGATAAAAATCGCAGATCGCTACCATTACTAGAAAAGAAAATATAATAGAAATTTTATAAATCTATCCCCTATTTTGTAGACGCTATAACTTTTGCGCAAACCAATCAATATACGCTTATTGTGATTTTTTTTTTTACCAAAAATATGTAGAAGAACATATGAGCCTAAACTGAGGAAAAAATTGTTTTTTTATATATTTTTGGGGGATATTTATAGCAAAAAGTAAAAAACAATGCATTTTTTTCAAAATTGACATTCTTTTTTTGTTTATGGTGCAAAAAATATAAACCGCTGAGGTGATCAAATGCCACCAAAAGAAAGCTCTGTTTGTGGGAAAAAGGACACCAATTTTGTTTGGGTACAAAGTCGCACGACCGCACAATTGTCAGTTAAAGCAACACAGTGCCTAATCGCAAAAAGTGCTCTGGTTTGGAAGGGGGTAAATTCTTCCGGGGCTGAAGTGGTTAAACAAAGCTTATAATTCATCAAGGTCATTATTGGCCCATTTTCTGCTTTAGCATCCAATATGCTTATTTAACTTGGTTTCCCAGGGCTCGTCGTACAATGGAAAAGTACTACCAAAATACTTGTGTAACAGCAGATTTTGTTTCCATTGTTTGCTTATCATAAACCTTTCATCTATTCTGAAAATCTGAAATAAAAAGTCCTGCCTATAAGTAGACACCACATAGAGCCTGCTATTTACGCCTTTGTTCCATTTGATGCTGCAGGCCTGACTTCCTCTGCTTCTGGTCTAAGCCCTGCCAAAAACATTAAGCCCCCCCACTGCCTGGCACCTGATCTTGTAAGAGAAATGCCCTGTACACACGGTCGGACTTTCTGACGGAAAATGTACAATCGGATCGTGTTGTCGGAAAATCCGATCGTGTGTGGGCTCCATCTGACTTTTTCCGTTGGAATTTCCGACACAAAGTTTGAGAGCTGGATCTAAAATTTTCCGACAACAAAATCTGATTGTTTTAATTCCGATCGTGTGCAGACAATTCCAATGGACAAAGTGCCAGGCATGCTCAGAATAAATTACGAGATGAAAGCTCTTGGCTACTGGCCTCTTTATAGTCCTGTCGTTCTCCTCTTTCTGACAACTTTGTGCGACCGTGTGTATGCAAGACAAGTTTGGGCCAAAATCCGTCTGAAAAAATCAGATGGATTTTGCAGTCGGAATGTCCGACCGTGTGTATGGGGCATAAGAGTGGCCTTATTGGTTAGGAAGGGACTCTTGCTAGACACAGGACCAGCATATGCATAGGGCTTTAGTACAAGGGCCACAACTTAGAAAATAAAGACTCTTAAGCAGCACTTTTAGTTCAAGATATTAGGATTGGAAGGTGTAATCACTTTAAAGCGGCCCTGTACTTTGCTCAATGTCAATCAGGTTTATTTTATTAGCAGGCTGGGTAAGCATGCACCTTTCCCAACCCAACACACACACACACACACAGACACACATACCTCAGTGATCTGCCACTACTTTAAAAATAACTTTAAGTCCATATTGTATATTTTCAATAATTGTATAAATGTTTACTTAAATCCTTGGCTAATTATACTGATACCAAACCCAATGATATTTTACATACCATTTCTATTCATATACTGACCCCGGAAGATGGGTACAATTTAGGAGCTATTGTTAGTTTTCTAAATAACAAATAAAGCACCAGGGGGAGATGTAATGCATGACCCTGACCCTATTCTTGATGGTAGCCAAGTATCTCAAGATCCAGCCAAATGTATCTTTTTAAATCTTCTGTTTTCTTTACCTAGATTTAAAATATAATTTAGACATGCCCACTGCCATTTTTTTTTCTGGGTCTTGTGTTATGATCAAAATGTGTTATTTTGAATAAATGTGTAACTTTGGAAAAAATTCAAATTCGTTATGTTCCATTCGTTTAGATACGGTATTCGTAAATTCGAAAATTCGTAAATTTGAACATTTGGAATTCCAAAATAACTAATATTGCTGCTACCTCTCTGGTGGATTTGTTTTGTTCTTGAAGCCTTACAATGGCCTGTTTAACTTTAAATTCATGATGTAGGTTCATAGCAATAGATTTCAAATACAAATACCACACTTAGAATCAACTCCAGACCTTTTACCTGCTTAACTGATGAAGAAATAATGAAGAAGTAGCCCACACCTGGCCATGAAACAGCTTTTGTTTCAATTGTACAATTACTTTTGGCCCCTTGAACAGGAGGGATGGCTATTCTTAAAAGCTGTAATTCCTAAACCCTTCCTCTGATTTGGATGTACATACCCTCAAATTAAATCTGAGCGTATGCCCCTTCAGCCCATATCCATTATATAACTATAGCTTGAACATGTTTTGTAAATACCTGAAAAAAATCTAAAATTGTGCCTGTGTTCAAATATACAGTATATGGACCTAACTGTATATGTCTCCAATACTTTTTGCCAAAGTTGGGAATCTGCTAAAAGCTTTTGGATATTAGAAGTTATACTAACTAAATGCTTATATGGAACAATGGGTGTATAATTGGAAACTGGACAGATATTTTGATAATTTTTAAATAATATAAAGGAAATATCATTTTCCTTCTTTCAACTAATACAAGCTATTTTCTCTCCACGTAGAAAAGATTTTTTAAACATCTGCTCTACCATGCTTTGCAAGCTTAGCCCTGTTTTTGATGAGTTAGTAAGGACAACTAGCACACAAGGTGTAAGCTCATATATATATTCCTATATATAATCTACTGAGCATGCTTTTATTTAAGCACCCTCTGAAAATTATACAGGGGTATGATTTTAGTTTGGAAAATAGATCTGATGAAGGGATAATTTATTTCAGAAATTAAAATGTGTCCCTATTTGCTTCCTATAGGTTAACTCAGCCTTCCATTTTGCACAGAATTTCTGCATACAAATAGTCTGAAGGAAGAACCTTGCTGTAGGTGTCCCTGTTACACCTGCTTTGGAGATGTCCATTAGATTAGTTCATTATTGGAACAACATCATCTAAATTATAAATTAGGTTTTTACTTTCACCAATACCTCTTATACATGCATTCTTTGACTTTTTGATTTCTCTTCTTTTGAGGCCCACACTCCTCTGGCTCTTTTGAAGCATTATTTTAATGGGTGTCTAAACGTCCCCTTATTATTAAAGTGTGGAAATTGGAACTAGACTGATTTGCTTGCTTTTGAGAATATTACATGTCAAATTAGAGTATCTAATCATAAACATCCTTTATTATGGAATCATTGGTTGGATTATAAGTCTCACCACCCCACCTCCCCCTTCCTCATCCCCCATTGCTGTTCTTTAACCCCTGACTCTTAGTGCTGTGCTAAAGCAGCAAGATAGTCAGAAAAGTAAGCAACATCTCTAACCCACCAGGCTTCCTACCTAGCTGCCTTCTTGGAAGTTCTAAGTTTAGGTATGCTAGCCAAATTTATAGCAGTAAATTAATATGGGACTGGTCATACTGTGTTATTATCTGCAAACTATCTGTCTATATTTGTCTACATATAATGTAAATTGAAAATCCAATAAAAAAAATCTGCTCAAAAATGTAATTTCAGGCAAGAATTCCGGACAACCCATCGCCAGTAACAAAAACATAATCATTATTTTCTAAAATAATCTTTGCACTTTTCTCATGCTTACTGCATGGTGCAAAATGGCAATAAGTAAGCAGACAGCTTGATCAGTCCATTACCATACCAGAAGCTGCCTTGCCTTATTGGTGAGTACATTTTACAGACAAGAGAGCCAATCAACATTTGTGTAAATTTGAAGACAAAACTCATTGTGATTTTTCTAGTAGTTTTAATGATACATCTAAGGGGAAGCATAGAATTCCCATGTCTAAAAATGATTAATTTGTGTTCATTGGTGAAAAAACAATATTGCTACACTGGTGATATGGTAGATCAATCAACACAGTGTACAGGAAACAGATAAATACCTGAAAGTCCAATGGACCCCTTACCAGTTCACTTGGGAATCCCTAGGTTATATCATAACAAGACAGTAGAGGTCCTTAGTGATTGTAACAGTTGGTAGATAATCCTGCCCCATTATTTTTCTCTCACCAAATAAAAGTGGGATGCCTATTGGATCCCTGGAGGTCAGCGAGCCAAATTCCAGGAGCCCAAGCCATGGCACCCATTCTCCACAGGTGTTTCAACTGCGTATAAACACAAAAATCAAGTCATGGTTCTCCAGGTACACATTTGAGTACTTCAGCTTTCATTCAACATATGAGGTGCCATTTTTTGAGGTGGCAATATTTTCTATGGGGGAAGTATAATACCCAACAATAGAAAGTCCATCCTCCTACTTATTTGTCTGCTTCTCCTTTACAATGTTAAACTGCATTACTGCAGCTTCTGTTGCTCACAGGGCCAAGACCTTTTCTAGTATGTAATTCCCTATATTCCCTTGCACTAATGATAAAGAGGGAGGGACAAATTGGTAAAATACAACTGGTCATCTGTTATGCACAACAGCAGCTGCAAGGGTGTACTCCTTCTCATCTCACTACAGCCAAACATTAATTAATTAATATTTAAACAGGATAGAGAATGACTGTCTGCTAAATGTTTGCCTTGTTAAACACATTATTATATGTCATATTTTAAATATATGTTCAAAGAAGTGATCTGAGCAAAATTCAACAGGTAGAATTTGGTTGGCTTCTTGGGAAAAAGAATTGGTGAAGTAATTCAGATAAAAAAAAAAACTGATAGAGCAGATTTTTACAAAGTGATATTAATTCAATAATAAATTAGGAGAATTACCCTAATTTTAAATGCAGTATAAGTGTACCTACACAGCATAAGACTTTAGCTGCCATATGTTAATCAAACTGTCTGATTATTATCCATGCATAATTGCCCTATGGGCCTTTTCTACTTTAGTTGGCCTAGAGCAAAAACCCACTTTGGCTTTCTACTATGAAAGTCAAGGTCTATGGGAAATCTACTGTCTACCAAAAATAATATCAGCTTGAGTTTCTCAGTCAGACATGCCATACTAATAGAGAGACTTTATTTAGAAAATATTTACATTATTTTAATTCAATAATTAATTAGGAGGCTATCTTTTTAAAATACAGTATAAGTATACTTACACAACAGAAGACTTTAGCTGCCATATGTTCATCAAACTGCCCAATTATTATCCGTACATCATTGCCCTGTGAAGACAAGTATAATTGGTTTGGTAAAAAAAAACAAAAAAAAAAAAACACACACACAATTCACATTGTTGATATAAGGTAAAATACAAAATGTAACTACTTACTGTAAATAATGGGAATAACAAATAGGGCAGGGTTAATAGTTTGAACACTTTAAAGGCAGTTTGGGTGTTTATTTTCTTTTATTACATTCTATGATTGTATAGGCTTGTATTAATATACAGTAGTTGGGGGCCCCTTTCCACTAATTACTTTACTTTATTCTAAGAACATATAGATGGTTTTTTTAAGCTGAAGCTGTGTCGTTTTTATGCTGATTATAGTGCAGGACGGCCCAATACTATTGCCAATATATACATTTTGGGTTGACTTAGTACTATGGATTAAGGCTATAGCCAAGGGTTAAAGGATAAGGGTGTGGCCATGGTTTGGAGATTAAATGTTAGCATATATTTTAGGGATAAGGTTAAGTGTTACTTTTCAGGGTTAGGTAAAGGGTTATGATTGGAGTAATGTTAAATGCTAAGATTTATAAGGTTAGTTTGTATCTAAAGCTATTTTTTGGTTTTGAATAGATTAAGGAATCATTACAACCCTGGTCAGGCTGTATGTGTCCCTGCTGGGGAAATTCATCTTCATGTTTCCTCCTAGTAACCACTGCTACATAAAGAAACAGGGAAGCCAAAATTGTCAGCAGAAAAATAATAGCTGTTTAAGAGGGGATTTCTCCTTACTTTGGAAAGATTTCCACTTTCAATACAGAGATGCTTGTTGTTTTTCCAGGAGAGGAACGGAAAGTTAGATCCCTCCTAAGGATTACAGACAGCAAAAAACCATGACAGGATGGTTTGGTTAGATAACGTTTGTGGAGGGGTTAAAGAAAATTTGAACGTATGTAAATATAGAGGTTGCCATTGCTGTTCTCCTTTTGGAAAATGTTGATTACCTGCCTGTCCCTGACCCACATACGTATGAACAAGTAATCCTGCAAAATGGGTTTAGGTGAAGTCAGAACTCAGAAAGTGCTGAAGCTGATGGATCAGCATGAAAGACTTCCTCCATATTTCTCTTTAAGTTTCCTTTTAATGTGACAACTTAAAGAGGAGGTCCAGCTCCCCCCCCCACCCACAAAAGCTACTAACTTTTAATATATGGGTACTTAACTGTCCATGGAACCAGCGATGGTGGCAACCCAGCTGATCTTTGGATCGGCTGTCAGGTGCAGCTGCCTCCATTCCTAGTAAGGGAGCCCATCAGTGAAGCCTTTTGGTCCCCTATTGTGCACGTGCGAAGCGTACTGCACTTTCTAATTGGTCTGGAGAGGGAGAAAGGAGGGGACTTAACTTCGGGGAGACCGGGCTGCAGCCCGGTCTCCCGGAAGTGGGGAACTGTACCTGTCAAGTGTGGAGAGGAGGAAACAGATAAGCAGAAGTTCCACTTTTCCGCTTTAAGGTTCAGATTATGGTTAGGGATGAAGGGCATAGGAAAATTTTTTACACTTATATTTGGTGCCTAAACCACCACTGTTTTTTTATTCCTTTCATTCATTATTTGGTACCAAATACAGGAAGTTAATCTGCACCCACTTAGTATTAACAAAGCAGAAAAGGCAAAAGTACCTGCATTATTTGCAATTAGATGATGGCCCCTATGAATATAGAGAGTTGAAGATGAACATTGGTAATTGGTGGTGATAAGGTATTTATTCATAAGATATTTACTGCAAATGGTTCAAATGGCTACGTGGAAAGATTTTTAAAATATATCCAATCTCTGTGTATTTGTACTTTATTTTTTTCTATGAATTATACATTTTAAGGCCCATAAACAAGCACATCATGTCCTTATGCTTATTGTCTTGACTAATGATGGCTTTATAATTGCCATGCAAACAGAAGGCAGAGAAACTAAAAGGCTTTGAAGACAAGGTAGGATACTATCATCAAAATACATTCGTGAGAGCTGAATAAATATTTGAAAGCATTTTATAATTGTGTACCACTGTCCTCGACTGACGTTTTCTTAGCTGTTATGTAGCTCTGTGGCTTTAATGGTGACTTATTCCCTAAATATTTTTTTCAAGCTTGCTAAAATTGCAGTAATATTTTTGGAAGGTAAACATTTCTTAGAGTGTAATCAATTTTAGTTATCCTTGTTTTGATATAATTCTCAATATGTATTTTCCCAATAAATGATGGCTTCTATTTGCATCACAACCTGCCCTCACTGTATGTTGGCAATGAGAGCATCCCTTTTCATTACTTTCTGTGTGGGGAGGAAAACATACAAAATAATAGAGAAAAACTAAAACATCCTACATAAAATGCTGCTTTAGGCTTCCTGTATGGCTAGCAACTAGTAAGGAGCTTAAGTTCGGGTCAAACTCATGGGAAACGATCACATCATAGCAGGCCACTAGTCCAATCCGCTTCTGCAGGGTGAATCCCTATCCTGAAGCCATACAAAGGGGCAGGGATGCAGGTGACATCATTGACTGAAAATGACCACATTGCCATATTTGGAAGATGTCATAGACTAAATATTGCCTTTTCACTGATATCCCTTGCCTCGTTATGTATGAATGCAGGGTGGAAAATTCCTTGGCTGCAGCTTATTGGGCCAGTGACCTGATATGATGTGACAGCTCCCATGTGTATAGGCTGAAATGTTTCCAGACCAAATCTTAGCTCACCACTCAGATCTGAAGGAACATATCTGCAATACACGTTTGTTGGTATATCAAAATAATTTGTCATATTTAAAGAAAACCTTTACATCACTAAATAACATAGACATAATAATACCTACTTCAGCAGCCAATTGAAATGAACTACCTTATCTTTAGCAGAATAAACAGACCTAATACACATATGCAAATGCTGTCTTTTTGTAAAAAATCAATGGCTAAGCCCTCATCTGCACCTCTATTTGATGCCATTAGCTAATGATCTCAGCACTGAATTATAAAACAAAAGGGTCACAGGAAAAGCTGAGGTGTATTTAAAGTGAAATTTGATGAGTGAGAGGAAAGATGGTTGTGCCCATTGGGGGAATAATTTGATCTTTGGGGACAATATAAAAAGCTTTAATTTACTGATTATACTGTGTTGTATAGTTTATATGTTGAATAGTTCAACTTATTTGGCAGTCATTTCTATAAACCTTTGCAAATTAATGTACAGCTTTAATAGGAAATAGTCACCAAGGGTTGCAATAAAGTTTTAATTTAGCTCAGAATTGAAAAAAGAAAAACTGCCATGAAAGAACCATGGAGACTTTCTTTGCAGATCTCTTCTTTTGAAAAATCAAGTCCCTACTCAAAAGATCTGTGATTTTCTCCAGTAATCCTGATCTGTACACGTGTTGCAGTTCAGTGACTCAGAAAGTACTAGTGAGTCATTATTACAGCCAGGCAACTGGCATTGCCAAAAGGGGGTCAGCAATATCAGCCCCAATAACTCTCTCATGGCAGGTTTAATTTAAATAAATACACATTATCCACTATAAAGTATGTGTAAACTCTATCAATGATCTTTTAACTTGTGTGAAGATATGAAAAATATATGAAGCACATATCTGTATACTACTCAGAGTTCCCCTTCAATATAAGAATGTATTTCTATGTAAAATGTTTCTGAATTTTTTGGTATTTCTTAAGTATTGCAACACAAATGTTGTTTCTGTATCTTGCTCTCCGGATGACATGAGATGTCCTGCCAATGAGATGATAAAGGGTATTATTCCCAGAAATGAAGTTGAAATGTTTAAAGAGGAAGTAAACCCTTCCAAACAACTTGGACCTATAGGTAAGCCTAGATTAAGGCTTACCTGTAGGTCCAAGCAATATCTCCTAAACCTATATGGTTTAGGAGATATTTGCCCGAAAATGGGCACCGCTGTCTACGGCGCATGCGCCGTAGACAGCGGCGCGCAGGCGCACTAAATGCGGCAAATCCAAGAATGGATTTGCCTAATTTGTTGACTCCCGTGCACATGCGCGGGAGTGACGTCATCGCGGCTTCGCCGTATGGCAGCGGCGGAGCTGCGAGACGCGACTTCCGTGCGCATGCACGGGAGTGACGTCATCGCGGTTGCGCCGCTGTGATTCGTCGGAGCTGCGAGACGCCACAAGCAACATGGATGCGGCGGACTACAGGGGACAGCGGCAACTTCGCTGGCTCCTGTGTCAGGTAAGTGACACATAATGAGCTACTATGCGATGCATAGTAGTCCATTATGCTTTACCTTTGCAGGGAAAAAAAGAGGAAGTAAACCCATAAGGGTTTACTTCCTCTTTAAATGGAAAGTCCCTGTTTATAATATAATTTTTCCCTGTCTTAATCAATCTATATTCTGCCAAACTGACCTTTATCTTGTTATTGTGGTTGGGTCAGTGTGACCATATGTGGTGTGAAGGAGAGTATTCTGGAATGTATTGCGTATTTTGGAACTTGGGCTTTTGCCCGTCATACACTGTGATGTTATCATTTTCTTATAAAAAGCTGTACCAAATTGTATTCTGTATCACAACCCCTTGGAAGGTGTGATCCTCTGTACAGTGCGTATTCTGAAGTAAACATACATTAAGACGAATGCTACTTCGTAGATGTCCTCTATTTCAAGGCTGTACATAACAGTGGTGACCCCTCGAACAGTCTTCTTGTCTGCAACCCTACCATCAGCTCTCAACCCACACCAGGAGGGACATCAAAGAGGCCTCAGGTGAGAAAAATTTAATTTTCTCATATTAAAAAATACTGTCTTTTCTGTGCGGTTTTGAGGAGCCAGTGGGGCTTGTGGAACAGGGAAGGTAACACGTTTCTTTTGCTTTTATTACATTCTGTCTGTGTATGATTACTGAGAATGTTAAAGGTACCAGTTAAAGATTAAGCACGCAAAAGTATTTACTTGCCTTTCTTCTTACTCCCAGAAATGACAATGTAAATAGTTGTGTTATTAAGGGATGTGTAAAATGCAGGTACCACAATTTCTATGAGTGAATAGAAGGTGGTGAATGTTGAATTTTTTGTGTGATTTTCTTTTTAAACGTTTGTGGTCCTAAGGCGGATAGGTTTGCCTTCAGCGAATAGCCGCAAATGGGTGAATGACCTGCTGTAAGTTCTCTGGAATAGGGAGTCGAGATAGGGACTAGCCTATTACCACTCAGAAAGGAGACGTCCTTCTGAGAGTAGAACAAAGTGAGATATCTCAATATATGTACTGGACTGCTGGTACACAGCCATAAAAGGTAAACAGTAGAGCTCTTGGTCCCGGAGTTCTAAATTGTTGTCATTTCTGAATAGATTAATAAGAAAAATAACAAATCATGGGAAATTTGCTTGATAAAAATATTTTACCTGTAATGACTACATTTGGATTGACAAAGGAAAGATAACAAAGATAACAGGGCTAAGCGTAGCAAAATTGCATCCCAGTGCTCCTATCATCAAAATGATGGTGAGTGGAGACCCAGATGCTCTGAAACATCATATAAAATGGTGTAAAATTACAAAAAAAGAGTACAAAGAGGACCCATCTAAATGGTGGCCGCCCGAGGGGTCCCTCAATACACCAACAATTGATGCGTTATTCAATTTACTTTATAAAATGTCTGATTGTGGGGGGATTGAATGTTAGCTGCTTGGGAAGAAGTATCTCGAAAGGATACTAAGCCACCCCCTTATAAAATGTGTACTGAAAAAGCTGCCCTAAACCTAGATGATGAAGAGGAATTGCCTAATGCTTGGGCTTCCCCTTATGATTTTGCAAGAAGGGATCTAGCAATAGCATCCAGAGTAGCATCTGCCCCTATAGCCGAAGCCACCCCTATGGTGGAGCAGGAAGAAGCAAAGTACTCCTGATGCTCAGATTACACCCCAAAACCAGCAAGTTACCCCTAACCTGCCACAGGAGGGAAGGAGTAGAGCCTTAGATGTAGCCCGACGTACCCCCCAACGTCGGAGAAGCTTGGGATCATTATTAGACAGTGAGGGTGTGATAACATATGACCAGGATGGGCAGGCTTGACAGTACACTCCATCAAAACCAGCCACCCCATCAAGGCCGGCTATCCTGGCAAAATTTACAAAGGTAGACCATTTACGCACTCCCATAAGTCAGAAGTATTCACCAGTAATCACAAGAAGAAAAGTGGAAGCACAGAAAGTTTTAGAAGCACAGCACACCCTGGAAAGGGAAATAGAGAAGAGAACTCATTAGGTCCTTACTAAATGAGAAACCATTAGAGCAGATGCCTTTGAGGGTAGTGGCTCTACCAGGAAATATGGTGCAAGACCGATACGTAGCAAATATGGCTAAAGTTTATGTCCCTTGGAAATCCAATGAAATCAGGGTGATTGTGGCAGAACTGGCCAACATGGAGAAATGCCCTAAGAAATGGTATAGAAAAATGATGTGGATGGAAAGGACTCAACAAGCCACATATACAGATATGTGGATTTTGATTGATTGTGCTGTGCCTGAGAAGTATGTGGATGTGTGGAAGGTTTTTGCTCAGGAAGGGGTATTAAAAGTAGAAGAAGGTGTACGAGTGTATGAAGAAACTGTTGATAGATTAAACAACATTTTAAAGGACTGGGTAACTACATTTGATAAAGGGCAGGATATGCGAGTGTTGATAGATGTTATTCAAAAGGAAGGTGAAGATGTGTTAGATTACTGGAATAGATTTAAGGATGCTATACAGAAGCATACTGATTGGATGACTGATGATGAGGCTGATATGAAACGTCCTGAGTTGGTAAATGTGCTGGTGGGAGGAATGTTGCCTGAGGTAAGAGAGGAGATGCAGCTCCGAACGGTAGGGTGGAGTAAGAAAGCTGCCCCAGATTTGGTTGAAATAGCGCAAGCAGCTTATGAGGTACTGCAGAAGAGGAAGGATAAGATAGAGAAAAAGGAGAAAACTAAGATAATGAATATAAGGAAATAGAGTCAACTAAGTGGTAGAGTGGACCACAATCTAATCTATCAAGAGCTCACAGGGAGACACTCCGTAAATTGAGTGCTAACAAACAAGTTATTATCAAACCATCTGATAAAGGTGGGAATTTGGTATTATTGGATGTTTATCAATATGAAAAAATGTGTTATGATATTATTCTCAATAGAACATGGTACAGACCAGTTCCAGCATCACATGTTAACTATTATCTATGCAAATATAAAAGTATCTTAGCATCAGCATGCTTAAAGGGCATCATTGATGTAAGTACTTTGAAATGAATGAGTTCACTACCCCGACCTTTTATGCACTTTCTAAAGTGCATAAGAGTTTGGTTTGCCCCCCCTGGGCGCCCTATAATATCGGGGTGTGGCTCATTAACGGAAAAGGCAAGTGAACTTATTGATGACTATCTATATCCACACGTTATGGGGTTATGCTCTTATGTGAAGGATACGATCGAACTGCTAAAGATTACAGATGGCCTGCAAATACCTGAAAATGCCTGGTTGGTTTCAATAGATATTGAGGCACTGTATAATTCAATACCGCACACAAAGGGTGTGGAGGCGAATTTTTGAAAGAGCGTGATTTTGATTCCTGGAGATATAATGAATTTGTTCTTGAAATGCTTAGCTTTGTGCTAACACATAATATATTTGTATTCAAAGGATCCCATTACCTCCAGGTGCAGGGGGTCGCAATGGGGGCGAAATGTGCACCTTCATATGCGAACCTGTACCTGGGGGAGTGGGAAAGGGATCTATTCTCAGATGAGGATGAAATATCTGTCCCATGTAATTTCATGGAATCACTATACTGATGATGTCCTGATGATTTGGATAGGACTGAGGGAAGACCTGGTGGCTTTCCTGGAGGGTCTCCAGATGAACTTGTATAATTTGAAGTTTACCTATAGTTTTGATCGTAAAAGAATCACTTTTCTTGATGTGGAGTTGCTCCTGGACGAGAGAGGTGTGCTGTGCTCTACCCTGTACAGGAAGAGCTCAGCGGGTAACAATCTCTTGCACGCCAACAGCTCACACCTAAGTAATCTAGTCAAAAGTATTCCTTACAGCCAATTCCTGCGTATTAAACGCAACTGTACACGTGAAGAGGACTTCCAAAGAGAAGCAAACTCTCTGCGAGATAGGCTCTTGGAGAGAGGCTATAGTAGGACTGGGTTGAAGAAGGCCTATAACAGGGTTAGGGATTTGGATCGGCAATCCCTGTTGTATAAACCTAGACGAAAGAAAGTGTCTACCTCAACACGGGTCATTACTAAGTTTAACAGGCAGCATAGGAAGGTTCGCAATATCTATGAAAAATTTTGACATCTTCTCACAGCAGATGAGAGGATTTCAAAATTTGTGCAACCTTATCCGGAAATCACCTATAAAAGGTCACACTCTCTAAGAAACAGTCTAGTTTCAAGCCACTATAGGAGTGGTGAAACCACGAAAATCACCACACCTGGTACATACCGATGTGGTAAGTGTGATTTTTGTCGGTTTATTTTGGAGGGGAGGAGTGTAGTGCTCCAGATGGTAACACATGGACACCTAAACAAAGGACCAACTGTCAGTCAATAGGATCAGTTTATCTTATGAAATGCCTATGTGGAGCTTTCTATGTAGGCAAAACAAAACGCCCCCTATTTTGCCGTATAAGGGACCATGTCTCTTTAATATCGAAATGAAAGATGGAGACCCCATAAGTCTTCATGTGGGGCTCTATCATAATTTCAATCTTAAATCCATTGGTTTCTTCAGCTTGCAACACCTTCCTTCACATGGTCGGGGGTGTGACTTGGATAAAAAATGATTACAGCTTGAAATAAGATGGATTTATTCCTTACAGGCGACTCATTTCCCTGGCCTCAATGAGGGGATTAGCTATAAACCATTCCTGTAATGAAGTGGCTTTGGCCCAGATGGGCGTATTCTAACTTGCTTCTTGAATTTTAGAATCTGTGTTCTGTGTGGGTGGTTCTATCTATGGGGTACGACTCAAACGTTTGGTGCCTTTATTTCAGTGTATGTTTATTGTAATTAATTTCATGTTACGTATTGTTTACGGAGTGGTCGTGGCGCTTTGCCTGTGTGATCTGGCTCTGGTGCCATGAGCATTCCTTGGTGTTAGGTATTAAAACTATACCTTTTGGATTTTGTTCAATGTGTTGCAAATGTGTGGAGGGATATAATAAATATTTGAATAAAAAAACATTTTTTTTTCTGTTTATCCTTCACTGTGGACCCTGCGGGGGGGCCCTTTTTTTGGCAAATAGAGGCCCGTATGGACTCCCAAGGGTCCTGAATTTCTTGGGGGGGTACGTGCTCCCATTTTGGGGCTTATGTGCCCCCCTATGGACCCGTTTGGGATGTCTGTATAAGGGACACAGTCCTCCGGAGACCTCTGGACTATTATCTTCTTTGTCCAGGAGGTGTCAGCAGGATGAGTAATTTCTCTTCCTGTTGACAGGTTAGGTGCACCGGAAATGACGCTCATTTCCGGTTCCGGTGGCAGCCTGGTGACCTGGGACGTCCGTTTTTGCGTCCGCTTGGTGCCATGACGCTGTGATGTCACATGTTACGTTTTGGCGCCATGCAGAGGGCTATTTAAACCTGGTCTGTCATGGGACAGGCCGGGAGTGTTTGGGAGCTCGGGACGTTCGCTGTGTGTACATCTGACAGGTAAAAAGGAGATTTATGGCCATGTGTTTGAGCATTTGCTGAGTATATCTCTTTATGTTCTCATGGGCGGTATTTTGTATGACTGTTTCCACTCTAGATATATAGACTGCAAGTTGGATAGGACTTGGCTCTGCTCCCTTTCCTCTTTTCCCTCCTCTTTCCTCTCCAATCACGTGTTAATCAGTGAAGCTAAGCATCTGCAGCCCAGAACTGTTAAGAGGCGAGATTTTGCATTTTGAGGTCTGTGATGCGTTTTTGTGCGACTTTTTGCGTTTCTTATTTTTTTTTTCATTTTTTATTATCTTTTCATTTTCTTCCTTTGGAGTATAGCACTATAATAACCCTAAGGGGGCTACACATAGTTATATAGTTACATAGTTAGTCAGGTTGAAAAAAGACACAAGTCCATCCAGTTCAACCACAAAAAAACAAAACAAAATAAAAAATGTTTACATATATATATATATATATATATATATATATATATATATATATATATATATATATATATATATATATATACATATATATATATATATATATACATATATATATATATACATATATTAAATATCATACCAGGCCATATACCCAATTCTATACCCACAGTTGATCCAGAGGAAGGCAAAAAACCCCAGCAGAGCATGATCCAATTTGCTAAAGCAGGGGAAAAAATTCCTTCCTGATCCCCCGAGAGGCAATCGGATTTTCCCCAGATCAACTTTACCTATAAATGTTAGTACCCAGTTATATTATGTACACTTATGTAAATATATGTTTGTTATTTCTTTTTTTATTAGATTTTGTGGACGCTATCTTCCTGAAGGCTCATGTCCTCATCCCGAGCCTCTTGTTTAAAAACAACTCTGTTCAATTAACTTGTAAGGTGGGTAGGTGCGGTCCCCTTAATGTAGACCTGCATGGGTTCTTCATCTGCCTGTACCCTTATGTCTATTGACCTGAAAAGTAGGCTTTTTATAATTGTATGTTCAGGTATCGTATATATTTTTCAGAGACATATGTAGCAATTACAACCCTCTCTACGGGCTTCTCTGGCCATATATGGAGACAAACCGGCATCGCCTGCAGTGTTGGTGAATGAAATTGTTTGAGATGAGGATTAACCCCTTTCTGTGTTGATGTTTTCCCCTTCTTTGGAGGTAAGGGGATTACTTAAAGTGGTTGTATACTCAAATTTTTTACTTTTACCTACAGGAAAGCCTATAATAAGGCTTACCTGTAGGTAAAAAAAATATCCCCTCGGTATGCGCCGCTGACTGCAGTGGAGCATGCGCACAAGGGGATTCTCGGCCTGAAAATCCGGCAGTGGCCGGCCGGCCGGAATGAAATCTCCCGCGCGCATGCACGGGAGTGACGATATCGCGGCTCCGGCCACTCACAGCGCCGGAGCCGCGATATCCGGAAGAAATGCTGAGGGAGCATGTCAGCTCCCTCGGCGTGGATCAGACCAAATGTTGGGGCTTCGTTCTAAGGTAAGTATTTCATAATGAGCTAGTATGCGGTGCATACTAGCTCATTATGCCTTTTGCTTTGCAGGTTTAAAAAAAAAAAAATTGTGGGTTTACTACCGCTTTAACACCTGGGTTATGTAAAGGGATGTGTTTTTTTTTTTTCTCTTTTTCACACATTTGCAATCTTTGACCTGGAATATTATGTTATTATGTTATATTTTTTGTATATATTGCTATGTTACCTATACTATAAAGCTCTGTGTCCCTTTGTTATTTATTCATTAATTAATTTTTTCTTTTTTCCATGTGTATTTAGAAAGTAACACATTGTTTTTCTGTGATATGGACACTCCAAGTCCCTTGTTCCTGAGGAAGCTGATTAAGGCAAAACATGTTGAACGTACTGGGATGGAGATCATGTTGGTCCTTAATAGAATGTCACCTGTTTCTCTATATCAGGTGTCTGTTATAGACCATAGGGAAATGTATTAAATGTTGGATTGTATATGTAGGTGGAGTATGTGTTCAATAAACTTATATTGTTTCAGTATATTTTCCTTTATTCTTGATATTTGGTACCTTTAAAGTCCCTTACCTCCAAACTCTTTGTGTATAAAAGATAATGAATATGCAGACTCCCGAAGTCAGAGAAAACATCTCTGAACCAAAAGGAGTACCAGCGTCCACAGTACAGGTATCGCCTCAAGATATGCCTGTAGCTGATCCTCCATACCCACCATCAGGAGTAGTGTATATTTCTAATTATGGGATTCCACAAAATAGACAAAGTAGATGAAAACAAAATGAAGGGCTACGCAGGAATCCTAAGATTCAATCAAGGTACCAACAAGTCATCCCAAGTAGAGCGAGACCAACTGCCCCTCAGCCTCGTGCTCCACCCACCTGCTTTAAATGTGGAATGGGAGGTCACTTGGCACGGGACTGCCGGAGGCGCTAGGATGAGCCGGAATGTGGTAGCAATACGGAGGAACAAGCGGTATATCAGACATTGGCAGCTATCGAAATTGATTCAATTGAGGAACCAATGGCAGGCGAGAATTCTACCACTGAACCACCAGGGAGGATAACGCTCCATAACGCCACATCCGGTTTAGGCCCCAGGAGATTCATTCTGCAGTCTTCTGGCTCTGGCACGAGTAAGTGGCAGAGATGACCTAGAAAGCAAGGGCACAGGACAATACCTGCCAGCAGCAGAACGACCTATATGTTCTTTTGGAGCTACAGTTCTTTTACAGTGTGAACCATGCACCCAATACTTGTAGTCTTTCAGCTTTACAGCAGTAGGAGATACAAGAATGATCTGAAATGGTCCTTTCCACTTAGGGGACAAAGTTGTCCAGGGTGTGTGATTCTTGATGTACACCCAATCTCCTGACTTTAGTCCATGTGTTCCTTCACTTGTATCCACTGGTTGTTCTGCTATGGCTCTGGAAAAAGTATCAGAAAATACATTTGCCAATTTGTGTACATAGGCATCTTGACCATTTAACAAAGTCACTGTCTTTGGTGGTACCAGGATTGCAGGAAGTCTCTTAGGCGGTCTCCCAAATAGTATATCAAAGGGTGATAATCCATGTTTCTCCTTAGGGGTGGTCCTAATGGTAGCTAGGGCTATTGGCAGTGCTCCTACCCATGTGCTTTTCCCATTTGCAGTTATCTTAGCCAGATACCTCTTTAAAGTTTGATTGCTGTGTTCAACCATCCCGCTAGCTTGTGGCCTGTATGGAGTGTGTAGCTGCTGCTTTATCCCCAGAATACTCACCACTTCTGCCATTAACTTATTATCAAAGTGTGTACCTCTGTCTGAGGAGAAAACAGCCCCTATACCAAACCGTGGGATTAACTCTCTAGTGAGACATTTTACAACTGTTCGGGCATCATTCTTTGCAGTAGGATACGCTTCCACCCACCCCGAAAATTGACAGACGCAAACTAAAAGATACTTGAATCGGCCACAAGGGGGCATATCTGAGAAGTCAATCTGCACAATTTGAAACGGCTCCTCGGTATGTGGAATATAACAATAATAATAATACATTTTATTTATAATGCACTTTCCATCAAAAGACCTCAAAGTGCTACACAGTTACAATAATAAAAAAAAAAATAACTTAATTAAAAAACATTTGCTAAAAAGAAAAGAAAGAAAAGTCTTCAATCCCTTTTTAAAATTTTCAGTAGACTGAAAAACCCTCAAACTATCAGGCAAAGCATTCCACAAACGTGGGGCAGCAACACAAAAAGCCCTATCTCCCATGGTTTTTAATCTAGTTTTTGGAATCTTTAGACAATTCAAATTAGTTGAGCGTAGGGAACGAGGTAAATTTTGCAATCTTAGACGTTCCTTAAGATAAGGTGGAGCATGGCCATATATACATTGATGGGCAAGAAGAGAGACCTTATACTCAATCCTAGCAGAAACCGGGAGCCAATGCAAAGATTTAAGAATTGGAGTCATATGCTCATGCTTCTGTACTCTCATTAGGATCCTCGCTGCAGAGTTTTGAATATACTGTAACCTCTGCACGCTCTTTCTCGGAATCCCAATGAGAAGTGCGTTGCAATAATCCAGCCTAGAGGAGACAAAGGTGTGAACCAACCTTTCAGCATCGGAAAAGGAAAGAATAGGACGAAGTTTAGAGATATTATGAAGATGGTAGAAAGAGGTATATGCTTCATAGGAATGGGCACTGGTTTACCAATGTTATGCATTTGACATATTGCACATTCATGAATTTGTTTAGCAGCATATGTATGGAAGCCTGGAGCCCACCAGTGCTTGCTCACCATCCGACACATCCCTCCTGTTGAGACATGGCAAGGCCCATGGCTCAAGGCAAATAATGAAGGAAATAGTGTTGGAGGAGCAATCAGCTTATCATGCAAATGCCACAAACCATCCTCCTCACAGACCGCTCTTTTTGCGGTCCAGGAAGATTTGTGTGGTGAGCTGTTCTGTAAGGCTGACAGTATATCTAGATCTACTTGTAGATCCATTAATGGGAAAGTAGGAACTGCTGGTATCTGATAAAAATGTATAGCATTTTAGCATTTTCATCAGCTAAAGCATTTCCATGGGATACACTATCATCAGCTCTGGTATGTGCCTTACATTTTAATATCACAACTTTAAGGGGCAGTTGCACTGCTGTTAGTAGTCTGTAAATCAGCTCCTTATGTTGTATAGGAGTTCCTGCAGCCGTAAGATACCCTCTTTCTTACCAAAGTTGTGCAAAACTGTGCAATATTCCCACAGCATAAGCTGAATCGCTATAAATGTTTACAGTGTCTCCTTCTGCAAGTTCTAAGGCCACACAAAGAGCAGTGAGTTCAGCTGCCTGTGCTGACCTAGAATCCTGCAGAACTTCAGCATGCAATAGTTTACTTCACCATTAACCACTGCACAAGCTGCTAGTGTCAGTCCATCAGGTCTTCTAAGGGTTGATCCATCTACAAATAGGTCAGCACACAGAGGCAGGCCTGAGATGGGTTCATCCAATAGGTCGGGTCTAGGTTTTGTCACTTCATCTATTGAGGTAGCACAGTCATGTGCCAGGTAAGAATCCTCAATTTCCTCATTGTCATCTTCCGGCAAGAAGGTGGCCGGATTCAAGGTCTGGCAGTGTTGGATTTTGAGGTTAGAAGCTGACAGCATAATCAAGTGATAGTGGGTTATTCTTTGGACAGAAAAATGTTTAGTATAAGAACTGTTCAACATTGCTTCCAAGTCATGCAGACACATTAAATGCCAGTAATTTCCGAGTACAATGTCAGCAGTTTTTTCTACTAGTAGGGCAGCCGCCGCTACTGATTTCAAACAGCCAGGCAGTCCCCTGGCTACACTATCCAGGGGGTAACTGTAATACCCCACTGGGCGGTATCTGGCACAAAAATGTTGAGTTAGAACTCCATTAGCATGCTCATTTACTTTGGTACAAAACAGATAAAAGTCCTTGCTATAGTCAGGCAAACCCAGACTCAGTACAGTTAGCAGTGATTGTTTTATCTGTTTGAATGCTTCTCTAACTGCTGGAGTTAACTCTTCTGTTGTGAACTTGTAGTTACTAGTTACTTTTTGTGTGTCCTTTTAGTAACTCCTGCAATGGACCTATTATAGTGGAGTATTGGGGCAGAAATTGCCTACAATAGCCCACTAAACCAAGAAATGCTCTTAATTGCTTTAAAGTTGTGGGCATTTGTTGCTTAGCGATTACTTTCTTTCGCTTATCTGTTAGATGTTTTATGCCTTGTGAGATGCAGTGACCTAAGTATTGTACCTTGGTTTTAACCCACTGTACTTTTGTGGCATCCACCTTCTGCCCAATCCTGGCCAGAAAGTTTAACAGGGAGATCGAATCCTCAGTACAGGCTTCCTCGTCCGAAGAAGCCAGTAGGAGATCATCTACATATTGTACCAAGAGTGATCCTTTGAGTGGCTGCCACTCAGCCAGTTTATCCTTTAACGCCTGGGAAAAACAACTGGGGGAATCATGGTACCCCATAGGTAATCTTGTCCATGTTAGTTATCTTTTCTCAAACATGAAAGCAAGAAGCCATTGGTCCTCTGGATGAACTGGTACACTAAAGAAGGCTGAAGCCAAATCAATTATAGTAAAATGAGTAGCCGAGGGAGGTATTGTTGCCAGAATCGTTGAAGGATTCAGCACCACCAGCACAGATGGTACAATTACTTTGTTAAATTATGTACCAACCTCCATCGGCAACTCCCTTCACCAGTTTTTTTTGGTTTGGGTACTGGATAGATAGGGGTGTTGGCTTGACTTTTACAGGGGGTGAGGACACCCTCCTGTAGTAGCTCTTCTATCACTGGCCTAATACCTTCTACTGAATCTGGGGATAAAGGATATTGAGATAGTCTAGGTACTGGCAATGTAGGGTCCCTTTTTAACCGTACTGGAGGAAATGGCATAAGACCAGGAGTATTGGCTCTAGTTACCCAAATGAAGGGGTCAATTTGTTGCTGTATCTCTTCTGGTATCCCCCCTCCTTTTCACTCTCCATCATCATTAAAGGCGTGAATAGGAGATCAGCCTGTTCTACTTTATGGGGTATGTCAATGATAGTTTTTCCCGGGGACAAGGCAATGGTTACTCCCATTTTTGACAGCAAATCTCTTCCTAACAGATTGTAGGTGGAATGTGGGGACAATACGAAGGAATGCTTGGTTGAATGTTCTCCCAAAGTTACAGGCACAGGTTGAGTAACCTCTGCTGAAATAACGTTGTTACTCACTCCAACCAAAGAAACTGTTTCATTGGAGAGTGGTAGATTAGGGTTAAAAACATTCAAAAGTGAGTGCGAAGTGCTGGTGTCAATGAGACAACGTAGATCAATACCACTGACATTTATCATGACACAGCATAATAACTCTTATTTTGCTCCTTTTTATGTGTTAAATCTACCAATGCAAATGTTTTTCTATGTCTGTGTGATACATGCAAAAAAAAAAAAGAAAGTACAATCCTGCCAGATAGCCATTGCTGTCATTGGCGCTCTGCAGTGTTATCTCATGTAATGTCATCAGGAAGTAGGCTAGGACTACAGAACATTTCCCCATTAAAGAAGAGGAGAGCTTTAAGGTGTTCTGAGACACTCTACCTACATAAGTTATAAGTAATTAACAGTTGTAATTCCAAGACAGGAAGTACAATACAAGGTGACAATAAAGGGACTGGTAAGCTGCACCGGATATTATATTTTCATTCTTGGGTGTATATATGTTAACCTTTTTGTACATACCTTAAGCTTTTTTACACTAATGCATGGATCATTGGAGAAACTTTCCGTGTCTGCAATTTGGATATCTGCACCTTCCAGTTCACCGGTTAGATCATTTCTCACCTGCCAGGAAACAGAAAAAAGGGTAAATGGAAAAATTGGTCACTGTTAAGGAGAGAGCAGATGGACTGCATTGCATTATCTTGAGAAAGTACACAGATACAGTATGATTAATGTCTCCATTTTCTTTTTTACAGGATCCTAAAACAATTCATCGAGATCATCATAGGAAGCAGAATTATTAGCATAATAAAATGAGGCTGCTGAGAAAAAAATGTTGGATCTCTGTAATGTACATGATTGATTTTTATATTTTGCCTGATTCTCATCCAACAACCTGTTAAAATTTATGGGAGCAATTTATTAATGGTAATTACAAAATGTATGCACAATGTCACTAATCGTTAGAAAATCACGGGTGGCCTTCAATTAATCTTTTGGCACGTGGCCAATATCATCAAGTGCTTTGTAACAGGATTCAAAAGAGGTCATCCTGAACATGGTGGCATGGCTGCTTTTCTGAGGACATTACCATTTAAATGACTTTTATAATACTATTTAAAGTGTAATGAAGTTGGACAGTTATCCGCCTATTAACATTATAGATATGCAGGCGAAATAGTAATAATAACAGCATTAAGTATGATTGGAGAGAACAACAAAAATTAACTCATAGTATTAAAACTGGGGAGTAGAAAAAAAAATATTACTAGGTATAGTGTATTTAAAATTATTGCTTAAAACACAAGGGTTCAGCTATACAAATTATATTTGGTATAACATAAAACCTGTGATTTTTTTTTACAGAGGAACCTGCAATATTTAGTCATATGTACAACTTCACAGACACTTCCATCCTGAAATAGATATTCAGTCAGATAGAAAACCCCAATTTTTCACATTATTACCCTCAATTTCCTGTAGTAGCAGATGAGCCTAAATATAACACTGCAGTCTAAAAAAACACTGTCTGTACACAACCGTCCTAACACTAAACAGCCTATAAACTATACACCAATGTATAATCAGTAAATAAAAGTTTTTTATATCCCAAAGATGAAATGATTCCCCCAATCATTCACTAATGGCATTGCATTGAGGTGCAGATGAGGGCTTAGCCATTGATTTTTTACAAAAAGCCAGCATTTGCATATTTGTGATGACACTCGCGAAGAGGTATGTGGCCATTACTCACTTATGCCTGCATAAAACATTATACTAAAAAGGGAAAAAATTTAATTTTCAGGAAAAGAAAAAATGATTTTAAGACCCTTTCCATGCAAAAATAAGTAAAATATGCCAGAGGAAAAATAATAGGGTAAAGACAGCTTATTAACGAGGAGTGTATAAGAAAGAAAAACCTGGCCAAAGGTTTGAAGCGAGCAATATCTAGAAATGTTTTAATTACTTTTACCTTTTTCTGAAATATTGCACTGGCAGACCTGATTCTAAATTGTACAACATAAAACGTGATTATTTACAGAGGAACCTGCAATATTTAGCCATATGTAAAATAATAAAATGGGGAAATATTTACAGTGGCAGGAAGTCACATGACCATGCATTGCCACCACCATTCACCAATAATCACAACAATGTGCTTTCTGTATAATTAACCCTTTGGTTTTCATTGTTTCAGATGCACAAGAGCAATGTGCAGAGTGTGGTAACCTACTCACAGCATTTAATACTCTAAAAACAAAACAGTACAGTGCAAGATGCCCCAATATATTGTACTGGTTGGTTCGATTCCTGCTGCCAGGTGCTGGTTAAGCTTACTGAAGTCCTGTGAGGCTCAATCCTAAGTCTACAATAAAATGTCATTTCCCCACGCACTGTTGATGCACATCACTGGTCACAACTGCATTATAATGGCTTCAGTCAGATCTCCACCCATAGTAGAACCCCCATCTAACGCATCCCCCCCCGATGTGGGACTTAAAAGGCCCACCCACAGCAACATAAATTAAATGTATGAAAGGTGGTATCTTATTGATTTCCACCTGCCCTGCCCTGTTAAAAAGACTCTGTTGCTTAAAGCCCAATTGAACATTCCATATGTATTTCTAAAATGCAGTCAGGTTACATACAAAGCAATCACTATGCTGCTGTTTTAGTTTTTTTTTAGTTTTTTATTATTAATTGCTGTAATATGGGTTAAAGTACCCTGTGGTAGAAGTACATTGGAAAGTCAGACTCTCTCATAGCAGTCCAGGTCTACATTCAACAGCACTCTTTCTCCACTCAACTATATCCTGTGGTGATGCGTGGGATTGTAGAAAAAGAAACACTGAGCGAAGCAGAATACGAAATTAACACTACTCGAAGCATAGGTTTTAGACAATACTTCAACCTGGGATTTCTGTATTGGAGTGGTTTTCGATGGCAGAAAGAAAGATATTTACTAGATTCTTTGGAGGCACTTATTTTTTTAGCAAGTTTGTTTGAGCAACAGTAATTTTAAATATGTGCTAGTATGTGTATGAACGTATTGAAAAATTTATTTGGTTTGTATATGCTTTTTATAATATTTTTACACATTAAGTATGTGGCTGTTGCGGAGCCATAGCATGCAGCAGAGAGACACAGGCATCCGAAACACACCCTGAAGTCTTGGATATGGAAACTCTATTGACACCTCTAACTCTACAAAGAAAAAAACTAAGATCGACTACTATGGAGGGAGTTTCCTATACTATATTTGTTTAAATATCTTCACCTCCCTCTGAAATCTTTGGTCATCCATTATGATACCTTATATTAACCACTTTCAGACCGGACCATTTTGCTGGCCAAGGACCAGACCACTTTTTGCAATTTAGCACTGCGTCGCTTTAACTGACAATTGCGCGGTCATGCATCGTGGCTCCCAAACAAAATTGACGTCCTTTTTTTCCCACAAACAGAGCTTTCTTTTGGTGGTATTTCATCACCCCTGCATTTTTGTTTTGTGCTATAAACAAAAAAAGAGTGACAATTTTGAAAATAAAATACGCATTATTTTTCACTTTTTGCTATAATAAATTTCCCCCAAAAATGTATAAAAAAATTATTTTTTCCTCAGTTTATGCTGATACATGTTTTTGGTAAAAAAAAAATCACAATAAGAGATTATTGATTGGTTTGCGCAAAAGTTATAGCGTTTACAAAATAGTGGATAGTTTTATGGCATTTTTATTAATATTTTTTTTTTACTAGTAATGGCGGAAATCGGCGATTTTTATTGTGACTTCGACATTATGGCGGACACATGGGACATTTTTGGACCATTGTCATTTATACAGCAATCAGTGCTATACAAATGCACTGATTCCTGTGTAAATGACACTGGCAGTGAAGGAGTTAACCACTAGGTGGCAGTGTAGGGGTTAAGTGTGTCCTAGGGGCGTATTGTTAACTGTGGGGGACGTGGCTGTGTTTTACACATCACTGATCTCTGCTCCAATCATAGGGAGCAGAGATTAGTGACACTGTCACTAGGCAAAACGGGGAGATGCTTGTTTACTTTAGCATCTCCCTGTTCTTCATCCCCGTGAGACTATCGCGGGTATCCCCATGGCAATAGAGTCTGCGGGACCCACGATCAGACTCACGGAGGTCCCGACCAGTGCGCACGCGATGACAGGGCAGCAAATTTAACGGGATGTATCTGTACTCCCATTTGCCTGTCCATGCCTATCTGCGGACGTACATCTGTGTGTGTCGGTAGGGAAGTGATTAACAGGATACAGAAATATGCATCCAGAAAACCTGCTATTCAGTAAATAAACACCATAACTGTTGGTTCAGTCACTGCTATATTAACATGTACTTTGAAGCTTTTAGGATAAGTACATCCAGACTCAGTGAAGGATAGCCACCACTCTTCACTTTGTGCAGCCAAATGCAAACTACTACCAACACCTAGATCAGAAGATATGGCAAGTTATAGTATTTGCCTTTTTTCATACAATGCACAACTGCAGAAAACTGAAATGCTGCCACTAATAAGGTTGAGCTACAGGACTGGACATTCCTCCTTCTTCTCCTTGTACACCTTTAAGGAGTATCTACCTCCAAGCGCAACATGGCGAACCACTACTTGCTCTCTTCACACATATAAGGTAAAGCACTTCCATGCTATATTGCATCTTATGGGCCTGGAGAACACATGAAATGGAAAGCCACTAGCATGTACTCAGACAGAAAATGCACACATCTTATCTAAGTGGGAAACAATCAGTAACTAAGTACAGCCTTCAAGTGCAGAGACATCAATCTTTGCCACACTAATAATTCAGTATTTCAATCTTTCTCTGGCTGCCTGGTTTGACAAACCTTGTTGTGTCCAACATTAGGCCAGTATATGCTCATTCTTGCCCTTGCTTTGGAGTACTAAATGTTCTGAGATGTATGTCTGACCTGAGTTATTTAGTGCCATATGAGAGTGAATAAAAAGTGATCAAAAGTACTGCAAGCTAACAGAGCCCTCCCCTTGTATAAAGCCATGTACACTAGTACACTAGCAGGGGGATGCCCACTAAGTATAACAAAGTATGGGGTGGTTGGATAAACAATACATCCACAGTGTCCGATTAAACTGATGTGACATAACTCTCAGGGGGTTGTAAGGTCTTCACAAGGGTAAGGGTAAATCTAGGTTTGGAGTTCTATATTGCACTTATATGGGGGTGTACTTTTTATTGAATGAGGACTGTTGATTTCATTTAGTTGTCCTGTGGTTTGTAATAGATTTGTGGGGCTAGTATATTTTTTCATGCAAAGACTTGCATATAATTTATTTATGCAGTGAAACTTGTTGATAGCAGGTTCATGTCTAGCATTTAAGAGAGATAAACGCATAAAGTCAAAAAAGCTTAGAACAGTTATTTCAGTTGTTTTTCAACCAGTTAAGAACATTATCCTTTTTTTTTGCCATAGAATCAAAGAATCATTTATTTGCATTCTCGATGGTGCAGTCAATAACCATTTACCGACCGGGCCATAGCCGAATGATGGCTACAGTGCGGTCAGATCATTCTGGGAAGACATACAATGACAGACGTCCTCTCAGAATCACGGTCCCATCACCCCCTGGGGCATGCACCAGGGAATGTCTGTGAATGTTGGGTTTTTGGGGCCTAGCAAATCTCGGATCAGGGTAAAGAGCCAATCCCAGCCGTCCTTTACCACATGATCGCTCCATCCAATTGAATGGAGCAATCACTGTCAACAAACTGGCATTATGTCCAGTTCTCTCTCTCCTCAATTGTGTGAGGAGGGTGAAGCTGCAGCGTAAGGCTGCTTGAGTGCGGAGCAGTGCCCAGGAGTGCCCTATCAGTGCTCAGGAGTGTTCCATCAGTGGTAAGGAGTGCCCCAGCAGTGCCCAGGAGTGCCCTAACAGTGCCAAGGAATGCCCCATCAGAGCCCAGCAGTGCCAAGAAGTGCCCATCAGAACCTAGCAGTGTCAAGGAGTGCCTCATCAGTGTCCATCAGAGCCCAGCCATGCCAAGGAGTGGTCCATCAATACCAAGGTGTGACCTATCAGTGCCCCTGCAGTGCCACATCAATTCCCAGGTGTGCCCCAAGAGTGCCCAAGCTGTGCCATATTATTGCTCAGGAGTGCCACCTCTCTGCCCAAGTAGTGCACATCTGTGCCACAGCAGTGTTCTACAGTGCCACTAAAGTGTACATTAGTGCCAATACAGTGCCCATCAGTAAGTGCTCATCAGTGCCACCCTATCAGTGTATCTTCCTCAACGCCCATTAGTGCCGTAAAAATGTGTAGAAAAATGCATTTTCATTTTCTTTCCACATTTTTCAAAACCTTGTGTAAAAAAAGACTCATTATGCCTCAAAGAATATACATTGGGGTCTTTTCTTTCCAAAATTGGGTCATTTTGTGGGCGGTTCCATTGTCCTGGTGCTTTTAAAAGTGTGTCCCTGACGGTGCTCCCTGCATGTTGTGCCTCTGTATGTGCCTAGGCTGTGTAAAAGTCTGACACATATGGTATCGACATACACAGGAGTAATAGAATGTATTTTGGGGTGTAATTTGTGGTATGCATATGATGTGTGAGAGAAATAACCTGTTAATATGAAAATTATGTGAAAAAAATCTTAATTTGCAAAGAATTGTGGGAAAAGTTACATTTACATTGTACAAAAACTCCCCATACCTCTTACTACATACCTTGGAATGTCTACTTTCCAAAAATAGTTCATTTGGGGGGTATTTGTACTTTCCTGGCTTGTTAGTGCCTCAGGGAATGAGATAGGACAATAAGTACATCAGGTGTGATCAATTTTCAGTGATTGCCCCCATAGCTTGTAGACTCTATAACTTTCACAAAGACCAAATAATATACAATAATTTGGGTTATTTTTACCAAAAATATGTAGCAGTATACATTTTGGCCAAAATTTATGAAGAAAATTGACTAATTTGCTAAATTTTGTCATTCAAAATATGAGGGTACTGAAAGTAGAAAATTGACCTGGTGTTTAAGTTATAAGATAACGTTTATTATGGAATGTATTGTGTCAACCATCTTTTCATTAATAACAGCACTCCTGTTTTGTAAGGCAAGTATGGATCACATTTTGTGCACGAAATATTGGACTTTTTACTTGGGGTTGATGTTTTTGCACATTCCATACTTCATTATGATTCTATCATTAACTAATATCTGGATAGATTTAACCACTGCAGGACCAGTAACTTTTGGTGATCATTGTATCAGATTAACTTTATTATGTTTTTATTCTGTACTATTCATTGTAATTTTCTCTTCACAGACACTTATGCTATGTACACATGATAGGATTTTCCGACAACAAAACCGTTGATTTTTTTCCGAAGGATGTTGGCTCAAACTTGTCTTGCATACACACGGTCACACAAATGTTGGAAATTCCGAACGTCAAGAACACGGTGACCTACAACACATACGCTGAGCCGAGAAAAATTAAGTTCAATAGCCAGTGCGGCTCTTCTGCTTGTTTCCGAGCATGCGTGGACCTTTGTGCGTCAGAATTGTGTACACACGCTACATGGAATTTCCGACAAGTTTTGTTCTCGGAAAATTTGAGAACCTGCTCTCAAACATTTGTTGGTGGAAATTCCGACAACAAATGTTATATGGAGCATACACATGGTCGCACTTTCTGACAACAAGCTCACATCCAACATTTGCTGTCGGAAAATCCATCCCATAACAGTGAAACAGATTTTCATTCAGATCATTGTGCTAATAACAACTCCTATTTTCCAAATTATTACCTTCAATTTCCTGTAGTAACAGATGAGCCTAAATATAACACCGCAGCCTAAAAAGCCACTGTCTGTGCACAACCATCCTAACACTACAACTCTGTGTAATTACACTTGGCGATGAGGCATATGGTCATTACTTACCTATGCCTGCATAAAACATTATACCAGAAGGGCAGAAAGTTGATTTTCCATCAAAGAAAAACAATATTTTAAGACCTTTCCATGCAAAAAACAAGTTAAATATGCCAAAGGAAAATTATAAAAGGTAAAGACGGCTTTAATGATGAGGAGTGTATTACAAGGAAAAACCTGACCAAAGGTTTGAAGCTAGTCATATCTAGAAATGTTTATGTTTTAGTCACTTGTATATTTTTTTAAATATTGCACTGGTAGACCAGATTCTAAATTGTAACGAATTGAACGTGTGCTCCAAAGTTGTATCCAAAGAACACAATACAGCTAACTGTCATGTAAGCATTTTGTTTTAATAAAAGATGATAAAGAATTGCTAATCCACTCTCTTTGGGAATATATATATATATATATATATATTCTGTTGTTTGATTGCTCTAGGTTTTTTAAGATGTAAGGTAGATTGTAAGATTTATATTTTTTCTTTTGGTGATCATGACATTGGTAACCCATGGTGAGGGTATAATGGCCTGGTCTTTCTTTAAGCTTTAAAAATGTTTGCTTACATTTTGTCATAGCCAGAGTGACTCAGTGCTCATCATGAATATTATATTCTGCAAAACAACCAATTCAAAAATGTTAAGGTATTTTGATATGTTAGGGACTATTATGCTTACCAATAAACTAAAAAAAATGTAGCTGCAAAGCACATATTATTCTCACAAATAATAAAATTCAGCATATGATCATTCTGGTCTTTTACAATCACTTGCAAACAGGTACATTCTCTGGAAAACCATTTGAACCACCATATAACACGAAAGCTGGCCATACACCTATAGATTATCTGCAGATTTTCTATGGTTAGATGGAAAAAGTGGGAGATTCCTCCATCCACACAATTTAGTGAACATGGAGAAATCGGTTGCACAATTAGTCATAGAAAATCTGCAGATAATCTATAGGTGTATAGCCAGTTTAACAGGCTGAAGGCTCACTTTTCACAGGTGTGGACAGAAAAATAACTGCTGTAATCAGTATCATATCAGACGCTAGTCCAGTTTTTCTCAACCAGGTTTCCATGGAACCCCTAGGGTTTCTCTAGAGGTTACTTTGTAGATGTTACTTTATCTCCCACCTGATAGTGACTGCTTAGTTCTGGCACTAATGACACACAGCACATAAAAAGGAACCTCTCATCTCACACCATTGATCATCAATATAAAGAGGCCATTCCACAAACCATCCAAACTAAGGTGGTCCTTCTCCCACTGACCATCAATATAAAAGGACCATTCTTCCACAAACCCCCAATCTAAGGGGACACTTCTTCTGTTGACTACTAACTGAAAGGTTTCTATCTACCTTTGACCGATAATATAAAGGGATATTATAATTTGCATAGCTTGTGTTTTTATTCGCCCCATCATTTTTTTTTTTGTTTTATTTCATAATTTGCAGGGGTTCTTCTGAGAGCTGAAACTATTCCAAGGATCCTTTCAATGCAAAAAAAAAATGGCTCTAGTCAAATGTGTAGAATGAACGTACTGACATTCTTCCCGGTTGTTACTTTTCCATACAAGGCATGATGTAGCACGATATTGCATTATAAGAGGGTGTATTAACTTTGGCTTTTCTTAACTGATTTTCACCTTAGTACTTCTAGTTGTCAAACACCTTATTCAGTTCATTGTTCCATTACTTCCCACTGTTCATCTTTTAAAGGGCATGCCATTCTTTTAGAACCAAGTCCCTCTGTCCATTTTTCCTGCTTAGTTGTCCTTTTTTTTGATCTGATATTTATATACCCATGTATTTGTGAAAAAAGTGGTTTTACTGCACTATACCTTTCATCCAACTTCTAAATATTGCATTTGTTAATACGCCATGTACCTGATTGCAACCAAAGACGGTTTATAGCAACACAATATACGTTTGTTACTGGAATTATGGTTTGCCTTCATTTCTGAAGACAAGGTGAAAAGCCTGAAATTAAAGCTCAATATAGCAAATGCAAGCAACAACAGCCTAGGGAGGACTGTGATAGGGTGGTGGGAAATCTGGCACTAACAGACACTATCTAGGAGAGTCACTAACTGACATTGACATCGCTAGTGACACTAATACAGTGATCAGTGATAATACTGCAACCTCGGCTGGGAACGGGTTAACATCTAGGGGCAATCAAGGGGTTAACTGTTTCCCTAATAAGTTTAATGTGTGTAATGTATGCTGCTTTTACTTTCTGATCTGGCTGTTTTTTCTCTCTGCTTTTCAGGGAGAAGAAATAGCCAGATCTCTATTTCTATGCACACAGCATTCTGTGTGTTTGTAAACACAGAACTCTTTATGTGGTTAGACACAGCTGTTTAGCCGATTTAAGCCAAAATCATTGGCTGTAATCTGCTGCCAAACTCGTGCTGTGTCCATGTGCGCGCCTTGAGTCCAGAAGACAGGTGATGACCTACAAGTACATTCTATGGCCTGCCTGTGCCACTCATCCCCACTAAATGTACTGTGGGTGGACAGCAAGTAGTTAAGGCTTCGTTCATGCTCATGCATTGTAACACGTGTGTTAAGATGCAACAAAAGTATGTTATTTAGCATCCCATTGTTTTCAATAGATCTGGGTCACATATACTGTATACTTTGTGTTGTATCATGAAAAATACATATACCGTATATACTCGAGTATAAGCCGAGATTTTCAGCCTCTTTTTTGAGGCTGAAAGTGCCCCCCTCGGCTTATACTCGAGTCACCGCTGTCTGACTGCCCGAACAGCGTGTCGAGCAGACAGACAGCGGCCATTCTACCTTTCAAAAGCCGCGCCTCCGCCTCCGCCTCCGCCTGTGATAGGCGGAACACTCAATTTCCCAGCAGTCAGTGTTCCGCCTATCACGGACATCGGCTCATCCTCGGATGAGCCGATGTCCGTGATAGGCGGAACACTGACTGCTGGGAAATTGAGTGTTCCGCCTATCACAGGCGGAGGCGGGGCTTTTGAACAGGGGAATGGCCGCCAGGGCGCCGACGAAGAGCGGCGATCCTGGCATGGGACGACACGGAGGCTCGGGACGGGACGACACGGAGGCTCGGGACGGGACGACACGGAGGCTCGGGACGGGACGACACGGAGGCTCGGGACGGGACGACACGGAGGCTCGGGACGGGACCGGACGGAGGCTCGGGACAGGTAGGCTGGACACACAAGGCTGCACGGACACACACACACACACACACACACACACACACACACACACACACACACACACACACACACACACACACACACACACGGATGGATGGATGGACACACACACACAGGGATGGATGGATGGATGGACACACACACACACACAGGGATGGATGGATGGATGGACACACACACACACACACACACACACACACACAGGGATGGATGGATGGACACACACACAGGGATGGATGGATGGACACACACACAGGGATGGATGGATGGACACACACACAGGGATGGACGGACACACAGGGATGGACGGACACAGAGGGATGGACGGACACACACAGGGATGGACAGGCATATCTCACCCTCGGCTTATACACGAGTCAATAGGTTTCCCAGTTTTTTGGGGGTAAATTGGGGGCCTCGGCTTATACTCGGGTCGGCCTATACTCGAGTATATAAGGTAGTACATTTTTTCTTCCATCTATGTGCATTGAGAGGCCCACTGAATTCAATAGAAATTCATAAAAGAGCACAATTTATATGTTTTCATGCTCTGCAAATGCATGGTTACTAAAACAAGCTATGTGCTCTTGGCCTAGCTAAATATAAAAAATGGCAGACTCTTTTAACACCTCCCTAGATGCGGAGCACATAAGTAAAAATGCACAATGAAAACGAGCATAAACATATGAAAACACACTGAAAGGTACATGAATAAATGGGTGGAAGCAAAAGCACGTGTGTATTTTGCAGGGAAAATGATAAACCCTGCCTTCTGAAGTCTTCTTATTAGGTACCAATAATTTGCATCTGCATCCTGCAGTAGCTTATGTACGGTAATCTGATTAAATACAGCACATTTTACTTTGCCATTCTCGAAAAACCTTTAAAGTTTAATTCCACTTTTGTTAAAATCAAAATGATTTCATAGTTACATAGTTGGTAACGTTGAATAAAGACACCAATCCATCCATTGTGGGTGCAGGGGAGTTTATGTCAATAATAAACCCCAGATCCCTGAATGTTGCGACCATTAATCAGCAGAGTGTTTTGAAACTATTGGCACTCCCGATAACACCACCACTTGTGGAAAGGCGTTCCACATCCTTACTGCTCTGACAATAAAGTACCCTCTATGCAGTTTAAGGTTAAAATGCTTCCCTTCCAATATTAATAAATTGCCGCGTGTCCAACTTCCTGCAACTGATATGTTTTTTCCCTATGCTAGAATCACAAAAAAAAAAGTATTTGTATATCGCTATCATATTTCCTCTCAAGCCTCTCTTCTCCAGAGAGAATATGTTTAATGCTTATTAGCTTTGTTCCTCCACTCTGGATTCTCTCCAATTCCAACTCATCCTTCCTAAAGACTGGCAACCAGAACTGGATGGCATACTCAAGATGAGGCCTAAACAGAGTCTTGTAAAGTGGCAGAATTATAATTTTATCTCTTGAGTAAATCGCCTTTTTTACGTATGCTATTATTTGGCTTGCTTTGCTTGCAGCAGCTTGACATTGCTGAGCCAGTGATCTACTAGGACCCCCAGATCTTTTCCATCCTGGATTCCCCCAATGGTTCTCCCCCTAGCGAGTAACTTGCATTCATATTTTTAGTCCCCAAATGCATAACTTTACATTTTTCAACCTTAAACCTCATTTGCTATGTAGTTGCCCGCCCCATTATTTTATTGGGGTCTTCCACATCTTGCTGCAAAGTTGTTGCCCTGCTTAGCTTTGTATCATCAGCAAACACTGAGATTGTACTATTTATACCAACCTCTATATCATTTATGAATAAATTAAACATACTTGGTCCAAGGACAGATCCTTAGGGCATCCTACCCACCACACCAGGTCATTCTGAGTACTCCCTATTTATCGCCACTCTTTGAACGCGTCCCTGAAACCAATTTTCAATTTGTAAAGTAAATGTTTATGGGGAAGTGTATGAAATACTTTTGCAAAATCCAAATACATGACATCCAGAGGTCTTTCCTTCCTTTATCTTGATGGCAGCTCACTTCCTCGTAGAATGTTAACAGATTGGTCTGGCAAAACAATCTATCATACGTCAATGCTGATTACAATGAATGATACTGTTTTCATCAGCAAATTCTTGGATGTAGTCCCCATCCAATGATTTACAAACTATTGATCTTAAACTGACTGATCTGTAGTTGCCAGGTATATATCTCAGCCCTTTTTGAAATAATGGTACTACATTGGCTTTTCTCCAATTAGCTGGTACCATTTAAGTCAGTGCGCTGTCCATAAAAATGATGAACAATGATCTGGATATAACTGAGTTTTTTAAGGACTCTCAGGTGTAAGCTATCTGGTCCTGGAAGTTCTGGAAGTCTAAAGTCTGTTTTTGACATTGGCTGGATTTTTCTTTTACTCTCCTCCGATATGTGCCTTTCGCATTAAGGTCTGTTCTAGATGTCCTGATTTTGTTCTTAAACTGTTTGTTGCAATTCTTGTAGTGTTGGAATGCTAACAATGAACAAAACTGAATTCAATAAAAACCTTATTTTGTTCAATCACTTCTCAAAATTAAATAATAATTGAAAACTTATGAAAAATTATATACTTTAACTCACTGGGCTTGAAAAAAAGTCCTAATTTTATTGTATATCAAACATATAAATACTTAAAATTGGTACCATATCACACTAATGCACACACACCTAAAAACATTCATCCACCTCACTCACAGAATATAACACATCGTATCCATAATACAGTGTCTTGAAAAAGTATTGGGATGTCTGCCTTTACATGCACATGTATTTTAATGGCATTCCAGTCTTAGTCCGTAGGGTTCAATATTGAATTGGCACACCCTTTCCAGCGATAAAAGATACAACTCTTCTGGGAAGGCTGTCCACAAGGTTTAGGAGTGTGTCTATGGGAATGTTTGACCATTCCTCCAGAAGTGCAATGCTTAAGGCGTCCGCATACTAAGACATTTTGGACAATTTCATGCAGACATTTGATTGGCTCCTGCTGTGTTCAATCACAGAGGAAGTGGGGCCCCAGGGCCAAAGAAAACATTTCGTACAGGTACTTGATTTCAAGCTTAAGGAACACCCTGCCACAGTATATGTATGTGGGGCGGTCCTTAAGTGGTTAAGCAATAGCAGCCTGCAATAACTAAACTGATATCTTTTTAAATCAATAAGAATTTTATTGAAAGAAGAATAAATGAGAAACAGCACAGTTTGTAAGATCATAGACATATTAGGCATAAGTCTTCAACCTTTGGTACGAAGCACTAATTCACATACACTCATTACAACTGCATACTATTTAGATCAAACACACAAAAAATTAAACAGTAGATTTCTGTGAAGGAGGGAGAGGAACACAAATTCCACTGACTACCATATCCCTTCTACAATAGTAGACAGTCCATAATTAGATCAGTCAGAGCTAGACCAGGAACCTCTAGCCAAGGCCCCACAATTTTGCTGAATTTTTTCACACTACCCCTGCGCTGATAAATGTATTTTTCCAGCCTGATAGTATCTCCCATTTGATTCAGCCATTCTTTTACTGTGGGGGTTTCTGTTGAATTGCAATGTCTCAAAATGAATTTCCTAGCCTGGAAAAGGGCCTTAGCTATCACTAGTCTAGTGGCTTCCTCCTCAGGGACATCATCAATAGTTACTAAAGCTGATTTCTGATCAGTTTTGATAGATTGCTTTCTGCTATGAACTTTGAGAACAAAAAAAGAAAAAAGTCTGCAAATAAAGTATTTTTCTTGCTGAAAACACTAATTTAGGCTTATTATATTATATTATTCATTGCCTGCAATGAAACCTGGAATCTAACTAATTTCTATGGGTCAGGCATATAGGGGTGTATTTCATAAAGGCAAATAGACTGTGCACTTTGCAAGAGCAGTTGCTCCACAGCTTACTAAATCAGCAGAAGCTCTACTGACTTCCATCATCTAATTATGTACAAGCAAAAATGCTGTTTATTTTAAATGTTCCTTGCACGTGATTGGGAATGCTTTGCAAAGTGAAGCTTTACCTCATTTACTAAGCTTTGGAGCAACTGCACTTTGCAAAGTGCCTATTTGCATTTAGTAAATCAACCCTATAAAGTAGTTTAGATTTGTTACACTTGAGACCTTTAACTGATCATTATTACCATGTTATGCTTCCATTTTGTAATGTAACGTTCGGTGTGTTTTTCCGTACACACACATGTACAATCTATTTTGATATTGCTTCCCTCATATTCTAGGACTACCTAATGTAATTACTAATGTTGTTCCTGATTAGTAGAAAGACAGTGAGCTGAATTAAAAAGTTAGCAATTCACAGGGATAGCTTAAAGTGATTACATTTGAAGAGGATTGCCTGATAATCAGTCTGTTGGCAGTGTGAAGGGCTGATATGCATCTGTCAGGCTCTACAACCTTACTCTGTTTCTTCAGTATTTAACCTATTTAAAAAGGTTAGCGCTTTGTGAAGTGAAAATGAAAGATGAATATTGACACTTGACCAGATATTTAAATGGTAAATATAAATGTTGTCGCTACAGTCGTTTTATGTCATGCCCCTATAATATGCCAATATATGAAATATTGTTTAAACATTTAAAAGTCTCAAATTGCACTTTTGCTTGCTTTCATTTTATAGTATTTTCATATGTCTAGAATACAGATTAATATAAACAGACTGAAGAACACATTAGTGCAACAAATAGCAATATTTATTGCATGCAGCGAGTTTACTTCCTATAAAAGACTATAGTATTTGTTAACTATATACATACATTTAACAATTGATGTATATGGAGGCTAAAAGGAGGCAAAAAAATTATACATAATAACCATTCCTTCTTGGACTCAAAAGGGGAAACAAGTGTTCCCATGCTGTATGAATTCTTGTACTAAGTGGATACTGTTATCCCTACTTCTAGGCAATTATCTTGTTCTGATTGGGGATCAGCATACTAATCCAGCAAAGTTATAAATTGATGTCCCCTTTGGGATTAACTCAGAAAGAATTGCAGGGACTAGGTCATCATACAAGGCTCCTAAAGCCCCATACACACTATTCATTTTTCTGCTGAGTTTTTCCTTCCAGTTTAACAAAACCATGTAGTGCAAGGGCCTTCCTGATTGCATACACATTGAAACTCCTAAGGTTTGACCTCATATTATATGGTTTTGGTAAATCTGAATGAAAAACTCAGCAGAAAAACTGATAGTGTGTATGGGGCTTTATATTCAATGCCTAAAATGTTGACACTATTTAAGGGGTTAATGGAATGGCCACTAAAAACCACACCATTCTTGTCATGTCATATAGAGGATGCCAGTTTGTAAGACCTTTCCCTTGTTAACAGAATTGTTTCTGCAAGTACATGGAGGAGCAATCACTGATTTGCCAATCTTTTTGCTGGAGGGTTCATCGGACTAAATCTGCAGGAAAGAGAAACAAATGTTTACATTTACATGTTTACCAGCCACTTCCCCCACTCACTCTAAAACATCCCCGCAGCATTAGTCAGCAGGAGAGGAGAGGAGGGAAGCCAGAAGCATTGAGGGGGGAAGGGGGGGAGCCAGGGCTGTAGGGGGAATTTGTGTTGCACAGGGTGATTAGGGTGTGCCTGAGCACACCTGGCACACCCTGTGTGCACGCCTATGGTCATAGGGCAAGCTGGAGAGAGAAAAGGGGAGCAGTTCAAAAACAAAGGGCCATCATCTGCCCTGCATCTGACTGGGAGAGAGGAGGAGGAGGAGAGGAAATAGAAGTGTGTGGGAGGCAGCAGCTGAAATTCACAGTGCCTGGGGCTGGGCTGCCTCTCACCGTGTGCTGTGCTGAGAGTGAGGTAAATGTGTGAGCAGGGCTGGCGCCAGCATAACAATTACTTGAGGGACCCCTGGATTTGCTGCCCCCTCTCCTGCAGCCATATTTGCGGGAACCAGATTGCATGGTAGAGCATCATCATGAGCTTTGGTGTGTTTTTCAGAAGCAGTGCATGCACTACTTTTTGTAATTTCAGCCCACTCAAATGAATGAGCTGAAAACTGCACTTCAGGGAGATGAACCGCAATTCCAAAGGGACGCGCACCATGTTTCTGTGCGATTCTGGTATGAACCAGCCCTCAAACATTTTCACATTTATTTTCATTTTTATTACATGTAAGTACAAAATATTGCCAAATAATATTTCTGTTTGTGGACAGCAATTTACACACACATATAAAATGACAGAGAAGATATCCCCCACGCCCCCCACTTCCATCTTCTTAGGGCCTGTGCTGAGTTAAATTAGAATGTAAACCGCTCAGTCTGAACCTATAATAATTTGTGAATTGCGTTTTATAGGTGTCTTCTATATAGAGGATCCATTCCAACTGGTGGTGCATTACTGCACATGTGTAGTAGTTTAAAGTTTTCCTTTAGATAGATAGATAGATAGATAGATAGATAGATAGATAGATAGATAGATAGATAGATAGATAGATAGATAGATAGATAGATAGATTGGAAATAGACAAATTGACAGTTGTCACCCAGGAAGCCTATCCTGAGCAATGACACAAATTTAAAGGAGTGAGTTTGTGTGGAAACCAGTGCTGAATTTCCAAAATACACATAATAAATAGAGGAATACAGCATTTTCTAAGAGAAAAAAATCATTGCAATGTGTATGATGCACAATGCTTTAGCAAAATGTGTGTCATCTGGTTAGGGTTTACATCTACTTATAAAATATATTTATTGAAACAACAAATGAAGTCATATATATTTCCTTAGAAAATATATTTAGGTAAGCTAATTACCGGTATTCTAAGAGTTATTGATTAGATCAATCCATACTGCTATACATGGTCTGGTCATCTAAGCTGTAAAGATCTCTGGTCATAAAAAAAGTTAGTAGACCACTGAAACCAACTGCTGGCAGCCAACTGCTGGCATTCTGGCACAAAAAGGTTCTCACCCTGTATATTTGTCTCTTTAAGTTAGTAAATTATTCTATGTAAGAGACAGATCCGATTGTCTGAGGTCTGAGGCTAATGACATACTGCTAGTTATATGCGTATTTGTCAATTTTTAAATTCAGTAATGGCTTGCAAAGTTTTTATTGAATTACTAAATAGGCTGAAGTTATTAACATCACTAAAGTAAGAATAGGTATTTAGGGAAACTTTTTCTTGTGCATAGATATACAACAGTTTTGTTAATACGTTATATACTGTATCTCCTACCCCATGCATACAGGGAACAGTTGTCTAATGTACCAGCTTTTGGTATTATAACATTATGTAAACAGAGCTTAGTGCAAATTTCATGTTGCAAAAAATATCTAATCTGCAAGCAAAATAAAAAACATTATTGCTTGTGCATACTGTAATTGGATAATTAATGTCAGCACAGCTTCATCACATTCACTAAGCTCTAGGAAGAATTCCCTTGCAACATTTAACTTTGGTTATAAAGTTTATTTGGCTTTAGTAAATGATCCCCATTGTGTTTTGAACAATCCTATGGCAGATTAAAGTGGTTGTAAACTCTCCCTCACAACTTTGTCCCATGTAAATCAACATAAAAAACCCTAATGAACACTGCTTGTAGATATCTCCTTACTTGCTTAGTATTGTTGTAATCCTTTTTGTTCTTTAGAATGACGTCACTGAGCATGCCCAGATCTCCCCTGATTTACGGCACACTCTCTGTGCTTATCTATCTGTTATCAGGACTTCCTACAGCACAACACTGCTATCCCAGAAGGCTGCATAATCACTCAGAGCTTCCTCCTACACACCATGCGACCATGTGACATTACATGCAGTGCAAACCTGGCCATTACTGCAGCCTCATCAGTTGAAGCTGATAAGTCTGACAAAGGCAAACATTAGACAATTGGCACAAGTACATAGTATGAAATAAAACAAGTCAGCTATGAACAGGGAAGCAGGGTTAGAAACGTTGGATTGAGAAGGAGGCTTAGTTAACAGTACAGGAAGTGCTCAATGTAAGGGCGGAAATATACTCCACTGTGGACTCAGAAAACAATACTGCCTTAACCACTGGAAACAAGCTTTTTAAAGTTTCTTTAAACAGTAAGTAATATGCCATTTGGGCTGGATTACAGTGACTATAGTTTGGTAATTACTTATTATAAAGGACTAAATGAAAAGAAGCATCAGAGTGGGAGAGTTTACTTCCACTTTAATGAAAGTTAATAGAGCGACTGCAGGGAGAGATACATGTTGTATGTGTCAGCGACAACTTTAGTTGCTATTCAGTTGATTTATTTACTATTTTCAGATTTGTTTTTTAGTTTCAGTTAGGTTTAACAAAAAATGTATGCACAGTATAAAGGGAATGCTCCTCTACAATACCATGCACTTGAGACTCGACATTCCTGTGTGCATGTGATACTCCCTCTGTGTTAAATGTTGTGCTACTTTTTTATCGCTTTGTATGTTGTATAAAACTGCCATAAATAACCATTTAAAAAATAAAATAAAATAAACTCTGAAACAAAAGCCTACTGTCTCAAGATCTTGATCAGAACCCAGGACCTCTGTTGCATCTGGCAGAAGCTTTTCTTGCTAAGCCACCTGAGATGCTGGACAGCTCCCCGATCCCTTGGACAAACTTACTTTCTATCTTGTTAGTGCCAAGAGGTTAAAGTAAGTTGAAAAATAAAAGACTTACTGACAGGACCAGGTGAAAATAAAGGAAAAAATGCCTAAAAACTAAAACTAATGCAGCCAACACATCTAAAAAATTACAGGACGCAATTTAAAGGCAAAAAACACTGATTGCTGGGCCCTAGGGTGGCAATCAATCAAACACCCTTACTATAATATGTGCCACATCCTAAAATATACTTTTTTCATCCAATAGTTTTTCAAGGACACAATTTAATACATTTTTGTTTTTGGGTTTAATACTGCTTTAACTTAAAATAAAGGCCCAACCAACAAAATAAACCAAACCAAAATATCCCCCCCCCCAACAAAAGCCAGTTTTTAAAGAGAAGCTTTACAGAACAAAATAGTATTGCTTGCTATGGACTTAACAGCAGCTAAAAGTGACTTTTCAAATCAAACAACAAATTGGCAGCAAATTGGTTCATTACTAAAAGAGATAGCAATCAAAATTAAAGTACAATTTCCTAACTAACACTTATTTCATCCTATGCAGTTTGTCACGTTCCCCTGTGCTTTCTTTACAACAGTATCTAATTCTCTACAAATTGCTGCTCCATGATCTCCCTTTTATAATGAGGGGACTGGTTTATCCAAAAGGCCCCCGTTGGCTCTACTAAGTCTGCTGAACATAGTTCAAAGGCCATGCAGGGCATTATGGTTCAAAGAAAAATTTTCCCAGGCAAATCTGCACAAAATTTTCATGGATCGTAGATCTTGAGCCTGCAGGATTTGCTTTGAACCTATGGTAGCGGTGAACCCGAACCCTATCCATGGTTCTGTCCAACTGCCTCTGATGTTTTCTACTTTCTGCTCAGATCGCTTTCCTGACAACGTTGCTCCTGCTTATGGTATTACTTCAGGGTCTGTCTCACCTGTTAGTTATTTGTCATCTCTGGTGACATAGTGGGTCCTCCGAACTTTGTGACCTGCCAGCTTCCATATTTCTATACTAATTCAGTTACTCTAAAAGACATTCTAAACGACCAGAATACCACTGTGGTCTTGAAAAAGGCTGGATTGGTTTGGATGTGTGACCTTATAATATTTTAAATAATTGATGTCTTAATTTCTGTGTCAGGACTTTTATTCAGCTTGGCATTCATTTTAATCTCTATTCAAGCAGACATTTCTGTTAACATTTCCAGCATGTACTTGGTAACTTTGTACCTTGCTGCTCAGCAAAACCTCATCACTTTCCATTATAGGAATCTCTTGGGAAACACGTAAGGACAAGTTAGACTATTGAACTCCCATGGGCATTTATACACTTAGATAATATGCAGTTCTAACACTGCATAATGGACTTTTTAGTACACAAAATAGATTCACAATGCAAGAGGGTCTGAACGCTAGATGGTTCAAGCTCACATCTGTCAACCCTCTAATCAAGGCAAATTGCAATTAATTCACGTTATGTGCTTTTGGAAAAACATTTTCATTTTCCACAGGCATTCTCCAGAGACATACTTGTATAGTAATATATATATTTTTTTTTTGTTATATGAAGGGCCAGATTACAAGGCAAATCTGATTCCTTCAATTAAGCTATTCTCACCACACTCAGTGATTGCGCACTGAATCTAAGGCATGATTCACGCCTATGCATTTTTTGTGCTTTTTGAATTTTGCAGATTTACTATACAGCCCATTTAACATGGTTTCCTATGGAACACGTTCTGTAGAACAAATCTGCAAAATGCAAAAAGCACTAAAAATGCACAGGCGTGAATCAAGCCTTAAACCAGTGGATTATGCTGAATGGGGCAGAAGGAACCAGGATGACATGCATACCTGTTGAATACTTGACTGTATAGAAATTGAAGATCCTGTATAGTTTATATTGAAGAAAGCAGAGAGGGCACACTTATGAATTTTATACTTTTAAAAGAAAGGCTCAACAAATTTGCCAGCTCATCCTTTTAATTACTGACACATCTGGATTACATGTGGATTATTGGGTTCTGTGACTGATTACATTTCACTAAAGCACTGACTAAATTGAAAAAAAATAACCTGTACAAAATAAATGTCATAAAAGTTACAAGCATGTATTGTGTTATTAACCGAAAAGTTTTACCCCCTTCCTGACCGGGCCATTTTTTACAATACGGCACTGCGTTACTTTAACTGTCAATTGCACAGTCGTACCCAAATAAAATTAGTGATAGTATTTGATCACCTCTGCAGTTTTTATTTTTTGAGCTTTAACTGTTTCCCGACCATTTCACGCACATATACTTTGGCAGAAGGGCACGTACAGGCAGAATCACGTACCTGTACGTTGCCCTTTAAGAAGAGGCTTGTGGGTGTGCACGCCCACCCCGAGCTCCATAAGTGGGATCACGGTTCCCGCTGACTCAATGTCTGTGGGGATACCTGCGATCGTCTCACGGACAGGAAGAACAGGGAAATGCTTAATTAAACAAGCATTTCCCCCGTTCTGCCTACTGACACTGATCACAAGTCCCTGTGATTGGATGGGTGATCAGTGTTGTGCCACAGCCCCTTCCCCCCCCCACAGTTAGAATCACTTCATAGGACACACTTAACCCCTACAGCGTTACATAGAGGTTAACCCCTTCACTGTCAGTCACATTTACACTGTAATCAGTGCATTTTTAATTGCACTGATCGCTGTATAAATGTTAATGGTCGCAAAATCGTGCCAAAAGTGTCTGACCTGTACACCATAATGTCGCAGTCACGATACAAATTGCTGATCGCCGCCATTACTAGTAAAATAAAAATGCCATACAACGATCCCCTATTTTGTAGATGCTATAACTTTTGTGCAAACCAATCAATAAACGCTTATTGCGTGTTTTTTTTACCAAAAATATGTAGAAGAATACGTATCAGCCTAAACTGAGGAAAAAATATGTTTTTTTATATATTTTTTGGGATATTTATTATAGCAAAAAGTAAAAAATAATGATTTTTTTTCAAAATTGTAGATTTTTTTTTGTTTATAGTGCAAAAAATAAAAACCGCAGAGGTGATCAAATACCACCAAAAGAAAGCTCTATTTGTGTGAAAAAAAGGACGTTAATTTTGTTTGGGAGCCACGTCGCACGATGTGAAAATGTGATGAAAAATGTGATGGTCAGGCATTATCAAGTCTAGGGATGAGCTTCGTGTTCGAGTCGAACATACGTTCGACTCGAACATTGGCTGTTCGTCCGTTCGGCGAAGTCCGAACATTTTGGTCCGTTCGCGCCAAATTCGTGTGGCGCTCACGGCCCACAATGCACTGCGCAGTGCATTGCTGGCTCATGATTGGCCAAGCATGCACTGTGACTCCGCATGCTTGGCCAATCGCAGCGCCAGCAGCGAGGAGAGCCATGATTGGCCACAGGCAGGATGCCTGTGGCCAATCATAGCTCAGGCTGTGTAGTGCACGCCCCACACTATATAAGGCCGCCAGCGCGGCGGCCTTGTGTAGTGTGTTGGCGTCTGAAGCAGTGGGTGTTCTGTGTACCTTCAACACAGTACACACCGATCGTTTTCGGCCGATTTTCGATCTTGCTGTTGTGTAGTGGTTATTGTCTGCGTGCCCTGACCGCAGTATACACCGCTATATTCACCTCACCTATATAGCTAGTGATCTATCTTTTATAATAGAGCTTGCAGTCAGTAGTGTTAGGAGATAGTGCGTGCTGTCTGCGTGCTCTGTACCCAGTACATACCGCTATATCCACCTACATAGCTGTTCTCTATTTGAGCCCACTTGCCATCTGCAGGAGTCATTGGAAGTTGTGTGTGCTTCCAGCACAGCACAGTATACATCTGTATATACCCCTTTATCTCTGGTGTTCTATAATAAAGGCATCTGCAGGAGTTAGTGGGTGTTGTGTGCCTCTAGCACAATATACACTACCCAACTGCTTTTTTACCCAACTCCCTTCAGGCCATTACCATGTCTGGAAGGCCAGCAAGGAGAGGCAGACAGGCGCGAGCCGATAAAAGAGGGCAAGCAGGCTCTGTGTCTAGAGACAACAGTGCTGGTCGTGGACGCGGTGCATTGTCATCAGCACGTGGCCATGGGACACGCTTGTCCTTCTTTACGGCAGCTGGACATGTTGAACCGCAACATGCCAACGACTTGGTAGAGTGGATGACCAAGCCCTCTTCATCCTCCTCATCCTCTCTCACCCAATCTCAGGGTACTAGCAAAGCAGCTGCCAACGCATCGTCTTCCCTCCTCTCAATGTCATCATCAGTGACTCCTTCCCTAGACCCACCACGTCCTCCTGAGGAGTCTCCTGAACTCTTTGAGCACAGTGTTGGGTACATGCTCCAGGAGGATGCCCAGTGTTTTGTGGGCTCTGATGATGACACTCAGCTAGAGGAAGGCATTAGCGTGAGCGCAGAGAGAGGGGATGCTCAAGAAGGACAGCAATCTGGCAGTCATGTTCCACAAGCTGCAGCATACTGCCAGGTTTGCTACAGCGATGAAGAGGGAGGGGATGATGAGGGCACTGACTCCACGTGGGTGCCTGGAAGGAGAGAGGAGGAGGAGGAGGAGGAGGAGGATGAGGCACATGTTCAATGAGGCAGGATGCCCTCTGGGGGCCAGCTTAGGGGCAGCACACCGACTGAATCACACCGCAGAGCTCCGCCTGTGCAGAGCGCTGCCTCTGCGCGTTATTCTAAAAGTTCTTTGGTGTGGGCCTTTTTTGAGACGAGTGCATCAGATCGCACCGCTGCTATTTGCAACATATGTCTCAAGCGTATCTCACGTGGCCAAAACATCAGCCGCTTGGGCACCACATGCTTGACCAGACATATGTTGACCTGCCATGCAGCTCGTTGGCAAGCGTACCTCAAAGACCCACACCAAAGAACAAAGCGGACCTCTCCTTGCTCCTCATCAGCTGGCATCTCCAACCCCACTAGACCTTCAGTCCTCTCTGAAACCTGCTCTGAGAGGAATGAAGGTGTAGAATTAGGTGTGTCACAGCCAAGTGCTTCCGGGAACTCTGCTAACGGTACACCCACGTCCGATTATAGCAGGCAAATGTCCCTGCCCCAGCTGCTGGACCGGCGAAAGAAGTTCACTCCCAGCCATCCACATGCCCAGCGGTTGAATGCTAGCTTGGCTAAATTTCTAGCACTTCAACTGCTGCCTTTTCAGTTGGTAGACTCGGCCCCCTTCCGTGAGTTTGTACAATGTGCGGTTCCTCAGTGGCAGGTCCCCAAACGCCACTTTTTCTCACGGAAGGCGATTCCGGCTCTCTACCGGCATGTGGAAGGCAATGTCCTTGCCTCGCTGGACAGGGCGGTCAGCAGTAAGGTGCATATTACCGCTGACTCAAGGTCCAGCAGGCATGGACAGGGACGTTACCTGTCTTTCACGGCCCATTGGGTCACTCTTCTGGAAGCTGGGAAGGATGCAGGACAAGGTGCAGTAGTGTTGGAGGTTGTTCCGCCACCACGCCTCCAAAATGCTACTATTGGTTGTGACACACCTCTCTCCTCCACCCCCTCCTCTTCTTCTTCCTCCATGGCCTCTTCCAGTGCTCTGTCCTCAGAACCAGCGGTGCTCCGTAGGCGTTCCAGGGGCTACGCAAGTACGCAGGCAAAACGATGCCATGCCGTGCTTGCGCTGGTTTGTTTGGGGGACAGGAGCCACACTGGGGCGGATGTTTTGTCAGCTCTGCAGGGGCAGGCCGAGAGGTGGTTGACGCCACGCCAGCTTAAGCCAGGAATGGTGGTTTGCGACAATGGCACCAACCTCCTCTCCGCCCTCCGACAGGGACAACTGACCCATGTGCCCTGTGTAGCTCACGTCCTTAACCTGGTGGTGCAGCGGTTCTTGGGCAGGTACCCCGGCTTACAGGATGTCCTGAAGCAGGCCAGGAAAGTCTGTGTGCATTTCCGCCGATCATTTAATGCCTGTGCTCGGCTGGCTGAGCTCCAAAAGGAGTTGAACCTGCCCAAGAACCGCCTTATATGTGACATGCCCACCAGATGGAACTCAACATTGGCCATGCTGCAGCGGCTGCACACGCAGCAGAGGGCCATCAATGAGTACCTGTGCGACTACGGCACCAGGACAGGGTCAGGGGAGCTCGGTTTTTTCTCACCACGCCAGTGGGGCATGATCAGGGATGCATGCACTGTCCTGTCACCGTTTGAGGAGGCCACAAGGATGGTGAGCAGTGACAGTGCATGCATCAGTGACACTGTACCTCTTGTCCACCTCTTGGAGCATACGCTGCGTGGAATAATGGACAGGGCACTTGAGGCAGAACAGAGGCAGGAAGAGGAGGACTTCCTTGCCTCTCAAGGCCCCCTTTATCCAGACAGTGTTCCTGCTGTGCCACCCATCACACAGGAAGAGGATGAGGAGGAGGAAGAGGAGGGGGAGGATGATTGTGTCAGCATGGAGGTGGAGGCTGGCACTCAGCATCAGCAGCAGCAGCAGCAGTCTTGTAGGGATGATTTACAGTCCCAAGAAACACGTGGACTTGTACGTGGCTGGGAGGAGGCAGCTGCGGATCATGTTGTCCTTAGTGACCCAGAGGACTCCGGACCGAATACCTCAGCTAACCTACGCTGCATGGCCTCCCTGATCCTGCAAAGCCTGCGGAAGGATCCTCGTATTCTTCGGATCAAGGAGAGGGACCATTACTGGCTGGCCACTCTCCTTGATCCACGGTACAAGGGTAAGGTTGCCGACCTTATCTTGCCATCGCAGAGGGAGCAGAGGATGAGACATCTCCGGGAGGCCTTGCTTAAAGGTCTGTGCAACGCGTTCCCAGAGACTGGGAGGTTACAAACTCCTGGTCCTGGACAACGTGTTGCTGAGGCATCGGTCAGAAGGAGCGGTGGAGAAGTCCGCAGCCCCAAGGTATGATCGGTTCCAGCACCCATCGCCAGCGTCTGATTTACATGGTGCAGGAATACCTAGGGGCAAGGTCAGACTTGGACACCTTTCCCACCGAAAATCCTCTGGCTTACTGGGTCTTGAGGATGGATCACTGGCCAGAGCTTGCACAGTATGCAATTGAGCTACTGGCCTGTCCTGCATCCAGCGTTCTTTCGGAATGCACCTTCAGTGCTGCTGGTGGCTTTGTTACCGATCACAGGGTGCGCCTGTCCACCGAATCAGTTGATCGACTGACCTTCATCAAGATGAATCAGTCTTGGATCACCCACAGCTACCAAGCACCTGAAGCTGATGTAACAGAATAATTTTTTTTGAAATATCACATCCCTTCAAGACTGCCTATGCTGATGCTGAGTGACTGTCCTGTTATGTTGATTGTCTATCCTCTTCCTCCTCCGCTGATATGTTGGAAGAACATTTCTGGTTCTGGTTGATGCCATCAGCCCAATTTTTTTGCCCCTGTTTAACAGGGGCGTTTAAGTAAAATTTTTGATGCAATGCTTTGCAGCAGGGCTAATTCCTGCAATCAAACAAGAGTATATGGGAAAGGTTGCAGTGTGGTGGCACCAGCACCAGTGCCTAAGGCCCAATTTTTCTGCCCCTGTTTAACAGGGGCGTTTAATTACAATTTTTGATGCAATGCTTTGCAGCAGGGCTAATTCCTGCAATAAAACTAGAGTATATGGCAGAGGTTGCAGTGTGGTGGCACCAGCACCAGTGCCTAAGGCCCAATTTTTCTGCCCCTGTTTAACAGGGGCGTTTAATTAAAATTTTTGATGCAATGCTTTGCAGCAGGGCTAATTCCTGCAATAAAACTAGAGTATATGGCAGAGGTTGCAGTGTGGTGGCACCAGCACCAGTGCCTAAGGCCCAATTTTTCTGCCCCTGTTTAACAGGGGCGTTTAATTACAATTTTTGATGCAATGCTTTGCAGCAGGGATAATTCCTGCAATAAAACTAGAGTATATGGAAGAGGTTGCAGTGTGGTGGCACCAGCAGCAGTGCCTAAGGCCACATTTTTCTGCCCCTGTTTAACAGGGGCGTTTAAGTACAATTTTTGATGCAATGCTTTGCAGCAGGGCTAATTCTTGCAATAAAACTAGAGTATATGGAAGAGGTTGCAGTGTGGTGGCACCAGCAGCAGTGCCTAAGGCCAAATTTTTCTGCCCCTGTTTAACAGGGACATGTAATTACAATTCTTGATATAATATTTCACAGGAGGGCCCCTTCCTGTGCCCACCCAGAGTAACGGTGAGGACTTATAGTGTTGTGGCACCAGCACCACAACCACCAAAGGTCAATTTTTCTACCACTGTTCAACAATGGCATGTAATTACAATTCTTGATATAATCGTTCACAGCAGGGCGCTCCAGCGCCCACCAAGAGTCACTTTGAGGGCTTACAATGTTGTGGCAAAACCAACACCTTGTTCCGCCATTTCTGCAGAGCATATAGGGCAGGCCCCTACTTTCAAACATCCAATTTACAAACATCTCCTACTTGCAAACGCAAGGAGACAGCAGCAAGTGAGATGAAAAAAGATGGACGACAAAACAAATTATACAGGGGTGATAACCCTTCCCTATGTTTTCCAAAAAGCTTAAAAATAGTTTTTTTGACTGGAGCTACACTTTAAAAATGTACCAGTTGAAAATTACAAACAGATTCAACTTAACACAACAAACCTACACAGTCCCTGTCTTGTTTGCACCGCCTGTATACTGCTGTTCTGAGTATATAGGGCCTGGGGGCCACACGCATTTCCTTTTTTTAATATAGGTACAGGGTTCCCCTTAATATGCGTACAAGACCCAAATAGGCTGGTAATGGGCAGGGAGGGCTACCCATGCCATTTTTCTCAATGATTTTCAACCATATTGCAGGAACCGGATATAACATTAAAACCGCAAGCAGTTTTAAATGGTGTTATTTCCGTTTAATGTCATTTTGTGCAGGGACTGTTCTAAACACGGGAAACACGTGGCACTTCACAGGCATACTACAGACACCCCCCAGGCACCATATTTAAAGGAATATTTCACTTTTTTTTTCACTTTAATCGTCATTAAAATCAGTGCTCCCGCCAAAACGGCCATTTTTAAAAACATTTTAGGCATTGACCCATGTCCCCTGGGGCAGGAGCCAGGTCCCCAAACCCTTTTTAGGACAGTATCTTGCATATTAGCCGTTAAAATTAGCACTTTTCATTTCGAACGTTCGAGTCCCATAGACGTCAATGGGGTTCTAAAGTTCGTTCGAATTTGGGGTCCGTTCGAAAGTTGTGGTGCGAACCGAACCGGGGGGTGTTCGGCTCATCCCTAATCAAGTCACAGGCACATTGAAAGCAGTAATGTATTCAATAATGGGGGGGGGGACGAAGGGGGAGAGTTAGGAGGAGAGGGGGGGTAGGAAAGAGTCCAATGGGTGGGTAGACCAGATAGCTACATGTCTGCAAGGAAAGCATAGCCAACCATTGGACCTGGGGTACACTCATTTCCGGGAGGAGCCTATACCAGACTGAGGCATCCTCGAGGAAAGACATGTACAGGCGGGAGGGTAAGGAAGAACATCAAATAATCTCTAGGGGGGGGGCTGTAGGGAGTCCCGGATTAAGCTGGGAATGGTCCCATAAGTCCCAAACCCGGAAGAACCTAGGTAGTGTGTCATGAATAACAGCGGTAAGGTGCTCCATCCTACGGATCTGTTCCAGAGTTTGTAATATCTGTGGAAGTGTTGGCGGAGATCGCGACAGCCATCTTACTGGTATGGCCCGTCTCGCTGCCAGCAGAATATAGCCTAAAAGTTTCTGGACATTGGCTGGCAGGTCAGGAAAGGGTAGGCCTAACAGAAAGTGGATTGGGGTAAGAGGGAGGGTGGTGTCGGAAAGTTCTTGCAGATATACATGGACAGAGGACCAAAAAGGTTGGATAGCATAACATTCCCAGAAGATGTGAAAAAGAGATCCAACAGCCTTCCGACATCTCCAGCAGAGTGGGAAAACCCGGGGATCGTATTTATGTAGGAGCTGGGGGGTCCTGTACCAAAACATTAGGATTTTTAGATTGTCTCTTTTTGTTCTACACATCGAGACGATTTAGAGGCAGTCTCCCAAATTTTCAGCCATTGGGGGGTGGTAATGGTTTGGCCAAGAAGCCGAGACCATTTGTGCATATAGAGGTGACCTGGGCCAGAAAGAGAGGGAGAGGCCTGTAAATACTTGTAAATCTCAGAGATGAGTCTCGTTTGGTATGGACCTTGGGAGCAAAGAAGTTCAAAAGGGGTAGGGTTATTTAAGGTAAGGGTAGGGTTTTTGGAGCTAAAGTAATGTCTGATTTGAAGATAGGAGTAAAAAAAAACCCTTGGGGACCTGAAATTTACGTTGAATATCAGCAAAGGAAAGAAGCGAATGTGTAAGTGGATGTACCAGGTTACGAAGTTGGAAGACGCCCGCACGTGTCCAAGGCAGCATGCGCGGGTAAGACAGGCTGTCCGGAATGTCAGGGTTGAACAATACGTTTAATAAAGGTGAGCACGGAGAGGTCAGGGAGAAACGCTGGGCACACTTCTTCCATATAGAAAGAGTAAAGAGCATGGGGCGCAGGGATAGGTTCCTAAGTTGATGTATGGAAGTTTCCAATTCTGCCCAAATCATCGAGCAGGGGTGGACCGGAGTAGTAATGTTCATTTCAATGTCAGACCATACACTGGACGACATTCTATGCGACCATACTATAACCGGTTTCAAGTGTGTAGCAAAATAATATTTAAGGATGTTTGGGGCCCTCAGTCCACCTCTAGCTCTGGGAGTGAGCACTACGGAACTAGCTATCCTGTGGGCCTTATATCGCCATATAAAGTTAAGGAAGGACCTCTGAGTCGCTTTGAGTTGGGGCATTGGAACGGGGATCGGTAACGTTTCAAATAGGTATAAAAGTCGGGACATGATAGACATCTTCAGGACATTGATGCGACCCAAGAGAGAGATGGGATACGAGTCCCATTGTCGCAAGAGTTGGTCAATGTCCCGAAAGAGTGGTGGGAAGTTAGCATGATATAGGCTAGAGTAGGAAGAGGTAAGGTTAACCCCTAGGTATTTGAGGGAATCTGTACACCAATGATAAGCGTAGTTGCGCTGCAAAGGGACAAGGTCTGTGGGGGGAATAAGGATAGGTAGAGCTTCCGTCTTGGTAGTTTTGATTTTATATCCAGAGATTGAGCTAAATTGGTACAGGAGAGCATGGAGAGAGGGAAGGGAGGTGTGGGGTCTGGTTAAAGTTAGCAGAATATCATCAGCATATAGAGACAATTTATACTCTGTGTGGCGTAGTTGTACCCCTCGAATGTCAGGGTGATTGCGGATAGCCGCTGCCAGGGGTTCCAAACAGAGAATAAAAAGCAAGGGGGACAATGGACAGCCCTGCCTAGTGCCATTACTGAGGGAGAAGGATGGTGATAAATAGGAGGATAGCCGTACTTGCGAAGAGGGTCTGGAGTACAGTGCTCTCAGGGCATCGACAAAGGGACCCGCAATGCCAAAGTGAGAGAGCGTGGCAAACAGAAATGGCCAGCTGAGTCTATCGAACGCTTTTTGAGCGTCAAGGCTCAGTATTAGAGCTGGGCGGTTCGTTTTATTTAGTAAGTCAATCAAATCTACGGTACGTCTAGTATTGTCTCCCGCATGCCTAGCCAGTACGAAACCGACTTGGTCCTTATGGATGAGTTGCGGTATTAAACGGGACAACCTATTCGCCAAGATTTTGGTGAAAATCGGAATTTAGCAGCGCGCTAGGCCTGTAATTATCTGGGAGGGATGGGTCTTTACCCAGTTTCGGGATCACAGATACGTGGGCATGGAGAAACTGGGGGTCAGGAATGGTGCCTTTCAGTAAGGAAGAGAATAGGGAAAGAAGGTGTGGACTCAGAAACGGGAGGAAAGTTTTGTAGTAGGAGTAAGGTAGGCCATCAGGGCCAGGGGCTTTTTGAGTGGGAAGATTCTCCACTACTTCAGCTAATTCCTCAGGGGAGATAGAGGAGTTTAAAGACGGGAGGTGGTCAGGAGAAAGCTGGGGGAGGGGCAGTGATTCCACGAAGGAGGTAAACTTCTCCTGGGTGAAAGTGTATTGATCATCAGTGAGTAAACAGTTATACAGCTTATGATAAAAGTGGCCAAATGTTTTAGACATTGTGAGAGGGCAGTAAGTGGAGGAACCGTCGGGTTGTCTAAGGGAGTCAGGGTAGGCTTGGAAAGGTCTGGGTTTAAGTTTGTTTACTAAGATCCGGTGGGGCTTGTTAGAGTACTCGTAAAATTTCTGTTTTGAGAATAGGAGGGATTTGTCTATTTTCTGAATATCAAGTGATCTAAGGAGATTGCGTAAGTAGACAACAGTCCTAAGCCCTGACACCATGGGAGAAGAGAACAAACGGTCTTCGGCCTTGCGAAGCCTGAGAAGAGCTGAGGCTCTTTGGTATGTGGCGTCTTTTTTGAGTCGGGAGCTTATTGCAATACAATGCCCCCTGAGTACAGGTTTATGTGCCTCCCACAGAGTCGAGGGCTCGGAGACGGTGCCAGCGTTAAGCTCAAAATATTCAGTAAGGCATGTGGTCAATTGGGCTTTAGTCTCAGGGTTACGTAGAAGAGTCTCATTGAGCCGCCAGTGACATGTGCGGGGGAAGGCCGAGGATAGGGAGAGTTCTAAATTGACAGAGGAATGATCCGACCAGGGGACAGGATTAATTTCCGAGGATACTGCAGCTGTCAAGAGGGGTGTGGAGATGAAAAAATGGTCTAGTCTAGAGAAAAGTTTGTGAGGATGGGAGTAGAAAGTATAGTGTTTCTGAGTAGGATGTTTAATTCTCCATATGTCTAATAAACGTCGGGTTCTGATAAGTCTGCGAAACGATTTGGAGAGGGAGTCTACATTGGAGGGGGTCTTAGGGGGAAACAAAACATGTTTGTCTTTACCAGGGGACATGACCATATTAAAATCTCCACCAATCACTGTAAAAGGATGTGCATACTTATCTAACATGTCAAACACAGCACTGAGAAAGTGAACTTGACCAGAATTGGGAGCATATACATTTAGGATCGTGACAGGTTGAGACTGAAACATGCAATCCAGAATAATAAATCTGCCCTCGGGGTCCAGGTAAGAAGATTGGATTCGCAATCAGGATCGCCACGCCCGCCTTCCCAGACGGATCCGAAGCCAAAAAAGAGGTCGGAAATGCTTTGCTGGCAAATTTAAGGGAACCTCCAGGACGGAAGTGTGTCTCCTGGATCAATATCACGTCCGCCTTAGAAGCTTTAAACTCTTTCAGAGCCAACCACCTTTTCCGAACAGAGTTTAAAACTTTCACATTACAGGTAAAAAATTTCAACGACATATCAAAGGAGACTGGAGAGAGAGCATAGAAAGAAGCATAAAACAGTCAGTGGAGATTGAGTCCCAAGCGGTAGGGAGGAAGTGAATCACCGGAAAAAAGCTGTAGACAAATTTCAAAAACACTAAAAAAAACAAAAAAAGCAGCCTATGGGGAGACTGCATGGGCAGCAACCACAAAAAAGGGCAAAAAAAGGAAGAAAAACCAAAAATGAAAAAGACATCCGAGGAGAAGCCTGGAGAAAAACAACCTCCAGGAAGCCCAGGTCCGAGCCCGGGACCAAAACAGGGGTCACGAGGACCGCCTAGTGTGGGGGGGAGGGGAGCCCATAGGCCACCCCCCGCCTTCCATAGCTGGAAAAACTAATTCAGCCAACTTTCAAAAAGCGAGCATAGCAACTGTGTAATAATATAACAGTCAAAAGGCAATATATCAGAGTTGCAAACAGTAAAAAAAGAAAAAAAAGAGCAATAAACAGTGAACAGTGAACAGTGCACCCCGTGGGCGTCGGGGAGTAGGTATGGGGGATCCACCATGGTATAACGGCATGAGACTGCACCATGGAAAATCCAACAAGGCCCCATCTAAGGGGGTAGATAGGCTCAATCGCGTTCCGATGCAGTGTTCCTCAAGTCGGGGGTCTGAAGGAAGGCCTTCGTTGAGGGGTGAGGTTGGATCTAGAAGGCTTTGGTTGAACTGGGGTCCAGATCCGGGCAGGAAGTGCAGACGGCCGAGGTGTAGAGGGAAGTGGAGCAGGTACTTTTATTTTACAGGTGAATGGGTAGGGGTACATTGTACCTCATACTCATTCACATAGAGTGGGGGGCCGGTATCCGGGGGCTCCCTTATTAAAGGGGGCTCCCGGATTCCGATAAGCCCCCTGCCTGCAGACCCCGACAACCAACGGCCAGGGTTGTCGGGAAGAGACCCTTGTCCTCATCAACATGGGGACAAGGTGCTTTGGGGTGGGGGGGGGGGTGCGCGGCCCCCCCTTCCCCAAGGCACCCCCCCATGTTGAGGGCACGCGGCCTGGAACGGCTCAGGAGGGGGGGGGGCGCTCGCTCGCCCCCCTTTCCTGGCCGGCCGGGTAGCGTGCTCGGACAAGGGTCTGTTGTGGACTTGGGGGGGACCCCCACGCCGATTTTTTTCGGCGTTGGGGTTCCCCTTTAAGTCCATACCAGGCGGCGGGGCCAGCGACGTCTCCTTCGCGGGCCCCGCCTACCTGGAGACGCGCTCGAAATGAGCGGACTTTCCTCCGCGTGTGTGGGCGAGTCCGTTCATTTCAAAAGTAGGGCGGATAGTATGGCGGACTTAGTACGCCGTATTAGTCTGCTCAAAAAGTGGTGTGTGTGGTCAAGTCCGTTCATTCGAAAGTATGACGGACTGTCCGTCGGATTGTCTGACGGACTAAGTTGGCCAGACAGTCCGCCCCGTGTGTACACGGCTTTACTGTCAAAGTAGTGGAACCGAACCACCACGTCCCTTGGGTTTGCACCTGCAGGGGGTTTAGGCGCCAGTGATCTATGGGCCCTGTCTAATCGCCAATCAATATCTGGAACTTGGGGGGCCACCACGTTAAACAAGCTTAGAAGATAGGAGCGGAGATCCCTGTCCTCCACTACTTCGGGGATGCCTCTGATCCGCAGGTTCTGCCTGCGTTCACGATTCTCGAGGTCTTCTTGTTGCGTTTGGAGTTGAGAAACAGAGTGTTTAACAGCGGCGTTATCTTCCTCTAACACTTGAACATATTGGACCAGTTCATCAAATTTAGTCTCTAGGGTGTCTGTTCGGCCGCCTAGTTGGTCAATCTCACCCCTCAGCTCCAAGTTTCCCAATTTCCTGAGTTATGGAGTGAGTGATAGCTTTGAGCAGGGATTGGAGCTTAGCATCCAGGACATCTGCCTTCAGCAAAGTGGGGGATCCCTGGTCTAGGGTGGGTGAAGGAGCATCCGGGTAGTTGAAATCTGGTTCACGGCGAATTTGAGGGTCTGATGCAGGGTCTCCCTCCGGTTGGGAGGAGGGGATGGATTTGTGTAGATAACGGTCCATGGTGGATGAAGTTTGGGGGAGAAGTACAGAGGCGTAGGACTTTCTTTGGTCTCCTATCTTCCCCATGGGGTGCACGGCTGGACTGAGTGGGTGAGGACATGGTTGTCATGGTAGAGGGGTTCTCACATGGTCTGGCAGTCAATAGGCCTGGACAAGTAGGCACAGGAGTTGAAGGGGGGGCAGGGGAGATACAGGGAGATCCGGGGGGGGGTGGGGGCAAAACAGTCAGCCCAGGTGGACGTGGGGGGAAGCAGGGGCACAGAGGGGGATGAAGGGGGGGGGGGTAGTTGCAGAAAGGTACCTGTTGAGGTAGCAGAAACACTGTGCTGCGTATCGGTGAGTCCAGATGGAGGTCAATCACAGTGGAGGAGAGCAGTTCGGTATCCACCAGGGACCTCCGGCAGATGGGGGGTGAGGATGGGTGCAGACCTCCATAACAGCATCTGCCAGCACCTCCGCTGGGTAGGTGGATTGTATAGGCCTGAGGCCTAAAGATGGTGGCCGGCCTCGCGTGGAAGGGGCTCCGCAGTAGGCCTCAGCGCGGTCGGATCTTCCGGAGGCGTTTCAGGCCACCTCCGCTAGTTGTCTCTACCCCCGAAGGCCGTGAGGGGATGTCAGCCGCGCTGCAGAAGACCTTGGATGGCGCGGAGGTCCGGGGATGTAATAGGCCCCAAGATGGCCGCGGCGGTCCGGTGGACAGGAGTAGGCCGCGAGCCTGGATGGGGCTCGAGCGGCCGGTAAAAAATACAAAAAACCCCCCGGGATGGTGCGGGAGGGTTCCGGCACCCAGCGGGGGGAGTCCAGGGCTCTCTCCCCGCTCGGATCGTCCCGATGTCGGTGGATGAAGCGGCGGCTGTATCGGAGCTCTGGCACAGCACCAGCTGCTGGCTTTTAAAATATGGACACTTACCCCTTCAGTGTGCCCGCGATGTTGGCACCCAAAGCCGATCTGTTGATCAGCTCTCGGGTGCTGCCGTCACCACCTTCGGTGTGGGAATCAGGAAGTGAACTGTCAATGCAGATTCTGCGGCTATCTATGCCTGGAAGTGGGTGCAGATACCTGTATTGTACCCCCCTCCCCCCTGAAAGGTGCCAATTGTGGCACCGGAGGGGGGGGGGGGTCTCATGAGCTGAAGTTCCACTTTAGGGTGGAACTCCACTTTAAGTGGTTAATCAAAAAAAGATCATTTTGAAAAAAAAAACACAAAAATGTTTACTTTCTGCTACAAATACTAAATAAAAAAAATTAAAAAATCAAATGTATTCATCAATTTAGGCCAATATATATTCTGCTACATATTCTTGGTAAAACAATCACAATAAGAGCATATTGATTGGTTTGCACAAAAGTTATAGCCTTTACAAATGATGGGATATTTTTATCATAATTGTTTTTTTACTAGTAAGGGCGGCATAGAGTGACTTATAGCGGGACTGCGATATTGCGATGGATAAATTGGACACCTAAATGACACTTTTGACACTTTTTAGGGACCCGGTAACACTAATACAGTGTTCAGTGCTAAAAAATATGCACTGTTACTGTATTAATGACAATGGCTGGGAAGGGGTTAACATCAGGGGCGATCAAAGAGTTAACAGTGTGCCTCAATTGTGCTTGCTCACTGTCGGGGAGGTGCTTTGACTAGGGGAAGGAAAGATCTGTGTTCCTGCTTAGAAGAAACACAGGATCAGTGCCTTCTCTTCTGTCAGAACGACAATCTGCCTTGTTTACATAGGTAGCTTGTCTTTCTGCCTGTGTCTTGTGTAATCAGTGGATGCCAGTGGACATCGAGTGCAGGAGCGAGTCACAGTAGGAGCAAATCGCCGGCACCATGTTTGTGCGCCCCAGACCCAAAAGTGTTATATCACATACTAGGTAAATGGTCTGGCACAGACTGGCCACCCTGCCACAGTATATCTATGGTGGGCGGTCCACAAGTGGTTAAAGTAGAACTTTAGGAAAACAAATTGCACAAATTAAATATACTGTATATAAACCATTTTGCCTGTGTGATATTAGGAAATTCAGCTCAGTGGTAGCAGCATTTGTAGTAAAGCCATGCCAGTGTGAACTTTGGTTTTAAAGCATGCAAGCCCACTTTTATTAAACAAATGTAACCATTTGCCAACCAGTCGCCATAGTTATACTGCGGCAGGTCTATTGCGCAAATCGCCGTAGGTGTACATCGCATCGTGCAATAGATACAGTGGGGGCATGCACGGTGCCGGAGCTGATGCTCGTGGCCAGTAGCCGCGATGTCCGCCGGCCACCTGTGATCGCTCCACAGAATGTCAGAACCGGGATCTGTCAATGTAAGCAAACAGATCCCCATTCTGTCAGGGGAGTACAGAGTGATCGTCTGTTCCTAATAATCTGAAACAGTGATCTCTCTGTACTCCCTGTCAGTCAACTCCCCCACAGTTAGAAACACCTCCCTAGGGCACATTTGACCACTTGATTGCCCCCTAGTGTTAACCCCTTCCCTGCCAGTATTATTTATACGGTAATCAGTGCATTTATATATCAATATTTGCTGCAAAAATGTCACTGGTCCCAAAAACACTGTCAAAAGTATCCGATCTGTCAGCTGAAATCTCGCAGTCCCGCTAAAAATCGCTGATCACTGCCATTACAAGTATAAAAAAAAAAAAAAAAAAAAAAAAATGGCAGAAATATATCCCCTATTTTGTAGACGCTATAAACGAATGAAGAAATTCTTTTATGTATTTATTTATTTTGGACATCTATTATAGCAAAAAGTTAAAAATAATGTTTTTTTCTCAAAATTTAAAATTTTTTGTTTTATAGCGCAAAAAATAAAAACTGCACAGGTGATCAAATACCACAAAAGAAAGCTCTATTTGTGAGGGAAAAAAAGGACATAGATTTTGTTTGGGTACGTCACACAACCGCATCATTGTCAGTAAAAGCGGCGCAGTGCGGTATCGCAAAAATGGCCTGGTCATTAAGGGGGTAAAGAAAAGTTTGAAACAGAACATTTTTAAACCCGTGCAGGGGATTTTCACAAGCAAAACCGATAACAGAAAATGCTGAGCCACTTGGCTCCCTCCTCAGCTGCACCACTGTTCTTTTCACTGGTCCTTCAGACTGCCTTACCCATCTCTCTTGGCACTCTCACCCTTTTAGTTGCAGTAGTCCCTGGCCTCTTAATAGGGTTTTTATTTCTCATTCCTCTGAGACTTACAGACTCCCTCAGTCCCCTGGACTCGTCTGGTAGCCTCAGCTCTTCCAGTCCACCAGACTCACGTAGCTCTCTCAGTCCTGTGGGTAAGGAATCTCTCCTCCAACATGGAGTGCTGTTTCTTGAGTAGAGCACCTATCAGTACCCATCAGTGCCCATCAGTGCAGCATTTCAGTGCCCATCGGTGTTGCCTATCAGTGCTGCTTCATCAGTGTCATCAGTGCAGCTTATCAGGACCTATCAGTGCCGCTGCACCAGTGCCCAGCAGTGCAGCTAATCAGTGCCCTTCAGTGCAGCCTTATCAGTGCCAATCAATCTCATCAGTCCAGTCTATCAGTGCCCATCAGTGAAGAAGACAATTACTTATTTTGCAAAATAACATAAACGAAGAAAAATAAATATTATTTCCAAAAATGTCATGACTTTTTAATTTTTTTAACTACTATAGAGTAGTATAGAGAGAATAGAGAGCGATTGTCTGTTCCTAGTGATTTGAAACAGCGATCTCTCTGTACTCCCAGTCAGTCCACTCCACCCCACAGTTAGAAACACCTCCCTAGGACACACTTAACCCTATGATCACCCCCTAGTGTTAACCCCTTCCCTGCCAGTGTCATTAATACAGTAATCAGTGGCTATTTTTAGTTTTAATCATGGTAATAATGTCACTGGTCCCAAAAAAAGGTGCCAAAAGTATCTGATCTGTCTGCTGCAATGTCGTAGTCCTGCTAAAAATCACTGATGCCATAAATCTATCCCCTATTTTGTAGATGCTCCAACCTTTGTGCAAACCAATCAATATAAGCTTATTGGGACTTACTTTTTTTACCAAAAATATGTAGCAGAATATATATTGGCCTAAATTGATGAAAATGTTTTTTTTTTGGATATGTGATGGCAAAAATGAATATTGTTTTTTTTTTCAAAATTGTTGGTCTTTTTTGTTTATAGCACAAAAAAATAATAAGGTGAGTGACCACTTCAATACAGGGCATTTTCACCCCCTTCCTGCCCAGGCCAATTTTCAGCTTTCAGGGCTGTCATGCTTTGAATGACAATTGAGCGGTAATACAACACTGTACCCATATGACATTTTGATAATTTTTTTCCCAAAAATAGAGATTTCTTTTGGTGGCATTTGATCACCTCTGCGGTTTTTATTTTTTGCGCTATAAAAAAAAGACTGACAATTTTGAAAAAAAACACACTACATTTTACTTTTTGCTATAATAAATATCCCAATTAAAAAAACAAAAACAAAAAAAAACATATTTCTTCCTCAGTTTAGGCCAATATGTATTCCTCTTCATACTTTTGGTAAAAAAAAAAAAAACGTAATAAGCGTGTACTGATTGGATGGCGCAAAAGTTATAGCACCAACGAAATAGGGGATAGATTTATGCCATTTTTTTACCTTTTTTTTTTTTTTTTTTTTTACTAGTAATGGTGGTGATCTGCGTTTTTTGATCGGACAGTTTTGACACTATTTTGGGACCATTCACATTTATACAGTGAACAGTGCTATAAAAATTAATTAATTACTATATAAATGTCACTGGCAGGGATGGGGTTTACACTAGAGGGCGATCAAGGGGTTAACTGTGTTACCTAGGGAATGATTCTAACTGTGGGGGGAGAGGACAGACTAGGGGAGGTGACCAATCAGTGTTCCTCTGTACTGGGAACACACAATCGTTCTCCTCTCCCCTGACAGGACTTAGATGTCAGCTCTGGCTTAGCTCTTCCTTATCTCTGCTGGCTGCTCAGCTGTTGGCTAATTGCCAGCTCTCATCTCTTTCTACAATCACCCAGCTGTTCCTGATCCTACTAATCTGACCTGCCTACTTAAAGCTGTCCAGCTCACTTCATCTCTGCCTTCGCCATGGTCACATCACAAGAAACCATCTCTTGCGGTTCTTTTTAAAGACTGGCTTGCTGACATCCCTTCTGGCTCCTTATCCTGCTTGCTGTTACTCCACTTGGATCCCTGACTTCTGGTCTGGCTGATTACCCAATCTGGTTATTGAACTCTGGACTGGCTGACTACTCGATCCGGTTACTGGCTATGCTTTGACTACACTTACTCTATTTACCTTTTTATTTTTTATATGATTTATTTGTACTTCTGTCTCGGTCTGGTTCATGGTTTCTGACATTAGATCTGTGTGTTTACACACACAGATCCACATCCCTGCTCTGTGACCGGCAATTGCGGGCACCTGGCGGACATTGCAGCCGCCAGGCACACGCATCAGCTCCAGAGTGACGTGGTGGGTGCATGCACACCCCCTTGCGGCTGGGAAGCAGAGAATGTCATATGATGGCCATCCAGGATGAGAGAGACACCTTGCGGCCATCATTTAACTATACGTGGGATGGGATTTGTGGGGAAAAAAAATTGGGTACAGTGTCAGTTAAAGTAACGCAGTGAGGTATCGCAAAAAATGGCCTGGTCAATAAGGGGGTAAGTCCTTCCGGAGCTGAAGTGGTTAACAAAAAATAACCCCCCCCCCCCCCCAAAAAAAAATAGAAAAATTTCAGATGGGTACAGTTTTGCATGACCATGCAATTGTCATTCAAAGTGTGACAGCACTGAAAGCTGAAAATTGCCCTGGGCAGGAAGGAGTTGAAAGTGCCCAGTAGGCAAGTGGATAAATTCTACTATTTCATTTTAGTGGTGGCTCTAACAATTTCTGTGTCTTTAAAAATGTAAATAAAGGATTATTGTATTTAACACTACTTCCTCTTAAAATGTGACATACTTTTTAAATTTTCCTGTGACATAATTATTTTCAGGAATAAAATCTGAATTAAATCTCAGATTTAGAAAATAGCTTCTTAATCTCTGGCTCATGACTTAGAACCTAGGTACATATCCTATGGGTTTAAGCCTCAATTGAGATGCTATAATACATGATTAGGATTTAAATAAGTTCTACTGAAGTGTACTCAGCAAACCTTTTAAAATTCTCCAAACCAATAACAATTGATTGTATGGAGTACCAGAAAATAGTACAATGGCACTTGAGTCCACAACATAGTGAAGCAATATGATAGCTTGCATGTCATTCGATGATGTCTGATGGAAATGAAATGTGTTGTTTTAATATTACAATCTATAATTACCAAAGCAAAATATACAATATTTAAATAACTGTAAAATATTTTAGCAGACAGCTATTTAATTTAAATGAGATTAATGTTTGATGGTACATGAAATTTATCGGGGTTTAATTTGTAGAAGGACAGAAGAGAGAAAAGAAATGTCTCCATATACAGAAAGTTCTATTAAGTTTTCAATTCATAAAAGCAACAAAATCTGAATAATTGGCCACTAATAATAAAGTAGAGCAATGGACTCCCAATGGAAAAGTGTGCCACAGCACCTAAATATCTACTCTTATGCCGTGTACACATGATCGGAATTCTAGTCGGAAAAGCTCTGATGGTTTTCCCAATGGAATTCCGCTCAAACTGTCTTGCCTACACACGGTCACACCAAATTTCGACCGTCAAGAATGCAGTGACGTACAACACGTACGACGGGACTAGAAAAAGCAAGTTCAATACCTAGTAGCCAATAGCTTCCATCTCGTAGTTGAATCTGAGCATGTGTGATTTTTGGCTTGTCGGAATTGCATACACACGATCGGAATTTCCGATAGAAAGTGTTTCCATTGGGAAAATTGAGAACATGCTATCAATTTTTTGCTGGCGGGAATTCAGTCAGCTACATTTCGATGGAGCATACACACGGTCGCATTTTCCGATGAAAAGCTCTCATCGGTCTTTTTCTGGGCGGAATTCCGATCGTGTGTATGCGGCATTACAGTTTTCTTTTAGGCTGGCCACACACTAGCAGATTTTCTAATGAACACTTTAACAAACATTTGTATGGAAATTCTCATAAGTACATTAACCATTTCTGCCCCAGAAGCATCCCCCCCCCTCACCAGAGCACTTTTTGCGATACGGCACTGCGTTGCTTTAACTGACAATTGCGTGGTTGTGCAACATTGCACCGAAATAGCTTTCTTTTGGTGGTATTTGATTGCCTGTGCAGTTTTTATTTTTTGCGCTATCAACAAAAAAAGAGTGACAATTTTGAAAAAAAAAGCAATATTTTTACTTTTTGCTATTATAAATACCCCCCCAAAAAACGACTTTCTTTCTCAGTTTAGACTGATATGTATTCTGCTACATATTTTTGGTAAAATAAAAATAAAAAAAATAACAATAAGCGTATATAGATTGGTTTGCACAAAGTTATAGCGTCTACAAAATAGGGGATAGATTTATGGCATTTTTGGCAGACACATCGGACACTTTTGACTCCATTTTGGGACCATTGTCATTTATACAGCGATCAGTGCTATACAAATGCACTGATTACAGGGTAAATTACACTGGCAGGGAAGGAGTTAAACACTAGGGGGCAATCAAGGGGTTAAGTGTGTCCTATGGAGTGATTCTAACTGTGGGGGGGTGGGCTACTACGAACATGACAGTGATTACTGCTCCTGATCACAGGAAGCAGTAGATCTCTGTCATGTCACTAGGCAGAACAAATGTTTGTTTACAAAGTCATCTCCCCGTTCTCCGTGAAACAATCGTGGGCTCTGGCAGACATCAAGTCTGCGGGACCCGCTGGCACGATCACGGAGTTCGCGGCGCGTGCAAACATTGTCGCGTTTTAAAAGGGACGTACCTGTACGCCTATTTGTCCAGCCGTGCCACTGTGCCAACGTACACTGCGCTGGTCGGCATGTGGTTAAAGGACATGATGACAGTCTTTCGAAAGAAAAAAAAGTTTGCTTTTAACATTTTAATTTTGAGATAAAACGGAAAATTCCTATCAAAATACTTACCGTAATTTTCCTTTCCTGATGGACTCCATGGCAGCAACGTGTGGGTTAAGTCCCGCCTCCACTACCCTATAGGACACTACTCCCATAAATCTTTGCTCCCCGCCCATGGCCGTGTTCGATAACTAGCCTACTCCAGCCATTTTGGGAGGGAACTCCTGCTGCCATGGAGTCCATCAGGAAAGGAAAATTACGGTAAGTATTTTGATAGGAATTTTCCGTTTTCCTGACAGACTCCATGGCAGCAACGTGTGGGAAATAACTCGCCAAACACACTCGGGTGGGCAAAAAATGCTGAACAAAAAATGTATTTAACACTGTCCACCGACAGCACCTTTAAGCCAAAATCAACAGAAGATAGACTGGCAGGTTCAACACAATAGTGAGCCATAAATGTATGAATGGATGACCAAGAGGCAGCCCTGCAGATAACCTCAGGAGCCACATGACGTGAAGCTGCCCAAGAAGTAGAGAGACTTCTCGTGGAATGCGCCGTAACCGCCTCAGGAGGAGCCAAGCCCTTCTCATTATAAGCCCACTGGATCGCCTGAACCACCCACGTGGAGATGGATCTGACCGAAGCCCTAAGGCCTTTGCTTTTACCATGAAAAAGAACAAAAAGATAATCTGATTGCCGGAAAGAAGCTGTCGCCTCCAGGTATCGTTTCAAGATAACTCCCATGTCGAGAGGATGAAGATCCTGATTCCCAGCCGAATGAAAGGTAGGAAGGGTAATGTCCTGATTTTCGTGAAAGACTGAGGTAACCTTTGGGTTCGAACCCAGCATTGGCACTAGGACCACTCTGTCAGGGAAGAATGTGAGGAAAGGTTCCTTTGACCCTAAAGACTGAATCTCAGAGACTCTTTTTGCTGAGGATATGGCCACCAAAAAAGATGTCATTAGGGACAATTCTTTGACTGAAAGTGTTCTGTCCAGATGAGAGAAGAAGTCGAGAACTAGCGGTAAATCCCACTTGGGGAACCTAGGTTTCCTCTGTGGTCTAAGTCTAATCGCTCCTTTAAAAAATTGCTGAACCAATGGATGTTTAGCCCAGGATACTCCAGAAAAGGCCGAGATTGCCGAGACTTGCACACGAAGAGCGCTGACAGATAGGGGAATGTCCAGTCCGGACTGTAAGAAACCGAGAACATCCTGAACCGTCAAACTACCACTGGAGCAAGACCTGGAAGACAAGTGACTTGTGAATCTAGACCAAATCCTCTCATATACCTGGTTGGTACCTTTCCTCCTTGCACTCATGAGAGTAGGAATGGCCTCCTTTGGGCAACCCAGAGCCTCTAACCTTCCCCTCTCAAAAACCAGACCCTCAGACATAGGTGGGCTGGACAGGGATGGAGCTTCGAGCCCTGGGATAGAAGATCGGGTCTGAGAGGTAAGGGAATCGAATCTCTGACACTGAGGAGCATTAGAAGCGGAAACCATGGCCTGTTGGGCCAATAAGGTATTACAGCTATCACCTCTACTGCTTCTGTTTTGAGTCTCCGCAGGAACTGCAGAATAATAGGAGTTGGAGGAAAGGCGTAAGCTTTGTTGAACCACTATCGATCCGTCAGCGCATCCACTCCGTAGGCCTGAGGATCTCGAAACCTGGAATAATACCTCGCCAGTTTCTTGTTGCAAGGGGAAGCAAATAGGTCGACCTCTGGGGAGAACCACAACGTTAGAATCCACCTGAAAACTTCTTTGTGAAGGGACCATTCGTTGTTGTCCAGATTGACCCGAGACAGAAAATCCGCTTGGACGTTCTGCGTTCCTGGAACATAAGTTGCTGTAATGTTGACCAGGTTCTTCTGAGCCCAAGACATGATTGGCTCTACCTCCTGAAGAAGGGACAGACTCCGAGTACCTCCTTGTCTCCTTATATATGCCACTGCTGTAGTGTTGTCTAGTCTGAGTAGGACCGAGGTTCCTAAGACCAGATGCCGAAAGGCTAGGAGCGCCTGGAAGGCTGCCCTCAATTCTAGAATATTCGACACCATCCTCCTGGAAGGAAAGTCCCAGGTGCCCTGTGCTACTTCCTTCAAACAGTGGGCGCCCCAGCCCCTGTTGCTGGCATCCGAAGTTATTGTCACCCATGAGATGGGGAGAATGGAATGGCAATTGAATAGGTTCTCCTTCCGAAGCCACCAGAGCAGAGAGATTCTCATTGAAGATGTGATCCGGATAGGTTGCATCTTGTTGCCCAGCCATTGGTGAAGAAACCCCTTTTGGAACGGTCTCATCTTCCATTGGGCCCACTTCACCATTGGAATCGTGGCCACCATGGTGCCAATAATCCTCAGGCACTGAAGAGCCGGAAGATGGGAGGCTGAGAGGGCCGGACGAATTCTGTCTCTAATTACCACTACTTTCTCTTCGGGTAAAGAGATGGTACCCCTCACTGTGTTGAAGAGTGCGCCTAGGAACACCAGAAACTGGGAGGGAATTAACTGACTCTTTTCTAGATTCAGGATCCAACCGAACTCTTGAAGAGTGGAGATAACCTGACCCTTGTGCAGTAACAGACGGTCTCTGTCCTGGGCTAGCAGCAGAAGATCGTCCAAATAGTGGTAAAGACGAATTCCCTTGGTTCTCAATAGAGCCACTACGGCCAACAACACCTTTGAGAACACTCGGGGGGACGTTGAAAGTCCGAACGGGAGACACACGAACTGGAGATGTAGTTTTCCTACTGAAAATCGCAGAAACTGCTGAAAATCTTCTGCCACAGGGACATGAAAGTAAGCGTCCTTTAGGTCTATTGAAATCATCCAGTCTCCTGACTGGACTGACTGTTGTATTGTAGACAAGGTTTCCATCTTGAACCTTTCCCTCTTGATAAAACGATTCAGATGTGTAAGGTCTATAACTGGTCTCCAAGAACCGTTTTTCTTCTGGACCATAAAAAGAGGGGAATAAATTCCTCTCCCTCGTTGATCGTCTGGCACGGGTACGGCAGCGCCTTGAGCCAATAAAGATTTCACGTAGGCCAACAAGATCTGCCTTTTTTCTTCTGTGGCTGGAAATGAAGTGGGAACATACTTTAGTCTTGGAGACCTGCAGAAGGTCCAAGAATGGCCTGAAGAGACCGTTCTGACGGTCCAGAGGTCCCGGATTGAGGCCGCCCAGACATGCCGAAAATGTAGAAGACGAGCCCCCACCTGGCCTATCTGAGTGGGCCCAATCTCAAAAAGATTTGGTTGGTTCCCTCTCTCCTGACGCACTGCTCTTGGCGGATTTCTTAAAGGATGACTGCCTTGATTTCCATGATCTGGAATATTCCCGACCCGGTTTATAGCTACGGGCCTCCCTGGCCTGCTCTTGATACTGCTTTTTTAGGAAAAAATCTCCTCTGGCTTTTTAAGCGTCTATCCTGGGGAAGAAACCCCGACTTACCACCAGTGGCCCGGGTTATGGCATTATCCAATTTATTCCCAAAAAGAGAAGAACCCTCGAAGGGGATACGGCACCACACCTGTTTAGATGCTGGATCAGCCAGCCAGGGACGAAGCCAAAGGGCCCGTTTGGCGGTTACAGCTGAAAGCATGACCCAGGACAGAAGGCGGATGATGTCAATCGAAGCCTCCCCCAGAAAAGCCGAAGCAAGCCGCAACTCCTGGATAGGAGAGTTTTTAGCGACTTCATCCGAAATGTTTCTGAGAGTATCATCCACACCGTCCGTCCAGACTTCCATGGCTTTGGACATTGCCGCTAAAGCCAATGCTGGCTTGCATGCCATACCAGCAGTGAGGTAGACTCTCTTTAAATCGGAATCAATCCGCCTATCTAAGGCATCCTTGAAAGAAACTGTATCCTCCAATGGAAGGGTCACATGTTTAACTAATCTCATCACCGCTGCATCCACGAGTGGAGCGGATTCCAGATACTTGACCTCATCCTCCTTAAAGGGATATAACCTTAGGACTTTTGAGAGCATACTATTCTTTTTCTCAACTTTACTCCATTCATCCGTGATGACCTCACCAAGTTCAGACAGGAATGGAAAGTTAAGACGCTCCCTTTTAAGTTGCTTGAAATACTTCCTTTGTTTGGAAGGATTAGCCACCTCATCTTCCCAGTTCAAAGCCTCTCTGATGGCCTTCACCAAGGGAGAAAGTAAGGCAAAGTCAAACCCTACACAGGGGCTATCTTCCTCAGATTCACTGTCTGAAGCAGCAGCTGAATGGTGGCTTGTTAAAGAGGACTCCCAAAGCTCTTGAGCATGCGAATCCCTGACTGGAGACTGAGGTGATTCTGACTGAGGCACAGGGGTCTGATTGGCCCCGATCCCCTTGAGGGATTCTTTCACCACTTTTTCCACAAGGGATCTTAGTTGCTGGTCCGTACCCCCTCTCTCACTAGAGGCTTTGGAAAAGCAGAGGTCACACAGGGATTTCCCAATAGGAACTTGCGATCTGCATCCCCAGCAAGTATTAATAACAGAGTGGCTGGAATGAGCCCTGGAGGAGCGAGATCGATCCTCGCTACGGCGCCCAGATCTTGAGGGTGAGCCGTGATGTTTAGACTTAGAATATGAGTGCCGGTGGTAAGACTTAGAAGAATCGCTTCCTCTGTGCGTTGAGCTGCGTTGCTGTGTTGATCTAGATGGGCTAAGACAGAGATAGAAGAGACATACAGATAAGGAAAGATAACACACTGACTAATACCGGACCACTCCCCCCCCCCTTACTTCCTCCCCAGACAGTACCTATTATGAGAGGGCTGGCCACATACAGGCGGAGGTGAGTCCATATCTCTAGGGGTTTCCATAAATGCTGCAAAGACATATAAGTAAGGCTGAGGGCATCAAACACACACACGCCCACCCCCTTCTTCCCAGAAGGCCACCTACCTCCACAGCAGAAAACCTAGACAAGGGGAAGTCACGAAATAACCTGCAAGCATTCCCAAAGCCTGCAGGCTATTTTCTAAGTTTAAATAAGGCACCTTAATGACGTCATCACCGCGTCCTGTGTACCGCTACTGCGCATGCGAGAATAGCGTCATCCCGCCGCCACCGCGCACGCGCGAACCAAGCCTCGATCCTGTGCTGTACGCGCGCATGCGCAGAACGAACGTACCGACGAAGACCCGGAAGTGAGCACCGGCGGAACGCAGGCTAATCCGACCGTCACGCCTATACCCACATACACAGACACAGAAAACGAACGGAAAATGAAGGAGAAACGACAAGAAAATAAACACAAACTGCTGCCATGGAAAAGAGGAACAATCTTACCGCTCCCACACGATCGTCTCCGGGCCGAAGGTAAGCACAATACATACCGGACTTCTCAGGGCAAAATAGGTCACCTGCTATTTAGCTGGGCTATCCGACCAAGTGCGCAGCCTGCCTGCCAGTGGCTAGGCTTCTGGCTTCCTCCAGCGCTTATATCCAATGCCCACTCCATACCCCGCTAGTAGCTAGGGCTTAACGGAGTCATGCGACAATTCCATCCAGTTGCAATTCGGCCAAACCAACAATGGAACCGTGTGGGAGCAATCTTCAGGTAGAAAGACCATAACGTCTGGTCCTACGGAGGAGGACAAAAAAAGAACACGGCCATGGGCGGGGAGCAAAGATTTATGGGAGTAGTGTCCTATAGGGTAGTGGAGGCGGGACTTAACCCACACGTTGCTGCCATGGAGTCTGTCAGGAAATGAACTTTACAAAATGTTTTTACACCCTGCTCCTTCAAATTCTCTCATCATAACGGCTAGAAAATGTAAAAATCAATAAATGTTCTTGGAATTAACATTTTTAAATTCAATTCTACTAGCATATGGCCAGCTTCTGTGCTGCTGCAAGGCTCCCAAAATACCTGTTGAGTCTGCCAGTAAGCATCATGTTTAATCTTGTCAAATTTTGCACTAATACACTGTAGCTTCTTTTATGCAGGATCTAATGCATAAAAGATCTAATCTAAATATAATATATATATATATATATATATATATATATATATATATATATATATATATATATATATATATATATATATATATATATATAAACATACCTTCACCTAAAGTGTCATTAATGCCACATTATTAAAAACTATCAATAAATACTGTGCTGTTCATACTCACTGTGGGATTCAATTTCTGTATTATTAAAAAAACCTGGTTGATCTTGCTTCCCTTTATCTCCCCCTTCTGTCCATGTCCCCACTGCAGCTGGGGATTTTGCAGAGCAGTGCTGGCAGCTAGTGTGCATGCTCAGTTTTCAGTGTATTTTCAATCCTGAGCCCATGTGACTATAGAGCCACACATGTGAGTGTATACACAGTGGTATATGACAGTCCACTTCCTCCATCTTCCTTATACCCGCTAACCAGCTTAGCAAAATAGGGGCAGGGTATTACATCTTAATTGATGGTAGAATCATTCTAAGACACAGGCTGGAGGGGCGTGACACAGCCTGTGACTGGCAGAAATCTACCCACACCAAGTTATTGCCAACAAACAATAATGATTTACCATATTTATTGGCATATAACACATACTTTTGCAAATATTGTGTGCATGTTGTATGACGATACTTCAATTTTGGCTGCCTCGGAGGGGACAGGGAGGGGGGCGGGATGAGTGCCGTCAGATTATATACAGAGAGAATCTCCTGTTTACTCAGCGGCCTCTGTAATAGGAAGTCCTGTCTCCTGGACCGGCATTGGACCACTGTCTACCATAGGAGTAGGGTTGCCACCTTTTCTTCCAGCCAAACCCGAACATTTTAGCAACCTTTGGGTGACCCAAGGAGAGTAGTCATGTGGTGCATATAGCGTTCTGCAGCAAACGGTGTTTGTGGCCAAATTGCTATTGCTGACATAACCACTCTGCCCCCCAATGATGCCAAACCTGCCCCATACAGACACCCGCAGCGCTTGGATGGCAACAGATTTGTGTGTGACTATCTTGGTTACTTGGGGAGCCATAGCCCGGTCTGAATAATGTAACCGGGTTTCAGCACGCCTGAAATTCGAACACATGATTAAAATCCCGAACTATCTGGGTGGATCCCGGACAGGTGGCAACCCTACATAGGAGACGAGACTTTGTATTAAATAGGCAGTCGAGTACACAGATTCTTGCTGTATATAATTTGTCGGCCCTCGTCCCCTTCCCCCTCCTTGTCCCCTCCAAGGCAGCAGTAATCTGTTGTTAGGCTGCATAAATGAGAATGGTGAGACTGCATTAATGGCAATGTTGAGGCTGCAGATGGACATTAATCAGGCTGCAGATGGGCACTGACTCTTGTTTTGCTTCAAAGTACATTATTTAAAATTTAAGTTTTTTCCCAAAACTTCCCAATTAAAGTGAAGGTACATCGATAAATACGGCCATTTTAAATATATATTTGTACGACAATTTAAAACAGTTTATTAATATTAATTATTTATTTTTACTATGTATCTTAAAGGCTGTTTTTTTTATCTTGAACATGTAACCAGTAGCAGAGGATTAAAAGCCTCTCCTACCACTATTTCCCTACAGAGAGGCTGGAAAAGAGCTGGGTCATGTGACAGCTGTATATCGATTGGGAAAAATTGTACTTCGATTTTTTTTTTTTATTATTAAATTAATTAAATGCCATTATCAGAAAGAGGGATAATGTAAATTAAAAAGGTGTTTGTTTAATATTACGTCAATTTTAGCACTAAATCAGGCATTTTATTAGAAGTTAAATTGGCCATTTTAACCACTTCAGCCCCTTCCTGACCAGAGCACTTTTTGCCATTCGGCACTGTTTCGCTTTAACTGACAATTGCGCGGCCATGCACCGTGGCTCCCTTTTGTTTGGGTGCGACATTGCACCCAAACAAAATTGACGTCCTTTTTTTCCCACAAATAGAGCTCTCTTTTGGTGGTATTTGATCATCTCTGCGGTTTTTATTTTTTGCACTATAAACAAACAAATAGCGACAATTTGGAAAAAGATTAATTATTTTTTACTTTTTACTATTAGCCCTTGTACACACGGTCGGACATTCTGATGGACAATGTCCGATAGGACCGTGCTGTCGGATAAAAACTGTGTGTGGGCTCCATCTGACTGTTTCCGTCTGAGTATCCGACGGGCCAAGTTTTTCAGCTGGGCTATAAAATTTTCCGACAACATGATCCGATCGGACTTTGTCCGATCATGTGCAGAGAATTCCGATCGGACAAAGTGCCACACATACTCAGATCAAATTCCTAGACCAAAGCTATTGGCTACTAGCCTGAACGTAGTCTTGTCGTAATAAAATAACGTCATCACGTTAAGTACGATCGGATTTTCTGCCAACTTTGTCCGACTGTGTGTATGCAACAGTTTCGGACAAAATCCGACGGATTTGGTTGTCGGAATGTCCGACCGTGTGTACAAGGGCTAATAGATATCCCCAAAAAATATTTAAAACATTTTTTTTCCTCAGTTTAGGCCGATATGTATTCTTCTACATATTTTTGGTTAAAAAAAAAAATCTCAATAAGCGCCTATTGATTGGTTTGCGCAAAAGTTATAGCGTCTACAAAATAGGGGTTCATTTTATGGCATTTTTATTGATCTTTTTTTTGCTAGTAATGGCGGCGATCAGCGATTTCTTATCGTGACTGCGACATTATGGCGGACACATCAGACAATTTTGACACATTTTTGAGACCATTAGCATTAATACCGCGATCAATGCTAAAATATTGCGATATTGCATTTATTACTGCAAAAATGTCAATGTCAGCACCCACTGATTGTTTGATACACTGACAGAATGGCAGTCTGCCTATGTAAATAAAGCAGACTGCCATTCTGTCAGTACAGAATGCATGGATCCTGTGTTTCTGTAAAGCAGAAACACTGATCCATGCCTTCCACTAGTAAAAGCACCTCCCTCACTACACTGAATCACCAGCTAGGCACACATTTAATCCTTTCATGGCCCCTGATGTTAACCCCTTCCCTGCCAGTGACAATGCATATTTTTAGCACTGATCACTGTAATAATGTCACTGGTCCCCAAAAAAGTGTCAAAAGTGACAGTAAGGTCCTATTTTGTCTGCTGCAATATCGCAGTCCTGCTATAGGTCACTGATCCACCAATACTAGTAAAATAAATAAAGAAAATAAAGAAATAATGAAAAATATCCCATAGTTAGACGCTATAAAGTTTGTGCAAACCAATCAATATACGCTTTTTGGGACTTTTTTTTACCAAAAATATGTAGCAGAATATATATTGGCCTAAATTAAAGAAGAAATTCGATGTTTTTTACATTTTTTTATTGGATGTGTTTTAGAGCAGAAATAAAAAATATTGTTTTTTTTTTTTTTTTTATATTGTCTGTTGTTCTTTGTTTATAGCGCAACAAATTAAACACAGAGGTGATCAAATATGGCCAAAAGAAAGCTCTATTTGTGGGAGAAAAAGGACATACATTTTATTTGTGTACAGTGTCGCACACGACCGCATAGTTGTCACCTGAATTAACACAGTGCCATATCGCAAAAAATGGGCTGGTCAGGAAAAGGGGTAAACCTTCCAGAGGTGAAGTGGATAAACTGATTTTAGACATATAAATAAATCACCCAATCAAGGTCAAATCAACTATGAAATAATCAAAAAGATTATTTTATATACTCATTGTACTAATCATTATATTGATACCAGTTTTCACACATTTATTGATATAATGTCAAATCATAGAACAAACTTTCGATATAAAATTATTTAATCAAAATATGTTATCAACAGACAGGATATAACATATCCTGATCAGTTCTAATAAGTGATTGGTCTCACCTTAACTTTTATTTATTGGTCTTCATGTATTTATGCCGATGCTTCACACCAAAAAAACTTGCTTTTTATTATTAAGGCCCTTCTATAACATTGGACAAGATTTTGCTTCCTGATCACTTTTTTTGGCTGCCTATCATGAAAATAACCTGTAATTTAATCGTTTACAGTAAAACCTTGGTTTGAGAGCGTTTTGTAAAACAAGCTCAATCTTTTGATAAATTTTTACTTGATATACAAGCGATGTCTTGATATACAAGTATTGTCATGTCACAACTGATTATAAAAGAGGCGAGAGGCATTGGAGCAATATGGATGCATTTAATGAAGGTACAACATTTAGTAACTTATATGGTTGATGATTAGAACAGGCACATCTAATGCCACGTACACACAACCGGACTTTCCGGCAGACTAGGTCCGACGGTCTTCCTGAACCAAGGACTTGTATCTTTGAGGGTTAAAATCCCTTGGACACATCTACTTTTTTTTCATTATATTGATGACTTGATATTCGCCTGCTCCAGTAATCTGTGCACAATAGAGGAGTTCCTGGTATACCTTAATAACTCCCTGAATATGAGATGAGGCAGATGAATGTGAACTCTATTGCTATTCTTGATGTGGCTCTTACAGGTAAAGGAGGATATTATCCCCAGTCTTTATAGAAAACTATTTTCAGGCAACACAGTATTGAGAGTTGATTCTGGACACTCTGGTCACACTATTATGTATATACCAATGGATCAGACACTTATTATGAATTATGCAGGATCTTCCAGGATGATAGTGATTTTTTTTTTTGTTTACAAAAGCTTTATTTGTCAGTTAGAAAATACAAATAAAATGCATAAAAAGATAATTTTTTGGTAAAAATATAGCATAAAGCGTAGATGATAATACAAGCTAGGGTTTACATAATGTGAGGGTGGTACAGAAATTAGAGGGGATGGGAAAAGTGATACAGATAATAGAAATACAATTTTATGTACGGGACCTAAGGAGAGAAGAGAGATTTTGAGTGGGGGTACCAGAATATGATCAGGGTAGGGACCAGTATAACCATTTGTTGTTAAAGATGTGCATACTGTCATATAAGGTATGGTGAATTCTTTCTGATAGTTTGAGCATTTCCATACGGTTCAAAACTTGCGACCAGAGAAGGGTATTAGTTCTCCAATTTAAAGCAATCATCCATTGTATCGAGCTAATGAGGGAGTGAAACAGTCTCGTGCAAGGAGTAGGAGTGTTAGGGAGATTGGCATACAATATGCATACTTGTGGTGTAAGGGAGACTTTGTGCTTTGAGGATAGCTCAAATCTGGTGATAGCTGCTTGCCATATGGGTTGAAGTTGAGGGCAACTCCAGAAAATATGAGCATATGTGCCTGGTTCTGTGCAGCCCCTGAAGCAATTAGGGGAAGTTTCGGGATAAAAGGAGTGAATTTTGGACAGGGTCATGTACCATCTTGAGAATAGTTTGAGAGGGGTTTCTCTAAAGGCAATTGCTTTATTACTTTTCCGGAGATTGTCAGTCATCTCGCTCCAAAGTTCTGGGGTGAAAGAACAGTCAAGCTCCTCCTCCCAGTGTAACATTGGGGTAGATTTTTCCGGGGTGGAGGAGGAGTTTAACAAGTTATAGAGTAGTGAGATGATACCCCTGTCTCTGGAGGAGTGCAAACAAATGTGTTCAAAGAGTGTTTCTGAAGAGAGGGGTTGTAAGGTGTAGTGAAGATCAAAGAATTGTTTTATTCGGTCATAACGTGCGAGTTCCGTAGGGGGGAGGTCGTGCTTGATTTGAAGTGAGTTAAATGTAGGGAAAGAAGATTTATAGATAAAGGAGCCCAGTGTAGAAAGTTTGTATTTAGACCATAAAGCATATTGATTATAGACATCTAAAGAAAGAGAAAATCTCCTATCCCCGAGGAATGTGGTTAGTGGGGAAATGGTAGATGCAAGGTAAATGTATCCTTGATCTTTGTCCAAATTTGGAAAAGTTGTGCAACTATCATGTTAGCCTTGTTTAAAGTACGAAAATTGCTGTGATTCGACCATAAGAGGCCTTGTAAGTATAGAGGAAGGATAGAAGAAGATTCAAATGTTTTCCATGTGATGTTATATATAGGGGCATGCCATTGAGAAATTTGGGAGAGCTTGGATGCGAGGAAATAGTGCCAGATGTTTGGGAGACCGAGACCTCCTAAATTTTGCGGCCTGTGCATGAGGGAGTTACTGCATCTGGGTTTTTTATTAGCCCAAATAAATTTGTTTATTTCTCTTTGAAGCTTTAGAATTCTAGTTTTGGGGACGTTTATGGGGAGGGCCCTAAAATAGTATAAAAGTTTAGGAACTATGGACATCTTAATGGCACAGATTCTACCCAAAAAGGAGATATGATAAGAGGACCATTTATCTAGTAGGGCACTTATGTGGGAAAATAAAGGGGGGTAGTTGACCTTATAAAGGGATTTGAAAGAGGGGGATATGTGAATGCCAAGGTATCTAAATGAGCTTGTGGTCCAGGTGAATGGGAAGTTTGAGTGTAGGATATTTAGAATGTTTTGGGGGATATTAATGGGAAGGGCTGAGCATTTGCTGATGTTAATACTTAAACCCGAGAGCCTTTGGAAGACTTTAAGTTCATTAAGAAGATTAGGTATAGAAATAAGTGGGTCGGATAGAAATATTAGAGCATCGTCAGCATATAAACTCAACTTAAAGTCATGGGGACCCTTGGTATACCCTTTAATATTGATGTTGTTCCTTAGTGCTTGGGCTAGGGGTTCTATGGCTAAGGCGAATAAGAGGGGGGATAGAGGGCAGCCTTGTCTAGTGCCTCTGCTAAGAGGGAAAAATTTTGAATTTATGCCAGGTATTTTGATCCTGGTGTGTGGGAAATGATAAAGGGCATTAAAGCCATGAAGGAATTTGTCAGGGATGCCGAATTTGGGAAGAAGAAGATTAAGGTATGACCAATCAACACTATCGAAAGCCTTATGAATATCGAGACTAAGAAGACAGACTGGTTTGGCATGCAGATTAGCGTCTTGTATAATATTGGTGACAAGTCTAATATTATCAACTATTTGACGATTAGGAATGAATCCAGTCTGGTCTATGTGAATTAGATTGTGAATTACTGCTGCAAGTCTATCTGCCAACAGTCTGCCAAATATTTTTAGATCATTATTTAAAACAGATATTGGACGGAAATTTTGTGGAAGGGAGTGGTCTTTATGTGGCTTGGGGATTAAGGACATATTGGCCAGGAGCATTTCTTCGGGGAACTGGTTACCTTGAAGAATATGATTGAAAAGATTAGTTAATTTGGGAGCCAGGAGGGGAGTGAATTTTTTATAGTAGGAGGATGTGTAGCCGTCCGGGCCTGGGGCGGTGGAGGTTTTAAGAGATTTAATGACTTTTATGGTTTCAGGAATTGTGAATGGGATTTTCAAAGAATTAATTTGGTCATTCGAGAGGGAAGGGAGGTGTAGGTTGTCTATCCAATCAAGCGGTGGGGTTTGAGGATGGGGGTTAGGGTCAGAGAGAAGATTTTTATAGAAGGCTGTGAAGATTTCCATAACCTCCTGGGGGTGAGTAACAATGTTGCCATTGTTGTTTCGCAACTTATATAAATGTGGCGGGTTAATTTCTTGTTTGAGTTTTCGTGCGAACATCGTTGATGCGGAGTTGCCATGTAGTAGGAATTTAGCTTTGGAATATCTAAGTGCCTTTTCCGTGTTTGCTGATAATATAGTGTCAAGTTGTTGGCGTTTTTCCTGAATCTGAGAGTTAATTTCTTGAGATGGAGAAAAGTGTATTTTTTGGTATAGCAGATCCAGATCCCTAGTAAGGTCTTTAATTGTAGCAAGTCTTATGCGCAGACCAAAGGGTTGTGGGAGATACGTCATCTGTAGAGTTATCTAGAAAGTAATTATCGATATGGGTAGAAACCTTTTGGATAATAGAGGGGTCTGTTAGTAGAGAGTCATTTAAACGCCAGTTAAAAGGGGTTGGAGGTAGTCCTATGTGGGTGAGATCGATCGAGACTATGTTATGATCTGACCATGGGCAGGAGTGAATAAGTGCTTCGGATGAATTAGCGAGTAGGATGGGTGTGCAGTATAGGTAATCTAGTCGGGCATAACAATTGTGAGGGTAGGAATAATGAGTGTATTCCCTAATACCGATGTTGTGTGCCCTCCAAGAGTCTATCAATTGTAGGCTGTTGAGAGTTCTGTTCATAAATTTAGAGAAGGTTTTAGAGGATGGTGTTGCATTACTTCTATCTAAAGCTGGATGAGCCGTTAGATTGAAGTCTCCTGCTATAATCAAGTGTGGGGAGTTAAATTTTTCCAGGGTATCAAAAAATTTGGAGTAAAAGGCGTGGTGGGATTCATTGGGTGCGTAAAGTGAAGAAATTGTGATATGGCGGTTGTTGATGGTGCCCTTAATGATGATGAAGCGGCTGTCTTCGTCTTTGTAGATGTTTTGGATATCAAAAATAATAGAGTTGCGGACAAAAACGGCAACCCCTCTAGTTTTGTTGTGGAATGTGGTAAAATAAATTTGGCTGTAAGATTTATCAAAAAATTTTGGGTGGTTTGTGGCTGAAAAATGTGTTTCCTGCATGAGGATAATGTCTGCCTTCAGTCTTTTATAATGTTGGAAGGCTTTTTTGCGTTTGTGAGGGGAATTGAAGCCTTGAACGTTGTGAGAGAGTACTCTAAGGCCCATTAGGAGAGATTTGAGTGCGATATGTTAGAGGAAGGTTATCGATAGTGGTGACAAAATGGGAGATGAATCTCCGTTGAGAGAAGGTGCGTGGGAGTATAGAGGGGGAGAATGAAACGTAATGAAAGCCCACATCTAGGGGAGAGGTGGAAATAATAAATCTGGTGAGTATGATATAGATAATGGGATATGAGATGCAGACATGAGGTATCACATAAGTAAAGTAAAAATTGTACCATAATACCAAAATAGAGTAAACAATCATAATAATTATGCATTTTTTAAACTGGGCCAAACTGGCCAAATAGCAAAATAGAACAAAAACTGGAATATTCAAAATCAAAAAGGGGGTCATGTGGCAAAAGGCCAGATGATCCAACAGTAGAATTTGAAGGACAAATATGTCCAAAACCCGTCCCACAGTGTCCACGAGGCACACCCTACGAAAAAGAGGGGGCGTCATGCACCGGGTCGGATGTGGGGACAAACCAGCGACGGCGGATAAGCCAAGCACATAGAAAAAAAAAGAAAAGTGTAATGCCATTACAAAACATGTCTCCCAAACCCCTCCCTCTCATCCCGCATCGCTATCAATTCTGCTATTACCACATGTCACGAAGACATATATGGGAGGAGCAGAGGAGAGGGGGAGAGGGGCAAAAAAAAAAAAAAAAAACCAAGAGGGGCTCGACCTTCCCCACCACCAGACCCTCGGTCCATCCCACCAAAAAAGAAAATCAAACAGTCCAAAAAGAAAAAAGGAAAAGAAAAGATAGCAAAAAAAAAGCAAAAAAAAAAAGAAGTCTATACAGCAAGATCAAACCAGGATCAATATGTATAACCATTATAAAGGGACACAATAATGCTGAATCAGATCAACAGTATTTGACTTAGATACGATGGTGTAAGTAACGGACAGTGGGGAGTCTCAGAGAACTTGATTGGAGATCTAGAGGTGACCATGGGGGAGGCGATGAGGCAGGCGGCACTTAGATGAGGAAAGATGTTAGTTCTGAGGAGATTGTCGCCATCTTACTTGACTCCTTTGGGGACGTCTTGAAGCTGGTGTTGACCAGATTGGCGAAGAGTGCGGGGTAGAGATAGGTCTGGCAGGAGGCTCGGGGTCAAGAAGGCCCAGCTTAACCAGGAGTTCTTTGCCTTCAATTATGTTGTAGACCGTGTAGGTTGAGCCATTATGTATTATTGACAATTTAAAGGGGAAACCCCAGCGATATCTGATTCTAGCTGTTTGTAGAATGGAAGTGACCTCTTTCATCCTGCGTCTTCTATCTAGAGTGGCTGGGGATATATCTGGGTAGATCTGGATCCTGTGGCCCTCAAACACAATGTTTGGGGTATTTCGTGAGGCACGCATAATTTCTTCTTTTAGTAAAAAGTCCTTCATACACATGATAATGTCACGTGGAGGTTTGTCAGGTGTTGGTTTGGGACGAAGGGCTCTGTGAATTCTGTCATAGGTAAAAATCGAGATTTGCTTATCTGGCAGTAAATTTTGGAAGAGCTTAGAGATGTTTGGTGCGAGGTCGGTAACCGACTCTGGAATACCGCGGACTCTGATGTTATTGCGTCTGTTTCTATTGTCCAAATCTTCCATTTGAGCTTGCATAAACGCAAAGCTGTCGGCCAGGGATTCATAGTCTTTTCTGAGGTCATTGTGGGAGAGAGAAAGTTCGTCATGTTTGGTTTCCAGTATGTCGGTGCGGCTGCCTATGTTAGCAATCTCATGTGTGAGAGCGCTGGTTGTTTTATGCAGTTCCTGCTGTATTTTGTCAGCGAGTTTCTCATATATGGCTGTGAGGCTATTTTCTAGGTCAGCCTTAGAGAGAGGAGAGGAGTACTCACTGTGGGTGGTGTGCTGAGACAGCGCGGGGAGGCCTGTAGTCACGGAGGCACCGGCGCCATCTTGAGACTTTCTAGCCTGGGATTTCTCCATGGTGTGAAGAGGGCTTGCGGAGTGTTTAGAGCGCTTAATCTTCCGTTTTTTGTGGTTGGGCATGTGCAGGTATATTCCGCAGGGGTGCTGGGTGATTTTCAGCCAGAAACGAGGCGAAAGGCCCTGGGAAATCCGGCTTGGCAGACCGGGTCAGACGGAGCTGTGCTCAGACACGTCTGTCCCGCATCGCGCCGCGCATGCGCCCCGATGATAGTGATTTTAAGAGGGGAATGGCATAGATGTGTGATTGATTTTATTAGCGTGGATACTCAGATGTGTCTTTAAAAAGGGCTATGCATATAGCTTGAAGGACATATAGGAGACAGCAACTATAGGGAAAGAACCCGGATTCTGATTAACATCAACAAATGGTGTCCTCCTCAGCTTAAAGCTTAAAGTTCAAGCAAAATAAAAATATTATAGAATGGTATTTTACTGTACTGTATGAGGATGACGATGCTCATGCCTGGATTCTATCTGGAGGAGTTTCCTGGCGAGCCCTATCTTTAGGAACCTTCCTCTCTCCAAGTTACTTCTATTCGAGGGTAACCAGAAGTCACACTTTGCTCCACATTAAAGGTAATCACAAACATGGAGAGGACTTCCTGTTCTTATATTGTTAGGAATGATGAATTGATTCCAACTATGAACAATAAGAGATTCAAGATTAAAAGAAAAACAACTGCAACACTTAATTTATCATTTACAGTTGCAAAAAAAAGTATGTGAACCCTTTTGGAATGATATGGATTTCTGCACAAATCGGTCATAAAATGTGATCTGATCTTCATCTAAGTCACAACAATAGACAAGCACCGTCTGCTTAAACACACAAAGAATTTAAATTTTTTTGAACACACCATGTAAACATTCACAGTGCATGAGGAAAAAGTAGATGAACCCCTAGACTAAAGAGATCTCCAAGAGCTAATTGAAGTGAGGTGTGAGCCAACTGGAGTCCAATCAATGTTGGTTACAGCTTCCCTGCCCTATAAAAAACACCCACCGGTTCTGGGTTTGCTTTTCACAAGAATCATTACCTGATGTGAATGATGCCTCACGCAAAAGAGCTCTCAGAAGACCTATGATTAAGAATTGTTGACTTGCATAAAGCTGGAAAGGGTTATAAAAGTATCTCCAAAAGCCTTGCTATTCATCAGTCCACGATAAGACAAATTGTCTGTAAATGGAGAAAGTTCAGCTCTGCTGCTACTCTCCCTAGGAGTGGGCGTCCTGTAAAGATGACTGCAAGAGCACAGCGCAGACTGCTCAATGAGGTTAAGAAGAGTCCTAGAATGTCAGTTAAAGACTTACAAAAGTCTCTGGCATGTGCTAACATCCCTGTTAGCGAATCTACGATATGTAAAACAATAAACAAGAATGGATTTCATGGGAGGATACCACAGAGGAAGCCACTGCTGTCCAAAAAAAAACATTGCTGCACGTTTACAGTTTGCACAAGAGCACCTGGATGTTCCACAGCAGTACTGGCAAAATATTCTGTGGACAGATGAAACCAAAGTTGAGTTGTTTGGAAGAAACACACAACACTATATGTGGAGAAAAAGAAGCACAGCACACCAACATCAAAGTCTCATCCCGACTGTGAAGTATGGTGGTGGGGCATCATGGTTTGGGGCTGCTTTGCTGTGTCATCAAAGGAAAAATGAGCTACCAAGTTTATCAAGACATTTTGCAGGAGAACTTAAGGCCATCTGTTCACCAGCTGAAGCTCAACAGAAGATGGGTGTTGCTACAGGACAACGACCCAAAGCATAGAAGTAAATCAACAACAGAATGGCTTAAACAGAAAAAAATATGACTCTGGAGTGGCCCAGTCAGTGTCCTGACCTCAACCCGATTGAGATGCTGTGGCATGACTTCAAGAAAGCAATTCACACCAGACATTGCAAGAATATTTCTGAACTGAAACAGTTACATAGTTACATAAAAAGGACACAAGTCCATCCAGTTCAACCACAAAAAAAAAAAAATATATATATATATATATATATATATATATATATATATATATATATATATATATATATATATATATATATATATATATATAATAAATATCATACCAGCCCATATACCCAATTCTATACCCACAGTTGATCCAGAGGAAGGCAAAAAACCTCAGCAGAGCATGATCCAATTTGCTAAAGCAGGGGTAAAAATTCCTTCCTGATCCTCCGAGAGGCAATCGGATTTTCCCCGGATAAACTTTACCTATAAATGTTAGTACCCAGTTATATTATGTACACTTAGGAAATAATCCAGGCCTTTTTTAAAGCAATCCACTGAGCTGGCCATAACCACCTCTGCAGGGAGTCTATTCCACATGTTCACAGCTCTCACTGTGAAGAAACCTTTCCGTATTTGGAGATGAAATCTCTTTTCCGATAGACGTAAAGAGTGCCCCCTTGTCCTCTTTGTTGACTGTAAAGTGAATAACTCGACACCAAGTTCCCTATATGGACCCCTTATATATTTGTACATGTTGATCATATCCCCCCTTAATCTCCTCTTATCAAGAGTTCTGTAAAGAGGAATGGTCAAGAATTACTCCTGACCATTGTGCATGTCTGATCTGCAACTACAGGAAACGTTTGGTTGAAGTTATTGCTGCCAAAGGAGGTTCAACCAGTTAGTAAATCCAGGGGTTCACATACTTTTTCCACCCGCTCTGTGAATGTTTACATAGTGTGTTCAAAAAAAACATGGTAACTTTTAACCGCTTCCCGCCCGCCCTATAGCCGAATGACGGCCTTAGGGCGGGCGGCTTCCTACGCCTGGCCGTCCCTGGACGGCCTGGTGTTTACTTCCGCGATGCGCGCCGCCGCGGGCGCGCATTGCGGAAGTTCTGTGTTTGCCGTGTCCCCCGGGGACAGGCAAACACAGATCGCTGTAAACGGCCAATCACAGCGGCCGTTTACAGCGTGATCGGCGTGTCCAATGGGAGATGATCTCATATGTAAACATATGAGATCATCTCTCAGTGCCGCTCTCCCTCCTCACACAGACAGCGTGTGAGAGGGGAGAGAAGAACGGCTGCAGCAGCCGTTAGTGTACAAGAGAAAAAAAAAAAAAAAAAGTGTAAAAAAAAGTTAAAAAAAAGTGCCATCCTCCCCCAGATCCATCCTCCCCCAGAGCCATCCTCCCCCAGAGCCATCCTCCCCCAGTGCCATGCCCCCCCCCCAGTGCCATGCCCCCCCCAGTGCCATCCTGCCCCAGTGCCATCCGCCTTAGTGCCATCCTGCCCCAGTGCCATCCGCCCCAGTGCAATCCACCCCACCCCAGTGCCACCTGCCCGCAGTGCTATCTGTCCCCAGTGCCACCTGTTGTCAGTGCCATTTGTCCCCAGTGCCACGTATAAGTGGCATCTGTCAGTGCCACGTGTTATTAGTGCCACATAGTGCCATCTGTCATCAGTGCCACGTATTAGTGCCATCTGTCATCAGTGCCACATATTAGTGCCACGTGTCATCAGTGCCACATATTAGTGTCATCTGTCATCAGTGCCACATATTAGTGCCATCTGTCATCAGTGCCACGTATAAGTGTCATCATTGCCACGTATCAGTGCCATCTGTCATCAGTGTCACGTGTCATTGTCCTGGTATTTCAAAAGTGTAATAAGTAGTCAACAAGTTAGATGTGTAATTTATGCTTCTAGAACACGTGATGGCGCTCCCTGCATGTTGGGCCTCTCTATGTGGCCAGGCTGTGAAAAAGTCCCACACATGTGGTATTGTAATACTCAGGAGGAGTAGCAGAATTTTTGGGGGGGGGGTGTCATTTGTGGTATACACATGCCACATGAGAGAAATAACCTATTACAATGACAATTTTGTGGAGAAAAATAAAAAAAATGAAAAATCTTCATTTTGCAAAGAATTGTGGGAAAAAAATGACAACATCAAAAAGCCCACCATGCCTCTTACTAAATACCTTGGAATGTCTACTTTCCAAAAAGGGTTCACTTGGGGGGTATTTGTACTTTCCTGACTTGTTCGGGTCACAAGAAGCGAGATAGGCCACCAGTACATCAGATGTGATCAATTTTGTGCGATTCGCACCACAGCTTGTAGACTCTATAACTTTCACAAAGACCAAATAATATCCACTAATTTGGGTTATTTTTACCAAAGACATGTAGCAGTATAAATTGTGGCCAAAATGTATGAAGAAAAATTAATAATTTGCATAATTCTGTCACAGAAACAAAGAAAAATGTGTTTTTTTTCAAAATTTTCGGTCTTTTTTCATTTATAGCGCAAAAAATAAAAACCCCAGAGGTGATCAAATACCACCAAAAGAAAGCTCTATTTGTGGGAAAAAAAGGACACAAAATTCATTTGGGTACAGTGTTGCATGACTGAGTAATTGTCATTCAAAGTGTGAGAGCACCGAAAGCTGAAAATTGGTCTGGGCAGGAAGGGTGTTTAAGTGCCCAGTAAGCAAGTGGTTAATTATTCATGTGTTATTAGTTCAAGCAGACTGTGATTGTCTATTGTTGTGACTTAGATGAAGATCGGATCACATTTTATGACCAATTTGTGCAGAAATCCATATCATTCCCAAAGTTTTCACATACTTTTTTTGCAACTGTATTTGATTAAATCCAGAATTTGCTCCAAACAATATGTAATGAGGACAGCTAGAAGCCTGCGAGATCTCCTCCATGATCAAAAAGCATTCCACAAAACATTTTAATGGTCTACATGGGGCGATCCCTCAGTTTAGGCTCCTATGGAAGAGGGATATCTTCTGGATATTACATTTACAGACAAGGATTCAAGGGCATTTAAACTATGAGTGGGATTTGACCTACTATTTTGAGTGATAATTCATGGGAAGTACTCTGTCATAGCATGGTAGAAGGTATCATGTATCTGTCCACCTTTTTAGGAGTTTATGGATGTTTTTACATATTTCGGATTTGCTTGCATCATATGCTATCTTATACCCCCTAATTTGTATGATGATACTTGTATTGAGATTTATGTGTAGAGTTATTCCTATTTAATATAATTATTTTGTTATTGTGCATCATGTAAAATGTACCGTTCGTTTATGGTTTAGACACAATCTGTGTTATTGTGCTGTTTTGGGAGGCAGAACCATTTGTATAGTAATTGAATTCACCCGAGCAGCTGCCTGTGTGTGCATACAGTTGATGTGTTTTGCACTGTGTTAGTGCTTACTCAGAACCTGACAGAATATATAGTAAGTAAGCGCTAACACAGTGCAAAACACATCAACCGTATCACCACCAGCCCAACTGTGAGCACACTGGCTTTAGGAATTGAATTGTTTAATAAAGCTTGTTTCTAAGAGGATCTGAGAGGAGCAGCCATCTAGACTTTGGTTTTCCTATTGAGAGAGTTAAGAGTGTCAGCACCTGGACCTGCTGGTGGCACAGTGCTTCCCAGAGGGGAAGTTTGTAGTTCCAGTGTCAACCAGTGGGTGTCTTCCAGCAAATCCCAGTAATCAGCTCCACCTGGTGCTGGCTGCTGGAAGGGTATTTAGTCCATCATCTGATATTACACCTTGCTACAGTGTTTTGCTAGCTGTTACCTTTACCCTGAACCCTGCTGCCTTGTTCCTACTCCCCCTTGTTTCTGATCCCAATTTTGGTTCCCCCTTTCTATATGTTCCCTGCGTATCCAGTTTTACTAAAATTTCTACATTTAAAATGTGTTCTCCATTTGAATATGTTGTATAATTTTATATAGTTAATTTAATAGTTAAGATTCCTATTATTCTGTTAGGACGTTCGTTTAGTTAGATATTTTGTCATTGGGTTTGCTGGTGTTTGGATGACTTTTGTTTTACTATCAATAAATTTAATATATATATATATATATATATATATATATATATATATATATATATACTGTATATATATATGAAGGCCAGTATGGTGGCCTGGAATTATGGGAGGATCCTGGAGGGGTATTTAACCATCCGTTCGGCTGTCTCCCTTGTCGGTTCCTGTGCGCGATATCTGCTACGTCAGAGATCTAGGGCCGACTATTCGAGACCAAACGTTGTGAGTTCAGTGTTCGTGAGTTCCCGTTTTCATTAGTCCCGATCGCGTGTCCATGTTGTCAGTCGTCTGTCTTCGTAAGCGTTCGTGTGTTTTCCTTGTCCGAGTGTCGCAATACTCAAAAAATTGCCGTTGTCGTACAACGCATCTGGGCCGGCTGTCGCAGGTAGGGCTTCGGCTCCCATTTTTTCATTTCATGTTTACTATGTCACTAAACACGATATCCTGAACTCACGAACCACTCACATTTTTTCATTTCACAAACGTATTTTTTCAATCATGTCACCAGTACTCGTTACCTCAAATATCACTACTCCTTTTCTTCTCGAGAGACGTTGTTGTCACCAGATGGATAAGTTTGGGCGCCCGGTCAAGACCGTAGGAGGTGCAGCAATCTGCAACAACTTTAACTACGGCTCATGCAATTTTAGTCAATGCCGGCTGCTCCATATATGCACTCTATGCCAAAGGGCTCATCCCAGGCTCATGTGCGAGGTCAAACAACTTAAGAAGTCATGACTGAGCCGGGTCGATGTCTCATGGCTCAGCTTCTACCTTGCTGCTCCCCCCACTCCCTCACTGTCCGTCTACCTCGTTCAGGGCTTCTCCCACTTTAATTTCGTCTCGTTTTTCGAACAGGTGCCCGAAGCCAAACCGATATCAGCAGCTATCCCGGACTGGTCTCAGCTGACCCTGGACTAGCCCCACACTTTCTAGCGGCAACCCAGCTCATCGATCTTTCCCTCTCACGTAATCCCTCAAGGCCTACCAAATGGCCTGGAGGGCTTTCAACCGCTTCATGGCACATCACAGCACAGAGACATCCCGTGTCAAACAAGTCCTGGCCTTCATCTCCTATTGCCACTCGGAGCTCGCATTATCCTACAATACGATCCGGCTGTATCTGGCTGGTGTCCAACATTTCACGTCCCTCCAGGACCCTGCTGAACCTTCATTATTTTCTTGCGCCGTTCGGGCTGTCATGAAGCGCCAGCCAGTGGCCAGCACCAGACGTCTGCCTATCACAGGAGATATCTTCAGAAACATGTCAGATATTCTGGCCACGTCACCTTTCGGTCTTCGTCCTAGTGTTATCTTACAAGCAGCCATACATCTGGCCTTCTACGGCTTCTTACGGCCAGGCGAGTTTACCTGTAACAACCCCGCAGAACGCATGCTTTGCAAACGCCACCTGGTCCGTTACGAAGACCATTTAATTTTACACCTAGCAGTCTCCAAAACGCAGCAGGTTGGTTCTGGTACGGACATCCATTTCTATAAGACCGACAACCGCTGGTGCCCAGTCTCCACTCTCACCCGCTTGTTGTCCCTTCTGGCCGATCAACCAGACACGAGCCCGCTCCTGCCATTCCATACTAAACCTCTAAATGCTGCCCGGTTCATGGAACACGTCAGGATGCTTCTACGTATCCTTCAGCTCAACCCTGCTCACTACTCCGGACATTCGTTCCGTATCGGGGCAGCCTCAACAGCCTCCCGCCAAGGGGTCCCGGACCATGTCATCAAGAAGTTGGGCAGATGGAAGTCCACCTGCTTTGCCCGCTACATCCCCAATCCGCAAGTTGAGATGGCCCAGGCCTTCATCAAACTCACCCAGTAACTAAACTAAAGTCAAATAAAGCACAATCCCTACCTGAATGTTTTTGCCCCCTTATTTTGGTATACCGTACGTTAGAGCAAGGCACACTTTCAGGTCCATTTCAAGTAGTGAGTTTATGTTATCCCTGTTTTGTCATCCTTATCCATACCGGCCATAGGGCTCTGAACCATAAATAAGAAGGCCAGTATGGTGGCCTGGAATTATGGAAGGAGCCCAGAGGGGTATTTAACCAGCCCGTTCGGCTGTCTTCCTTGTCGGTTCCTGTGCACGATACCCACCCTCCCATCCCCTTTTTAGGGCATTTCTCAAGCATCATACTCCTCACGAGAGTACTCATTTCACTTCATTTCATGTTCATTTCATTTAATCCTCATTTCTTATCTAGGGTATGCCCCCTGATTTTGGTATACCGTACGTTAGACTAAGGCACACTTTCAGGTCCATTTCAAGTAGTAAGTTTATGTTATCCCTGTTTTGTCATCCTTATCCGTACCGGCCATAGGGCTCTGAACCATATATATATATATATATATATATATATATATATATATATATATATATATATATATATATGGTTCTGTCCCAGTTTCCGGTGTAGCTACACAGATTTGGCCATCCTTGCTGCTGATTTCTGACTGCGAGCTAGGCTGGTACCTTACACATGCCAGATGTAGAGTCCTGTGATGCAGGCCTACCTGAAGCAGCATCCTGTCTGTTCAGAATTTCCTTTTGTCTTTGCAAATGTTCTTGGCAATTACCGAGCACCAAACTACAGAACACCAAACTACATTCGTCTGGTTAACAAACTTCTTACAGCATACAAGACCATGAAGTAAAACATGTCACTGAAAAGGGGTCCATCATAATCACCTGGAAGCAAAACTTAATACATTTTTTTGTCCAGTGTAATTTAAGTTCATCTTTATACAACTGCTTCCATAGTGTCTTTTTTCTATTACCTGTAATCTTGAAATATTAAACTTAGTCTGTCTTACTGCTTCTCTGACCATCATGTGACGTTATATATTATTTATGCTATTTGTGTCTTGTTATTTGATTATAATAATTACCGTAAGAATTATCACATATATATATATATATATATATATATATATATATATACTTTTTTTTTTTTCAGTGTCTTATGCAACATCCCGAGGAAGTGGCTAGTATAATGCCTTAATACCACCTTTAACAAGAATCAACTTCCTAGATTATGCCTTAGATTTGGGTTCCTCTGCTGACACTATTCACTTCTGAAAATACACCACGATTCGTAGATTATAGTGTATAGGATCATCTGAATAAACTCCACCTAGAAGTGCAACCACTCCTGCGTGGGTACAACTGTATTCCCTGCAGGCTTTTACATAGCATACAGTATATGACCTCCCACACAGGAGCCCAGCAACCTCACAGATAGGAGTAAATAATTACATTGTATTTTCTCTTTTCTCTAATTGTTATCAAGCTTTCTTTAAATTACCACACCATAAGTATTTCTGTCTTTGTTTTTCTCCTTTATTGTTTGAAATTACTCTAGCCAGCTTCCTGTGATGGTGTGGCAATGATGCACATTCCTGAATTCAGAACATAGCTGTCACTCTCATGTAGGCTGTGCTTGCTTTCTCTAATGAGATTAAATAAATGTTGCAGGAGGTGTGGTTATTAGCATTCTCAATGCTGACTCAAAAGCTTGTAGTTTGTCAATTGGCAGTTGGCCACATCTAGTCCTGCCCATTATTTTTTGGATTGATAGTACTGTCTCTGTTGCTAAAAAAAAACCTTTTAAAGTGAGCACCAGCATTTCCCTAAGAAAGTATTTGGTGCTCTGTCAAGAATTGTAAGAGAAGTTTTTTAGTTACTCCAGGGGGCTTGAGCGTGAATCATCAGCTTGATTTGGGACTTTTTTAGACTGTCACACGGTCTTAAAATAGAGATGTAAACCTTTCTTTTTTAAATTAAAATAATAAATATGTTATACTTGCCTGCTCTGGGCAAGGGTATTGCACAGAGTGGTCCCTTACCTCCTCTCCTGTAGTCCGCTGCCATCACTCTCCACTTCTCCATTTCCCCTCATAGCAAGTGGCTTACTATGGGGGGGGGGGGGGGGCACACTTGCAGGCCTGTTTCTGGGACAGGCAGTGTGCATCCATAAACAGGTGCATCACAGAGCTGAACATTGTGACATCACAGCGCATGCGCGCCTTGCCGAGAATTCTGGGTACTGTAGTTTGGATGTTATTTTACAAGCAAAATCACTGTAAGTGTTTAACGAGTTTTTAATAACAATATTTATCTGATTTACACTATTTGGACCTTTTTTCTTTATTTACATGTCTTTTAATATTACTATTGTGGGGATGGAGAGCTGATGTTGATGCATGTACAGCAGCCGACTAAATCCTTCCAAAAGTACATTTTGACTTCTTATATGAGAATCATCACATGTTGGAACACATGATAATGTAATATCCATATGATTATGAAAAGGATCATTGTGCACTTTTGTTGCTCTATCATCATTTCTATTACTTTCTATTTTTTGTATAGAGTGCTGCACTTGAGTATGAGCACATTTAAAGTGGAATTAAACTCCCCTATCGTTTTCAGCCAAGGAAGCTGCCATCTTTGCCTCTGTTTAACCACTTAAGGACCACCGCATGGCAATGTACGTAAGCAGAATGGCATGTACAGGCACAGGCACGTACATGTATGTGCTTGCCTTCCAGCGGGTGGGGGGTCTGATTGGAACCCCTCCCGCTGGATGCGGTGGTCCGTTTCGCTTCAGGAGCAATCCGGGATGAGGGGATGGCCGTTGGTTTCTGGCCATCCCCTCTCGGATGTCCTGGCGAATGAGAAGCTTCCCCCGCTGTGTATTGTAAACACAGGCAGGGAGGAAGTGATGTCATTCTCCTCAGGGCGGTCTTTTTGACCGGACTGCGAGGAGAACACAGAAAGTAAGTGCATCAAACACTACACTGACATGAAGGTACACAAATCCCCCCCCGATCACCCCCCCGATCGCCCCCTGATCCGCCCCCCTCCCAGTCACAGTGTCACTGATTGCAGTGATCATTTATTTACTGATCACTGCATTTAGTGTCAGTTGTGACAGTAAAAACTGTCAGGGCAGTTAGTGTTAGGACCAGGGTAGCCCCCTACCCCCCCAATAAAGGTTTAACCCCCTGATTGCCCCTAGAGTTAACGCTTTCACCCCCTGGTGCCGCTAGTTATTTTCTTAGGTCACCGCCAGGTTTTTTATAGCGCTAGGTACCCCCATATACTACCCAATAATGGTTTCAACCCCCTAAATGCCCCTAGTTAACCCTTTCACCCCCTTTTGCCAGTATCACTAAGCAATTGTTTTTCTGATCGCTGCATTCATGTCACTGGTGCCGCTAGGTAGCTAGTTATTTTTTTAGGTTCCCCGCCAGGTTTTTATTATAGCGCTAGGTACCCCCATATACTACCCAATAATGGTTTTAACCCCCTGATTGCCCCTAGTTAACCCTTTCACCCCCTTTTGCCAGTGTCACTAAGCGATCGCTTTTCTGATCGCTGCATTAGTGTCACTGGTGCCGCTACGTAGCTAGTTATTTTTTTAGGTTCATCGCCAGGTTTTTATAGCGCTAGGTACCCCCATATACTACCCAATAATGGTTTTAACCCCCTGATTGCCCCTAGTTAACCCTTTCACCAGCGATCACCATATAAGTGCCACTGGTGACGCTGGTTAGCCAGTTAGTTATTTAGGTTCCCCGTCATGTTTTTATATAGCGTCAGGGACCCCCATATACTACCTTATAAAGATTTTAACCCCCTGATTGCCCCTAGTTAACCCTTTCACCAGTGATCACCGTATAAGTGTTACGGGTGACTCTGGTTAGTTAGTTTGCTCTTTATAGCATCAATGCACCCACCATTTATTACCCAATAAAGGTTTAACCCCCTGATCACCCGGCGGGTGATATCAATTAGGTTTTAGGGTCACGTCTGCATCGCCCCAGGCAGCGCTAGGTTAGTGCCAGTACCGCTAACACCCACACGCAAAGCATAAACCTCCCGTAGTGGTATAGAATCTGAACAGATCAATATCTGATCTGATCAGATCTATACTAGCGTCCCCAGCAGTTTAGGGTTCCAAAAAACGCATTGTTAGCGGGATCAGCCCAGATACCTGCTAGCACCTGCGCTTTGCCCCTCCGCCCAGCCCACGCAAGTGCAGTATCGATCAATCACTGTCACTTACAAAACACTAAACACATAACTGCAGTATTCGCAGAGTCAGGCCTGATCCCTGCGATCGCTAACAGTTTTTTTTGGTAGTGTTTTATATTTAAATCCTGAAGGCAGTGCTTGGTTTTCGGGGTCACGTACGTGGTTAGGCTACCAAAAAGTTCCCCTCATGTGGTATCCCCATACTCGGGAGAAGCAGCAGAATTTATTTTGGGGTGTAATTTCACTTATGCCCATAGCATGTGTGAGCAATATATCATTTAGTGACAACCTTGTGCAAAAAAAAAAATTGTAATATTCCTGCAACTTGTGTCAAAATATAAATATTTAATGGACTCAACATGCCTCTCAGTAAATAGCTTGGGGTGTCTACTTTCCAAAATAGGGTCATTTGGGGGGGGGGGGATTGTGCTATTTTGGCATTTTATGGCCTTCAAAACTGTGATAGGTAGTGATAGGTAGTGAGGAGTGAAATCAAAAATTTGCACCCTTAGAAATCCTGAAGGCAGTGATTGGTTTTCGGGGTCCCGTACGCGGCTAGACTCCCAAAAAGTCCCACATATGTGGTATCCCGTACTCAGGAGAAGCAGCATAATATATTTTAGGGTGCAATTCCACATATAACTATGGCATGTGTGAGCAATATATCATTGAGGCTAGGTTCACATTGCTGCGATGCGGGAACGCCGCGAATCCGCGGCGTTTTCCCGCATCGCATACCTCCCGCCGGCAGTTCACACTGCCCTATGCGGGCGGCTGGGGGTGTCAATGTTATGTTAATGACACCCCCAGATCCGTCGGCATATCGCAGTGCGATCTGCCGACTCGCACAGGAATCGGATCGCATGGTGTGAACCCCCATGCGATCCGATTCCGTTGCGGACCCAAAAAAGGGTCCCGTGCGAGTTTGCTGCGGGACCGCTGCGAGTTCAGCCATACTATCTGTATGGCTGAACTCGCAGCGCTACGGAGATCGGATGTGATTTGCTGTGCGAATCACATCCGGTTCTCCCCCCGCAGCGGTGTGAACCCAGCCTTAGTGACAACTTTTTGTAAACTTTTTTTTTTTTTGTGTCATTATTCAATCACTTGGGACAAAAAAAAATATTCAATGGGCTCAACATGCCCCCCAGCAATTTCCTTGGGGTGTCTACTTTCCAAAATGGGGTCATTTGGGGGGGGGGGGGGGTTTGTGCTATTTTGGCATTTTATGGCCTTCGAAACTGTGATAGGTAGTGAAGAGTGAAATCAAAAATTTGCACCCTTATGCCGCGTACACACGGGCGGACTGTCTGGCCAACTTAGTCCGTCGAAACACATTTCAGCGGACAGTCCGCTCGTGTGTGGGCTTCAGCGGACTTTTCAGCGTGCAGTCTGGCGGACTAAGTATTTCGGAATTTCCGTAATATTGTCTGTCGTACTTTGGTTTCAGCGGACAATCCGCTCGTGAGTAGGCTAGTTCGACGGACTAAGTATGGCGCATGCTCAGAAAGGATTTACACGGCGAAAGGTTGCATTGCTGTGTATTGGACTTCCTATTTCTAGTCCCGTCGTACGTGCTGTACACGTCATCGCGCAAACTTTCGACAGACTGTTTGTGCATCCGTGTGTGGTCAAGTCCGTTCATTCGAGAGTAGGACGGAATGTCCGTCGGATTGTCTGATGGACTAAGTTGGCCATACAGTCCGCCCGTGTGTACGCGGCTTTAGAAATCCTGAAGGCAGAGATTGGTTTTCGGGGTCCCGTACACGCGGCTAGACTCCCAAAAAGTCTTACATATGTGGTATCCCCGTACTCAGGAGAAGCAGCAAAATATATTTTGGGGTGCAATTCCACATATAACTATGGCATGTGTGAGCAATATATCATTTGTTGACAACTTTTTGTAAACTTTTTTTTTGTGTCATTATTCAATCACTTGGGACAAAAAAAAAATATTCAATGGGCTCAACATGCCCCTCAGCAATTTCCTTGGGGTGTCTACTTTCCAAAATGGGGTAATTTGGGGGGGGGTTGTACTGCCCTGCCATTTTAGCACCTCAAGAAATGTAAATTCCAGAAAAATGTACTCTAGTTTGTAGACGCTATAACTTTTGCGCAAACCAATAAATATACGCTTATTGACATTTTTTTTACTAAAGACATGTGGCTGAATACATTTCGGCCTAAATGTATGACTAAAATTTAGTTCATTTGATTTTTCTTATAACAAAAATTAGAAAATATCTTTTTCCTTTTATATCGTAAAAAATAAATATCGCAGAGGCAATCAAATACCATCAAAAGCAAGCTCTATTTGTGGGAAGAAAAGGACGCAAATTTCGCTTGGGTACAACATTGCATGACCGCGCAATTACCAGTTAAAGCAGTGCAGTGCGAAATTGTAAAAAGACCTGTGGTCCTTAGGCTGACAATTGGTCCAGGGCTGAAGTGGTTAATCTTCAACTGCTTAGGTGCTGCACATGTGATTTGTTATGACACCAGCCATTGGATTGTTTGATAGTTTGGCTGAGAGCACAGCCAATGTGCAGTTAGCATACCCGGAATGCCTTTTTTTTTAACTGTTTAAATCGATGGGTTTACTTCCACTTTAATACAAAGTGTATCATATATACACATACATATATATATATATATATATATATATATATATATATATATATATATATATATATATATATATACAGCCCTCAAAAATTCCACTCGTCTGTAAGCATTTTGGGAGTGAATTTTAAGGGCTGGCGAGCTATTGGCTGCCTGTGGGGGGGGGGGGGGGCGAGCACCGCCGGCAGCCTGGGTTGGGAGTCCAGCGATCGTGGAGGGGAAAAGAAAGAAGAGCCACCCAGATGATCAGAGCGCAGGGAACACATCGATAACAGCTTTCATTTCAATTGCTGTGTTCCCCCGCACGCTGTCCAGGACGGGACAGCGATCTGTCAATCACAGTTCCCCAACCAGGGGGGTAGGGCTATATGTGATGTTGAGCATGGGAAGACAGAGAATGAAATGAAAGCTGTTATCACTGTGCTCCATCATCGGTCGTCCAAAGAAGCTGAGTGCACATGCTCACTATCATAGCCAGAGGTTGCCTTTGGAAAATAGATGTATGAGTGCTGCCAGCATTGCCCACCATGCTTGACTGTAGGCAAGACACACCTTTCTTTGTACTCCTCACCTGGTTGCCGCCACATATGCTTAACATCATCTGAACCAAATAATTTTATCTTGGTCTCATCAGACCACAGGACATGGTTCCAGTAATCCATGTCCTTAGTCTGCTTGTCTTCAGCAAACTGTTTGTGGGCTTTCTTGTGCATCATCTTTAGAAGAGGCTTCCTTCTGGGACGACAGCCATGCAGACCAATCTGATGCAGTGTGCAGCATATGATCTGAGCACTGACATGCTGACCACCCCACCCCTTCAACCTCTGCAGCAATGCTGGCAGCACTCATACATCTATTTCCCAAGGACAACCTCTGCATATGATGCTGAGCATGTGCACTCAACTTCTTTGGTCGACCATGGTGAGGTCTGTTCTGAATGGAACCTGTCCTGTTAAATCACTGTATGGTCTTGGCCACCGTGCTGCAGCTCAGTTTCAGGGTCTTTGCAATCTTCTTATAGCCTAGACCATCTTTAAAGTGGAGGGTCACCCTAAAAATAAAAATAGCATTAATATTCTTTAAAAAATGTAAAGAAAAACATAAAAAAAAAATTTAATTTACCAGAAACCCCTGTTAGGCAGTCTTCCTAATCTGCCTCTTCCTGTTCCACGACGCTTCCTCCTCTTCGGCGAGCAGCCCCGTTGCATTCTGGGACATGTGTGTGTCCCAGAACACAAAGGGGCCACTCACAAAGCGCTAAGTAACTCGTGCATGCGCAGTAGGAAACGGGCAGTGAAGTCGCAAGGCTCCACTGCCTGTGTCCCTTAGTGAGGATGGCGGCGCTGGGACATGATACGAGGGATGTATCGTCCTTGGGGGGGCCGACATCACGGCCGCCCTGAACAGGTAAGTGTCCTTATTAAAAGTCAGCAGCTACAGTGTTTGTAGCTTTTGACTTTTAAAAAAAAAATTTTTTAAGACTGGAACACCCCTTTAAGTAGAGCAATAATCATTTTTTTTCAAACCCTCAGAGAGTTCTTTGCCATGAGGTGCCATGTTGAACTTCCAGTGACTAATATAAGAGAGTGAGAGCAATAGCACAACATTTAACACACTTGATCCCCATTCACACCTGAGAGCTTGTAACACCAACGAGTCACATGACACCGGAGATGGAAAATTGCTAATTGGGCTCAACTTGGACATTTTCACTTAGGGGTGTACTCACTTTTGTTGCCAGCGGTTTAGATATTAATGGCTACGTGTTGAGTTATTTTGAGGGGACAGCAAATTTACATGGTTATACAAGCCGTACACTCACTACTAGATAATATATATATATATATATATATATATATATATATATATATATATATATATATATATATATATATATATATATATATATACAGTATATATATATATACACTACCGTTCAAAAGTTTGGGGTCACATTGAAATGTCCTTATTTTTGAAGGAAAAGCACTGTACTTTTCAATGAAGCTAACTTTAAACTAGTCCTAACTTTAAACAAATATACTCTATACATTGCTAATGTGGTAAATGACTATTCTAACTGCAAATGTCTAGTTTTTGGTGCAATATCTACATAGGTGTATAGAGGCCCATTTCCAGCAACTATCACTCCAGTGTTCTAAAGGTACAATGTGTTTGCTCATTGGCTCAGAAGGCTAATTGATGATTAGCAAACCCTTGTGCAATCATGTTCACACATCTAAAAACAGTCTAGCTCCTTCCAGAAGCTACAAAACTGACCTTCCTGTGAGCAGATTGAGTTTCTGGAGCATCACATTTGTGGGGTCAATTAAACGCTCAAAATGGCCAGAAAAAGAGAACTTTCATCTGAAACTCGACAGTCTATTCTTGTTCTTAGAAATGAAGGCTATTCCATGCGAGAAATTGCAAAGAAATTGAAGATTTCCTACAACGGTGTGTACTACTCCCTTCAGAGGACAGCACAAACAGGCTCTAACCAGAGTAGAAAAAGAAGTGGGAGGCCGCGTTGCACAACTAAGCAAGAAGATAAGCACATTAGAGTCTCTAGTTTGTGAAACAGATGCCTCACAGGTCCCCAACTGGCATCTTCATTAAATATTACCCGCAAAACACCAGTGTCAACATCTACAGTGAAGAGGCGGCTGCGGGATTTTGGGCTTCAGGGCAGAGTGGCAAAGAAAAAGCCATATCTGAGACTGGCCAATAAAAGAAAAAGATTAAGATGGGCAAAAGAACACAGACATTGGACAGAGGAAGACTGGAAAAAAGTGTTGTGGACGGATGAATCCAAGTTTGAGGTGTTTGGATCACAAAGAAGAACGTTTGTGAGACGCAGAACAAATGAAAAGATGCTGGAAGAATGCCTGACGCCATCTGTTAAGCATGGTGGAGGTAATGTGATGGTCTGGGGTTGCTTTGGTGCTGGTAAGGTGGGAGCTTTGTACAGGGTAAAAGGGATTCTGAATAAGGAAGGCTATCACTCCATTTTGCAACGCCATGCCATACCCAGTGGACAGCGCTTGATTGGAGCCAATTTCATCCTACAACAGGACAATGACCCTAAACACACCTCCAAATTGTGCAAGAACTATTTACAGCAGAAGCAGGCAGCTGGTATTCTATCGGTAATGGAGTGGCCAGCACAGTCACCAGATCTGAACCCCATTGAGCTGTTGTGGGAGCAGCTTGACCGTATGGTACGCCAGAAGTGCCCATCCAACCAATCCAACTTGTGGGAGCTGCTTCTAGAAGCGTGGGGTGCAATTTCTCCAGCTTACCTCAATAAATTAACAGCTAGAATGCCAAAGGTGTGCAATGCTGTAATTGCTGCAAAAGGAGGATTCTTTGACGAAAGCAAAGTTTGATGTAAAAACAATGTTATTTCAAATACAAATCATTATTTCTAACCTTGTCAATGTCTTGACTCTATTTTCTATTCATTTCACAACGTATGGTGGTGAATAAGTGTGACTTTTCATGGAAAACACAAAATTGTTTGGGTGACCCCAAACTTTTGAACGGTAGTGTATATATATATATATATATATATATATATATATATATATATATATATATATATATAAATGTGCTGATGTTCCTTTCATTTGTTTATTATATATAAGGGTTTTGTCAATAGCGCAGTGGTTATATATACATCCATAGACTCACACAACATGGTTCATCCCCCCTGCTCCTTCCCTACAGAGTCTGACTGATAGGAGCAGGAGGCAATGGCTTCTTCTGCTCTCAGTAAAGCCATTGAGAGCAGGGAGAGGCAAGAGAAGATCTGCAGTCAGGCACAGCGCTGGATCGATGGAGGAATTAGGTAAGTGATAGGGAGGGGGAGAGTGGAATAGACAGTGGAAGGTTTTTTCCTTAATGCATATAATTCATTTAGGGAAGAAACACCTTTAGCATTTAGAACCAGTTTAATAAATATTTTTGAAGCCTTTTAATCCATTAGGGAACAAAAAAGAAAGAAATACCATTTACATATTATTACAACTGTCCTTTGAAAATCAAGTTTCCAGTACATTCAATAAAGTGAAGAGATACTGTATTTCATTTAAAAGAGTAGCATTGCATTTATAGGAATTGGGGGGATTGATATCACATTAAGCCTCATCTGGGTTGTATTTTTGTATAATTCTGGCAATGCCTTTATAAAACAATTTAAAATGTTTAAAAGCAATAAGGAATGATGCATTAAGTAATTTACTTTATACTCAAATCAAAGTAATTCTCCTGTGACTGTGCGTAAATGGTCACACCATTTAAATAATACTGACTTCAATTTTTCAAACTATATTTTCAGTTGCTTTTTCTAGAGCTAAAGCAACATGTAAGCACCGATTAGTAAATCCCTTTGTCATTCAGAGGAGTCCCTAATCCCACCAGATGCTGATCATACGAGAGTCCTAATGAGAACTGGTCATGGCAGATGGTTTGCACACTCAGATATTTTCAAACAATACACAAATACACTAGAAGTTTACAGTTATTTTGACAATTCACATTGTATTTCATACTAATATGAATAATGATAAGAAAAGCTTAACTACTCCTAAGCTTCACAAATCCCCTTTCTCTCTAAATTGAAGCGATGTGCTGTCAAGAAGACACGAGTTAATCTGAAGTTCTCCAGTTGGAAAAGTGGATGGCTTCACAGATGTGGGATCTAGAGAAGAGAAGACTGATCAGCATGAATCAGAATCCTTCCTAGGCTGGAAACACATTGATTAGTCATTGATCTATATTTTTTGAAAACTGAGATGTCAAATTCAACCCACCTTAATTTAGATTTGTTTCTGATGGCACATAATCATATATTATAAAACAAATGACCCACTTTCTAAAAATTCAGCTCTTCAAACTTCCAAAATTTTTCCATAAAAATGTGCATATTATCAGCAGAGAAGATAGTTTTGTATCCACTCTGCCAATAAGCATGTATATGAGATGTTAACTTTCATCTGCTGTTTATAATGCTGGCATGGTTGGTGATGCATTAATTCTAGAGATGCATCGACTCGTATGTGACCTATCTAAGCCGACCATATCAGTAGAGCTTGACCACCACCAATGATTACCATATGTGTTATATACTGGCATGGAACAGCACTAATTAATCTATGTGAAAGTTTAGCATGTGAGTTGTAAGTGCATACATTGAAGCATGAAATCTGGAAAGACTGTACAAGCACATACCGTAAATCTGATTCACTATAAATGCTTTTACAAAATTATCCTTTTTCTTAAGCCTGTCCATCAGAATTCTGAAGAACCCATGCTTCTATCTTAAAAAAATTCTCAAAAGAGTAACAAAACCACAGGACTTGATTAAAGGATAAGGCAACTTGGGTGGTCTGCTAAGGCCCTCAGCTAAAGAGGGCCCAGAGCCATGTCTCAATTTTAGTTTATTTATGTTTTATTCATTCCCAATGCTCTCTAAAGTCATTGTTTACTATGTTTTGAAGCTTACAGTATGCTTACTTCTTGGACCTTATAATTGAGTTGGGCTCCTATCTGTTGTAATTCAGACTCAATAGACCTTTACCTCATCCTGCATCGGCACAATGGTTCAGGTACCAGATGGATGTGGTGCTGTAACTTTCATGGTGCAATAATAGTTTGGGGGGGGGGGGGCATACAAATTTATTGTAGGGTTGTAGGTTATAATACATGTTGATGGAAAGAGGCTATTCATTTATTTTTGAATAGGTGGCTATTCTCATTTATGGAAAGAAGAAATAAATGGCTGCACATCCAGAACTCCTGATTGCCTTTTATTGATCACAAGGATAACACCAAATACACCAACAAATGGTCACGTAGACGTGTTTCACACATACATCTTGTACTTAATCATTATGATTATTATTTTATGATTATTATTTTATTATTATAACCTAATGATTAAACACAAGATGTATGTGTGAAAAGCATCTACGTGACCATTTGTTGGTGTATTTGGTGTTATCCTTGTGATCAATAAAAGGAAATCGGGAGTTCTGGATGTGCAGCAATTTCTTTCATCTTTCCAAGTTTCCCACAGAGGCTGGCCGTGACTCCCTAGTCTCTCATCATACACCTGGAGCAGCGATCTCTTCTCTTGTATTCTCATTTATAAATGGTAGATGTCCAGGTATGATCTGTAATATATTGGTGGCTGAAGATTTTACATAATGCAGGCTGTAAGGGGAAGGCTTGATAATTGCTGGCCAGGGATATAATTTACTGTGATCATAATAATTCTTCACTGTAGTTACCTTTTTTTTTACTGGACAGATGTTTTGGAGGGTATAATAAATGTTGTTGGTAAGGGTGTATAATAACTCGTGGCTGGGGTTCTAATTAACTGCTGGATAGTACAGAAATAATGGTGAAGTCATATGTAGGTATTTGATTTCTAATAAGTATAACTTTTTCCATTTATTTTGTTTTATCTTATAGCACTGCTGATTTGATAGTATTGTTTTTTTCACTTTTGTACTTTGACTTGCATGTAAGGGGTCTCAGCTGAACCTGAACCATGTTAGTTTCCTCCAGTAGTCTCTTAAAGGATGTTAGTGGTCTCTAGTAGACTTCTTTAAAGTACTGTAAAGTATGAGGACCCATTGAATGGCATTGTGAAGACTTAAGACCCAAATATACACAAAATAGATTATTCTGATTTAACACTATCCATATAATTGCCATATGTATATTTTGTGACTACTTGGGAGTAGTTTAACTCCAAAGCTAACCAGTGAGTCCAGTGCAATCTAGATATGCCTTTTCAGAGCATGTAGGCCCACTCTTATTTAAAAAGGAAAATGTTTACAGCAATCAGCTTCCCTCGCTGGGGTTTCTACCATCAAGACAAAATGCAATAATGTCCAGCCTCTCTGTCTACTCCCTTGCAACCACACACACGGACTCCTTGGTAGGGTAGAGTCTTGAACTATGGTCATGTCCTAGATCACAAGGACTATAAACACCTACGCGCTCAGCCCTGACTTGAAAACATTTGTCACTTTCTCTTACATTTTTACCATGGCAGGGCTTCACACTAGCACAATTTATATAAAGTCCTTGCACTACATATTTTTTGGTAAGTCTCAAGTGGGCTGTACTATTCGTAACCCATGATTACCTACTCAAACCTCCTAACCACTCAGTTGTATGGTAACAACTAGGGGATTTTGTATCACAAAGCTTGTTTGCGAGTGGGAAACAATTGTCTGAAAATGCAGTCCTTACTCTGTACAGATGCTAGTATAAAATAGCCCCATTAATAGAAACAACATAAAATATAAGATAAACAACAGTTTACAGTTTGTGTCATGAACATTAAAGCAGAGTTCCAGTCCCCCAATTCATTTTTTTTAAATACTCTACCGTAATTGTGTCCACTTCAAATACAACATTTAGATAATGGCATTAATGTTGTCCTTTTATTTCATGTTTAATTTGTTTAAAACTAACCAGATCTCTGCTGTGGGCATCTGAAGCCCTCTTCTATTTATTTCTGGGATTCGGTGAAGCTGGCAACCCAGCATGTACCTTCTAAACTCGCACCTGCGCAGTAATGCCACTGCGCGGCACTCTTTCATCCTATAGCAATGGCGACAGTGGTGGAAGTTCCTGCCCCATTGATATAGCAACCTGTCAATCAAAGAAAATCCTGAGCAGAGAGGCTCCACTTTCTCCCTGTAGATATTTGTCCTTGAAAATGGTGCTTAACTCCTCAGTTCTAGTCATTTCTGGTCCAGAAATCATGCCAGATTTCAATATTATACGATTCACATGGACTCAGGGGATAGATGATGCTGATATCTCAGAAGTCCATGGGAATCACTTAGTTACATTATCGCCTAGGCGGCAAGGGACGGAATTGCTCCTAACAATAAGGAAAAAAGGTATTTAAAAAAAAATAAAACAATTTGCCATTTTAAATATAAATGTACATAAAGGTTGGACATTGGATTGATTTCAAGTTGAAAAAACAGGTAGAACTCGGCTTTAAATGACACATTTACATGAGTAATAACTGCTTAAAGACAAAATCCATCATTCCTTTTACTTTAAATAATTTGTCTGTGGAAAACTTGTATTTTTATCAATAAATACAAGGCTTTTTCTATGATATCATTCACTCACCTCTCCAGCTCAGCCATTTAAATTATTGTTTGTTAAAACATTATATTATTTATTTATTTGTTGATGCATGCTAACTAGAAAAACAAAATATCTGTAGCACCCTCTACCAGAAGATAGGTGTTAGTAAGGATTATTTTACTAGGTTTGTTCAGCTCAGGCAAATTTAGGCAGGCTTATGTTGCAAGCTAGGCCTGTCTGTTTTGATCTGGGGGCTGGGAGTGGTCAGAGTAGCAGTGGGTGTGATCCCCTGCATTTCATTTCTGAGACGCCTCCCCTGCTTCCAGGGACAATGTTCTGGAAGAAGAGGCTGGGCCTAGAGTTGGAGTGGCAGGCAGCACATGTGGGAGCCCTGACCAATCCCTAACTGGCATTGGCAGGGGGAGGTCCTCCTATATATGCTGAAGTCACATGCTGCTGGGGAGGAGTAGTCAACTAGGTGACATGGTCACTGGCAATGTCTCTGTCACCACATAGTCGGTAGCAGGGAACTCCTGGAGCAGAGGGGCAGGAGAAGCTGTCGGAATGCATGGTCCGGGAAAGTTCCTCATCAAGGACTCAGGGCTGGAAGGTTGGAAGGTCAGTGAGTGTTACCACAGTGGATGGCTGGAGGATATGTCAGGGATTCTGTAAGGGAACTCTGCTTCTACATGGTCACTAGCAGAGTCTTTATCATGCACACGGTGGGTGGTGAATACTCCTGCGTCAGGGAAGAGACTGTGTGGATGTGTGTGTCAAATCAGTGTGGCTGGGGGAACACATGATTTACAAGTTAGATTGGCTGGGAGCAGTAGTCCATTTCCTAAAACATAAGCTTTAACCTATTAGGCCTCAGGCCTAGTAGCAGCGAGTCACCAGAGCCAGTAGAGGGGCTTATTCAGTGTGAGTTCTTTATACCCATTAGAAGAGGGTGTGTTATACCTTAAACGTAATTACATGTTGTGCAGGAGGAAACAAAGTGTGCAAGTTTGGGCAGATGGTGAAGAGAACTAAGACCATTACTTTTACATGGTCAGAAGTGATGTTTCTGTCCCTCACACGGCAATGGATGGAGAACTCTTAGTAACAGCAGTCTGCATGGAGATGCAGGGAGCAAAAGTCTGCATAGGAGATGCAGAGGGAGTAACAGTCTGTAGGGAGCTGCAGGAAAATATTTCTACATAGTGTTCACATCATATTCAATCTTCAGGCTCTAAATATGATCAAAGTATATTGAAGCTTGTAAATATGATGGCAATGATTAATTCTATGGGCATCCCATATCCCAATCCCTATCCAAGTTGTACCCCCTAATAAAACAACAAAAATAAAGCTCGCAGATGACTATTTATTGTCTGTGGAAAGGATGCATGAAGTCTGGCAGTGGGGTGATTTGGGGGATTGTTTGACAGTAGTGCTAACACCATGGCTACATATCATTTATCAGCTATGGGAATACAGGTTTTTCTCGTTCAAAATTATTTATTTTATGTTAAAATAAATTACATGTACAGAATATAAGACAAATTATGTGATACCAGAAATAAAAAGTAGACATATTGAAGTACGGATGATACAAAGCAAAGAAGAATTTCAAGATATTCTCGTGGGAATGACAATAAATGGCCTTATATATTTTAGAATTTGAAAACATTCTTATAGCTGAGTTTTAAACATTTTAATCCCAAGAAAATATAAATATGTCTAAAAGAAAATATATGATTTTAAAGTTTTGACCATAACTTCTAAAGTATGTTTATAGTAAGTATTAAATAGTAAGGGAAGAACATAAAAGGTATATAGGAGGGGAAGGGGAGGGAATAATTCTCCGGAGGAGGTTTTATATATCATCTAATGTAATTCTATAAAAAATCTTAATCACCATAACAATAAAACTCGGTTGTCAATATTATCTGACGTATAATATTTAATCCAGGGTTTCCATATGATATCAAACTTTGTCATCTGGTTTTTATCTATAGCGTCCATTTTAGCATGGATGAAAGATTGATTCATTCTACGTTTGGTTTCTGCAATATTCACCACATCTGTTTTCCACGCATTGGCTATAGTCTGCTTTGCGGCTATCAGGAGTGTAAGAACTAATTTGAATTGTTTCTGATTCAGAAAGGCTGGTTTTAAATTAAGGAGAGCTATAATTGGGTCTGGAAAAATTGGACGATCAAAAAATTTTGTCATTATCAGAAAGATCTTTTTCCAAAATGATTGTACAATTGAGCAATGCCACCAGGTATGTATATAGGTACCTTTTTCTGGACAGCCACGAAAGCAGAGGCCAGTGTTGTCTGTTGAGAATTTGGCGATTCTCGCAGGAACCAAATACCAGCGTGTGAGAACTTTATATGATGATTCAGACGCCAATATATTTATAGAGGAAGATTTTGTGAAAGACCATATGTTGGACCAAGACCTAGAATCGATCGTACAATCCAAATCTTTTTCCCACTTGGCCACATATTTAGGTATAACAGTATTAGAATTAGATATCAATTGTGTATACAATGATGTAATACGACCTTTAGCATGTGGTTCCTTGAGACAAAATCTTTCAAATTGAGAAATATTATGTAAGTTTACATTTAAATTGAGAAGAGGAGTATAAAAATCTTTGATTTGGAGATATCTGAATATTTCTGATTGTGGAAGCTTATATAATTCACATAGATCTGTAAAAGATTTTATTGATGTAGTTGAAGTTAAATTATATAGACAAGTGATACCAGCCCTAGACCAAGCTTTAAAGGTTTTGGGATATTTCCAGGCTGGGTAAAAAGTCGGATTCTTGTGGAAAGATAATAGCGGATTTTGTGGAGATTGTAGACCATGTGAATTTCTATACCTATCCCATATAGATAGAGAGTGCTTAGAAATGGGGTTATTTATAGACTTACGATCCACAGGTTGTAACCATAATATATTGTTTATAGGAAGAGGATCACAGTCTACAGCTTCAATGAGGACCCATAAAGGAATCTCTGTAGAAGAGTGATATTTTGTTAATTGAGATAATTGAGCTGCCTTATAATATATGTTAAAGTCTGGGAATCCCAAACCACCCAAAGCTTTGGGGAGAACAAGTGTTTTTTTGTGAAGTCTGGGTTTTATTTTCCCCCAAGTAAATTTCGTTACTTTTTGTTGAATCAGCCTAAGAAAATATGCAGGAATATGAATCGGGAGAGTTCTGAATAAATATAAAACTTTCGGAAGAACAGACATTTTTATGATATTGATTTTCCCAAACCATGATATCGGCATTGATGACCAATTAGATAACGACCTTGTAATATTTTTTAATAGAGCTGGGTAATTAGCTGCAAATAAATCGGAGGGGTTAGGAGTAAACTGCACACCCAGATATGGGAGGCTATGATCTACCCACTTAAAGGGTAGTGAATTGTGTAAAGATTGTTTATCTTTTTCGACAAGTGAAATGTTTAATGCTGAAGATTTTTGAATATTGACCTTAAGGCCCGAAATAAATGAGAATTCTTGTAGTACAGCCATAAGATTTTGGGGCCGAAACATGTGGAGAAGATAGAAAAAGGAGAATATCGTCTGCGAATAAACAGAGCTTATGATGAAAGCCACCCATTTCAATACCTATTATAGTGGGTTCCATCCTAATTCTTTGTGCTAAAGGTAAAGCAAATAATAATGGCGAAAGTGGACATCCTTGACGAGTCCCCCTCAGTATATTAAACTCGTCCGATTTGTACCCTGCATATCTGATATAAGCTTTGGGATCTTGATACAAACTAGAGATCCATCGTAAAAAATGAGGGCCGAATCCCCATTTGGAAAGGGTATAGTTCATATATGACCAAGATACTGTGTCAAAAGCTTTCATAATATCTAAAGAAAGAAAACAAGTGGGAATACGTCTTTTTTGAGCGGCATGTGACAGGAGTGTTGCACGTCTAATATTATCTCCTGCTTGACGTAATGGAATGAAGCCCACTTGATCACGATGTATTAGATTGCCTATAATAGTATTTAATCTGTTAGCTAGAATTTTGGCTAAAATTTTTATGTCCAAATTTAATAACGAAATAGGGCGATAATTAGACCATATTGAATCGTCTGTGTGAGGTTTAGGGAGCATACAGATAATTGCAGTTAGGGTTTCTCTTCTAAAAGAATGACCTTCCAAAAGGGAATTAAAAGTGTTTGTCAAGACTGGAGATAGGGTGTCTACAAACGTTTTGTAATACAGCGCAGAAAAACCATCAGGACCTGGCCTTTTATTTAGTTTCAGATTTTTGATAACTTCAGATACCTCTATAATTGACACTGGTTCCTACATCATTTCCATTTGTGTTTTAGATAGTGTCGGTAGAGATATATGAGAGAAAAAATAATTTGCTCTAGAAGGGTCCAACTCATTATTAGAAGAGTATAAATTTTTTAATTGTGTTTTGAATTTTTGTAATATTTTTAAAGGATTGTTTGTGTATACCCCCCTAGAGATTTTCAGACGTATCGGTTTCATTGGGTTCTGGCAGGATTTTAATGCCCTGGCTAATAGTGTGTGAGGTTTATTCGCATTGATATAGAAATTGTGTTGTGATCTCTTGATGGTTTTATCCGCTGCTTCAGTAAGGAATAGATCAAATTCCAATTTAGCTTTGTCAAGATTTATTTTAGATAAAGAAGAAGGGTTATTTTGGAATGCTGTGTGACATTTATTGAAATTTGTTTCTAAAGTCTGACAAAGGTTTTTCCGCTCTCTGTTGAATATGTTTGCTTGCTGTAGACATATGCCACGGAGAACAGGTTTGTGTGCTTCCCATAATGTAGTCGGAGAGACGTCAGGTGTGGAGTTATATTTTATATAATCTTTGAGCGCAATTTCAATATTATTTTTATGAGCTGGATTTTTGAGTAGGAAATCTCTTAATATCCATGTTGGATCTTTTTTTTGGAATTATAGAGGCAACAGTAATGTAGCCTGCACTATGATCGGACCATGGGATGGGAATAATTTTTGTAGATATTATTTCTGGAATTAGCCCTATGGACATAAATATACAGTGGTGTGAAAAAGTGTTTGCCCCCTTCCTCATTTCCTGTTCCTTTGCATGTTTGTCACACTTAAGTGTTTCGGAACATCAAACCAATTTAAACAATAGTCAAGGACAACACAAGTAAACACAAAATGCAATTTGCAAATGAAGGTGTTTATTATTAAAGGTGAAAAAAAATCCAAACCATCATGGCCCTGTGTGAAAAAGTGATTGCCCCCTAAACCTAATAACTGGTTGGGCCACCCTTAGCAGCAACAACTGCAACCAAGCGTTTGCGATAACGTGCAATGAGGCTTTTACAGCGTCCTGGAGGAATTTTGGCCCACTCATCTTTGCAGAATTGTCCTAATTCAGTTACATTAGAGGGTTTTCGAGCATGAACGGCCTTTTTAAGGTCATACCACAACATCTCAATAGGATTCAGGTCAGGACTTTGGCTAGGCCACTCCAAAGTCTTCATTTTGTTTTTCTTCAGCCATTCGGTGGTGGACTTGCTGGTGTGTTTAGGATCATTGTCCTGCTGCAGAACCCAAGTTCGTTTCAGCTTGAGTACACGAACAGATGGTCGGACATTCTCCTTCAGGATCTCTTGGTAGACAGCAGAATTCATAGTTCCTTTTATCACGGCAAGTCTTCCAGGTCCTGAAGCAGCAAAACAGCCCCAGACCATCACACTACCACCACCATATTTTACTGTTGGTATAATGTTCTTTTTCTGAAATGCAGTGTTCCTTCTACGCCAGATATACTTGGACACACACCTTCCAAAGAGTTCCACTTTTGTCTCATCGGTCCACAGAATGTTGTCCCAAAAGTCTTGGGGATCATCAAGATGTGTTGTGGAGAAATTGAGACGAGCTTTGATGTTCTTTTTGCTCAGCAGTGGTTTTCTCCTTGGAACTCTGCCATGCAGGCCATTTTTGCCCAGTCTTTTCCTGATGGTGGAGGCATGAATGCTGACCTTAACTGAGGCAAGTGAGGCCTGCAGTTCCTTGGACGTTGTTGTGGGGTCTTTTGTGACCTCTTGGATGAGTCGTCGCTGCGCTCTTGGGGTAATTTTGGGCGGCCGGCCACTCCTGGGAAGGTTCACCACTGTTCCATGTCTTCGCCATTTGTGGATAATGGCTCTCACTGTGGTTCGCTGGATTCCCAAAGCTTTGGAAATGGCTTTATAACCCTTTCCAGACTGATAGATCTCAATTACTTTCTTTCTCAATTGTTCCTGAATTTCTTTGGGTCTCGGCATGATGTGTAGCTTTTAAGGATCTTCTGGTGGACCTTACTGTGTCAAGCAGCTCCTATTTAAGTGATGCCTTGATTGTGAACAGGTGTGGCAATAATCAGGCCTGGGTGTGGCTAGAGAAATTGAACTCAGGTGTGGACAACCACAGTTATAGTATGTTTTAACAAGGGGGGCAATCACTTTTTCACACAGGGCCATGATGGTTTGGATTTTTTTTCACCTTTAATAATAAACACCTTCATTTACAAATTGCATTTTGTGTTTACTTGTGTTGTCCTTGACTATTGTTTAAATTGGTTTGATGTTCTGAAACACTTAAGTGTGACAAACATGCAAAAGAACAGGAAATGAGGAAGGGGGCAAACACTTTTTCACACCACTGTATGGCCTATCCTAGAGAATGAGCGATGAGGGAACGAGTAATGTGTGTATTGTCTCTTGGTTGGATTCAATTCTCTCCAAATATCTACTAGGTTATGTTTTGTAATTAGTTTTGATAAGAGTTGTTTGTCTGCTGTATGTGACTGTGGGATTGGTGATTTATCCAAAAATGGGAATATGGTCTGATTAGAATCTCCACATAGAATTGTAGTACCTATTTTGTGGTGTTCTATAGTTTGAAATAAATGAGAAAGAAAAGAAATAGGATTTTTGTTAGGAACGTAGTATGATGTAATGGTTATAGCGGTATCAAGTAGGTGTCCTTTAAGAATCAAGTAACGACCTTCTGGATCCTTGATTTCCTTCATTAGTGAAAATGGTGTATTGCGATGGAAAGCTATAAGCACGCCTCGTTTTTTAGAGGAGGCCGAAGCTGTGTATACTTGGGGGTAGTCTTTACTGAAAAATTTGGGAGTGGATTGTGACGCAAAATGAGTCTCTTGGAGGCAAACTATATGTGCTTTCTTGGATGAAAATGTGCGGAAGGCTTTAGTGCGTTTGTGTGGAACGTTTAGTCCCTGAGTATTTAATGATATGATGTTTAATGGGGCCATGGAGTTGGGAAAAGTAAATATGTGTTGGTGTTTATGTTAGAACGTGTGTCATATAAGAAATTATTTGTCTCCAGAGTATAGGGGTGGAGGGAAAGGAGATAATGACTGAAAAAGAAAATACAATTAATATACAATATTGAAATATATCTTAACATATCTATGTTCTTAATGTGTCCGTTGGGAGGAGAAAAACTCTCCCTCCAAGGGTACATGAGCCACTGTCAACTGCCCGGTGTGCACCGAGCTGCTGAGAGGGTGCAAGGAACTTCCCTGCAGGACACCAAGAGCCAATCATATAATTTAATTTTTCAAGCAAAAAATAAAAATGTAAGATTAAGGCAACCTCAGAAACAAAAAAGAGAAGAGAGAGAAAAAAAGTTATAATAAGGTGCCTAAATTATTAGGAACATTTCTTAAATAAGATTATGATAAAAATATTGATTGGAAGTCAGAGATAAAACTCGGCAGTAGCCATTCTGTTGAAAAGGCAAGATAGTAGCCTCAGTACAAGTGTTTATCAGTCCATAGTGTCAGCCAGATCTGGAGGTGGAGATTGTATGCGACTTCTTTTCTGTGGATTGTAGTCTTCTTCTCTTCTGGAAGCAGAGGAGGGATTATCAGCATATGAGGATGATTTTTGGCGAGTGTCCGCAGCATCTCTTGATGTGTTTATCATCCCTAGTTTCTGTAAAGTAGTTTGCAGGTCCTTAGCTGTTCGGCACATATATTTGCGACTTTGGAAAGTAAAACGCACTGAGAAAGGAAAGCCCCATTGGTAGATTATGTCATTACGCTGTAATATTTGCAGTAGTGGTTTCAGGGTTCTTCTTTTGTTGACTGTAATCTGTGAGAGGTCTCTGAATAATTGATATTTATGACCCTGGAAAATTAGGGGATCTTTATTTCTAGCTGTATTTAGCAGTAGTTCCTTAGTGCGGTAGAAATGCAATTTTGCGATAATGTCACAGGGAGGACCATCTATTTTCTTTGGTGCTAGGGCTCTATGAACCTGGTCCATTTCAAGATGCTCTAGTGGGATAGCTGGTTGTAATTCTTGAAAAAGTGCAGTAATAGCACCGTTTAAATCAGTCACAGATTCGGGTATTCCTCTAATACGTATATTGGAGCGTCTTGCACGATTTTCGAAATCCTCCAATTTGGATTGTAATATGTCATTTTCCTCTTTAAGAAAATCAATTTCTGAGGCAATGTTAGATGCATAATTTTCCAGATCGTCTTCTCTAATTTCCAGTGCTGATGTACGCTGACCAAGTATTCTAATTTCTTTGGTAAGGCTTGTGGTGATGATATCTGCAGTGGTTTTTAGTGATTTTTGAAGCAGATTTTCTATTTGTTTCAGCGTTACAGGAGGGGATAAGTCTTTTTGTGTGGAAAGTTCTAAATTCTCCAGAACTGACATATTTTTCTCAGGTATTTGGTTAGAGAGACTATGCGCCCAAATGTCACCAATGTAAGGTAGGGATATTTATCTACCATTTGGTATGATATATATGCGGAGGGTCAAGTTACCTCCGCCGTTATATGGCCCCGTTGTCCTGCTGAGAATGGAGCTCTAAGCCAGCAATACCTCTCGGCTAGGCTCCGCCTTCTCCCTCCCGGGAATACAGGTTTTTAAGTACATTTCTACTCTACATATCTGTACATATTATAATGTTCCAGTCACATTGTTGCAGCAGTACCCCCACAAGATCTACTGGAAATGGTTGGTTCTCCCACCATTTCCAGTGATGACCCACCACATAACTGAACTAAACACTGACACACCAATAAAAGGTAAATGGGCTTTATTTAAACAATTAATGCTAAGCCCTACAGAGAATTATTGTTTAAACAAGCTGGATACCAGTAAAGGAAATAGGTTGAAATAGCAGTACAATTCAGTATCACAGTAAGGGAAATAGGGCTGCTTCTTTACCTCCAGTGAAAGGCCTTACTTAGAATGCACTGGGTGAGCAGAGAATGGTGCTATAGACAGCAATAATAAACAAAAAAACAGTGCAGCAAATATACCCAATATGTGGCAGGAGGGATGCACCTATCTACTGGGGCCAAAATACAATTTTAGACCTGAACTAACCTATTGCCAGTGGGTAAATCTGCAACAAAATATGACTGAGGTGAGGCCCTTTCACTGTAATGGTAGAGCGCTCAGCCTTCCAAGGAAGGTGTTTGCAATCCAAATGGCACTAGTATCTTTGAAAAGTGTCCCAACAACAGACAGAGAATGGGTGTGTTTCCCTTTAAGTAAAGCGGTATTGGTGTCCCAATACGTGCAAACAAACTCAAATACATACAAGGATAGTTAAAGGCTTCTCACCAATATGACATACTGTATGCCCTTTTTGGATGCAATCTGTCCTCTTGTGATTATTCCAAAATATGTCCTTAAAAATAGGCCACAATTCCTTTTGCAGATCTCCGCAGGATATATAGAGTACAGTCAGTCTTCCAAATGAGGAAGCATACAGTAAGGTCTCCTCACACATGGAAAGCCTTGCCTCTGTATGTAGAGACTGCTTTCTCTCCCTAGTGGTCTGTACAATGTTTCCTTGTGTAGGCCAAATGCTTGCCTCATCCTGGCTCATGTTCCCCAGGATTCTCTTCCCCCCAGCACAGTACTTCCTGCTCCCTCTTTTTCTGGGTTATCATCCAGCCTGCAGGTCCCCTCCAAGGCTCTCTCCCATAGGTGAGGCTTTATGTGACACTGGTCAATCATGTTTTTTCAGTGAGCTGGTTCAGCCACAGCCACTGTTGTGGTGGTCAATCACCCTTCCCCTCCTGACCTGACAATCAAATGCCAGTGGAAAGACACAGTCAAGCTAGAGTCTGACCACAAAGATAACTATGCCCAGGATGTGCAGCCAGGGCTTCAATGTCTTTCCATTTACTACTCCCATTCGGTGCACCCAATTACTACATGAGATGAGATTAAATTGTATTCTATTCTCTCTTTTTCCAGCTTCTCTACAGATTGCCTTTCTATCCATAAAAATCCTTACCTAAAACTGAATTGTTGGATAATTGTAATACATGATATACTGTATCACTGCATATGATTACATTGCAGTCTTATCCCACTGTATCATCTTCCATATTAATTTGCCCAGCTCTTCGCTCCCTGTATAGCTAGGACTGGGAAATTCATAGAGCGCATTATGCCAGAAATCACTCACTGCTGGAATGCAAGCCATTGGCTTTATGCCCCGTACACACGTTCCGATTATCGGACCACAAAAGTCGCTTTCGGACAGATCGTTCGATAATCTGATCGTTAGTACGCAGCTTTCGACAGCCGATCACGACAGTCCGTCCAACTAAATCCGAAGGAACAAACAGGAAAACTTTGGTCGGATGACAGCCCATCGTACGACAGTCGTGTAGTCAGTACAGTATGCGTCCGATAAAAGTCATTAGACAAACACCACGCATGATCGGAAACATGAAAATAAACCAGAAGGACACACAGGTCACACGTTTTTGACATCATTTAAAATACGTAGCTACGCACGACGGAAGATTTTTCCAGAATCGTACGACAAAAGTCTTAGGCCGCGTACACACGCGCGGACTGTTCGCCCAACTTTGTCCGTCCAACAGTTTCAGCAAACAGTCCGCTCAAAATTAGCATGGACGGACATGCCCACACACGACGAACGAACAGTTTGCTGAAACCGTGCGCGATGACGTGAACAGCACGTACGACGGGACGAAAAATATGACGTCCTATACACTGCATTATAGCTTTCGGCGTGAAAATCCTTTCTGAGCATGCGCGCAACTTTGTTTGACGAACAAGCCTACACACGAGCGGGCTGTTCGCTGAAACAAGGTTTCAGCGGACAGTTTTTCGGAAATTCCGAAAAACCTTGTCGGTCCAACTGTCCGCTGAAACTGTCCGCTGAAAGCCCACACACGAGCGGACTGTCCGCCCAAACACTGTTCAGCGGACAAAGTTGGGCGAACAGTCCGCCCGTGTGTACGCGGCCTTACACACATTTTGCACTGTTGTATTCAATCTTAGTTGTATACAACAAAATGTGAACGATCGGTCTTACGATAATCGGAACGTGTGCACGGGGCATTACAGAGCACACACAGACACAGGTGGCCCAGCTCAGAATGATTGAAGAGCAGTAGCACACGCACTTGTAAAAGGTAACTCCCTACCACAAAATTCCTCTGGGTTATTATAAGTCAAAACTCATATATATTAAAAAAAATTCCCCATTTACTTTAAATGTCTTTACACTTGACATCATGCATTACAATTTTATGATTTCAAACAGCCACCAGCCTTATTTCTGGAAATATGAACCTATATGTGATAAATAAATGAACCTACATCAAAACATGAGAATATATATATATATATATATATATATATATATATATATATATATATATATATATATATATATATATATATATATATATATATATATACACAGACACAGAGTGCTGATCCCAGTATTGCATAACGCACAGGACACGGGAGTGCACACTATGCAGTGCTTGGGTGTTCGTATTACACAGGGCACATAAAAATATCAGCACAATGAACAGTACTTACCTCTGCACACCTCTGTGCTTCCTATCCACAACTCATCTCTGTACACCCTGTCCACAGCTCACATCTGCAACCTTCATCCACAGCTCACCTATGCCTGCCATGTCTGTAGCTCACTTTTTCTCTCCCTCATCCACAGCTCTTGTACCCCAGTTCAAAGCTCACCTCCTTCCCCTGTTGACAGCTCCCCTCTTCTAGTCAAGTGCACAGCCCCCCTCCTCTTCCCATGTCCGCAGTTCCCCTCTTCTCCCTCAATCCACAGCTCCTCTCTTCTGCCCAAGTCAACAGCTCCCCTCTTCTCCTCCAGTCCACAGCTCCCCTCTACTCCTCCAGTCCACAGCTCCCCTCTTCTCCCCCAGTTCACAGCTCCACTCTTCTCCTTCAGTTCACAGTTCCCCTCTTCTCTCCCAGTCCATAGCTCCCCTCTTCTCTCCCAGTCCACAGCTCCCCTCTTCTCCCTAGTCCACAGCTCCCCTCTTCTCCCTAGTCCACAGCGTCCCTCTTCTCCTTAGTCCACAGCTCCCCTCTCCCAAGTTCACAGCTCCCCTCTTCTCTCCCAGTCCATAGATCCCCTCTTCTCTCCCAGTCCATAGCACCCCTCTTCTATCCCAGTCCATAGCTCCCCTCTTCTCGCCCAGCCCACAGCTCTCCTCTTCTCCCTAGTCCACAGCTCCCCTCTTCTCCCTAGTCCACAGCTCCCCTCTTCTCCCTATACCACAGCTCCCCTCTTCTCCCCAGTCCACAGCTCCCCTCTTCTCCCCAGTCCACAGCTCCCCTCTTCTCCCTAGTCCACAGATCCCCTCTTCTCCCCCAGTCAACAGCTCCCCTCTTCTCCCCCAGTCAACAGCTCCATTCTTCTCCCTAGTCCACATGTGGCCTGATACGGTTCAGGAGGGGGGGGGGGGTGCTTGCTCGTCCCCACCCCTTTCCTGACCTATAGGGAAACATTTATTTTCACATGTCATGCAACATGAGCTCCCAATGTCGGAGCGTTTGTCGGACCAGTGTAAACCCGGCCTCAGAGCTAAATGCTTCTAGGTTCATTCACTGCAGAGCAGATCAAAATCCTGAACACACTTACTGCAGTCCTGAACTCCCCAGAGGAGCGGGGGGGGGGGGGGGTCTGGGAACCACAGCAGGGATATACAAGTGCAGTCTTATAAAAGTGATCAGGTGGCTCTACAGTCACCCATATTACTTTTAATTAATAGCTGGGAGCCAGCTAAAGTCAACAGTACCAGACCCATGGCTACTGATGCAGCCACTAGCTTGTTTTAAACTCTTAAATACCGGGACATTTATACATTTATAAATGTAACTTGGTAGACAAGGGGTTAAACATTTCAACAATTCCACATTTACAGAACACTAAAATTGAGTAATGACTTTTTTTGTTAAATATTTATTTGGACAAGTAGCAACAATTAACCGGTTCCCGACCAGCACACGCCGATGTACGTTGGCAGAATGGCACGGGCAGGCATATTGGTGTGCCGGTCGGGACCCCTGTGAGTCCGGTCGCGGGTCCCGTGGACTCGATCGCCGCGGGCATACCCGCAATCGTCTCACGGGACGGCTGAATGGAGGAAATGCAGTGTAAACAGCATTTCTCCATTCTGCCTAGCAACTAGTGACGCTGATCTCTGCTCCATGTGATTGGAGCAGAGATCAGTGTTCACTAAATGAAAGCCCAACCCCCCCCCCACAGTTAGTAACACACCCCTAGGAACACTTAACCCCTACACTGCCACCCACTGGTTAACCCCTTCACTTCCAGTGTCATTTACACAGGAATCACTGCATTTATATAGCAGTGATTACTGTATAAATGACAATGGTCCCAAAAATGTGTCAAAAATGTCCGATGTGTCTGCCACAATGTCGCAGTCACAATAAAAATCGCTGATCACCGCCATTACTAGTAAAAAAAAAAAAAAAAATTATTAATAAAAATGCCTTAAAACTATCCCTATTTTGTAAACACTATAACTTTTGCGCAAACCAATCAATAATTACTTATTGCGGGACTGAGGGAACTGAGGGAAAAAAATGTTTTTTATATATTTTTGGGGGATATTTATTATAACAAAAAGTAAAAAATAATGCGTTTTTTTCAAAATTTTATAGTTTATAGCGCAAAAAATAAAAACCGCAGAGGTGATCAAATACCACCAAAAGAAAGCTCTATTTGTGGGAAAAAAAGGACGTCAATTTTGTTTGGGAGCCACGTCGCACGACCGCGCAATTGTCAGTTAAAGTGACGCAGTGCCGAATCGCAAAAAGTGGTCTGGTCTTTGACCAGCAAAATGGTCCGGTCTGTAAGTGGTTAAAGTGTAACTAAAGGTAAAACTTTTTGCAAAATTTTGTATTGAACACTAATAGAGGGAATATCTTCCAAAGGGCACACAACTGGCAAAGAAATAAAACTGACGGCATTTTTATGCCCACCACGTATGGGCAACAGAGCTAAAGTGCACTCACCGATAATAAAGCTGCCAGAGGAAAGCAGCAAAATGCGCTTTTGTTTTCAACAGGTTTCTTCACATGTGGTCAACCAGCTCCATTCTCACAATGGGGACATCCTGCGGTACCGCTTCTCACCACTGGGGACAGTGAGAAAGTCTGCTTGATATTGTCTGTGAAAAAAGCACTCACCCCACGGAGACACAAGCAGGGGACCACATGTCGTATATTTATTAAAAAGTGTAGATTTCACATAAAAAAGTAAAAGGCTTCAACTAAATGCCAGTAAAATGAATGTCCTGACAAATAAAACAGTACACTTACAAAGAGAACCGCTAGTTTCAAGTATGGCAGAGGCAGTGAGATAGCAGCATGTAGCTCCTGTTCCAACGCGTTTCATGCAAATGCACATCTTCAGTGGCTGTTAGTATGTCCCCTGAAAACATTTGAAATACATACATGTTGCTGCTTTCCTCTGGCAGCTTTAATGTCGATGAGTGCATTTTATCTCTGTTGCTCACGTGTGGTGGAGAGGATTTACATTAGCTGGTGGAAGACTTTTTCTTTGTGTTGATATTTATGACATATTTTGGACTCTTGCATTGGACTTTATTTACGCTGATTTAATTTTTATTATCATTTTTGAATATTGTGGAATGTGGATGCTTTTTGCACATTATAAATGATGTGTTTCTAGCACATGCTTTAAGCTTGTAATATTCTTTATTTGGAGGAGCTGCATTATTTTCTTTGTTGCATTGTCGTTGTTTTTTTTTGCTAGTAGTAGCAATATAATGATAATATATTGCGCGACCCGGTATGACTTTTTTAATGTAAAGAAAACTAGCTAAGCAGAGAAGGGAGAGGAAGGAGTTAATTCAAGATAGTTAGAGATAATAAAGGGTATGAAAGTCAATTCCTCGCTTTGATTACAAGCTAGAAAGCAGTGATGGAATGATTTTCAGGCACTAGAACCAAAGGAGAAGGTACATTGTGGCCAGGTAAAGAATTTCTAGAGTGACTTAAGCGGCTCATTGATGTATCAATTTATTTTTTTCGTTCAACCAAGCTAGCTGAATGGAAACAATTGACCCAAGTTTCCCATGAACACATATGGATAGGGTAATCCTCCCGCTAAGCTATTGTATTTTGACAGCAGAGGAGACTTCCCCACTATCAGAATACACTGATTGAGTTGCCGACCCCAGTGGCGGAAGATGAGTTTGAGACCTGGATGAGCCAGGCTCTGCAGGCCATGGAAGAATGGGGCTGTGAAATCACAATGGCTGAGTGAGAGTCTTCGAGGCCCAGCAGCTGATGTGATCCGTAATCTGAAAATGGGCAAGAGGACTTGTGACACCCTGTACGCTGTCTTTGGGAGGGTTGAAACTATTGCTGATCTGATGTATAAATTCAACCACACTCACCAACAGAGGGGAGAGAGTCTGTCTGGAAACATTTCCTGAGTAGACAGGATGTTGCATCAAATCATGCTCAAGAACAGCATTGACCTCAAGGATGTTGATCAGGCTCATCGGGACCAGGTTCTGCAAGGAGTCTGGCAAAATTATCCCATCGTGTTGAAGCTATTGCTGAAGAGAACTGAATTGGTACCCACCTATCCTGTTTTATAAGGGAGGTTTGAGAGGAGGAAGCTCTGTTAGAGGAGAAAAGTCAAAGACCCAGAGAGTCGAATTCCTCTATTGGAAACAAAGAGAAAGTAGTGGCTCGAACTGTTCATGCAGAAATAGATTTTTCAGATGAGAATAGTGGAACTGAGTCTGAGCTGGTGGGGTTGGCCCCCCTGACATCCATAAACCTGTAGCCAAACTAGTATGTATCATGCTCTGATGTGAGTGATGGAGACTCAAGGAAAGGTTCAGGAACAAAAAACCCGTCCAAGTGAAAAAAAAACGGTACCAAGGGTGGGAGAAGAGATGCTACGAGTGTGGAGAGGTTGGACATTTCCGAGATGAGTGCCCCAAATCTGGCATCAGCTGTCAATTACTCACCTAAGTTGTAAGAGCTTTACAGAAATTGCTTCTCCTAAAATCGGCAGATAAGGGAAGACGGGGACAGGAAATCAATGCACACCCTGCTAAACAAGAAATCAACTTCACTGCTTTCAAAGAAGATGGTTAGGGCACAAACTCTAGAGTCACCTGTAGGAAACCCGCCAAAGAATTTAGTGGGGCCTTCCCCTATAGTGTCAGTGCAAGTGGCTATCTTCTTGTAGCTCTTTTACTAGCGGAGGAGCCCGGCTTTCTTCCTCGCCGCCGCCCTTCTTCCGACTTCGGGGGTCTTGTCCCCCTCTTCGGTTCTTCTGCCGGGCCACTGCGCCTTCTTCTAGCTCTTTTACAGGCGGTGGCCCGGTCTTCTGCCGCCGCCGCCTTCCGTTCTTCTGTCCTTCGCGGCGACTTATATAGGGACAAGGGGCGGGGTCTTCGGTTGATGTCACATGGGTTGATGTCACATAGTGACCCCGTCCCCTTACGATGTCACAGTCCCGGAGGATGCTGGGACTGTCCCCATGTGACATCAACCCATGTGACATCAACCGAAGACCCGGCCCATTGTCCCTATATAAGTCGCCGCGTGCCCGATCCCCGTCATTGTGAGCGGAGGACTCGGCGAGGCAACATCTGAAGAAGAAGAAGAAGAAGAAGAAAAGAAGGACAGAAGAACAGAAGAACGGAAGGCGGCGGCGGCGGCAGAAGACCGGGCCACCGCCTGTAAAAGAGCTAGAAGAAGGCGCGGTGGCCCGGCAGAAGAACCGAAGAGGGGGACAAGACCCCCGAAGTCGGAAGAAGGGCGGCGGCGAGGAAGAAAGCCGGGCTCCTCCGCTAGTAAAAGAGCTACAAGAAGATAGCGGAGGAGTCCGGCGAGAAGACCCCGAAGACGGAAGACCCCCGGAGCTGTGCAATAAACTATTTTATCTTGTGTGTTGTGTTTTTTTGTACTTTATTTTACAGGTGAATGGGTAGGGGTACATTGTACCCCATACTCATTCACATAGGGTGGGGGGCCGGTATCCGGGGGCCCCCTTATTAAAGGGGGCTCCGGGATTCCGATAAGCCCCCCGCCCGCAGACCCCGACAACCAACGGCCAGGGTTGTCGGGAAGAGGCCCTTGTCCTCATCAACATGGGGACAAGGTGCTTTGGGGTGGGGGGGTCGCGCGGCCCCCCTTCCCCAAGGCACCCCCCATGTTGAGGGCATGCGGCCTGGTACGGCTCAGGAGGGGGGGGGGCGCTCGCTCGCCCCCCCTTTCCTGGCCGGCCGGGTAGCGTGCTCGGACAAGGGTCTGATGTGGACCTGGGGGAACCCCCATGCCGATTTTTTACGGCGTTGGGGTTCCCCTTTAAGTCCATACCAGGCGGCGGGGCCAGCGACGTATCCTTCGCAGGCCCCGTCTACCTGGAGACGCGCTCGAAATGAGCGGACTTTCCTCTACGTGTGTGGGCGAGTCCGTTCATTTCAAAAGTACGGCGGACTTAGTACGCCGTATTAGTCCGCTGAAAAAGTGCCGTGTGTGGGCAAGTAGCCCGTTCGGAAAGTCCGACGGACAGTCTGGCAAGAAGTCCGCCAGACTAAGTACGTCGGACAGACGGCTACGTGTGTACGCGGCTTTAGGGGTAACTAGATGTGGATATTTGATGCCTGGGCCCAAAGTCACGAACAGTGTATATTTGTTTTAAATATGGTTTTAATATATTGTATACATTTTTTTCTGAATCTGTGTAGGTCTTTATGTATGTTCAAAATATCTGCTAGAGTGTATGCTCTAACGAGCAGTACCATCTGATTCTTGTTGTATTGAATTGTATTGTAACTGTACTGTCTGCCCTCATGTTGTAAAGCTCTGTGCAAACTGTTGGCACTATATAAATCCTGTATAATAATAATAATCTGTGGGTAAAACATATGTTTTTATGAAAAGTTGATTGACCTCATAGTATACCTTTAAAATCCGATATTGCAGAGCAACAGCAATATTCCTCTATTTCAGTTGGTTTAGATAGTATGGATTTGGTATATCAGATGTCCTTTTAGTTAGTAACCTTCCTGTTTGCGCCTGGCTCTCAGGTGATGCCAGGATCATACATACTTTAGTATATATGATCCTGGCCTCACTTGGGAGTCAGATTGAATGAACAGCTTTGTGCAAGTCCAGTCCAGCTACATATGTCCTTATGCCATGCTGGGCTGGCCAATCAAGTTGGCCAAAATTGCCAAACCTGGGAGAAGATCAAGCGAAGATGTCGGCATCAGCAAGGGAGTAAGTGGATGTGTAAAGGAAATTTGTAAGTTCTGTATATAATTGTATTCTATTTTGTATGTATTGCACGCTGAAAACACTGTGCACATGTCACTAATAATGTTTTCATTACATGTTTGCATTCTTTCGAGTCCTGATTAAAATTAGTCTGCTTATGTTATGCCCCTTGTTACCATAAACATATAATTGTAATATTAATGTGATACCTACGTAAACATGTGTATAAAAACCTTTAATTCTGTCATAATAAAGCAGACCAGTTATGTGGAAAGATGCAAAGTATATCTTTGGTATCTGTTCCCTACTGCAGTAGTTATTATTAATTTGGAATCACTAATCAATATGAGGATAGGAGTTGCCTATCTATAAATATCCATGTCAGATGGCAAGCCAGCCAGAAGGGGATTTACCGGTGACCTGAGAATCTGAAAGGAGGAGCTTGAGATGATCTGGGAATTTCTGATAATCAGCTGGCTGAAGTAAGCCTTTTACTTACATTTGAGTTATCAGACTTCATTGATCGGTAAGGCATTTTTGGGACAGAGGGTACCTATTTTACTCCCCTTTATCGAACTGTATTGATTGGTGGTTATATGTTATGTTGTCCCTGTCTACTGTATGTTGTCCCTGTCTACTGTATTGTTTTACCTGTTACCAAAGGTGTTACCAAAAGCTGAACATCCCTTCCAGAGATTAGAAAAAGATATATCCAGATGCCCAAGTCAGGACCTTAGCATGCATTTTGTCTGTATGGACATGTTTTCTGGATGCCCAGTGGCAAATGCTACTGCAAAGGCCACAGTAAAAAGTGTTATCAGAAGTAGTTTGTAAGTACAGGGTGCAGAATCTACAGGGGAAATCATTGTATAGGAGTCCTTACTAGAAGTTTTGAGGTTTTATTTTTACACTCCCTACTGTCTACAATGTAGCGGAAAAAGTAGAATAAGAAACTAGAAAACTTTTGCCTGAATGTTTTCTTAGATTTTATCAAGCCCCTAAGGAGATGTTGGAAACTCTCCCTATGGTATTTTGTTTGGAAGTGTGTTACTCACTTGCTTATATTTTGTCTCTGCAGCTGAAGTCCTCTCTTTGGATCTCACAGAGAATGTTGCTGATCTTTTAAGGTTTTTGACAAACTAATTTATGTGTTTTCTCCCCAATTCCAGATCCTAAAAGTTTGGAAGGATCTAAAACTAAAGCCAGGTGACTTGTGGATTGTTAAGAGACATTTACTGTATATATAAGGAAATGTTTGGAGACTCAATACAGCATCTATTTAATGTACAGTTGAGCAATAAATGAAGGAAAAGTCACATGGATCCACACTAGACACTGCAAAAATGACTAAATTAAAGACATCTCTGTGTTTGATTTGTGTCCCTCTTGGAATCACAGTCTAGGGTACTATTTATTCAAATACTAATTGTAAGGGATATATATATATATATTGTGATTTGAAAATTAGTTTAGCCATGTTGAAGTCATATTTGTCTTTTGTACGTCTTCCATTTTATGTAGAATTGTCTGTGTTTACATATGCTGATAAGTCAGCATGCCAACAATTAAACTAGAGGACAGGAGTGTACAGCCAGTACTCTGAAAATATGTTTTATCAATCATTTGTTTTTCACAATGAAAAGTCATTTTGTAATGAAAAAAGCTGCTGTTATATTCTCCACAATGGAGTTTTGCCTCTTTGGCCAGGACTACCTTCACCTAAGTGTGTGGAGGTTCCAGGTTAAAGGTGATAGCAGGTATGGTTAGTGATCAAAATATTGATCAAGAGAGAGGAGACTGTAAAGGAAATTTGTAAGTTCTGTATATAATTGTATTCCATTTTGTATGTATTGCACCCTGCCCTCACTGTGCACATGGCACTAATAATGTTTTCATTACATGTTTGCATTCTTTCGAGTCCTAATTAGAATTGGTCTGCCTATGTTACTCCCCTTGTTACTATAAATGTACAATTGTAATTTTAATGTGATACCTACGTTGTGTATAAAAACCTTCAACTGCATCATAATAAAGCAGAACAGTTATGTGGGAAGATGTGGAGTGTATTTTTGGTGTCTGTTCCCTACTGCAGTAGTTCTTAACTGAACCACTAATCAATATGAGGATAGGAGTTACCTATCTATAAATTTCCATGTCAGGATGTCACATCGCTGGAATTAAGGGTACTCTAGGTTAAGTTCTGCTTTAAGAATAGAAACCAAAATTCAACCTTTGGTACTCAGGTGAGGTGAAATTAACTTATTCACGATCTCCTGGATGAATCCACTGTCCAGTGTATATAGCATGCTGCTGCCCACCTCTGACAGGGGTACCCCAAACACACTATATATATAAAACCAGAGAAATGGTGCAGCAGCCCAGTGCATCATCTTTAAACACCGCTTATTAAAAGGAGAATATGTTATCATACGCACAAACCAATTAAAAGGACTTGTTCATTACAACTATCCCCATAGGGAACCACCAGAATCACTATACATGATTCTTGTATACTGGGAAGATGCCACACGGGTCTGAAAATTCTGATGGGTTTCAAGGGAGGTCCCCTCCTCATCAGAGCCAAAAAGCTAAAGAGCTGCTTTAGAGCTGCTTTGATCTATTACCCCCACCCTGCCTTAACAAGGGGGCTGGGTTAGCCCTTGTACACACGGTCGGAGAATCTGTCGGAATGAGTCTTATCGGACCGTGTCGTCAGATAATCCGACTGTGTGTGGTATGCATCGGACTGATTCCATCTGAATCTTCGTCAGACCCAATTTTCCAACATGTTGGAAATATTTCCCGACCAACTGGGCCGGTCGGACCTAATCCGATCATGTGTAGAGCATTTTCATCGGACCAAGTGCCACGCATGCTCAGATCAAATTCCTACATCAAAGCTATTGGCTACTAGCCTGAATGTAGTCCCATCATAACGAAATTACGTCATCATGTTCTGAAAGATCGGATTTTTCGCCAACTTGGCCCGACCGTGTGTATGCAACAGTTTCGGACACAATCTGTCGGACTAAATCCGACGAGCAAAATCCGACGGATTTGGTTGGCAAAATCTCCGACCGTGTGTATGTGGGCTAAGAGATATGTTCAAGTGGTTACTACAAAAACCAATTCAATGTACACCATTTGAAAAAGACACATTATCCCAAGCTGTTAAAACAATACCACAACCCAAAACACTCACATGGAGCTTATCTCACAAAGATGGCCAGCAACAGCAGTACCAAACGCAAATTAAGTGAATTTGTCATGAAAATACATACTATTCCCAGTAATGTCCAATTTAAAATCACACTTACAATAGAAAAGTGTTACCCCAAGTCCTGACCATTGGTGCCAAATAAGGAAGATACAAAAAGAAAACTAAAAAAAAGTCACTATTATTTAGAGAAAAAAAATATATAAAAGTATGTATCTTTTGGAAAGCAAATCCAAAATGGTCTAAAATGTGTCCTTAGAATGCATGCAGCATCTGAAGACCAATAGTCCGGCTCCCATTTGCATTCCAGTCAACACTTCTGGTCGCACGCCTTCACTTCCGATTATTGGCTGACACTCCGGCCTATCATTTCAAAAGCAGGGTGATATGATATGGCAGCTTAATTATTACCATGGACACAAAATACCTGAAGATTACAAATTCAGAAATATGGCACATGGCCCTGGTGGCAGCCAAAAGAACGCCGTCCACTAAAACAAAACCCATCTTATATGGCTGCTAAAAGGATACTGCGGCCAATGTGAAATCAACAAGAATCTCAGCAAAACAAGTGTGTAAAATCACATTTGGCTGAGTGCAAAATGTGGCTCTTTGGTGCAATAAATGTACATAGGGCAGCCCATTCAAGTTAGTGGTCTGCCTTATGCTCAACACATAATTCTATCTGGGAATCTGTGAAGCACACCTTTTTTAATGGCAAAAACCTGCGTTCCCACTAAGCTATGTATAAGGGGGCCTAATTTGGATGGGGATCCTAGCAAATGTTTGTTTCTTAGGACATCTAAGGTTGTGAACTTTCAGGCTTAATGACAGAGATTCAGACTTAGCCCTTGTACACACGGTTGGACATTCCGATGGACAATGTCTGATAGGACCGTGTTGTCGGATAATCCGACAGTGTGTGGGCTCCATTGGACTGTTTCCATCGGAGTATCCGACGGACCAAGTTTTCCAGCTGGGCTATAAAATTTTCCGACAACATGATCCGATCGGACTTTATCCGATCATGTGTAGAGAATTCCGATTGGACAAAGTGCCACACATGCTCAGATCAAATTCCTAGACCAAAGCTATTGGCTACTAGCCTGAATGTAGTAACGTCCTAACGAAATAACGTCATCACGTTAAGTACGATCGGATTTTCAGACAACTTTGTCCAACTGTGTGTATGCAACAGTTTCGGACAAAATCCGTCGGACAAAATCTGACAGACAAAATCCGACGGATTTGGTTGTCGGAATGTCTGACCGTGTGTACAAGGGCTAAAGGATAATATAGGTGCAAAACTTTTTCATTTTGCCTGGATAAAGCTAGCAAGGGTTACATTTTCAGCAAGATTTGTCTTGCCATCTGTGTTTATGTTGAAGAAATTTCCTTTTACTTCTTTTCAGAGCAAGAAGTGATGATAACGCTCTGCAATAGGGACACAGATAAGAAGAAAAACAGCAGTAATAGCAAAGCATGGAATGGTGAGGACATATGACAATGTTTTATTGCTGCCATTGCTCTCCTAATTCTGGGGCAGTGACTCTGTTAAAAGGTATAGATGCAATAGCCTGGAACTTGTTGGTGGCACAGTTTCTTCCATCATAGATTGAGCAGCTTGCTTATTCCACTACATACACTTAGACCCCTTTCACACTGGTGGTTTTAAGGCACTTTAGCTTTAGAAATAGCCTCTGCTAAGCTCCTAAAAACCACTTCTCATACATACCGAGGTGGTACGCTTGCGGGACGAGGAAAAAAAGTCCTGCAAGCAGCATCTTTGGGGCAGTTTGGGAGCGCTGTATACATTGCTCCCAAAATGCCCCTGCCCATAAAAATGAATGGGCAGCGATTTCAAAGCTCTGTAAAATGAGAGTCTTTAACCCCTTTTTTGTGGTCAAAAGCACCCCACTAGTGTGGCCTGAGTCTAACTCAGAAGATGTTGAGGTCAGACAGCCAGGCAAATAGAATTCTTAGCAATGGCAGCCTCTGTATTTATCACGAGGAAGGCTTCCCTTGATAAAAGTACTGTTTTCTGTTTAAAAAATGCAAGTAAAAATAAAGGTCTTGGTGTTACCTCTGAAAAACGTTGAATGTCTTGAGTTAATGTCCCCACTCTTTGCCATTTGAAATGCTTGAGGAATTTCACTATTGCTGGATTGACTGCGTTGTCTGAAGGAACGGTCCGGAAAAAGTAGGGATATTTTTTCTTGTCTGCTAACACTGGAGTTGTGGCTGCAAATGATAACTGAAAAAAATAAATAAAATGAAAATATTAGAAATAGATATTATCATTTAACAAGATCAATCAATGAATAAATAAATATGTATGTCTTTGAAACATTAAATCTGAACTCTAGGCACATATAGACAACTTAGCATCAAATTAAAGTATATGCAAACCCTCATCTTGTAGAACAACCCATTCAAGTTAAAATAGAAACCAAAGGAAAAACATTTGTGTAAATGTATATATATATATATATATATATATATATATATATATATATATATATATATATATCCTTTTCCCTTTTTTATAAGTGATCATGTACCCTCTGTTCTCAGCTGCACAAGGAGCCCAGAGCGTGTCAGCACAAGTCTGATCATTGGTTGGAGAGCAGGCTAAATTCCTTGCACAGCTAGAACACTGACCACAATGGAATGGATGTGCTCTCATGCCTAGTGTGGTCAGTTTCTGATAGGCAAGCATAGGAACTGGCAGGAGTGACAAGGATTGCAAACAAAGGAAGCATTAGACAGAGAACAGGATACTTTTCCATAGTACATTGTACAGTAGGCACATATCAGGAATATAAAATGTTGGGTTTACATATTCTTTAATGCAGATTTGTATACAATGAATCCTTTTTTTTTTTTTTAAACATGAGCAGTGTAAATACCTGTATTTGACTTATTTTACTGTTGCAGACACTGTACACATATGCTTAGACAGGGGGAGGGAGAAACAGCACATGGAGCCAATGAGGTGCACTACAGTGCAAGGAACTTGCTGATAAGAGAAGAAAATAGAGTGACTGAGAGATGAGCTTATCAGTATGCTTCACAGGTTGGGTAGAATACCTGCATGGCTTCATTCATGCTTTCACTGCTGCATTTAGGCTACTTTCATACTGGGGCATTGGGGGCATCGGTGGTTCACCGCTGTTTTTGTAGGGGTTTTTGACCGATACCGGGGAGTTTTTACCCCCTGCTAGGGGCCAACATAGAGTTAAGGTTCGTCAGCGCTGCCAATTGATTTCAATCGGCAGGGGCACTTTAGGGGCGGTGTATACACCTCTCCTATAGAACTACAAAGATGTGGCTTGCAGGACTTTTTTAAGCGTCCTGCCAGCGCACCACTTCAGTTTGAAAGCCCTCGGGCTTTCACATTGGAGTGAGAGGAAAGGCTCTTTCAAGGCGCTTTGCAGACGCTATTTTTAGCGTTATAGTGGCTGTAAATCGTCTCAGTGTGAAAGTAGCCTTAGCTTTTCTCTTTTTCTGCAGTTCTCTGGAAGGTATAAACAACTTTTATGTTATCAATATAAAATTTCTCATAGAGAAGTTCTTGCTTTAAAGCAGGTTTAGCTGTGTTTACACACATTTACATCAGTATAGCTTTATTCAGAGTTTCTAATTGGATTCTGGATGCACAGAATTCTATTTTTTGTAAACTCAGCTGAAACTAAACAGCACTAAATGCAGTTAAACTGCCAGGAGTACATTTACAAAAGCAAAATACGCTGTTCACTTTGCAAGGAAAGCTGCACTTTGCAAGGAAATTTTCCCCAGGACTTGGCGATCAATGTTAAAGGGGTTGTAAAGGTTCATTTTTTTATTTTCTAAATAGGTTCCTTTAAGCTATTGCATTGTTGGTTCACTTACCTTTTCCTTCGATTTCCCTTCTAAGTGTTTTTTTTTCTTTGTTTTCTTTGTCTGAATTTCTCACTTCCTGTTCCTCCTCAGTAAGCTGTTCAGTAAGCTGTTCTGGCTGACTAAACACTCAGATGATGGTGTGAAGTTTACCGAGGAGAAACCGGAAGTGATAAATTCAGCCAAAGGAAAAAAACATTTAGAAGGGAAATCGAAGGTAAAGGTAAGTGAACCAACAATTCACTAGCTTAAAGGAACCTATTTAGAAAATAAAAAACAAAACTTTACAACCCCTTTAAGGCTTGATGACTTCCATCATCCGATCATATTCAAGCAAACATGCTGTTTTTTTTTTCCTTGCACATGATTGGGTATTCTTTGCAAAGTGAAACTCCACCACATTAACTAAGCTCTGGGAAAATTTCCCTTGCAAAATGGACACCCTATTCCCTTTAGCAAATTGACTCTCCAGTCTAAATGATACCATTGAGAAATCCATACTTGGATTTATATGCATTTAGTAATGTGCTCTAAATGCATATAAACACATGCTTAACACTGCCAGTGTGAAGGAGGCCTATCGCTAAGTGTAACAGCAGCAAAGAAAATAGAAGGTGGCCATAAAGGGAAGTAAAGTGATTAAAGTGAAGTTATTTTGCTGCTGGCCAAGTGTAGTTGACTACAGAATTAATCATTTGACTAGGTATTAAGGTTTAAAGGGCATGTCTAGTGGGTATATACATAATCTTCATCTTCAATGAGTATGTACTTATAGTCCACTAAGGCATGCTGACTGAACAGGGGGTGGCAGTTGGGCTTATTATTGTCAGGGAGATTTTAGTAACAATGGGTAGAATAAAATAAGATTTTCTGGCTTATAAACAGAAGGCAGAACTTTAAAGAAAAAAATTAAATGACTGGCGGGTTTGCTCAACCACTTCAATGCAGGCCATTTATACACCCTTCCCAAACAAGACTTTTATCATTTTTCATACAATTAGAGCTTTCTTTTGGTGTTATTTAATCCTCACTGGGTTTTTTATTTTTTGGGACATAAGTGACAAAAGAGCGATTTTTTGTTTAAAAAAATCATTTTTTTAGTTTCTATGATAACATTTTGCAAATAAGTCATTTTTGTTCATAAATGTGGGCCAACATGTATACTGCTACATCTCTTTGGTAAAAATAACCCAAATTAGTGGAAATTATTTAGTTTCTGTGATTACACTTGATGTACTGACGGCCTATCTAATTTCTTGAGGCTCTGAAATGTCAGGAAAGTACAAGTATGCCCCAAATTACCTCTTTTTGAAAAGTGGACAGTCAAAGGTGTTTAGTAAAAGGCATGGTGAGTTTTTTGAAGTTGTAATTTTTCCACACAATTCTTGGGGAAAATAAAAATTGCCATAATAAGTTATTTCTCACACACAGCATATGCATACTTCCAATTACACCCCAAAATAAATTTTGCTACTCCTCCCGAGTATGGCGATACCACATGTGTGTGACTTTTACACAGCATGGCCACACAGAGAGGTCCAACATGCAGGGAGCACCATCAGGGGTTCTAGGAGCATACATTATCTAATTTCCTAACGACCTATTACATTTGTGAAGGCCCTGGGGCACCAGGACAGTGGAATTACCCACAAAATTACCCAATTTTGGAAAACAAACACCCCAATGTATATTCTATGAGGCATTATGAGTCTTTTGAATGGTTATTTTTTTTACACAAGTCTTCAGAAAACGTGGGAATAAAATGTAAATCTTTTTTTTTTACACAAAGTTGTCAATTTATATGTTATTTCTAACACATAGCATGTATATAGCAAAAATTACACCCCAAAACACATTCTGCTACTCCCCCTGAGTATAATGACACCACATGTGTGAGACTTTTACATAGCATGGCCACATACAGAGGCCCCACATTGAAGTTGTACCTTCAGGCGTTCTAGGAGCATAAATTACACATCTTGTTTCATTCCTACCTATCACACTTTTGAAGGTCCTTGAGCACCAGCACAGTGAAATTACCCACAAAATGACCCCATTTTGGAAAGCAAACACCCCAACGTATATTCTATGAGGCATGGGCTGCAGATAGATACTCGGGTATGATGGGTTGGAGACAGGTACTCGGTTACTCTGATGGGCTGTTGACAGGTACTCAGGTATTCTGATGGGTTGGTGACAGGTACTCGGGTACTCTATTGGGCTGGTGACAGGTACTCGGGAACACTGATGCCCTGGTGACAGGTACTTGGGTACTCTGATGGCCTGGTAGTGTACATTTTTATCATTTTTTCCCCACAAATAGAGCTTTCTTTTGGAGGCATGTAATCACCACTGGGTTTTTTATTTTTTGTTAAAAGGAAAAAAAGATTTCCAAATAAATAATCGTCAAAAAAATAAAAAAATCTGTGTTTATTATTTAGTCTGTAGGAAAGTCCACATACTATGGCATATATATGAAAATTGATCAGTCCTGATGTACTGATGGTGATCTCATTTCTTAGGACCTGAAAATGACAGAACAGTACAAATATCCCGCAAATTATCTCTTTTTTTCGAAAGTAGACAGTCCAAGTTAAGAATCATGGCAATTTTTTTTTTAAGTTGTCAATTTTTTTTTTCAAACTGTCACCAGTGCAGTACAGCATCATAATTTAACTGGTGTGGTGGTGACCAGGGACACTAACTGGTGACAGTATGTAAAAAAAATATATATATATTATTATTATTATTTTTTTTCAATCTTTGAATTTTTTTCTTTTCTTATTACATTTTGTTTTGTTTTTTATGATTTTATTTCTTTTTAATACACTGTGAATAGAGCAATACAATGTTACCATAGTAACAGTGTACTTCTCTGGGGCAGTGATCAGGATTTTTTTTATTTTTTTTACACATCATGATTGCTTATAATTATAGTTTATTTCATTTTTTTTTTTTTCCACAATAAAGTTTTTATTGGAGTAAAATTAAAGCATCACAATTGAGAAACAAAAATGCACGCATAATGTGTACATGTACTACAATATAACGGTAATGATGTAAAGTAACAGAAAGATACATGTCAAAGTATTACAAATGAATAGTAAAATAGGTGATCCTGGGAACAAATAGAGTATGTAAGGTTACTATAGATCAGACAACACTGAGAGCAAATACACAGGGATCTCTTAAGCAAATAGCACTACAATAGTTGGGGGGCCCGTCGAGTCTCCCATGTTGCCATCCACCCCGTATGGGATCACACTGTGGATGTTTGAGAGGCATCAATTTCGTAGTGCGGTATCGAAGGAGACTCAGTTCGGGACATTCGATAAATCTCATTGAATACAGTAGATGAAATAAGAACAGGGGTGAGGGAGGGAAAGTCAGCATTGGAGTGTCTCCAAAAAGAATAAAGAAGGGGGCAGGCAGGGGATGGAAGGGGGACTAAACGGTGTAAGGACACAGGGGGTGCAGTAAGTAGGATATATTGTAGTCCGGCATATTTCCATATTTCTGAATCTTCCACAAGGGAGATTCAGATATAACCACAGAGGAAGGGGTGAGATATATCAACCAAAAGAGGACGGCCCAACACGGAATGAAGTCCTAACCTTCAATTAATCATACTAGGTATGAGTGGGGGCAATGGTGCGGGAGTTAGAGGCACGGAAATGTATCCAGCATGCCCATTTATTGGAAAATTGTTCATGTCTATCATACGCTTGGTGAATTAATCTTTCCATTTCTTCTATTTTATCCATCTGCCGAAGCCATTCCTCAAAAGATGGGGGTGTCCCAGAGCGCCAATGACGTGGAATGCATTGGGTGGCTGCGTTTATCAAATGTGGGATTATTGAGGATTTATATGTTTTGTGCGAGAGTGGAGTGTGGTGTAACAGGTATTGTGTCGGGGAGAATTCTGTCCGATAAGACGTGATTTCAATTATTGTATCGTGGATTCTCTTCCAAAAGGGTTGAAGTATAGGGCATTCCCACCATATATGTAGGAAGGTGCCTGTTGGAGCATTACAGCGCCAACATGATGGTGGGACATCAGGGAATATTTTATGAATTTTATCGGGTGTGCGGTACCACCTAGAATAGATTTTGTAACGATTCTCTTGTGTTGATACGTTAACGGACCGCTTGTGAATGTGGTCATAGATCATAGCCCATTGTTGTGTAGTCAATGTGGTTTGTAAATCTGATTCCCACTGTTGGGATTCTGCGGGGTGGGGTTGGAGCTAAGTAACTTGACAATAGTTGAAATCACATGTTTTTGTGGTTCCGTACTGAGGCAAAGGGATTCAAACGGAGCCGGGGTTGTTGTCCATCTTGATAACGGCCTTGTTGATGTGAGAAAGTGTCGGATCTGGAGAAATGTAAAGAATGTGAGGCGAATTTCAGGGAATTTTTCGACCAGAGCAGGAAACGCTAATATCTTCCCCTGGTCAAAGAATTGGTAAGCTCTGTAAGTGCGTTCCTGAAGAACTTCACCGGAGATAGGCACAATAAGTCCTGGAGGGAAGTCTGGGTTTGAGGAAAGGGGAGTCAGTGGGCCATGTGGCGCAGCAATTTGAAGGGATCTGCGCGTTTGGCTGAAAGCTTTAATAGTAGGGCCTATTAAGGGATGTAAGGAGCAAGATGAAGGGATGATAGGCTACAGATAGGTAGGTACTCGGGTACTCTGATGAGCTGGTGACTGGTACTCGGGTACTCTGATGGGCTGGTGACCTGTACTCGGGTGCTCTGATGGGTGGTGACAGGTACTCAGATGGGCTGTTACAGTCTGGCGTGTGATCGGTGTGTGTGGAGGAGTACCCGTTAACATCTCCTTACCACGGTTTGTTGACATTCAGCCAGTCACATGGTAAAGAGCCAATTTCATTGGCTCTCTACTGTGATCGGGTTTGGGCTGTGTCTGGGTGACAAGCCTTGTCCCGGATGCGTGCACAAGCACCGTGCATGTGGACAGTACATGTGTGATTGGACACAGCCGGTCACGTGGTAGAGAGATATTTTTTATTGGCTCTATACATGTATCTGGGATGGGCTGTGTCCAAGGGACACACCTCATCCCTGATTGCCACACTGCAGGGCCCCTGGAAGTGGCGAGAAGCAGAAGACATCATATGGCGCCCGCCCAGGATGGGAGATCCAATCTGCAGACGTCATGTGACTATAGCTCGGTATTGAAGTGGTTAAGGCGCGGTTCACACCTAGTGCCGATGCGGCTCCCAGCAGGGGTCCTGTGCATCCTGGTTCACCGTTTCAGGTCTGATTTCAGCCCGAATTTTGGACTGAATTCAGACCTGAAACAGACCATAGGACGCAGAGGACTCCTGTGCAAATTCTCACCAGAGCTGCATTGGAGATATGTTAACCATCTCCATACCGTTGCCAGTCACAATCTCCTGCTATACCGAATTGCATGCGGAGGTCTTGCATCCACTTTGCAATAGTGTGAACCCAGCCTTAGAGTTTTTCCACAATTTCCAAGGAAGTATACCGATTATCATTGTTGAACATTATATTTTGATCAAAGCACACAATATGCATAAAGTACCATGATTGTGAACATGATCAGAAAGCCTGTTTCATGTACTGAAGTTTTAGAGTAGGCCAAAATGGGATGTGAACCATTGGCTTCCATTCCAACCCTGCTCACCAAAGCAACACAGTTAAAGCGGGAGTCCGCCGTTTTTTTTTTTTTAAAGCCAGCAGCTACAAATACTGCAGCTGCTGACTTTTAAAATAATGACACTTACCCGCCCAGCGCGTCCACGATGTCCGCACCCGAAGCCGATCTCTCGATCGTCTCTCGGGTGCTGCCGCCACCATCTTGGGTATGGGAATCAGAAAGTGGAGCCTTGCGGCTTCATTTCCCAGTTCCCTACTGCGCATGCGCGAGTCGCGCTGCGCAATAAGGATGGTCCCCACTGTCTCTGGGATCCGTGTGTTTCCCAGCAGGCAGCGGGGGACCTTCGGAAAGGGGCGTAGATTCTGCGGAAAGGGGCGTAGCTTCTGCAGAATCTACGCCGTAAGTTGGTGCAGATACCTGTACTGTACAATGAGCCGAAGCTCCACTTTAGGGTGGACCTCCGCTTTAAGTAGCTTTTACTAAATCTTCCCCAGTATATCTTTCAGTTTGAATAATTCTGGGAATCACTTACCCTAGAAAGTTTAGGACATATTATTGCAGAGAAGCAATACTTTAGGGAAGTGGTTCTCAACCCTGACCTCAAGTATCCCCAACAGGCAATGTTTGCAGGTATTCCTTTATCTTGCACATGTGCTTTAAATCATAGTCAATGGCTCAGTACTTTGGACAGTTATTTTATCAAAAGAGAAATTCCCAAAACATGGCCTGTTGGGGCTATTTGAGGACAGGGTTGAGAACCACTGTTTTAGGGGACAAGTACTGCTGAGAAAATGAATGTGAGTATCGCAGCCAGAACTGTTTTTAGTACTGGGAGGTTTTTAAAACAAAAAAAAATTAAGTTGGGCTTTAAACATGCAGAAAAATGAGCAAAAAATTTTTTTTTTTATAACACTATGCTGTCTATACAGCCTTATCAACCACTTCGGTACCGCGCTATTGCCAAATGACGGCATTAGCGCGGACCTACATTTCCCGATCACGGCCAGTAATGTAAGCGCTCACCTGCCCCCTGCCAGTGCCCACCTGCCCCCTGCAGTGCCAATTTAATAAAAGTTAGTGCCCCCCGTCAGTGCCACCCAGCAGTGCCCACAGTGCCACCCAGCAGTGCCCACAGTGCCACCCACAGTGCCACCCAGCAGTGCCACCCACAGTGCCACCCACAGTGCCCACAATCTGCCTCAAAGGTGCTGCACCCCAGTGCCGCCCATCAGTGCCCAGCAGTGCCGCCCATCAGTGCCCATCAGTGTCGCTCATCAGTGCCCAGCAGTGCCACCTATCAGAGCCACCTATCAGTGCCACCTATCAGTGCCCATCAGTCCTATCTATCAGTGGTACCCATCCGTGCCACCCATCCGTGCCACCCATCCGTGCCACCCATCCGTGCCATCTTATCTGTGCCCATCTTATCTGTGCCGCCTTATCTGTGTCCATCGGTGCCGCCTTATCTGTGCCTATTAGTGCCGCCTTAACTATGCCTATCAGTGCCCACCAGTGCAGCCTATCAGTGCCCACCAATGCAGCCTATCAGTGCCCACCAATGCAGCCTATCAGTGCCCACCAATGCAGCCCATCAGTGCCCACCAATGCAGCCTATCAGTGCCGCCTAATCAGCGCACTTCAATGAAGGAGAAAAATGACCCGTTTGCAAAATTTTAGAACAAACTATTAAAACATGATTATTTTTTTTTTTTTTTTTGCATCTTTTTTTGTTTGTTTAGCAAAAAATAAAACTCCGAGCTGTAACTAAATACCACCAAAAGAAAGCTCTATTTGTGGGAAAAAAATGATAAAAATTTCATTTGGGTACAGTGTTGTATGCCCGCGCAATTGTCATTCAAAGTGCATCAGCGCTGAAAACTGAAAATTGGTCTGGGACTGAGGGGGGTTTAAGTGCCCAGTAAGCAAGTGGTTAAAGGAAAACGTAACCCATAGTTTATACTTTAATACCTAATTTAAATGTATTGCTCCTTTCCCCTTTATAAACAGAAAAAATTACAGGGGGATGCCTTTTTTGCAGAGAGCAGCCTACACTACTGACTTCAGAATGATGTTGTTTTGCACATTTCTGTGTGTTTTTTTAAATGTATGTATCACAGGGCTGCATTTTGGAAATACTTTAGTTGCATATGGTGGCTCTAGATGTACTTATGTGAAATGGAAGTTTCTGTAAACTTTAGATGAGTTTACTGCAAGTGCACTTGGAAGTGTAGTCACTGTGGATCTGAGGGGGACATGCAAGAAAAAAAAAAACAGCATTTTTGCTTTCACATGATTGGATGATAAAATCAGCAGAGCTTCCCCTCATTTCAGATCTTTCCCCCAGATCTACAACGGCTGCACTTTGCCTTATGTCCTATGGCTTCAGCTCAAGCCAATGCATCTGCATTGGTGTATGCTGAAAAACAGTAGGACATGTTGCATTTTTATGCACTGCAGCATATTTTGATACATGGTACAGTTCATAAGAATTACATAAATGTAAAAAAAAAGCACTGCAATATGTTTAAAAATTCAACATAGTGCACATGTACAATGCACACCAGCATTGTGTTATGCACAAATTAACATGCCTTCACTGATGTGAATGATCTTTGAGTGCAATGTGGTGCATTACGCATGAACATTAATGGGGTTATTTATTAAAGGAATATCCACTTTGCAGTGCAAGTGCGCTTGGAAGTAAAGTCACTGTAGATCCGAGGGGGACATGCAAGGAAAATAAAAAACAGCATTTTAGCTTGCACATGATTGGATGATAAAATCAGCAGAGCTTCATTTCAGATCTACCCCTTAGATTTACAGAGACTGCACTTCCAAGTGCACTTTTAGTGCAAAGTGGATTTGCCTTTCGTAAATAACACCCTATATGCTTTTTTATCCTTTTTATCTGTCATTTTTTTATTTAGCCCTTTGGACATTTGGTCAGGTACTGCATTTTAGGTCCTCTGTATTTACTAGGTTGGCCACCACTGTTTTGAACGGTCTGTAAAACAGCTAGCTAGTATAATATATATTATGAAATGAAACATATTATCCTGTAGAGAGTAACAAAATATATTAACTCTTCTTGGAATCAGTGTAAAGCAATACAATGTTTTACACCTGGGAGCAATATATTTAAATATTTAAAGAAATAGGAATTTTGTTTTAATGAAACTCATCTTTTAATTAAACATTGCTTGATTTTTTTTCTACTGTGCAAATAGACTTATATATGTATGTTAGATATATAAAGCAGTTAATGCAAACATGCTTGATATATTTCTAATATAAGACTTAATAACTTGAAGATATCATAAGTAAGCTATATTAACAGCATAAATCAGTGCTGCAAATTCACCAAGACATTTTATGGACCTATGCAGACAGTCTATTCATAAAATATAGTCCCTCATTTCTGTATAAAATATATATTTTGGTCACAGTGTCCAATAGCTGTACAGTTTTTAAAAAGATGCCTCTACTAGTGCCGAATTACCAAAGAAAGAATCGGCCTATGGGCCCCAGACTGTTTAAGTGCCCTGTGATAACAGATTAAAATAATATTGATTTGATCTTGAAAGAAAATTACAATGAAGATGTCTTAAATAGTTTTTTTTTTTTTTTTTTAACAACACGGTTGGTTTTATTGAGAAGACAGAACATAGCAAGCAATATACAGACATCACAGCAGGCTGGTACAGCACAGAAGATATCCAGAATTAACATAACGTAACAAGCGAGCCAGAACAGCAAAGCTACATGAAAAGAGAATGGTCCTAAACAACAGGCTCACAGACAGACCCGTAACATATCCTTACCAAAAATACAAATGCGGAGGAAGGAGGGGGGGGGGGGGGGCGGGGAGGGAGGGAAGGGAAAAAAGGGGGGGGGAGGGGGGGAGGCCCAACGTCAACACCCCAAGAATTCAAAACTGTTCCACCCAAGGTAACCACACCCGGTCAAACTTCTGCGGGCACCCTCTAACCAGATACGTTAGCTTATATAGGGGGAGGACAGCATTAACCGCAGCATCCCACAATTCCACCGTAGGGGGCGTGGACGATATCCAGTGCCGGAGAATCTCCCTCCGGGCGTAAAACACCAGGAGGGAAAGCAACAGCTTACTGTACCGAGGACGCTGTTCATCCTCCTGAATCCCCAGGAGGGCGAACTCAGGCGTCATAGGAACTGCCAATTGCAGGCGAATATTTATACAATCGAAAACATCCCTCCAGAACTGAGCAATTCGGGGGCAATCCCAAAACATGTGTAGAAAAGTGCCTTCAGGGTAATGACACCTGGGGCATTCCGGGGACCGATGAGGATAAATTCTATGCAGCCTCTGCGGCGTAAAATACACGCGGTGTAAAAATTTCGTGTGTATCAGCCGGTCCCTAGAGGAGATCAGCAGCCGGGACCCATCCTCAAAACACTCCTCCCAATCCTGCCTATCCAACCCAGGGATGTCCGCCCGCCACTTGTCCCAGAGGGTGTTCATCCTAGGGGAATCGGAGCGCAATAGAACCTGATACAGCGTGGTAAGGGTCTTTTTGAGAGATTCCTGCGCCAGGGCATCTTCCACCGGGTCCGCGCACACCAGATGTCTTAAATAGTTTAGAATGGATAGAAAAAATGAATCAACTCAAAGAAATGAAAACTTTACATTAACCACCTCAAAACTGGACACTTTCAAGATCCTGCCCAGGTCAATTTTCAGTTTTCAGCGCTGTTGCAATTTAAATGACAATTACTCAGTCATGCAACACTGTACCCATATGAAATTTGTATAATTTTTTTGAGACAAATAGAGCTCCCTTTTGGTGGTGTTTAACCACTTCAGCCCGCATCGCTTTAACTGACAATTGCGCATTCGTGAGACGCTTTGCCCAAACAAAATTGACATCCTTTTTTTCCTACAAATAGAGCTTTCTTTTGGTGGTATTTGATCACCTCTGCGTTTTTTATTCTTTGCGCTATAAAAAGTGACAATTTTGAAAAAAAAATATATTTTAAAATTATTTGCTATAATACATATCCCAAAACAACAAACACAAACATGTATTCATCATTTTAGGCTGATATATATTCTTCTACATATATTTGGTAAAAAAAAATCGCAATAGGCGTATATTGATTGGTTTGTGCAAAAGTTATCGCGTCTACAAACTATGGGATAGATTTGGGGATGTTTATTTTTTTTAATTGTTGAGCAGGGGTTCGGTGCATCCCTGTTCTCCGTTTCTGGGATGAACCAGGGTCAAATTTTTGCTTGAAGTGAAGCCAAAGTTGCACATGACTCCAGTGCAAGCCGCTCCACAGCCAGCACGGAGATACATGAATCGGCTCCATAGAGAGCTTGTCACCACCTCCTGTCATGCGAACTGGATGCGGAGAAAGCTGCATCCAATTCACAGTAGTGTGAACCTAGCCTTAAGGATGATTAGTACCCTAAAGAAAACATGAACCACTTAAAACAACGACTAGCCACAGCCAAAATGGAAATTACCAAATATTCAAAGAGATGAGTGATAACTAATCAGCTTAGGTAATCATTACCTGCTCGTTTTTAAACTTCAATACTCTTATAAAATCAGTAAACTTAGTAAAGTACATTAGCATTTTTCCTATTAAGTAATCTTAGCTTGACTGTGCTCTCTAAATAGTCATCTCTGTTTTTCAAAACACTTTTGAAAGAAAAATCAATTGCATTTTCACCCATGTATACAAAGAGCATGTTATGTTTGCCTACTGAAATAACAGTAATATCTTTCTATATTGAAGAAGAATACCAAAAGGATTTAGGCACATACATTATTCAAGAATAGTTTTTTTGTAAAGTTATTAAACACAGAATTTTCTGAAGTCTAGTTATATAAAACCAAGCATTTTTGTATTGTATTTATTTTATTAAAAAAAATAAACTGGCACACTAAATAAATCTATCTATGTCTTATTATGATGCAAAGAGTTCCACTAAAATCAATTAGGTAAATTCATAGAACAATAAAATGCTTACATGCATCTAATGGAGATAACAAATAATTTTACATTTGAAATTAAAAATATTTAAACATTTTTTTGATAAAGTAAGAACCCCTGTCAGTTTTCTTTTATTTTTTTTGAGCAAAGATAATAATCCATACAACGCTCTTTTCTTCAAACCGCCAAAAACATTGTTAGTGGTTTCAAAATATATTGCAAGTTGTTGTTTACAGTATTTTCTGAATCTGACAAACTGGAAAAAATAAAACAATAAATGTGCACTCTTGATCCATAACAGTTTTCTAACATCATAATTTAACTGACTCATTACTAGTTTATCCCAAATCTAGAAAAGGCAATTCCAACAAATAAATCTTCTGACTTTGGAACCTTTAAGAGTGATGTGCTTATGATGTGCTTATGTTTCATTTCTAAAATAGTTAACGCAACTCTTAGATATATCAGAGGTGTTTTGAAACCTAGTGCTTTGGTCTGATGAAATAAGCATTGAACTCTTTGACTACAGTCACCAAAGGTACGTTTGTAGAATAAAAGAAGATTCATTTGATTAAAAGACTACCTTACCTACTGTTAAACATCAGGGTGCATCTAGTATGCCTTTGGCTATGTTTAAGCCTATGACACAGAAAATATTGTTCAGAGTTAAAGTAGAAAAATATATTCTCCGAATCAACAAATCCTGGAAGCTAATGGTCAACATTTAAGGTGTATTGCACATGGGGCTGTATAAGTGCAATGCGTCGCTCTCAGCCTTTTAGTGCATCCAGGAAGGACAAGCGCAGCTTTCAGTCCCACTGCAGACAGCTTGTCAAAGTCTAAAGAATAAATATTACTAAAAAAACTAGGCAGGTTGATTTACTAAAAGATTAGAGAATGTTCATATAATAAATAAAACTTGAAATAGCTTGAAATAACTAAATCTGATCGGTCAATCTGTAATCTTTTAGTGAAACAACTTACTTTATTTCAAAACCAAAATCTATTATATCCCTCACGCGCATTGAGGTATAGCCAGTGTACAGCATAGACTCCAAAAAGGAAACAATAAGGATGTGCCAGTATGTATGCAGCTATCCTTTGAACTGTCCAACAATGGTTTCCAAACAATCTGTATCCAGAAGACAAAAGAAAGAGAAGCACAGCCTAATGCAATCCTTTAATTTAGTAAATATAAACACATACAATAGAATTGCACTCATATGCATAAAAGGAAAAAATGCATCCTGAAAAACTGTCACTCACAACTGCCAGAGACATCGCAGCCCATCTCTGGTATAGCGTCACCTGAGTGCTCAGCAGGAAACACCAATGTGCAGTGTAAGCTGTCACTAGCTGTCACTGTTGGACTCAGCAAGAAACTGTCACCAATCAGCATCCATGCTTACAAATGATCCAATGAGGAATGGAAACCCAGAGAAGGAGTGACACAAGGAGAACACCGGCCCCACTACCACCTGATCCGGCTGCTGTCAAGTGGCAGTCGCCAAGATCAGAATGGGAAGGCGGCCAGATCGTCTCTGTATGGTAACCAGAATCAGGGAAGTGGAGTGGATCAATTTGCCTGATCACATAACATGTTTTGGAGGTGTAGCCACCTTTTTCAAATGTCTAGTGTACAAATGTAGTATTTACTCTTTAGCAGGGTCTGTATACCTTAGGTGTGGGAAGGATCGGCTGATAACATGGCCACTATGATTGGAGGTTACATGATCAAGAACCAGCTCTACTGACCCTAATCATTAATACAGACCAAGAGGTGGCTTTGACAGCTAGGTCAATGTTCTAGGAACATGTTCTCTGCACAAAAGCTCAATCATCTATGGACGCATAAGAGCAGTTTGTGGGCATTAATGTCTGCCGTCTTTGCTGGCATATGTGTTTTATGTACAGTAAAAAGTTCAAAACCTGTGGGTAGATTTCAACCATTCAATACCTACAACATAACCTAAAAATATTTTTGGATTAGACATATTCTTTAAGAAAGTATGGGAGAAATACCAAAACAAGAACACAATACACAATTTATCTTTGCCAAAGGGGAGCTGTTACTTTTACTGTGGTGACAATATCCTTATGGTAGATCACATTTTCTATTTTTACTGTGATGACAATACCCTAGGACATTTGTATTTTTCTAATGTGTGAAATTCATCAATACTATATATATATATATATATATATATATACAGTATATATGCGACTAATGTCACAAGTGTCACAGGATAACACTACATAACATTTACAATGCATTAACACTTAAAAAGCCATCAATATAAATCAATATATATCAATTCACAAATGATCTAAGGCTTTATATTCCAAGCAGCAAATTAAAATGATTCATTACACCAATGATCTTCATGAAATAGGCTGGATACATCCCAAAATGTACAGGTTTTGACAGCAGGATATTAACCGTAATACATCAAGTTAATAAGAACACGGCACTGAAGGTTCTAATAAGTCTCAATGCCAAAATCTCACTTGACAGATTGAGCTAGGCTTTAATTTGTCTTTTATTTAATGTTCTGAACTCTGATAAGATGTTCTTACGGCTTTAAAGCACATTTGCCCAACGGAAACATGTGGAATAATTGCTGATAAATTATAGATACAATGTCGTTTTATCAGCAAATAGCCTTCTTTTTTACCTTACAAGCTATAAGCAGCAAGAATGTCAAAAGTTCAAAACCATGCAATGGCCACATGTAAAATATATATTTCTGTTTGGGGGGAAAAGGAAAGAAAAAAATAAAAACTATTATCAGAAGACTAGATTAGGTAAAGGTATTGTAACACAACATAATTTTCCAGAAATCAATGAACTAAAGATGTGAGACCCTAACACTTGGTTGAAAATGGTCTCTAAGGTATAAAACTTGTGATCTCTTATGAATAACATATGTTAGTGATCACTCACTGCCACACCAAGAAGCATTTGGATATATATGAATAGGGATGACTTCGGTTCGCAGTAGAACATGTGAATAGGCAATGGTTTATATGCAAGTTATTGCCATAAAAAGTGTTTGGGGAACCGAGTCCTGCCCCATGAGACATGTATCAATGCAAAAAAAAGTTTAAAAAATTGCCTTTTTTTGGGAGAAGTAATTTTAATAATGCTTAAAATTAAACAATAAAAATGAAATATTCCATTAAATATCGTGACTGGATTGTCCTTAGTATGCTTGTAAAGTAGCACATTTTTTCCCGTGCTTAGAACAATGCCACAGCAAAATTAGATTTTTAAAGAAAAACATGTAATTTAAAACTACTCGCGGCACTAATGTATTGTCGGGTCCTGGCAATATAGATTAAACTCATTGGAAAAAAACTGAGAAAGTCCCCCCCCAGTCCATTGTCACACCCAAATTTTTAAAAAATTGCGTGGGGTCCCCCAGGCACTATATACTCTGAACAGCAGCATATATACAGTTACTCTTGTTGGGCAAAATTGTAATTACATGCCCCTGTTAAACAGGGGCAAAAAAATTGGGCCTTGGGTGGTGATGCCCTAAACCAAAAATATTGTTGGAAGCTAGCATCATCAAGATTGAGTCAGCATAGGCAGTCTAGACATCCATAGAAATTTCAATCAGTTAAATCAGCATCAGGTGCTTGATAGCTAGCTGCCGATCCGAAACTGATTCATTTAAATGAATGTGAGCCTATCAATGGAGTCTGTTGACAGGTGCACTCTATGATCCGTTAAAAACCCTCAAACAGCACTGAATGTGCTTCCAGCAAGAACGCTGGATGCAGGACAGGCCAGTAGCTCAATTGAATATTGAGCTAGTTCTGGCCAGTGGTCCACCCTCAAGACCCAGTAACCCAGTGGATTCTCTGTTGGAAAGTTCTCCAAGTCTGCTCTTACCCCTAGATATTCCTGCACCATGTAATGCAGACACTGGCGATGGTAGCTTGAACCAATCGGACCTTGGTGCTGAGGACTGAAAAATTCTTTAAAGGCATCAGTCAGCCGGCCACCTTCTCCACCGATCTTCCTCTGACTGAACGAAGCCTCAGCAACACGTTGTCCAGCACCAGGAAGGTGTGACCTCCTAGGATCTGGAAATGCATTGCACAAACCTTTCTTCAAGGCCTCCCGAAGATGGTTCATCCTCTTCTCCCTCGGTAAAGGAAGGACGAGTTCTGCAACCTTACCCTTGTAAAATGGATCAAGAAGGGTTGCCAGCCAGTAATGATCCCTCTCCTTGATACCACAAATCCTAGGGTTCTTTCACAGGCTTTGCAGAATCAGGGAGGCTATGCAGCGTAATTTTGCAGAGGCACATGATCCATTCTGAGTCACATGATCCATAACACATATAACAACCTCCTCCCAGCCACGTACAACTCCTTGGGTTTCTGGGAACTGAAAACCATCCCTTGAAGACTGCTGCTGAGAGTTATCCTCCACGTCCATGCTGACACAATCCTCCTCTTCTTCCTGTGTGTTTGGCAGGCCTGCAAGAATGCTATCTGGATAAAGGGGGCCTTGAGAGGTAAGGAAGTCCTCCTCTTCCTCCCGCTGTTCTGAATCAAGTGCCCTGTTCATTATTCCACGAAGTGTGTGCTCCAACAGGAAGACTAGGGGGACAGTGTCACTGATGCATGCATTGTCACTGCTGACCATCCTTGTGGCCTCCTCAAATGGTGACAGGACAGTGCATGCATCCTTGATCAGTAGCCACTGGTGGGGTGTGTCCGTGAAAAGAAATGGCATTTAAGAACCTGCCACTGAGGTACAGCACATTCCACAAATTGACAAAAGGGGGCAGTCTACCAGCTGAAAAGGCAGCAGTTGTAGTGCTAGCAATTTGGCCAAGCTAGCATTTAGCCGCTGAGCATGTAGATGGCTGGGACCGAATTTCTTTTTAGGGTTCAGCAACTGGGGTTGGGAAATTTGCCTGCTAAAATAAGATGGTGGTGTACTGCTAGCAGATTGGCTGCAAGTACTTGGGACACCTATTGCTATACCTTCATTGCTTTCAGTGCAGGTTTTTGAGAGGACTTGAGGTATAGTGGGGTTGGAGATCCCAGATGAGGAGCAAGGAGAAGTCCGCCTTTTTCTTTGATGTGGGTCTTTCAAGTGCTGTTGCCAAAGGACTGCATGGCAGGTCGTCATATGTCTGGTCAAACATGTCAACCATATGGCTACTGTTCTGGCAACGCTTGATCCACTTCATAGTGTGATCTGCTGCACACATGTCAAAAAAGGCTCACACCAAGGAACTTGGTTCCAAGGAACAGCATGGAGTCAGCAGTGCTCTGCATCTGCAGACCTCTGCGGTGTGATGCAATAGGGTGGCTGCCCTTAAGCTGCCCCCTAGAGGACATTCTGCCTCCTCATCCCCGCCCTCCTTGTCACTGGAGCAAACTTGGAAGTATGCTGCAGCTAGGGGAACATGACTGCCAGTTTCTTGTCCTTCTTGGGCACCCCCTCTCTCTAGGCTCACGTTACTTCCTTCCTTAACCTGGGAACCAACATCAGAGCCTTCAAATCGCTGTGCATCCTCCAACAGCATGTACCAGACACTGTGGTCAAATAATTCTGGGGACTCCTCCGTGTATGATGGTGGGGCTATGGAAGGAGTGACTGTGGACAAGGAGCAGGTGGAATAAGCCACTTTGGCAGCTGCGTTGGAAGGCAAACTACTCTGAGCCTGGGTGACAGAGGGGGAGGAGGATGAGGAAGACTTTGTTATCCACTCCATCAACTCTTCTGCATGTTCTGGCTCAATAACATGGCCAGCAGCAGAGGATGCACCATGTTCCTGACCAGCACTGTTGACAGTAGACACAGAGTCTGCTTGCCCTTTTTTAGTGGCCTGTGAGCATGTGCCTCTCCTTGGTGGCCTTCCAGACATGATGTATATATTTTTTTTGCAACACCACACTACACTGTATTAGATACTGTGTGCACCACCAGAAGTGTAGTAGAAACTGTACACATTGTATTAGATACTATGTACACCGCCTACACTGTATTAGCAACTGTACTAGGGCTGCACTGTGTTGTGTACTGTGTACACCACCAGAAGTGTAGTAGAAACTGTACACACTGTATTAGATATTGTGTACACCACCAGAAAAGTGTTAAGATCGGAGATTTTGCCAACCAAATCCGTCGGATTTTGCCCGTCGGATTTAGTCCGACGGATTGTGTCCGAAACTGTTGTATACACACGGTCGGGCCAAGTTGCCAAAAAATCCGATCTTTCAGAATGTGATGACGTAATTTCGTTATGATGGGACTACATTCAGGCTAGTAGCCAATAGCTTTGATGTAGGAATTTGATCTGAGCATGCGTGGCACTTGGTCCGAGGAAAATGCTCTACACATGATTGGATTAGGTCCGTCCGGCCCAGTTGGTCGGGAAATGTTTCCAACATGTTGGAAAATTGGGTCGGATGGAGATTCGGACGGAATCAGTCCGATGCATACCACACACAGTCGGATTATCTGACGACACGGTCCGATAAGACTCATTCCGACAGATTCTCAGACCGTGTGTACAAGGGCTTAGAAACTGTACTACGGCTGCAATGTATCATGTACTGTGTAACATAGAATATTTGCACAGACCATTAATATAAAAGAGCATTGCCACTGACCCCTAATGTAAGACATGCATTTACAATGACTAACAAATTATTGGGAGCATTTCCACTGACCATCAATGGGGCAGGGGCATTTACCGTGTCCGCTCATGCCCACAATATAATGGTGGTCAATGTAAGTTGGTGGTACATTGGTGGTCATTGTAAATGCATCTGTTACAGTGGTGGTCAGTGTAAATTCCTCCATGCCATTAGTGTTCAGAATAAATTCCCACTTACATTGGTGGTCAGTGTAAATGATGCCATTCTATTGGCGGTCAGTATACATTGATGGTGTGTGTAAAAGCTTTTTTTATGTTGGTGGTCAGTGTAATCCCATTTTACAATGGCAATCAGTGTGAATTTCCATATTATATTGGAGTTCAGTGTAAATGCAACTGTTACACTGGTAGTCCCAACCTGTAGTAGGCCCCAAGACATCAGAGACCACCGTGCCCCTGCATGAGTTGATGAACTGCACAGCTGATATGTCAGCCACTGGTTCAATATACTAATGACTTCTAATCCTATGATAGAATCTAGTAATTAGAAAACTTCAATGTGCAATTTAATTGATGCACTTCCTTTATTACTGTCCACAGCAATGGTAAAGCTCAGATCAGTGGGTGTTGTTTTCTTATGTTTGACATGCTTTTGGAATATATGTTAAATGCATGGCTGCAAAATCCTATTCACTTTAAAGGGGTAGTACAGGTGGCAATTCTAAAGCTGTGTTTGACCTGCTTTGGGTTGTGTTGTGTTTTTTTTCTTAAAGCAATATGTTCTAATGAGGTGCTTTGAATCACAGGCATGGGCACAGAACACCTGTTGACATGAACCAAAACAGTTCTGTTGTTTCAATGTCAACAAAGTAAGAGCCCATAAATTAAAATGAGTATACGCAATTTCATTGAAACTGTATTGAATCTTCAGCAGGCATCATGGTTCACAGTTAGTCTTCAATAAGTCCAATAAGTCACACAAAAATGTACAAGGCAAACAATAATTTAGTTTCTCACATGGACAGTGGTGGAGTCTATGTGTATACTTTGAATACACTCATGGGAAACATGTTTTTTGAACTAAACACATTTGATTTGGCTTACATTGGGTATTACATTTGTGGCAATATGATTCAGTCTTAGGGCCGGTTCACACAGCGAGCCGCGGTGAGGCGTCTCCGACTTACCTCGCCGCGACTTGCGGGGAGCTCAGCGGCGACTTGCAGAGGACTTCTGCATAGAAGTCAATGCAAGTCGCCCCCGAAGTCGCCCCGAAGTAGTACAGGAACCTTTTTTCTGAGTCGGAGCGACTCGAGTCGCTCCTCTCAGAACGGTTCCATAGTACTGAATGGGGGCGACTTGCGGGAGCGAGGCGAGGCGAGCCGTGTCGCCTCGCCTCGCGTCGCAGTGTGAACCGGCCCTTACTCAAAGCCTAGTTCAACAAGACTGGACAAAGACCAGATCAGCATGACTAACAAAACCTAGTTCAAAATGACCTGAGAAAGTTCAGCTGGACAAAACATCTAGTCTAGTCTGTTTTAATACAAAATACAGAAATAATGCATCTTCATATTTTTTTTTTAAGCCTTTTTAACACAAAACGGTGGTTATTATAGAACATAGGATAAAGCATAGAGTCAAAAGCAGTAAAGCAATTCTGCCACTTTTCTCTAATCTACACATTTAGTTGAGGCTTTACATGCAAGCACAATTTCCCCAACAAAAGATTATCGTTAAAAAATAACTATTTATTAGAGATGGGCGAACTGTTCCTGCTGAGCATCAGTTTGGCCCTAAACAGCCCTATTTGGGTGTTTGCCAAACACCTGAATTTTCAGAACGCTCGTCTGGATTTTCTCCTACTGAGCACACAGTGAATAGCTCACGGTTGTTAAGGAGTGGGTTGGATAGCTAAGCCGCTGCATCCATCAGCTGGCAGCTTCCCTTGCTTTCCCCGCTGACAGCTGAATGAAAATAATAAAACACTGCCATGTATGTTTTGTTGCAGCAGGTTTGATACATGGTACAGATGTACCACTTTACAGGCAGACTTATGAGACCCGCCCTCCCCCCAGTGACTAAATTTGAAGACATTTTTCATTTTTATTGTTTTACTTTAAGCATCATTAAAATCACTGCTCATTTAAAAATTATATTTAAAAAAAATGTCATTGATACATGTACCCCAGGGCAGTATGTGGGCCCCCATACCCTGTTTATGGCCAATAACTTGCATATAAGCCTTCAAAATGGGGATTTTTGATTTTTCAAGTTCGGATCCCATAGACTTTAATTGAGATTTCAGTTCTTGTTCAAACTTTTTCCATGTTCGGGAGCTCAGGTGTGAACCAAACTGGGGGGTGTTCGGCCCATTACTACTTCTTATAAATGTGGATCTTCCCTTACTAAACTGCCCATGCTAAATAAATGTATATAGGGAAACCAATGAACTCGAAACAAAGAGTTATCGAAGCACCATTACAGGATGCAATTGTGGGAGCTTATGGTAGCACAGTGCTACGTCCTAAACGTCAATTGGTCAAATATTGTAAGTGAAAAAATTTACTTTCTAGGCACCAATCATAAGACATACCCAATACATTTTTATTAACAATTAAAGGGGTTGTAAAGGTAAATGTTTTTTCACCTTAATGCATTCTATGCATTAAGGTGAAAAAACATCTGACAGTCCCGTCACCCCCAGCCCCCCTGTTTTACTTACCTCACTCCTCGAAAGTCCCGCGCTCATCCCCCGATGTCCTTTTCACCGTTCAGCCTGGCCGCTGATTGGCTGGAGTGGATGGATGGAAAGCAGCGCAGACATTGGCTCGTGCTGCTGTCAATCACATCCACTGACGCGGAGAGCCAGGGGGCGGGGCCGTGTGATACAGCGAGCAGCTATAGCTGCCGGCTGTATCACAGGAGCGCGCCCGCAGATGCTTCTCACCATGCAAGCTTCCTCGCATGAACGTGAGAAGCACCTGCAGGAGGAAGCCGAGACAGCCACCGAGGGACCCCAGAAGACCAGGTTCGGGGCCACTCTGTGCAAAACGAGCTGCACAGTGGAGGTAAGTATAACATGTTTGTTATTTTACATTTTTTTTTAATTCACTTTACAATCCCTTTAATACATAGAGTTGTTTTTATAAAATATCTTTCTTATGTGTTCACTTGTTTGCTCCTGGGCGCAGTCTTGGTGCTCTCTGCGTACTATACTAAATCTGAGACTATCTACTTACTTATATTATATATAGTTTTAGTGTGATATATTTATTGACTGTCTTTTTCTCTCCTAGAATGTATACAAAGCTCCTGAAGAAGTGATTTTTGCAAAACATATAGAGCTTATTTTGTTATTACATTATAGCCTAGCCATACATGTCTATTATGACATGTTTTTGACATCTATGACCAATACTGGAGAGGTCTAGCTGCCACTGTAGCAATAGAGCAGTATTTTAATGTGTTTTTTTTTATAAGAAAATTTCTATGTATCAATTGTTAAACCAATAAACTCACCAATAGAAACAGGGTTCTTTTTGTATTTGCTTGCCCAAGGCCCTTCCTGCCTGGTCTTTCAATTCTGTGCTGCCACTGTCAAATACTTTCATCAGTGGCCCAGTTTCTACATCCTTGTTATGTGCTGGCCTACTGATCATGCATGCCACATCTGGCACATTTGTCATATGAGATATGGGGCATGTGTCATATGTGACCCGGTGCGGTTTGGTATTGAACAACACTTTATGAACAAGACTTCATATGAAGTGACCCATGAAATCAGAAAACACTGCACGAATAGTCCTTGTATCTACCTAAATGTGCCTTATTACTGTACCACAAGTAAATTCTGAAAGATAAACATATTCTTTGTTGCAAAGTATATTAAAAACAATGAAATGCTTTCATTACTTATGCTTTTCTGTTCAAAGTATGCACAGAGAACTAACATTTTGTCTAATTCTACTTTAAAGAAGGATGTCATTACATTATTGGGAACCACTATGCAACCAGCAACTGCTGAAACAATAAACACCTAGGTAAGGAGTATGTAATATACAACATAGCATATATAGTAGTAGTATAAAAATGGCAGCAATCAGTACTTTGTAAACCACAACAACATAGCTTATAGAGTGTAGCAGCCAGGACAATGTAAAGTACAACATAGTACATACAGTGCAGCAGTCATAGTTCAAGGATCAGGGCTATGTAATTGCATAGCACAATTTTCATATTTTAAAAGGTCAGGATTAGGGGGGCCCTGTCGTATATTGGTGGTCAGGGCTCAGCATGCACAAGTAAATTGGTTGTCAATGCTCAGCATGCACTATTAAATTGGTGGTAAATGCTCACCATGCACCCTTACATTGGTGGCCAGTGCTTAGGGTGTACCCTTACTATGGGGGGGTCCATGTTTTTTGGGTAAATGAGGGTAATAAACCTGCACATCATGATTCAGTATGATCAAAGGATTGCTGCAACTTTAAAATATCAGAATACAAGATATTTTTAAAAAAAACTGTGTGGAAAAAGTCACACTGTCCCTTTAAATATATCCTAAATAATAAAAAGTGTTCTAGTGTATCCAATTCATGATTCACTACATTCATACAGAAAAATGGCTTTCAAATGCCATACAAAGTGCTTAAGTGCAGAAAAAATGATTATATGCCAAACACATATCGAAAGTGCTAGTATGCATATAAATAGTCTTTAAAAACATGCAAAATTGTCGCCTTGGCATCCAAACAGCCTTCACAGATTCTCCTTAGAATTAAAGACTCTGATGTAAGTGTAATGATTTTAAACCTTTTAATAAATCTTGCAGTATTACACTATATGTCCCCTTTCCTTCATGGTTGCCCTCTGATGAGGTAAAGTGTGTAAGACTTGGACCATGTGGTGGAGGATAGGAGATCCCATCCCCTAAGACATGACAAACCAATCTACTTGTTGGACAGGAGGCACCATCTTAATACAGGTGTATTTGTCATCATCATCTGGTGAGTGGAGACCCAGAAGGGGAGCACATGAAGTCACCCGGATTATACCAATGTGTCATCAAACCTGTAACTCACATTTGATGAACTTTATTGATTGCACTTTATTTTGCACAACTGATGAACTTTATTGATTGCACTGAGCACTTTGTTATACATGTTGTTATTATGTCACACATTCTGATGCTTGTATATGTATGTTAGTAGTTCAAAGGTGCAGCGCTGAGTATAAATTCTTTTGTCACAAAAATCATAGCCCAATATTGCAAATCAAATGTATTTAATATACTTATAGGTACTCACAAGCACAATTTATATCAACATTAAAACCAGCACTGCCACCCAGCTAGCTGCATGTGTGATGATGTAATCAACTAGCTCCACCCAATGCATTTCCTGGGAACCCAAAGCTTCAGGAAGTCCAGGCCTTGACCTTCTGGTTCAAGTCTTGAGGACAGGAGCAGCTTCCAGAGGAAGAACACAGGTGTGCACAGGTAATAACTCACAACCAATATGTCAGGGGGAAGCATTTCTGGCTGTGCAGTGTTTGAAATAAAAAATAATACAATTGTAGCTATAGATTGGCCCAGCGATTCACTGAATGTGGGTCAGGGTTATTAGAGGCCAGGGCTGGATGATTCATCCTGGCAGCTCTCCGGTACCTCTCCTGTTTCTAGAATGTTGTAGAACACTCTAGAAAATAATGGGTGTATGCTAGGAGGGGTTGCCTTGCATATTTAGGGGCCATTGGCCAATCCCCTGGTTGGGGGCCTGGAAGGGATTAAAATAATACCTTAAAAAGACATGAGCCATGCCATCAGGGGAGTCAGGTGGAAGATGGAGAAGCAGTGCTGAGGGAGGTGCGTCTACCTCAGGCTGAAACTCGGGAGGCTGGCCTGGAAGCATCCCGCCACAGGAGGCAGTAGGAGGGAATTATGTGATAGTCAGCAGAGAGAGAAAGAGACAGTGAGTAGATCAGCACAGTGCAGGGACAGACAAGGGGAGAGACCGCCAGTTGTAGCAGGTCTCTCCTGAAGACAGCAGTGTGCAAAGTCTTAATCAGACCTTGCCCTGGGGAATCTCCATGTAAATCTCAGAAGGACTGGGAAGAGGAAAGTAGCCGGGTGCGGCTGGTGGCAGCCAGGTGGGCTAGCAACTTCTGCAAGCAGTGAAACTGGAATCAGTGGCCACAGGGAAGCAGAGGGTGATATGTTGCGCTGTTCACTCCTTATGTGCTACTTTGCTAAGGGACTGAGAGTAACTGCCTGTAATGGGCCATTGCTGAACTGATAATAGACTGTTAGTTCCCCCAGGAGTAAACAGCAGAAGCTGTACAAAGAGGAATAGCGATTGAACAGGAGGAAGGAAGAAGAGGAGTCTGTAAATAGGGAGGATGTGTCCCTGAAGTATCATTGTCACACTGGGCATCCCATAAGCCCTTACCCCATCCAAGTTATTATCCCCTAAAAAAACTACAAAAAAACAAGCCAAAGACTGATTTCTGTGTCTGGATGAAAGAAGGAAATGCTCTATGATTGGCTGTGTAGCAGTGAGGAACCCAGACTTCAGCAACACCTATGGGCATAGTGCTACACAATGACAACAATACACAGTATATGTATGAACTCTAAATCTAAATCTCTAAATGCTCAACACATGTGAAGTATTAGGTGCCAGCAGGTTAATAAAAGCCCTGGTCACATGGGTAGGTCAATCCCACCCTACTGTTAGAAAACAAGATGGAGCACAGTCCAAACACATGAGCAATGTCCTAGGAATTTAGTTCACACCAGCGCACTGCATTGGTATGTGCTCAATAATAGTAGGACATGTTGCATTTTTTTCATTTTAATGTGCTGTAATGCATTGCAACATGTTGAGGTGTAAATACATTATAAAAATAAATTTAAAAAGCCAGCACTAAAGTGCATGTTAACAACACATTGCTGTGTACAGCAGCACAGACAGAACACACATCAACATGGACATGTTATGCACACAGTAAAAGCTTTGTAAAAAATGTGCATTTATTCTTTTTTTCACAAGAGCCTGCAGAACATTGCACCCATGATCAGTGAATTGTGGGTGCAATGTCAGGCTCCTGCAGACACGGCCTACAGCTTTGTACCTGTACATCTGCATGGGCTGTCAGTTTTTAAGATGTAAGAAGCATGAATGGACTGGATCAGCATGCCCACAGTCCATTGAAACTACAAGTCCATCTGCTGCGGTGGAAGACGGGACTTGTCGTTTTTTTCTTTCACAGATTGCAGTGAATGAAAGACATGATTGTGTGGGCCACTGTCATAGTGTGGGGGGGGCAGGGGTCAGGGGGCGAGGGGAACATGTTACATCCTATTTATGGATGCATCATGTAACACAGTTGTAAAAACGCTCTGAGGCTGATAAACGCTGATAAACATTGATAAATGTCGCTTACCAGCATTTTTTAACATTTTTGATCCATTAAAAAAAAAAATCTTAAAAAAAAAAAAAAAAAAAAAAAAAAAAAAAACGATAAAACGCTAACGTGGAAAAAATGCTAAAAAAAATGCTAATAAGTGCTAAAAAACGCTATTGCAAAAACTTTGAAAAAAGTTGAAAAAAGTTTAAAAATCACCGCAAAGCTACTGAGGTTGTTATAACATTATTTTAACGTCCAGTGTGCATTAGGTCTAAATGTGAATGATCCTTCACATCTTTAGGGCCGGTTCACACAGGGGGCGACACGAGGCGACACGACTTGCCATGCCGCGACCTGACAAGTCGCCCCCGTTCTGTACAATGGAACCGTTCTAAGAGGAGCGACTCGAGTCGCTCCGACTCAGAAAAAAGGTTCCTGTACTACTTTTGGGGACCTCGGGGCGACTTGCATTGACTTCTACACAGAAGTCATTTGCAAGTCGCCGCTGAGGTCGCGGCGAGGCAAGTCGTGTCGCCTCGCATCGCCCCCTGTGTGAACCGGCCCTTACAGTATGCTGCATCGTGTTGTCGTATACACGGTATATATCTGCTGTTTATTTGTAATTTAGGTACAAATGTTATTCTGTTGCCATTTGGACATGTCGGGCCTACAATTACCAGAGTGATATTCACTATTCTAAATCATATTAGGGGAATTTCCATTTTTTAGGTTGCTTGTTATTTCTGTTGTTTTACTGGGTAATTCAGATGAATACAGGTACAAGTGATGTACAGCTTATTTAGCATCTTCTAAAATTGTTAGGCTACATTTAAATATTTATTTGTGAAATTCATAAAAAAAAGTAAAATTATGCATAAAATAGATCATGCTTCTCGGTTTACTTGATTATTTCACATAAATACTTTTAATAGTCAAATATGCTTTACAATGACAGGCAAGTGTGTATGAAATCAACATTAACTGTGTGCAAATGCATCCAAGATAAACAGTCCCTGCGAGGCCAATTTGCATTTGTTTTTCTAACACTGAAAAAATATTAATAATAATTAATCCTTTCTGTAATTTACAGGCCCCAGCAGAAATGATCATCATGTACTAGACTTGGTGGGGTTTTGTGCATGCAGAAAAAGTTGGATTGTATTAAAAAATGACATGTGAAACTTAGTGGTATCAAACATGCTTTGGTGGGGGGTGAATCATTGCCATACTATGCAAGTATAGATCATGTACTTACATACATTATGGCACACCTCACAACCTACTGTGCTGTCCTCAGGGATGATGGGTTCTGGAGCCTGGATGGACTTTTCCATAACATCCTCACACCTTTTTATGGAAGTGCAGCCTTAGGATTAGGAGCTCTTTGTGTTTCTACCTAGAGCAGGGGTAGGGAACCTTTGTTATGTGGAGATCTACCTGAGCAACATGAAAGCGATAAAAGATTATGAGGTTCGGCACCCTTTCTGTTTTTTACCTAGCAGGGCTAAATAATAAGGGAAAAAAATACAATAAAACAAATGTCACTGTAAAAATATGAACTTATCCTACCTTAAAAGTGAACAGTGTTAGTAGGGCAGTGGACGGTGTATGGACATTGTTCAGTTGGGCAGCAGACGGCGTCAGCAGAGCAGTGGATGGTGTCAGTAGGGCAGTGGACGGTGTCAGTAGAGCAGTGGATGGAGTCAGTAGAGCAGTGGATGGAGTCAGTAGAGCAGTGGATGGTGTCAGTAGGGCAGTGGACGGTGTCAGTAGAGCAGAGGACGGTGTCAGTAGAGCAGCGGACGGTGTCAGTAGAGCAGAGGACAGTGTCAGTAGAGCAGTGGATGGAGTCAGTAGAGCAGTGGATGGTGTCAGTAAGACAGTGGACAGTGTCAGTCAGCACAGCAGAGGATGGTGTCAGCAGGGCTGAGGTTGGTGTCAATAGGGCAGTGGATGGTGTCAGTAAGCAGAACAGTGGGCGGTGTCAGTAGGGCAGAGAATGGTGTCAGTAGGGCAGTAGTTTTTAATTTTTTTAATGTTTTTACAATTTTATTTTTTATTGTTTTTTACAATATTATTTTTTAAATTTTTTAAGAGCCCAGTTGGGGACTTTGGTGAAATATCAGGGATCTAATTAGACAGAGAAAGGGGCTGAGGACAGAGATTCCCCAGTCCCTTTCTCTGTAGCCTCATGGGAAGTGCTCTATGCTGAGTGGCTTCCTGTTCATTCACAAACTGAAGGAAAGTAAATACAGTTTATGCTTCAGTTATGAATAAACAAGGTACCAATCACTGACTGTGTTCATTCAGAAAAGGAAGGGGCTCATAAATGACCTGTGCTTACCCTGTACTCTATCCTGAAACACCCCTGGCAGCATCTGGTGGAAGAGGAGCCAGCAGCTCAGTGGGTGAGGGCCAAGGGAGCACAGAGTACAAGACAAGTGGGCAATAGAAGAAAAAAGTTAAGAAAAGTTAAAAAAGATTAAGTAAAAAAAAAAAAGTTGCTACAGTATTTTATTTAGGTAATGTGATATTGTTACTGTGTGTTATTGTTTACTGTTGTTTGCTTTTCAGAAATGCCAATCAGCTGCAGCACTGATCTGTGTATTCTGTCAGTAGTGGGGATCTGCTCTCAGATACATACTTTCTGTGACGAAACATGATATCAGACCCCTACCTTTCTCACCAACCCTTGACAAAGGACTGGCAAATCTCACACCACACGGTCACTTACGTAACAATGACACTTACCACTGAATCCTGCAATCTAGCCACCAGCAGTGAGATTGTCACTGGGTTAAGTTAATTAAACATTTAACTCTTTAACTGCCACCACCACCTTTTTATCGAGAAGAAGGAAACTCACAATCTTAGCAATAACAACTATGATTTTAAAATAAATGTCTGTAATCCACACTGTCACCACAGACAGGAATATTCAGAAATGTATACTACAGCAGCACTCTTCAAGAGACAGAGATTCTTTGAGTTTGCGTTAGGGCAATAGAGATAGTTTAACACTTTTCATACTATGGTTTAATAATGAAAAGGCAAACAAAAAAAATGGTGCAAAAAAATATTTACAGAAAAAGGGTGTTAGAAGGGAACAAAGAGACAATAAAGCAACAGAGAACAAAAGGAGGTAAAAATGAAGAATACTTGCAAACCCTGGTTTCAGCAGAATTCAATCAAAAAACCGAAATCGGTACAGTGGGTCTCACAAGTCTTGTTAGGTGTTCTTTGGTTTGATGTTCAAATGAGAGCTGCCAAAATGTGGATGCTTTTCTTCACAGCAAGGGGGGTGTTGACAGAGACCCTCTGACCAATAATCTGGTCTCAGGTGTGGGTGCTGCGATGTCACCATGTTTATGACCATGTTTATGACCAAGTCCCAGATACAATTTTCTATAAGTATTCATGTATCTGAATATCTTTACGGTACAGTCGACCGCCCCGCATATTATTGTCCAGCATGAAATTAGCTTCACAATGGATATAGATTTGACAGGTCTCAGATATCTATTTCTTATAGGAAGGGTCTGGAGACCTAATCAACTCTGGTACTTCATTTTTGGGTTCAAAATGCTACCCAATAACTGACAAGGCTAAATATGACTGTATCCTGGCTATACTGTCATGATTTTAGATGTTGTGAAATATGCCGGGATGATGGATTCTACCGAAAGACAGATATGTTTATTCTAGATTCTGGATTCCAACTAAGATATTTATGACCCAATGTCTGTTAAACTTCCAGTCACTGAAGTGGCTAAGTTAGATACTTTTATTAGGGTTTTCATAAGGAAATGTGGATAGGCACAAGAGGGTATGGACTTTTTCTCTGAAGGATCTGATAAGAGAGTTCTGGTATGGCTTATGCCCCGTACACACGAGAGGACTTATGTCCGACAGACTTCCGCCGGAGTTCCGCCGGAGTTCCGACGGAGTTCTGACAGACTTTTCGGCCGAACGGACTTGGCCACACACGATCACACTAAACTCCGACGGATTCGAACGTGATGACGTACGACCCGACTCGAATAAGGAAGTTCATAGCCAGTAGCCAATAGCTGCCCTAGCGTCGGTTTTAGTCCGTCGGAGTAGCATACACACGAGCGGAGTTTTCGAAGGGGACCGGGTCCGGCGGAGTTCCTTCGGGAAAATTTGAAGCATGCTTCATTTCTAAAGTCCGTCAGACTTTGGCGAATCAAAAGTCCGTTGCAGCCCACACACGATCGGATAGTCTGACGGACTCGGTCCTTCGGACTTTGGATGTTGAAAAGTCCGCTCGTGTGTACGGGGCATTACAGTTGTGTATTGCATAAACTGGATGAGAAGGGAGGGAAATCACTTCAGCTTTGTCACTGGTTGAACACAGAAAAGACAGTGAAAACTACAATGTAATGGTTGTATTTTAAACAACATGGCTGCCACACACACAGCCCATTGTGTGCCCAGTATGCATGACCATTAAACATACATCCGTGCCTTCAGCACTACAGGGGAGAAGTCTCCTCCATGTATGCCTAGCATTAAGAGCGTGGTGTGGTTAGTGGGAGGTAGCACCTATGCTTCAGCATATACTTTTTTTTACTTTTTCTGGCAGATATTTCTTCATCTACATCGATCAATGTGAATGGAGGAATCTGCTTGTGGGCTGAATGAAAAAAGAATATTACATGTATGCCCACCCTTAGAACAGTGGATTGATGTGCGGTGGAAGCTTCTAATGGTGTGCATACTATAGACTTTTTCTGGCAGAGATTTCTTCATCCATATTGATCGATGTGAATGGAGGAATCTGTTTCCTTCAGCCCACATGACTCAAGAGTAATTTTGCTTTATTGGATTCATTAAAATGGGTAGTACATAAAGCATTACGTGTGTGGCATTTTCCTTGCAATACAGTACATTATTTCCTTTTTGTTTATTAAAATGCTTTTTTTAATTAATTGAGTGTTTTACTGCATGGCTTATTTGAATGAATTCAGTATAATATATAAAAATGTATTCACTGGAATTATTGTGTACATTTTTGCTCTTTAGAGACACAACGGTAAGTGAGAGGATACTTTCCCAAATGAGAGGAGTCCTATCTTGAAAAGCTGTCACCAAAACATTTGCCCCCATCGGGAGATTTCCCCTTACCTCGTGCTCTCAGGACAGCTCTCTTGCTTTCTCTCCAAGACAGGGACACAAACCCAAATAAAACAGAGAGATCATTCTTCTGAACAGAAACATAGATTTCATTAAAAACTTGACATAGGGTTTAAATCTCTTCTATTCCATTTAAAACTTAGTATATAGTATATGCTTTAATATAATCCTAAAACCTATTTTCTATAATGCAGTTTTTGCAAAAATAATATTTAAAAAAAAAGATATATTTTGAATATTTTATGGAAATGATCCTAACCATGAGCGTGAAAAACATTTTAACTTTTAATATGGAAGAAAGAGTTGGAAACTTTCATAAAATTATCAAGTATGTTTTCTGCAACAATTTAGAAAGTTATTTTGGAAATACAAAGACCAGTTGATGGCTGCACTGTCTTTTTGCAAACAAGCAGACATATTTACAGTATGTCACCTTGAGCGATATGTGTGGTAGTTATGCTAATGCCATTAGAAGTTGTGGATTTTTATAGCCTTGTTATGTCCTGCTTGAGAAACAAAATGTTGACAAGTAGGGGCAATAGCGTTTTTCCAACATCTGACATTGGTAAAACCAATCTGTGGGTATTTTATAGACAAGTATTAGGTGCGGGTTAGTTTACCTGACAAATAAGATTCTGTTTTACAGGTAAAATCTTCTATATCCTTTGCTGGTTGTTATGTAGTCTATTACTTGCTTTTCTCAGCTTCCTATTGATCCTATCATATTCTGTAGCTAGTAGGGAAACAAAATGAGCAGTGGATTACACAACAAACATTTTTTCCTATAATTGAGCAGCAAGCTTTTCAGGAAAAGCAGGGAATACACGCTGAATGAAATAAAAAACCTCAGAGATCCCTGGATCAACACAAGCAATGTTGATGTATGATGCAGGAATCTATCCTGCTGTGTCTTTGTATTCTGACAGTGGGGACTCCCCCCCCCCCCCATAAGAATACCCAATTCAGCTGCTATCCAACTTAAAAAGGAGGTCCCCTAAAAAAAAAAAAAAAAAAAAATTAAAAGTCAAATACTGCAGCTACTGACTTTTAATAAGGACACTTACCTGTCCCAGGGTCCAGCGATGCAGGGGAATGAAGCCCCACTCATCCCCCCCTCCACTCGGCGGCGCCTGCATTCTAACTGTGGGCACCTGGCTGTGGCTTCACAGCCGGGCACCCACTGCGCCACACCTGTCATGTGTCCCAGATGACTGACAGGAGGGAGGGGGCAGAGCTGAGCCCTTCCTGAGCCGAGGAGAAGTGACATCAAGAGCCTAGGCACTGAAGGAGGCAGACTACGAGGAACCCCCTAGCAACAGGCATTTAGAGGTGAGTTTTTTTTCCAAAATTTTTTTTTTTTTTTTTGGAATTTTGATGATTTTTTTTTTTATGTGCAACACCACTTTAAGTCACATGCCTAAAATGTTAACTAACTATGCATGTGGGTACTAGGAGGTGCTTGCAGGTTCATGTACTTGACTAAAGCCAGAATGACTGCAGGTTTTCTTTAAAGTAAGTCTTCAAAAAATAAAAAACTCAGAAAGAGGTCTCCATCCAAAGAAAAGAATTATTACTTACCGTATATACTCGAGTATAAGCCGAGATTTTCAGCCTCTTTTTTGAGGCTGAAAGTACCCCCCTCGGCTTATACTCGAGTCATCGCCATCTGCCTGCCCGATCAGCGTGTCGAGCAGACAGACGGCGGCCATTCTACTATTCAAAAGCCGCGCCTCCCTGCTGTGATAGGCGGAACACTCAATTTCCCAGCAGTCAGTGGTCTGCCTATCACGGACATCCGCTCATCCTCATACTACGGACGAGGATGAGAGGATGTCCGTGATAGGCGGAACACAGACTGCTGGGAAATTTAGTGTTCCGCCTATCACAGACGGAGGCGCGGCTTTTGAACAGTGGAATGGCTGCCGAGGCACCGACGCCGTCTGTCAGACGAGAAGATCGGCGATCCTGGCATGGCAGAAGCACACAGGCTCGGGACGCAGGCGGGACGCAGGCTCGGGACGCAGGCTCGGGACGCAGGTAGGCTGGACACACAAGGCTGCACACACAGGGATGGACGGACACACAGGGATGGACGGACACACAGGGATGGACGGACACACAGGGATGGACAGGCATGTCTCACCCTCGGCTTATACACGAGTCAATAAGTTTCCCAGTTTTTTTGTGGTAAATTGGGGGCCTCGGCTTATATTCGGGTCGGCCTATACTCGAGTATATACGGTATCTGCAGTTCTGCTCTCATCGCTAATCTTTGCAGAAGTTCAGCATTCAACATTTCTAAGAGTTCCAGATGCCTGCCAACACTTTGCAGTTCCTCCTGCCAGCTTCTACAGTACACAGAACAGGGCACAGTAGTGATGTAGGGGCCAGTAAAAGGAATCGCAGTGCACAGAGTGCACACCCATCACCTGACACTCCTAGAAGTGCTATCTGCTGAAGATTATTTAGCAAATTTAGCCTTTGAAAAAAGTGAAGATTGGTGGAACGACTCATAGGACAGGTAATAAGTGTTTTTCTAAGTTTTTTAATCTAGCGATTAAATTGCTTTCAGGGATATAATGCACCTACTGTATATTGTAAATCTCTATACTGTCAGTATAGAGAGAGGACAATGATAAGCAGAAGGATTGTTCACTTAGATACAGTGCCTTGAAAAAGTATTCATACTCCTTGTCATTTTCCACATTTTGTCATGTTACAACAAAAAGCGTAAATATATTTTATTGGGATTGTATGTGGAAAGTGAAAGGAAAATGATAAATGGTTTTCAAAGTTTTTACAAATAAATATCTGAAAAGTGTGGCATGCATTTGTATTCAGCACCCTTTACTCTGATACCCCTAATTAAAATATGGTGGAACCAATTGCCTTCAGAAGTCACCTAATTAATAAATATAGTCCCCCCTTTGTGTAATTTAATCTCAGTATAAATACAGCTGTTCTGTGAAGCCCTCATATGTTTTTTAGAGAACCTTAGTGAACAAACAGCATCATAAAGGCCAAGGAACACACCAGACAGCTAAGGGATGAAGATGTGGAGATGTTTTAAAACATGGTTAGATTATAAAACAATATCCAAAGCTTTGAACATCTCACGGAGCACTGCTCAATCCATCATCCAAAAATGTAAAAAGTATGGCACAACTGCAAACCTACCAAGACACGGCTGTCCACCTAAACTGACAGGCTGTGCAAGGAGAGCATCAATCAGAGAAGCAGCCAAGAGGCCCATGGTAACTCTGGAGGAGCTGCAGAGATTCCCAGCTCAGGTGGGAGAATCTGTCCACAGGACAACTATTAGTTGTGCACTCTGCAAATCTGGCCTTTATGAAAGAGTGGCAAGAAAAAAGCTGTTGTTGAAAGAAAGCCATAAAAAGACAGACTTGCAGTTTGCGAGAAGCCATGTGGGTGACACAGCAAACATGTGGAAGAAGGTGCTTAGATGAGACCAAAATGTAACTTTTTGGTCTAAAAGCAAAATGCTATGTGTGGTGGAAAACTAACACTGTACATCAACCTGAACACACCACCCCCATCGTGAAACATGGTGGTGGCAGCATCATGTTGTAGGGATGCATTTCTTCAGCAGGGACAAGGAAGCTTTTCAGAGTTGATGGGAAGATAGATGGAGCCAAATACAGGGCAATCTTAGAAGAAAAACTGTCAGAGTCTGCAAAAGACTTGAGACTGGGACAGAGGTTCACTTTCCAGTGGGACAATGTCCCTAAACAGACAGCCAGAGCTACAATGGAATGGTTTAGAGCGAAGCATATTCATGTGTTTGAATGGCCCAGTCAAAGTCCAGACCTAAATCCATTTGAAAATCTGTGGCAAGACTTGAATGTACGCCACACTTTTAACATATTTATTTGTAAAACATTTGAAAACAAACTTATCATTTATTTCCACTTCACAATTATGTGCCATTTTGTGTTGGTCTATCACATAAAATCCCAATAAAATACATTTACGTTTTTGGTTATAACATGACAAAATTATAAATACTTTTACATGGCACTATACACGTGGTAAATGATTTATAACAGTAGAAAAAGAAGAATGAAACAATGCTTTGTATGGTTTGTAAGTGTAGTTCTGTAATATGAATACTAACCAAAACTGAATACCTTAGATGCATAAAAAGAGAAGGATGTAAGCTGTACTAGGTTGTGTAATTTTTAGCACTGTTTTCTTGCCTTTTGTATTTTTAGTGTGTTTAAAGTGGTTGTAAACCCTCCCCAACAACTTTGCCCCATGTAAATCAGCATAAAAAACCCTAATGAACACTGCTTGTAGATGTCTTCTTACTTGCTTAGTATTGTTGTAATCCTTGTTGTTCTGTAGAATGAAGTCACTGAGCATGCCCAGATCTCCCCTGATTTAAGGCACACTCTCTATGTCTTATATATCTGTTATCAGGACTTCCTACGGCACAACACTGAACTCTGCTAATCACTTAGAGCTTCCTCCTACACACCATGTGACCATGTGACCTCACATACAGTCTAAACTTGGCCATTACTGCAGTCTTATCAGCTGAAGCTGATAAGTCTGACAAAGGGAAACACTAGACATCGGCACAAGTAAATACTATGAAATAAACAAGTAAGCTATGAACAGGGAAGCAGGGTTGCCATAGAAACGTTGGATTGAGAAGGAGGCTTGGTTAACAATACAGGAAGTGCTCAACGTAAGGGCGGAAATACACTCCGCTGTGGACTCAGAAAACAATACTTAAGATGGCGCTGCCTAACCCCTGGAAACAAGTTTTTTAAAGTTTCTTTAAACAGTAAGTAATATGCGATTTGGGCTGGATTACAGTGGCTATAGTCTGATAATGACTTATTATAATGGACTAAATGAAAAGAAGCATCAGAGTGGGAGAGTTTACTTCCTCTTTAAATGACTTTTAGTATTAAAATTCTTGGAAATATCAATTGTAATATACTGCTTCGACTTAAGTTTAAATAATTGATCAAAAATATTCCAATATAACCACAAGAGGCACTTTCAAAGACATTAAGTTGAAACAGCATGTTTTTTTTTCCAATATTTCCTCCTACATGGTCAATATGAAGATTCACTTTGAATGTTTAAGATATTCTGAGTACAGCACTGGAATACTAAAAAGGAAACCATTAATTGCCAATAGTGTAACATCATTTAATAAAACAGTGTAGAAAAAAGAGAAGAGGGATAAAACAGATACACCATTAAATATCAAGACAGAGGCTGGCATGTAGAGGAGGAACTAACTATATTTTAAAAAAATCAGAAGGGGCACAGCACTGAAAGACAAGAGGTTAAAGAAATCGTATGATAAAAACACAAAATCTGTAATATAAGGCAATATATAACACATGCTTACTAATGTTTATGTTTTCTTTTGGATGTGCTGTTTGCCGAACCTTACGATCTACATCTGATATTAACCTACTATACTGTAACTGCAAATGCCTGCTTGTGACAAGGTAGCTTCTGTGCAAGGTGCTCAGTACCATCTTATTGCATAATCTCATAGTCTTGAATAGCAGACCATATGTCCAAAACAAAAAGTATACCCCAGTGCCAGGGTAGGCTGGCATTAACCCAGATTGAATTCATGGCTGTATTGGAGGATTAAAATAACATTGGGCACTGGTCACTTTTTGACTTTTCGTCATGTTTTATTTTCTCCAGTTTCACAGGGAACGAGGACTAGTTCTTCTGATACCCCCAGCAACACATTTTCCAGACTACAACCCCACTCTTGCTGTCACAGTGCATAAAGAGAACACAGTTTGCTGTGTATTGCAAACAATAAAGACAATCTGGCAATCATCGACCACAGTGTCTTCAGAGCTCTACAACCAAGCACTGGATATATCTATGCACCCTCTCCAGGGGATTACAAGGGTCATCTAAGGGTCAGACTCATTCTCCTTCCAGCAGGACATCGTCCCTGGCTCTCAAACTTGGGTGCTCTATCTTCCTTGACCGGGTAGAATAGCATTGGGATGGCTGTTCTAGCTTAAACTGGCTTGCAGCTTAAGCAGCATACAGTATGTACAACTGCATACACCTCCATAAGCCAAAGCCCAGGGAGAAAGACCCCTCACGAAGCCACTCCCCACATATATATATTCTCCCCAGCATGCAAGTAATACACAGTAATATATATTGTATAGGTCAATGAGTTTCTGGACTCATAGGTGCGTTACATCAGAGGGGGGTGGGGTCACCCATACGTCACTGGGGAACTCCATGGCTTCCCTCACCACCAGCGTCAGAGGGGGCGGGGTCAGGTGATGGGTGGCCCCACCCTCCTAATATAAGAAACGTCAGCGCTGGGATCCCCGCAGTGTCTCCGCAGTGGAGACAGAAGACGGATGCATGTATGAAAAGCGCTTGACTGAGAGATCCCCCGTCGCTGGATCAGATCAGCTATCGTTGGCCCCCGGAGAGATGATCATCCATCGCTGGATAGCAAGAGTGGATTAGCACCGCTGGAATCTTTTTATTTTTGTTATTTTTAATAAAGGAATTTTTCAAAAGTGTGTTTGTCTTATTTAACCATTTTTACACTTTCTTTGTGAAATGGTAGGGGTATTTTTGTACCCCCTTACCATTTCAAATGGGGGGGCCGGGATCTGGGGGTCCCCTTGTTAAAGGGGGCTTCCAGATTCTGATAAGCTCCCCGCCCGCAGACCCCCACAACCACCAGCCAGGGTGTTGGGGATGAAGCCCTTGTCCACATCAACATGGGGACATGGTGCTTTAAGGGGTCACAGACCCCCAAAGCATCCTCCCAATGTTGAGGGCATGTGGCCTGGTACGGTTCAGGAGGGGGGGCTGCTCTCTCATCCCCCCCTCATTTCCTGCGGCCTGCCAGGTTGCATGCTCAGATAAAGGGTCTGGTATGGATTTTTTAGGGGGACCCCATGTCAATTTTGTTTTAAAAATTTGACACGGGGTTCCCCTTAATATCCATACCAGACCTGAAGGGCCTGGTAATTGAATTTAGGGGAACCCCCACACTATTTTTTTTATCAATGAATGAATTGTCGGCTAATACAGAGAACACTCATTGAGTGTTCTCTGTATTATGGGAGCCGACAATAAAAAGTGATTTTAAAAGACTTTTTTTCCTTGCGAAATGACACTTTGTGCAGGGACAGTTCTAAGCACGGGAAACATGCGCCCCTTCACAGGCATACTATAGACACCCCCCAGGTATGAAATTTAAAGGAATATTACACTTTTATTGTTTCACTTTAATCATTATTAAAATCATCTGCTCCTGAAAAACGGCCGTTTTTAAAACTTTTTTTGCATTGATCCATGTCCCCTGGGGCAGGACACTTTTTAGGACAGTAACTTGCATATTAGCCTTTAAAATGAGCACTTTAGATTGTGAGCGTTCAAGTCCCAAAGACTTTAATAGGGTTCTAAAGTTCACACGAAGTTTAGGTCTGTTCGCAGGTTCTGGTGCGAACTGAACAGGGGGGTGTTATAATAAGGCTTACCTGTAGGTAAAAAAAAATCTCCTAGACCTGTATGGTTTAGGAGATATTCCCCTGGCAATGAGCCGCTGACTGCAGTGGCGCATGCGCACAGGGGTTTCTCGGCTGGAAGCCTGGCAGACGCAGTATCCTGCCAGAAAGAAATCTCCCGCGCGCATGTGCGGGAGTGAAGATATCGCTGCTCCGCCACTCACAGCGCTGGAGCTATGATATCCGGAAGACACACCAAGGGAATATGTCAGCTCCCTCGACATGTATCGAGCGAGATGTCGGAGCCTCGTTCTAAGGTAAGTATTTTATAATGAGCTAGTATGCGGTGCATACTAGCTCATTATGCCTTTTCCCTTGCAGGTATGAAAAAAACGCTACCGCTTTAAGAGAGGTATGGACTCCAGAGAGAAATATATAATTTTGCCCCTGTACAAATCATCAGTAAGTTCAATTTTTTTGGGCACTAGTTCTCAAAAAGGATCTCAGGGAACTGGAGAAAGTGCAGAGAAGGGCAACAAAACTGATAAGAGGCATAGAGTTCAGCTATGAGGATAGATTAGAGGAACTGAATTGATTCAAGAAGAGGAGATTAACCACTTAAGGACCAAGCCTCTTTCTGAGATTTGTTGTTTACAAGTTAAAAACATTTTTTTTGCTAGTAAATTACTTAGAACCCCCAAACATTATACTTTTTTTTTCTAAAATGGCAGTCATTACAATACTTTCTGTCACACTGTATTTGCGAAGTGGTCTTACAAGCACACTTTTTTTTGAAAAAAACACTTTTTTGAATTAAAAAATAAGACAACAGTAATGTTAGCCCAATTTTTTTTCATATTCTGAAAGATAATGTTACACTGAGTAAATTGATACCCAACAGGCACGCTTCAAAATTGCGCCCACTCAATGGCGACCACCTTTTACCCTTAAGAATCTCCATAGGTGACGTTTAAAAAATTCTACGAGTTGCATGTTTTAAGTTGCAGAGGTGCTAGAATTATTGCTCTTGCTCTACCAATTGCAGCGATACCTCACATGTGTGGTTTGAACACTGTTTTCATATAAAATTTCACGGTGGTGGTGGTGTCTTTCTCACTTCTGAAGACTTCACGTAAAAATGGGCACTGGATTTTTCTATTTTTGGACTGCAGTGACACTTGCACTTTGAAAAGTGGTTATGGACTAGTTATTATAATATTTTTCACTGAATATTAATTTTTTGGGGGTTTTTCTTTATTTTTTGGGTTTATACACTATATATGAGTTAAACCTAGTTCTTTATATATATTGATATATGTATGTTTTCACGCATATTTATATTTTAGTACTACAGAATAGTGCTACACAAATCTTAGTTTTTTTGTTTTTCCTCCCTTTATTCTGATACCCATAACTAAAATATAGTGGAACCAATTGCCTTCAGAAGTCACCTAATTAGAAAATAGAGCCCACCTGTGCATCATTTAATCTCAGTATAAATACAGCTGTTCTGTCAAGTACTTTGTCAGAGAACCTTAGTGAACAAACAGCATCATGAAAGCCAGGAAACGAACCAGACAGGTCAGGGATAAAGTTGTGGAGAATTGTAAAGCATGGTTAGGTTATACAAAACATATCCCAAGCTTTGAACATCTCACGGAGCACTGTTCACAGCATCATCTGAAAACTGAAAGAGTATGGCACAACTGCAAACCTACAAAGACATGGCCGACCACCTAAACCGACAGGCTGGACAAGGAGAACATTGTTCAGAGAAGCAGCCAAGAGGCCCATGGTAGCTCTGGAGGAGCTGCAGAGATCCATAGCTCAGGTGGTAGAATCTGTCCACAGGACGACTACTAGTCGTGCACTCCACAAATCTGGCATTTATGGAAGAGTGCAAATAAGAAAGTCATTGTTGAAAGAAAGCCAAAGGAAGTCCCACTTGCAATTTGCTAGAAGCCATGTAGGGGACACAGCAAACATGTGGAAGAAGGTGCTCTGGTCAGATGAGACCAGGATTTAACTTTTTGGCCTAAAAGTAAAACGCAATGTGTACCAGAAAACTAACACTGCACATCACCATGAACACACCATTCCAACCGTGAAACATGGTGGTGGCAGCATCGTGTTGCAGAGATGCTTTTCTTCAGCAGGGAAGCTTGTCAGAGTTAATGGGAAGATGGATGGAGCCAAATACAGGGCAATCTTAGAAGAAAACCTGTTAGAGTCTGAAAAAGACTTGAGACTGGGGAAGAGGTTCACCTCCCAGCAGGGCAAGGACCCTAAACACACAGCCAGAGCTACAATGGAATGGTTTAGATCCATGTATATTTATGTGTTAGAATGGCCCAGTCAAAGTCCCGACCTAAATCCAATTGAGAATCTGTGGCAAGACTTGAAAATTGCTGTTCACAGATGCTCTCCATCCAATCTGACAAAGCTTGATCTACTTTGGGCAAACATTTTACTCTCTAGATGTGCAAGGTTGGTAGAGACATTCCCAAAATGACTTGCAGCTGTAATTACAGCAAAAGGTGGTTCTACAAAGTTTTGACTCAGGGCAGCTGAATACAAATGCAGGCCACACTTTTTCACATTTTTTTTGTAAAAAAAAAATGAAAACCATTTATCATTTTCCTTCCACTTTACTATTATGTGCCACTTTATGTTGGTCTAACACATAAAATCCCAATAAAATCCATTTACATTTTTGGTTGTAACATGACAAAATGGGGAAAATTTCAAGGGGTATGCATACGTTTTCAATGCACTGTGTATGTGTGTATATACATACACTGGTGAGCGTGTCCTTTACTGGGTGGGTGTAGGTGTGCTATCAATCCAACCTTTGTTATATAGAATGCATGCACTAGTGCAGTTTGCTTTGGCTGAAAAGAGGCCAGATTATTTGTGGCCAGGGTGCTATAGTGTGCATAATGACCCACACTGGCTGTGGTTCTATGAATGTTTTGTCTGCTTGCTATAATTGTTTTATATTTTGGCCCTCAAAAGTGGATTTTTGTGTGTGTTTGTCCAGTGTGACTATGCGTTTCTTATTTGTGAGTATCAGCTGACCCTTCTCTTTTGATTGTTACTTACAAATCTCACATGTTAGACAACTCCTAATGTTGAGCTAGTTTCCTAAATAGTTTTTTATAAAAATTAAGCTTCCTGCTAACTCTAACTAGAAATGTGTGTGTGGATTTAGAAGGGTGTAGTTATTGTGCTGCCTTTTATTTTTTCAAACTGTATATCTTGTCTGTTTTGGTTGTTTAATCCTGCATTTTTAATGGGGGTGAGGTGGTGAGAGTTTTTATACCCTAAAATGTTTGACATCATTAGTGCTCACCTTATTTTTGTCCCTGCTGTACACTATGAAATTTAAGGTGTGTCCAATTGAAGGGTTTATTTTAGATTGTAAGCTCTTTAGAGCAGGCCCCTTCTAACCATATTGTAAAGTGAGGTGAAAAATGTTGCAACATTAAAGAGGAAGTAAACCCTGATGAGTTTACTTCCTCTTTCATTCCCTGCAAAGGCAAAGCATAATGGGCTACTATGCATCGCATAGTAGCCCATTATGTGTCACTTACCTGACACAGGAGCCAGCGAAGTCGCCGCTGTCCCCTGTAGTCCACCGCATCCATCTTGTTGGTGGGGTCTCGCAGCTCCGCCGCTGTCATTCGGCGAAGCTGCGATGACGTCACTCCCGCGCATGCGCACGGGAGCCGATAAGCGCGGCAGCTCCGTCGCTGAGATTGCCGCGCTCAGTGCGCCTGCGCGCCGCTGTCTACGGCGCATGTGCCGTAGACAGCGGTGCCCGTTTTCGGGCAAATATCTCCTAAACCATATAGGATTAGGAGATATTGCTTGGACCTACAGGTAAGCCTTAATCTAGGCTTACCTGTAGGTCAAAGTGGTTTGTAAGGGTTTACAACCACTTTAAATGCCAGTCAATTTTTTGGGCAAAGTAAATAAATGTACAAGATAGTGTTCCTATTGTCCAAATAAAATGTTGAATCGGTTTTGAATTTGTTTTTGTTTTTTTTAATTTGGAGGATTAATAAAATATTTTATAAATTGAATGTATTGTTAACACACCTTCCAATCTCTATTAAATCTGCTTTGCTACAAAATAATTTTATTATGCACACATGCGAGTCATTAAATAGAGAAAAAAGTGTAAATCCAAAACTATAAGAGCAAGGTTTTAACAGCTCCAATGCTGATTTTCAGGTTCCAATGATTTTTGCTATGGCCTAGGTAAACTATTGAACATGTCAAATTTAGTATTCATTTTCTCTAATCACCAATTGCCCACCCCATGAACACCATTTTTAAAATAATTATTTAGCGCAATAAGCATATTGAACACATGGCACACAACTGGTTGCTCGGGGCGACTCCTTGCCTGGAAATGCATCCTCATGTGTGTGGAATGACATTTGGATGCCCTTGCAAGTGTTAGTGCTGCTCAGAGTTGTCAGCAAGTTAACATGGTAGGATCCCTTTTTTTTATCATGAGGACATTTTGCTGATTTGCAAGGTAAGTGTGGGAATGTCTTGGTGTTCCCAGGGTGTAGGGGGATGTAGTGTTTGGAATTTTGTGTTTACTGATCCTCAGAACACACGTCACTTCCTAATTCTATGCACAGTAGATTTCTTGCATTTGTACATGTATGACGCTTCATCTCTTACTGGTATGTAGATATTAGATATAGAAGCCAGTAAAACACAGGAAGGCATTCATCAGCTGACCAATAATTGTTAATGTCTAAATAGAATTTTATTGTTGACTTCTAGTCATATATGTTTATGATTTCATCAAGGTACTACTATAAACTCTATGGAAAAAAGATGATCAAAACAGTGGCTTAGTGGTTAGAACTCTGATCTAGCAACACTCAGGTCATGGGCTCAAATCGCACCTATGCTACCTACCACCTCCATAAAGTTTCAATGGCAATTGGATATGTGCGTAGGCAAAAGTATATTTATTGTTGTTTCCATAATTTGCATGCTCAATTGCATACAATGGTATGTTATTTAGCAAAAAATATTATTGTAAGGAAATAAAATAAATACTAGAGAACACGCATGGTTGGGATTTAAACTCGTGAGATAAACGCTTTTTGTTCATAAGTGCAGACCACTAGGCCATAATAGTTTAGTATGATAAAAGAATGAACATAGATAATTAGACCTCTATAGTCTCCTAAAAAAGAAATGTAACATGAAAAAAAAAAAAAACATATAACAGATATGTAATTGTAACCTCACGGAATAGCAGACATTACTCTGTAAAAATCATTCAGATCAGCATTCGTTAAAAGAAGAAAACAAACTATGTACAATAATTGTAATATAAATAAATAGCCACACACAAGGTAGAGCAAACCCCATATAAGAATGGTTTGTTGGCATACATGTTCACATATATTCATAGCTAAATACTGCAGTGCAGTTCCTTATAGGAAACTCGTGGCAATTGCCAGTTATGGAACATTGACTATGCCAAATTGGAATTTACTAATGCTCACTTACTCACTTTTCCTTTTGCATGTTCACCTAGTTGAGGTCATAACTGGCTTAATTGGGAGTAACTAGATGTAGAGTGACTACTTTTTCTCCTTATTCTTAATGAATTATGCCCAAATTGACTATTCTGTCTAATCTAATTCCCGCCCCAAAAATACTGCTTTCTCATATCACTTGGAAAACATGTAAAAAATAACTTGGCGCTGCTGGCTAAAGTTAGGAATGCCAAATCTCAATTTTTACTTCACGGAACAAATATACATATTGTTTTATTCCTGAGTCTGACCATGGTATAAGCAAGATTACTATATATTGTCTTTAACAATTATGTGTTAACTTAAGAACACTGCTAACAGAATATGTAGGGTTGGCTCCTTGCCAGCCTTTCTCATGAGAAAGCCATTTGATTGTCTTTAGCAGGCACTATAAAACCATAGCCTTCAAGTTATAATGTGAACACAACCTCAGGAAAATGCAGTTATAATGCAAAAAAATAGAACTTTCCGTGAGGAGCATAAGCACTGACTCTTGAACGCGACTAAGTCTACTCAGATTCAAAGGCACTTACACTCCCCCCCCTCCGAACTCCTTTACTCTTCTTTTTTCCCCTTTTACTCTTTCTCTGATACGTGTCATCTATTATTACATGTTAAAAATATACACATAAAAAACACATAAAAATATATAGGTTATCTCTTACATTGTATCACTGAATAGCAAGCTCATTACGAGTGTAAATGTAATGGGTTTTTTTTTACAGCCCCTGGATCTATCCAATTATTTTCCTACTTTGGGACTCTGTCCAAGAACTGTCAACAAAATTCTTTGAAGTTGATATTTCACAAGACTTAACAGCATGTGTTTTGAGTTTACCCCTAAAAATCGCAATGAGTCTATTTTAACCTGTAGTCTTGGCTGTGTGGCCCTTGATGATTGCTGTTCAGGACATGGCCTTCATCACTCTCCAAGCTGGATCTACAGATCCAGAAATGTGCAGGAAATGAAAAATGTACCTGCTAGTTTCCAGAATACATTCAAACAAACATAGTAAAACTTGGGACCCATGGGTATTATTATAATGAAAGTGAGGGAGAGACTCTTGATAGCATTGTAATATTCTGCAGAAGTATCTTGGGAGCTAAGCTTTGATCTTTCCTCCTCGTCTTGCTTTTTTTATATGCCTTTTTATCTGTGGCTTCCTCCTGTTCTTTCTTTTACTTCCTTTTGTCCTCTTCCTTATACATAGCCTTTCTCGCTATCCTCTTTACTCAATTGTTCAATTGTATTTTCTTTGTTCCTGTGCTTATGACAAACACAGATTGCGGAGAGTAATTTTATTTATAACATCAGTATTTTGTAATAATTTGTTTCATTCAATATTTTACTTCAAAGTTACAGATCTAGCTCCATTCTACATCTTAGTCACTGTAACTATTTATTTTAGCTATGCCACATATTTATTTTTATTCAATTGTTATATCTTATGTTATATACTTCACTCTGTTATTAAAAAAACAAAAAAAAAAAAACAACTTTTAGACATTGTCCTTGTTTAAAAAGTAGACCTCAACTTAAAAAGTGAAGATTTGTTATGTTATAAAAAAAACATATAGAAATGTTAGTATGCCTTGAAAATGTATTTATACTTAAATTTCTTCTGAAAATAGCAATGCACTTCCTTTGCCTAGGTACTCCTGTGCCCAAAGGCTCAGATATATATTTACAGTGTGAGATGTAAGGCATTGTGCCTCTAACTGAAAGTCTCACAAAATTTGGTAATGCCACTACTGTTGTGGTCACTGTTCTCCTTGTTGGATATGAAGCTGCACCTTAAGGGGCCTGCAGACAAGCATATCCCTGCTTCCCTTAGTCATTCTGTGGATTTGTGTTTTCTGAACCACTGCTGCTGCAATTCCTTGTATATTCTGCCATTATGAGATTATAGGCCATCAGTGGGCCTCAGCCCTGATGGTGTGCCAAGATACCTCTACACAGGGATAAAGTGTTTTTTTTATCAAAAGCTGCTTTATGCATTGACATACCTCCTTAGATCTAGTCCAGGGGTCTCAATCTGCCGGCCCTTCAGCTGTTGTGAAACTACAAGTCCCACGAGGCATTGCAGGGTTGACAGTTAGAAGCATGACTCCCACAGGCAGAGGCATGATGGAACTTTTAGTTTCACAACAGCTGGAGAGCCGTCAGTTTGACACCCCTAATTTAGTCTGTCTACATAGTATGATCACCTGCTGACTTGGAATCACCCATAGACAGCTTAACTCTTCAGTGAGACACAGAAGTTGAATCCAATACCAATGTACTGCAGTTAAATGATCTGTATTCAATGTTTGGTATTACATTCTTTTGAAGTGTAAGAATGCAATGACTTTTCAAAGCCCTGTCTCTGCAAAGGACTAAGGCTAAGTTCACACTGGCATTAAAAGCAGGCGTTTGAGAGGCATTAAAAATGTCCCTCAAACACCTATGCATAAGATATAATAGACAGCACACAGTGCTGTTCACACTATCACAACATGAAGCGTTAGTGTTGCGGCGCTTAAAAATTGAAGCCTCATGTTGAGTCAAGAGGCGCTTGAAGCTGTACATGGTAATGCTTCACAAATGCCCCGGCATGCAGTTGTGGTGCAGTTGTGGGACGTTAAGATTAGTTTATTAAACCAGGACCTCTCGAGACTCTTTAGGCAGATTACCAGACGCCATGCTCTGTTTGATTCATGGCGGGCCTTTCACCCCGGAGAGAGACAATACACATTCTACTCAGCACCGCATCGCACCCATACCCGCATCGACTACCTGTTTGTCAACAATGAAACATTTTGAGTCACTGATGAGGTGCAGATTCTCCCGATCTCCTGGTCAGACCATGCCCCTGTCCTCATAACACTGGACCTGGGAACCCCTACCCGCAAACCATGCCATTGGCAGCTAAACACTTTCCTTCTACAGAACCTCCCCTCTAAAGTGGAGTTGGACACAACACTAAAACATTACTTCCTTGAAAATACCACCCCTGGGATGGCTTCCTCCACACTTTGGGAGGCCCACAAAACAGTCATCCAAGGCTGGTGCCTAGCCCTTTCGTCAGCAATGAAAAAAGACGCAACAGCCACCAGGCTGCGGGCTAGGGGGGGTTGAGGTCATTAGAACAGACTTTACAGACTTCCCCATCACTATCTCTCCTTAAAAAAATGATCTGTCTCCGCGGGACGCTTAACGCTTAAAGACCTCACTATTGGTCGGGTGGAAAAGGTGCTGCAGAGGCTAAAGCAGCTCTATTATGAAAAAGGCAACAAGGCCCACTCCCTTCTGGCACACAGACTGGCTGAACGATCACACCTGGTCTCCCACCCCCATGGCATAGAACAAACTTTCGCTGAATTTTATACTACCTTATATAATAACCCTGAGATTCCCCACACCCCCCCCCCCGACCTAACCTACCTCCCTCAACGCACCTATCTCTGAGGAAGAACTTACCTGTACCATCAAAACCTTGCCTGCACGCAAATCCCCGGAAGGCCTCCCGAGTATTTGAAAACTTTTCTCTTACTACCACACATGTGTAAACTCTTTAATACCTTCCTTCACCAAAAGCCAATACCCTCAGACATCCAGAGATCTTTCCTTACACTAATCCTGAAACCAGACAAAGACCCCTCCCTCTGCATGAGTTATAGGCCAATCGGGCTCATGAACTCAGACCTTAAAATTTTTACAAAACTCCTATCAATGCGACTGAACGTAATATTGCCGTCCCTGGTCCATAAAGATCAGGGGAGTTTTGTCCCCTTCCGCCAGGCAGGTGATAACATTAGACGGGTCATTGACCTGAACAGGGAAGGTCAGGCATCCGTAGTCTCGGGTCTGGACGTGGAAAAAGCCTTTGATCACCTGGGGTGGCCCTTCCTGTTTGCCACGCTGAAACACATGGGATTTCAGGGACCCTTTCTGCAGGCTATCCAACACCTATACACAAACCCCATATCTCAGGTCAAGACCCCCTTTGCCCTCTCTCCCACCTTTCCAATAGCGAATTGGACCCGCCAGGGATGTCCGTTATCCCCTTTACTATTTGCACTATGTGTGGAGCCCCTGGCTGCATCCATCCACAGAAACCCGGACATACAAGGTATATCGGTCAGAGGGTGGGAATTCAAGCTAGCATTATTCGCGGATGACATCATACTCACTCTCACCCAGCCCAGGATATCGCTGCCCAACCTGTACACCGAATTAGATAAATACAAAAGCCCCCTCTGGCTACAAAATGAACGCGTCCAAATCAGAGGCACTACCAATGAATACACCAAACACGGAAATACAGCATCTACAGCAATGCTTCTCATATCACTGGAAGTCCGCAGACCTCAAATATTTAGGAGTCCAAATTACACCTTCATACTCATCTCTATTCCAAGCTAATTTTCCCTCTCTCCTTCGCCATATAAGAAACCTCCTACAGAAATGGAAAACCCACCCCATCTCCCTTTTGGATAGAGTAGCAACGGTGAAGATGACCATCCTCCCCAAACTTTTATATTTGTTCCAGACACTGCCCATCCCAGTTCCTTGCAGACAACTGTGGAAACTTCAGGCTAACCTGATGTGCTTTGTCTGGAACTACAAGAAACATAGGATACCCTGCTCAGTGATGGTGGCCTCCTGTCAGGATGGGGGACTGGCATTTCCAGACCTGGTGAAGTATTACCAAGCAACCCAACTGTGAGCAATCACCTCCTGGTTCCCCCAAAAAGCATACAATAAATTGCCAGAAATAGAGAAGCGCCCACACACCCAAATAGTTTACTCTGGAGCGCAAAGGCGGAGGTAGATCCGGAAAGACTCCTAGGATCAATGACCCTGCTTAAATCACTCTAGCGTACACTATTGCGAAAGTATAAACTCTGTTCGGAGAAGTCGCCTCTAACCTCCTTCCTATACAATGCTGACCTGCCTGTCGATCTCACACTTCAGATGTCTCTTCCTTGGGCAACGTGGGACCTCTTCCATTTCGGTCATCTGATTGACCCTAGATCCCGCAAGCTGCTATCCTTCACCCAACTTCAAACGAAATATGACTTAACCTGCCAGGTTTTCAATGGCTATTTGCAAATACGGCACTATGCCCAATCAATAAATTAGAGTCTTCAATTCTCGGTGCCATCCTCCTTTGTGAGCATCATATTGGAAGGATCGGCATGCCGAGGCCTGATATCTGATATCTACTGGCTGCTTAATTCCTACTCTATTACCAATCAGGGCAAACATGCTTATATGCTCCGTTGGGAGAGGGTGCTGGGAGAGGAGATTTCGGAAGCAACGTGGCAGACGGTCTGGTCCCAGGCAGCCAAAAGCTCCTGTTGTACCTTATACAAAGAAAACGCATACAAATACTATATTTCTGGTACCTGACGCCAGATATACTCTATGCTATATATCCCTCAAGCTCAGATAGATGCTGGCATTGCCGGGGAGACAGAGGCACCCTGCTCCATGTTTATTGGAGCTGCCCTAAAATTGTTCCGTTTTCAACAGAAACCCAGCTCCTGCTATCCCGCCTCTTGGGGGCTCAGATCCCCTTGTCCCCAACATTTTTCCTACTCGGAGTCTCGCCTCTACGGATTTCTAAACCTTCCAAAAAACTGTTAAGACACATACTCGCAGCTGCTCTGTGCCTAATTGCCCTCCACTGGAAGAGACAAGTCCCCCCATCCCAGGAGGAAATATACGCTAGAAAAAAAGACGTAGAAATTATGGAAAAAATGACAGCCAGACTACAAGACAGGTTGGAAGCGCACAACGTGGTCTGGGAAGAATATCATCGCCTTGAGCTGAGAGATGGATCCCCGCTCCCACCCTCCACCCCCTCCTTTTTCCCCTCTCTTACTCTCCTACCTTTTCTTTTCTCTTTCTATTCTATATGTCTTGTCCTCTGTTCCTTTCGCTACCCGGTTCCTCCGTTATCCGGAGAGCAGAGATGGCGGATTATCATCAAAAATGTATACTCGTCACAGTATGTCGAGCAAGAGTATTTACTACCTAGAATGTTTTGTGCTGACACTAAATATGTACCGGTTAAACCTATGTCCTAGTATTGTCTGTGTGTCACAATGCTCAGGCTATGTTCAGTTACTGTTTGATAACTTCAATAAAACATTATTTGACAAAAAAAGATTTGTTTATTTACCGCAATGAAACAGTAGCAGTTTTAATGCTTATCAAATGCTTCAAAACTGCCCATCGGGCATTTGGGAAGAGTTTTTAAGGCTTGTAAAAGACCAGTCTAATTCCCATACTAAAGCTTATTAATGTGAGTCTAACACCCATACTACAGCTATAGGGGCATTTGTTAAGCGTACAATTTTGTCAAGTGTGAATAAGCCCTAATACTGACAGATGGAACATGGAAGACACTAGGAGGTTCTAACTAGGACTGAACTACCTAGCACTAAGCAGGAGAGAGGACATAGGAAGATACCAAATTACTTCAGTAAATACGTTGTATTGGCTCCAAATCACCACTGTTTGTCAGCATACATCAAACAATAATAACCTGATACAGTTTAAAACCAAAAGAGAAACATTACAGGGACAGAACACAAAATGTGTAACAAGGTATGGTAGGTCAGTAATGGGGAAAAGATCAGATGCAGTAAGCCCACAGGCAATATTGATAACAAGTCCTTTGTCCTCTGCTTGCCATAATAATAATAAATAGATTTGTTAATTTCTATTATTAATAATGATTTTATAAAGTGCCAGCACCTTCCACAGCATTACAGAAAGTGAGACTATAGAGGAGCTACTGCAAAAAAATATAGAAAGCATAGCCTAAGTAGTTTGCATTTTCATCCAAACACTCCTGTACTGCACCCGTTCACCCCATTCACTTGTGTCTGTAATAGGATGAACACACCCAGTGTTGCTGAAACACCTACACTGCTTATTCTCTATTATGAAAAGCCTGTAAATAAAAAATTTCATTGCTTAGAGGTTTTTTCACAGCTACCAAACAAATGAATTACCGCATAGGAAGTATCTATGTAATTGGTGATGCAGAAAGAGAAAACAAAAGTTATAAAGCATAGACACAACAAAGCACCTTGTTCCAATTTAACAATTTACAAGGAGGACATTTATGTCACTTAGTAGAAATCTGAGCATAATTATTTAGTCAGAAAACAAGCTATAATGTGGTTATAATGAATATATCCAACTATCATTTTAAAGTTACCACTCTGCCAAAATGTACAAGTCACTAAAGAGAGACTTCACCAGCTTTTAGAAGACCTTAAACCACCACTGCTTTTTAACCACTTAAGTCCCGGACCATTTTGCATCTAAAGGACCAGGTCCCTTTTTGCGATTCGGCACTGCGTCGCTTTAACTGACAATTGCGCGGTCGCGCGACGTGGCTCCCAAACAAAACTGCTTGGCATCGGCAGAATGGCCCGGCTAGGCACAAGCACATACATTGCCTTTTAAAAGCCCAGCTGTGCCATTCTGCCGACGTATATCAGCGTGAGGCGGTCCTTAAGTGGTTAAGGAAGCTACAGAATGCTTGTATTTATTCTCAAAGATAGAGGCAGGAAGACTGATTGTTAGCAGCATCAACTCTATAATACTAAAAACCATTAAGCATTTGCCTACATATGTGGCAAATTACCATTATGGTACTACATTTGGAACTCTAAAGAATTTGTCAACAAGGTGCATGGAATGAAATTAGAGGTACAGGAGAAAAGGGTGTCCTACAATTTAACAATCCCCTTTGATTGACTGCAGAAGCTAATGATGCTTGACATTTGTCTACAAATGTGGCAAGTTACCATTATGGTATACCACATTTGGAACTTTGAGGATTTGTGCCAGGCAACTTTTCCTGTTGAAGGGTGGACAGAAGGTTAGTGCCATTATCGCACACGACCATTCCTGGCTCAAGCTTCCATGGCGTGAACCACCTCTAGGTCTGCCCCTGCAGATCTGAAAGAATCTCTGCTCTGGTGTGGCTCTTGTTCCTCAGACAGACCAGCTGAAGCACTGCATGACATCTTTTAGTCAGGCTCACGAATAGCCCCTTGAATGCTTAGGGCATACTGGTGGTTCATAGGACAATCCAGTAGAGCAGGGCATGGAAGAGGTGGCGGAGAAGGAGGAGGGGGTAGCTGACAGATCTTGCTAGACCACAAGTCAGCAGGAGGGTGGACCTTGTGGCTTACTGCCTTGTCCAACGATGCCAAAACATTGCCTTCCACATGATGGTATAGAGCTGGAATGGCCTTATGTGAAAATAAATAGCTACTGGAAACCTGCCCTTATGGTACAGCACATTCGTCAAAATTACAGAAGGGGGCAGAATCCACCAGACAAAAAGGCAAGAGTTGTAACGCCAGCAAAAAATAAAATAAAAGGGAGAGCACCACGTCATTGTCAGAAAAACTGCGACTGACAATTTAAAAACAATGGGGCAGGCAGGGGACAAAAAAAGACACAAAAAAAACATGCAGCAACCAAAAAAAGAGGGGTATACAGCAGCACTGTATACTGCACTAAAGGTAATGTAATGCTTTGTTAACCACTTCTGGACTGCCCACCATGGATACTTTGCCTTTAAATACTGGGGTTATGGCAGCAGAAAGACATTTCTTTTTTTTAAACAACGGGCATTCTGCTTTAACATAAAAGTGGTCTAAGTGGCAGATTCGCTGCGAGATTACTTTTATGGCCGCTGGGAGAGGTACCCCCCTCCCACCAGGTCCTGGTGGTCTCCGTCACCTACAGGAGACGGGGGCAGCAGCGGAAATGATCCGATCCCCTGGATGGATGGGCAGGAACTCGAGTAAGGGCAAGATGGCCCCCACTAGACTATGCTCTTGGAGGACTGGAGCGACGTGATAACAATTTTTTTAAAGGGACAGTGTAAAAATAAAAAATAATATATATATGTAAAATAAATAAGAAAAAAAATTAAAAAATGTAAGGTGTCCCATCCCTCGAAACTTGTGCATTGAAGCGCATGGATATGCAAGTCATGCCCACATATGTAAACGGTGTTGAAACTACATATATGAGATATCGCCACAATTTTTAGAGTGAGTGCAATAATTCTATCCCAAGACCTCCTCTGTAACTCTAATCTGGTAACCTGTAGAAATTTTTAAACATCTCCTATGGAGATTTTTAAGTACCAAAGTTTATTGCCGTTCCACCAGTGTGTGCAAATTTGAAGCATGACATATTAGGTGTCAATTTACTCAGCACAACATTATCTTTCACATTACAGAAAAAAAATGGCAAACTATACTGTTCTTATTTTAGAATTAAAAAATTTGTATTTTTTTCCCAAAAAATTGTGTTTGAAAGACCACAAATACTGTGTGACATAAAATATTGCAATGAACGCTATTTTATTCTCCAGAGTCTCTGCTAATATATATATATATATATATATATATATATATATATATATATATATATATATATATATATATATATATATATACATAATGTTTGGGGGTTCTAAGTAATTTTCTAGCAAAAAATACCGATTTTAACTTTAGCAGCAAGTGTCAAAAATAGGCTCGGTCCTTACGTGTTAAACACTGCAGAACACTAACACTGACACACACTATACTAACAATAAACTAACAGTCTGCACTCAAGAGTCACAATAAGTGAACACACTAACTGTAGTAGCAAAAACGAGCCCTAACATCCAGCCGAGCTACCCACAAATTTGGATGTTCGTCAATTGATTAAACAGGTGAAGTTTGTTTGGGCCAAACTCGGCTCAAACTGTTCACCTATCTCTATTCATATGGAACTTGCATAAATATAGTCTCTTCAGGAGTTGGGGCATATTCAAAAGGGAAGGCTGAATAGGATCAGAATTAGATTCTGGGAGTGGATTGTTTCAGTACTTGTGACTGATACAAAATACAAAGTGGATATTAAGGGATCGTGTGAACACATTAAAGCCACATACTATAGGGCTACAAAAGACTTTGATAAGGACGAGCCTATAATAAAAAGTATCTAGGTTACAAGTGTCAGGTCATTCTAGAATTATCAAGAAATCACCTCTAGAAGCAATGGAGTAGTATGGGCTGAGGTCAGAAAAACAATCATGCCCAAAGTGAGTCAGGGCCTTGTGTACTCACAAACCCAAGCAGCTGATGCTGAAGAGGGTCACAGGCCGAGAGGTAACCAAGTCACTGAAGGTTGGCACTGGAATGAGACCAGGGACTGGTTGATCTATGAAACATTTCAGAAGCAAGAGCAGCGCCTGGAAGATGCTTTCTTCTAGGCTGAATGGTGGAAGAAAGAGTATGGACTACACACAACATCCACACAATGGATGAAGTCAGTGCTCAGCTCCCTCAGCCTCAACCATTACCGCTGTAAGATGGCAATGGTTGAAATTTTTAAATAGCAGACAACTGTACCAATTGTGAGGTAGCTTCCAGAGCTTCAGTCTGTCAAGTCTGCCAGGTCCTACTTACCAAGCGAGTCCTCAGAGGCTGGGTCACACCAGATGCTGTGCCATATCTTTAGACCTGGAGAGCACTCTGCTACTAACTACCATAGCACAGTATATATATTTCTTCTGAAAAAAAGCAAAACAAAGCAGAGTTCAGTGTCAAAAAGTCACATTCCAGGGTAGCCTCATCATGTCAAAGTCAAACTCATCAACTCACCACATGAGTCTTCAGAGACTGGGTCACACCAGATGCTATGACATGCCTCCGGATATAGAGAACACTCTGTGATTCACTGGCACAGTACAAAAATATCTGGAAAGCGCCACAATGCCCAATGACTAAAGGGCACATTCACTATCTTCTAATCCTGCCTGCTCAGAATAGAGTCTCCAAATCAATTGCAGAGGATACGCCAATTCAGATACAGTAGCTGCTATGTAAAGACTAGCTCTAGCGGCATTTCTTAAACTCTTAATCACATACTGTAACAAAACATATCTGCAGTGTATAACTTATCTGTATTGAACAAAACTCGAGAAAACAAGAATAAAAAAGATACATAAAATTTACACTACCAAACGTTGTAAACAGTTCAAGTCCAGTGAATAACCAGAAATGGTACAAAGGAAAACAGATTGTGTTAATACACCCTCTTAAGCAATATTTAGACAGTACTGTACTACAGGATGTAGTACAGTATATAGTGAGTACAGTTTCCATACCATCAAAAGGTACTGGAAGAAACTCTGACAGGAGGTGGTCTGGCAGACCCAGATCCACAACAGAATCAGAAGACAAGTTTCTGAGAGTCAACAGCTTGTGTGGCAGACAGCTCACAGGACAACAGCTTCAAACACAGCTTAACAATGACTGAAGCAAGCAAGTCTCAGTTTCATATGTGAAGAGAAGACTTCCCTGGGCCGCTGAATAAACGTTTTAGATCTTCAGTTCACCATACAGGGTTTTTGTACACCGCTAAGTAAGCGAAAGGATGATTCCTTGATGTGTGACTCCAACTGTCAAACATGGAGGAGGAAGTATGATGCTGGATCTAGGGTAAAGTGAGTGGCACCCTGAACCAAAACGACCACCACAGCATTTGCAGAACCATGCAATACCCTCTGGAATACACATAGTTGGTCAGGGGTTCATCCTACAGCAAGATAATGGCCCCTACTTCCAGGCTGTGCCAGAACGATCTTAGAAAAAAATAAAAAGACAGAAGGGTTCAAATATTAGAATGGCCAGCACAGTGTTTAGATTTAAACCCCATCAATCTGGTTTGGGATGATGTGGACAGAAGGTTAAAGGCAAAGCAACCTATAGGTGCAACACATTTGTGGGAACTTTTGCAACTGTGTTGGAAAGAACTTTCCAAACAATATTTTATTTCCACTGTAGAAAGAATGCCACAAGTGAGTTTGACTGTTATATCTGCAAAAGGTGGCTACTTTTATGAGTCAACAATTTAGATTACATTTTGTTAAAGAAAATGATTTCATGATTTAGTATTTATGTCCAATTGTTTACTTGAATATGCTTTATTTTTCACTGATATATTAAACTGCGTACATTTCAATAGAAACTGAAGAAAATAGGGTGCTCAAAAACTTTTGGCTGGTAGTGTAGTTAGACCTGATTTCAGCAGAGCTGAAGAAAAGACATCTAAACTTCTGGGACACTTGCAAAAAAAAAAAAAACAAGGTGTGGAAGTTTGAGTTGGGGAGATACAGGGGCTGGCCTAAAGTATTTTTTTTTCAGAGTCTCAAACAAAATGTCTTGCCTACGAATTGCTGTGTTACTTCTCCTTAGAGTGCACATGTGGCCAGATTATTTATATTCAAGTATTTACATTTTCTTGCATTTTCTTTACATTTTACTGTGGAGTAGTTTATTCTCAAAGTTTACACCAGAAGCACAAGCATCATTGTCTAAACCAGCTCAATTAACCTCTAATCTGTGATCTTTAAAGATGAATTGCTCTACTGTGCCTGCAGCTACAGAGGTCAATGGGGGCTTTCATAAAAGCTATTTTTCTGCTTGTTAATAAATTGTATATATAATATATAAACTGGTCACATGTTCACTTAAAGTACACTGTGGTGCACAACTTGGATAGAGAGGGCAACTGGTTTACTAGAGGCATGAAAGAGTCCATCTACATCAAATTGGAACAGTCATACCCAAACAGGTATGCTGTTTAAAACCCTGTGAATTGATAAACTTTCTTCATATATGTAACTCTTTTAGCTAATACCTACTCCAGACTCAGTGGCACCATAGTGATTGTATTTGTATTATGTGATTTAAAAAAGGGTATTTATTTTTTTATTTTTTTTGCACTGCCTTTCATTGTCTTGAGCAATCATCATCTGCCTTAACACCATTAATGTTGGGGTTTTAACTGAAAACTGACATTTTAACTGAAAAAGCCTCTTGGATGTGTGGTGAAATGTTTTTACAATTACAAAACAGTTACAGTTAAATATGACTAACCAATAACAGTTACAATATTGACTTCTTCCACTCTGCTGCCTTTAATTGTTTTAAAATACTAGGGTGTGAAAAAGAAATGCAGGGTTGCTTGTTTTGTACAGTTTGTGACAGTGGTTTACGTGGGTAGCAGAAAAGACCTCTGTCCTTGGGGTCCAGTTATCTATAATAACCCTTGTTCCTACACACTAGCATTCTTGTTAGGTATGAAGACACAAAAGTACATTTCCTGAATTAATGGGATGTCTGGAGCATATTCAGCATGTGCCTTCATATGGCTGTGTAAATAAATAATTTTAAATCATGTTTATTTTGTTATGTTGTTTTAATAATAGAGTTTCAGTTTCAGATATTCCGTTAAACATCTTGTAAACCCAAATCAAGTAATCTCTTAATCTCTTTTGTTCTACAGAGAATACATAATCTCTTTAAACCCTTTGAAAACACATTCTGATGCAAAAAGTAAAATACTGAGATACATCACTTGCCTATATCATAAAGCAAAATAGATTTTTGCAGGCATGCACTGTCTTTAGTTATAATAGAAACTGACAAAATGTGTTTTCTGATCATCCTACATTTTATACAAATAATACACTTTCAATTTTTCAAATATTTATTTTTGGAACTAATGCATCAAGTGTGAATTTGAAAATTCAAGTACATTTCACAATAGTTAATTTCCCTGTTGCTTTCTGAACCCAAACTTTTATTGGTATTATATTTGCATGCAGAGCTCATAGACACAATAATAATATTAACTGATCAAAAATCAGCAGGAGAAAAATCTTAAATCAGTAGGGCCCTCACAGGCAGCCCTGTTTACCTGACAAGTCCAAAGACAAAAAATTAAAACAGGATTGCACTCAAGTGATACGTAAAAACGAAACATGGGGTAAGCAACAAATATTGTAGATCAAACAAAAAAATCAGAGTGAGAATGAAAGAATATATATATATATATATATATATATATATATATATATATATATCACATTTTTGTAAATTATTATTATTATTCACGATTTATATAGCGCCAACAGTTTACGCAGCACTTTACAATGTAGAGGGGGGACAGCACAATAATGCCCTGTACACATGGTCTCCATCTGACTTTTTCTGACGGAATTTCCGACACACAAAATTTTCTGGCAACAAAATCCGATCGTTTAAATTCTGATCGTGTGTAGACAATTCCGATGGACAAAGTGCCATGCTCAGAATAAATTACGAGACGAAAGCTATTGGCTACTGCCCTCTTTATAGTACCATTGTACGTGTTCTATATCACCGCATTGTGAACGATTGGATTTTCTGACAACTTTGTGCGACTGTGTGTGTATAGTGAAGTGGTGAAGTGGTGGTGAAGTGGGCCATGAAGAGAAGTTCATCAACTTCATCGGTGGTAACTGGGCAGAAGGAGGAGAGTATTGAGTGTGGTGGGTAGGGGAGGAAGTTGAATACTGAATAATTTATTGATATAATGGTGGGTAGGTTTGTTTAGCAGTGTGGAGGCAGGAGTTGTATTTGAGAAGGGAAGATTTGTAGCGTGTAAAGTCTTGCAGTGATTTCGATTTACGCCATGCTTGCGCAAGAGCATGGCTGCATCTCTTGAGACTTCTGGTATTGTCTGTTTGCCAGGGTTGTGGAAGATGGGCCTGGTTCTGCATGTAGAAAGAGGAGCAAGTACGTCTAGGAAAGGATTACAGCATGTTGTTGTAGATGGAAGTGGTTAGGTCTTGGCAGGACAGGGGTGCGATTTTGTCGCAAAGGCCATCAGTAGCAGAAATGAGTGGAATGAAGAAGGGAAGGGTTGAGGTTGTGAAAGTTTATGGTTTGTGGGTTGGCAGCATGGGAGGTAGAAGACAAGTTAACAAATATAACCTTAACATGGGAGGGGTGGAATTAAATGACTAGTAGTTGGTTTCAAGTAAAGCTAGATGCTGATACAAAAAAAGTGTCTGTATATTTATTTCAATTGCCTCTGTAGAACCCTTTTGTGTTTTACAAAGCAACTGGAGGAAGTGGATCCTTCCTAAAATTTCAGGAAGAGATCAACACGGCCCTTTTGTATCCAGAAGGTGCTGTGGCCCAAACTTAAGTTAATGTTCTATTGTTACTCTGTTTTCTTGCCAACCATTTTTGTTTGCTTAGCAGGAAGTGCATTCAGTTGTAGCACTGATTTGTTTATTCTGACAGTAGCAGAGTGTGATTTCGAAAAATACATATATCAGTGATTGCAAAAAACAAAAAGAACATTACTTATATGCCCAACATTAGAATTGGATGGATGCAGAGTGGTATATTCCAATGGTGGGCATACCATACACTTTTTCTGGCAGATATCTATTTATCCACATTGATCAACATGAATGGAGGAATCATTTTTTTTTTGTTTAGCCCACAGGCTGCATGAGAAAAAAGAACATTACATATTTGCGCAACAAGGACCACAATGTAATGGTATATTGCTGGACTTTGAGTGGTTATACCAGGATGATGCCTGTAGCTGCAATGTCTACAATATCTTACAATGTCTACAATGTTCTTAAAGGGAATTTCAAAACTATTCAGGAAAGGAAAACTTTTGAACTAAGAATGATAGCTCTATTTTACAAAAGATAATGGCCTAAATTTAGATATGGGTTTTCTTGACCATTATCCAACAGTTTTTCAAACCCCGCTGTGACTGTCACCCCCCCCCCCCCCTCCCCAGTCTATAGCTCTCTGTCGGTCTTATCTCACTAATGCTAGTTATATTACAATTACCTTGTAAGTTTGTTTGTGTGTATTTGCTTTTTTTTTCCACTTTTCCCTCAGAGATTTTCTTTTTTTAACATTCTGCTAAAACTTTTGTGAATTAGTACTGCTTGGACTTTGGAGAAAGGGACATACCCCAAAAGCTTGTCCTAAAAATCATGGACAGTACTCAAATGCTTCTGTCTAATACAGATATAAACAGTGTAATTTTTAAAGTGGGAAAGCATCTAAACACACAGATCTTGGTGTGATCAGATGCTTTTAGGGCAGAAGAGAGATCTAGAGTCTAATAGACCTGCCACTGCCATCACAGGGGATATTTGCATTTTCTGCAATAACAATAAAAGTAATAAAAACAATTTTAAAAAAAAGTTGAAAGGGACAGTGTAAAAATAAAAAAAAGCAAAGTAAATAATAAAAACAAAATTAAATCACCCTGTCTCCCTTTGTTCGCACACAAAGGTGAGCGCAAGCACCGGTTTCATGTTGGTATGTAAACAGCAATTACACCATTTATGTGAGGTATCACCGTGAATGTCAGATCAAGGGCAGTAATTCTAGCACCAGTGTGTAAATCTAAAGTGGTAACCTCTAAAGACTTTTAAAGTGTCACCTATGGATATTAAAATTGTGCGTAGTTTGCCGTCATTGCACAGGCATGCACAATTTTAAAGTATGTCAAGTTTATTTGCAAAATAAGATACATATCAACATAGAAAATAATCCGAATACACACAAACAATACCGGGAGAAAAATGAAAAAAAAAAGAGAAAGAGAAAACATTGTCATCTATAACAAAAGGTGGTATATAGTTACAGCAGAAGCCGGAATCTAGACCGTACCTAATTTCTGAAGCCTTTGAAGTGTACATCAGGGTCTACCACTTAAATATTGGAATTTCCCAGTTGTACTATTCAGAGGGGGGGGGGGGGGGGAGGATAAAGTTTAGATAGAAAGATAAAGAAAAAGAGAGTGAAGAGAAGAGTAAGGGTTTTATTACCCTGCAGAGGTATGACGAAGATTCTGGGCAGATGTTTTGAATTTCCAAAAAGCCCATGGCCACAGATCTGAGTCGGCTAGTTCCAATATACATCTAGTTCCAGTGTGGCATAACTGTTGAGTTCACGTTTGTCTCAGCAAGTTCTCACAAGCCTGGGAGTATCTGTAGACAAACCAGGGAGACCAGGTTCTGTGATAACTCTCTACCATCTCGTTTGATTGGGCCACCGTGTCTTCCATCTTACAGATGAAAGAAACTTGGTATATCTACTTGTTTGGCTGAAAAGATATATCCACAATCACATCATCATTAAACAGGTACATGGCTTAAACAATGCACAATGAGGGCACATCATAGCATGTTCCACTTACATATACTGTACAGCATCAAACTGAATAGTGGGCATTGGGGATAGTCCAGGTAAGGTCCAGGTAAGGTAGGAATGTGGAATGGGGGAATCCTTCCAAAAGGAAGTTTCTGGTCCCCAGCATACCCTATCTTGTTTATCTTATATACACCAACTGCTGGGCCTCACATGATTGGCTTTCCTTTTGCCCCGTTGCCCGCCCAGGGTGCTTTTCCTTCATGTGTGCTCGCACTTTCAGGCAAGTGAATTCTGTTTTTGTCCAACTGTGTGTCCTGAGAAAGTGAACAAGTGAAACACGTTGGCACATAGGGACTGTGTTTATCTGAACACAAAATTGTTGGAAGATGTTTGCCTTATTATATAGATATTTATACATGTTTTTTTTTATGGTTATAACATATGTTTCCAAAAAGGGTGATGGTTGTGTTATCATGGCATTTCAAGGCCTAAAAACTGCAATAGGTAGTGAGGAAGTGAAATGAGGAAATTACACACCTTCAGGGTTTCAAAGGGGTCAATGGATTTTGGGCTCCTGTATGCAGCTAGGCTCCCAAAAAGTCTCACACATGTGGTACCCCTAACTCAGGAAAAGTAGCAGAATATATTTTGTGGTGTAATTCCAGATAAACCCATGACATGTGTGAGAAATATATCGTTTAACAAATTGTGTCAAAAAATAAAATCTTCCATGGACTCAACATGCCTCTCAGCAAAAAGTTTGGGGTTTCCAAAAAGGGGTCATTTTGTGTGTGTGCGTTTGTGTGTGTGTGTGTGGGGGGGGGGGGGGGCATTGTGCTATCCTGACATTTCAGGGCCTCTGAAACTGTGATAGGTAGTTAGGAAGTAAAATAAGGAAATGATGTCCTGTGACAGCCTGAAGGTGGGAATTGTTTTGGGCCCCGTACACAGCTAGACTCCCAAAAAGTCTCACATGTGGTATCCCCATACCCCGGAGAAGTAGCAGAATGTGTTTTGGGGTATAATTCCACGTATACCCATGACATGTGTGAGAAATATCTTATTAAATTGACAACTGTGTGTAATATAAAATAAATCTTATTTTTCTGTCATATTTAAAAACGTGTGGCAAAAAATAAAGTCTTCTATTGGCTCAACATGGTTCTTGGCTCTTTTTTTTTTTTAAGAGGAGCATTGGGGAAGAAGATATTTCAAACTGGTATGTGTTTTTATTTTTTTTTAACATAATGCTTTTTATGTTGGGTTGAAAATGCAATGGCCTAGTGTACCAAAGTAGCAACCTAAAGTTGCAATCAACTAATCTAATACGGTCCCAGAGTCCTGCCCAGTGCCAGTAGTGACTAGTTTTAAATACTTGGGGGTACAAATAACGTCCAAAGTAGGGGACTACTGCTCAGTGAACATATGCCCATTGCTGTCGAGATTCTGGGACAGGATAAATACATGGAACACCCTTAGGATGTCACTGGCCGGGAAGGCCAATCTTATGAAAATGATTTTAATGCCCCAAATGCTCTATTTCCTCCACAACTCGCTGGTTGTAATACATTAAAAAAATTTCAGAGTAGTGAATACGCTATTTCGAAAGTTGTTGTGAAACACGAAGCCCCTAAGGATCAAGTTGGAACAGCTGCAGCGCTCCAAGGACAACTGAGGGTTGGTGGTACCCAATCCTTGGCTGTACTATGTTGCGGCCCAGTTTCAACATTTGGTGGGATCCATGTCGCATGAACCGGCGGGCTCATCAGCCAGGCTGCTGCTTAATGCGTCAGGGGCAGAGACCATCCCTATGGGACTGGAGGCCCAGATGTTTAAGAGCTACAACAAACTAACCCCTACGCTGTCCATGATACAAAAAATATGGAACAAGAGTAGACAGATGCAGGGGGTGCAGGGATTCACGGAATATAGTCCGATATGGGGTAATCATACATATGTAGAGATCGCTAAAATACAGCCTGACCCTCGATGGAGTGCCCATAACGTAAAAATGCTATCCCATATATTTCAGGATGGAAAGCTTCTCTCCTTTGCAGCCATGCAGCATAAATTTAACCTTACGGAGGCTATGATCTTTCCCTACTTGCAGCTAAGGCACGCGGTGGCCACGCAGGGGGACTCGGGAGAATGGGTATTGACGCCCACCCTGTTGTACCATGCATTGCACTCTGCGGAAGGCACGAAGGGTATAATCTCACAATGCTATCAGATGCTGCTGGCGCGGCACCTGCGTGACCACCCGTGCAAATCACGGGTGAGCAGTGGGAGGAGGCCATGCAGGCCATCACCTACTGTTCACTGAATGTGGCGCAAAAAGTCTCACAACTTTATATCACACTGAGAGCGCATTACACACCGGTTAGGCTGTGTAGGATGGGTGGGACAGCTGATCCCTTGTGCGGTAGGTGCAGGCAACATGAGGGGGATCTTATCCCCCTCATGTGGCTATGCCCGAAGCTCCACAGATATTGGAAGGAGGTAGTGGACACTGTCAATATGGTGTTTCACACACAGATACCTTTGGATCCCATATGTTGTATTCTAGGGGTACTGGAGGATGTGGTGTCTTTGGAATCAATCAGGGTGGCAGTCTCCAGGGCGCTATTCCAGGCTAGGAAACTTATTTTGCTGGGCTGGAAATCTGTGGAACCCCCAGCAGTAGCGACCTGGATAACCCATATGGGCAGGACCCTTATCATGGAGAAATACATCTATCAGCACAGGGGATGCCCGGGAAGGTTCGAGCGCCTGTGGTCACATTGGCTGGATACACCTGGACTAAGCCCAAACAAATTAATATTGTCCAGATTACTGTAAGATGTGTGGCAAAGGGCGGACAAGGGATGCTTAGTCCGGAAATGATATACCTGCTGGGGAACTTTGTGCGATCATGGGGCGGAGGGAGGGAGTCCTGGGCTGATGTATTGCCTGTCTGTACATTGACAATTGTGTATCAAGTGGATGTAACTGTGCACTGGAAATTGTTGTATACCTGTAACTTCAATAAACACCTTTTTGATTAAAAAAAAATGAATCTAATACGGAAAATGGCAATACCAGCATCACTGGTCTGATAGTTTGAAGAGGACAGTTTTTCCCCATTTCTTGGACCAATGGCTAAAAACCATACAGGCTCATATTAGCTTAGTATGGGGCCCATGTGCTTGCTGCCCTCTAATTATGGTGCTACCCATAAGACTAATGTTCCAGGATGGGATAACTCATGGCAGATCAGAACCGTACATTATTTCTGATGAGACTAAATTAAATGAATTGCCAGAAAAGTTGATTTTTAAAACATGATTCATTACTATTTGCTGTTTTGTCAGAACAATATAAGCTAAACGTTTCTTATCCAGATGATACACTTTCTTTCCTGTTTCAGGACCCCTGAACCCCTTTATTTAAGTGCATTGTTCCTTATAAACATGCTGACTAAGATCCAATACTGTAGGTTGCAAGTGGGCTTAAAAGAAGACCTCTGCAAAACTATTGATTTGCATAACTATTAATATTAAATAAACTATTTAAAAAGCAATATGCAAATCAATGGAGAACTGCTGCAGTATGGTGTTCCCACTTGACCTACATCTACCATGCATAATGTTCTAAGATATAATTCTCCCTAGATGTCATGAAATAGCCACTTTATTGCTTCACACTCCATTTCTTCAGCCAGCTGCCTTTTATTTTGGTGGTCATGGTTCAGAACAAGACTACCTTGTTATCATTTATAATCTTCCCCCTCTAATTTTCAAAAATGTTGGTTTCTTGGCTTGACTGAAACATGTCATGCTACAATGCCTTTTCGATTTCTTCCTTAGTCACACTTCTATTGAGCAGAGATGAACACAGAAATGAGCTATGACCCAGTATTCTGCGCTTTTGTTTCAGAATAAACAGGGGGTTTTCTTAAGTTTACATTCTTAAATGGTTGGTGTACATTGCATAATTCTGTATCACCGGATCAATAGTAGTAAATGAAATGAGAAAAAGAGGCAGCAATGTTTAAAAACACAGCATATAGTTCTGTAAAAACAAATACATGTACAAATTAGTGTCTATAACACTTATAGTTGCATAGTTAGAAAGGTTGAATAAAGACACCAGTCCATCCAGTTCAACCTGAGTGAGTGTCTACAATTGTCCCTATCCCTGTACATTGCACACTCACCTTGGTCCCTACCCTCAAGGAGCCCACAATCCAAGGTCCCCATTCATATACTAGGGCCAATTTTTGGACAGAAGCCAATGAACCTACCTGCATGTCTTTGGAGTGTGGGAGGAAACTGGAGTACCCAGAGGAAACCCACGCAGGCACAGGGAGAATATGCAAACTCCAGGCAGGTAGTGTCATGGTTGGGATATGAACCAGCGACTCTTTTTACTGCTAGGTGAGAGTGCCAACCTCTACACCACTGTGCCGCCCACACTGAGACCCCCATATTAGGACATAGGACATGGGAAACATTCTACCCTTTTTACTTTCATTTTGGGCAAAGGACTCCGGGAAACATGCTACCCTTTTTACTTTTATTTTTGTTTCCATCATCTGACAAAGGGCCAGATGTATGAAAGTGCTAGGTCTCCCAATCTGCATTTTATAATTTAGACAGTTTATTCTGACAAACAAATGTGTTTGATGTTTGAAATACATATGCTGCACATTTAGCGCATGTCAAGCAGCCTTTCATAAACCTGCTATAAAATAGTGTAAAAAAGCTCCACCCTCTATCGCCTTTCCAGGGTAATTTTAAGAACTGTTCTTACTTGCTGTTGGTATGAATGAAAGTTCAAACAACTGCTACAAAATGTTGATCAGCCTCAGTATATCCAGTATGACTGCTGCATCTTACAATTAACCACAGCCTCCAAATGATTGAACATGTTAATTTAACACACAGCTATTACAGTTAGCAAGGATTAGTAAAACGATCTAAATGAGCATGTAGAAAGCAAATAAGTAATCAATACCTTTTCAAATCACCCACAAGCTGCATGAACAGCCAATGAAGTCTTAAACTTTGCATAGGCTGTAAGTTGAATGTCTTTTTCATAGTAGCATTTTTTAATAATGAGAAGAGAGCTGTTATTACTCAGACATTTTAATGCTAGGCAAACTAGGACAACCCTTCTCATTGAAAGACTACATTGATACTTGAATTTCCATAATAAATCCTGAATCCATTTAAATAGATTTTTCGGCAGGGAGGAGCATGGGACATAATCTGATGGTCCCTATTTTCCTCTTAGCCATGTTAATACAGCATCATTCCTCACCAAATTCAATTAGTGGACATAATTTTCTAGAGCATGTTTATATAAAATACAGAATGGGACCCCATGCTGGAAACATTGGGGTGAGCAGACTCAGGCTGCTCTATTGCTAAACAGGAGCATACATCGGTTTCATAATGGGCCAGACTCCTCTATTTTGTTTGGACACTGTAACAAGGTAATTTTGCAGGGTACCTTTGGTACAGGGTTAATTACCACACAGGACAGCAGCAAGAGGAGCCATCTGATTTTTTTCGGTGAGCAAGGCTGCTTTGAAAGCATGGAATAAGGAGGAGGCAAAATGTAAAACTCCGGTTTGTAAGTCTTAGAAATGACACTTTGGGCCCATACATCTGAGAGTTTCTGGGACCAGAAAGTTCCCAGGGAAATGGAGTTGCCTCTTAATTGGGAAGAAGCCTTAGAACCACCTTTAGCTTGTTTAGAGGGCCATGTGTTCTTATAAAAGTATGGTCCTTCCCTAAACTTGTAACTGAATGCCTTAGAAAGGTGAAAATAACCTTTCTTAACCTCAGAAGTAGAAGTCTTACTGGTGAAGGTATGAGATTTTTATCACTGGTTTAAGTGAGTACTCTTATCCCCTGTGATATCCTTGATGTACTTAAATTTCAGAGGGTAAACTCTGAAGACATTACTTATAGAGGAGCTCAGCTAACCAGCATTTGAGCCAAAGGGTTCTATGCATAGGTTTGCAGAGATGACACATGCTTGAGATCAGATGAAGTGTGTTCACCAAGCTGTTCATGCAGTGTAAGGCCACCGGTAAAAGGTCTAAATGACTGTTGACTGAGGCATTCATTAGGATGGGACTGGAATATCAGACCATTCATTTTGTCTAAACAGCAATGGTATGATGGACTGTCAAAAAAAAGTAATTACAGGCTGCATGGTGAGGCCCTTTTGCCTACTGAGTCCTGGAACATGGAAGGATCCACTTCAGGAACCACTCATTTCCTCAGAAAACTTTCCTCATTAGGAAATTGCTGAGTGAAGTGTTTTGGAAAAGCCAACATCTTCTCTGGATGAAGCAAGTCGAGTGGACTGAGAAAATCTTAGCTGGCTGTGCCACTTTAAGGGACCCCATGCTGGAAACATTGGGGTGAGCAGACTCAGGCTGCTCTAATGCTAAACAGCAGCATACAGCATCAATAAAGGTATCAATGGTATCCTTACATTTGAACACAATCTCTGCCATGGGTGTGTCATCTTGATTTTATTTGTTAGAAGAGGATCATTCTAAACTACTACCATCTCCTTAGGTAACATGTTTAGATAAAAAGTAGTATCTGAAGGGGCATGAGTGTGACCCCTGCTATCAATGGTCTCTATCAAGCCTAAAATGTTACCTATGGATTTTGACAATGAGGCAAAATATTCCTCTCTGGGTAAAAAAAAAAAGAAGAAGATTGTGTCACAGATGGGCCAACAGATTGGCCATAGGAAGGCAGAGCATCAAATTGGGGCTGACTATCATAAAAAAAGAATATTAGGAATCTGTGTGGATGTTGAGCCTGAGCTAGCAAGAGCATCTGATCCCTATTCTTTTGCACTTTTGACGAAGGTAAAATATTGTACCAGAACTCATGGCCTCAGCTAATGTGGAAACAGAGGGGACGTTTTCTATGAGAAGCATTTTGGCCTGTAGCTACTACTGTGTCATGCCAATGGGAGCTGTTTCCTATCTGGAGGCATGCCCAGACAGCGACAAAGGCAGGATGCACAGTCTCATTAACCCATTTTATAACAAAGAGGAGCAGGTGCAGTGAATGCTAGTTCACAAGGTCACACAGGTGCACTAAAGGGCAATAGGCGACAGAACTTACAGGTGTATTAGCGTCAATACTGGTGCACATCGGGCTGGAAAAATGGTGCCGAGTTCAAATTAAACCAGTGCTTCTAGACCCTGGGCATGAATGTTTAGAGGGCCTCTGCCCTCTATGCACACCGCTAAAGATTTTATGCAGGCAGGATTAGAGGGAGTCAGAACCCATCCTGGCTTTGTCCTTTCAGGCCATACCCCTGCAGGGATCTTCAGAGACAATGCTCTTCCACTGGCACTATATGTCAAGTCAACACTACTAAAAGTAGTGTTGCACTGCATGTCAAGGGCAGCACTCACAACAGAATCCAGCCAAGAAGTCAACCAAGAAGCTCTAGAAGGAGCCACAGTGGTTATTGAACAGCCAATGAACTTGATAGAAGAATCATCAGAAAGATCAAGAACCTCAATAGGAAAAAGATAAGCTTCTCTTAGTAGAGGGAAGAGGTCCATTACTTAAGGGCACTAGCAAAACAATGAGGCTACCTCAGAGTGTGGGGGGTTATATGAGGTGTTATATGAGGGGATGTGCTTGCGTCTACTCTTTTTGCCAGTGTCCTATTCCCTGAAAGTAGCTGCATATAACCTTTATTATAATGGCTAAAGATCCCATGTCCCTTACATTTTTGTTATTGGGTTTAGACATACTTAGTTACTAGCCCTGAACAGACAGGCATATGGGCGTGTATCGATACAGTCCCATGCTGCATAAGGAATACCAACCAATATGGGAAACAACAGGTATATAAATAAGACAAGTACTATTTAGTGTTGGCACACATTTCCTTTTAAATTAATATTTTTTGTTAATTAGTATTTAACACAAAATAAAAAAGATGATTCAGTGCTTGTGCAAATAAATTTAATAAAATGTTGAAGCCATTTCTCAGTGAACTTAACATATTCTATAATTTAGTGATCCTGTACAATCTATGCTGAAACATATTTTGAAAAGTTTGTGTTTGCAGCTGACAGAAGAGATGTGATATTCTCAGTTAGGTTGTATTTATTTTAGAATTTTATGTGGAATAATAATTTGCAGGTAACTTTTAAATGTTTATTGTTCCACAGAACATACCTATTGGACCAATTTAACATAAGTGTGGTCTAACATATATATGCCCTCATGAAAAGCGCATCATCATGATAGGGATGATAGATAGATTTCTTGATTTAGTAATTTTTTTTGTGTTATTAATAAACGTGTACTCAGTTTCTGCGCCCCCCCCTTGAGAAAATGTCATGTCGTGCTGTGGTAGCAGTTGTCTATAAGAGATGTATTGCTTCATAAATAATATGATGGTACAAAAATCTTATTTTGTCTGCTAATTAGTAATTTAGCCAGCAGAGCAAGGATGTGTGCTTCATTGTTAACCTGTTCAATTTTTCACCATCAAAGCAACAGCAGGAATTTTGTATAAAAAGTCTTCCTGCTGAAAATGCATTAAGAGAGCATAAGATCCATCAAAAACAACAAATGTGATGTTTTAAATTATTTCATCACTGTAACATTATTTCATAACAATTAGTTGTTATCACAATGGGAGATTGATTACTATTGTGGCTGGTATTCATGAGTGCTTTCTGGAAAAAGAAACTATAAGGTGTGATTTTATGAACAGTACTATATGGCTTTGCAGGGTTTTTGCGTTTTTGTTGAGGAAACATTGTTTATTTCAAGCGAATTTGTGCCCAGACTATGTACATAAAATATTTTAAACACGTCCCCATTCACCTCTGCAGCTAAAAGCATTGTGGAGAAATGTATCATCAGAATACAAACACGAAGCACTGAAAAATCACAACTTCTTTCTTAACTTCATTGGAAAGCAGAATTTTGGCAGGCTATCAATCTTCTAATATAATATATTGATCTTTTAAATGTGAAGATAAATTACAACGTATTTTACCATACATGCAGTTAGAGTGGTCAATGGTGGCCAGTTTAAAGTCTCATTCACTGCTTATTAAGAATATGTAAAATGTTCATAGTATTGGCACAGATGCACTTGGAACAATTCTGAGTAGCTAAACTGAAATGTTGTGGAATTTATAGCATACCATATCACTAAGACAATCCACAAAGTCATTTTTCTCTCCATTCTCTTTGCTGTCTTTCCTGTCTCTGGCATCTTTGCACTTCTCTGTTGCATGGTCTTAGAACTGAGTCATTAGTTCTATTGCCCTTTACTGACAGGGGAGTTGCATCAAAGAACCTGGGCACTTAAAAGGACACCCAAAAGTGCAAATGCTTTTGAGCATTCAGTACCTGCATGGGTTTAGTTAAGCCCTGCTATCAGCCTATTACTTATGATTCCAGAGATCCATCTGTGGAAAGAAGAATGCAAATCTGAAAGTATTCTTGATGCTTTCCATCTTCTCAAATCTGGTCTGCAAATATATGCCTTCTATATTATAGCTAACCTCATGTAGGGTATGCCTTCTTTGAGCAGTCTTTGACCTCCAGTAAATTCAGAAATTACTGTTTATGTCTGCTGGCAATGAAAACAATTAGACAGTTTTGTAAAACTGACAATACACTAGTAGATTTTTGAAGGAACATTTTAGGAAAATTCTCATCAGTGTACTAAATGACATGAGAGTATCATTTGAAAGTACTTAAAGTGTTTGTAAAGTCAGAAGGTTTTTATATCTTAATGCATTCTATGCATTAAGACAAAAAGCCTTTTGTGTGAAGCAGCCCCCCTCAGTCCCTCTAATTCTTACCTGAGCCCATCTCTCAGGTACATGGTTAAGTAGTTAGCACATCTGCCTAGCAGAACTAGGGTTGTTGGTTCAGAACCCAGCCACAATACTACCTGCCTGGAATTAACATTTTCCCCCTGTGTCTGCGTAGGTGTACTCTGCTTTACTCCCACACTCCAAAGACATGCTGGTAGGTTATTTGGCTCCTGTCTAAATTGGCCCTAATATGTATTAATGTGAGTTAGGGACCTTATATTGGAGGCTTGTTGAGGGCAGGGACGTATGTGAATGTACAATATATACAGTATGCATGCTGTGTAAATTGACAACACTATGGGGGTTATTTACTAAAGGAAAATCCACTTTGCACTGCAAGTGCACTTGAAACTGCACTGAAATTCACTTGGAAGTAAAGTCACAGTAGATCTGAGGGGGACATGCAAGGAAAATAAAAAAAACAGCATTTTAGCTTGCACATGATTGGATGATAAAATCAGCAGAGCTTCCACTCATTTCCGATCTACCCCTTAGATTTGGAACGACTGAACTTCCAAGTGCACTTTCAGTGAAAAGTGGATTCGCCTTTCGTAAATAACCCCCTGTAAAAGTACCTGTAATAAATAAAATGAAAAACATGCTGAAGTATTATATGGCTGTTGTGGCACCTACACATGATCAGGGCATTGCGTTAAAGGGTAAGTAAAAAAAAAAAAAAAAAAAAAAAAAGGCCTTAAAGTGGTTGTAAACCCTTATAACCAACTTTCACCTACAGGTAAGCCTAGATTAAGGCTTACCTGTAGGTCCAACAAATATCTCCTAAACCTATACGGTTTAGGAGATATTTCCCGAAAGACAGGCACCGCTGTCTATGGCGCATGCGCCATAGACAGCGGCGCGCAGGCGCACTGAGCGCGCCGCTGTCAACGGTGATATGCCGCGAGTGGCATCTCCCGTGCGCAGCGCCTGAGTGACGTCATAGCGGCTTCGCCGAATGACAGCGGCGGAGCAGTGAGACCCACCGAGAAGATGTATGCTCCGGACTACAGGGGACAGCGGTGACTTCGTTGGCTCCTGTGTCAGGTAAGTGACACATAATGGACTACTATGAGATGCATAGTAGTCCATTATGCTTTACGTTTGCAGGGAATCAAAGAGGAAGTAAACTCATTAGGGTTTACTTCCTCTTTAAGTTGTATGCTTTGGACTATTGTATTGCACATGTATATATCCTTCCATCTGGCATATGAGATTATCACATACTGGTGCTCATGATGAAAATTCTGCTTTATGTAAGTGTATATATGTGTATGTTTTTTTTAGACTGGTTACTTTCCTTGGTGCATAGTTTGGATAACTGCAAAACACAACAAACTAGGACTTCACAATCAGTGTATGACCATGTAAAATCATGCTGGCCTATGGGCCTGCAACACAACCATACCTAGGAATGTATGCCTACTTTTGCTCATTTTCTTAGTAAATAAGCTCCTTGTGCACCATCATTTTGTTGTCAATGCTAGATAGTTGCCGGTTTCAAAAGTTGTATTTTACCAATGAACCAAACCAAATGCACAGTATTAAATCAGTTATATTAAGAAAAAGTCAGCTTAGGTTCCATGGTATAATATTTATAAAGAGGAATATTATGTGAAGCTCTCTCAAATCTTTAAAAAATAATTCCCAGAATGCCACTGGGAGATGGCAGCATGTCACACTTATTTTTAAATGCAGTAACAGAAAGCAAATGTCATGGATTATTAATTGTTTGAGCCAATCTGTTTCTGTGAAGCAGTGCCTGCTGGGATGACACTGCTGCTTTTGCTTTTTTACATTCCATTTCCAAGGCGATAAGGAAATATTAGCTGCTAATAGGTTAACCTTGTTGAATTATAAATACCATCCTTCAAAAGCATTTTTACCTTTTAGATCTGTACTACAATAGAAGCAGTAATAAATTATTCGACAATGGCTGATAGTTTAAATGGTGATTATTTAACCAATATTCTCTTTAATAGACTACAATGTTTTGCTAAATTAAAGGGGTTGTAATGCCTCCTATGCAATAAGGTGAATAAACATCTGGCAGCCCTCCAGCCACCCTGTTTTACTTACCTGAGCCCTGGAACTTGGCCTGGCAGGGACACGCTGTCTCTCTGCAGGGGGTTCTCGGCTCTTGATTGGATAGATGTGGGTGCCGGGGGGGCGGGGCCAAGTCATACATTTCGCGGCTATGGATGCCCGCAAGGTAGCACCCTCAGGAGAGCTCTTCCCCTAGGGGGTTATCTGATGTGGGGAGGAGCCGCGAGAGCTGCTGGGGGACCCCAGAAGAGGATCATCAGGGTCACTCTGTGCAAAACGAGCTGCACAGTAGAGGTAAGTATGATATGGGGAAATAAATAAAAAAAGGAATTCAAAGAAAACCTGTGGTCGGACTTTAAAGGCACAACAAACACTGGAAGTACAAAAAATGATTTAACATTTATTGAAAAAATAATATTAGTGTTTGTTGTCAGGTATATAGAATATATTACACATGTATATACATGAATGCAAATTGCATAGTTATATTAATTTACTATATAGCGTTATTAGCTTGTATAGAAATATAAGTATAAATAAGGAAAAAAATATATACGATTACTAAATTTTGAAACCAATACATCAATCTTCCACAAAGGATTGAATAGTGATTTTATAAGAAGGGTCTAAAACTCAAACTATCATTGAGACCAAGATAGGAGGTTGCTTTTAAATTATAAATTGAGTTTCCCTTTGTGCATGTGTCATGATTTTCTGTTTCGGCTTTAACAGTGTTTTTTCGTTTTTATAATATGTTATTGTAATCTGTGTGTTTTTATCTTTAGATAGTGAGAGCCCTCTCTTCTTTGCAACTATTGAACCCCAAATGTGTCCTGAAGTGTACAATGAAACGTGTAGACACATTAGGGCTCACTTCATGTATCGATTCTGATCTGTATATGTGATTTTTATTATTTCTTTCATGTCTCTGGTCTTTATACTTTATTTATTTATAATTTGTTGTACTTCCAGTGTTTGTTGTGCCTTTAAAGTCCAACCACAGGTTTTCTTTGTATTCCTTTTTTTCTTTATTTCCCCAATATTTGCAGGTGAGGCAATGTGAGTGTTTTTTCTTTGTTTATTCGTAAGTATGATATGTTTGCTAGTTAAAAAGAAAAAAAAAACCCTTACAATCACTTTAATGCATTATAAATAGGTCTCAAATGTCACTTTCCTCAAATGTCCATTGTGCAAAACAGTAGTGATTGAATAATAAAATGTTCCAGTGTACTTGAGTAGCTCCAAGAAACATGGATTGAAAAAAGATTTATTTTTTTTATAGCCCTCCATGCTTAACCCGCCCAGCAAAAGAACCATTTTGGGATTAAAAGCATACAGGATTGTGGCAAGTGAGCCATGAGCATGCAGACCCAAATATATATTTTGGCACTGGCCATGTCCTTTGGCGTGGGGGGGGGTTATATTTTGGGAGATATCTATTGGATATTTGGACATGGATGGATATTTCATATCTAATGGTGAAAGTGGATTATGTGATAATATGTGAATCTGCAAAAAGCACTGAGGATCTTCCATCTTACTCACCCTTTACTAGGTTTCCTTATTATTCAAAAATGCTGCCAGCTTCAATTTGAGCAAACAAAGCTTTTAGTAGGGCTGCATTTTTATTTTTTATTTTTTTAATTAAAAAGTACAAAAAGGTCAGCAAAAAGGGAAAGAGATGGACTGAAATAGCCCAAACTTCACACCTCTATTAATAAATGTAAAATAAGTTTTGCGTCCAGAAAAAAATTGTCTCCATTTCAAACAGAACTTTCAGATCTGGAATTGACATTGAAGTCTAGGTAGATTTCATTTGTTTATAATTTTGTTTTAACCACTTTCAGACCGGACCATTTTGCTGGTCAGTGACCAGAGGTCTTTTTACAATTTAGCACTGCGCTGCTTTAACTGGTAATTGCGCGGTCATGCAATGTTGTACCCAAACAAAATTTGCGTCCTTTTCTTCCCACAAATAGAGCTTTCTTTTGATGGTATTTTATTGCCTCTGCGATTTTTATTTTTTGCGATATAAACGTAAAAAGACCGCAAATTTTGAAAAAAAATGATATTTTCTACTTTTTGTTATTAGAAAAATCCAATAAACTCAATTTTAGTCATACATTTAGGCCAAAATGTATTCAGCCACATGTCTTTGGTAAAAAAAAAGTCAATAACTGTATATTTATTGGTTTGCGCAAAAGTTGTCACATCTACAAACTAAGGTACGTTTTCTGGAATTTACACAGCTTTTAGTTTACGACTGCCTATCTCATTTCTTGAGGTGCTAAAATGGCAGGGCAGTACAAAACCCCCCCAAATGACCCCATTTTGGAAAGTAGACCCCCTAAGGAAATTGATAAGTGGCATGTTGAGCCCATTGAATATTTTATTTTTTTGCCTCAAGCGATTGAATAATGCGATATATTTTTTTACACAAAGTTGTCACTAAATGATATATTGCTCACACATGCTATGGGCATATGTGAAATGACACCCCAAAATAAATTCTGCTGCTTCTCCTGAGTACGGGGATACCACATATGTGGGACTTTTTGGGAGCCTAGCTGCGTACGGGGCCCCGAAAACCAAGCACCGCCTTCAGGCTTTCTAAGGGCGTACATTTTTGATTTCACTTCTCACTACCTATTACAGTTTTGAAGGCCATAAAATGCCAAGATGGCACAAAACCCCCACAAATGACCCCATTTTAGAAAGTAGACACCCCAAGCTATTTGCTGAGAGGCATGTTGAGTCCATGGAATATTTTATATTTTGCCACAAGTTGCGGGAAAATTACAAACTTTAATTTTTTTAAATTTTTTTTTCACAAAGTTGTCACTAAATGATATATTGCTCACACATGCCATGGGCATATGTGAAATGACACCCCAAAATAAATTCTGCTGCTTCTCCTGAGTACGGTGATACCACATGTGTGGGATTTTTTGGGAGCCTAGCCGCGTACGGGGCCCCGAAAGCCAAGAACCGCCTTCAGGTTTTCTAAGGTCGTAAATATTTGACTTCACTCCTCACTACCTATTACAGTTTTGAAGGCCATAAAATGCCAAGATGGCACAAAACCCCCACAAAACCCTCACGCAATTCTGCTTCTTCTCCTGAGTACGGGGATACCACATATGTGGGACTTTTTGGGAGCCTAGCCGCGTACGGGGCCCCGAAAACCAAGCACCGCCTTCAGGCTTTCTAAGGGCGTTACAGTTTTGAAGGCCATAAAATGCCAAGATGGCACAACCCCCCCCCAAATGACCCCATTTTGGAAAGTAGACACCCCTAAATTTAGGGGTACACTAGTGAGACTAGGTAATAAATGGCGGGTGCCCTGAAACTATAAAAAAATAACTAACCAACCAGCGTCACCTGTAACAGTTATATGGTGATCACTGGTGAAAGGGTTAACTAGGGGGCAATCAGGGGGCTTTATGCGGTAGTATATGGGGGTCCCTGGCGCTATAAAAAGCTGCGGCGAACCTAAATACCTACCTGCCTAACTAGCGTCACCTGTGACACTAATACAGCGATCAGAAAAACGATCGCTTATTAGGCTGGGTTCACACTGGAGCGATGCGGGAACGCCACGAATCCGCGGCGGGTTCCCGCATCGCATGCCTCCCGGCAGCAGTTCACACTGCCCTATGCGAACTGCTGGGAGTGTCAGTGAAATGTTAATGACACCCCCAGATCAGTTCGCATATCGCAGTGCGATCTGCAAACTCGGATCGCATGGTGTGAACACCCATGCGATCCGATTCTGCTGCGGACCAAAAAAAGGGTCCCGTGCGAGTTTGCGGCGGGTGCGGCGGGTGCGACGCGAATTCAGCCATACTATCTGTATGGCTGAACTCGAATCGCACAGAGATCGGATGTGATTTGCACTGCAGTGCGGTGCGAATCACATCCGTTCTCATAAACCGCTGCAATGTGAACCCAGCCTTAGTGACACTGGCGACGGGGGGTGATCACGGGGTTAAACCTTTATTGGGGGGGTTAGGGGGGTACCTTAGAACTAAAGGGGGCTAACCCTAACTGCCCTAACAGTTATTACAGTCACAAATGACACCCGCCGGGTGATCAGGGGGTTAAACCTTTATTAGGTAATAAATGGCGGGTGCCCTGAAACTATAAAAAAATAACTAACCAACCAGCGTCACCTGTAACAGTTATATGGTGATCACTGGTGAAAGGGTTAACTAGGGGGCAATCAGGGGGCTTTATGCGGTAGTATATGGGGGTCCCTGGCGCTATAAAAAGCTGCGGCGAACCTAAATACCTACCTGCCTAACTAGCGTCACCTGTCACACTAATACAGCGATCAGAAAAACGATCGCTTATTAGGCTGGGTTCACACTGGAGCGATGCGGGAACGCCACAAATCCGCGGCGGGTTCCCGCATCGCATGCCTCCCGGCGGCAGTTCACACTGCCCTATGCGAACTGCTGGGAGTGTCAGTGAAATGTTAATGACATCCCCAGATCAGTTCGCATATCGCAGTGCGATCTGCAAACTCGGATCGCATGGTGTGAACACCCATGCGATCCGATTCTGCTGCGGACCAAAAAAAGGGTCCCATGCGAATTTGCGGCGGGTGCGGCGCGAATTCAGTATGGCTGAACTCGAATCGCACAGAGATCGGATGTGATTTGCACTGCAGTGCGGTGCGAATCACATCCGTTCTCATAAACCGCTGCAATGTGAACCCAGCCTTAGTGACACTGGCGACGGGGGGTGATCACGGGGTTAAACCTTTATTGGGGGGGTTAGGGGGTACCCTAGAGCTAAAGGGGGCTAACCCTAACTGCCCTAACAGTTATTACAGTCACAAATGACACCAATGCAAAAAAAAAAAAATGCTATTGGTGTCACTGTGACTGGGGGGGCAGGGGTGATTGGGGGGGTGATCGAGGGGTGAAGGGGGGGTGTGAGTGTGCCTGGCATGTTCTACTGTGAAGTGTCGTGTTGGTGCAACTCACCGATCCTCTCTCCTCGGTGCCGGAACGAAAAATACCGACACGGAGGAGAGATTACATCACTTCCTCTCCTGTGTTTACATTACAGGAGAGGAAGTGATGTCACGCCTCACTTCCATTCGTCAGAAGCGATCGAGAGGGGGTGGCCATGAATGAATGGCCGCCCCCTCATCCCGGATCGCTTCTGAACAAAAACCGACCGCCGCTGGCACCGGGGGGGGGCCTGATCAGGCCCCCCACCCGCGGGAAGGCAGGGACGTACATGTACGCCCATATGCCTGCCCGTGCCATTCTGTCGACGTACATCGTCGTGCGGCGGTCGGCAAGTGGTTAAATATGCATGATTTTCATGTCTATTTCCCAAAGACAATCTCTGGCTATGATGCTGAGCACGTGCACTCAACTTCTTTGGTCGACCATGGTGAGGCCTGTTCTGAGTGGAACCTGTCCTGTTAAACCACTGTATGGTCTTTGCCACCATGCAGCAGCTCAGTTTCAGGGTCTTGGCAATCTTCTTATAGCCTAGGCCATCTTTATGTAGAGCAACAATTTTTTTTTCTTCAGATCCTCAGAGAGTTTTGGGTCATGAGGTGCCATGTTGAACTTCCAGTGACCAGTATGAGAGAGTGAGAGCGATAGCACCATATTTAACAAAAACTGCTCCTCACTCATATATATATATATATATATATATATATATATATATATATCTCCTAATTGTTATCACAAAAATATGGACAGCAAAACATTATTGCATACAGTATATGTCAAATGAACAAAAAAAACATTTAATTCCAGCATAACACCATCTGGAAAGGGGGAAATCCACCATGCTAATCATTAATCTTTTATTTTTCAAAATAATATAACTTTTACCGATCAAATGATTAGCCTGGGATTTCAGTTAGAAGAACCTAATGTGTTGTACATAGTGTACACTTAGCAGATCTGCTTCAGATGGGATAAACAGCAAGGCACTGCCACATTTTTCTTGTTTCCCTGACAACCAACATGAAAGCTTGAGCTCAACATGAGCATTTCCATATTTCCTTCACAATTCTTATCAACAGATTAGGTAAATTTAGGAAAATGAAATGAGGATATCACAGATGTCTTTAACCATGCAATATTTTAAGGGTTTGAAGAAAATTAATTGCAAAACAAATTGGCTTAATGTTTATCTAGAACATAATAATAAATATGAGTTTTGTCCTCAGGTACACACACATTCACACATATTCACACACATTAACACATAAACACACATACACAGGTTTGACACTATCACTGCAGCATGTACATGTGTACACGCAAAAAATGCTTGGCCATGCAAATGGCACGCTATGAATTGTAACATTTGCTGGTACGGGATGCAGATTGAATGTTTGAGGTAAATGGTGTTTCCTGGAATATTTTTTTGAATCAATAAGATAGTGTTTAATAATAGAGTGTGCAAAGGCTCTTCAGAGAGGCTATAGAGATTAAAACAAATAGGGTATACTATAAAGCCATTAGAGAGTCAATATTCTAGTCTTAAAGTCTTGCTTGTAGCTATTACACACATGTTCCTGACACAGGTAAAGCTGCCCTTTGGGTTGGGTGTCAAGGTACTAGACTGCCCTGCTGCATGTGTCATGTCAGAGAGGGCCTTCACTGCAGCAGGATGAATTGTCACTGAGTAGCTGCATTTTAATAACCTGGGGGCGAGGAATGAATTTTTGTGTGTATACTGTTTTACAATATTCACTAGCTATTGGATGTCCAAGCTGGAGGTGACCCAACATGCACTTCAGGCAGTGCAGTGTTTTAGCCTAGACCAACAAGGCCCAAGCCTAGGGTGGCATTTTGCGTGCGCGGGGGGGGGGGGGGTGGCAAAAAATCATGGGCCACGAAAACAAAAAGCATGCGCACCCTCCTCCCACATGCAGTGACAAAGCTGCTACATTCGCTAGAGAACTCGGCAGCAGTGCTGTAATAGAGGAGAGGAGAGCTGCGGGCTGTCTGTTTATTTCCCCTCTTGCCCCCTCCCCTTTCTCCTGTTTCTGCTGCTCGTATGTGTGTCAGTAGAGACACCATGTCCTAGGAGAGGTGAGTGATCTCATTCACCAAGTCAATAACCTGTCCACAGATGTCCTTACTTCTCCAACCAGAGACCCTGCACAGCCACCAGGGATCCCGCACAGCCACCAGAAACCCTGCACATCCACCAGGGACCCGTGACCCTGAACAGCCACCAGGGACCCCGCACAGCCACCAGAGACCCCACACATGGACCAGGGACCCCGCACAGCCACCAAATAGACCACACAGTCACCCTGCACAGCCACCAGGGACCCTGCACAGCCACCAGGAACCCTGCACAGCCACCAGGGACCCCACATAGGGACCAGGGACCCCACACAGCCACCAGGGACAATACACAGCCACCGGGGAACCCACACAACCACCAGAGACCCCACATAGCCACCAGGTACCCCGCACATGGACCCCACACAGCCATAAAACCGATATAAATATGTTCAAAAGTGCAAAGTGCATTTATGGTAAGTGTCCAAAATCCAAAAAGTGCTTTGGTGCCTGTAAACATCAATCAGCAAGGAGTGCTATAGTTGATAAGTGTCCCGTGCGGTCCTGCGTGGTAAGTAGATGGATGCCCCTTTACCTTACCGCTGTAAGGTTACAGTGTGGATATGTATGTCTTTATGGTCCCCTTTAGATTTCCTATGGTGACCCCTCAGATCTTGATAAGTGTGGTTTCCTGCCTTGCTGATTGATGTTTACAGGCACCAAAGCACTTTTTGGATTTTGGACACTTACCATAAATGCACTTTGCACTTTTGAACATATTTATGTCGGTTTTGGATATTGATCTTTCTTTATGAATTTATTTTATTTTTAAGTATTTACTTGGATTATTGTATATTTATTGCACATTCCTAATTTATGCACTGTTGACACTTTAGGTTCACATTTTTATCCATCAGAGATTTTCCAGCACGCAGGCCTATTTTTATATAGTTTTCGTTTTGGCTACCCAAATAGTTGTCGTATATTTCTTTTTAAGTTTCACACCTTCTTTTATTTGATAATTTCGTCTTAGAATATTTATTTACATATCTAGGTATTTTGTGGATATTTAAATCAGTGCACCACTACTCTTTTTATATTTTGCTTGTGTGGGTTCAGATATTTCTCTTCAGTGTGTGCAGCTGTACGTTAGTTTAGAACCTCCCCTTTTGGCGCAGGAATACCTTTTTTCTATATTTTTCCACTGCTACATGTTGGCTCCCCTGAGCGAATCACCTTCATTGTACGTCTGTAGGCTGAGTTGCTGGTGCGCGCGGGCAGTGTGCCCATGGGTCGGGCGGACTCAATGTCTGCCAGTGACCCGTGATCACCTAGTACAGAGGCAGAATGGGGATCTGCCTTTGTAAACAAGGCAGATCCCCATTTTGACAGATGGCATGTCCCAGGTAGCCCACCCCCCATAGAAGTAGAACACACCTAGGGAACACAGTTAACTCCTTGATCGCCCTCTAGTGTTAACCCCTTCCCTGCCAGTGTCATTTTTACATTGATCAGTGCCTTTTTATAACACTGATCAATTTAACAATGCCACTGGTGCCCAAAAAGTGTCATTTGGGGTCAGATTTGTCCACCGCAATGACACCGTCCCACTAAAAATCACAGATTGCCACCATTACTAGTAAAAACAATCAAAAATTTAAAAGTACCTAAATCTATGCCATAGTTTGTAGATGCGATAACTTTTGTGCAAACCAATCACTATACGCCTACTGCGATTTTTTTATTTTTTCCAAAAATACGTTGAAGAATATATATCGGCCAAAACTGATGAATAAATTCGTTTTTTACATTTTTTTTGGATATGTATTATAGCAAAAAGTAAAAAAAACATTTTCTTTTTAAAATTGTCGCTATTTGTTTATAGCGCAAAAAATAAAAACCATAGAGGTGATCAAATATCACCAAAAGAAAGCTCTATTGGTGGAAAAAAAAGATGTCAATTTTATTTTGGTACAGCATCACATGGCCATGCAGCTGTCAGTAACCACTTCAGCCCCGGAAGATTTGGCTGCAGAATGACCGGCCAATTTTTGCCCTTCGGCACTGCGTCGCTTTAACTGAGAATTGTGCAGTCATGCGAAACTGCATTCAAACAAAAATTGATGTCCTTTTTTTCCCACAAATTGAGCTTTCTTTTGGTGGTATTTGATCGCCTCTGCGGTTTTTATTTTTTGCGCTATAAACATAAAAAAAATTACAATTTTGAAAAAACACAATATTTTGTACTTTTTGCTATAATAAATATCCCCCTTATTTATTTTTTAAAGTGCATTTTTTCTCAGTTTAGCCGATGCGTATTCTTCTACATATTTTTGATAAAAAGGCATATATTGATTGGTTTGCGCAAATGTTATGGTGTCTACAATATAGGGGATAGATTTATAGCATTTTTATTATTAATTTTTTTACTGCAATTTTTGTTGTGAATGCGACATTATGGTGGACACATTGAACACTTTTGACACATTTTTGGGACCATTGGCATTTATACAGTGATCAGTGCTATAAAATGCATTGATTACTGTATAAATATCACTGGCAGTGAAGGGGTTAACACTTGGGGGTGATCAAGGCGTTAACTATGTCCCCCTTCAGTTAGAATCGCCTGGGAGGTAATTCTAACTGAAGGGGGAGGGGACTGACTAGAGGAAGTGACGGATCGTGGTTCCTAGCTAATAGGAGCACACGATCTGTCACTCCTGTCAGAACAGAACAGGGAAATGTGTGTTTACACACACTTGTCCCTGTTCTGTGTCTCCTGCTCATGATTGCTCATGGCATGGGGTCATCGTGATCGTTGGCCACAAGCACTGGCACCCCCGCTGTACAATGGGCACGCACTCGCCTGCTATCTCGATCCCGCTAGCCGACGTATAGCTACGGCGGTTTGCGGGATAGTGCCGACCTGCCGCATTATAATGATGGCAGCTGGTCGGCAAGCGGTCAAAGTGACCCAGTGAACAGAAAATTCTTCCGGTCCTTAAATGGCACTTTCACTAGATTTCTTTTTCAACATGATCCAACCTGAATGAAACATCCCCACCTTATTGAATCAGGAAGGCTGGCAACTCAGATGTTCTCAAATAAAATTACTTTATTTGTTACATGGGTACAGGCTATATCCTGACCTGTTTTGGCTATGGAACCTTCATCAAAGTACTTTTATTTAAGAGCAGCTGAGTTGCCAGCCTTCCTGGTTCAAGAATTTTACCCATGGGACCTGAACGCCCTGGCTAGCGCACCGATCACAGTTTGTGGACTTTCTCATTAGCAGTAGAGCTAGGGTAACAATCTGTTATCCCCAAATTATTGTAGTGAGTACATGAGCAGCTTTTAAACACTTTGACAAGGTCACATTTTCAACAGGATCAACAGCAGCCAACTGTTGATAAAAATCAAAATTGCAGTATATTCCTTTCACTGTAAAAGTATTTTATTGGGATTTTTTTTGATGGACCAACACAAAGTGGCACATAATTGCGAATTAGATGGGAAATGATAAATCGTTTTGAACATTTTTTACAAATAGAACCACCTTTTGCTGCAATTACAGCTCAAGTCTTTTGGGCGGATGTCTCTATCTGCTTTGCACATGTAAAGGGTGATATTTTTGCTCATTCTTCTTTGCAAAATAGCTCAAGCTCAGATTAGATGGGGGGTGTCTGTGAACAGCAATGTTCAAGTCTTGCCACAGATTCTCAACTAGTCTGGACTTTACTGGGCCATTCTAATACATGAATATGCTTTGATCTAAACAATTCAATTGTAGCTCTGGCTGTATGTTTAGGGTCGCTGTCCTGCTGGAAGGTGTACCTCCACCCCAGTCTTACGTTTTTTGTGGACTCTAACAGGTCTTCTTCTAAGATTGCCCTGTATTTAGCTATATCCATCTTCCAATCAATTCTGATCAGCTTCACTGTCCCTGCTAAAGAAAAGCATCCCCACAACATGAGGCTGCCACCATCATAGCATGTTCAGTGTGATGTTCAGTGTTAGTTTTCTGGCACACATAACGTTTTGCTTTTAGGCCAAAAAGTAAAATTTTGGTCCGTGAAACGTTCAAAGCTTGGGATATATTTTATAACCTAACCCTCCTTTAAACTTCTCAACAACTTTATCCCTGACCTGTGTGGTGTGTTTCTTGTCCTACATGATGCTATTTGTTCACAAAGGTTCTCTAACAAACCTCTGAGGGCTTCACAGGGCTGTATTTATGCTGAGATTAAATTACACACAGGTGGTCTCTGTTTATTAGTTTGGGTGACTTTTGGAGGCAATTGGTTCCACTCGATTTTAGTTAAGGGTATCAGAGTAAAGGGGACTGAATACAAATTCATGCCATACTTTTTCAAGGCACTGTAAATACTTATCTTTGGCTGTGTAAAAAAATGTGTGAGTCTAAAATAAAGCCATGTCCTTTTCATTCCTTAGCTACTTGTCAGCTCCTACCCCTGCCAGCAGCCTGATGTTTGGGCTTTTCTGTTGGCTTCAGCATAGCTCTGTTACTCTTACTTACTGTGACTAAGGATCTTATCTAAGTCAAAAACAAGTCACGCACCAAAATGTCTGGAATGTCTCATTTACCCCCAATAACTTTCAAAGCCTGCTATTCCAACCTCTAAGGTTTTTAATATATTGCTGTCAAATGTAAGAAGTCGTTCACACTTGTGCCACCAGGATACTGCTGGGGAATTTGGTTCACTTAGTCATTTCAGAAACCTCAGCTCTCTCCAAAACAGAACACCCTTAACCCATTCTTGCCACAGCAGCTTGGAATAGGCTCCAGCAACTGCAGCTGTTTGATCACCGCAGATATGAGTTTGGATGAGGCATGAGTGTGAGTGACTTCTTTCATTTGACAGCACTATATTCACATGATCAAAGAGTTTGAAATAATATCCCTTGTATGAGTTAATGGTAGTAAAGGAGGACCATCATTTTTGTGTGTGAATGACAGAGTAAACGGATGAATTCCCTGTAGTACACAGTGCTGCTGTATCTTGGCATACTGGCAGACATGCCCTCTTCCCCTGCATGCCTAGTTACTGTCAATCCAAGCTTATCAAATATTCATCTTCTTGAAATCAGCATGTGAAAACAGTAGTGGGAGGGGAACCCTGTCAACCTCCCTAGCTCAACAGCCAGACAATCTAGAAAAACAGGAAAAAAATAGGAAAAATACTACTACTACTACTTTGTACCATGTTAGATATGTACCAATAAAATATGCTGCTGATAACATACAGCATACTTACATACAAATAATATTATCCTAATCTGCTATAGGTCTATCCAGCACACAGTGTGGTGGATTTACTAAAACTGGAGAGTGTCAAATCTTGTACAGCTGTGCATGGTAGCCAATCAGCTTCTAACTCCAGCTTGTTTAATTAAGCTTTGGAAAAAAAAAACCTGGAAGCTGATTGGTTTCCATGCAGACCTGCACCAGATTTTGTACTCTTCAGTTTTAGTAAATCAACCCCAGTGTGTTTGTGATTCACTGTAAATATAAACATGTTTAACAATCCCCAGCAGCGTCTAATTCTTCCTGGAAACACACTTTGATCTCAAGCTAATCCAACAGCATCTTGCTCTCCCCGGATACAGTCTGTGATTTTTCCCTAGCTAATTATTTCAACACACACTAAACAAAGGCTGCTATGTACCTTGTCTTTTTTAGGGAGAGGCCTGGCACATAATAAACCCCCCAAGAATGGCCCTACTAAGCCTAAGATGCTCTAGACATGAACAGCTTCATTAGTTTGCCATTATCTCAAATTATAAACAACTTTAGTTCAGGCCAACCCAACCTTAGCCAGAACACCTTTTCATGCTTTTAGCTGACAAACCAAAATTATAATTCATTATTTCAGTCTAATGTCTATAACTAATAAATGTTCCCACTATAATATTCCTGGATTTGTGTATCCAAAATGCCTAGGGATACATACGTATTCTTAATCTTCATGATTATTGCCATTGTTTTATGTACTGATGGTATTTACTCTAGTGCCATAACTATATTATGATTTCCATCATTCTTCTTTTATGGTTGCTATGTGTTTATTTTTTCCCTATTTTTTTAGTGATGTTTCTTCATGTGGTTTTCTTTCTTTGGACACTACTGATGTTCTTCTCTAAGCTATGTTAAGATCATGGATTTTATTAGGAGTACTAAAATCTATTATTTAACTAATTACAATTGTTTTTGGATCTTGCAATCTTATTTTAATTGACATATAGTTATAGCATTGTAGAATAATTGAAGTTCAGCGCTAAATTAGTTATGAATAATGTGATTTTTAATACTAAATGTATTCCAATATAAATTAATGAATTGTAAGTGTATACAAATGTGATTATCAATAAGAATCATGTTCTTTATTCTTTAACTGATTTATTTGCTATCGATAGTTTTGTGAGTTCAGAACAAGATCTGGTTTCACATGTGAACATAGTGATTTCACTGTGAAAGGATTATCTTGAGCAAGTAGCATATATTCAGGGGATGTATTGATTCACTAAGGGATTTGCTTTTAATTATTTTTATGGGCCAGGACATTGTGTACTATAATCACGGATCAGTTTATTCATGCTGGATTAGCAAATATGAAGTGTAATTATATATTTGAATATTTAGGTCTGTGCAGTATTTTTAGGGTTGACCTTTGACCTTCGTATGCACCGTATTAACCCTATGGCCCTGGATAGCACCCCGGTAGTTTATAGTGGTGGACCAAATTTACATAAGAGGCTACAATACCATAACACGTCCCTGAAGGCGTATAAAAGTGCTTAAGAAAAAAAATCAATATAAGGATACGGAAAGAGATAATCCTCAGCGCTTATGCAGAAAAAGACTGGTATACCAGGTGAAATTCATCAGTCTATGCCGTGGGATGTTCTTTTAAAACTCGCTCTCTCTCTTTCTATATGTGTGTGTATATATATATATATATATATATATATGTGTGTTTGTGATATCTTTGATGCAAACTTGCAAAGCTCTTATAGTGGCCCAACAATACCTTATCATTCCTCAGAATAGAGGAAGACAATGTTTCTATGTTCTATTATTATTCATATCTACTTGACAGATATCCAGAGAAATGCTAAGTCTTAACCCAAATTTAAGTTTTATGTTTACTCTCTTGTAATTTAATCAAGTATAAGATAATTTGACCTTTAATCCCTAGTAAACAGCAAATTTAAACTTTATAACTGTTTTCTATTACAATGTTACATTAATATCAAAGAGAAGAAAAATCTTTACCAAAAATATTTCATTCCATTTTTAGTGGCAGTTGAGTAAGAAGAAGGTGTGTAAAAGTATATTTATCTCTGTAAAAGATTCAGTTATGTAAAATGTTTCTATTTTCCCTTTTAGCACTGCAGAAGTTTTTTTTTTCATGTGCAAGCAGCGCTAGATGGAGTGATTTCTTCTTAACAGTACTTGTATAATTCAAGTGCTGATGCATTCAACAGAGTTAGAGCCAGAAGGGGAAAGAAATAAAGCCTCTACTCTCTCAGAAAAGTAACAATTTACATGAATGATCTATTTAGACCCCATTAAATAGATGTGAGGGGGGGGGGGCAGTGACCACCAATGTATGGGGACACTTATTAACTGAACACCAATTTAGATGGGCACTACAGTGTCCACCTATGTAAAGGTCCCTACACTGATGACCAATGTATGGGAGCATATTTCCACTGAACACCGATGTAAAGGGGCACTGCAATGATCACCAATATATGGGGACATGTTTTCACTGAACACCAATCTAAGTGGGCACTACAATGATCATCAATGTTAAGGGACAATGTTTGACTGACCTGTAAGGGGACACTTCTCCAATGACCGAAGTACTAACCTTGACCACTTTGTACAGTGCAAATAACAGCCATTCTCCTGACTACTTAACCCTGTAAGTTAAGCTGTTCCTTCCTTCTCATTCTAAATATATATATATATATATATATATATATATATATATATATATATATATATATATATATATATATTAACACTAAAGTGTTAATTACCTCAGCAGTTGCTGATTGCTGAGTAGTTCTCAAACATTTAACAAAACTCTCCTTTAAGTTAGGCTAAAACAAATGTTAACCTTCTGCCTGCATTCTGTTTGCAGAAAAGCACATATAACATAAAGGTTTTGATGTGTATGTGTGTCAGTGAGACCGTTGCTTGTGGCACAGTAATCAAGGCATATTATATGGGTACGTGGACTGCATATGTGTGTAGTATACATAAGGAGCAGACTCAGACTTTATATCGCCATGCCCCTTTAAGCTACACTTACTGTCCAGTGCAATGTGACGACACATACTGTTTTCCACAAGACACAGCTTTTCTCTCTTTAGTGTAACCAAGGATGCCCCAGGTCTTTGACAATCCTAGCAAAACCCATGGACTGCACGTTTACATAAAAAAAAAATTATCTTGTAAAACTAGATTTGTGGAAACTTAAAATCTATTAAAATCTATTAATTTCATAGAGCAACAAATTCATCAGCAAAATACTTTATTTTGTTCTGTAAATGCCCCCCAAAAAGTAACTGACTTGGCTTAGTGTCAGCCTTTTGCAACCTCTTTACAGCTGAAGAGTGAGAGTAAAACCGCAAGAATTATAGCCAGTTGTGACTGCTGTTTCTCCATTTCCCTGTCCAGTAAATATGGGTCCAGGATACCTGTACTCAGGGGGTTTAAAAATCCTGGCAATGAAACTGAGGATATCTAAGGGCAGAAATCTCTGGATTAAAACTGAAAATTCCACCAAGTGCTAGTTTTCATATTTTATCTTTAAATGGTTTATTCTTTTTTATTTTTTATTATTATTTTTTTTTTATAGAGTTTTGTTGTAAAGGTACATTCAAGTCAAATTGAAAATGGAAGCATGAAATGTATTCAGGAAGCACAGTTTTGCTGATCAGCACTTTAGTTTTTCTTGCATTTGTAGCTGTGGTCACCTGTCTACCGCATTCCATTTTGTTGGTAACTTGGTAAAAATGGTAGATGTAGTCCTAGACCCACCAATTTCAGGTTCATTGGTGTCTCTTGCATACAGAAATCCTGGTAGCCTGGTGTGAAATGAATGACAGTACTAAGACATAACCTCTGACCATAATTAACATGCCTTGGAAACTTGGATTAAATTGGTGATACAGTGGAGATAAAATTAACTACACAGAACAGGCTTTAAAAAAGCGCACTCCTGGTAAACCTGTCAGGTGCTCTCTAAATTCTTTCTGCAGAGAATTACAACAAGTTACGATTAAAGAGGAGCTTCAATCTCCCCCCCCCCCAAAAAAAAAAAAAATACAGCAGCTATAAATACTGTAGGTGCTGACTTTGAATATAAGGACACTTACCTGTTGAGGGATCTAGCACTGCCCTCACCCGAGCCAACTTTTCAATGGGCTTTGGGTCCAGGTGCCAGCATCCTAACTAAGTGAAAATGGCTGTGAAGCTTTGCAGCTCCACAGCCAGACTCCCACTGTGCATGTTGTTTGTGAATGGTCTTGCAGTCTTCTGGGACCTGTGATGTGTCCCAGAAGGCTGTGAGTGCAGAGGTTGTGTGAACTTCTACTTTAGGTTATTCTGACAGAAGTGGGAGCAGGTACCTGTCAAAACCAGGTACACACAATGCCCTCCCCCCCCAAAAATATGTCAGTTGTTAAAGAGGAGGTGCGGAAAGCGGCAAACAAGTGGAACATCCCCTTGTTGGTGAAGTTTTGTTTTAAAGTGCAATAATAAGACTTTATATTTTTTTAAGACAGTTGCAATGTCTTAGATAGCATTAGTATTCTACTGACTGGATCCACTTGTTTCCTAGAATTGTAGTTTAAATGTATTTCTACTTCGTTGAAGGTGTCCTCCGACACATCCTATTCCCAAAACACGGTGAATGTTATCAGCTAATTATTTTTCTGTTATATATAAAGTCATTTTCCGAAACAGGGGGATTGCACAAGTTAATGTGAAATAGAAGTAGTAAAGCTTATATTTCAAAGAATGTCTATCAAATGGCAGCCACTGGCAGTAACAGAACAGTTCCCCATATCACCCAGTGTAAAAATGCCAAAATACAATCCCCATTCTGATTTGACCAGATCTTGGTATATATTTTTTTCTCCTTCACAGTTCATTGTATTACCAGTGAGTCAGCATCTTATAATTTAAAGTTACAAATGAAGATGACTTAAAATACATAATACGAGTTAATGTACACCTCTCGTATATAATATAATAAAAGCTTATACCATAGAAAAAAAGGGGGGGGGGAATGTTGTCAGTGTACAGAGCAATGGTATCCTGTAAGAAACAGAGTAACAGTCCAAATCTCTCTTTATCAGTGGTTGTCAACTTATGAGCTAAAGAGGGCATCAAATGTAGCCCTTGACATCACCAAAGGGCCACACATAATGTTCAGTATGCAGTATCTCACATTTTTGTAATTATTTTATTATATCTTTTCATGTAACAACACTGAATAAATGACACTTTGCTACAATGTAAAGTAGTGAGTATACAGCTTGTATAACAGTGTACACTTGCTGTCACCTCAAAATAACTCAACACACAGCCATTAATGTCTAAACTGCTGCCAACAAAAGTGAGTACACTCCTAATATTTCCAAAAATGTGAGGGATGTACTAACTTTTGTAAGCTACTGTATCTAATTCTTGAGAGGACTGGCAGAAACTGGAGATCTAATAGAGGAAATGAGGGTCAGAGAGTGTTGACATGCTACATCTTTGACTAGGGATATAATCCAGAAGACAATACAAAACTAGAAACATGGTACTAGTAAAGATCAATTCTAATCAATGTTTCCACTACAGACTGCTGAGGTTTGAGGGCCACACATCATATACCAAAGGGCCACAGGTTGGGCACCAAGCCTATATATATATATAGTTACTGTAAATGGGTTTTATTGTTCTTCCTCATTATAAATATTTACCAGATTGGTTTCCTTCAAATACACTGGAGAGAACATGGATCAATATACTATTAGTGAAAGCTGCTGACAGGTATGACATGCAGGCATCACACAGCAGCTTTCAGTATACCAGAAGTGTTCTGGTCAGGCAAAGCTTCAACGCCTTCTCATAGTGTTAAAGTTTACCCACTCCCTGCCACATTCTACAAATTCTTACTAGCGATGGGCCATTAGGAATACTTGGGGGAATGGGTTAAACTTCAAGCGCCAACACTACTCACACATGTCAGAGCATTGCCTAGTTAGAAAGGCCCAATGTTCTGGCAAAGCAGATGTTACTGAAATTTGCTGCAGATTACCTCTGAAAGATGCAAGTGATAAAGCCTTTTTTAAACAAAGAAAACCCTACTGATATACATGGAAATATATCTGTATTAAGAAAGCCCACTACTGCCCCAACAGCAATCCAAAATGACAAAAAGCAAACACTTTGGTTCAATTCGAAACATGAACTCTTCCAACAATCAGGGAAAGCTAGCATGAGAGTACATAGAATACTCTTGAGTGTAGAATACAAAGTTAAGCAAAACGTTACGCATAGTGAGAGAAACAACAATGATAGGGAATGTATGTCCATCACTCTCAACACACACTGCTGTTACCAATAAGTTATGTAATATCAACATACCTGTCTGGTGTTAACCTCCAATGTGTGATATTACTACGCTACATTTTATTTAACTCCTAAAAACCACAAGTAATGGTTTAGTCTGTGTCTGTTGATCTACTACTAAACATTCCTCCCTGTGTGCTTCTGTGTGTGCTGCTAGCTCCAGAATTGGGCTGGTATTAATAGCCTGTGCCCAAGAGACTTTACTTGGATCCAATAAGGGTAGCCTCTGGTGACAGATTGCTCTGATTGGTCAGCCATCATGTAACAAAGCAGCGTTATGAACACACTCCTTATTTACAGAATATACATCGTGCACACGCAATTGTGCTACAGTGTTGCTTATTCCATCAGATGTGGGAAATTATTTAAAGTAAAATATGTAGGAATGTCATAATGGCTTTTGACATCCTGGTAATCAGGGCAAACAGAAGAATATCTATCATAGCTGTATCCAAGTAATAAATGTGACAATTAGGATTAAAGAAGGTTGCTTATTTTTAGTCCTCAGTTACTTCCACAAAAAAATATAAATGTTGATATGTGTCACATAAACCATATCTCTCCTGGAAAATCCAATACAACTTTTATTGTGTTCAAATACAGCTGAATCTGAACACTGCAAAGTGATAGAATTTTCCCTGTCCATGAAGATGTGCAAGACTCATCAAAGAAGAAATCTTGCCTTGAAGACATTTCTTTATCCTCTCCACAGGGGATCAAGTGCATATAGCACTTTGTCCAATTTTATAGTTGCTTTAGATCCACAGCTAGCATGGTTGACAGCAGGACCATCTCTTCCAACCACTGTCTGACCATGCTAGGAGACAAATAACTAACTGCCACTGATTAACAATGATTGTCTCACAAATTAGTGAGCTCGAACATAGGAATGCTCACAAATTGGGCTTCAAACAGGGAAGGAACTTAAAGGCAATTAAGATAAAAATGAAGATAAAAATTTTGCACAGAAGGGGGGGCCCCCACCTTGCCAACATCCAAATATTAGAGAAAAAGGATTGAGAGAGTGAACTAGGCCCAACACCTGATAGGGTAGAGACACCTAGGGGATCCAGCCCCAGAAATGTATCCAGGATAGTTTGTGAACTGGTGGGGACACCCTAGGTGCCTCTACCCTATTGGGTGTTGGGCTGTAGCTTCACTAGTGAGCTCCCAAGGGAGGTGTATTTACTATATCACTACAAGATTGTTTTCATCTACTTTATAGGTGCTTTGGCCCTTATTGTGTGACTCGCAAGCTCTATCTGAGAATTCTTTACTCCTTAAAAGCATAAGTCCTGGTCTTAAGGGGTGTTGTTCCCACATATAATACCCTAATCGGAAATCTAGGATTTATTCACCCATCCTTCTTATCAGGCTCTGTTGTTTTAGTGCCATTCTATCTGTGGTAGAGTCGCTAGATATACTGGTCATCTTGAAAAGTGAATTTTCACCAGGCCAGGTGTCCTGTATGGGATTTGGACGCCTTTATTATTTGGATTTCAGTTATGTGGGAGGAAGTTTTGCGTTTTTCTTCCCCCCCCCCCCCCATTGTGTTTGGTTCTGCCCAATATCTCATCTTGAGGTCATTCAGCACCATACCCAGTATGTCCTTAAGAAGCAATTTACATTCTTTTCTACACATTGATGGACTTTCTACTACTCTATATGAAAGGATTCATGCCTCTGTGTCTGTAATTGGGTATTGGTTGACTTATTGTCTAATAGAGGGTGTTGTCTATGATTTTAATATGTGTGTGGTTTTAACTATTTTGTAATAAAGACATTTTTTTTTCTTATATACTGTCTCATGAGTCAGAGCCTAGTTCACTCTCTCAGTCCTTTTTTTTCCAAGATAAAAATGTAGTTTTCTAATAGAATCAACCAACATTTATAATGACAACCAAGTATTTAGAATGAATCTAAAGCCCAGAAGGTAAGCTTTTATTCAGTCTGCATTAATGGGTATTCTTTCCAAGCTACTGTACATGTTAACATGCCTGGCTTAACAGTATATATAATGCACCATCACTCTGGTGTAAAAAAATGTTTTAATTAAATAATGAAAAGTTTTAACCACTTGAAACCCCTAGGCCTTCTTCTACATCAATCCCCTTGAGTCCCAGAGCATTTTTTTTGTTTTGGTGAACATCCTTTTAGGCATTTTATGTTACATAGTTACATAGTCGGTAAGGTTGAATAAAGACACAGGCCCATCCAGTTCAACCTATATGTGTGTGCATATGTGTGAGCATGTGTGCCGCCTGTATATTGTGTTCACTTAGAAAATCTTCAATCCCCCCTTGTCCAAACCATTCTGGACTTTTTATACTGGAATTTTTGTACTACATGTAGGCATATAAAAAGAAGCTATATTAGGCGTAACAAGTTTTAATCTTTTTTCTTGTAATAAACTGATATCATTGTATACCATGAGGCACCTTTATTTAACCACTTGAGATCCGCGCTATAGCCAAATGACGGCTACGTAGTCCCGTGTACGAGCGGCCTGCGCGCCCCCTGAGGGGCGCGCCCGGCGCGCTCTATGATCGGTGAGTCCATGAGACTCGCCTGATCACCGATCCATGCAAGGGGTCGATCCCGACCCCTTATCACGTGATCAGCTGTCAGCCAATGACAGCTGATCAGGTGATATAACGGAGCCGGTAATCGGCTAGTATTCCTCCTCGCGCTGTCAGCGCGAGGAGAAAGAAAAAAGGCGATCACCGGCGGCCGTGATCGGGACATCAGTCCCGATCACGGCCAGCAATGCAAGCGCCCACCTGCCCCCTGCCAGTGCCCACCTGCCCCCTGCAGTGCCACCCTAATAAAAAGTAAGTGCCCCCCGTCAGTGCCACCCAGCAGTGCCCATAGTGCCACCCAGCAGTGCCCACAGTGCCACCCAGCAGTGCCACCCACAGTGCCACCCACAGTGCCCACAATCTGCCTCAAAGGTGCTGCACCCCAGTGCCGCCCATCAGTGCCCAGCAGTGCCGCCCATCAGTGCCCAGCAGTGCCGCCCATCAGTGCCCAGCAGTGCCACCTATCAGAGCCACCTATCAGTGCCACCTATCAGTGCCCATCAGTCCCATCTATCAGTGCCCATCAGTCCCATCTATCAGTGGTACCTATCAGTGCCCATCCGTGCCACCCATCCGTGCCACCCATCCGTGCCACCCATCCGTGCCATCTTATCTGTGCCCATCTTTGCCCATCAGTGCCGCCTTATCTGTGCCCATCGGTGCCGCCTTATCTGTGCCTATTAGTGCCGCCTTAACTATGCCTATCAGTGCCCACCAGTGCAGCCTATCAGTGCCCACCAATGCAGCCTATCAGTGCCCACCAATGCAGCCCATCAGTGCCCACCAATGCAGCCTATCAGTGCCGCCTAATCAGCGCACTTCAATGAAGGAGAAAAATGACCCGTTTGCAAAAATTTTTAACAAACTATTAAAACATGATTTTTTTTTTTTTTGCATCTTTTTTTGTTTGTTTAGCAAAAAATAAAACTCCGAGCTGTAACTAAATACCACCAAAAGAAAGCTCTATTTGTGGGAAAAAAATGATAAAAATTTCATTTGGGTACAGTGTTGTATGCCTGCGCAATTGTCATTCAAAGTGCATCAGCGCTGAAAGCTGAAAATTGGTCTGGGACTGAGGGGGGTTTAAGTGCCCAGTAAGCAAGTGGTTAAGGTTGTAATGTGCTTAGGTTTTTGCTTTTCTCTTATTTTTTTGCATAGTCACAGAAAACACAATTTTTTGGAGTTTAAGTTCCAGAATGTGTTGTCTTGTCTAGCTAGAATTCACATCTGCAAAAAAACTGAAAAGTCTCATGTTGTCAGCAGCACAGTACATGATGCAAGAAATAACACCACGTCCAAAGATAGTGTGTTGTCTTAGAACATAATACATAATACCACTAACGAAATATACACAGAGACACATATTGTTTGAAGTGGTATGATTTAACCCTTTAAAAGTATCTGACTTTTACAAAACAGCAGCAGATGTGCATTCTTCCTTGGATGAGACGAAATGACAGAAATGTATGGTAAATACATGTCGTATAATTCATGTTGATATTAACAAATTTTTTTTTTGCCTTAAGTATAATAGGATAAATGCCAGCTTCTTGGTTTTAAGAGGTTTGTGGGTGCATTTTATTTACATATTAAATGACCTTCATGAAAATGCTCACAGTGAAAACATAATGTTAAAGATTTTTTTCAAATGACCTTAGAAAAAGCTAACTTATTCTTGTTTTGTTTGTTTATATACTTTTATTTGAAGAAAAATTGTGGTACAAAAAATAGACAATATACAGTATAAAGAGAACTGTATACATCATATCCAAATATAAAATAATAAAATATATGTTGTATATGTGTTAATTCAATACTTGTATACTGGTGCAAAAGGGAAAAAGTTAATATATCAAAGAACTACAATAATGTAATCAAAAATAGTTTTGACAACAAATAGTTGATATGTGATATTACAATAGAATATTCAGTGAACAACTGATGCCACGTACACACGATCGGACTATCTGGCGGACTTGGTCCGCCCGTGTGTAGGCTCCGGCTGAATTTTTCTTTCCAAAAGTCTGGTGGACTTAGAAAGAAGTTTTGACTCAAAATTGTCCACCAGACTCGGCAGTCCGGTGGACAATCCGCCCGTCTGTGTGCTAGTCCACTGGACTTTTGAAATGAACGGACTTGCCCACACGGAGAAAAGTCCGTTCATTTTGAACGTGGCTCCAGGTAGCCGGGACTAGCGAAGGAAGTCAATGTCGACGCCTCCATTGGCGAGATTGACACCTCGCTGGCCCCTTCACCTGGTATGGATTTAAAGGGGAAGCCCTACGCTGAAAAAACTGCGTGGGGTCACCCCCAAAGTCCAGAGCAGACCCTTATCCAAGCACGCAGCCAGGCCAGTCAGGAAAAGGGATGGGGAAGAGCGAGCCCCCCCCTGAGCCATACCAGGCCGCGTGCCCTCAACATGGGGGGGCTTTGGGGAAGGAGGGGCCCTGCGGCCCCCCCACCCCAAAGCACCCTGTCCCCATGTTGATGAGGACAAGGGCCTCTTCCCGACAACCCTGGTCATTGGTTGTCGGGGTCTGCGGGCAGGGGGCTTATCGGAATCCGGGAGCCCCCTTTAATAAGGGGACCCCCAGATACCGGCCCCCCACCCTATGTGAATGAGTATGGGGTACAATGTACCTGTACCCATTCACCTGGTGAAAAAAGTGTAAATAAAAAAACAACACAAGTTTTTAAAATAATTTATTAGACAGCTCCGGTGGTCTTCTCTTCTTCCGTCTTGGGGGGTCTTCTCGTCAGACTCCTCCACTATCTTCTGCTCTTTCTTCTTCATCGTCGCCGTCCGGGGGTCTTGTCCCGCTCTTCTGGGGCCTTGTCCCGCTCTTCTGGGGTCTTGTCCCGCTCTTCGGTTCTTCTGCCGGGCCTCTGCTATCTTCTGATAGCTCTTTTACTAGTGTTGGCCCGGTCTTCTGTCACCGCCGCCTACTTCTCTTCTCTTCTTCTTCTTCCTTGCGATGTTGACACAATGCTCTCTCTGGCCGCAATGGCAGGGACACGTTGTGCGGCGACTTATATAGGGACAAGAGGCGGGGTCTCTGGGTAATGTCCCATGGTGACCCCGCCCATTATGATATCACAGCCCCGGAGGATTCTGGGACCCCAAAGAACCCCCCATGTTGAGGGAGCGCAGCCTGGTACGGCTCAGGAGGAGGAGGGGCACTCGCTGGTCCCCACCCCTTTCCTGACTGGCCAGGCTGCGTGCTCGAATAAGGGTCTGCTATGGACTTTGGGGGGGGGGGGGCACACCTTTTTTTGGTGTAAGGCTTCCCCTTTAAATCTATAGCAGGTAATGGGGCCAGCGAGTTGTCAATCTCGCCAATGGAGGCGGCGACATTGACTTCCTTCGCTAGTCCCATCTATCTGGAGCCAAGTTCAAAATGAACGGGCTTTTCTCTGTGTGTGGGCAAGTCCATTCATTTCAAAAGTCCGGTTGTGTGTGAGCAGGTCCGCTTGTTCACAAACTCCGGCGGACCTCAGCTGCAGTTAGTCCGCCGGGTTAAATCTGCCGGATAGTCCGATTGTGTGTACGTGGCATTAGTGGTCTATCAAATTAAATAAAACATCACCATGCATGAACCAAGGATCCATTATACAGTGTATGAAATATCTTTTCCATAAGATTGATAGTGTTCATCCTGGTTTTCAATTGCTCTATAGGCACTGATGTAGATTCCCAATGGAAGGCTATGAGCAACTGTATTGTGACACAGATAGTGTGTGTGAACCTCATGTGGGGGGAGTATAATACCATCTGGTAAACAGTTTAGTTTAGTCTCCCTGACTGCAAGTTACCTTGTGCACTTACGAACATTTATTATACTGTTATTCCAGTCTTCTATAGCTAGAGATAAAGAACATTATATTTCACTTTCTATTTCCCACTTCTGCATGTATGGTAATTTAACATTAGTGTCGGAGATCAAGCCCTGACCTCTAGGGTATTTCTGACATATTTTTTCATAGAATGAGGGTGGATTGGGATTTAAAATTTGGAAGTTGTAAATAAATTTCTGATTTGCAAAAAGCTATAGTGCTCATTGTTGGGAGTTTGATATTTGGCTTGTAGGGCCGAGAAAGATGTAAAATTTATATTTTCAATACATTTGATGAGGTGGGAATGTTATTGTTTGACCACCAGTTAACCACTTGCCACCCACCATATAGCATCCTGATCGGATGTCATATGATGTCATCATAATAACAAGCCAGTGCGCGCCTGCAGTCTGACACACCGCAACTGTGATTGAGGTATGGAGCCTCTCACAAAGGCTTCTTATCACATGATGAGCTGTGACCAATCACAGCTGATCATCACGTGACCAGGAAGTGTCGGCAAACCAAAAAGGTGGCTAATGGGGGGGGGGGGGGGGGGGTATGTGAAACTAAATAGAATTTTGTGTTATATAATTTCCATAGCTGAAATGATTGGGATACTAGTATATTTTTCTTAGTAAGTGTTTGTAGAGGACTGGTATTTCCCCATAAAATTCCAGAAATCGTAAGGGAGAACTTTTGTTTGGTATATCTGCCATTGGGCTATTTGTGAAAATCTTGAAGCTAGATAGTATAACCAGAGGTCCGGAAACCCTTATCCTCCTCTGATTTGTGATTTATGAAGTACAGCTTTCAAAAGGCAAGGATGTGAGTCAGCCAAATAAATTTGTGAATCTCTAATTGGACTTTTGTTGTAACTGTTTTATTTAACCTAACTGGTAGAGCTCTAAATAAATATAATGATTTAGGGAAAACTGTCATTTTTATAGCTGTTATTCTACCCAAAAAGGATATATGGTAGGATCTCCACATTTTGATTAAGCCTCTTAACTTTTGTATTAGTGGTGTGTAGTTTTTGGCGATTAACCCTTTGCTGCCAGGCTCTGTGCTTCATTTTATACACTCAGGTGGCCAGACCATTTTTGCAATTTTTCCATTGCTTTTTTATTTTTCACTTATAGCATTCAAAGTTTCTAAAATTCCCCCCAAACCATATATTTTCTGAAAGCATATGACCAATAGAATAAAATGAAGGTGCTACTGATTTCTAAGGTCCCACGATATTTGCGAAAGTGTTTATCAAACAAGATTTTTGCAAAAAATTCACTAAAATCATGATTAGCAGATACTGTAAATACACAGCAAATTTTACAAAATTCCTAATAAATATAAAAGCTTAACCTGTACTGAGTTAATAAATAACAAATATTTGTATGTTTACATTGTGCCTTTTTGCAAAATGGTGAAAATCGAACGTATGCAAAAATGTAAATGTCCAAATTTCTCAAAAAATCTGAAGGTTTTAATTTTTCCCTTACAGCTTTCAGAATTTGTGAATAACCCCCAAAAGCATATATTTTCTAAAAGCAGATGACCTCTAGAATAAAAAGAAGGTGCTACTGATTTTTTAGACCCCGTGGTATTTGTGCAAATGTTTATCAAACCAATACATTTGCAAAGAATACACTAAAACCATAAGTAGCAGATAAAAAGCAAGCTAATTTTACAAAATTCCTGCTAAATCCCTACTAAATATAAAAGCTAAACCCGTATGGAATTAATAAATAACAAATATTTGTACATTTTAAAATGCGTTTTTTTGCAAAATGGTGAAAATCAAATGCACCCAAAAATGTCCCTAAAAACCCCTTCAACTATACATTTTCTGAAAGCACATGGTCAGTAGAATAGAAAAAAGGTGCTACTGATTTTTAAGGCAGGGTGTTAAAAAATACACTAAAATCATTAATAGTGTACATAAACACAACATAACTTATAAAATTCCTGCTAAATTGCTACTAAAACATTGTTCATATGTGGCATACTAATGTGTATGGCCATGGAGGGCCATGTTTACCCACACAGGAATGCATAGGTGTTCCATGCATCCCCGTACAGGCAGTCCCATTTATGTCAATTGGGATGCAACAGCTGCACAGGCATAGCTGCTGTTCCCAATCTGACATCCGTGTGGGTGTGGGTACATGACCCCAAACACAGACAGTGTGAACTCAGGGAGATGCATGTGACAGGTCTGTTCATGCAGGTGCTACATCCCAAATGACATCAATGAGACTGCCTGCACAGAGATGTATGATCTAGCAGATTGGATGGTATCGGATGCAAATGGACAGGCTTCCATCTGACCTCCCCATAGAAGACAGCGCACTGTGACCGTGTCCGCTCTGCATCAGCGGAGCGGACATGGACCTGTCATCCGCCTGCTCAGCAGGGATCAGTGGACAGATCACCCGCTAAGCAGGAGGATCTGCTTTACAGAGTTTGCTCCATGTGAAAGGGGTCATACCAGAAGCGGCTGGTCCATTAGGGGTGCTGGGACTCTGCTGCCCTACAGGGTACCAGACCCATGAGGTATTTTTTTCAAGCCATATGATTAGAGCCCAAGGCTCTAATTGGCTTGAAAAAGGTTGGGCTTGGGGCACAGAGCATGTATCCCGAACCCACCCAATTGTGACAATAGCAAATCAATATTCACTATTGTCTTCCAGCTTCTCCTCCTGGCCAATCAGGATAGATTGGGTTGGCCTGGATGATAAGCTTAGGAAGCCATGGAGGGATGAGAGCGAGTGGACCTGACTATGTGTGTGCTTTTAAAAAAAAATTTTTTTTACTTTTTACATTTTTTTTTTGGGGGGGGGGGGGTCTTTGGTGAGATATCAGAGGTCTAAACAGACCCCCATATCTCTTTTATTGAGGCTGAAAAATGGACTGAAGATAGTCCCTTTCTCTGTAGCACTTTACATGAATGCATGGAATCTGTATAGAAATTCCATTCATTCATAAAATGACAGTCTGATACATTGTAATACTCACGGTTACAATGATCAGCTGTCAATGGATATAGCTACGATCGCTGCTTATATCCACTGTACAGGGAGGTTGGTAAACACATGTTTTCCAAGCCCCTTTAAGCCCCAACTTGTCTCCCACCTGCACCGCTCCTCTCCCCCTTGCCCCGCGTGATCCCCAGCCTGACAGTTCAGTGTAGGGAGAAGCTGCAGGCAGAGGGAGGGGAAGGATAGATGTGCTTGGAGAAGGGATGGTTTGGGGGAGTGAGGGCAGTACAGGGGCTATCTGACCGAGAGAGGGACACATCTGGGTCCCCCCAAGCCCCATACAGCACCTGAAGCTGGCGGGAGCAGCAGAGGAGGGCTGATGGCTAACGATAATGGCTGTGGGGGTCCATTTTGCGGGGGGGTCAGACTGGATGTGGGGGGAAATCATTGCTGGGGTGAATAAGGGGGTGAAGGACATAGGAAAGGAGAGTGGGGGCAGTTATAGGTTGAATAGAGTGGAGGAGAAGCAGGGGGCAGGGAAGTGGCAGCATGGGTGGGCAGTCACATTAGGGGTTAATAACTCTGATCAGCAGGTTTGTAAATCGCTGATCAGAGTTATGGAATTGTTCAGCAGAGTCTGCTCCCTGCATTGAGCGCTAATCCCCATTTACTATAGTGATCTCGGCACACGGAGAATGAAATATGAGCGCCACTATGGACATGGCGCACAGCATCTTCAATTCAATATTAACACAAGATGAAGATGCCAATATTATGGGGTGCTGTGGGGTAATGTGAGGAAGTATAGTAACAACTGCCCAAGTTACAAATATGCCCAAAATACAATGATGAAGTAACTTTTTCTGATCAAGCCTGCTGTGCCTGCAAGTACAGAACTACGTGAGCTCAATTTAATTAAATTTTCTTGCGCTCATTCAAATGTGTTTGTTCATTGCACGCCCAAAATCTTAGTAAATGTCAATCAACGCAAATGCAATTGCTTGGATTTATTGGGCGTTTGGGCTCAGCCCAATACCAACCACAAAGCACCTTGTACTGACTAGTTTAAAGGGGCTTTCCGCATTCCGTAAAGCCCCCTATCTGCAGCCCCCCTCCAACCCCAGCCTAGGGTTGTGTGGACGAGGCCCTTGTTCCCCTGAATATGGGAACAAGGTGGTTGACTTTTGGGGTGCCTGAGCCCCTCCTGCCCCCATGGGCTGGCTTGCTGTGTGTTTGGCTAGGGGTTTGTTAGTATGTGGGAGGGAAAAAATATTTATTGCTTTTGGGGTGGTACTTTTTCACGTGGAGGTTCTCATTTTAAGCCTTTACAGCCCCAAATGGACTTGTGTGTATTGGGGGATAGGCGATTTTTGGTTTTGGGTTAAAATCTTACAGCTGCAATGTCATTAGCTTTAGGGCTAGTTCACTCCATAGAAACGAAGTCCAGATGTGTTCCAAATGCTTTTCTGCATGTGTGTTTTTGATGCAGTCCAGTACTTTTTCATCCTTCTTTTTTCAATGTGTTTTCAATTGCCTCATGACCACACAAACCTATATTATATAAAGCTTACAGATAGCATTCTTTACCTTGCCCTGAAAAGAGGCAAGATTGTGTGTGGGGCTGGCAAGAGAGTACATTTGGGTGTCCTTATCGAGTTTGTAACACATGTATTTCTATTTGTATTTCGTTTTTTATGTCTTTGCAAATCATATGTGTTTTCAAGCATTTTTTTTTACTTTGGTTTATTGTATTTTTTTGGGTGGGGTTATTTGCCCTGAAATTTTTTTGATGTTGTCAATGGGTCTCGTTTATAGGTTCTTCACTTTGATTTAATTGTCTGTGCTGCATTATTTAGCAAGATCTATCTCAAGATGGTGTGACTAATGTTTAAATCCTTAATAGATATCTATTTGTGGACGCAGTCCTTTTAACTCCTGTGAATTTCCAATGCAGAATGGTCAGACCTCAACCATATTCTGTTAGTGTCTCAAATTAACATACCGTATATACTCGAGTATAGGCCGACCCGAATATAAGCCGAGGCCCCCAATTTACCCCCAAAAAACTGGAAAACGTATTGACTCGTGTATAAGCCGAGGGTGAGACATGGCTGTCCATCCCTGTGTGTCCGTCCATCCCTGTGTGTGTGTCCGTCCATCCATCCCTGTGTGTGTGTCCATCCATCCATCCATCCATCCATCCCTGTGTGTGTGTCCGTCCATCCATCCCTGTGTGTGTATCCATCCATCCATCCATCCATCCCTGTGTGTGTGTGTGTGTGTGTGTGTGTGTGTATTCATCCATCCATCCATCCCTGTGTGTGTGTGTGTGTGTGTGTGTGTGTGTGTATCCATCCATCCATCCATCCATCCCTGTGTGTGTGTGTGTGTGTGTGTGTGTGTATCCATCCATCCATCCATCCATCCCTGTGTGTGTGTGTGTGTGTGTGTGTGTGTGTGTGTGTGTGTGTGTGTGTGTGTGTGTGTGTGTGTGTGTGTGTGTGTGTGTCCGTGCAGCCTTGTGTGTGTGTCCAGCCTACCTGTGTCCCAAGCCTCCGTCCCGAGCCGCCGTCGTCCCGTGCCTCCTCTGTCCCGTGCCTCCTCTGTCCCGTGCCGACTCCGTCCCGTGCCGATGGATCGCCGCTCCAGGATCGCCGCTCTTCTCGGCGGCCATTCTACAATTCAAAAGCCGCGCCTCCGTCCTCCGCCTGTGATAGGCGGAACACTCAATTTCCCAGCAGCCTGTGTTCCGCCTATCACGGACATCCTCTCATACTCGTTCGTAGTATGAGAATGAACGGATGTCCGTGATAGGCGGAACACTGACTGCTGGGAAATTCAGTGTTCCGCCTATCACAGGCGGAGGCGGAGAAGGAGGCGCGGCTTTTGAATTTTAATGTCCGCCGTCTGTCTGCTCGATACGCTGATCGAGCAGTCAGACAGCGGTGACTCGAGTATAAGCCGAGGGGGCACTTTCAGCCTCAAAAAAGAGGCTGAAAATCTCGGCTTATACTCGAGTATATACGGTACATGTGCTTTTTGCTTTCCTTGCTCTTTTCCAAGTCTTGTTTTGGTGATCAATACAATTTGTAGCAATTTTTTATGTTTTAGGTGTTTTGTTACTTTTCATGCAACAGATTTCCCAGCTACAGCTTAACTAGGCTGATTGGCATGTCAAATTAAAAAAGGTGTGATTTGTCTAAAAGTTACTTTCTTGGTGCCTTTATGGTAGCATATGCATGGATCGTGTGTATGCTGCCATGGATAAGGCACCAGGAAAGGAAAATTACAGTAAGTATCCTCGACAGGACATGTTTTGGGAATTTCTCTTATCTAAAATAGCTGTCCAAAATACCAAGCCATTGACTATGATTTAAAGCACCTGGGTAAGATGAAGGAAAATCTAGAGTGCTAGAGTACAATTTACCTAATGGGGAAACTATTTAGATTGACCTGTGTGTCCCCAAGGAAAGAAATTGGTAGGGTTTTACCCTCACTTCCTGTTTGGCTATGTGACAGGAAGTGAATACATGTGAAGGAGAAAGTGGCAAAATTTGGGAGGTGTCTTCAACCTATCAGGAGTACAGACATCCCCAAAACTGACAAGACTTCTAATCCCTCTGCACTCTATCCCCAAACAAAAATAAGAAAGTATTTCATTTATTTGAACTTTGCAAAGACATATTCCTAAATTCAACTGTGATGCATGTCAATGGCCCATTTAGACCTTGTTTAATAGAAAACACCAGTTGCCTTTCCCTATAAAGATTTGTTAGTCCAGTCCTGGAAATCTGCATCTGCTTTACTATTAATTTACATCCAAATATGGATTCCTGCAGCTAAATGCACCAAATGCATCTAGATGTGCGACCGCTGTCTATGCGAGATGCACGAGTGCTATGTGCGCATAGGTATGTGCTCGTGGTGCATATCTGGTTCCTGGAAGCGGTGGACAGCGCAAAGGAACGACATTACGCCCCTACAGAAAGTTGCTTGGACTGCTGCTAATTTCTTCCCACCACCATGCCCCGCTCACTGTTCTCTGAGGAAGAGATGATCCTTATTTGCAAATTAAGAAAATATTTTTTTTTTAACATGGGGTGGTGTTTGTGTGGGTCCCTAACACACATTCAGACATATTAGGGCCAATTTGAACAGTATCCAATTTACCTACCAGCATATTTTTAGAGTATGAGAGGAAACCCACGTATGCACAGGAAGAACATGCAAACTCCAGGCAGATGGTGTCGCAGGCAGGATTTGAACTAGCATCCCTTGTTGCTGCAAGGTGAAAGTGCTAACCACTACACCACTGCCCAAATATATATCATATAGATCTATAGATCTAGGTTCTTGTGTCCACCAGCAGAGAGAAGTTGGGTAGATGCCACACTCCCAATTCTGGAGACATAATAATGGTCTAGCACAGGGGTCTTCAAACTACGGCCCTCCAGTTGTTTAGGAACTACAATTCTCATCATGCCTAGTCATGTCTGAGAATGTCAGAGTTTTATGATGCCTCATGGGATGTGTAGCTCTGCAACAGCTGGAGGGCCATAGTAAGATTCCTAATCACTCTAGTCTAGCATGTCTTGAAAAAAAGTGGGTTCTCATGTGCCTTGGATAATGCCCAAGAAATATGAATAGGAACCTTCAAGTGGGTCATGGCACATCTGCATTACAAATTTGGCATTTAAGATGGTCATGCACTATACACTATTACTGGCCAATCTCTGTGCAACTCGATATTTCAGAAAAATACAGTATTTATCGGCGTATAACATGCACCCCAAGTTTAGGTGGGAATTTAAAAGAAAAAAAAGAAAAAAACTTTTAGGAGGGATGTTTAAGGAAAAAAACTTACATTTAAATTCCATTGCAGCCTTGTCAATCATTTGCAGCCTTGTCAGTCATTTGCAGTCTTGTCAGCATGTTTGCCATTTAAAAATGGCGCTGCCGAGATACAGAGCGGATGTCCTGTGGATCTTGGCGGCGCTCAGTAGTTCTCTGCTGCTCTCGGCGGCTTCTGGGTATTTTCGGCCGCACTCGGCCGCTCTCGCCTATTTTTGGCCGTTCTAGGCTATTTTCCGAAAGCCGCCGAGAACGGCCGAGTGTGGCCAAGTGTGGCCGAAAATACCCGGAAGCAGCAGAGAAGGGCAGAAAGGGTTAGAAACAGCTGGGGATCGGCGTATAACACGCACCCCCAATTTCCCCCTGATTTTAGGGGGAAAAAAGTGCGTGTTATACACCGATAAATGCGTTAGGTAATAGGAAGACGCACTTGAACAATTCAAATTATAGGAAATCAAACAGGCTCTTGCACTAAATCAATTTTTTTTAAAAGATCTAACTAATTGCAGTGTATGGTCACCTTTAAAGATCAAGATTGGAAAATATAAATGTATTAGGTTTAGAAACGCTTCTCTGTTCTTTGTAATGTATTGAAAGATTTGGGTACAAATAGAAATAGGAATGAGATTAGCATCAAAAGGGTTAATTCACTAAGAACTAGTTATCCTAGCACCAGTTGCAGCTTATATATTTATTATCGCCTGCTTGCGTTGGTTTGCACGTTCAATCAATGACGTTACTTACGCACCAATTAAGGTGTTAACCAGCGCAGCGCAATTCATCTTAGTAAATCACACCCATTGTTTTCCTTTTTCTATTATGGTCATTGCAAAATAAAAGTTTTACACTCTTCTTTTTCTGATAAATATAAAATATTGTATATGAATCTTGCGCATTTTATCCAGCCAGTGGTGGAGCATTGTGTTCTTTCCATACCTTATTATACTGTATTATACTGTATATATTTTACAGCTGGTTGAAAAAAGTCTATTGACTATAGTACCCTCTGAATCCAGCTAGTACAACAAGTATAAAGCAACAGCAACAAACTGTAGTCTTAAATGGCTTCTAATGCTTTGTAAGTGGTAATAGCTCATCTCCCCAAAAAAAAAATTCTGTCATTTGCACCAACCGCAACCAGCATTGTGAAGAACTTGCCCAATCCTCTGTTGTTTAGCTGAACGCCTGCAAGCTGGCCAGTTATCTGTGGTGGAGTACTCTATAAAACAGATGGACAGATGGTGGCGGTTGGTAATTTACTTGAGAGCCTATGACTCTTTTATGTGCTGCTTCTGCTCAAGTATATACTGCTACATTGGTGTTTGACCAATGTGTCTTTAAAAGGGATAAAGGAGTCTGGTTGCCTAAAAGTGTAGGTTGCTTCCTGAGTGCATTCTTGGATTTTTTGTTTGTTCCTAACAGTCCTAACTACTTTTGGAGAACTATGCCTACACTAACTGGTCACCTGACTCTGAGTCCTGTTCTCTGTTACTGTTCTAGTGCATGGCTAATGGATTTCCTGATATTGCCTTTGGCTAAAAGTAGTTATGCTTCCACTCCACCGCTTATTGTTTCAGGTATGCTGTTGGACTAATCCTTAGCTTGATGATCTATTAGTTGACTCTGTGGCACAGTCTGCCTTTGAAAACTTGTTTGGAAACAGTGTCAAAATCCTAAGTGTAGCTAATAATGGTTTCAGTACATAAAACTTCCCCAGAAAATGGTTGCTTATTTCGAAAAGGCAAAGGGTAAGGACTTTTTGAAGCGAAACAAACAGCCAATACACAAGTGAATTTTCTGTTAATTAGTCAAATTTGCAAAGTTTCTAAGAAATGTTTCTTGAAATGTTTTTCTACAAGTTTTTTTGGCCAGCCGTACTTCAATAAGGATTTCATGGTCAACTGTGGACCTTTAATAAATGATGTATGCAATATTGCCTGCAAGTTGTACTAGATTTTAAAGGTACTAGCAGTGGGATTGTAACATGAATCACAGAAATAGCATTTGTGATTGGTATAAAACGGTCTTCTGAAATCCAGGCACTGTACAGACCTTTAGTTGCTCATTTTGAGCAACTCTAATAACTGACATTTGTTTGGATTTGTAGAAAAATGCTGTGAGCATCTTGCAACGTCACTTAAAAAGCATGCTAAAAGGTTTTCATACAAATCTCCAGGAATGTACAGCATGTCATTTTTTTTGTAATAATAGTTCCACGGCCCTAGAAACAGTATCCAAAACTATAAATGGATCAGATTAAAATCCATTTTGACTTTTGTGAAAAAAAAAGTAAAAGATCTGTTAAAGTGTTAATGCTGAGCTATCACAAACCAATGTGTAGAACTTCTAGTTTGCTCAGTAGTTTCAAATACAGTATTCAATATCACACTTTGGTACCACATCTCTTCAAATAAAGTCTTGCAAAGGTCAGTAGGCCTCCCCATAGTGCATAGTGCTCAAACTTTTCCTTCTTTAGTCTATGCTATTGACTGTGCGCTAAAATCATTCATCCATTATGTATGCAAACCAATATGTCAGGCAAATTGCTCTGGCATGAGCTTGCCCTTTGTAAAGCCTGATTCTGGACAGAGAAAATAATAAAAGACTTGGCTTTGCAAGAAAAAGTGGACCAAACAAAATGCCCTTTGGCTATTACTATTGTTTAACACATAACACAATTTTCACCATTTTACATAAAGCATGTTCAATATTTTATTATAGAGGTTGCAAACTCAAGTACTAACCCTCCCCCCCCCCCAAAAAAAAAAAACCCTGCAAGACAAAGGCATAATGAGCTAGTATGCATCGCATACTAGTTCATTATGAAATACTTACCTTAGAACTAAGCTGTCCAAGCGGCGCCTGCACACCTCTGAGGCGGCTGACATTTTACCTGGTGTTTCTTCCGAGTTCTCCAGTGCTGTGATTGGCCAGAGCCGAGATGATGTTACTTCCAAGCATTCGCCCAGGAGCTGCTGTTCGTTCAGAGCGCATGCACCAGTGATGTCACTGGCTGCATATAATGTTAATATATCCTAAACAGTACAGTGTATAGGAGATATTTTCACTACCTATAGGCAAGCCTTATTATAGGCTTACTTATAGGTAAATTTAAGCAGAGGAATTTTACTTCCTCTTTAAGGAAAATTTTTCAAAAACGAATAAAGAAAATTTAAGGAGCTCTAAACAAAATAAAAATAAAAAAATCAAGAAAATTAAGATAAAAAAGGATCAGTTCAACCAAAAGTGTTATTTAATATACAGGTGGAGCTGGTAGACTCCACTTCTGCCTTCATATACATCTGTGATATCCCAACTCCTTGGTATAATTCCCAGCAATGCTTCTGTCTACCTGGACGTTTCAGATGTTTTTGCCAACTTTCATGTTTTCTAGTTTCTCCTGCTTTATACTCCCTATGTGGCAATCAGTGGATAAATGCATGGGTGCCATGGAGATCTGTGCAGAAGTGAAGATTGGCACAGAAGTGATTGGGTGCAGTGACAGTCAGTGAAATGTGAAAGTGCAGTAGTGGTTAGGTGTACAAGTGAAGTGGCACTCAGTGAAGTATGTATGTATATATTCAGTGTTTGCCAGTGGATGTTGTGTAAACTGCATAATGAAATAGAATAAAATCAGGGTTGGGCAGAACAACCCTGTATTGACTGCTGACATGTTTCCATCAACAGAACAGTATCTTTGGTTGTATGGTGATGGCTAAAGCTATTGATGGATAAAGAAGAACAAATGGCCACTGCATTCCCAATAGCACGATGCATAGATCTAAGACATAAAAAAGAAAATCAAGCTTTCCCTTATGATGCACTGAATCCCATGTTCAGTTAACAGGTGCTAAGGCATACACATACAGAATATATAAACTTGTTCAAAGAAACCTGTGATAAAGCAGAGCAATCAATAAATGTCACCTTTTATTGACTGGAAAAAATGAAACAAATAAAGTAACTGATTTCTAGGATCTACTTCTACTTCAGTATAGGCTCCATTGCCCCTGTTTATGCTTCAGCCCCCATAGGCAGGTCAAAGGGATTCTGAATTGTCAGGATTTCACTTCATTTTGTAAAGTAACAGTTATTCATGTAAATCACACACATTTAATGCACCTACTCTATCTTGGGTGAAGAAATATGTAGGGTAAATACAGTCAAAAACATAATCTTGTTTTACAAGTATATAATTAGATATAATATATACATTAGAATCCACCTTTCTAAATTGCATCACCATATCTAGCGCCGCTGTTCACCCTTGTAAATTGCATTACTTGCCTGTGTACACTGAAACTCTCACTTTAAATTATAGCTAAAGGCAAAACTTTTTTTGTATAGACTGGAGAGGGATAATAACATAAAAGTAAGTAAAAAACAGGTTCCTAAGATTGGGACTTTAAACGAACCACAAACAATATTATAGTAAAAATATATATAAATTTATTGAAAATTTAAACAAATCAACGACACAGAAGTGGGAATAAATGCAACAAACACATATATTTGGAAATAAAAATGGAAACAGCTGAGAAGAAAGTTCAAAACCTGTCAGACAGACAGAACAGAATGGCATGGCTGTTTGTGTCTGCCAGGTGGAACAGATGCACCTGGCAAACACAAACAGCCACAACATTCCATCTCAGCTATAAGATCAATAGGGCCTTTCCAGCCAGTCAGGTAGACTCATGTAACAACTTATAACATGTGACAGTTTGGACGTTCGGATCCAAGACACAGATTCTACTCCATACTGACCCGATTCGTGTTCATAGAGAATAAGTACTATATTTTTCCTCTAGAGTCACTGTCAATATATACTACAAACTTTGCAGTGGGACCACTTTTTTGTGATAAGAACATTTGTCGGTTTGTATTGCTATCTGAGTCCCCATTAGGGAGACTCACCCTCTCTATGGTCATGTTTACCATTATCATGATAGTGAAAGTGAAAGAAAATCCCAAATGTTGGGTTGTCCCCAGAAAATGAATAGAGGGGGAATCTTCCAATGGGGACACGAGTTCTAGTGACCTGGGGGTCCCCAAGGAATTCCCTTAACTTTCAGGGATTTCCTTTCACTTCCTGTTTGGCTATAGTACAGGAAGTGAAGGGAAATCTCCGTAATAAGACACAGATAGTGAAAAAAATCTGTCAGGGGTTATAACCCTCCTCTTCTTTATTTAAAATGAAAAAAAAAATGTTTTGCCTACAGTTCTACTTTACTCTAATTTGACTGGAATTAAAGTGATTGTATAGGATTGATTTTGTTAAAAAAAAATAACAAACATGTCATACTTACCTCCACTGTGTAGCTCGTTTTGCACAGAGTGGCCCCGGACCCACTCTTCTGGGGTACCCTGCGGCTCTCGAGGCTCCTCCCCGCATCAGATAACCCCCTAGGGGAAGCGCTTCGCCAAGTTACTTTGCGGGCGTGCTCCCAAGTCCAGCATTCTGTGTCCATAGCCACTAAATGTATCACTCGGCCCTGTCCCCGGCGCCCACATCATTGTATTTGATTGACAGCCAATGGCTATCAATCTATCCAATCAAGAGCCAAGAACCCTGGGCAGAGAGACAGCGCATCCCTGGCGGGTCAAGTTCCAGGGCTCAGGGGAGTAAAATGGGGGGGGGGGGCTGGGTGGCCGGTCACTGCCAGGTGTTTTTTCACCTTAATGCATAAGATGCATTAAGGTGAAAAAACACAAAGGTTTACAACCTCTTTAAGTTTCTTTCTAAGTTTTATAATCCTTCCTGTAATGTTATTGCAGTCTTTTTTTAAGAAATCTCAATTACTGAGATAATTATTCTGCATTCAGTCCTATTAAAAAGCCTCTTTTCCTCTTCTTCCAGTGTTTGGGATCCCTGTGACTAGAGTTGCTTATACAGTATATGGCAATGGACCATAGAAGCATTTCTATCTTACCCACATGAGTTTGTTTTGCTTTCTTTAATTAAAGTGTATGTAAAGGAACTTTTTTCTTTACTTGTTTTTACTAGAGCAAGTGGTTAGGGAATATCCTCCAGTGGAAATACCTGTCTCCATGATAGCTTTTTAAAAAGGGATTTTTTTTTTCTTTGTAGAGATTTTCTCTGATTTCCTGTTGCATTTGTAGCATAGGAAGTGAATGTAAATATCACAAGCTGGACACAGACAGCAAAATATAAACTGATAGGGTTTTACCCTTCTCTAATCTAATGCCGCGCACACACGATCAGACTTTCCGGCAGACTTGGTCCGGCAGATGGGAATCCGTCAGATAATTCGATCGTGTGTGGGCTCCAGCGGACTTTTTTTCCCCTAGAAATAAGACATGTTTAAAATCTGTCCGACGGACTAAAAATCAGGTAAACCGTTCATCTGTGTGCTAGTCCGACGGACCAAATACGACACAAGGGCAGCTATTGGCTACTGGCTATTGAACTTCCTTGTTTAGTCCTATTTAGCCCATCACGTTCAAAACTAACAGACTTTCGAATGGACTTAGTCCGGTCGTGTGTGGCCTAGTCCGTTCATCCATCGGACCTCTGCCGAAAGTCCGGTGGGAAGACCGTCGGACCTAGTCTGTCGAAAAGTCCGGTCGTGTGTACGCGGCATTACAATTCATTTTTTACCAAGCAGCATGCAACAGTACAGCATACTATTTTATAGTTGTATTTTAAAGATTATTAAACCTAACATTAAAAAGTTCAATTTATTATTATATTAACATATAGTTTGCATATGCAATCATGAAAATTATATTTCGTTTTTCATGTACCTCCAACGTATTCTATGGTCAACTTTGACATCTCAAAGCAAAACACAAAAATTTGGCCTCATACCTTAAACACTCTAAACTCAAGGTCATTTATACTAGATCTTAAAGTTTTTAAAAAAATGCTATAATTGAACATAATACCATAGTGAAAGCAAAATATGTTTTCTTAACCTAAAATAACATTAGCATCAGATGGATAAACATCTATGTCTTCACCATTTGTATGCAGCACTGTTCAATATAATTAACCTTTATACATTGTCAAACATTAATGGAAATGCTGTATCTAGGAAATGTGTATCCATTTGTAGAATAAGTGAAGTCTATTATCTCTTACATCAGCTAAATGCAAATACAAGGTACCACAAAAAGGAAATTGCCAGATGCAGTGTTTCACGGTTTTAAAGACCAAATGAAGCAAAAGAAAAAGGCTGGCAGAGGGAAAAGAACTAGTCAGCAATGTTGCTGGTGGTCTCCCTGGGACTGATCTTTTACTTTACTTTGCTATGCATTGTTCTGCACGGGTGACTCTGTGTGCAGCCATTGTGGTAAAGGCAGGGGGTTTTTTTTCCTCATGTCACAGCCTTTAGCTTGAAGAACAATGAGCAGAATTAACCACTTGTCTTCTAGAAGATTTACTCCCCTTCATGACCAGGCCACTTTTTGCAATACGGCACTGTGTTATTTAACTGACAATTTTGAGGTCATGCAATGCTGTACGTAACATTTATGTAATTCTTTCCTCCACAAATAGAGCTTTCTTTTGGTGGTATTTGAGCACACTGCATTTTTATTCTTTAAACAAAAAAATAAAAATGTTGAAAAAAAAAAATATTTTTTACTTTTTTGCTATAAAATATATTCAATAATTTTTTTTAAAAATATGCATTCTGTTTTTGGTAAGAAAATCCCAATCAGAGTATACTCATTGTTTTATGTGAACATTATAGCATCAGAAAATTCTGGTATATGTTTATGGATTTTTTTTACTAGTAATGGCGGTGATCAGCGACTTATAGTGGGACTGCAACATATTGCTGTGGGCAATCGGACATTAACTGACACTTTTGTGAACCAGTGACACAAAAAATATGCACTGTCACTGGACTAGAAACACTGGCTGGGAAGGGGTTAAACATCTAGGGTAATAAAAGGGTTAATTGTGTGCCTAGCCATTGTTTTTGTGTACTGTATTTGCTGCTTTTACTGGGGGAAGAGATGGATTTTAGTTCCTGCTTTGCAGTAACACAAAATCCATCCCTTCTTCCCTGTCAGAACAGAACTCTGCCTTGTTTAAATATGCAGAGCATCGTTCTGAGTCTCTTCCCGATGATTGGTGATTGCCAGCGGACATCAAGTGCCTGGCACCCGTAGATTGACTCCTGTTGTGAATAAGAAAAACTAGGGTAAAAAAGTAGCCTAAAGGTTAGACTTTAAGGGCACAATGAACAGTGGAGGAAATATTTTTTTTATTATTATTTATAATAGTACATGGTACAAAAAAGCAAAAACATTTGAAGAATCAAAAACATATATACAATACATGACAAAAATGAACATGAATAGTATATAGCAGTGAGTCCCTGTGCGTCAACGCGTTTCACTGTCTAGCTTTGTCAGCACACACTCAAGGATTGTTGGAGGAAAACAGATTTCACTATCTTGCAAAGGGGTCCATGAAAGATAGTCTCACACCTAAAACTTCAAGTATTCTCATCTATTAGTATTTTGAGTATTTTGGATATTCATAGAAGGAAGCCAGTGGCTCAGAATGCCATAAGGTAACTTTATTGTCAATATTATCAACCGCAAAACCACAACCACAACCGGAGGAAGAGAATATGGGTGGGGGGGGGGGGGGTTGTGGTATGAATTTGAACACTGAGTCAGAGACCTGAATAGCATAAACATATATTTCAATTTAAATTCAAAGCCAGTTCCATATACATGACCATTAGAGCACCATTTGAGAACATTTGCAGGCATGTTTATGGCATCGCCAAGCATGTTGTTGGAGGAATTGTGAATTTTTCATGTTTAATTTTAATCGTTATTAAAATAGCTGTTCCCTACTGAACAGAATTGGCACATGTCTCTCAGAACAGTGCCCAACTTAAAATGCCCCTCGTTTGACAATTCCTTGCCTATTAGCCTTGACAATGGCCAGAAGTGATTTTTCAGGTTTGACTTCCATTCACTTCAATGGGATTTTAATTAAAATTTGAACAGTAGCAGTTTGGCAAAAGTCATGTGAACTGACCCCAGGTATGTTCTCATATTTTTGACAATAAGGGAACATGTGCAATGGCATATTTGATTTAGGTCTTTACGTTTGGTTACAATTTAGCTAAGAAGATATTTTGTTCACACGGTGCAGTATCTTCATCCACATTTTGGGGAGGCTCAACAATGCCAGCACAAATATAACTTCAGGTGGCATAGTGGTGTAGTGGTTAGCACTCTCACCTAGCAGTAAGAAGGGTTGCTGGTTCAAATCCCAACCACGACGCTACCTGCCTGGAGTTTGCATGTTCTCCCTGTGCCTGCGTGGGCTTCCTCCCGCAATCCAAAGACATGCAGGTAGGCTAATTGGCTTCTGTCTAAAGCTGGCCCTAGTATATGAATGGGGACCTTGGATTGTGGGCTCCCTGAGGGCAGGGACAGATGTGAGTGTGCAATGTACAAGGATAGGGACAATTGTAGACACTCACTCAGGTTGTACTGGATGGACTGGTGTCTTTATTCAACCTTAGAAACTATGAAATATAAACATGTTTCAAATGTGGCCAGAATGGACACATTTCACACTGCCCTTTAGTCATAAATCCTGGTACATAATCAAACTGCCCAAGGTTGCCTCAATTTCTGACTTGCGTGAACTTCGCTCATTCCTAATAATTTTGTTTTAATATCTTAAGCAAGAATCGTTATTAATATACCAGTTAGCTGAGGTCCAAATCCGTATTCCAAACATATGTGGCCAGAAGTAAAGGATATAGGAAATCTGGAAACCATGCTGTATTTGAATTTGCCCTTACTGTTGACAGTTATGACACTCTGAAGGGTAGCAACACACACATTTTCACTCTTGTTCTTCCACAAGTATATGATAATAACAAAAATGTGAATCCAATATGCAGTAATTTTTTGTGAAAGCACTTGGTTTGTTATATAACCCGCTTGGTTACAAAAAAAAGTGTTAGCAGAGATCTTCTTTGGGTTAAAACACTCATAGCAGTACCGGTAGCACCTTTGAAGCTAAACAATTAGTTTCCTTGGCTGTAACAAAATACTGTCCTTTCCATTTCAGAAAATAAACATAAAGCATAGGTGATTTCCACCTGCGTTCTAAGCTTTGAGATATTGTTTGGAACAATGGTGAATCCTTGTACTGGAATCATAGCAGCATTTTTCACACCCAACAAACTTGCAAAGGATTATGCTCTCTTTATCTCTACCACTGACTGATTGCCATTTTTTTTATCAAGGTACACAAAAACATCCTACTATTCTATTCATTAGGAGTCACAGCTTGAAAACCTCTCTTTCAGCTGACGATACTACATCATTCATTGTGAAAGACAATGGTCTGATGATTTTATTTACCGTGCTCTCAAGTTCCCTGATAAAGAGTCATTTGGTTTTTGCTATACTGTATCTTTTAAAATTACAAGTATCCATCAATAGATCCATTGTCTTTGCTTCCCTAGAAATATCAATTGAAGATAACTTTGGTATACATTTTATTATAAAAACGTATATAAACTTTACTGTACAGATAGAAAATATTGTAATGTCAAATTAAAGCACGTTGGGGGGGTTATTTACAAAAGGCAAATCCACTTTGCACTGCAAGTGCACTTGGAAGTGCAGTCGCTCTAAATCTAAGGGGTAGATCTGAAATGTGGGGAAGCTCTGCTGATTTTATCATCCAATCATGTGCAAGCTAAAATGCTGTTTTTTATTTTTCTTGCATGTCCCCCTCGGCTCTACAGCGACTGCACTTCCAAGTGCACTTGCAGTGCAAAGTGGATTTTTCTTTAGTAATTAACCCCCTCCACCTCCCATAGATACCTTTGCAGTTCTTTCCTGCTGCTCTGTTTTTGCCCTTTGGTAAAATCCTTTTCTTTTGGGTGTTTGGGATCATGTTATCCTCCCTCTTCCCCCATAATGTAGTTTATAGCAGTTAATCACTGCTTAGCATGGTCATACAGGGCAGGGGAAAAGTCATTATTGCTTTTTAAATTTAGACTGAAGAAAGATGGGTTATCAAAGAGAACACGTAACTTCCCTCAAAGCTGATCTAAAGTCAAATATTGACTTTAAGCCTGGCACTTAATGCTGATTCCCCTGATTTATAAGCCAGTTAAAGTACCGTACCTAAATACTGTACATACTTTATCATCTAGGTGGGAGCCCTTTACTGCTACTGGTGGCTGTCTTCACTTCCTCTTCTGCATTTTGCTATGGGAATGTGTGTAAGAAAATATGCTAATTTATTGTCGGAATGGAAATGTGTGAAGATATCTGCTGGCTGGGAAAAATCTTAAACAGGTTGGGATGTCAAACCTGTTAAATTGGTTTGTTAATCTCTATGCGTGTGTGTGTGTGTGTGTGTGTGTGTGTGTATTGTATTTTTTTATATATTAATAACATCATGGGGTTCAATATTAAATGGATTCACCCAGGTTTTAGACATTTTTAAACTGGATTCAATTACAAAATCAAAATTTTTATTCACATTTCTGCTTTTATATTTTGGTATCCTAAATATCACAAGTAATTACTATACTACTATACAAGGCCGCACTTAGATTAAATGAACCGGTTGCTGCCGCCCTTAAATCTACAACCCCCTAGAGGACTGAAGATGTAAAAATGATATAAGAAAGTAGGGTGAATGGCACTACCTTAATAGTGCTTATAATCTATTTATTTTTTCTGGACTTCCTATATATAAAACTTTTTTGCGTTGGTTTGCACTTTTTTTGCACTTAAAGTTTTTTGCACTTTAACTTTACAGCTTTTTTTGTATTTATTTATATTATTTATATAACTGCTATATGGACATTTGGTTTTCTCATAAATAGATATATATTTTGTAACGGAGTTGGAGTCGCAGAAATTATTATTATTTCACATTAATATTTACTGTCTATGGAGTAATCTTGGCAGTGTATTATGTTCACAGGCACAATTGTATGATATTAACATATATGCATAGCATGGTACCTGTTGGGTGCATTATCTGTTCAACATAGGGACTTAATCCTGCCATTACAAGTGGAATACCTAAGGTTGACCCATTAGCCTACTCTTACTGTGCATATTGCATATATGGTTTTTAGATTTTGGGACACTACACAGGTTTAGTATATATCATTATATGAGTTGTTGTCTGCACTTAGGGGTGTGCTGTTTAAGTCTGTGCACTTCTGTAGCATATTAACCCAATTTTTTTGGTAATATAATTTAAGTAAGGGATCTTGATGTACGCCCTCTGAATTTTGTGGGATCCATCAGTGACTAAATACTCCCAATCCTTTCAAAGGAGTTGTCCAGGCACATTAAACTGTAATAGAAATAATTAAAAATGGCCACAATCAGCAATATAGTGAGTTAGGAATGCATTGAGGAAAGGGGGGGGGGGGAGGAGGGGGGAGAAAAAGGGAGAGGGGGGAAGGGGGGGGAAGGGAGGAGGGGAGGGGGAAGGGGCAGCGTAATATGCCTATATATATAGGCGCGCCCCAGCAGGTTGGTGTAAGTGCCAGTTTAAACAGTAATGGTAAAAAAAGGTTTTTTATAGAGTTGATAAAAATGTGTTCTCCCGTGTTCGTCCCCAAGGGTGGTTTACCCAGCTGATAGCTGGGCACCACCCTAGCTGTGCGACCATTGTGGGGTCTCTGACCGGTAAGCCTCATTTCTCTATGTGTCAATGCATGTTAAAAAACTCCCTGTAATAAATATATGATTCATATGTTGTCATTATAATTTCTTTTTTTCTTTTCTTAACTGGAAATTATTATCTACCCAAAATAGACATGTTCCAAATATCTCCTGAAGAAGCGACTACTGTTCGCGAAACTAGTTGAGAGCAATTGACAATGTCATTGATTTTTGGGCATCAATTTCCATTGTGAAGCATTAGTCTCTCCTGTACAACAAAGATTGGAGACGCCTCTGTATCATGGTTGTATACCTACATGAATGTGATAAAGCATTTTTTTAGGCTCTGTAACTTTTAATCTATTTTTTTCTGCATTATATAATTTTGTTTAATTTTCTATGTAATAAAAATTTAAATCTTAATGTCTTTTGTGGTATCGAGATAGTCCTTCAAATATTGGGGCACGGCACATTTAAAAAGTTTTTTTTGGGGGGTTTTCTGTGCGCATGCCTCCCTTTTCTGAATCAGTGGATACTGGCGGTCATCCATTGGCTGGCACCCACTCATTGGGTTCTGCTGTGACTAATCATAGCAGGAGCAGCGTGCTATGCGCCCTCTACCCCGAAGTGCAGAATCACATATATATACATGATTCTGAACAGAGCGGCCACCCTGTAGCAGTAAAGCTGTTATAGAGTGGTTGGCAACTGGTAACCAACTTGACCTCCAGAAGATCTATCCCCTTCATGACCAGGCCTTTTTTTGTGATACGGCACTGTTTTACTTTAACCACTTGCTTACTGGGCACTTAAACCCCCCTCCTGCCCAGACCAATTTTCAACATTTAGCACTGTCACTCTTTGAACGACAATTGCGCGGTCATACAACACTGTACCCAAATTCGATTTTATAATTTTTTTCCCCACAAATAGAGCTTTCTTTTGGTGGTGTTTGATCACCTTTTTTTTTGTTAAAAAAATAAAAAAAGACCAAAAATGAAAAAAAAATACAAAACTGTTTTATATTTTGTTATTAAATTTTGCAAACAGGTAATTTTTCTCCTTCATTGATGTACGCTGATGAGGCTGCACTGATGGGCACCGATAGGCGGCACTGGTGGGCACTTATAGGTGGCATTGGTGGGCACTGATGGGTGGCATTGATGGGTGGCACTGATGGGTGGTACTGAAGGGCATTGATAGGTGGCACTGAAGGGCACTAATAGGTGTCGCTGATATGGGGTACTGATAGCTGGCACTGATGGGCACTGATAGGTGGCAGTGATGGGCACTGATGAGTGGCAGTGATGGGCACTGATTGGCACTGGTAGGTGACACTAGCAGCACTGCTAGGTGGCACTGATTGGCACCACTGGTGGGGATTGATAGGTGGAACTCATGGGCATTGATAGGTGGCACTGATTGCTGGCACTGTTATGCACTGTTAGGCACTGATTCGTGGCACTGTTATTCACTGTGGGCACTGGCAGGTGGTACTGGCAGGTGGCACTGGTGGGCACAGATGAGATGGCTGTGCACCTTCCTCTTTGGGACTGATGTCCCTTGCACAGAAGCTGGTGATTGGTCTTCTGTTTACATCACGTGATCAGATGTCATTTGCTGACAGCTGATCACATGGTAAGGGGTCGGGGACCCAGTGATCACAGGGTTCGCGCGGGGAGCATGCAAAGGGGAGGCCATCTATTGATGGCCTCCTGGCAAAGTAGGTCTGCGCTGTAGCCGTCATTTAGCTATAGCGTGGATCTGAAGGGGTTAACTGACACTTGCAGGGTCGTGTGACACTGTACCCAAAAGAAAAAGTTGGCCCTTTTTTCCCATAAATAGAGCTTTCTTTTGGTATTTGATCACCTCTATGGTTTTTATTTTTTGTGCTATAAACAAAAAAAGCTGACAATTTTGAATAAAAAATAAACAATATTCAATACATAATTAACATTTTTTAATTTATTCATTAATTTAGGCCAATATGTATTCTGCTACACATTTTTGTTTAAAAAAATCACAATAAGTGTATATTGATTGGTTTGCGCAAGTTAGAACATCTACAAACTATGGGATATTTTAAATTATTTATTATAACTTTTTTTTTTTACTACCCTGTTTCCCCTAAAATAAGACCTAGTGTGATTGTCGGTGATAGCTGCAATAAAAGCCCTACCCCCCAAATAAGCCCTAGTTAAAGTCCTTGTAGGTCTTCTTTTCAGGGTAGGGCTTATTTTTGAGGAAACAGAGTAGGGCTTATTTGGGTGGTAGGGCTTATATTGCAGCCAACACCGACAATCACGCTAGGTCTTATTTTAGGGGAAACAGGGTAGTAATGGCAGCAATCAGTGACTTATATCAGAACTACAATATTGTGGCAAACAAATTGGACACCTAACTGACACTTTTGACACTTTGTGGGGACCAGGAACACTCATACAGTGCTAAAAAATATGCACTGTCACTGTACTAATGACACTGGCTGGGAAGGGGATAACATCCAGGGTGATTAAAGGGTTAGCCGCGTGCCTAGCCTGTGCTTACTCACTGTGTGGGGGTGCTTTGACTAGGGGAAGGCAAAGATCCTTGCTTTTCAGGAACACAGGATCAATACCTTCCCTTCTGACATACTGGCAATCTGCCTTGTTTACATAGGCAGATTGCCATTCTGCCTTTGTACTGTGTAATGAGCAGGTGCCTGTGAACACTGAGTCCACCGTACCCGCTGCTGGGCCTCTGCTGTGTCTGATCACAGCAGGAGCGGGTCACTAAGCGGGCCTGGCGGTGTGCATGCCCCAAGCCCAAGTGTGCCAGATCACAAACTAGCTATGTAATCTGGCACAGAGTGGCCACCGTAAATGTCACAGTAAATGTATGGTGGGTGGTCCGCAAGTTGTTAAGCAAGCTGCTAGCAGACTTTCAAGAAGTTCTGAAGCCTGTGTGAAACCGGCTTTAGTTCACTTTTTTATTTTTATACTAAGCTGTGAAAATATAAAAAAAAATTTAAGTAATTTTTATTTGTATAAAAAGACAAAAAACAAATATACATCTATACAACAATCACTTACCCGTACCCACCCCACCAATATTTATCAAACACCCCCCTAAATTTACATAATACACTTCAGTTTATATCAAGATTGGTATACATATTTCCAGGCAGCAAAAGAAAAACACAAGAACAAAATCTTGATATCCGCAGGAGTGGGGGCCACTTTAACCGTAAAGGGGTTGTAAAGCTTTGTTTTTTATTTTCTAAATAGGTTCCTTTAAGCTAGTGCATTGTTGGTTCACTTACCTTTTCTTTCGATTTCCCTTCTAAATGTTTTTTTTCTTTGTCTGAATTTCTCACTTCCTGTTTCTCCTCAGTAAACTTCACACCATCATCCAAGCGGTGTTTAGTCAGCCAGAACAGCTTACTGAACAGCTTACTGAGGAGGAACAGGAAGTGAGAAATTCAAACAAAGAAAACAAAGAAAAAAAAAAGGGAAATCGAAGGAAAAGGTAAGTGAACCAACAATGCACTAGCTTAAAGCGGGAGTCCGCCGTTTTTTTTTTTAAAGCCAGCAGCTACAAATACTGCAGCTGCTGACTTTTAAAATAATGACACTTAGGGCCGGTTCACACAGCGGGCGATGCGAGGCGACACGACTCGCCTCGCCTCGCTCCCGCAAGTCGCCCCCGTTCTGTACAATGGAACCGTTCTGAGAGGAGCGACTCGAGTCGCTCCGACTCAGAAAAAAGGTTCCTGTACTACTTCTGGGCGACTTCGGGGGCGACTTGCATTGACTTCTATACAGAAGTCATCTGCAAGTCGCCGCTGAGGTCGCCGCAGGCCGTGGCGAGGCAAGTCGGAGACGCCTCGCCGCGCCTGCAGTGTGAACCGGCCCTTACCCGCCCAGCGCGCCCGCGATGTCGGCACCCGAAGCCGATCTCTCGATCGTCTCTCGGGTGCTGCCGCCGTCATCTTGGGTATGGGAATCAGGAAGTGGAGCCTTTCGGCTTCATTTCCCAGTTCCCTACTGCGCATGCGCGAGTCGCGCTGCGCAAAAAGGATGGTCCCCGCTGTCTCTGGGATCCGTGTGTTTCCCAGCAGGCAGCGGGGGACCTTCGGAAAGGGGTGTAGATTCTGCGGAAAGGGGCGTACCTTCTGCAGAATCTACGCCGGAAGTGGGTGCAGATACCTGTACTGTACAGGTACCTGCACCCCCCTCCCCCCTGAAAGGTGCCAATTGTGGCGCCGGAGGGGGGGAGGGTTCCAATGAGCGGAAGGTCCACTTTAGGGTGGACCTCCACTTTAAAGGAACCTATTTAGAAAATAAAAAACAAACTTTTACAACCCCTTTAACTCTGCAACACTTTCCCTTATCCTCACATCCAACAGTCCTATATTTTCTTAAACATTTTGGCATTTCCCTTTTATTATAGACAAATCTTTCCATTCTTGTTTTATTGAATGTATACTTTACATACAAAAATATGTTTAAAAACAAAACATGTTCACAAGCCTCCTAGTGCCATTTAGCAATACAGATGAAGTATATTACTGCAGCATTATATATTTTTGCACAGAGGCATAAATAGAAATCACAAGGCAATATAACAAAGTTTTCATTAGGAACCCCGCCAGGACAGGTGACCTATAATGCATTCCTATTGAAAAAAGGGGACGCATTATGCGTTCACTTTCTTGAGATTGTGGACTCCCCATAATCCCCCCCCCCTCTGTCAGCTATTACAGATGAGTGCAGCTAGCTGAACAGTTAAGATTAGTTTAGCTGGGTGAGGTCCCTTTAAGAAGGTGAAAACAGGTGTTTAGGGAAGGGCCAGTCAGGTTTAAGGGAATGTGCTGGAAGCTTTCCTGAGGTCATAAAAGGTTAACAGGTGAAGGGGTATTCCTCTTTGACTGTGGACCACCAAGAAGATTGGAGCTCTCCTCATAATGGAATCCTTATTGCGGCAGTTCCTGGAGAAGGCAGGCAGTGCAGGAGGAGAGGAATGGCTTCGCCGCTGTTTAGAGTCAGACTCAGCCGTACAGCTGGAAGAAGATGGAGGCGGAGACTTGGCGGTGGGCGGCGAGCAGGCTGGTCTTAATGGCGAAGGGAGGAGAGAGAAAGAGCCACCCATTCGCGAGGAGAGCGGACCTCACCAACGGTCAGAAGATTCGGTCGGTGTGTCAAGGGGCCGTCGCGGCTCGAAGAAACGGCTAACTTACTCCCAGTCACCAACAGACAAAGGCGGTCGGCGGAGTCAAGTACAGCAGCCAGCAGCAGAACCCACGGGGAGAACGCCAGTGCAGCACCTCGCAAGGCAGCTTGCAGCTGAAATAACACAGCAGGGCACTCGGCGAGCTGAGGTGCCTCAGCAGTCCCAGGTTGGGTATTCCTTGCAACCCCCAGACCCAGCAGCACTTCTGGAGGTGGAAAGTCAGCATGATGCGGGACAGCCTTCAGCAGCTGGTGAGTTAAATCAACTGCATATTCTGAATGGGTTAGTAGGATCTTTGTCTTCTCTGGTTCAATCTCTTTTTCAGGTGTCTGTGCCTCCCTCTTCTGCTGTGGCACCGCTGCCTGTTAACCCCTCTGTTGCTGTGCTATCTCCTGCTCCTACTAATTTCACAGTTCACAATGGGAATATCAATAGGGGATTGCAGGATGACATTACAGGTCCTGAATCATTACACACAGCTGCACCTTCTAATGCACTGGATGTACCTGAAACATGCATGAAAGGGGTTATGCCATGTGAGATGTCACCATTAGGATGTCATTTAAATGTATCAGTAAAAGATAAAATATGGAAGGGGGATATATAGACATACTTTCGCTCCTCCCTTCCTACAAGGAATTTATGATTAGATCAGATAAGAAAGGGGAAGAGAGAGGTGAGGAAAATAGGCGTAGGCTGGTCCCCAGGTCTTTACTTTCAAAGTATTTATTTGAGTTTCAAAAATATACAATCAAATAAGAAGTACAAACAATATCTCAAGATAGACATCAAAGACTGACCAGCCTTCAGTGAGACAAATATTTTTGAAAGTGAAACAAGCCCTGGACCTCTGGGGGCCTTAGATCAACATAAATGAGAAAAAGAACAAAACATAAAAAGAACATGCTGTATGGCTACAGGAGTCCCTGGCGACAAAATGGTGAGGAGGACCAGAGCCCCCAGGGGTCCAACCCAGCACCCCTTACGGGAACTTGCTGTGCTAGGCAAGCTCAACCTAGGTCCCCCACGTCCTCCCGCTCCCAATATGAAACCAGAAAGGTCCCAGGGACCTGTGAGTCTATGAAACAGGAGTGAGACCTACAGAGGAAAGGCCATTAGATTTTCGAAACCAGTCAGTAAAAAATTACCGTTATCCTCTGAATCAATCATGAGGCTAAGATGCTAAGAAACTGATAGAAGTCAAAGAAAGGGGAAAAGTGGGGTGAAGAGACACAATAGAGAGTAGAAAGAACAGCTAAGGGAAACCAGAAGGATCTAAGAAACACCAGATGGGCTAATAACACTGAAGATTCGCACAGTATACCTAACTGTAAGGGGTGTTCATCTAGTAGAGGGGATAAAGCGAAGGGAAGGGAGAGAAAAAAGGGGGGAGCCAGTCGAACCGACGCCGGGGCCCGAGTGCCCAACAAGCCAAAGTATGCTATATGCCAGTGATGAGGGAAATGCCGACATGCTGGGCCCAAGGTTCCCAAATGAATTCAAATTTGTCTTTGTAGTCTAATAAAATGCTAGTCATTTTCTCCTGGGTCATAATCCAAGATATCTTATGTTTGACTGCTCGTAGGGAGACTCTGGGCTGTTTCCAAGATTTGGCTATGGTGATCTTGGCTCCCAGCAACATAAAGTGAATCAAAATGTTAGTATACTTGCTATTTTGTGGGATGGGGCCATTCAGGAGGGCCACAGAAGGGGTTCTGGGGATCTGAATATTTGTCACCTGATGGATCAGGTTGAACATCTTCCGCCAGAATGGTCTGAGTTTGATGCATTCCCACCAAGTGTGGACCATCGTTCCTGCCATGTCACATCCTCTAAAGCATAAGGGATTGGTCGAGGCAAACATCTGGGCCAATTTAATCGGGGTCAAATACCATCTAGTCATCACTTTAATGCTAGCCTCGATCAGAGAAACATTCTTAATTCCTTTATAGGCTCTGGAGTAGGTGGAGAACCAGGACTCCGGTTCCCATTGAATGAGAAGATCCTTTTCCCAGGCCAGCATGAAGGGTGTTTTACTGCTATTCTGGGCAAGAGCTTGGTATATAACCCGAGATCCCCCCTCTCTGATCAGTGGCTTGACCACACCACACTTCATAATCGGTAAAGCGCGGAGGTCCCGGTTTCTCCTTCCAGATCCCATGAAGGTAATGTTGAATCTGAGAAAATCTAAATAGTTCCGTATTTGGGAGTTCTAGCTTCTTTTTGCAAAATTGCAGGGAGATAGGGCCTGAGGGTGTGAAGAAATTACCGATTCGGTACAGCCCCTTGTCCAACCACCACTTGAAGGACTTAATATCCGTCCCTGGTGGGAAGTCCCGATTATTAAAAATATGATTATCCCAGAGGGAGAGGGATTGTGAGAGGGTGGGCGAGAGAATGGGGGGCCTCTCTTTGGCGGGGACCCAGAGCAGGAAATCTAAGGTATATGATGGGGCGGCCTGTCGCTCTATTTGCAACCACTCCGGTTTTTCCAGTCTGGAATATACAGTAGACAATTGAGCAAGTCTGGCCGCTTGGAAATACCAAAGCAGACGCGGGACTCCCATCCCCCCTTGTTTTCGAAGCCTAAAGAGCGTGTTACAGGGTCCCCAGGTCTTTTAACAATTGGCTACAGGCCTTCTGTATCTATGCGGGCATACTAGCGGAGAAGCACCCAGAGCTGTGTGGGGGTCTTTTCCAACACTTGGACCATATATTAAAGGCTTATAGGAGCTTTGGCGGCCTGGGATGGATTTACTATGATGAGTCTTTTCGCCAGAAACTGTCCATACACCCAGCATTAAAATGGGGAATGAAGGATGTTGGTTTGTGGCTCAATTTGATACTCCCTCAGAAGTCGGTGTCACCCAGGCCAGCTGCATTTACCGCTGCAAATCCGGCTTTTAGAAAAGGCAGTTGTTTTGCTTTCAATGAAAGTCAGTGTCGTTGGAATTTGGCTTGTAAATACAGACATGAATGTTCAATTTGCGCAGGTACACACCCAGCAGCGAAATGTTTTAAAAAGAATGTGAATGTCAGTCTTGGTCCAGCGCAGAGGGATATTTTTCCAAAAAGCCTGCACTCCAGTGAGGCTGGAAAAAATGCGCCCATGGCTGGACAGCTACCCAGACAAGGAGAGGGCACGTTTCCTCATTGAAGGTTTTTCTAAAGGCTTTCCTTTACCTTCTTTTTCAGGGGTTGGCTGTATATTAGTGGGGAATTTAAAGTCAGTAGACTTGTACCCTCAGATAGTTAGGGATAAGTTGTGTAAGGAATTGGCAGAAGGGCGTATAGAAGGGCCCTTTGAGCATCCGCCATTCCCTAATGTTCGGATATCCCCATTGGGAGTAGTTCCTAAGCGTGAGCCTAATGCTTTCCGCATTATCCATCATCTGTCGTTCCCAAAAGGAGATTCATTGAATGATGATATTGATGAAAACTTATGCTCCGTTTCCTATGCGACATTTGAGGATGCAATCAATATAATTAAGAGGTGCGGCACTGGGGCTTTGTTGGCAAAGGCCGATATAAAATCAGCTTTTCGTCTCCTGCCTATTTCCCCGGAGGCTTTCAATTCCCTAGGGTTTTTCTTTGAGAAACAATATTTTTTTGACAAGTGTCTCCCTATGGGGTGTTCACTGTCTTGCGCCTATTTTGAGGTTTTTTCCACATTTCTACATTGGGTTTTGGGTGTGAGATTTGGTTCGGATAGTGTTATACACTATTTGGATGATTTTTTGCTTGTAGGACCATCAGACTATTTGCATTGTGCTGAATTGTTGGAGTTATTTAAAGCTATTGCATGGGAATTTGGTGTTCCACTGGCTGAGGAAAAGACATGCTTGCCTGGTACGGTATTAGAGTTTTTAGGCATTGATAATGATACATGTATGATGGAGTTTCGTTTACCCGAGGCGAAACGTAGCAAATTGAAAGGTCTGATTACCAAAGCTCTGCAAAAGAAGAAAATCAAGTTGAGGGACATGCAGTCTCTCCTTGGTATTCTGGCTTTTGCCTGCAGAATTATGCCAGTGGGCAGAATTTTTTCACGACGCCTTTCCCTGGCTATTTCAGGTATAAAATCCCCTATGGATCACATTTGCATGACTGTCTCGATTAAGGAGGATTTATTGGTGTGGTTTAGGTTTCTAGAGGGTTATAATGGCCGGTCTTTCTTTCAGTCTAATTTTATTTTTGCCCCAGATTTCCGACTGTTCACGGATGCAGCGGGCGCGAAAGGATTCGGTGCTATCTGGCAGAATCATTGGTGCTGTGCGAGCTGGCCTGAGTCATGGGCGCAGCAGGGCGTTACTAAGAATGTGGTTTTGTTGGAATTGTTTCCAATCTTGGTGGCTCTGGAACTGTGGGGTTCAAATTTTTTGAATAAGCGTTTCCAAGTGGAGATAGATAATAAAGGAGTACTGTATGCAGTGAACTGTTTATCATCTAGTTCTGAATTAGTGATTAAAGTTCTTCAGCAGGTGGTTTTCAGGTGCCTTAAATTCAACATTTGGCTGAAGGCTAAGTATACTCCGGGGATTTTAAATAACATAGCCGATTCTTTATCTCGTTTTCAGATGGACCGTTTTCGGTTGTTGCACCCAGAAGTGGACAGAGATGGCATTCCATGCCCAGACTATCTGTGGGAAGTGGTATGAAGGAAGTATCTGAAGCCATTCAGAGGTCTTTAGCGCCCAAGATGTGGGCCGATTACTCAGCAGCCTGGAGAAGTTGGCTGTCCTTTGCCAGTGTGGGAGTTTTTTGTGTTTAAAAACCATCCGAAGACAGGTTTTTAGCCTTCATGGATAGTTTAATGCAGCAAAGCTACTCATATAGTTATATAACGAAAGCTTTGGCTGGTATCTCCTTTTTCTTTAAGCTGAGGGGTCTGCAACCTTGTTCTTCTTATTTTTCTTTGAAACAGGCACTAAAGGGTTACAGGAGGTCAACAGTCTTGGCGGATGATAGAAGACCGATCTCCCTCGACATCCTTGGTGGCCTTTGTAGGATGACTGAAGTCATATGTTTCTCGGCTTATGAGGTTTTACTGTTCAAGACAGCATTTACACTGGCCTTTTTCGGAGCATTCCGCATTTCGGAATTGGTGCCTGCAAATAGACTGGGTGTTTCAGGTATTAGGAATGAACGGGTGGTGGTGGATAGCTATGGGGTACACATTTGGTTGCAATATTCCAAGACGGATCAATGTGGCAAGGGCAAGTGGGTCCATTTGCAGGAATTCGGGGATATATTAGTGTGCCCAGTAGCAGCTGTTAAACAATTCTTGGCTATTAGACCACCGGGAATGGGGCATTTCCTGATTCAAGCAGATTTGAGGCCTCTGACAAAATATCAATTTGATGCAGTACTCAAAAAATGTTTAGAACGGCTGGGTTTGAGTGATTTCAAATTCTCATCACACTCATTTAGGATAGGTGCAGCTTCTGAAGCGGCCCGGTCAGGGTTCCCGGATGCGGACATTAAAGAAATGGGGAGGTGGAATTCCCAATGTTTTCGGTTATATGTACGTCCTAATCTCTTTGTTTAATTTCCAGGTGCACAACACACGGTGTGGATATTGGGACATTCGTTTATATACTGGGCGCAAAAAAGAGCGTCTCAACACAGTTATTCAACGAATCTGTCATTACAACCAGAATCTTTTCACTTACTTTGGAAGGGCATTAGAGGACTTCAGTGGTATCAACTCTATTTTCAGTTAAACAGGTTATGTCAAATATGGCCCTCACCCTCTATATTGGTAATACATTTAGGCGGTAATGATTTGGGGAACCTTAGAACTTTAGATTTGATTTTTATGATCAAGAGGGACCTCCTTCGTTTTAGCACTATTTTCCCGGGCACAATTTTAGTCTTCTCAGAGATAGTCCCTCGTCTTTCCTGGCTCTCCTCTGACCTGAGGAGGGTTATGGAAAAGATGAGGAAAAGAGTTAATAGGGCAATGGAGAAATTCATGCCCAAGCTTGGGGGTCTATCTTATCGGCATGTAGACTTAGAAGGTGGCTATCCGGGACTGTATAGACTTGATGGGGTGCACTTATCAGAGGTGGGTTTAGATATATTCAATTTAGGCCTGCAATATAACATAGAGGAGGCCGTGGCCGCAGCAGGTGGGGTGGGCCGTCCTTGAGGTCAAGGCCGGCTTGTGGGGACTGTTATTTATATTTAAATTGTGCTACTGCTCGAGTTCTAAAAACTGAGCAGATAGAATTCGGTTTGGTTGAATTTACGGTTACGTGATTTAATAAATGGTGATGATAAATACACTGTTGAAAACCAATAAAGGTGCCGTGGCCAAGTTTTGCCAAAATTAAATAATGGTCTCGTGGTCTTATTTTAGTTAAGGTATTATAGGTAGGTCTGGGGAGAGGTGGGTCCTACAATCTCATGATACTCTCTTAATGCTGGAAGTCAGATGTACGTTATGCAAAAAAGCAGAAACATCATTTTTCATAGAGCATTACATTTAACCATCTATAGGGCATTTGATTCTGTTTGTGTTGCTGCATTGCATGCATCCCATTGGCTTAAAATTACTGAGTGAAAACTTTATACTTAAATGTACTGAAGAAAGGCAATAATTGAGTTTAGTAATAATCTTCAAGACATTGAGCTACACTCATTCATACTAGAAAAATAATACTGCCTAATAAACTAGCTAACTTGGTAAATTCGGCTTAAATTGCTCATAACAGTGGAACCGTTCTATATTGTCTGCATTACATGTTCCTTAAAACGTTTTGTTGACTCATTGAATAGAGAACATTGCTTTTTGTGCATTTTATGTGAAAATCAATGGAGGATAATGTATCAGCTGCACTATGAACTGAAGAAGCAGTTTGCTTTTTAAGGCTGCAGATTAAATTTCAAAGTCAAAACAAAGAATAGAGTGGCACATACATTATATTGTATTATTTCCTGTTTTTATCCCGAACTGCTGCAAGGCTTTTGCAATGTTAGAAAATGACAGAGAAACCCAGGTACAATGGCTTCACTTGAAACATATGGTAGCCTATGAAACAATGAATTCTTCATAACTGAATGAGAAATGTAGATGTGAGTTATTTATAGCGTTGAATACAAAAAAAAAACAAGCATGCAACCCTGAAGGAAGTGAAAAAGAATCCTAGGGTACCATTAAAAGACCTGTAGAGATCTCTCAAAAAGCCCAACGTTTTTATTTTTGTGTCCACTATAAGAAAAATGGGGAATGCAAATAATTATTGCGCCTTCCCTATGTGATAAAACTAAAACCTAATAATAAAGCAGCTACGCGGAATGTGACAAAAATTCCAAACGGTGATAGTGATGAGTATGTAGCGCTAAGCCATCCACACTATGATAGAAAAAAATCACAAACTTGTGAGTGCAGTTAATCAAACAAGCTATTAGTGAAAAAAAGTCCACATATAAATTGGTGAAACATAAAGTGTCCATCAACAAGTGAATACTAAGCGGGATGTCACATAGCCATAAGGATCATCAAACTGTAGACGTCTTCAAAGTGAATCACAAGGTTAATACATGCTTACCAGAGATATTGGACTCGACTATTATGGACATACATGTTTTTAGCGCAACGCTGTATTTTTATATTCTGTTTGGACTTTGTTTGTTTGAGTGTTAGCTGCTTTTTTCACAATTTTTTTGGTTTAGCGCAGTAATTTCCAACCCAATTCTTCATAAGATATGGCTGACACCTATAGCAAGAGCATTATACAACTTTAGTCAGAGCTGCGAAATTTGATGTTATCTTCAGATGCCCCTTATCTGCCTAGACAAGTTTTTGGTAAAGCTGAACTATTCCTTTAACCGATTCAATACTGGCCACTTTTACCCCCTGCCTGCCTAGGCCAATTTTCATCTTTCAGTGCTTTGAAACTTTGAATGACAATTTCGTAGTCATGCAACGCTGTACCAAAATTACTTTTTTAACTTTTTTCCACACAAATAGAGCTTTCTTTTGGTGGTATTTAATAACTGCTGGGTTTTTATTTTTTGCTAAAAAAAAAAGACTGAAAATTTGAAAAGATAAAGGTTTTCCTTAATTTCTGTCAGAAAATTATGTAAATAAGTATTTTTTCCCCTTCACTGATGTGCGCTGATAGGCTGCACTAATGGGCACTGATAAGGCTGTACTGATGTGCCCTTATGAGAGGGCACTGATGTGGTGGCACTGATGAGGAGGCACTAATATGCAGCACTGATGGGCACTGATAGGCGGCACTGATATGCATAACTGATGAGCACTGAAATGCCGCACTGGTAGGCACTGATATGGGGCACTGATGGGCATCACTGATTGACACTAATGGGCACTGATGGGTGGCATTAATGAGCCAGCTGTGATGGGCAATGAAAGACAGCACTGTGTGAGGCGCGGAGAGCCAATAATTGGCATTTCCTTGTTTTCATGTGATCAACTGTGATTTGACAGCCCCCGCAGGCGCACAAGTCATATGAAATTGACTCAGTACAAGAGAGCACTTCACTCCCATCACTTGTTTATATGGCGGGTGGGAGGTGGTTAAACCTAAAAATAAAAATGTAATATGTTGCAGCTTATCAATCCTTAGATGTGCTGGCTGCATTTGTTTTTTTTGTTTTTTTCCCCTTCTATTTTCACCTGGTGATCTTGTGAGTAACAAGCCACCAGAATGCCTCCAGTATATATACATCCTGTAGGGCCCAAAACCTTGTGCCCTGACCTACTACCCATGCCTCAAGGATTACTCGCCACCAGTTGCCCCACCCAACCCCTACTCTTCCCTGCCCCTAATTCCACCCCTAAGCACGCCCTCATAAATGATCTCATAAAATTACATTTTATGCAGGATTAAGTTACAAAAATAAATATTAACAACAACTTTATCAGTGCCCCTCAGCACAGCCTCGCTAGTGCCCATCAATGCAGGCTCAACTGTGCCTGCCAATGCAGGCTCACCTGTACCTATCAATGCAGCCTTATCAGTGCCCATCAATACAGTGTGACCTGTGCCCATGTGGCCTGTGCCCACCAATGCAGCATCACCTGTGCCCACAATTGCAGCCTCACCTGTGCCCACCATTGCAGATTCACCTGTGCCCATCATTGCAGCCTCACCTGTGCCCATCATTGCAGCCTCACCAGTGCCCATCATTGCAGCCTCACTGGTACCCAGCATTGCAGCATCACCTGTGCCCACCATTGCAGCCTCACCAGTACTCACCATTGCAGTCTCACCTGTGCCCACAATTGCAGCGTGACTTGTGTCCACAATTGCAGCATGACCTGTGCCCACCATTGCAGCCTCACTGTGCCCAACATTGCAGCCTCACCGGTGCCCACCATTGCAGCCTCACTGTGCCCGTCATTTCAGCCTCACTGTGCCCCTCGTTGCAGCCTCCCCTGGGCAGAGGAAGAAAGAGGATGGCTGGATCATGGGTGGAGGAAGAGGAGAGCCATAGGATAACAGAGCAGGATAGCATGCCAGAACAGCTTACATTACAATTGCCTCCACTCTACCCACCATCATACACAGCCCTGCCTCCTCCTGACCCGGAGCCTGTGATAGACAGAACACTGGTTCAATGCTGGGATGCATTCTGTCTATCACAGGCTCCAGTCAAAAGGAGGCGGGGCTGTGTATGAAGGCAAGCAGAGCGGAGGCAATTGTAATATAAGCTGTAACAGCGGGCTATTTGCACTCTGATCCCGTGGCTCTCCTCTTCCTCCAAGCTCTCTTTCCCTGAGGCGATCGCTGGGAAAAAGGCTCCCAATCAACCCCACCTGCCAGCAGTGCTTGCCCTCCCACTCCCAGGCAGCCCAGCTGCTCGCCAGCCCTCATTTTACACTCGCAAAATGCTAGTAGGTAAGTGAGAAATGTGAGGGCTGCATCCTGGATTATCAACAGTTATACTATGATTGGAGGGCAGGGGAGAAACAAGTTTGCCAAGTGGGTACCTTTCTTATAACATGCATAGATTAAAATGGCTGCTACTAATTGACCATGCCCTTAAATACATCTACATTTTGGCCTCCATCTTGGCATGCCATCTTTCTTTATTCTTGTTCTTTGGGTAAACTACAAACCTAGCACTGGATAAACCTGCTATTGGAAAAAAACAATATTCAGTCAAGTCTGTTGGCTTTGCAGCACACTGAGGGTCCTAAAGCTTATCTGCTTCACTCTTTGGTTAACCATCGTAATGTAACCATGTCAAAAATAAAAATATTGTACAAAAATGTAAAACTAGGACCAAAGACTGTAGGTGTCTGGTTACCTACAGCCATATCTCCCAACTTTCTAAGATGCCAATGAGGGACACCTATTAGCAAAAGTATGTAGGCATAGGACACACACCCTGCCACGCCCCTTTAAAGGAGAATTGTACAAAAAAGATGATTGGTTAAACCCATAAGTACTTTTTTACCACTACTATTCCTTTATATTGGCTTTTAGAATTTACAAACACATCAAGTTAGACATTGCATGAAGGGCTTAGCACTGTAAAACACTTTTTGATAGATAAGTAGTAAATTCTAAATACAACTGTATAGACCAGACCAAAATGAGGGACAACTGAGGAGGAAAGGGGGACAAAGAGACTTTGCTCCAAATCAGGGACAGTTGGGAGCTATGCCTACAGCCTTTGAAAAAAAAAATTTTTAGTCAGACCTGCACAAATGTATACTTTCTTTCTACTTTTGTCCTACAATCTACTGCTTGATCACTATATAAACCTGTGTAAGTTGCATGTATAGGATTTTAATATGAACATTGTTGGGTAATATACTAATACCCAGTACCCAACTCTGATGGAGTTTTTCAGGATTCAACTATGAATTAGGGCTGGTTCTCAATGGAGTGCAGTGAAAGAAGGGCCTGTTTCATGTGTTTTTTTGGACTGCACATGGGAGACATTGTTAATGAAACCCCATATACACAAATCACACAAATCTCACAAATGTAGCATGTTTTTGAACATCAAACCACATGGTACCACAGCACCGTGTGGTTTGGTGCAGCATGCTTTGCAAAAGCAGTGCTTGTGTTCAAATGAATGGGCTGTCAAACAGAATGTGAGGAATCACATTAATCGCATTTTACTGTGAACTGGCCCTTAAGCCAGGTGTTGTCTATAAGTATAACTATGCAGAATTAGTGCTCATTCAGCTCTGGCCACTCCAGCATGTTCTACATATAAATAAAAGAGATTGAGACAAATATGTTGCAAATGTATACTTTGCCAGGTGCTACAAGAATATATTATACACAATAACTCAGGGGTAGGCAACCTTTTGAGCACAATGTGCCAAAAAATGTTTTCAAAGAAATTGAGTGTGCCGATTTTATAACAAAAAAATGTCAATTTCACACTCTCAATGACGAAAAGGATTTTTTATAAAGTAAATGCTGTAAACTACTTTAGTAGTGAGAAATTAAAGTCCTACACTTTCACGACTCTCACGCCTCAGATCAGCTCCAATTCCAGCAACTCCACACCTTAGATCATGCACCTTCACACCTCAGATCACTGCCCTCCCCCGCAAATATGTTTCACCACTGTACCCCATTGCTCATCTACCCCACCACTGTAACCCCCTGCACAACTGCCCCACCACTGTAATCCCCTGCACAACTGCCCCACCACTGTAACCCCCTGCACATTTGCCCCACCTCTGTACCCCCTGATCATCTGTTCCACCACTGTTCCACCCTGCTCTTCTGTCCCAATACTGTACCACCCTGCTCTTCTGTCCCACCACTGTAACCCCCTGCTCATCTGCCCCACCAATGTTCACCCTTTGTCATCTGCCCCACCACTGTACCTCCCTGCACATCTGCTCCACCGCCATACCTCCGTGCTATTCTGTCTCACTGTTGAACCATCTTCTCAATTGTCTTAACACTGAACTTATCTGCTCATCTGCCCCACCACTGTAACACCCTTTCTCATCTGCCCCACCACTGTACCTTATGCACGTGTTCCACCACTGTACCCCTTGCTCTTCTGCCCCACCACTGTAACCCCCTTCTCATGTGTTCCACCAATGTACCCAGGGCCGTCTTTAATATTGATTGGACCCTGGGCAAAAAATTTCTTAGGGCCCCCCCCCCATGCAATTTCGCTCTCCACCTTCTCTGAGACATACAATAAATAGCAGCCAGACTTAAAATCAGTTTACTGTATCAGATCAGGCAGCAATTGCGATTGGTTGCCAGAGGTTACAGCATATCATTACTGCTTACTGACTGGTTGCTAGAGGTTACAGCACTCCTTAAGGCTCACTGATTAGTTGCTAGAGGTTACAGCACATTTCTGCTTGTTGATTGGCTGCTGGAGATTACTGTACAGTAATAATGCTCACTGGTTGCGATAGGTTACAGCACATCTTCTCCTCACTGCAGGGGGGGCATGATATACCTATAAATGCTGCCTTTATTTACATATCAATGCCGTTGGCCTCAGCTATTTACATATGCATGTGACTGCTATTTACATATGAATGCCAGTATTTACATGTAAACACAGGTCTGCAGGTGAGTCATCTGTACACAACAATAGGGCAGAGCTGGGCAGCATTAGTAGCAGCACAGGACTAAAACTTCAAGGGACAAGGGAATGTAAACTGGGATAGTTGGCAAGTATGAGGCAGCTGCTTTGGGCCCCACAACAATGACATGGCCCTGGGAAGCTGCCCCTTTTGCCCTGCCTTAAAGACGGCCCTGAATGTACCTCCTTTCTCCTCTGCACCCCTCTACACATCTGCCCCCCCCTCTGTACCCCCCATGCTCCTCTGTCCCACCAATGTACCTTTTTTCTCGTCTGCCCCAACACTGAACCCCCTCTGCTCATCTGTCCCACCAATGTAACCCCCTGATCTCTGTACCCCCTGATTTTCTGTCCCATCACTGAACCCCCTTCTCATCCCTCCCACCACTGTACCTCCTGCACATCTGCCCCACCACTGTACCTTCTTGCTCTTCTGTCCCACCACTATAACCCCCCGTTCATCTGGCCCATCCATGTACCCCTTTTCTCATCTGCCCCACCACTGTACCTCCCTGCACATCTGCTCCCCTGCTTTATCCCCAGGCTCTTCTGTCTCACTACTGAATCATCTTCTCATCTGTCCTAACACTGAACCCATCTGCTCATCTTCCCTGCCACTGTAACCTGCTTTCTCATCTGCCTCACCAATGTAATGGCTACACATCTGTCTCACCTCTGTACCCCCCTGGTCTTCTGCCCCACCACTACACCACCTTTCACATCTGCCCCACTGCTCTACCCCCTGTTTTTATGTCCCCTTCTTATCTGCCCCAACACTGAACCCCCCTGTTCAACTGGCCCAACACTGAACTCCCTGCTCATCTTGCCCAACACTGAGCCCCTCTGCTCATCTGGCCCAACACTAAACCCACCTGCTCATTTGGCCCAACACTGTACCCTCCTGCTCTTCTGTCCCACTGCTGAACCCCTTTCTCATCTCTTCCACCACAGTACCTTCCTGCACATCTGCCCCACAGCTGTACCCTCCTGCTCTTCTGTCCCACCTCTGAACCCCTCCTGGAAACAGGGATTGCCTCCCTCCTAGCAGAATGCACCCAATCTCTTCCCCATCGCAATAGCTGGCAATCACAGCTACAGCAAAGTTAGAGAACTTAACAATGTTTCCAGCTTTTACAATGTGTGGGGGCACAGTGCCTCCCCCTCAGTGCAGGTGCGGTGTGGGGAATTCTGAAATTGGAATGCATTGGTGTCTCACCAACACTTCCCTGTGCTGCTCTGGTGATGGGAGGGAGTCGACTGCCAGCAAAAGAGGCTTTGTGTGCCGATTGCGGCACCAGGTCTTCGGGTTGCCTACCCCTGCAATAACTAATGAAACTCAAAGAATAAAATATGTCATACATTCCTAAGCAATGTATGCTTGTGGTACATAACTTGAAAGCATAGGGGATGCTATCAATAATGAAATATATTTCAGATATTTTCTTAAAAAATGTGTTCTCTATTAAACTAATTATCTGCCAAAAAATGAATAAATCTATATAAAAATATTATTTTTTGTTGGTTTGTTTCATGAAAGAAAATGTGAATTAAATTTTGACCACAAATATGACTTTTGAATCTTTTGACCTTAATCTGAACTGCCATGTATTTTTTTCTGTCGTACGATATCAGCCTTTAACCTGTTTCAACTTCCATCATCACTGTAACAGTATGTAAGCCAGGTTGCCATGCCAATGAAAGGTGCACTCTTTGTCCTGCTGTCAATCATCATAGCAGTAACAGCTGAAATACATAATTTGGTGCTGCAGGCAAAGGCAGTGTGATCTTTTATGTTGACATAGTAACAAGCATCTTGCATGTGTTGAAATTGCGGTGGCCAATGTGACCAGCATATTTTTAGTGCAAGGGTTTTTTCTCCTCAGGTCACCTACAGTAATATTTTAAAGTAAAGATGCCTGTGCATATCTGGTGGTAGTGAAATTCATTTGAAAAAAGAAACATGGTTAAGCCTGTACTGCTGAAGCAATAGTAAATGTATAATGTAGGATATCACAATATTTCGTGCAACAATGTAATGCAACTGATGTATCTGGGAGCTCCACTCATTAAAAAAACAAAACTATTAAGTCCCCCAATAGAAAGACAGTATGTAGTCACAGTAGTGTCTCCTTTCCCCTTTTACCTCACCCCCCAACACGGTAAGGTACTCTGCCCCCCCCCCCACGGTAATGTCCTCTACCCCTCTGCCCTTCATACCAGCTTTGGGGGTATCCATCCATGCAGCCATCTGTGCAGTGTTGGTGGAGCTACCAGGGGTCACCTCTGGTCTTGATGACCAACTATCTGCGCCTGTATGGCAAGTAGGTGGCATATTTTTCCCCTGGGCATACCCCTACAGGGGGAGTTAAGGAGGAGAGGTGGCGGACTGTACGCTGATAGTTGTGTGTTGCACCCTTTAATCTCCACCAGGGGCTGCTAGATTTGATTCCCATAGGCTCCGAGGACTTCCCAAATAAGGCTGGATTATGCTCCTCTACCCTCTAACTCCCAGGACAGTGGGTGCCGGAGGAGGATGTATACACTGAGGAGAGGGGACAGACTGCAGAACTGGAGGATGAAGCCACCTGTGTGTGCCTGTGTGCAGTGCCAGAGCTCAGAGGCTGAGAGTGGCTGCTACGCTGTCTACGCTCCTGTCTCTGTACTAACCTTCCAGGGATAGAGCAGTGGCTGGGGAGTAAAAAGAAACTGCGGGGTATACACTGCACCGCAAGGAGACCTCCGAAAACGTAATCGTCTCACAGGACCCGCCCCTATACCAGCTAAGCAAGCTGGTGATTGGCTGCTAGGACTGCCCTTCTTCCTAAAAACAAATCACCTCTGTCTGGTACTGTGCTGCCTCCCCACTCTGCAGTGAAGATGAGAGCGGAGGAGGCAAAATGGAAGGATAGGCAAAGCAGAAATATGTTTTGATCTACCCCTTTGGCTGCCTGTGGTCGACAGGTAGATCATGATTGATGGGTTGCTGACCCCCGTCTGATTTAAGGTCTGCCTGCTTATAGTTGAATTGTCAATGATTTCTATAGGTTAATACACACCACTGACATCAGCAATTTTTGTTATATTAAAAAAATTGAATTGAATTCAAGAATTTTTCATTACAGTATGCATTTTTTTACAGTAGTAGCGACACCAAGGGAGGCAATTGGGTGTGCTGAAGCACGTCACCCTTTCATTTCACAGGAAGCAAGGGACTTCTGTAATGCCCTGTACACACAGTCGGAAATTTCTGATCGGATTAGGTTGTTGGAAAATCCGATCGTGTGTGAGCTTTATCAGACTTTTTCTGTCGGATTTTCCGAAGCACAAAGTTTGAGAGCAGGATCTAAAATTTTCAGAAAACAAAATCCAATCGCATTACTTCCGATCGTGTGTAGACAATTCCGAGGGACAAAGTGCCACGCATGCTCAGAATAAACTAAGAGACGAAAGCTATTGGCTACTGGCCCATTTATAGTCCCGGCGTACGTGTTGTACGTCACCTCATTCAGAACGATTGGATTTTTGGACAACTTTGTGCGACCGTGTGTATACAACACAAGTTTCAGACAAAATCCGTCTGAAAAAATCAGGCGGATTTTGTGGTCGGAATGTCTGACCGTGTGTACAGGGCATAAGGGTATATGCACATGGATATTTGTAGGTGCAAGGAAGCTCAATCGTAAAATCATAGTATTTTCCCACACCCAGGGAGCCACAAGTAGAGAGTACAGATGGCCACAAAAGTGCATGGTTGTACACGCTTACTCATGTAAACGTTGATGCTCTTTTGCATCATTATTTACCTGCGTATGTGAAAATTACATATTTCCAAACGCCATACTGTATGCAACATAACCCGACTAATACATTTAACTGTGTATTTCAAACGTGTTTATTACTAAACCCTATTATATTGTGACATATATTGTCTGTATACTATAAAACTTAAAAAAAACCTCAATAAATCCTTTGTAAAACAAATGTGTTCATTACATGTTTATTGTCTCAACGGTTGTTGGCTGTCATTGGTCCCCAGATGCCAACTTTGTTAATGAAGATCTCCTTTAAGGTAAGTTTATACGAGTTATTAGCTATTTGTGTATACTCTGTGTGCAGAATTGCATGTATAGTGGAAATCTAATTTAAAAAAAAGATTATCCATCTTGAGTTTTATATTTTTGTGGTTGCTTACTATACAGTATACTATTATATATTTTTGACATATGTGGGTAATATATAACAATAATTTTCTTTAGATTTCTGACTAAACATTTCTCATTACAATCTGTCTGCGTTTATTATAACATGGAATTCAGGAATGGGAATGTAGCTTTCCATTTATACTCCCAGCCCCGGAACCACCCTTGCAGCAGAAAAAAAATGGAGTGCTACATCTTTAATTACTTTAAGATAAATCTGCTCTTGCAGTGAACAATTCTTTGCTAAGATTAAATGGCGCAAATATCTCTCACATTATTCAAGCAATCTATTTCCTCCATTAGAAATTGCCTCAAGGGAATTGAAGGATTAACAGAAATAATTCAGATACAGGTATAGAACTGTTAGACAAGAAAAAATATAATTAACTTTTTATGATTTCATAGTTTGCAAAAAAAAAATAATAGTTGTGAAAATTACTTGAATTGTCTTCCATTTCAAGAAGTAATGCATTTAACAAACTGCATGAATCATATTGTGCCCATACATATTATTCATTTTTGATATATTATTGTCATTACATACAGCTATAAAGGTTCAGGGAAGATATTTATGTTTTAAAATGTCCAAAAAGTTGAACTTAACTTGCCCATGTAGGGAAAAGCAACAGGTTCACACAAATACCGGCACATCTTTTGCATACACTTAAACTCTTCGCTCACTACTCTGTTTTGCAATCTGGAGTGAAAATAAATAATTAGCACTTCTAGGTATAAAGAGTATGTGACACTATCCTCGTCTTTAAACAATGCAGCCCTGAGTGCCTGTATTGTAAAGACATTGTTGGCCATCGGGGGCCCTTAGGTCTGTGTAAGCTCTGTCACACAATGGCTTGGAGCTTACACAATGTTCCTTCTCCTCATTTCTACAGGTCAACTGAGTGGTGGGGAATTAAAGGTAAAAATAAGCTGCTTGGGTGGTTAGAATTTACATGAACCCATTCCTCTGCCCTGCTTGGTTTTCTTTAAAGTGAAGCAGAAGTGGAAAATAAAGTAAATCAATCACTGATGGAACCACCTATTAGACAACTCTAAATACGCATACGCACGATCAGAAATTCTGCCAGCAAGTTTTTTCCAACAGAAAATCCACTTGTGTGTATTCAACGTGGGGTTCCCCCGAGCACTAAAGTTGATTGGTATGCACATTGAATATTCTGACCAGCTTTCTTAGTTGAGATTTTGGCCTTGCTCTCTCCCTCCTCCTAAGCCTCACTATTGGTCCATCACTGTGAAACCTTGCCAGTCAGTGGCAATGCTTGGGAAAACTGGTTGATATTGGCATGAGTGTCCCTCATTATTTAGGTCACCCCGAACTAAATAAATGGACCTGGCATTCAGTTACCTTTAGGTGCCTTATTTGAGCTTTCACTGATGTTTATGGTAAATTTGTTGGTAAGTTTGTCGTGATTTTTTGACTGAACTGAGGCTGGATAGGTGGATGCAAAAATGGTTCCTTTAGTAAATGACCCACTAGGATGCCTAATGTCCATCAATTCTGTCTTCCCTTAAAGTAGATGTAAAGCCTGAAGGTTTTAACCTTCATGCATTCTATGCATGAAGATCAAAATCCTTCAGTATAGATCTCCCCCCCATAGCCCCCAATACTTACCTGAACTCGGTCCTGACCGATCGATGGGCATGAGAGTGGCTGCTCTCCTGGGTCATTGCCTCCTCACTGGCTGAGACATGGCAGCAGCGGCAGCAGGAGCCATTGGCTCCCACTGCTGTCAATCACAGACAGGGAGGCGGGAGCATGGACACACAAAGCAGGGTTTGGGAGAGAGAATGCATGAGTGTCCCCATAGCAAGCGCTTGCTATGGAGGCACTCGGCAAGAGGGAGGACCTGATAGGAGGAGGATTGAGGCTTTTGCACAGAGCACCCTCAACATGTTTGTTATTAAAAAAAATATATATATATCTTTAATGTCACTTTAAAGATTCAATCAGAATTAGGATTTTTTTTTATGTATTTGTCAAACCATTGTTAATTCTAATGATTTTAGAAAAGCCTTTCATCAACCTATGCAAGGACTTCTTGTACTTTATGTACCCAGAGACTTGAGATGTTTGCTGTCCAATCTGGCTAATTTTCTACAGGTCGGGAGGAAATTATCATGTATCATTTCAGACATTCCTGGCTGATCACTCTTAGGTAAAGTAGCAACTGGCTAGGTAGGATTATTTCAGCTGATTTGCTATTGTTTACTTCTAAGAAAGTCAGAGCCAGATATGTTTTCCACAATCTCCTTTTCCAAAGACACAGACAAACGCAAACACATATTTTGCCAAAAAATATGCACTACACTAAACTATACAAAAGAACAAGACAATAAATACCTTCTACAATCAGTGACCAGGGGATATAGTTATTAAGTGGCAAAAGTTTGCTTTACTACACATTGGCCATTGATTGCTTGTTAAATTATTTATAATAGTTATAAAACCTATTGATTTTATTCATTATACAATATTGATTCCTACATAAGAGCTACTTGTTTGTGCTCCCTCATTAGCTGTGAGCACATTCGGTGCAGATTCAGGAATTTAGATGTAAAAAATCTCCATTTAGATTGTGCGCATAATCAATTATTACTAATACAGCGTGTCCTGATCCACAGTTCACCAGGACACCTACTTTTAGCAAATTAGCTTGGCAATGAAATCACAATTTGCCTTAGAGTATGAAACTCTAAAAGAGGAATAGTTGTGACTGTCACAAAATGTATGGCCTGCTTCCATTATATAAATCTCGACCCTCGACCATCCAGACAAAAAAAAAAAAAAACTACAAAAAAAAAAAAAGGAACAAACTATGATCAGTTTCTAGACAGCAAAAAAGGGAAACATTCTTCTACAAGAATACAAAACACTGGTTCACAAATCTCAAGATTAATTCTACCCAAACATAAAAAAAACGAATTATGTAATAAGAACTTGGTCTGTTTTACTATCAAAGAGAATATCACTTAATGCATGGTGAGAAGGATATGGTAAAACAATGATACAGCCTATTAACAAATTATGTTCAAAAGGAGAAAGCAAATAGCAGCTTTAGAATCAAGAATCAACCTTTTGCATTGTTAACCACTTCAGCCCCGGACCATTTTGCTGGCCAAAGACCAGACCACTTTTTGCGATTCGGCACTGCGTCGCTTTAACTGACAATTGTGCGGTTATGCGACGTGGCTACCAAACAAAATTGACGTCCTTTTTTTCCCACAAATAGAGCTTTCTTTTGGTGGTATTTAATTACCCCTGCGGTTTTTATTTTTTGCGCTATAAACAAAAATAGAGCAACAATTTTGAAAAAAAAGCATTATTTTTTACTTTTTGTTATAATAAATATCCCCCAAAAATATATAAAAAAAAATTGTTTCCCTCAGTTTAGGCCGATACGTATTCTTCTACATATTTTTGGTAAAAAAAATCCCAATAAGCGATTATTGATTAGTTTGTGCTAAAGTTATAGTGTTTACAAAAGAGGGGATAGTTTTATGGCATTTTTATTAATTATTTTTCTTTACTAGTAATGGTGGCGATCAGCGATTTTTATTGTGACTGCGAAATTATGGCAGACACATCGGACATTTTTGACACATTTTTGGGACCATTGTCATTTATACAGCAATCACTGCGATACAAATGCAGTGATTCCTGTGTAAATGACACTGGCAGTGAAGGGGTTAACCAGTGAGTGGCAGTGTATGGGTTAAGTGTTCCTAGGGGTTTGAAAGACCGCTGCGCAAATATCGTGTGACATAACATATTGCAATGACTGCCATTTTATTCTCCAGAGTCTTTGCAAAAAAATATATATAATGGTTGGGGGTTCTAAGTAATTTTCTAGCAAAAAATACAGATTTCAATTTGTAAGCAACAAGCGTCAGAAATAGGCTTGGCCCTTAAGTGGTTGAAAAGGAAAGATAATTTTTAATACCACTTAAAGAGGAAGTAAACCCTGATGGGTTTACTTCCTCTTTGATTCCCTGCAAAGGTAAAGCATAATGGACTACTATGCATCACAATCTGCAGCTTACCTAGTGTGCCTGCGTGCCGCTGTCTATGGCGCATGCGCCGTAGACAGCGGTGGCTGTCTTCAGGTAAATATCTCCTAAACCCTATAGGTTTAGGAGATATTTCTTGGACCTACAGGTAAGCCTTAATCTAGGCTTACCCGTAGGTCAAAGTGGTTTGTAAGGGTTTACAACCACTTTAATTGCAATATGACTTTTGTAGTTACTGTATATGCTATATTATATATTTTTTTAATTTGCTATTTTTTTCACTGTGAAAATAGAGTTGCCCTAACTAAATAAATTGCTCTGTGTTTACTTATTTCTGCTGTAGATACCTTAACATACATGGTTTTGGAGTTATGGTGCTTTACAGAACTTCAAACCCCAGAGGGTATAGAACAATAATGCAAATTAATACAGAAATTAACAACTCTGGACTGTGACCGTAACAAAATTAATCATACCAGCATTTTAACTTTGGGACATATGCCCAGTATGTCTATTTCCTTTCAAGCTTAGTATCAAAGTTGTGTTAAAATTGTAAAGCTTTTCAGCATTCCCTAAAGTGGACCTTCAGTCATTTTTTTCAACTTTCCATTTATTAAATCTTCTGCCCTTGTTGTTTTAACTTTGGAGTGTAAAATATTTTTTTTTTCTGCCAGTAAATACCTTATACAGCCCATTTCCTCTTTCTTGTCTGGTCGTTGGTCATGACTTCATGCACAGCTCTCTCTCTCTCACTCTCGTAAGAGTTTACCAGGAAGGGAGAAGTGATGAGTCATAAGAGGGCCAATGAGATCTGTAGGGCTGCAGAGCTGGAGGTGTGCCCCTATGTGGCTGTGTATATCCAGGAAGTGAACAGGCAGCAGCTTCAGCTGCCCACAGTTAAAATGATTGCAGCCAGTCTCAGTGGAGGGAGATTTCTACATCATATTTGGCAAGTACAGAATCACAGTATACGGTATATAAAATAATATGCAAAGTGGTTGGAGGGAAGATTCAGAATGGCAAAGATCTTTTTATTACAAATTATGCAGACTGCAGTTCCTCTTTAAACAGCTTATTGTCAACTTGGGCAATTTCATGCGTTTTGCTGCATTTTCCAGTAAAGGTAATATACGTGAACACAGGAAAATAGTTTTCAGTTAGGACATTTTTTACATTCTCCTGTAGTGAGCACCACTTAAAGAGAGCCTTCATGCTGCATTTTTGCTACACTAATTTCCATATTTACAATAATTAGTGGTGCCAATGTTCGACAATGGGTATTAAAGCAATGGGTATTAAAGCAATGCACCTAAATGAATCATGACTATTTGGTAGGAATGAACTGATTGGTGTGAAATGTGCCATGAATCCTTATCTCCAATGCTGTCATTCTCCTCAATTTTTGTACATCCTAAGCTTTATAATAGATAATCTTACTAAAGTGTATTGAAAATAGGAATGAGATTTCAGGGTCAGGTAGACCATACATTTTACCCAAACCCAGCCTTTTTACAGTTTGGCAAATGAGTAAACAAAACTTTCAGATTTTGCCAGTTTTCTCAGCCACTGTTTTGTTTCAACGTGTAAATAAGCAGGTGGGGTTTCCTGAATGGTGTCATTGACCAAACATGGTCGTGACCATATTTGGTTAATGACATCATTCAGAATCCCCAGACGGTTTGTTGACTTTAACCATTTGCCGACCGCCGCATGACGATATACGTCGACAGAATGGCACGGGCAGGCATATGGGCGTACCTGTACGTCCCTGCCTTACCGCGGGTGGGGGGCCTGATCGGGCCCCCCTCGGTGCCAGCGGTGGTCGGTATCCGTTCAGGAGCGATCCGGGATGAGGGGGCGGCCATTCATTCATGGCCACCCCCTCGCGATCGCTCCTGACGAATGGAAGTGAAGCATTGCATCACTTCCTCTCCTGTAATGTAAACACAGGCAGAGGAAGTGATGTAATCTCTCCTCCGTGACGGTATTTTTCGTTCCGGCACCGAGGAGAGAGGATCGGTGAGTTGCACCAACACGACACTACACAGTAGAACATGCCAGGCACACTCACACCCCCCCTTCACCCCCCGATCACCCCCCCAATTACCCCTGCCCCCCCAGTCACAGTGACACCAATTGCATTTTTTTTTTTGCATTGGTGTCATTTGTGACTGTAATAACTGTTAGGGCAGTTAGGGTTAGCCCCCTTTAGTTCTAAGGTACCCCCCTAACCCCCCCAATAAAGGTTTAACCCCGTGATCACCCCCCGTCGCCAGTGTCACTAAGGCTGGGTTCACATTGCAGCGGTTTATGAGAACGGATGTGATTCGCACCGCACTGCAGTGCAAATCACATCCGATCTCTGTGCGATTCGAGTTCAGCCATACAGATAGTATGGCTGAATTTGCGCCGCACCCGCCGCAAATTCGCACGGGACCCTTTTTTTGGTCCGCAGCAGAATCGGATCGCATGGGTGTTCACACCATGCGATCCGAGTTTGCAGATCGCACTGCGATATGCGAACTGATCTGGGGGTGTCATTAACATTTCACTGACACTCCCAGCAGTTCGCATAGGGCAGTGTGAACTGCCACCGGGAGGCATGCGATGCGGTAACCCGCCGCGGATTCGTGGCGTTCCCGCATCGCTCCAGTGTGAACCCAGCCTAATAAGCGATCGTTTTTCTGATCGCTGTATTAGTGTCACAGGCGACGCTAGTTAGGCAGGTAGCTATTTAGGTTCGCCGCAGCTTTTTATAGCGCCAGGGACCCCCATATACTACCGCATAAAGCCCCCTGATTGCCCCCTAGTTAACCCTTTCACCAGTGATTACCATATAACTGTTACAGGTGACGCTGGTTGGTTAGTTATTTTTTTATAGTTTCAGAGCACCCGCCATTTATTACCTAATAAAGGTTTAACCCCCTGATCACCCGGCGGGTGTCATTTGTGACTGTAATAACTGTTAGGGCAGTTAGGGTTAGCCCCCTTTAGTTCTAAGGTACCCCCCTAACCCCCCCAATAAAGGTTTAACCCCGTGATCACCCCCCGTCGCCAGTGTCACTAAGGCTGGGTTCACATTGCAGCGGTTTATGAGAACGGATGTGATTCGCACCGCACTGCAGTGCAAATCACATCCGATCTCTGTGCGATTCGAGTTCAGCCATACAGATAGTATGGCTGAATTCACGCCGCACCCGCCGCAAACTCGCACGGGACCCTTTTTTTGGTCCGCAGCAGAATCGGATCGCATGGGTGTTCACACCATGCGATCCGAGTTTGCAGATCGCACTGCGATATGCGAACTGATCTGGGGGTGTCATTAACATTTCACTGACACTCCCAGCAGTTCGCATAGGGCAGTGTGAACTGCCGCCGGGAGGCATGCGATGCGGGAACCCGCCGCGTATTCGTGGCGTTCCCGCATCGCTCCAGTGTGAACCCAGCCTAATAAGCGATCGTTTTTCTGATCGCTGTATTAGTGTCACAGGTGACGCTAGTTAGGCAGGTAGGTATTTAGGTTCGCCACAGCTTTTTATAGCGCCAGGGACCCCCATATACTACCGCATAAAGCCCCCTGATTGCCCCCTAGTTAACCCTTTCACCAGTGATCACCATATAACTGTTACAGGTGACGCTGGTTGGTTAGTTATTTTTTTATAGTTTCAGGGCACCCGCCATTTATTACCTAGTCTCACTAGTGTACCCCTAAATTTAGGGGTGTCTACTTTCCAAAATGGGGTCATTTGGGGGGGGGTTTGTGCCATCTTGGCATTTTATGGCCTTCAAAACTGTAATAGGTAGTGAGGAGTGAAGTTAAGTCAAAAATGTACGCCCTTAGAAAGCCTGAAGGCGGTGCTTGGTTTTCGGGGCCCCGTACGCGGCTAGGCTCCCAAAAAGTCCCACATATGTGGTATCCCCGTACTCAGGAGAAGCAGCAGAATTTATTTTGGGGTGTCATTTCACATATGCCCATGGCATGCGTGAGCAATATATCATTTAGTGACAACTTTGTGAAAAAAATAAATAAAAAAAAAAAGTTTGTAATTTTCCCGCAACTTGTGGCAAAATATAAAATATTCCATGGACTCAACATGCCTCTCAGCAAATAGCTTGGGGTGTCTACTTTCTAAAATGGGGTCATTTGTGGGGATTTTGTGCCATCTTGGCATTTTATGGCCTTCAAAACTGTAATAGGTAGTGAGGAGTGAAGTCAAAAATTTACGCCCTTAGAAAGCCTGAAGGCGGTGCTTGGTTTTCGGGGCCCCGTACGCGGCTAGGCTCCCAAAAAGTCCCACATATGTGGTATCCCCGTACTCAGGAGAAGCAGCAGAACTTATTTTGGGGTTTCATTTCACATATGCCCATAGCATGTGTGAGCAATATATCATTTAGTGACAACTTTGTGAAAAAATAAATAAATAAATAAAAGTTTGTAATTTTCCCGCAACTTGTGCCAAATATAAAATATTCCATGGACTCAACATGCCTCTCAGCAAATAGCTTGGGGTGTCTACTTTCTAAAATGGGGTCATTTGTGGGGGTTTTGTGCCATATTGGCATTTTATGGCCTTCAAAACTGTGATAGGTAGTGAGGAGTGAAATTACAAATGTATGCCCTTAGAAATCCTGAAGGCGGTGCTTGGCTTTCGGGGCCCCGTACGCGGCTAGGCTTCCAAAAAGTCGACCACATGTGGTATCCCCGTACTCAGGAGAAGCAGCAGAATGTATTTTGGGGTACAATTCAACATATAACCATGGCATGTGTGAGCAATATATCATTTAGTGACAACTTTGTGTAAAAAAAATAAATACATTTTTTTGTCATTATTCAATTGCTTGAGGCAAAAAAATAAAATATTCAATGGGCTCAACATGCCTCTTATCAATTTCCTTAGGGTATCTACTTTCCAAAATGGGGTCATTTGGGGGGGTTTTGTACTGCCCTGCCATTTTAGCACCTCAAGAAATGAGATAGGCAGTCATAAACTAAAAGCTGCGTAAATTCCAGAAAACGTACCTTAGTTTGTAGATGTGACAACTTTTGCGCAAACCAATAAATATACAGTTATTGACTTTTTTTTTACCAAAGACATGTGGCTGAATACATTTTGGCCTAAATGTATGACTAAAATTGAGTTTATTGGATTTTTCTAATAACAAAAAGTAGAAAATATCATTTTTTTTCAAAATTTGCGGTCTTTTTACATTTATATCGCAAAAAATAAAAATCGCAGAGTCAGTCAAATACCTTTAAAAGAAAGCTCTATTTGTGGGAAAAAAAGGACGCAAATTTTGTTTGGGTACAACATTGCATGACCGCGCAATTACCAGTTAAAGCAGCGCAGTGCCAAATTGTAAAAAGACCTCTGGTCATTGACCAGCAAAATGGTCCGGTCTGAAAGTGGTTAAGCAGCTGGAAGAGGACAAGGCAGCATTGTCATGGCGTTGGGTCATCAGGGCTTCACTTACATTGATTGATGCTGAATCTACATTGCTAGAGGACATATTTGACATTAAACTTACATTGTGTGATTTTTTTTTTTTACGTTTTTTTTTTTGTGAATGAGCAACAAAGAGTATTATAATGTACCCCATACTCATCCATCTATTGGGAAGGGCTGGATATCTGGGGCTCCTTATTTTAAAGGGACTTACAAATTCTGATAAGTCCCCCTGAAGATCCCCATGGCACAGCACAACTACCCATGTCCTTTTTAATAAAACCTAGCAAGCTGACCTTAAAAAAGGGCAGAAAAAATGATAAGATTTGGCTGTAGGCTACATGGGGTTCAGGTACTATGTTTGGGGTTTAGCGTATTTCCCACTGGGTTCAGCGAATGCCCTTTGCTTGGTTCACTTATCACTAATTAGAAAGATATTATTTGTATTCCTAAGTTGTTTTGGATAATATTGTGTAGATTTCATATTCTATATCATGCCTGAAAAGAAATGTATTGTATTTTGAAAGCTATCTTTTCAGTCAACTGAGATAACTACCAAACTTTACCATTTTAACATCAGAATTTCTGTTATGTGTACACCACTGGATATTCAACAATTCTTGTGTCTCCATCCAAGCCAGTGGATCCATAAAAGATATCTAAGCAATAAATAAAATATGGTATGAAACAGAAATTTACGCAAAATAATTACAAAGGTTAGAATTAGATCTGAACTTCTGAGTAATCCCATTTTACATGAGAGGTTTATAATGTAGTTACCTACATACCAGATGCTTTAACAAGTCACACAGCCATGCGGGGCACCACGGGTTCACTTTAGAATGTCACCACTATACATGGCAAACGTAAAGGCCTAAACGTTGCGTGCCACTCTAATAAAAATAAATAAACTATTTTCTCCTTTACTTATAGCAATTATTTAATAGTCTACACTTACTGCTGTCAATGCAAAGTGCAGTCTACAACCTGGTTCCATTCCCAGCATTTCAATGTGGGGGACATGGCCAATCAATGAAAGAGGAAGAAAGAAGAGGCAGAGAAGATTCCGGCATGGACCGAGGACATCAGTCCATCCAGATTGAACTGAATAGCCTGGTGTCTTTATTTAATCTTACCAACAATGTAATTATCTAGGAATGCTTCTAATCTGTAATCAAGGAGGAGAGCAAACAGGCTGCTCATCCTTACGTATTTTGGAAACAACGGTGTAACTAATGTTCCTTTTTAACATAATTTTGTTAATGTAGGTGCATACTTGACATGCTGTTAATATGTCCCCACCTTTTTATCAAAAAGTTTTATTTTTTCTGCTATCTCTCACACTTCCAGAAGTGCTGGAGGCTTCCTGAGCCCAAAAACTGCAGCTGTCTCCACCCCCAGCCCTCATATCACCAACTGTCAGGAACCTACAGAATATGAAAAGTCAGTCGGGAATTGCCAAAACTCCCTGCACCATTATAATGATATAATAAAGTGGCATTAATAGTGTATGACACAATAACAAAGAAGATCTATGAGGTCTATCGGTATCCTCCATGCCATTTTCTATTTCAGAAACAAATAGAAACTAGTGCATGTTTTCTTCCTAGTTGACAAAGGGATTGCAGCAGTTTCAATATAAAAAACTGCCACAGTTCCTCTTCAGGTTGGACCCAGTGTATGAAATGTTAAGTTTCTGCTGGTAACCTCTTTGCACTGAAAAAACTACATGGCATAGGCAGAGCCTACATATAGGCAGGTAATAATGGGCCCAATACCATATAAAACCTAATCAAACACTTCAACTATATGTGCACTGACTTGTGAGTTGCGTTGGAACTTGGAACTGCATATTATACAGTATTCTGCCTAAATATATTAGACACAATCTTACCACATTTCACATACTATATTTAATGAATACTAATTTGCCTCTGCTTTAGGAATGCCCAAACTTTATAAAGTAAATGCATTAATACAATTTCCATTATGCCTGAATGCAAGTACCTGTTCTCACTTTATGTCAAAAGGCATTTAGATGTTTAGAAGTTAAGCCTGGAAGGCTGAAAGCCCGTTGGCATAGCTAAAGGCAAACTTCTAACTTGCAGAGTAAAATGTAATGTAATGTTTGAGTATACATTACGAAAGGCTTTTAAGTAGTGCATACATTATACATTAGATGCCACCATTCACTATGTTGCAAAATAGCATTTCATTAAAGAGGAAAATTCTGTCCATTACATGAAAACAAACAGGTGTAGACTAAAGCCCCATACACACTATCAGATTTTCTGCTTAGTTTTTCCTTCAGATTTACCAATACCATGTAATATGAAGTCAAACCTCAGGAGTTTCAATTTGTATGCAATCAGGCAGGCCCTTGCACTACATGGTTTTGGTAAATCTGAAGAAAAAAATCTGCAGAAAAGCTGATAGTGTGTATAGGGATTAAGGAACGTGTAAGAAGAAATCTCCACTAGTATTAAAAAAGATGGTTAGCTATTACTTGAATCTGAAAGCATAATTTCATCCCATTTTGTTTTTAGGTGTAAGAAAAGTCACTTGTACAGAGAGCAATAACAAACACTGTCCAATTTCTACCTGTCTACTAAAAAAGTAGTCGTTTTTGTTTATGTCTCTATGAAAAAGATGTATCATCATTAAGGATGAGCTCAGGTGTGTTCCCAGGTCCATGTGCCCGCCAGGAAGCTGACACTCTGCAGCGCTAATCACAGACAGTGAGACATTCCCTGATCTGTGCAGCCGCGGATCGGGAAATGTTTCACTGCCTGTGATTGGCCCTGCGGAGTGTCAGCGTCCTGGTGGCCACGGGCATATGGTCTTACGAACACGCCTGAGCTCATCCTTAATCATCATGCCCTGTTCTGACTTCCCTAACAGAAGAGTCCATAATCCTTTCCCAGCTTGTCCAAAACAAAATAAAAATGTTGGTGCTGTTCGGCCCATAAATGGAATGGCATCAGTTGCTTTGGCTTCAGACCAGTAAACCAAAACAGAAAACAAAAGCTGACTTATGTGAAAAAGGCTAGAGTATTTTACAATTTAACTAAAAGAAGTATTTGGGGTGGGGTGAGCGTGGAACACTGATACTTCTACAGAGGCACCATCCCAAGAAAATGTATAAATATATTTCAAAAAAATCTTTTTTCACTGATGACTGTAATGTATTTTAAACTTTGTCCCATTCTGTTCTAAAAGATTTTTTTTGAAATATATTTAACCAAAAGAAGAATTTAGGGCTGGTTCACAACAGATGCAGTCAAATGAGTTTTTATTCTGCATCAAAAACGCATGGACAGTGTTTAACAAGGATTCCAATGGCTCTAGTTCACACCAGTGCAGTGCAGTCAACAAAAGTAGAACCTGATAGATTTTTTCTGTATGGAACGCATCTGTAATGCAGCAAAATCAATTAAAAAAATGCTCTGGAATGCATTAAAAACAGATCAAACACGCAATGCAACACAGGTGTCCTTAATTGAGATGAGGAAAAAAGGGTAAAAATGCACTGTAATGCATAGAAAATGCACCGGAATGCATACAAAAGTGTATGCAGAAATGCATCTGCAACACTATAGCACAATAATAGTAGTAGTGTGAACCGACCCTTGGAAAGTGAAATAAATATTTTCGGTCTTCCTGTTGGGTAACTCCCTCTGAAGAACACGCATGCATGCAAACTTCTGTAAATCCAAGTAGCCTGAAATGTCTCATTTACACAGGTCTTCTGTATCTGTTTTATTTAAACACAGGAGAATTTGAATTGGAAAGTGTGAACAAAGGTTATACTTCCTAAATCTATTTCTCGTGTGGTTAAATGTATATACATTTACACGTATTTACACGCACTCAGAAGTATTCATAGTATCTAATCTGCCACTGGATTCACAGATTTAGATTTTTTACTATACTGAGCTAAATTGCATTCACCTAAATGCAAGTAATATGCACAGTGTGCATTATGCCATTTAAAATCATTACATGCATTTATAAATGTTTAGAAATATCCTATAAATGTGAATAATATAATAATTGTGAATGAGGCTTAATAAAGTGAAAAAATAGATGGAGTTAAAGCTTACCATAGAAACTAAAGGGTGTCTGTGTCTGGATTACAAAGGAGATTGGATTAGCTGGGTTTCACTGATGGAGCACAGGTGTGGTAGACATGATGAAGGCACCTCTGGTGTGAGCTTATAAGGCCCCATTGTCACTTACGAATGGGTCATTTGAAGCAGGGTTACCTGTGATTAGCTTTAGAAATAAGACATGTTGAAAACAGGAGACTAGCAGCTCCTGAAGCTATTCCTGACCGCTCGCATGTAATTGTTCACAGAGGTGAAAAAAATAGTGATCAAAATGAAAACTATTGGATTGGATACTGTCAAGAAATGTCTAAGTGGACCCTTACTTACAATTCACGATGCAATAAATTGTTTAAAGTTTTATATAGTATAAATACATATTATTTAAATATATTTCAAAGTGAAATGTAATAACGTATTTCTGATACATAAATTTGAGAATATTAAAATGTTTAAAACATGTTAAGACACTATAATAAGCAGAATACACCCATAACTTTGTCAAAAGTGGTTGTTTCTGAAAGAAGTATAGGGAGTAACTTTTCTCGCCTTCTAATAATACTAGTTTCCACATCTTCCTATGCTTTAATACTATCTCAGTCACTAATCAGTATCACACACATAGATTAGAAAGTTCAGAATTCCTCATCTTGGTATTTATTCCAGATTAGTGATGCAGAAATGACTGAAGCCATTGAATTAGAATGACAGCCACAGAACTAGCATTTTCAGAAGCAGAGTTCAGCAATTTTTTAAAGGTGTGCCATTTGATCCACATATCATATCATATCAGTTAAAGAAACCTTACAATTTAAAAAAAAATAATATATATTTTTTTCATTTTGTCATTCACTTTGTTATTTTATTTCTGTCTCATAAAAAAGGTGCACAATAGTAATTTAAAAGAATCTTATTTTTTTTTTTTTTATATATTACCAACATAATTTAAGTGTTAATTTGTCAAATTAGGCAAATTATAGAAAACATTTTTTTGTTTTTGTTTTTTTTTTATAAAAAAAAAAAATAAGGCAATGAAGATAGAAAAAAAATATTTCTTTAATCTCTTTAATGTATTTTTGACCATTGACCTTTATGCCAATATTGCCTAGTATGTCCCCACAAAAAATAATGTATGTACAGTATTACTTTGTTATTTTAATTAGCAATGGGGTTTATTTACTAAAGCTGGAGAGTGCAAAAGCAGCCTCACTTTTGCACAGAAACCAATCAGATCCAACCTCAGCTTGTTCAATTAAGCTATGGCAATAAAACATGGATGCTGATTGGTTTCTATGCAGTGACTCTGATTTTGCACTCTTTAGCTTTACCCCCAAATAATCTTAAAAAAGACCTCCAGCCCCCCCCCCCAAAAAAAAAAAATCCACAAATACTGTAGCTGCTGACTTTTAATTGAATAACACTTGTATCTAGTACACACGGGCCCAATGTTGGGAGACATCAGCTGGTTCAGGCTTTACTTGCCTGAGGATACAGCGCTGTCCGCACCCAATCCGATCCTTCAATTGGCTTTGAGATCAGGTGATAGCATCTTAACTAAGTAAAACTTGCTGTCAGTGAAGCCCCCCCCTCAAAAAAATAAGCAAATGTGAAGAAGGGGGGGGGGGGAGGAGGAAGAGTGGGACTTCCTCTTTTGGGTGAAATGTCTAAATGTTTAAAATAATTCCATCATGATTAGCAGAAAAGTTATCTTCTGCACCCTCAGATTATGACCTCATCTCAAATTTTAGAGATAAGCCCACTTGTTTTCTTTCAAAAAGATTGTTCTTGTTGGACAGTGGAACAGCAGTTGGATTGCATAGGGAATAATAAGCCACAACATTTGGGTAAAAGATCCTGTTGATATCTTAACAACTTCCTAAAATGACTGCAATCAGCATTTTATGAAATATAGCTGTAAGACTTCAGCTGTAAAAAACACACTCTAGCAAAATCAGGGTAACAACAATGAAGTAGCCCACAACAACCAACCATATTTCAACACTGAAGTTGTTTGAATTTGGCCAACTAAAGCCTGTAGGTCACTGAACATCATATTGGGTCTTTACTACATAAGCCAAATGTCTGCTCATTTAAAGCTTACTTTTGTTTTAGAAACATTTCCCATTTAACATAGCCATCATGGTAAAATCTTTAATAAATGTATCTTTAATAACTTTTCATGAAGTAAATGACCTGGATCTTACCTGAACCAAGTTCCATCCTTTTAGAGATTCGGCAATTATTGAGGTTACTGAGGGGCATACTCCACCAAAAACCATCAAATGATTAGGTCCGTACTTTATAGCATCATAAAATGATTTTAGTCCCCTTGCGTTGTCACACTAAGGAAAAAAACATTAAAAAAAATTAAAATCTGATAATGCAAGCCCTTGATAGCACAGTTTAAGTATGCTAGCCGTGAAACATGCAATATACTGCAGACATAGACATTTTTGATTATCTGCTTGCCTCTAGATAGATATCCTACATTGCAACACACTGTTTCAAAACAAAAAAGCAGCGCTCTCAGAAAACCTGTAGATGGAATAATGTTCAAAACAATAGTCATTTATTGAATGCTCTAAAAACAATATTCTGTCAAAATCCACAATTGTCAATATGACTAAATTATATATGATACCGCCAGATCACCAAGGGTTAATATCATCTACTGGCTCCGATATCCGATGTGTAAGCCAATATCGCAGAGTATGCAGCAGGGTTTGGTGTCCACACTAGGCTATTCTCCAGGTGGTAGCTTTTAGATGTAAAATATTATATCCCATTGTGTGATACAAGCTGTAAATATGTATCCGATAGTGAACCTGCTTCGGCGGATTGAAAGCTGGAGCTATGCCGGCATTCCATATAACATTCAATGTATCCGAACGCTGTCAATGAACACACCAGGAACTGGTGCTGGAGACCGGAAGTCTTGGTCACTTGGAACCAGGAAAGGCAGAAGTGATCTCCGAAGGGTTGAATCGCAACGCTTGGAGTTGTCATGACAACCATGACTAACATGTTTCGCGTGCATGCGCCTTCTCAAAGTCACGGACGCTTGTGGCAACTCCAGTTAAAAAGGCACCTCTATAGCTGGGGCAGGGAACAATACAAAATGATGTTAACCCTTGGTGATAATAGGCTTAAGAAAGTGAATCCTGTTAGCGCTGTTCATGAATGCTGAAAGATCAGCAACAAAAACTCCATGAAAAGTAAAATAATAATTAATAAATAATATATATATATATTTTTTTGTTTCATGAGGATTATCGTACCTATCTAAAATCAAGCCTAGATTAAATATGAGACCCAGATATATAATAGATATAATAAGGGAAAAAAGGGAATTCTATAATGATAGAAAATAAAAAATAAAAATAAATAAAAATTGATTAGAAAAAAATAAAAATATATCTAATAATATAATGAAAATATAAATAATTTAAAATAAAACATAATGAATAAACTGAATATAAAAGAATTCAAAAATGATGGAAGATCAAAAATAATGTTGAATGGGCATATTAATACATAATATATAGTAATGTTACTGTTAATAATATGTATTCAAAGTTACAGTAATGAATCATATTCAGAGATGGTTTATTTAAAAAGCCCCCTCAGGTAAATATGACCTTAGATAATTATTTGATGATTATTTAGTTATTATTTGATGATACTCAGAACATCAACCTCTTCGTTCAGGCCATCAGGCAAAAGGGAACCGAATGAATAAAAACAAAATGTCTACGTTCGACAAAGAAGGGAGAATCTTTCGTTGTCGGTTAAAGTACCCTTTGGGATGGCTTCAATGGCAAAAACCTCCATATGTCTAAAATCCTTATTGGGTGCTTGATGAAAATGTCGGAGAATGCTGGGTTTTGTACAGCCCTTTTTTGTCAATCGACGGTGCTCCCCCACTCTAACCCATAGAGAGTATATTGTGCGACCCACGTATAACAGGCCACATGAGCATCGCAAGACATAAATTACGAACTCAGTGGAACATGTGATGAGCTGTTTAATTTCAAAAGATTTGCCTTTATTTGTAGCTATCGTTGATTGGCGATGAGGGATTGATTGGCAAGTGAGACAGCCTCATTTTTGACACAGGAAGATCCCAACTCTGTTGTCAAAATAGGTTCTAATATCCAATATAGGTCTGTTATTAGATTTCACCAGTTTACTGGGGGCGATGATATTTTTTACGATGTCACAGTCCCGGAGGATGCTGGGACTGTGACATCATAAGGGGGCGGGGTCACCATGTGACATCAACCGGTGACCCCACCCCTTGTCCCTATATAAGTCGCCGCGCACCGCGTCCCTGGCATTGCGGCCAGAGAGAGTGTCGAGTCAACATCTCCAGAAGAAGAAGAAGAAGAACGGAAGGCGGTGGTGGCAGCGGCGGTGACGGCAACAGAAGACCGGGCCACCGCTAGTAAAAGAGCTGGAAGAAGAAGCGGTGGCCCGGAAAGAAGAACCGAAGAGGGGGACAGGACCCCCCGAAGTCGGAAGAAGAGGGCGGCGACGAAGAAGAAAGCCGGGCTCCTCCGCTAGTAAAAGGGCTAGCAGAAGATAGTGGAGGAGTCCGGCGAGAAGACCCCAGAAGATGGAAGACCCCCGGAGCTGTGCAATAAACTATTTTAACCCTTGTGTGTTGTGTTTTTTTTTACATTTTTTTTCTCAGGTGAATGGGTAGGGGTAATTTGTACCCCATACTCATTCACATAGGGTGGGGGGCCCCTATCCCTGGGCCCCCTTATTAAAGGGGGCTCCCGGATTCCGATAAGCCCCCCGCCCGCAGACAACCAACAGCCAGGATTGTCGGGAAGAGGCCCTTGTCCTCATCAACATGGGGACAAGGTGCTTTGGGGTGGGGGGGCCGCGCGGCCCCCCTTTACCCAAGGCACACCCCATGTTGAGGGCACACGGCCTGGTATGGCTCAGGAGGGGGGGCGCTCGCTCGTCCCCACCCCCTTTCCTGACCAGCCGGGCTGCGTGCTCGGATAGGGGTCTGGTATGGATTTTAGGGGGGGACCCCACGCCGTTTTCTCGGCGTAGGGGTTTCCCCTTAAAATCCCTACCGGACCCCCGAGAAGGCATGCAGGCTTCATGAGTGAGGTGACATTATCGCCGCTCTCTCGCTCTTGCTACTATAGGAAAATTACATTTTCCTATTGCAGCCAGCGCGAGAACCAGCGCAACAGGAACGCGCTGGTTAGAGAAGCCTGTCGCTGGGAACCAGCATGACAGTATCGCGCTGGAAACACAATATCGGCGGCACCTACTGTATATCAGGGATATGTAATTAGCGGACCTCCAGCTGTTGCAAAACTACAAGTCCCATCATGCTCTGCCTCTGAGTGTCCTGCTTGTGGCTGTCAGAGTCTTGCTATGCCTCATGGGACTTGTAGTTCTGCAACAGCTGGAGGTCCGCTAATTGCTTATGCCTGGTCTATATAAACTGATAGACCACTCGTAAAACTGTTGGAGCTGGCCACGATTGGCCTCCCTGGGGGATTGATTAAAGATTTGTGAACTTTGGGGAGATGGTAGAAATAAGGGGTACTGCAAACCTTTGGGTGGAGGAAACATTTCTCCTTAATATTTAAAACCCCACCCTTATGAGCTGTTTCAACCATTGTGGTCAATTCACGTTGGAATTGAGGGAGAGGATCGGAGGTAAGTTTTAGATACATGTTGGTATCAGAAAGAAGGCGATAGGCTTCACGAAGATACTCAGGCTTAATCCTTAATCACCAAACTGCCACCTTTGGCAGCCTGTTTTATTATAATATCCTATAATATCCTAAATAATGTTTTATTATAATATCCTATTTACAGTTAAATCTTTGAGGGCCTGACTTTCAGCTCTACTCAGATTAGCATGTTTTTTTTATTTTCTGGGGCATCACACAACTCTATGAACTCTTTGTATACGGCTTGATAAAATATCTTATATAAGAGCCCTTAGATTGAGTAGGGTTGAACATCGAAGGTGGTTTCAAACTAGGGTGTTCGATATTTGGCTCTACAAACGGATATTGGGTCTGACTTTCTATGTTACTTTCAACCCGAGGACACAAAAAAATTGTATTATTTATTACTTATTATTTTATTTTTCATGGAGTTTTTGTTGCTGATCTTTCAGCATTCATGCACAGCACTAACAGGATTCACTTTCTTAAGCCTATTATCACAAAGGGTTTTTTGTATTGTTGCCTGCCCCCCTGCTATAGAGGTGCCTTTTTAACTGGAGTTGCCACAAGCGCCCGTGACTTTGAAAAGGCACGAAACATGTTAGTCACAGTCCTCATGACAACTCTAAGTGTTTTGCGATTCAGCCCTTCGGAGATCACTTCTGCCTTTCTGGGTTCCCTGGTTCCGAGTGACCAAGACTTCCGGTCTCCAGCACGAGTTCCTGGTGTGTTCAGTGGCAGCGTTCAGATACATTGAATGTTATATGGAATGCCGGCATAGCCTCAGTTTTCAATCTGCCGAAGCAGGTTCACTATCAGATACATATTTACAGCTTGTATCACACAACGGGATATAAGATTTTACATCTAAAACCTACCACCTGGAGAATAGCCTGAATAATAAAGATATATTTTTAATAATGTCCTCTAGATTATACACTTTGTAAACAGGTAAAGTGCAACTATACTATTGATAAAAGGATAAGAAGAAACAAGTTAAGTGGCTCTGCATTACAATGATGCTATGTATTCCTTGTGTAAGGGGCCCCAGTGGTGGATTGTCCTGCTTCATACAGGAAGTCCCTTGAAAGACCAAACATAGCTCCCACAGCACTGTTTACAAGCATTAGTAATAGAGAAGTGGTAAAAGAAAACATTTTATGGCATGCTTAACTGCTTCTAGTGGTTATATATTTTATAGTTTCAGTATCAGGTGACTATGGCTACCTATCAAAAAATGGCATAAATTTGGATTTGTAGCTCCAACCACTTCATACCAGTCATAATGTAGGGTAGTTCAAAAAGAGAAGGTGAACAAAATAAAATAAGGCTAACTACTCCCCAACAGATCTTTATTAACATATTTCTAAACATTTTTGTGAAAACACATGACAAACAGTGCCTGGTGAGTTAAAAAACACACATTACCCATCATGTCCCCCAAACTTATAAATATTGATCATATTTAAAAAATTAGCTCAAAAAACAATTCATATCTATATCAGCATCATGATATGGTGATAAGAAGGCTGCTAAGCAATAAACATATGTCTTCAAATCTGCCTTGCAAATAACAGTGGCTTTGCTGTAATTATTGGTTGATAAAAAACAATAAAAAAAGTAATAGTATACCAGCTTGGGTGATATACAGGCGAGGAGAGGAGAGGTGTGGGATAGCAGGTGTTTATGGTCCACCACAGACAGGTAAGTGTTTGGATAATGCCACACTCAAACTCCTTTGTGCCTGGAAGACAAAGCGCCACTCGAGGAACTCTAAACGGGACAAAAAGGATACTTCTGTATCAAGAACAGTGGCATTAAACTTGAAGATTCATTAAGGAAACAGATGAAAAGTAAATCCCTGTGGTCCAGATAGAGATATAAAATTACCGGAAATTTTGAAGCAATGGGAATTTTTTTTTTTTTTTTTTGCTGTTTTCTTCCGGAAATTTTGGAAAAATGAAAAAATACATTTTCAATGTGGAGTAGTTTTACAAACTGAATGTCATTTTTTTTTTTACCCTGGGAACATGAAATTAAGTGTATATAAAAGTATTATGGTTGAAATAAAAGTATAGCTTATTCAGTAAATTAGCTAACTTTTTATCATTGTATTTTTTATTACAAATGGAATAACAAGGACTGTATATGTTAAGAACATTTCAACTATACATGAGAACTCATAATAATGCAAAAGCTTCCTGCAATTTTAGTTATTGACAATGCTGATACAGAAGCATATATTGCTCTAAGAGTTTTTAGCTCTATCTGCCATAAGCTGAATATTTACTAATGGCCCATGCCCTTTGGATTATGCAGGTTTGGGTTTATCAATTGCTGGTTATTTGGAGGCTTTTGCATAGTCCATTTTATTACTCATCCTGAACCATTTTATATAGGTATTGGAACCATCTTTATTTATGAATCTTGGATTGATACTGTCATGTCATAACATATGACATTGTATAGCGAATATTTTTGTGCAATACACATATCTATATTACCTGGTAGGAGTCAAGAGGAGGGTGGCCCTAGATACTGTGGAGAAGGAATAGTCACCTTGATGCAGTGTTGTTTTGAATCTGCTGGTCCTGTTTGACTTGGCAGTATAGGGGAGAGAGCTCCTAATTCTCTTGATTTATGTACACTTTTATCAGTTTTTTTAATATTTAGTAAACAAACTTTGTTGTTAAATTATATAGTATTCCTTTCTGGTAAAAGTCCGCTCAAGTGTCCAAAACAATTTTCTAACAGTTTACATTGGATGTGGTACCCCCTTAGCTAGCTATGTCTTCTAAATACATTTTACTGAGAGGACGAAAATAAAAGCCAATTTACTAACCAGACTATAGCTAAACATTATGCTGTGAAGGTGAAGAACATTAATAAGGATCATTTAAGGGTTATTAAGATAAACTAATTTATCAGACAAGTGTACCCTATTACCTGTCAATTAAGGCCTGAGGTGAGAACAAACACCCAACTGTAGGAGGTACAATACAAAAACCTGCACATTTTAGAAGATATTCACACAGCATGCAGTCGGTGATGTCACCGCGCATGTGCTCTGAAGGACAGCAAACCCATACCGTCCCTTCAGAGCTCTGTGCCGCGGTCCATGACTCCCATGCGCATTCATGGGAGTGACCTCATCGTGGCATGGCCAATCTTGCAGAGGATGCAAACCCATAAGTAAGACCGGGTAAAGATGGAAGCACCTTCACTGGTGACAGCACGCCGCTGGGGGACTTTGTTCTTAACTAAGTATTTCATAATGTGCTAGTATGCAATTCACACTAGCACATTATGTCAGTGTCTTACAGGGTTTAAAAAAATATGCAGTTTAATACCGCTTTAAAATGTTCAAATGGTCAAATCTTCCAAGTAGACAAGTATAAGTTAAAAGATCACTTGATGATTGTATTATTTGCAAAGCTGCCAAAACTGATTCTTAATATTTATTTTCTTAGTATTCTGTCTGATAAATTAAATGGATAATTATAACAGTTATGACTTATACTAATGTATTTCTTTGAGACTGGGACAGTCTGGCTGGTGGGGCATCTTCGATGTACTTGTCCAGGATCCTATTCTGGTACAGGTACATAAATTACGTCCTTGTCCTATGGACGAGTTCTAGAGATTACTTTTGTTAAAAGTTTGGAAAGAAATACCGTATTTATCTGCGTTCAACATGCACTTTTTTCCCCTTAAAATCAGGGGAAAATCGCGTGTTATACGCCGATCCCCCACGATTTCCACACGATTTTTGGGCTCTGGGTGGCTTTCAGCCGCCTTCGGCCCTTCTCGCGGCTTTCGGCCGTACTTGGCGGCTTTCGGCGGCTTTCGGGCCCTTCTTGGTGGCCGAAAACCGCCGAGAAGGGCTGAGAGCGGCCGAAAGCCACCAAGTACGGCCGAAGGCAGCCGAAAGCCGCTGAGTACGGCCAAAGGCAGGCAAAAGCTGCCGAGTACGGCCGAAGACGGGAAAAAGCCGCTGAGAACTTCCGGGCACCGCCGAGATACACAGGATATCTCAGTGGCGCCATTTTTAAAAACAAAAGCTGACTCACTGAGGGAACAACGATGCACAAGGCTGCAATGACGGACAAACTGCATGATGGACAGGCTGCATGACAAGGCTGCAATGACAAGGCTGCAATGATGGACAGGCTGCATGACAAGGCTGCAAATGACACTGACAAGGCTTCAGATGGACACTGATAAGGCTGCATTGATGGTCATTTAAATGTAAGTTTTTTTTCCTTAAATTTCCCTCCTAAAAGTTTTTTTCCTTAAAATTCCCTCCTAAACTTGGGGTGCGTGTTATACACAGCCGCGTGTTATACGCCGATAAATAAGGTACATATAATTTGAGATTCAGTATCAGGATGCTTTTCTGGAACTTACTATACAAAAAAAGCCAGGTGGGAAATGCAAACACAAAAAGAGTCCATCACAACTGAAGGGAATTACAGGATTTTGAAACAGAAGCTATCTCCCCCTGGTCCAGATTTACAAAGTGAGGTTAAAAAACATTGTCTGGGTACTGGCTATTAATGTGCAAAAAATACTGATAGTGAGAATCTCCTTTATGGAAGTAGGAAAAGAAAAGATGTTACACAGGTCCATACTAGGCTTAGTATTTAATATTCAAGTATTTCATACAAATGAATGACATTTGTGCAAAACACTGACACTTGTTAACTAGTGACAACTTGGTAAAGAAATATGTTTATTCTTATCCTCAATATACATTCAGAAAGGAAAAGTCACTGGGAGATTTTCAGATATTTCTGTCTTGAGCATAATAGAAATGTGACCTTAAGTGATGAGTGTGCCCCATGGTCCAAGATCCCTAATGCGGGATTGATGATTTTGAGAGTTTGGACTTATGTATATTTGATTTTGTTTAATGACTCTGTATTTCTTCAGTTTCTTCATATAAACTGCTTACAGTGATGCATGTAAATCATGTAAGATGTTGTGCATAATATTGTTTACACAAAAAAAAGCTTTTTTATTGTATTGGGTCCTCTGGATTTTCTGGAGAGGTAGTGGTACCATGTCACATGCTTTGCCCTACCTGGCTTTTTAGGAATGTGGAGGGTTTTTCCGATCTTGCTTGCTGTGATGTCATGATACCATGCACATGACATCATTGTTATTTTTTATGGGGACATCGCACCAATCTCACCTGTTTGGGTGGGACAACATCACTCGTTCTTTTTCTTCCCGGTAGCCATATGCAGCAAACTGGTGCACCTCTGATGCAGCTGGTATAACACCGGTGAAACTTGTCCAACAACTTGTTATTCATGATCCCCTCTACTGGATGGCCTCTTTTATAGTCTGCATCCATGGAAAACATGGACTGATAGGTATATCTTTAGAATTGATATGAGCATTTGTTCTATGACACTATTTACCTATTGATTGACATATATATATTGTTTCTTTGGTGGGTGGATTGCATGTGAGATGTTATATATAATATGCCCGAAGACTTGAGGTAGTAGGGGTCGTGATTTATTTTAACCCTTGGCCAAGATTTCTAATATTTGGTTTCTCTTTTGTTTTGTAATAAAGTATATTTTTTGTACATGAGTATTGGAACTTTGGACTTTGGAGTGTGTTTTTCTTGCATAGCAGTTGAGACGGGTAGAGTCATAACCAGAGTTTTATTGTGAGAGGGTTGATTAAAAAATAAGTACGCCCTATGCATACATTGGATATTCATTCAAGCAGTGTCGATAACAGCTATATACTGTAACTTGAACAAATGACACACACAAATGACACACACAAACGGGTGGCACAGTGGTGTAGTGGTTAGCACACTTGCCTAGCAGTAAAAAGGGTTGCTGGTTCACAACCACAACACTACCTGCCTGGAGTTTGCATGTTCTCCCTGTGCCTGCGTGGGTTTCCTCCCACACTCCAAAGACATGCTTGTAGGTTACTTGGCTTATGTTCAAAATTGGCCCTAGTATATGAATGGGGACCCTGGATTGTGGGCTCCTTGAGGGTAGGGACTGATGTGAGTGTGCAATGTACAGGGATAGGGACAATTGTAGACACTCACTCAGGGTGAACTGGCTGGACTGGTGTCTTTATTCAACCTTACTAACTATGTAACTGTGTAACTGAAATTAGCTTAGGGTTTGAGACAACAATTTAACCCAAACTCTAGCTGTTCAAATTCTGCTGAACAAGCAAACTAAAGTTTACATTCATTCATTTCTTGAAGGGGTAAACAAATGCATGCTGCACCACCTTTTCCTAGCTAGCTTGTCATTTTTTTTTCTTCCACGTGGTTTCCTCAGAAAATCCACACCAGACTTCCATCATTGGTAAGGGTCGGATATGCATTTTGGCCCGATGTAAACTGTTAATTTTTGCATTGTTGCATGAGGTCCCTGTTAAAATCCATACCAGACCCTTATTATAGCTAAGGGTCTGAAAAAGACATTGAGGGGAATACCCCAGCAACTTTGTTTACAAACAGAACAAATCTGATCAGGAACTGCTATTTAATAGTCAATAGTTTTTCTTTTCTAAATGTCATTTTAGCTGGAGTACATCCTGCAGGTGTGCCATCCTACATGCAGGTGTAAAGCATTCCCCAACTATGTTATTAAAAAAAAACATGTATTTTAATGTTTTCCTTTAAGCCTCCTAAAAATAGTTTTATTGGTACATGTAACTTATGGTAGTGCCCAGCTACCTATGCTATTTTGTTCCAAAAACTTGCAACCTGACCTTGAAAAAGGTCAGATTTTTTTATGCTCCCATAGACTTAAATAGTTATTAGGTTTGTGGATCTCAGGCTGGGTTCACCATACTTCCACAGAACAAAACCCAGACTAGTATGCTAATCTCTAATCACAATAAAAATGAACAAAAATTTAGATTTGCCATGTCGAAAAAGCAAATACACCACTACATTTTTCAACACAGGTATTTCAGATTAGATGTCACTGATTAGAATTTCATACACGTGAAACCTGTCCCATTTCATCATCAGATATCTAGGAACTAGTATTTTTTTGCTGTTCATACAGGTGACATTATCATGCCAAGTTTGAAGCGTGACTGTGGGAATGTTATTGGTTTTGGGTTGGTTTGCTGTTTTAGGTCTTCAACAACTTGCAGTTATTGAATTAAATATGACTCAACCGACTTTTCAAAGTGTGTTTGATGATAAAGTCTGGCCATTTGTCCAAAAGTTGAAGTTTACAATATTTAACATTAAGGACAGCACCCACAAGTGGTAGACAAACAAGGGTGGCTTTTCCCTATTAACCCACTATGTGTATTTTACCATTTTTGGTTTAAGTCAGCTCATGCAGGCTCATAAAGAAGCAACCCTACAGAGTTATATAGCTTAGGGCATTAAGCATTGTGTGCCTATAGGGCCAAATTATAGAAACATAGTTCTGCTTTCAAACATGATCAGACTGCATTTAAAACATATATACCTTTTATATAGCAAAATAGATTATTGTACACAATTTGGTTATTTGGTTCTAAAATGATTTGGGAGGTCAGCTGGAATTCATGATTTATATATTTAAGCATGTTAATGTTGAAACTTATTTTGATTTTATTGAATCTAGACTGTGCAATAATACTGGATATTTAGTAAAAAAGAACAAAAGACTGCCTGCACAGTTTGTGAAGCTGTCATTAGGAATTATAGCTGAAGGCTGAATATCTATTTTATTGTCTTTTGTTAGAGCCACTTTCAAACAAATTAGCATTAGGTAATAATTTAATCTTAACACTTTGTCTTGCCTGCCACCTATATTGCATTTGTCACATAAAGTAATTAGTAATAACAGTAATATGAATGGATGACAGCTAAAATAGCCCATTAGGCGTACTTTTTATTGAAACAGATTAAAGCCAGTAGAAGATATATTAAACTGTGTGAACCCTTTACTCTTGGAATATAATTTATTGAGTAAGAGAAAAAAGTAACATATTTGTACTTATCATAAAATCTTTTTCCTATTTCTTATTTCTTATCTAGTAATTCCGAGACAATTGGGTTATGCTGCTGCCTTCAGGAGGTAGGGAGACTGACAAACAAAAAACATTATTCCTTCCCCTGTATAACCCCTCCTTCAACTGTCTTTCCTCAGCTTTGTGAGCAACCAGAACATAAGGCCAACAACACAGATGGGTAGGATATATGTTCTATAATAGACATCAAGGAAAAGATTTCATGATAAAAAAATCCTATTTTCTTTCATGTCCATTGAAGGACACAGAATGAGCTTTTCTGATTACAAAGCTATAGGTCTGACAAGCAGGGGGTGCATTAGACCTCTGAAATTAGACCACTGCTTCCACATAGAGTTCAAGGGTCCCACTCTTTATAGATTTATATTTTTCCTTATTCAGCTTTATTTTTTCTGAGTTTGAGTATCCAAGGGCCAGAGGTTACCCTATGGTTCAATTTTAAAGCACACGTAAAGCCTACTGTATGAGAGTCTAAAGAAACACAAAATCCAGTTAGTATGCAATGCTCAGACCTCATAAAGTAAGCAAAGAGCTTTCTTTACCTGTCCTGAGTCAAGTCCTTCTTCATCTGTGTCTTAGGCCGCATGCACACTGAACTTGATAAAAACTCCAGTAAAGTTAGTTGTACAAAGCTGTAGCTGTAGAATGAGTTTCACAGCATTTTTTCAGTACTATTTTTTAAGGTTTTTTGTAGCTTTTTGCGTTTGTTAGCTTATTTTTAGCAAAACTATACTCCCACAAAAGCTTACGGTTTAAAAATGCCAATAAACACCGACTAGATACAATTTTAAGCTTTTATCAGTTATGCCGCGTACATACGATCATATTTTCCGACAACAAATGTTCCATGGGAGCTTGCTGTCGGAAATTCTAACCGTGTGTATGCAAGACAAGCTTGAGCCCACATCCGTTCGGAAAAAATATCCCAGGATTTCATTGTCAGAATGTCCAATCGTGTGTACGCAGCATAAGAATGTTTTTACAGCTGAAAACTCCTCTTCAAACCCACTAGTTCTGGGGTTTTTTCCAGCCAGAAAACACTCCTGACAAAAAACACCAGGGAGGTTTATTTACTGAAAGCAAATCCACTGTGTATAAGTGTACTTGGAAGTACAGTTGCTGTAGATCTGAGAGGGACATGCAAGGGAAATAAAAAACAGCATTTTTACTCACACATGATTGGATGATAGAAATCAGCTGAGCTTCCTCTCATTTCAGATCTACAGAGACTGCACTTTCAAGTGCATTTGCAGTGCACTTGTAGTGCACAGTGAATTTACCATTAGTAAATCAACCCCTATGTGTGTATGAACACATAGGATAATATGCTGGGGAGGTTACTGGCTGTAGAAAAATATGCCTGAAGCCAAAAACAGAAGCTGTAAAAACGTCTAGTGTGCATGAGGTCTATATCCTATATGAAAGTGAAGCAGTGTATCATTACAGGAGAGCGGCATTAGGTGGACTTCACTGGCAGGGCCAACAGGTATTTGTGAAACTTTGCAAACTTTGCAAACTTTAAAGTTTGAAAACTTTAAAATTAAGTGCTGCAGCATTTTTTGTTTGAATTAAAAAAAAATATTTCTACATTAAGTTGACAGGCTAGCAACTTTTAGTCTTTAAATGACTGCCAACTCCCTGAAACTTAGTAACGTCAGTTCTTAAATTTTTGTCCTATATACAACAAATACATCGCAGTCTACTTATTGCTGCTGCTTCAGTTATGAATGAATATGTTGAAATCAGAAGCATGATCATTGTAGCCAGGCACTGCAAACCTTGTTTGGGCAGAAGGGAATCAAATACTGCATTTCTGATAGTCGTTGAATATGATAATGGAGCTGCATGGGAACCAGCCAAGTCTAGGTTAGGCCAAACACATATCAGTGGGAGCCCGTAAGGTTATTAGAGATGCCAACATTCCATTCTAAACAATGATATTCCCACTGCCAATCTACTGCCTGTTTTAATAATAATAATAAATTAATTATTAATAATTCATTATTAATATTGCTATCTTAATAATTTGGATAGAAAGAATTCAAATTAAGTCTTAATTAAGCAAACAAAAAGTTTCATCAGTCTAAACATTTTCTATTTCCTAAGCAGTGCTTAGTGACCCAATCCATGAAAGTCAATGAAATTGACAAAAGTCTGTATCCCTTTGCATTTATTATTAAACAAGGGCTGTGTTTGAACTAGATCAAGATCACATAGGAGATGATATGAATGGGACATTTAGTACTCTTTATGCTGTTTTGTAGAGGATGCCCTGTATTCTGAGTGAAAGATTCTGCTCATTTTCTGTCAAGACAATTAATACCCCTAGGACACAGACAAAGATGAAGACAGACAGCTCTAAATTTCCTTTATTCCTTCTAGGTTACCTGCTGACTTTTATTTTGCCATGCATATAACTAGATTAGACACTAAGAAAAAATATTGTGCATAACGAATATAATCATTAATTGGAATATCAATTAGTATTACATGGTTCAGCAATGTAATATAAACATAAAAAAATTAAATAACAGAAGTAATATACTCTGTTTGATAAAGTTTTACAGATATATGTAGCGACAAGACCACAGAATACAGAACTGCCCCAGACAAACGTAATCAGACATTAATTTTTCCATTATATTGGTGTAGGGATCTGCTGTCCTCCAGTCCGAATCTGTAAATGCCTGTATATATATATAAAATGTTGTTGATTTTGAAACCCCAGAAGGGGGAAGCGTAGAGAAAGAAAGTGTCAGCCACTTGCCCTGTCCATACTGCTTAAGCCTGGTTCACATTAGTGCAATTTCAATATGTGACTTGAGTCACACAGAATTGCATGATAATGGAAATCACATTTTTTGACATCACGAAATGGAGAAATTTTGAAAAACATTCCTGTACTACTTTGGTGTAAATCCAGCACGATTTTGGCCCCATAGAATATGTATACCAGATCCATGTACCATCCAAGTAGCAGGTAAGTATTCAAGCAGCTGTATTCAAGCAGCACTACATACAGTATCTAACAAAAGTGAGTACACCCTCACATTTTTGTAAACATTTATTATATATTTTCATGTGACAACACTGAAGAAATTACACTTTGCTATAATGTAAAGTAGTGAGTGTACAGCTTGTATAACAGTGTAAAATTGCTGTCCCCTCAAAATACCTCAGCACACAGCCATTAATGTTTAAACTGCTGGCAACACAATCGAGTACACCCTTAAGTGCAAATGTACAATTTGGGCCCAAAGTGTCATTATTTTGTGTGGCCACCATCAGTGGTGGCCTGTCCATAGAGGTTGCACGAGTGCAGCCTCCCCTATCAATGTGTCTGGCCCTCTGATCTACATATCAGAGCTCTGGACCCTGGATTCCAATGTGGGGTGAGTGTTTTTTTTACGCACCTGATTAGTGCCAGAGGCTCTAATAGGCTTCAAAAAAGGGTGCTCTTGGAGAGCAGAGCATTCTGCTTTGATCCCACCCTGTTGTGTGATGATAGCAAATTCACTTTCACTATGTTAACACTAAAGTTCCTCCCCGCCAATCAGGAGGGAGGTCGTGAAACCTGTTTCCCGATTGGCCAAAGCATCAGGTGATCCTACTGGATGCCTAGCGCTTTGGTGGAAGAGGAGATACATGGTGGAGGAAGCTTGAGGAGCGGACACCAAAGCCGCCACTGCCCGTTTTCCAGGAGAGGACACCACAGCCCCGTCACAAGAGTGGCCAAGTCCCAGACCACCCAAGGGGGGTGCTGTCAGTGCTGCTCTGCCGGGCGGGGAGGTGCTGTCTTAGTGCCGCACCACCGGGGGGGTGTTGTTTGCCGTGCCCCAAAAGAACCCACCAGCCGCCACTGGCCACCATTATTTTCCAGCACTGCCTTAACCTTCTCTTCCACTCCTCCCTGATGACATCACGGTACTAGTGGATGTTAGAGACCTTGCGTTCGAGGATGCCTCACAGATACTCAATAGGGTTTAGGTCTGAAAACATGCTTGGCTAGCCCATCACCTTTACCTTCAGCTTCTTTAGCAAGGCAGTGGTTGTCTTATGCCATGTACACACGACCAGACTTTCCGTCAGAATAAACTCTGACGGTGTTTCCAGCGGAGTTTCCGATGGAGTTCCAACTGAATGGACTTTGGTGTGATCATAGTGTTACACATGATCACACCAAAGTCTGTTCATTTCGAACGTGATGACGTATGTCGGGACTAGAAAAGGAAGTTCAATAGCCAGTAGCCAATAGCTGCCCTTGTGTCGTATTTGGTCAGTCGGACTAGCATACAGACGAATGGTTTTCCTGATAGGAATTGATTCCGTCTGAAAGATTTAAAACTTTTAAAATTTCTAGGTCTGTCAGACTTTTTGAAAAAAAAAGTCCGCTGAAGCCCACACACGATCGGAATATTGATATGAATATATGATTCCGTCTGACCTTTTCTGTCGGAAAGTGTTGGAGTACTGCCCTGCAACCCAGTCTCGGAAGGGAGGGGATTATATTCTGTTTTAGTATGTCACAGTACATGTTGGCATTCATGGTTTCCTCAATGAACTGTACCTCCCCAGTGCTGACAGCACTCATACAGCCCCAGACCATGACACTCCCACCACCATGCATGACTGTAGGCAAGACACACTTGTCTTTGTACTCCTCACCTGGTTGCCGCCACACACGCTTGACACCATCTAAACCAAATAATTTTATCTTGGTCTCATCAGACCACAGTAACAGGACATGGTTCCAGTAATCCATGTTCTTAGTCCGCTTGTCTTCAGCAAACTGTTTTCAGGCTTTCTTGTGCATCATCTTTAGAAGAGGCTTCCTTTTGGGATGACAGCCATGCAGACCAATATAATGCAGTGTGCGGCGTATGGTCTGAGTGCTGACAGGCTGAACCCCCCCCTTCAATCTCTGCAGCAATGTTGGCAGCACTCATATGTCTATTTCCCAAAGACAACCTCTGGCTATGACACTGAGCATGTGCACTCAACTTCTTTAGTCGACCATGGCGAGGCCTGTTCTGAGTGGAACCGCTGTATGGACTTGGCCACCGGGCTGCAGCTCAGTTTCAGGGTTTTGGAAATTTTCTTATAGACTAGACTGTCTTTATGTAGAGCAACAATTATTTTTTTCAGATCCTCAGAGAGTTCTTTGCCATGAGGTGTCATGTTAAACTTCCAGTGACCAGTATGAGAGAGTGAGAGCGATAACACAAAATTTAACACACCTGCTCCCTATTCACACCTAAGACCTTGTAATACTAACAAGTCACATGACACCGGGGAGGGAAAATGGCTAATTGGGCCCAATTTGGACCCTTTCACTTAGGGGTGTACTCAATTCTGTTGCCAGCGGTTTAGACATTAATAGCTGTGTGTTCTTTTGAGGGGACAGAAAATTGACACTGTTATACAAGCTGTAAACTCACTGCTTTACATTGTAGAAAAGTGTAATTTCTTCAGTGTTGTCACATGAAAAGATATACTAAAATATTTACAAAAATGTGAGGAGTGTACTCACTTTTGTGAGATACTGTAATTACACTGAAAGTCAGTTCAAAATCAGATTGCAGCAGTAGTGTCAACCTAACCTAAATCCTGGATCAGAACTGACTATTATACACTACTAGGGAGGGACTAAAGCACAGAGTAGAAAGACTGACTCTGAGTTACAGTGCCATTTACCCTCAGGGATGTGGCATGCAGCAAGAGTGAATACCTGCCTCCTCCTTTTAAAACAGCTTTATATCCAAGGGACAGGATGATGTTGCTAGGACAGAAAAGTATCCAACACATAGATGCTGAATCATCCTCAGGGGCCCCTTCAACTGCTCTTTGATGCAACAGTCATCTGGATGTATCTCTATCAAGAATATATACCCAGGTATATGTGCACAATTCCACCTGGAATCCTATTGGGCCCTTTGCTGATAATAACTGTTTGTGCATTGGATGGATGTACTACTATTAATATCGTCTTATAAAGCTTGTTTTATTTCTATACTGTTGTGCATCTATATGTTTATGATTAGTGTCATATGCTAATTGCAGTATTTCCTCTGCTCCTAATTACTTTGTTTAGATTACTGATTAATTTCCTAGGAAGGAGATCCCCTTTGTTCACAGAGGCCCTGTCCAGGGTGGAGATACTGCAAACTTTATTATTAAACTCACTCTTCCGCTTAGCGAAGGTTCTGGCTCTCCTATTTACCAAAAGGTTTAGCGCAATATCCTGTTTGGGGAAGTCCATTTCTTATAACCTTCCCCCTCAAAAGGGGACAGTGATTAGGGATCATTTTACAGTTAGAGAATGGAATAGCCAAGAGATGAATGTGTAATTCCATCTATCCTTGCTCAGGATTGGTTTGTAAAAACCTAAAATGTGTGCACCAAGCTTAGACTATGGCTGCCAGTAGCCAAGCTCAAGAAAAGAAGACTCTCAAGACTGGAGAGGTGGTATAAGTCTAGGTTCTGCGTGCCACATTTGTACAGGCACAGTAGCCCATTCATTTCAGTTAATGGCACCCTGCACGTTGTGGCTGCATGTGAGTGTGGGAATGCATGCAATTTATTTGTACTCCTGCACCCACACAATTGTTAACATAGCCCAAATCTTATAATTGCCATGGTTAAGCAGACATGTTAGTGTATCATTTGACAAGGCAGTGTTACAGTTTGCCAACATGGGCTCAGTTTTAAACTACACTGAGCAAAATTATAAAAGCAACACTTTTGTGTTTGCCCTTATTTTTTATAAACTGAACTTCAAGATCTATGTCTTTTTCTATGTACACAAAAAGCCTATTTCTCCAAAATCTTGTTTACAAATTTGTATAAATCTGTTAGTGAGCACGTCCCCCTTTGCCAAGATAATCCATCCACCTCACAGGTGTAGCATATATAGATGCTGATTAGACAGCATGATTATTGCACAGGTGTGCCTTAGGCTGGCCACAATAAAAGGACACTCTAAAATGTGTAGTTTTACTGTTTTTGGAGGAGTCGGGGCGGGGGACGAAAACAAGTCAGTATCTGGTGTGACCACCATTTGCCTCATGCAGTGCAGCACATAGCATTGATCAGGTTGTTGCGTGTGGCCTGTGGAATGTTGCTCCATTCCTCTTCAATGGCTGTGTGAAGCTGCTGGATATTGGCAGGAACTTTAACACGCTATCACATAAGCTGATCCATAACATCCCAAACATGCTCAATGGGGGACATGTCCAGTGAGTATGCTGGCCATGCAAGAACTGGGATGTTTTCAGTTTCCAGGAATTGTTTACAGATCCTTGCAACATGGGGCCGTGCATTATCATGCTACAACATGAGGTGATGGTCGTGGATAAATGGCACAACAATGGGCCTCAGGATCTCATCATGGTATCTCTGTGCATTCAAAATGCCATCAATAAAATGCACCTGTGTTTGTTGTCCATAGCATACACCTGCCCATACCATAATGAATGAATGAATGAAATACTTGTATAGCGCACAATGCGAACTGAATCCCACCACCACCACGGCCACTCGATCCACAACATTGACAACAGCAAACCACTCACCCACCCAATGCCATACACGTTGTCTTCTATCTGTACAGTGAAAACCGGGGATTTATCTGTGAATAGAACACATCTCCAAAGTTCCAAACACCATCAAATGTGAGCATTTGCCCACTCAATTTGGTTATGTCAAACTGCAGTCAGGTGAAGACCCAGATGAAGACAACGAGCATTCATATGGCCTTCCTTGAGACAGTTTCTGACAGTTTGTGCAGAAATTCTTTAGTTATGCAAACTGATTGTTGCAGCAGCTGTCCGGGTGGCTGGTCCCAGACGATCTTGGAGGTGAAGATGCTGGATGTCGAGGTCCTGGTCTAGTGTGGTTACATGTGGTCTGCGGTTGAGAGGCCGGATAAATGTACTGCCAAATTCTCTGAAATGCCTTTGGAGATGGCTTATTGGTAGAGAAATTAACATTCAATTCAAGGGCAACAGCTCTGGTGGACATTCCTGCAGTCAGCATGCCAACTGCACGCTCCCTCAAACTTGCGACATCTGTGCCAGGCATTGTGCTGTGTGATAAAACTGCACATTTTAGAGTGGCCTTTTATTGTGGCTAGCCTAAGGTAAACCTGTGCAACAATCATGCTGTCTAATCAGCATCTTGATATGCCACACCTGTGAGGTGAATGGGTTAGTTTACTAACACAGATTTAGATAGATTTGTGAACAATATTTGAGAGAAATAGGCATTTTGTATGCATAGAAAAAGTCATAGATCTTTAAGTTCAGCTCATGATAAATAGGGGCAAACGCAAAAGCTTTTAAACATATTCAGCTCCCACATCATAACTACTGAGTGGTTCTGATTTTCATTTTGATCTTTATCTTTTACATCTTGCTAAATACTGTATGAAACATTACATATGAAAATTTTATAGCTACCATTTGCAGCCAGCAGGTGAAACTCTAGATTCCCTTTCCCATTTTTAGCAGATATACTTTACTCCTTTTCTTTAAATCTCTTACATTGTGAACAGACCTCAATAGCAGGACCTTTAATTTACATACACAGCTGGACAAATGCTGCCTTTTTTTAAATTCCAGTATTTATGTTGAGAATGTTCTTTAATAAGTCTTGCAAATCCATATTTGCTTTTGATAGATTCATTCCAGGACAGCTTTATCTAAGTATTTTACCATAAAGAAATTTCTTTCATAGTGAATCCACATTTTTATACTCAATAAATCTGCTTTTTGACTTGCAAGGACTATCATGCCAACACGCATGATGGCTTATTAGTGCAGGTTTTCTAAATTATTTAATTGATTGCCATTGGCTTATTGTTAGGGTCATAACCCTCTTATAGACGCAGAACTCAAACCCCAAAATATTAGATGTGATACCTTATGCCTACAGATATGTGTACCATAACACTTTACAGACACTGGACACACCTCAGCTATCCCTTAAAGTAATTAGTCATGTATGTGAACTATCACAATTATCCATTTTTTTAATAGGCAAGTTAATTTTAACTGTATGGGAACATGTATAACTCTAAACATTATTTGACTAGACAACGCAAGTTTGTATATACAGGTAAAATGAGTACATACCAGGGCATACAGTGTATAACAGGTGAATATAAACCATGGAAAGTATACACAGCCTAATCAGAGGGACAAGCCAAACAAAAAAAAAATAACTTGGGTATTGTTCAGGCACATACAAAGCAAACTTTACACACAGATAGAAATCCTCAGGTAACATGTCTCAGTGAAGGTATAATCATGTGAAAACTGGAATGCATTGCTCCCAAACCTTTTATGTTGTTATTTAAATGTGCACTTAAACAAATTAAAAAATGTGAAAAACAGCCAAAGAAAAATCGTCCCAACCCCATCGGGGTGCTCTTAGAATACCTTTATTTACAAGTTTTTTGATGGCCACTAAGATACTGTGTAAGGATAATGGCTAAGCCCACAATTGGCACCAACATCTTAAAGTCACATACGCATTGAACTTTGCTGATGGGAGCTGTAAGTTTCAGGCTGCATCATAAATTAATCCAATTATAATTTGAGCAACAACGTTAGAGGCATATAAATCTGCACATTATCTTTATGAAGATAATGTTAAACTAAATGAATTTGTTAAACTGCTGGAACTTCAAGAACATGCAAAGCTAGTGCAATTTTCAATTTCTAGATACAATGTTTTTAATTCTATAACTATTAAGCAAGGTTCAATGTCCAGTGCAAGATAAACCCATTGGTATGCTATGAATCGCTGAGCATGGCAAGACCTAATGAAATTCCATATGTTTAATTAAATTATGTTAAAAAATTTTATGAAGCAAAAGTACAGTACATATCAATTACTAAAGTAATATACACAACACTGAATTTCTTGAACTTTGAAACAGACAACTGACCGACATTTTATATACTCTGGGCAAATAAGAACATTTCATTTTTAAATTTTAAACAAAGACCCAATCCAGTTGGAGGGTGAGTCTAAATTATGTTAGTGCATTTATTCATGGTATACAACTTACCTTCTGAATGGTTTTAATTTTTATTTTGGCATTTATCTTTTAGACCTGGCAAAATATTTAATATTTTATAACCGTAGTAGGTAAAGCTCTAGGCTACGTTCCACTTCTTTATTTATTTTTTCTTCAAAACTGTGGTAAGGGCTTTACTTTAAATAGCCTATATTTTAAACAGACTTAAAGTGGTTGTAAACCCTTACAACACACTTTGACCTACAGGTAAGCCTAGATTAAGGCTTACCTGTAGGTCCAAGAAATATCTCCTAAACCTACACGGTTTAGAAGATATTTGCCGAAAGACAGGCACCGCTGTCTATGGCACATGCGCCGTAGACAGCGGCGCGCAGGCGCACTGAGCGACGAACAACGGAGATGCCACGCGTGTCAGCTCCTGTGCGCATGCGCGGGTGTGACGTCATCGTGGCTTCGCCGAATGACAGCGGCGGAGCAGCAAGACCCCACCGAGAAGATGGATGCGCCAGACTACAGGGGACAGCGGTGACATCGTTGGCTCCTGTGTCAGGTAAGTGACACATAATGGACTACTATGCGATGCATAGTAGTCCATTATGCTTTGCCTTTGCAGGGAATGAAAGAGGAAGTAAACTCATCAGGGTTTACTTCCTCTTTAAAGTCCAATTATCTGAGGACAGTCCCTGCTTTCAGGAGGCTGCTCCTTTTTATAAAGTGTCAAGTATATTTACTTGGATATAGCCTGTGTCCCTGATTCCCTGCCTGGCTGCCCCTGTAAAGTTTGGATGCCACTGAGCCAGGGATTGTTACTAATGCTGAAACTCTCCTCCTGCTCAGGAGAGGAGAGCGAAGAAAAAGATGAAAAGTGACCTGTTTCCCCCTTAGGCCCACATGAACCAGAACAGAGGAGACAGTAGCCTCAGAACCTAGGTATCGACTCTGGAATCACTATCTGCTGGTTGGGGGGGGGGCAAGGTCAGTGCAAGGGCCATTAGTGGGGGCAAGGATATGGGACAACTGAGACTAGGGGCCTTTGTGTACTGCCTCCTCTTCTGTACCACCTATTCTTCACTAACAACTGTCCCCTCTGTACTGCCAGTCCTTACTATCAACTGTCCTTTTGATACTGCCTGTCCATACTGGCAGGGCTGGCCTCAGCCCTTCCTCTCAGAGTTGGCCGCGCAGCTTTAAGCTAATTGCTAGCTCCCATCTCTCTCCACAGTTATTCAGCTGTTGTTAATATCCTGCTCGTCTGTCCTGCCTACTTAACCGGTCAGTCCAGAGGAGCTCTGCCTTTGCCTTGGTCAACATCACAAGAAACATCTCCTGCATTCCTGTTTAAAGACTGGCTTTTCTGACATCCCTTTCAGGCTCTAGATCCTGCTTGCTGTTCCACTATTTAGATCCCTGGCTTTTGGCTTGGCTGACTATCCGTTCCGGTTACTGAACTTTGGCTATGTTTTAACTATGTTTTGTCTTTTTTCTTTTATTATTAAACAAGTGTAATTTAACTGTACTTCTATCTTGGTCTGAGTTCATGGTTTCTGACACATACCAATAAATTCTCCCTACTGTACTGCCTGTCCTCTACATCAGCTGCCGCCTTCTTTGCTGCTTATGCCCACCATTAACTGTCTCCCTTTGTACTGCTTATTTCTACCATCAACTGCCTCCCTTTGTACTGCCTGTTCCCACATCATGTGCTCTCTCTGTATTGCCTGTCTCTACTATCAGTTGCCTCTCCACCCTTGTACTCCTTGATTTTTCTCTTACACTGATACGAATGCATGGGGCATTTCTTTCCTCATACTGGCATTGCTTTCTTCTCCACCAGTAACAGTATTTTATGGGTACAAAGACTGTGGCATATGTGTGCAGTGTTTACAGCAAATAGACTCAGGTTCGGTTTAATGATCTCCCTTTAAGCCACTCCCACTATTGAGCCTAATCTTGCCCTAACTACCCAAAATCTGCAGAACTTTATTTCTGGATTTTATCTCGGCGTGCCCCATGTCTTTTATAGTACTAGTCATGCTCAGATTTTCTCCCACTGTTTTTAGCTGTTAAGTCAGAATGATTACCTGTATGGGTATTGTTAACATTTACATATTGTTTGCTGTACTTTAATATGATTGAAAACATTGAATTAGGAGGATGTGATTTTGTGTGATTTAATGTTGAAAATCTGAGTAAATTATCAATAGTGGGAGCAAATGGTCTGTGCTGTACTTTTTCCTCAGGAAGTCCAATATGAGCAAAATCATATAGATAATAAAAAAACGTGTAAGAATGAAAACATTTGGTCAAACACCATTAGTTTCCCCTTCAAGTCCAACCACAGCCATTTTTTTATTGCTGCTTGTGTTCCTGCTGGGAAGAGGGTCAGTGGGCCATCATAAGCACATTATATAGTATATATGGGGGAGAGTTAGAACCTCTGTCAGATTTTACTAGCTGTGTCTTCATGCCCCACTGGTGTCATTGCTCTGATTTATCATCCTGGTGCCAAATAAAAAGCAGAAAATAAAAAAGGTTTCATACCACCGCTATGATGTACAAAACTTACCAAATACATGTTTTCCAGCTGGAAATGCTTTAATCCTTTCATTAATGCCTAAATGCTCAGGCCAAATTTATCAGTATCAATATGCATCAGGTACCTTGAAAAAAGCTTTCTCTCTCTCTCTCTCTCTCTCTCTCTCTCTTTCTTTTTCTTTCTCTTTCTTTCTTTCTTCACTTTTCTTAGGTTTTTGTTTTATGTTTTATGTTTTTTGTACTACTATTTTTTTGCAAGCAGCAGGTTATCAATATGTCATAGCTGATGTTGTGATCACAAAAACAGGAACGCCTCTGGTAGGTTGCCATTCATGAGTTGGGATACAAGCCATCATTGACATCTGCGAGTAAGAGCAACCAGAAAGGGAGGGGTTAAAGTGGAGGTTCACACAAAAATTGAACCATCACTTTTTGGAACCCTCCCCCCTCCAGTGCCCCATTTGGAACCTTTCAGGGGGGAGAGGGTGCAGATACCTGTCTAAGACAGGTATTTGCATCCACATCCGGCATAGATCCCACGGGATTCTATGCCTTTTCCCGCCCCCTCTACTGGGATAAACACGGGTCCCAAAGACAGCAGAGACCATTTGGATTGCGCTGCGATACTTGCGCATACACAGTACGGAACTGGGAAGCTTAATTTCCTGATTCCCTTACCGAAGATGGCGGTGGCAGCACCCGAGGACCGAGGGATGTTTAGGCCTGGGGTGCCGACATCGCTGGACCCTGGGACAGGTGAGTGTACTTATTTTAAAAGTCAGCAGCTGCAGTATTTGTAGCTGCTGATTTAAAAAAAAAATATTTGCGGGACTCCCACTTTAAGGGCCATGTGTCTGAGCCAGCAAGCATTTGGACTCAGTGAGGCCTTACTAATGCATCTAATGTTTTAAAATAAATGTGAGTTGTATACTAGCTGGGGTGGATAGGTTCATTTTTAATCCCTTGGATACTGCACTACTTTCTGTTATTTCCATGTATTGTTGAGACTACCGGCAGTTAATGTGGATTATACTGGATCCAAGCCTGAAGTAGCACAGTGGAAGGAACCCTTATCAGATATAGACTATTACACTTTGTCCTGAAAGTCCAATAGAGGTTACCGAGGACCAGTGAGGATTTCCTGAAGGGAGTGTTGCACAAAGTGCAAGGCGTGTTTGACCCTTATTAGGGTCTTGTAAGGAGGCGAGCAAGCATTGCATGTGGTGGCGTGAGCACTATGCATATAGAGGTTGTCTGAAGTAAAGAAATACTTCACATTTCTCTGCTTGTCAGCAGAAGAAATCATCACTTTATTATTGGACTTTTGTCTTTGAATACTTATTGCACATTCATTTTTTTTTTTTTTTTGTATATTTGTATGTTTTTTTACTAATGCCCTGTCTCATTTATATTTTATTTACTGTTTTTCTGTGGGAGCACATAAGTGACAGCAGCAGCAATTTCAGGTCTCAAAAAATTATTTTCCTGCATAATAGCGCGCAACTATCCTACTTTTAATTTACATAACGTTTTTATTTAAATTGGGGAAAAGATTTTAACAGACACCTTTTTTTTTTTTTACCAATGTGTTGACTTAATTGGAAGATGATTCACAAATCTCAAAATTCTCAGAATGGGAAAAGCTTTGTGTTTTGAGTGAAATGAAAACAATGTTGCCATTACAAGAAGAAGGCAGCGGCTATATTTATTTCCTTAGTAGAGTACTAAAGATATGCAGCTGTGTATATATTAAACCATTCATTATTCTCTGCAATAGTCTGAAATCAGATTTTTCTAGTTCTTTCAGCTCAATGAAATAATTTACTGAAGACTGTTACTACTATTGATCGTTGTGCATTGTTATTTTCTGCATTGAATTTCATTAATGAAACTTTCAGGCTAAAGAACTGATTGGATGCTTTATTTAACTGAGTTACATTTTAGAATTTGAAATATGTTAGATTTCTAGCACTTCAGAGTAAATATGTATGATTTGTGCACATATTTTTTGTCTAGAAAAACACTTAAAACTGGAAAAGCACATACTGATATTGCAAAATACATACAGCACGATTATAATACTTTGCAATAGCATCTAAAATACTTTTGGTCTGCTCCAAAAAGTAGCTATTTGTTAATATTCTCTGTAGGACGGTGAAAGCACAGAAACTATATATGCTATAGTACAATATAAAAAGGCTTCCTATTGAAAAAAATATAGTGTTCAGGTCAGAACCAATACTTACCAATGTATCAGCTTCTTATCTACATCCTATTCTTGCCAATTGATAGGTAACATATGAAAAGGACTTAAATACAACAGGGGAATATAATGTTTCTATGCGGTGTCTAAAGTGTGAGGCAACAGAAAATAAGGAAGAACCATTGATCACCCAAGCTTTGCCAAATGAGCACAATAAAGACATTTTAGTAAAAATATTAGAAAAAAAAAAAATAAGTGCTAAAAAATGCTAAAGTAGAATCAAAAATAAAATAGTGCAAGGATTAAAGACCAAATAATGAACACATCTCACGAAAATGGGTAGAATACATGACTTAAAGCAAAACGCTAGCAAAAAACATATTAGCCCATATTAAAATATAGAAAAAAAACATATAAAATATATATTTTGCTGCACCTTCAATATATAACTGCACACATGGTAATGTTTTACCAATTAGATGTGCTTAGGCTTCCAGACTGAATGACAGAAACATCATTACACCCAGTTCCTTTGAGCACAGGCCATCTAGAGCCTGCCTCCAACCTACGATTGGACAGTGAAGGGTATGCAACATAGTGATTAGTTCATCTCTCTGTTACTCTGATTTGTGCTCCGGTCAGCATGTCCCTTGTCAGCACATAAACTGATTAGTTCATTGCTTAGCTTTGCTGTCTCTTCTTTTCCCATTCTGAGCTCTGCTATACAGAGTCTGAAAGAGGCTTGTTCTAGTAATTTCACTGCCTGCATTTTAAATATATATATATATATATATATATATATATATATATATATATATATATATATATATACAGTATGTGTATTATTAAATATAGAACTTCCTGGAGTTCAGCTTTTAATGATGTTCAAAGAAGAAATCAAGGTATGGCATTTTTTACATAATTTCACTGGATTAGCTTGGATCAATGCAACTATACATATACCATACCCATGGAATCTCTCTAGAAGCTGGAAATCACTATCATAGGCACCGATACTCCAGTGATCTCAACTAGCTTTGGGGTCTTCTGCTCTGTTGCATTATGAACACAGACGATTGCATGCTTGCCACAAGCACCATTCAAAGATCACTTTGCATTTTCTCAGTGAATACCATATGTTATTTGATTGAATGAGATGTAGAGGTGGGAGGTGACATCATACTTTACAACTTGTCCAATCAGAGAATGCTTTGCGTTCATTGAGAAAATCCAAAGCATTTCTCCAAGATGCTCCAACAGTCACAAACACTCTGACATTATCAAGCACAATGCAGAATGTAGAGGGACCACTCATAAGCTGGAGTGGCAGGGAAAGAGTTGAGTGCCAGCTGTGGGGGGAACAAAGGATGAGGTAAGTAAAAGTAAATTTTTACTTGTAAAACAATGCAATATACATTGTAAGACAATGCAATATAAATGGAATATTAAATATATATTAACCTCGTAATACACAACATCAGAAAATGAACAGTGTCATAAACAGTCAACACATACTGTACTATAAAAGTAGGATCAAAGTATATTTTTGAAGTGAACAGTTTTGTTCTTCATGTTTTAATTTACATGTTAAATCATTGTGTCCTTTTGTCATTGTGTATAGAAATCAATCATCTGTGATGTACATGGATACAAAAAGCTTTTTGCAGATTGTTGGGCTCCCAGCAGAACTAATCAGAGATTTATGTATTTTCAGTAAGCAACTTAGAAGGAGTCAAATTAGATTATGTTGTATGGGGAAGACATAGAGGCATAGAGGCATATGCATACTGTATCAAAATTTGTAAATGACTGCAAACTATTCCTATATTATAGAAAAAATCGCCCCAAACATATTAGACAGCTCATGTGAAAGATCTGTACATACTATTCCCAAATGTCTATTTAGGATTTCAGGAGATTAACAACATTTTAGACAATTGTATGTATAGTGTTTTCCCTAGTCCTATCTAGCACTACAAATAAGGCACAGTGTGACTGGTTTACAAAAGGAGTAAGGATATTCCCTTAGCATAGTGTATATTAAAGTGTCACTAAACCCACATCATAAAAAAAAAACTATCACTAAATGCTGTATTCCATGCTGGTCCCACTCAGTCACTATGATTTGTTTTCTATATTCTTCAAAAAAATTGTGTTGATCCTGCTTCTCTCTATCTCTACCTTCTGTTCATGTCCCCATTTCAGCTGGGGATTTTGCAGCTGTTGAGGCAACTCTGCACATGCTCAATGGGTTTCTATGCTGAGCATTTCCTTCCTATCACATATGAGCAGCCCATGTTACTATAGAGTCACACATGTTGGCGTATACACTGTGGTAAATGACAGCCCACTCCCTCCTTCTTTCTTCATGCCTACTAACCAGTTTTACATGTAGATTAATGGTGGCTTCATCTCACTCTTATTCTAAGACACAGGCTGGATGGGCTGTGGCATCCACAGCAGAAATCCACCCACACCATGTTATTTATAATATTTGATTTAAAACATATTTATTTGTATGCTAATTTAAAACAGTTTTTTATATTTTTCATTTATTTTTACTCTGTATTCCAAAGGCTGTTTTTTTTTAACATGTGAACAGCACCAGAGAACTAGAAGCTCTTCTTACTTATGTTTCTCGCAGACAGACTGAGAAAGAGCTGTATATCGATTTGGAAAAGGTTATTTAGATGTTTTTTTTTTATTAAAATAGTTACAGTACCATAATCCACATACATAAATAGAAGAGACAATGTAAATTAAAAAGTGTGTGTTTAGTTTCACTTTAACTTTGAAAAGGTTATGCTCACCTTTCAAAATGAATGATGGCAAATAAGATGAACTAGTTTTCACATAAAATACCCACTCCTATGCAAGGGAAATATAACAAAATATAGTTTTTTGCTGGGATGTTATTGGTTGATTGAAGTAAACACAGCTTCATTATATTTACTAAGCTCAGCAAACTTTCACTTTGCAAAGTAAATTGTCTGTGTTCCATTATCAACCCCAATGCATTCAAGTCATTCTTAACCTCTTTCCAGTCTGTTTATGATTGAAAAATAAAAATGTGTAGTGGCACTGCTAAATAGTATGAGATTTAATACATTAGTCCATCAATAAGTCCTTGAAATGGATACTCAGTATATGTGGAGGGGGAGAGGTGAAGAGGGGAGACCTGTATAGATTACTTTAGCAGTCCAAAACAACCTTGGCACCCTTTGAGAGGGGAGTTGAAAGCAGACTCCAGATATGCAAATGAGAAGAGAAACACAGGTGCCTCTAGGTTGGAACTGTAAAGATTTTAAGGCAGTAGGGCACAAGTCCATCTATACTGGCAGGGCGTTGTCAGGTCACCTTGAGGCCAGGTGACAGATGCACACCATAGCGATCAGAAGTGCACCGCAAGGTTGTGGACCCTACAGCTGACTGCTGCGGATGGGAGTCAAGGTGATAAGGAAGGCAGGGCCGTCAGAACACCAAGACCGATCCCACCAGGGTTAGAGCATAAGATTCCCTGGGGCGCGGAGTCTAAGAGCCAGCAGGTGTTCACCAGAGCCTCTAGTGGTGAGCATGGACTGGGCTGCAACTGGCTCCAGGTCGCAACCCCCAGGGCCCCCTAGCTCGCACCCACAGTAGGCATCAGGAGGATAGGGCTCGTGAGGGGTAAAGCCAAGGTCAGGGCCACAAGCAGACAGGAATAGTCAGGGACATGTCAATAGGTCAGGATCACAGGCAAACAGGGATAGTCAAGGACACGCCAAAGTCGGTAATGGAATAACAGCAGAGCACACAGCAGGTAACAGGAAGCTAAACACACAAAGGTTGATCAGCAGGGTTGGCCTGCAGTGCACAGGTTAATATAGAGTTCTCTGATAGGAGCTAGGGTGGAGCCATGCCAGAGGATGGATTACAAAAGCAGTCAGGTGAGGGTCGGCTGGTCTCTAGAGATGAATACATGGAAACAGGTAAGCAGACAAACTCTATTGCATAACCATGACAGGCATTCACTGCAGAGAGGCTTTCCGAACAGCTGATTTTTCTGCCTGTGGAGGATAAATCCTAGCCAGCAGGATCTCTGAAACTGAGGCCTGGATCAGGCCAATGGTGAGGGCGCCGTGTGTGATGACGTCACTGGTGGGTTGCAATGGTGTTTTGGAGCATGCGCACTGGTAGATGGGACTCAGATGGGACTCAGGGCGCACTCCTTTGCCAAGTGTGCATGCTCCAAAATGCCGTTGGAATGGCAAAAAAAAAATACATTGCAATGGGGTTTCTTTTATGCAGCTTCATGAAAACTATGAAAATACAAAAAGTCCAATGTATTTAGTAAGAGGCATAGCAAGTTTTTTGAAGTTGTAATTTTTTGTCATGATTTTTTGGAAAACGAAAAAAAAAGAAAACATTTCACAACTTTTTTTTATATTGTCAGCATTAAAAAAGGAAAAACACAAAAAACTTTTTTTTTTCCTTTTTTATTACATTTTTTTTTAACAATTTTTTTTAACACACTGTGACCAGAGCAATATAATTGCTATTAGCTATAATTGTTATTAGCTAGCATTTTACTGAATTAATTTGATTCATTCAGTTTATGTTGTTTATGTTGTAAATAGCTGTGATTGGCTACAGCTAATCACTTGGTACAGATGGGCTGTGATTGGCCATGTCTGTACCATGTGATCACTGTGATCAATCACAGCTAGCAACACAATTGTACACAATGGATGTCATGAAAGGAAGCCCTCCACTGTTTACAATTGTCACGTATTCTGCTGTGATTGGTCACAGCGATCACCTGGTACTGGCAGTGGGCTGGTACACTGATCAGTCATCGGCTGTGTCCAATGGACACCGCCAGTTAAAGATCACGGCGCAGCATGGTCCTGTGTCATTTGATGTCCATTTGGATCGAGGAAAATCCTGCCCGGCCTATAGCAAAATGATGGTTAAACTGGTAAAGCAAAAAAAAAAAAAAAAACATTCCTATCAGAATGAAAAAAAAAAAAAAACTATGCCCAGAAAAATCTAAGAAAATGTCAAAATATCACCCCCTAAAACAATTTTTTTTTTAAATCTTAAAAAGAAAACTATGAATGGAACAGCAGCTGAAAGTGACCAGTGTCCCCAAATCAACCACAAAATAAAATTAAGGCAAAAAACCTGAATATGAACATAAAAAGGCAGCAAAAAATTTGATCAGTCATCGGAATATAAATTATAGTTTCCTAACTGATCCTAATCTCTCCATATCTCCCTAATCTTTCCCCATGTAGTTTGTCAGTTTTCTCTATAATTTTCCTACAACTTCCAATACACTGAAGCTCTGCACTTTGTCTGTTGACTAATCTATCGATTATTTTTTCTATTAGTCATCGACTAGACAATTTTTTTTTTTTTTTTTTATTAATCTAGTGTTTTTTTGTTTTTGTTTTTGATTAGCTAATTAATCCTTTGGATAACTTTACAAAAAATTATAAGTACATGAAAAAAATGAAGATAAAAGAATATAACTAGTACATATATATATATATATATATATATATATATATAATATATATAAGTATGTACTTATATTATTTTATCTTACCTTTTTTTTATGTACTTATTTTCATGAATGTTTATAATTTATTTTTTACAATGCTTTCTTTTTTAAAGGGGGGGGGGGGGTGTGGGGACAGTGTCAGTGGTTTTTATTTTTATTTTTTATTTTTTTTGTTATTTATTGCAATTTTTTATTAGCCCTGTTGGGGGGAGGGGGCTATGGTGAGATATCAGGGGTCTTAACAGACCTTTGACATCTCCCATTTGAGACAGGGAAAGGGACTGGGAACAGAGATTCCCCAGTCCCTTTCTCTGCAGCCTCTGCTGCACTGATAATGAATGGAGAGAAGACAGCGACTTCTCTCCATTCATTAACTGAGACATCGTAATCACAGGCGGCTACAATGTTTCAGTTATGTGAATGGACATTCTGAAAACAAAGGAGCCAGGTTTACGGGCTTCTACCTCCGCTCTCCATGCTGAGATACTGAGGGGAGGGCGGCAGCACGGAGGGGGACACAGAGAAGAGAGAGGGGGATAGATGCACGGAGGGGGACACAGAGAAGAGAGAGGGGGACAGATGCACGAAGGGGGACACAGAGAAGAGAGAGGGGGACAGATGCACGGAGGGGGAGAAGAGAGGGGGACGGCAGCACAGAGGGGGAGAAAAGAGGGGGATGGCAGCACGGAGGAGAGCGGGAGACACGGAGCAGTGTGACGCATTGACACCCTGCAAGCACGTCAACATATTTTTGTAGTCGACGTAATCGATTACGTCGACTCATCGTGGCAGCTCTACTCTGCACCATCCCCTATTATAGTGAGGGGACTGGCTTATCCAAAAGCCCCCTTCCTTTTTAAGCCTTCTGTCCCTAGTTCAAAGCTCACGTGGTTCCTTATGGTTAAAAAATTCTCCTGGTCAGTTATAGATATTCCACCCCAAATGGTCAACATCCACCTATCATTAGCCATTTATATCTTTAATAACATGTTACACTCTAGTGGCTATGATATCTGTGACTAGGTAGGTTTGTGATTCTACAGTTGAATCAATGACAGGGCTTGATTCATCCTGAATATAGGGCTACTGTTTTCTTTTTTCATGTATACTGTATACTTCTGATTCTTATTTTTTCTTTCTTCTTTAATTGGTTTTTGTTCTTTAGTTTTTATAATATCCTGTGAGAGGCATCTATTGCTGTTGTAAGACTATTGTTCTATAAGTCAGTACTTACCTCTGTATTGACTGCCTCAATGTTGTAAGATTCTTTATTTTAAACTCCTAATAAAAGCCTTTGTAATAAAAAAAAGTTAGAAAACTGCATATGAATTTGCTGGGATTGCCAACCTTAAACCTGCAGGATTTGCACTGAAACCCATGGTAGTGGCGAACCCAAACTTTATACCTGTCACCTTGATCACGTGTTAGGGAAATCCACATAGAGATCATATACTGAGAAAAATTCTAAACGCAACACTTTTGTGTTTGCCTATATTTATCATGAGCCTAACTAAAAGATTTACGACTTTTTATATGATTATGTACATAAAAGGCCTATTTCTCTCAAATATTGTTCACAAATTCGTCTAAATCTGTGTTAGTGAGCACTTCTCCTTTGCCGAGACAATCCACCCACGTCACAAGTGTGGCATATCAAGATGCTGAATAGACAGTATGGTTATTGCACAGGTGTGCCTAAAGGCCCATACACACGATCAGACTTTTTGACAACAAACATGCAAATTAGCTGTTTTGGAGCAACATCCGACCGTGTGTACGCTCCATCGGACAAACTTTTTTGGTTTTCATCGGACTTTTGTTGGCTGTGCGAACGGACAAACTTTCTGGCAACAAAAGTCAGATGGAGCAAAGTCTGATCGTGTGTACAGAAAACCATAGGACTTTTGTATAAAGTACAAACAGGCATGCTCAGAACCAATGCAAAAGATCTGACAACAATACAGAAGTTGACCAAAGGTGGCGGTAAAGAGCAGAAAAACCACATGATTTGGTGAAAGTTGGCTGAAAAAGTCCTGCTGTGTGTATGCAATACAAGTTCAGGGCCGACGCCCTTTGTACAAAAATCCAAGGGAAAGTTTGTACAAAGTCCTATCGTGTGTATGAGGCTTTAGACTGGCCACAATAAAAGGCCACTCTAAAATGTGCAGTTTTACTGTATTGGGGGGAGGTCGGGGGTCAGGAAATCAGTCAGTATCTGGTGTGACCATCGTTTGCCTCACGCAGTGCCACATCTCTATCGCATATAGTTGATCAGGTTCTTGATTGTGGCTCATGGAATGTTGGTCCATTCCTCTTCAATTGCTGTGCAAAGTTGCTGGATATTGGCAGGAACTTTAACACAATGTCGTATATGCCGATCCATAGCATCCCAAACATGCTCAATAGGTGACATGTTCGGTGAGTATGCTGGACATGCAAGAACTGGGATGTTTTCATCTTCCAGGAATTGTGTACAGATCCTTGTAACATGGGCCCTGCATAATCATGCTACAATATGAGGTGATGGTCATGGATGAATTACACAACAATGGGCCTTGGGATCTCGATACGGTATCTCTGTGCATTCAAAATGCCATCAATAAAATGCACCTGTGTTTGTTGTATATAGCATACACCTGCCCATACCATAACCTTACCGCTACCATGGGCCACTCGATCCACAACATTGACATCAGCAAACCGCCCACCTACACAACACCATACACGTTGTCTGCCATCTGCCCTATACAGTCAAAACCAGGATTCATCTGTGAAGAGAACACCTCTCCAAAGTGCCAGACACCATTGAATGTGAGCATTTGCCCACTCAAGTCAGTTATGACTGCAGTCAGGTCGACACACTGATGAGGACGACAAGCATGTAGATGAGCTTCCCTGAGACGGCTTCAGACAGTTTATGCAAACCGATTGTTGCTGCAGCTGTCTGGGTGGCTGGTCTCAGACGATCTTGGAGGTGAAGATGCTGGATGTGGATGCCCTGGGCTGGTGTGGTTACACGTGGTCTGTGGTTGTGAGGCCGGTTGGATGTACTGCCAAATTCTCTGAAACGCCTTTGGAGACGGCTTATGGTAGATTAACAAGCATTCAATTCAAGGGCAAAAGCTCTGGTGGACATTCCTGCAGTCAGTATGCAAACTGCAAGCTCCCTCAAAACTTGCGACATCTGTGACATTGTGCTGTGTGATAAACTGCAGATTTTAGAGTGGCCTTTTATTGCGGCCAAGCTAAGGCACACCTGTGCAACAATCATGCCGTCTAATCAGCATCTTGAAGTGCCACACCTGTGAGGTGGATTAATTTGTCTCAGCAAAGGAAAAGTGCTCACTAACACAGATTTAGACAGATTTGTAAACAATATTTGAGAGAAATAGGCCTTTTGTGTACATAGAAAACGTCATAGATCTTTCAGGTCAGCTCATGATAGATTGGGGCTAATATAAAAGTGTTGCGTTTATAATTTTGCTCAGTGTATATAGGCACAGTAGCATTTTATTACTTGGCTCGAATCAAAAGCTGGCATCTATGGACAGTGCATGTGATAAAATATTGTAACAGATCATAAAAAATATATATCTTTCTTGGGGTAAGTTGAGCATTACAGTACAGTTTTGATTATTTTTATTTTACATTTAGGATTTGTAACTCAAAAAAGTAAAGTAATACTTTATTACACATTAGGTTTACTTACATGTATTTATTTCCATTGCTTAATTTGCAAATCATGTGAACCTCTTGAAAATCAAAGTGCTTAAGAATGTGGTGAAATACGCTCATGAAAGCTTTCATTTAATGCAAAGCCAGATAAAAGATTGGAACATATCCTGTTTTACATAATATTGAGGGAATAATAAATCAAAAAAATAGAGGCTGCAACAGCAAGGAAAGAACCTTAATCAAATCACAGTGAAAAAGATAACCCTATAAATGTCCTAAGAGAAAATGCAAGCTAGGAGATATCTGCAGCCCAAGTATATGAATGCCATTTACAATATAATGAATGCATTTTTGGGGTCAATCACTTATAAAAATGAATGTGTAGAATAGACAGATTGGAAGTAATAGCCATCAGCTCACAGTTTTAGCACATTTAGTCAAATTAGCAACAAACACTTAATGCTCTAAAATAAAACTATCATTAATTGCCATATCAGAAATTATTTTCAGTAATGACAGCCACACAGAGCTGAAAATAACAATTGCCAGACCAATGTTCCTAATTTTTGCTGACAGTTTACTGACTGGAATGATGCCAGCTGATTGAAGAAAAGCCAATGTAGCACTAATATTTTAAAAAAAAGGGCCAAAATGCATCCCTGGGAATTACAGACCAGTTAGCCCAACATCAATAGTATGTAAACTTTTGGAGTGGATGATAAGAGACTATATACAAGATGTTTGTAATGAAAATGGTATCATTATCAGTAATCAGCATGGACTCTTGAAGAATCGTTCTTGTCAAACCAATCTATTAACATTCTATGAGGAGGTGAGCTGCCATCTAGATAAAGGAACATAGACGTGGTGTATCTGGATTTTGCAAACAGTTCCCCATAAACGTTTACTGTACAGTAAAGTAAAGTCCATTAGCATGGACCATAGGGTGAGTACATGGCTACAAGGGTGAGTTCAGAGGGTGGTGATAAATGGGGAGTGCTCGGAATGGTCCGGGTGGAAAGTGGGGTCCCCCAGGGTTCTGTGCTGGGACCAATCCTATTTAATTTGTTCATAAATGACCTGCAGGATGGGGTAAAAAGTTCAATCTCTGTATTTGCAAATGATACTGAGCTAAGCAAATAACTTCTCCGCAGGATGTGGAAACCTTGCAAGAAGATCTGAACAAATTATTGGGGTGGGCAACTACACGGCAAATGAGGTTTAATGTGGAACGATATAAAATAATGCATTTGGGTGGCAAAAATATGAATGCAATCTACTCACTGGGGGGAGAACCTCTGGGGGAATCAAGGATGGAAAAGGACCTGGGGGTCCTAGATGACAAGCTCAGCAATGGCATGCAATGCCAAGCTGTTGCTAACAAAGCAAACATAATATTGGCATGCATTAAAAATGGCATTAACTCAAGAGATAAAGCGATAATCCTCCCACTCTGACCCACTCTACCAGACTCTGCTCCTGCCTCACCTGGAGTATGCTGTCCAGTTCTGGGCACCGGTTCTCAGGAGGGATGTACTGGAAATGGAGCAAGTACAGAGAAGGACAACAAAGCTAATAAAGGGACTGGAGGGTATTAGTTATAAGGAAAGGTTACGAGCACTGAACTATTTCTCTCTGGAGAAGAGACGCTTGAGAGGGGATATGATTCCAATTTACAAATACCATACTGTTGACCCCACAATAGCGATAAGTCTTTTCCATGGAAGGGATTTTAATAAGACACATGCCATTCATTAATATTAGAAGAAAAGAGGTTTAACCTTAGACTGCATAGACAATTCTTTACCGTAAGAGCGGCAAGGATGTGGAATTCACTTCCACAGGCGGTGGCCTCAGTAGGGAACATCGAAAGTTTCAAAAAACTATAAGATAAGCACCTGAACGAACACAACATACAACAATATACAATGTAATACTGACATATAATCACACACATACTGTAGATTGGACTTCATGGACTTGTGTCTTTTTTCAACCTCCCCTACTATGTAATGTATGTATAAAAAAGATGGTTGGTAAGCTATTATATAAAAATATGTTTATACTATAGAAAACACAGGCTGCAAATCCTCTGCAACAGATCATGATCAAATCAGTAAGCCAGAAGGGTTGGAAGTGGAGAACATATGAAGGAATTTACAAAGTTAGTGGTACATTTTTATTTGAAATTTTTTGGTCTGTTAAATATATCCTTACAAGAGTTTTCTTATTTGGACAGTAAGTGAAAAATACCTGTTGAACGTGTCAGAAATTTGGAGCTGTCCACATTTGAAAGAATAGAATTATTCCGTATTGAGGCCAGCAGATAATAAAGGCATTTGCATGGTAGATAAAATACTAATTCATGAGATAAAATGCTGACGTATTAGAAACACTGACTTTCAGTAGTTGCATATTTCATTCGCATATTACCAATTACACTCCAGCAAAGTATTTATGTTTTGAGCTGAACATTTTGATGAGAGAATGAGGAGTAAGTAATATAATGAATGCAGTTAAAATAAATTGTACATATTACAGAATTGGCCTAATCGCTAGTTTGGGAATAGACTGACTGGAGGTGAATCAGTGAGCTTAGCTCACAGAGACTTATGCCCTAATAAGCCTGGTAAGCACTGATGCTGGAATTTCCTTTGTGGTTTCCCAACCCTTTAAGCCATAATGGTAATCCTTTAATCATAATTTCATTACTTCATCTAAGTCATTTAACACACGTGCCATATATATCTGCATTGTGTATATCCAGAAGTTTCATCTTTGTCTAATGAGTTGAGTTAAAACATGAAAAAAACATAACATCCAATAATAAACTGATGTGGAAAATTGGCAAATGTTACAAACAGGGTGAACCCATATGATACAAATGTTTGATTTGAAAGTATCCTGAAAAGTTTGCAATTAATATTATTACTGATGCTAGAGTACAGTATGCACCATGCCTTCTAAGATACAAGATGTCCATTGCCGGAACTTATATGTGACAACCTAAGAAAATGTTACATCCCTAGAAAGTTGAATAAAAAATACAGAAACCACCACAGATCCACTTACATGTGGATTATAATTTTAGTTTTATTACATCTGTTTAAAATTGTTTTATTTCATATTTGCTCAAACACATTTTTAATTTTAGAACCCTCTTCCCTCATATTTTCATTATTTACATAACTGATTAGAAACTGCTTACAAAATAACTAAAATAAATGCTTTTTCTAAACCTAGCGGAAAGTCTGTAAACATAGCACCAAACCCTATTGAAGTCTAATGTAGGTTAATCTTGTAATTTTTTTTCAAGGCTAAATTTTAAGATTTTTAAAAAAATTTTTTAACCACTTGAGACCTGCGCTATAGCCGAATGACGGCTACAGCGCGGACCTCCTTTGCCGGGACTACGTCTATTGACGTTGTCCCGTGCACGAGCGGCCTGCTCTGTGATCGGCGAGTCTATGAGACTCGCCTGATCACCGATACGAGCAAGGGGTCGATCCCGACCCCTTATCACGTGATCAGCTGTCAGCCAATGACAGCTGATCATGTACTACAACGGAGCCGGTAATCGGCTATTATTCCTCCGTGAGGAGAAAAAAAAGGGCCGATCACCGGCGGCCGTGATCGGGACATCAATCCCGATCACGGCCAGCCCTGCCAGTGCCCACCTGCCCCCTGCCAGTGCCACATCATTAAAAAATAAGTGCCCCCCGTCAGTGCCACCCAGCAGTGCCCACAGTGCCACCCAGCAGTGCCCACAGTGCCACCCAGCAGTGCCACCCAGCAGTGCCCACAGTGCCACCCAGCAGTGCCCACAATCTGCCTCAACAAAGGTGCTGCACCCCAGTGCCACATATCCGTGCCCATCAGTGTCATCTACCAGTGCCCATCAGTGCCCATCAGTGCCACCCAGCAGTGCCACCTATCAGAGCCACATATCAGTGCCCATCAGTCCCATCTATCAGTGGTACCTATCAGTGCCCCTTAGTGCCACCCATCCGTGCCATCTTATCTGTGCCCATCTTTGCCCATCAGTGCCGCCTTATCTGTGCCCATCGGTGCCGCCTTATCTGTGCCTATTAGTGCCGCCTTAACTATGCCTATCAGTGCCCACCAGTGCAGCCTATCAGTGCCCACCAATGCAGCCTATCAGTGCCCACCAGTGCAGCCTATCAGTGCCGCCTCATCAGCGCACTTCAATGAAGGAGAAAAATTACCTGTTTGCAACATTTTATAACAAACTATTAAACATGATTTTTTTTTTTTGCATCTTTTTTTGTTTGTTTAGCAAAAAATAAAACTCCCAGCTGTAATTAAATACCACCAAAAGAAAGCTCTGTTTGTGGGAAAAAAATTATAAAAATTTCATTTGGGTACAGTGTTGTATGCCTGCGCAATTGTCATTCAAAGTGCATCAGCGCTGAAAATTGGTCTGGGCAGGGGGGGGTTTAAGTGCCCAGTAAGCAAGTGGTTAAGCAATGTGTATCTAATTTCTTAGGTTGTCACATATAAGTTCCGGCAATGGACATCTTAAAGTGGTTGTTTTACATTATCTTCTGGGTTGATTTATGTAATGTCCTTGTGACTGTGCTTTATATATATGTTACCCGCCATCTCTCTCTTCTCTCTGCCTGACAGCTGCAGCTGGTGGAGCTGAGGATCCCCGCTGACATCAGTCAGGAGGCGAGGAGAGAAGCAGCCCCACCCGCTGCAGCTGTCATGTGGGAGAGGCAGTGGGTCACATGAGCGCCAACCGATGCTCTGTAAACAGGTACAGTATATAGCTGCATTTTTTTTTTATAAACCACAGTCACAGGGGGACATTACATGAATCAGCTGACAGGATAATGTAAATTTTACCCTAATTTGAGCAACAGAAGGGGAGGGGACACAGAGGTGACAGGCAGGGAAGAGAAGGGTAGAGGATGGAGGAGAGCGCAGAGGAGAGACAGGAGGCACAGCAGATGATGGAAGCAAACTGACCCCAGTGTCAGGGCTCAGCAGCCATGATATACCGTGGTCAGTTTACAAAGGGAGGGCAGAAACTGGAAGGATCAGCCAGGTATTTCAGGACAAGCAAGGTGCTGATAGCATGTTTTAAAGGAACAGTATCTTTATTTATTATTTTTTAGGTTAACAAACACTTTAACTTTTAATGCAGCTTAAATTAAAACATACACAAATCATTTAAATAGCATGATTGTGGGATTCCTTAAAGATGCATGTGAAGTTACAGAACAGTATAATTTAACCATTTCAAAGTGCCATTAAAAATGAAAAGGTGTGGGGTTCCCCTTTAAAATCGAATCAGACATTATCTAAATTATTTCTGAATAGCCAGAAAAAGTAGGACTGCAAGTGTTAACCCCTACCTTCTGAAAAAAATCAGGCCACATGCCTTTAAACATTGGGAGGGTACCTTGCAAGGGGGGTGGTAACCCCTCCTTCTGTAAGACAACTTGTCCCCACATTGGACAAAGGAGAAAAGGCCCATCCCCACATTCTATCCCTAAGAGGAAGTGGGTGGCCATCTCACATTATAATAAGGGGTCCTCAGATATCCATCACCCAAGAGGAATAAGTATGGGGTACATCAGTCCCCTTTACTTCTTACTCCCAATAACAATTCAAAAGAAAAATGATGGTCCCCGGGTTATAATTGTTTGGGCAGGTTTTTTTTGTGGCAATATCATTGGGGCGTCGGGTCATCGTGACTGATACTAGATCCTGGTGCTGGGATTGATGAAGCTACAATAAGGTAAATGGAGATGGTCAGAGACTGGGGACATGGTACAGGAGATGGTCAGAGACTGGGGACAAGGTACAGGAGATGGTCAGAGACAGGGGACATGGTACAGGAGGTGGTCAGAGACAGGGGACATGGTACAGGAGGTGGTCAGAGACAGGGGACGTGGTACAGGAGATGGTCAGAGACTGGGGACGTGGTACAGGAGATGGTCAGAGACTGGGGACATGGTACAGGAGATGGTCAGAGACTGGGGACGTGGTGCAGGAGATGGTCAGAGACAGAGGACGTGGTGCAGGAGGTGTCCCCCATTGCAGGCCAGCGTCCCCCATTGCAGGCCAGTGTCCCCCATTGCAGGCCAGCGTCCTCCATTGCAGCCAGTGTGTCCCATTTTGCAGCCAGTGTGTCCCATTTTGCAGCCAGTGTGCCTGTGCCCCATTTTGCAGCCAGAGTGTCCCATTTTGCAGCCAGCCTGTGCAGGGAAGAGAGGAGAGCCACCTTCACCGCCTGTTTGATCACAGCGTCGGGAACATCACAGCTTTCATTTCAATAGCTGTGTGTTCCCAGCTGCGCCGTCACACACAGCCCCTCCCCCTTGTCCAGGCACTTTGATAGACAGATCATCTGTCCAATCCTACGGGTGATCTGTCTATCAAAGTGCCCGGACAAGGGGGAGGGGCTGTGTGTGACGGCGCAGCCGGGAACAAACAGCTATTGAAATGAAAGCTGTGATGTTCCCGGCGCTGTGATCAAACAGGTGGGGGAGGCGGCTCTCCTGCGCTATACACCCCCCATGATGGATGGCACCAGGGGCGGGGGTGGAGCCCCGTCCCACCCAGGCCACGCCCCTTTTTCGGCTCCATTAACGGCCATTTTTCTCTTTCGGCAAATTGCCGAAAAGGGAATTTCGGCCGATATGTTTCGGCGGCCGAAATTTCGGTGCATCCCTAGTAAATTGACAGCTTGGAAATCCTGGGTGATGTCTTTGAGCAACTTGGTCAATGATGTCATCCAGGACGTCATTTGCAGTTGACCGCTTGCAAGGTTCCCTCCCAATGTTGAAAGGAATTTAGCCTGCTATGGTTCCAGAAGCAGGAGCCACATGCTCACTGTCCTGCAATTCCTGGTTGCATGCCTGGATATGGGCCTGGTATTCATTTTTATACAATGGTCCACAATGTAAATTCACTGTCAGTCACAAAATCCCATGTTGTAGTTCCAGCATCAATCACGATGACCTGCCTTTTGACTGTGTTGCCCTTTTACCACAATAACCCTTCCACTCAGCAATGTTTCCCTGCTGCACTACAGCCAAAAAAATTTAAGATTCCAACCTGGCTGCTGTACGTAAACAAAGCAGCTGGGGATCCTGGGTGATGTCATTGACCAGAAGGATAATGTTTACCCCTTTTTTGTTTACAATTTTTTAAGCCCTTATTTAGTTACCAAAAATGGTTGCCAAGTGTTTTTATTTTTAATAAAAATTGAACTGGCTCTCAAATACTTGTCTTTTGCTTTCTTCACCCTAACAAACTAACTGCTGTAAATCTGGGATCTTTCTCTTAACATTCCTTGAATCTTGGAAAGCAACATCTTAACCAAATTATCAACAGATCTTAACACCTACCATAATTCTTAACTTAACTTAAGTTAATATAAGTTTTGTTCACCGCAACACATATATTTTTTAGTTATGTTATCAGTGGATAAGTGGATAAACAAGACATTTGATTGTATTCTATTAATATATAATAAGTGATATAATAATAGGTAAATAAAATACCAGTTCTTTAGAACTAACATTCTCAATGTGTTTGTAACAGAAAAAAATACTCACCACAGACTGCAAAGTTAGTGAAAATCTGTTTAAAAAATGTAATGTGTGATGAGTCAACATGCTTCATGGCAGCAGGCACACATACAGCAGATGAGACATAATTATGTGAATCACTATAATGTTAAATAATATTGTGGTGAAAATGGTTAAGAAAGGACAGGGAATGAATCACTGATTTAACACTATACAGTAGATTGACATAAGGGGAGCAGAATCTCAGGTGATGATTCAATGTGAACCGAATGTCACTGTCCTCTGTGGGTTTTCAGAGATTGTGAGTCAGATTCACTTCTTAATCTAAACTGTATTCAAATTACAGGATAAAATTCCATATTAACCTATATAATGCAAGCACATTGCCAGTGCTGTGATAGTGACCTCGCGCTGTGAAATTAGAAGTGCAGAAATTGATTAATATTGAAGCTGCTCCCCTTAAAGTGCAATGTGCTGACTTAAATATTGAAGTGATAAGTGGTAGGGGCGCTAGTGAAGAACTAATCAAAATATTAATATTAGATAATATACATTGGTGATGAATCAAAATATATTAAAGTGCATATTGCTAATAATAAATCAAAATAAATAAATAAAAAAAATCATAATAATGGTTATTAGTTCATAAATCAAACAACCAATCAGTCCAAAGTCCATTAGTATTTTTTTTGTGTTGTGAAACTTATCCATACACCACCACCAATCTTGTGAATATCACCCGATGAGTACATTGCCAGTGTTGGACGGGATACCTGGGTTTCACCACAGAAAATGAGTACAAAGGCTCATCCTGAAGCACTTCTTTATAAAAATCACAGCCAAAAATAGGTGTTTCCTGATGTACATGGAAATGGATAAAAAAAAGATTGGCTTTACTAGTAGCTTATATTCCAACACATCTTGCCAACAAACATGCACCTTTTTTGATTGGTTTTGCTGTATTTGGCCAGACATAGATGGTTCAAATCTCAGCCATTCCAGCAGAGGCCGGCTGAGATTCGAACTATGTATTCATCAATCGACTTGGGTACAACCACCAGCATGTTGGATTTTTAGGATATGAATATAGCCGCTAGAAATAATCACTGCATTGAAATAATCAAGGCATCCTGAGCCCCCCCTGCCCCCCTACAGGGAGAACACAATAGTTTCACGGGAGGAATTCCCCCATCAACACTACTCTGTTGATGGGGGAATTGAGTGATTTACTTTCCTGAAACCCAAGGGTTGCAGGCAAGAATTGCCCACCACCTGCGGCCTGCCTAAAGCCCCGTATACATGGGTCAAATGCCATGACATCGGCTGGTAAAAAAAAAACAGCCAACATTCAGCCTTGTGTGTGGCCAGCGTTCCGACTGAAGTTGGCCACTTGGCCAGCTTCTGTCTGACGAGCATACTTGAAAACCATCAGCCTACTGACTCCTGATCTGCTTTCTCAGCCAATGGCTGAGAGCACTGATTGGAGTGTTCTGGCAGGGGAGGGCTTCCCCCTGTCAGAATACAAAATCTCAGCAGGGGAGATCGCTGTACTAACGTTGGATCATTAGAAATGTGGCTCCGACTGGGCCTGACAGCTTTTTTCAAGCAACCCGCTGGATTAAATAGAAAAAAACTCATGGTGTTAACTAAGCTTTAAGCACATTCTCTATACAATTGTGTAAAAAAGTGAGATAAACAGTGCCAGACTGAAATAATAGGGTTCATTTGCTAAAGGAATAAAAGACTATTCCTCCAGGAATTGTCATTGTTCAATTCACAGCTTAGTTACAGTGCCTTGAAAAAGTATTCACACCCCTTGAAATTTTCCACATTTTGTCATGTTACAACCAAAAACATAAATGCATATTATTTAATTTTTTGTTGTGGTAGACCAACACAAAATGGCACATAATTCTGAAGTGGAAGGAAAATGATAAATGGTTTTCCAAATTTTTTACAAATAAATATGTGAAAAGTGTGGTGTGCATTTGTATTCAGCCCCTCAAGTCAATATTTGTAGACCCACCTTTGGCTGCAATTACAGCTGCAAGTCTTTTTGGGGATGTCTCTATCAGCTTTGCACATCTAGACAGTGACATCTTTCCCATTTTTCTTTGCAAAATAGCTCAAGCTCTGTCAGATTGGATGGAAAGCATCTGTGAACAGCAATTTTCTTGCCACAGATTCTCAATTGGATTAGGTTTAAACTTTGAATGGGCCATTTTAACCATAAATACACTTTAACCACTTCCCGACCGGCGCATGACGATGTACGTCGGCAGAATGGCACAGGCACCCCCTGGTTAACCCCTTCACTGCCAGTGTCATTTACACAGAAATCAGTGCATCTGTATAGCACTGATCACACAAAAATGTGTCAAAAATGTCCGATGTGTCCGCTATAATGTCGCAGTCACAATAAAAATCACTGATCACCGCCATTACTAGTAAAAAAAAAAAAATTATTAAGAAAAATGGCATAACTATCCCCTATTTTGTAAACGCTATAAATTTTGAGCAAACCAATCAATAATCGCTTATTGCGATTTTTTTTACCAAAAATATGTAGAAGAATATGTATTGGCCTAAACTGAGGAAAAATATATATTTTTTTATATATTTTTGGGGATGTTTATTATAGCAAAAAGTAAAAAAGAATGCATTTTTTTCAAAATTGTGACTCTATTTTTGTTTATAGCGCAAAAAATAAAAACCGCAGGGGTGATTAAATACCACCAAAATAAAGCTCTATTTGTGAGAAAAAAAGGAAGTCAATTTTGTTTGGGAGCCATGTCGCACGACCGCGCAATTGTCAGTTAAAGCGACGCAGTGACTGATCGCAAAAAGTGGTCTGGTCTTAAGCAAGGAAAATGGTCCGGTCTGAAAGTGGTTAATCTAAACCATTCCATTGTAGCTCTGGCTGTATGTTTAGGGTCATTGTGAACCTCTACTCCAGTCCCAAGTCTTTTGCAGACTCTCTTTGAGAGTACCAATGTTCCTTAATTTGGTATCAATATGATACCTTTAAACCAGGGAAGATCAAAATAGTTGGTATATCTCTAGGGATTAACCCTTTTAAACTTGCAGGTAACAAGTTCATCGGCCACAGCTGTAGCCAATCACCTTGTTACCTGCAAGATTTTTATGTTTTTTAAGATTTTGATCTTTCCTAGTTTAAAGGTATCATAAATTACCCTAATAAATGGAAGCCCTTGCGCAATATACAGTGAAAGGACATGTCCATAAATATCCATGTAAATATATTATATGTGGAATGAGAAGAACTACCATGAGCTAGCATGATCAAGCACACAAAGAAAAAGAAGCACTTTCAAAAGCACAGATGCACATACAGTACATACAGACTCATACATGCCATTAAAGTTCATGTGTGTGTAAAGGCAGATGTCCCAATACTTTTGGTAATATAGTGTATATCCAGTGGTACCTTGGATTACGAGCATTATTAGTTCCAGTAGAATGCTTGTAATCCAAAGCACTCGTATATCAATGCAAATTTTCCCATAGAAGTCAATGTGAACTCAGATAAATCATGCCACAGTGACTTTTATTGCATGCAGTGGCACATGTGGCCAGAGTTGGGGGCGCCAGAGACACTCGGAAACACTCCAAAACTGCTCAGAGCTGCTCGGATGCATGCGGAAACAATCAAAGAGGCTTGGAAACACTCGGGAACAGAGTGTTTCTGAGTGGCTCTTAAGTACATCCGAGTGGCTCCCAGTGCACCCGATCGGCTCTGAGTGTCACCAGCGCTCCCGTACCGCTTGCCTAATGCAGTACTGCACACCACAGAGACTTGAATCCTGCTCGTTTTGCGAGACAATGCTCGCAAACCGAGCCAGGATTTAAAAAAATCTATAGCTCGTATTGCAAAACTCTCGTTAACTGCGTTACTCGCAATCCATGGTATCACTGTACATATATGGATACATACATTTGTGCACATATTTTCACTTGTCTAGAGGCTCTGCAAACTCCTAGATGGGCTTAAAGCGGGGTTCCACCCTAAAGTGGAACTTCCGCTGATCGGAAACCCTCCCCCCCTCCTGTGTCACAATTGGCACCTTACAGGGGGGAGGGGGGTGGAGATACCTGTCAAAGACAGGTATTTACACCCACTTCCGGGCATAGACTACCGTGGGAGTCTATGTCATTTCCTGTCCTGCCGCGCTGTCTGCTGGGACACACACGGGTCCCAGTGACAGCGCAGAGAATTCCTATTGCGCTGCGCGACTCGCGCATGCGCAGTAGGGAACCAGGAAGTGAAGCCGATTCGCTTCACTTCCTGATTCCCTCACCTAGAATGGTGACGGCAGCAGCCGAGAGCCGAGCGATCGATCGGCCTCGGCTGTCGGCATCGCTGGAACCCGGGACAGGTGAGTGTCCATTTATTAAAAGTCAGCAGCTGTAGTATTTATAGCTGCTGGCTTTTAATATTTTTTTTTAGGTGGAATCCCTCTTTAATATTGTCCCCATACTCCTTCTGGAGAACTGCCACTTGTGAGTTGACAGTCTTTGACAGTGAGGTAGGAGAAGGATCAATTTAAGGCTATATTGACAAGCTACAAAAAGACCTACCAAATAACCTACATAATATGGACCCAGGGGCGTACTGACCATTCAGCCACTCGGGCACTGCCCGAGGGCCACGGGCCACTAGGGGCCCCCATCAGGGTTGCCAGCCTCAGTAAAACCTGGGACAGTATGTAAAAATCTGTGTTTTTTTTTACATCTGCCTCTGAAATGTCCCTTACCGACATCCTTTTGGTCTAAAAGTCCCGAGATTATAGCTGCCCCCACCTCTCCAGTACCTTCTCAGCCTATAGAAACATATCTGTATATACTGTGTGTACATGTATGTTTAACCTGTGTGATTGTATACTGCGCGTGTGTTTGTGTATACCGTCTGGCCCCATAATCTCTGATTGCCCGGGGGCCCAATAATCTCCTATTGCCCGGGGGCCCCATGAGTTGTCAGTCCGCCCCTGTATGGCCCAACAAAAGATCCCATTGCCCTTCTTCACAGGCAGCCTTAAGCCATCCAGCAGGCATGTTATTTAAAAAAATTGGGCATTTTTATGTTTCAAGCATTATAAAATTATTACTCCCTACTAAATAGTATTTTAGTATTTTTATTTCACTGGTACACGTTCCCAAGGACAGTGTTCAGCTCCTTGTGCTCTTTGTTTGACAATCCATTGTCTAATAAATCTAAAAATGGTCAGAAAGTCACATTTCCCCGTTCTGCCTTGTGTCATGACAGAGATCACTGCTCCCTCTCATCAGGAGCAGTGATAGCTGTCATGGGACTTGAAGCCCATCCCCCACAGTTAGACTCACTCCCTAGGACACACTTAACCCCTTCATCGCCCCCTAGTGGTTAACCCCTTCCCTGCCAGTGTCATTTACACAGTAATCAGTGCATTTTTATAGCACTGATCGCTGTATAAATGACAATGGTCCCAAAATAGTGTCAAAAGTGTCCGTTGTGTCTGCCACAATGTCATAGTCACGATAAAAATTGCAGATCGCCTCCATTACTAATAAAAAAATATAATTAAAATGGCACAAAACTATCCCCTATTTTGTAGACGATATAATTTTTGTGCACACCAATCAATATACGCTTATTGTGATTTTTTTTTACCAAAAATATGTAGAAGAATACATATCGGTCTAAACTGAGGAAAAAAAATTGTTTTTTTTATAGTTTTTTTGGAGGAATATTTATTATAGCAAAAACTTAAAATATAGCTTTTTTTTCTAAATTGTCGCTCATTTTTTGTTTATAGTGGAAAAAATAAAAACCGCAGAGGTGATCAAATACCACCAAAAGAAAGCTCTATTTATGGGGGGAAAAAAGGATGTCAATTTTGTTTGGGTGCAACGACGTACGACTGTGCAGTGTCGAATCGCAAAAAGTGCTCTGGTCAGGAAGGTGGTAAAATCTTAAAGAGCTGAAGCAGTTAACAAAGCTTCTGTAAACCATTTCAGATTTTACCCCCTTCCTGACCAGAGCACTTTTTGCGATTCGACACTGATTAGTGGTGGATGAATCTATCTAGATTTGATTTGCCAAAGTTTAGATGAATCTTGTTGAAAATGTGGCAAATCTAAACTTAGAGGCAAATCCCTCTGAAGCCTATGGGGGTGGGGGGAGTCTTCCTGTTTTTAGGATTAATAGGCAAACAGCTGTCAAAAACCTGCAAAAATGAAAATACACAAATCCTTTGCTTGGGGTATACCTTAAAGCTGCATATGGAATTATGGACTAGTACAATTTTCATGGAGAAATTGAACAAAAAGGTTCGGATGGCCGCACTTAATGAACATTTTTTTTATTGTTATAATAAATCCATGCAGCAAGGATAACAAGCATCTGCTATAACGGTGTGAAACACGTTAGTGGTTTTATCCTTGCTGCATGGATTTATTATAACAATAAACAAATCGATTCCATTGGACAGTCTCAGCGACAGGATACCTAGGTAGCTCATATTTTGCTGTGATTTTTTTTTTCCTTTTATAATTAGTTTTACCTACACATACAGTGCCTTGTGAAAGTATTCGGCCCCCTTGAACTTTTCAACCTTTTGCCACATTTCAGGCTTCAAACATAAAGATATAATTTTTTTATTTTTTGTGAAGAATCACCAACAAGTGGGACACAATTGTGAAGTGGAACGAAATCTATTGGATTTTTGAAACTTTTTTAACTAATAAAAAACTGAAAAGTGGGGCGTGCAAAATTATTCAGCCCCCTTGCGTTAATACTTTGTAGAGCCACCTTTTGCTGCGATTACAGCTGCAAGTCGCTTGGGGTATGTCTCTATCGGTTTTGCAAATCGAGAGACTGAAATTCTTGCCCATTCTTCCTTGCAAAACAGCTCGAGCTCAGTGAGGTTGGATGGAGAGCGTTTGTGAACAGCAGTTTTCAGCTCTTTCCACAGATTCTCGATTGGATTCAGGTCTGGACTTTGACTTGGCCATTCTAACACCTGGATACGTTTATTTGTGAACCATTCCTTTGTAGATTTTGCTGTATGTTTGGGATCATTGTCTTGTTGGAAGATAAATCTCCATCCCAGTTTCAGGTCTTTTGCAGACTCCAACAGGTTTTCATCCAGAATGGTCCTGTATTTGGCTGCATCCATCTTCCCCTCAATTTTAACCATCTCCCCTGTCCCCGCTGAAGAAAAGCAGGCCCAAACCATGATGCTGCCACCACCATGTTTGACAGTGGGGATGGTGTGTTGAGGGTGATGAGCTGTGTTGTTTTTACGCCAAACATATCGTTTTGCATTGTGGGAAAAAAGTTTGATTTTGGTTTCATCTGACCAGAGCACCTTCTTCCACATGTTTGGTGTGTCTCCCAGGTGGCTTGTGGCAAACTTTAGACGAGACTTTTTATGGATATCTTTGAGAAATGGCTTTCTTCTTGCCACTCTTCCATAAAGGCCAGATTTGTGCAGTGTACGACTGATTGTTGTCCTATGGACAGACTCTCCCACCTCAGCTGTAGTTCTCTGCAGTTCATCCAGAGTGATCATGGGCCTCTTGGCTGCATCTCTGATCAGTCTTCTCCTTGTCTGAGCTGAAAGTTTAGAGGGACAGCCAGGTCTTGGTAGATTTGCAGTGGTCTGATACTCCTTCCATTTCAAAATGATCGCTTGCACAGTGCTCCTTGGGATGTTTAAAGCTTGGGAAATCTTTTTGTATCCAAATCCGGCTTTAAACTTCTCCACAGCAGTATTACGGACCTGCCTGGTGTGTTCCTTGGTCTTCATGATGCTCTCTGCGCTTTCAACAGAACCCTGAGACTATCACAGAGCAGGTGCATTTATACAAAGACTTGATTACACACAGGTGGATTCTATTTATCACCATCAGTCATTTAGGACAACATTGGATCATTCAGAGATCCTCGCTGAACTTCTGGAGTGAGTTTGCTGCACTGAAAGTAAAGGGGCCGAATAATTTTGCACGCACCACTTTTCAGTTTTTTATTTGCTAAAAAAGTTAAAATTATCCAATAGATTTCGTTCCGCTTCACAATTGTGTCCCACTTGTTGGTGATTCTTCACAAAAAATTAAAATTTTATATCTTTATGTTTGAAGCCTGAATGTGGCAAAAGGTTGAAAAGTTCAAGGGGGCCGAATACTTTCGCAAGGCACTGTAGCAGCAGCATCTCAATATGATTCATTTCAGTTTGAAAAAAGGCTTCCGTTTGAAAAAAAGGCTTTTTGTTTCAGGTTTAGCTTTAGCTTTTTCATCAAAGATAATAGGCAAAATTTAACAGCAGAATGTTAAATTGTTAACAATGTTGAGGAATCTGGTGTCACCCAGGGATCTCACTCATGCAGGTTGCGGGGCTAATGGCTGTGTGTCTCATTAAGAAAAACTGTCCTTTCAGTTTTAGCAAATTGTGGATTGGGTCCTGGAACCCAGAAGCTTTGCACAGCATTGTGTGGGTTAAAGCTTCCAGTACTGCATCCATATGTTGATGGTTACCAGCACCTACTGAATCTGTAGGTATGCACAAGCCTTATGGTATGGGAGCTAGGTGGAGTTCAAAGCTTCAATTTCTTGAGAAGACCATTGTGCTGTCATGGAATAACAGGTGCACAGAAAATACAGTTGCTGTAGGAGTAGTGTGTGAACACTGCCATGTTCTAATAGACTGAGAGCCAGTGTAACCTGACATGGGGCTGTTTTATAGCAAGGAGGCTGTAGTTTTGTTTTGGACACTGTGTGATCCTGAAACCCGTGTGAAAAACCCATGTGCATGGAATTTTACTTATATAAAAGTCACCAAAGAGAGCCCTTTAATGAATGTTGATGAGTGGACTGCAACCTTAAGCTCTACCCTTGACTCTATACTTTTCAGAGAATATAAGTACTGTACAGTATATAGTCTGATGCCAAATTACATCAATTTCAGTGAGATATGAGAACTATAACAAAGTTGGTGTTTCTTTTTTCCCCATAAAGGCATATCAATTGGATAAACAAACACAAAGCTTATATAAAATAATACAATGTCATAAATACTTTTGTACAATAAAGTTAAAACTACTATATAATGTATTTTAAAATTGTTATTTGGTGGAAGTTCATCTTCAGTAATATAGAAAAGAGAGGGCCTTCGCGCTACTACGTGAAAATCTATCAACTAAAATGCAAATGGGGTATACAAATACCTCTTCAACTAATCAATAGAAATTAATACATAATAATCACAAAGTGCACGTGCAAATATAAGGTGCAAAAAAATGCAGCAAGACGAGATAGTGAACACGCACTACCCTATGAAGTAATAAACGTGAAAAAGTCCTGCGCAAAATATGCCAAAAAAATATAGTCCTGGAACTGCTAAGTGCAAAAAACGTGTAAATAAATCAATATATATATATATAAATAAAAAGTCCATATAATCATAGACACCAACGATGAAAATAAGATGATGAACAAACTGTGGTATAAAATCCCAGAAGTAAGGGCTCTCAGAACTCTCACCTTAGAAAGGAAAAAAACCAAGCACATCACATAAACAGGGGGTGTCCCACTTCACTCCTCGTATTCAGCCACCAGAGGGATCCTTTACTGTGCCAGATTAAAGATGATGGTTTCTATATTCGGCCACTAAAGGGCCATTAGTAGCACATATAGTAATAACCTAGAGGATATTTTCCGTAGTGAATGGCTCAAAAAAGAGGGGGAGGGGAGAGAGAGAGAGAGAAAGGAGGCTCCAATGGTGTAGTATTTTAGAGTAAAATAATAAATTTAATAGTGTAAAAGCAAATCGGACTCTCACATTTAAGAGAAAAAAATAACAGCACAAGAAGTAATAAAATGGTGGCGTGGCGTCTTCCGCCAGTCCTACTTCACTTCCGGTACGTCCTACAGCCACTCCCTACACGTTACGTCAGACCACGTGACTCCTTCATGGGGATCATTATATATTGATTTATTTACACGTTTTTTGCACTTAGCAGTTCCAGGACTATATTTTTTTGGCATATTTTGCGCAGGACTTTTTCACGTTCATCTTCAGTAATATTTCTTGGTGTGGGATAATTGGTATGGAACTTGTGAATAAGTGATTGTGCCAAGGAACAGGATTTTAGGATTTTGGTTAGGTAGTACAATTTGAAACCACCAAGGAAGTAAGCAAACATTTTCAGCATGGAATCATTTAAAGAGTTGTTACCGTAGGGTTTCCCCCATGTTTTCTATTACATATTTCAATTTTACTATTGTTTTTATGGGTCCCATAGTTAAGGTGCTGGGGTAGGGAGTGTTAGATATGTGAAGGTGAGCATAAGGCATAAGAAGTTGTCTGGATGGGATCTTGGGTGTATTAAAATCAGTCAGTATGGGTTATGTTGGGGTAAGGAGCAGAGAGGCAAGAAGGAGGGGGATATAATTAGGCAATAAAAAAACAACAAAAAAACTAAGTGTGCTTGTGTGTTTGTGTGGTGTGTTTCCAGTATATTGTCTGAGAATATATGTAAGTAGCTCAAAATTGGGTAGGAGGGTTAGATATATAGAACGCTATTAAGCTGACTGACTTGATTGAGAGGGGAGATATTCTCTGGAAGTATTTTGGTATTGTTTTGAAATGCATCTAATGGGCCCAAATACACATGTAATGTAGTAATCTGCCATGGGAAATATGTATCAGGTCTATGATTTCTGTAAGCTTATATTTTTTTTTCTTTTTGAACTAGATGGACTTGTGTCTTTTTTTAACCAGACTAACATGCAACTATGTATTTCTGGAGTACCAGCCTTTCAAATAAGGCCTGTGTGTGGAGATTCAGTATATTGGGATTATGAGTTTGGGCACATTAACCATATTGAACAGTAGGGTTTTCCTGTGCATGGAAGTTGGTGAGTGAGTGAGTTTGTTGTGGTTTAGTAAGGATTTACCAGGTGTTAAATTCAGAGATTCACCTGTTTTCAGAGGGATTCATTGCATGGATCTGAAGATGGGTATGTTTCTCACTGTAACATCTCCAAACGTTACTGTCACTATAGGGGGTAAATTTGTTCAGAGTAATGGTGGATCTAGAATGTACTTTGAATTTTTTTCACTGGGTATTCACATTGATAGAGTCTTTTGTCATGATTAGATTTAGCTTCTCAAATTCTTGGTACTGTATGTAAATGTATTTTGTAAAAATTGTGTTGTCATTTAGGAAACACATGGTCTGCTTCTTGGTTTGTGGGTTCGAGCACAATAAGATAAGATAAGATGCTGCAGGGGAGAATCAGATAAGCATAGCTTTTCCAAAGTTGTCGGGTCTCTTATGCATTTGGGGTTCAGGGAGGGGTTAATAGAGAATTAGGTTGCAGGTAAGACCAGAGTGTTACACCTTTCACATTGGAGGTGTCAGTAAAGGACTTCCATAAAAAAAATACAGTGGAGGAAGGGGTGTCATTTCATTAAGTTCTTGTGTGGTTCCCAGTGTTTCAACAAATGTAGGGACATCCCTGCAGAAAATTCCTAGTTGTTCCGATTCAGTCTTAAAGAGCCTGGATTCTAAGAAAAGTTGTCATGTTGACAAAGAATGCAGAATGCCGTTTTTTTAAATGGTGATTTATGAATTTCTGGTTAAACCATGGGTAGGGGTTGAGAGACATTTTAGATAGGTAGTGCTCTAGAACCACCCATGCTGCAGTCAATGATTCTGGTAAGCTGACAGACCCAGTAGTACTTTTCTATATCAGGAAGTCTTATGCCCCTCTGTGTTTTGGGGAGGGGAAGGGTCACATTACTATCCTCTGCATGGAAAATGTATAGAATAGGGGGTGTATAGAGTAAAAGATGACTTTTGGTGAGTGAAATTGTATTTTCTGTAGAAAGTTAAGAATCCTAGGTGCCATAATTCTTTTTTTAATGTGGTAGACCTGCCAAACCAGGAGACAAAAAGACAAGGGAAGTGCAACTCATAGCGGAATTAACCACTTTAATAAAACAATATGTAAAAGATAAATGAATGCACTCACAAGTTCAATGAACCAGGATGCCTTTAAAAATCCACAACAGAATGCAAGATGACCTGGCCAGAGCTCTATCTCATCCTGTAGTTGGAAAGCCTCATTTCAGTCGCTGTGCCTACTGCAAGTTCCAATACAAAGGTGCAGAAACATGCAGTGTCAATCCTAGATGTGCTGGGAGACTAGTGGAAGGTTCAGACAGCTGCATCGGTATAAATAGCACTTGCTGTAAGAGAGTGGAGGCTTACCATGCATACAACACATTTCAGATATGTTCCTCCTTTCTCAGGCATGGGGACACACCCTTGAAATGTTCTGTATCCAGGACGTGATACTGCCTTGGATTCTATTGTGGATTTTTAAAGGCACCCTAGATCACTGAGCATGTAAGTCTATTCATTTATCTTTTACATATTACTTTAATAAATTGGTTAACTGTTCTGTGGTTTGACCCATTAACACTTTAAGGTGGACATTTACATTCAGTGCGGTCAATTCAGTGGAACACCTGAGTATGTCTTTGAGACGAATTATTCTTCCTTCAAACTAGTTCAAACCTTCAATTATTCTTCCTTCAAACTATCCTATTCCACCTGGCAAGATCTTGGGCAAAATTGTACTAAATCACCTTTGTGGTATTTTCGCATGCTTCTCAGTCTGGTAGAAAGCCCACCTTGTCAAGATCAATCAGCGAGGGGAGGAGAGGGACAAGTTGGTTCATTAGAATTTTTAACATAAATGATTAGATCTACATTGAAATGTAAGACTGGTCTATAGTTGCTACATTAGGCTGCATATTTTAGTTTCTTGGGTACCACCGTGATGTGGGCATCTAGCATTTGCCTGGGGGATGTATTTCCATCCTCTAAAGAATTTAATTCTGTAAAAAAACGCAGATGACAATAAAGATGCAAAGGTCTTATAACATCAGTCAGGAAATCGTGTGTACATGGCATTAGTAACATCTCTATCATTGTCAATTCTCAATTCCTAGCTCTTGTCTCAATATTTGTAGAAAGGCTTGCTAGTTTGGGTAAAGTATCTTTTTAAAGTGGTCATGAATGCCATTGAAGGTTGTTAGGTATTGAAGTTAGATTGTTTATCCATAAAATGAGTACAGCCGTATTAAATGTTTTTTAGTACATTGTTGCAACAGTAAAATTCTGCTCCTACAGTGCATACTTTTTTACCATATTGACCTTCATCCAATGATACTGTTATGAGATTCAGTACAGTCAAGTAATCATTTGACTAATGAAAACTATTCATCAGTCTCCTCTATGACAGAGGCTCATTCACTCACAGATTAAACAAAGGTCTGCTTGGTATATTAAAGACAGTAATGGGCCACCTGAGCATTTTCCAATAATCCATAATATCTTTGTTGATCCCAAGCTTATGCATACACTGAGATTTAGAACACACTCACATTTATATAACTTTACTCGCTTACATTTATATAACTTTCAGTGAACCTAATAAGCACACAAGTGGTATTAAATATTGATTTGTAGCTCTGTTTTTTTTCATATTTATTTGTTTAACTTTGGAGTTTGTCAGCTTTCCCTATACTTTCCCTACAGCAGCTTCCAATACACTCACACTATAGATGTTCCACCACCCCCTTTTATAGTGAAAGGGCTGGCACCTAACCCCCCCCCCCCCCATTACTGTTTCCTATACGCAATCTGACTTAAGTCTGAAGGTGATGGCACTATGATGACTGTAAAATAGTATAGTAGGATTTTTTAAAGACTTTGCGGAAATTCTGTTGTAAAAAAAAAAAAAGACAACACTGCGTAATGCCAGCTACAGCTGATTTTTTTTTAAACAGTAGTGTACATATTCCTAGGGTTGTTTCCAAAAGGATTAATACAACACTACATAAGCCACATTGACACTGATAAAGCAATTTAGGGTAGTTATAACCACATATCAGAAAATGTTTGAGAAACACTGCAAACAAAAAATATACAGTGCTTTTGTTAGATATTAGAAATATAAGATAAATACCAATGCATTACAGAATGCATTACTATGATGCAATAACATACCTTGTATATATAAAGAGACATTGATAAAAAAAAAAAAAGCTTTAAATAGTGTCCACCCTGAGTACCACCCAATAACCCAGTGTTAGTTACATGCTTTCTCTCGTATTTCTTTTTTTTTTTTTGCTGCTCCTAAAACTTCTGCCAAGAAAGTCTACCATACCTTGAACTGATTCATATAGAGATATTACTATAAGCAACAGATGGGTAGGTGGGGCTAATGCTAAATAACAATATTATTAATAATAACAATAATAACAATACACATAATAATAATTATTATTATTAATACTATTATTTTTATTGGTATTAGTATTAGTAGTAGCAGCAGTGGTTGTATTAGTAGTTTTAAAATTTGTGGGATCATTGTATTTTAATAATATTCAATAAGACATATAAATGAACTTGAAGAATTAAATATATCCTATTAGGGTTATCCAATATCTGTTTAAACATTGACTTCTCAAGCATTTTTTTTTTGTCCTGGAGATATATTGTTTCCACACCCCATAATTTTTAACATTTGTTGTTTATCCTAAAATTGTACATATTCTGATTTTTTCAGTATTGCTCTGGATATTTATATTTCTATGCCTTATGTTTTTAGTTGCTAATAATAGGGGGGAATTAGGAATGTACATTATAGTGCAATTTTTCTCTTTCAATCATTCTTATTGAGTTTTACAAGTTACACAAAAAAACAAACACATAGAATGCATCACAAATTGTTTTCGTGGCCAAATATATAATCTGTGACCCAGTTACAGTATATTGGGTTATATAGTCTTGTGTTATCAGGAGGATATGATTGATATCCTGAGTTAGGGATTTTGCTCTAGGTTCCGCCCTGTGCAACGTCTCTATGTGGTTGCAGTGGCTGAACCCTGATAGAGGCGTTCTATCCCCCTGTTCGTTAATTCTACCAGTGCACCTATATTTTAGGATTGTTGTGACCATTTGCAAGCATTAACAACATAAAACTACATACAATAAACTATTACTTTCAGTCAGGGTGATATCTGTAGCATTGGACTAGGTTAACTAATCCTTTTTATAGAACATCTGAAAAGGATAAAAGGGATCAAGAGAAGATATTATTAGAAGACTGCTCCTTTTGAGTACCAGTCATGCCAAGGACTCCAGTTTTTAAATCCCTTTCCATAATTTCTTGTCCTTGAGGAATGCAGTACCTCATAAGTACGCTGTGTATGTATTGCCTCAGCAATTTTTGGCGCAGTTGGAGCTTTCCAGTGTCTAAAAATATTAAGACATGTAGCTAGTAGAATGTGTGATACTACAATTCTGTATGGCAAGGGTGTAGCATGCAAATCAAGCAACAGTATTGCCATTCCCGGTGTTAGTGGTTGCTGGTTACCTGTGATAATAGATATCATTCTTTCAACTTGGAAACAGAGCTGAGGGCACATCCATAAAATGTGGATTAGTGTACCAGAGCAAACACATATTCTCTAACATTTTGAGGTAAATCCTTGATATACGGTGTGGTGTGAGATACCATCCAAATGTTATTTTTTGCTGCATTTCCCATAGATTTGTGCTTTTTCTGGAGGTATAAATGAGACGAAAGGTTTTTTCCCTGTGTTGGGTTGTGTATTCTACACCTAATTCCTGTTCGCACGCTGTTATTGATTAGGATTTTTCACATATGTCTTTGTCTTGTAAACCTGAATAGATGATGTATATGCCTTTAGTTGAGATTGAGGTTTACTGATAGTATTGTGTTATTTTATCAGGTAATAATATACAAATCTGTGGGTTCTTTTTTAGTAGGTGGTCTATTTGCATATGTTTATATTGTTCAGTAGGAGGTATCTGATGTTCAAGTTGTAAGGTTCTAAACGGTTTAATTTGTAATCCATCTAATATGTCTTCAAGATAATTAATTCTGCTACCTATCCATGTATTAAGGTTGATATTGGGTATTAAGTGGATAACTGCAGAGAAGGGGAGTTTCAAAGGAGTTAGTCTGTCATTCTATTTTTGGTATTTCTGGAGATAAACCCACGCTCTTATTGATGCTAGGATAGGGAGTGTTAGTTTAGTATCTAGTGATATGTTGAGGTGTGCTGTCATTAAAAGTCATATAAGTTCCCCTTTGGAATTTGAGCTAGTTCCAATTCTTTCCACAAAGTTTTGGTATTTGGTTACATGCAGTGTCTCATTTGCGCTAGTATGGTTTTGAAGTAATAGTCTTGTAAATGTACATGACCTATTTCACCCACTTTCCTATGTTTAATTAGCTTGCTGAATGCGCATTTAGCCCTTGTGCTGCACCAGAGGTAGTTGTTCAGTAAAGGTTGTATGGTATTGAAATAGAAGTTGGGTATTGGGACTGGTAAGGTCCTGAAGAGGTACAATAATTGAGGTAATAATTGCATCTTAAAGGCTGTGAATCTGCCCAGCCATGACAGTTCATTTAAAACAAGTTTATTTAATTTGGCTCCTAGTGTGTTTAGGAAAGGTATGTAGTTGGCCGTATGAGATCTTCTAGGAGTCAATGTAATACCTAGATATTGGATACCCTTATTTTTCCATATGCATGGGAATGTTTGCGTAAGTTTTTGTTCGATCACATCTGGGATGCCTAAGTTTAATATATAGGATTTGGTCTCATTCACTTTGTAGTATGATACTCCATTGAATGTTTTTTTTTTTAATACTTTTTATTTCATAAGTCTGCATTAACAAAATTAATAATATCACATTTCATCATTTTCCAAGTCTGTTATATTAATCAATGCAAACGAAAAAAAAAAAAAAAACAATACACAACATATTTCCACCCTGAAAAAAACAAAAAAGAAAATTCAAAAAGAGTTGAGACAGCTAATTACCCTGGCTGCAGCGCCCGACTCCCCTACTTAAAATGTCCATCAATCAATGTCTTCTTCTATCTATGCCCCTCATATACATTATTCATTTTCACTAAGAGTCAATGGTGAATTCTGTCATGTATTCCAAATATTATGATATTTCTGAGGTGTTCCGCTATGCTCATTTGTTAATTTCTCATATGAAAGTATCTGGTTTACCACTTTAAGCTATTGATCCCTTGAGGGGAGTATTTGTTGCCTCCATCTAAGCAAAATTTTCTTGCATGCCATGAACAGAGTTTTCTGTAGGCAGGTCTTGGTATATCCAGTCCACTTCTGGTTCTCAACCAGCCCTAGCAGGTAAACTTCCAAAGTGAATGGGATGCAGTCTCCTAGCACTTTTGATAATATATCTAAGACCTGGTTCCAGTATCTATTAATACCTGGGCAAGACCACATTAGATGCACAAAATCAGCCCCTGGTTGATAACACCTCCCACAGTCCACGGATGGCGTTCATCCCATTCAATTTAATTTACGTGATGTAAGATAGGCTTGATGTATTATATACAGCTGTATCAATCTGTTATTACTTGCAGGTGATACTCCCAAATGTGATTTACACACCTCCTTGCATATCTCATCTGTCATAGATGTACAGACCATTTGCCATTTCCTTTTAATCTGTAACGGAGCATCAGGTATCTTAGCCAGCATTAAATATGAATACAGTTTTGATACTAATCCCTTTGGTCCCTGAGTTCTTAATATTTCAATAGGAGGGAATTTTGATATATTAACTTTATTACTACCAAATTGAGCTTGCAGTGCAAGCCACCCACCACTGACAATGGCAACTTACTCCAGATCCTCAGTTTACATTTAATGTGTTCAATCAATGGATTTACATTGGACATCAGTGCATCAGAGGATTGTCTTGTGATATAGATCCCTAAGTAGTTAAAGGAGTCCACTACTCTGAGTGGGACATCTATCCTTTCCTCCATTTCTGATTCTTGTTGCAATGGCATAAGAAAAGACTTCTGCCAATTAATCTTAAGCCCTGAGTACTGGCCAAAGATGTCTATTATACTCATAGCTTTTTCCTCTGCATATCGGGAAAAGCTATGAGTATAATAGACATCTTTGGTCAGTAGAAAAAGTCCAATCTGTTCTATATTATCACCCAATTCTATCCCCGATATTCTTCAGTTTGCCGAAACCGTAAGGCCAATGACTCTATTGTAATAGCAAACAAAGGGGGGGCAGTGGGCATCCCTGCCTCATGCCCTTAAATAAGTTTATTGACAGAGTCAATATTCCATTAATCAATAGTTTTGATTGTGGGTTTGCATATAGTATTTTTACCCATTGTTTAAATCCATTACCAAAGCCAAACTTCCCCAGTGTTGCCTGCAAAAATCTCCACTCTACAGAGTCAAAGGCTCTAGCTGTATCAAGAGATGCCAGTGCTCCTGTCCCTGGAATATACTTCCTCATTTGTGCCACCAGTTGGGTTCTGCGAATATTTATCGATGTTGATTTACCTGGTATGAAACCTGTCTGGTCTATATGGATTATAGATGTTATTACGGTGTTCAATCTCCTGGCCAAAATTTTATAATCGCAGTTTAGGTCCTTATGGGTCCTTATCCAGTTTTAGAATTAAAATTACTATTGCCTCATACAGTGAATATGGGAGTTCCCTCCTAATACAGGCCTCTCTATATATCCTAGTTAGTATTAGGGCTACCAAGTCTACATATCTACTATACACTTCCAGAGGTATCCCGTCTGGTCCTGGGGATTTACCAATAGCTAACGAGGAGCTCGTCTCCCTTACTTCTTCCTCCAGAATCTCCCCATCCATTAATTTTGCATTTTCTCTTGATATTTCAGGATACTCTAGCCCCTCCAGATAGCCCTCTATATCCTCCTCTGTACTTGTTAATGAATTGGAATACATTTTAACCACTTTCAGGCCAGACCATTTTGCTGACTTAAGACCAGACCACTTTTTGCGATTCGGCACTATGACAATTTAACTGACAATTGCGCGGACGTGCGACGTGGCTCCCAAACAAAATTGATGTCCTTTTTTTCCCATGAATAGAGCTTTCTTTTGGTGGTATTTTATCACCCCTGCAGTTTTTATTTTTTTACTTTTTGCTATAATAAATATCCCCCATAACATTTTTTTTCCTCAGTTTCAGCCGATACGTATTCTTCTACATATTTTTGGTAAAAAAATTGCAATAATCGATTATTGATTGGTTTGCGCAAACGTTATAGCGTTTACAAAATAGGGGATAGTTTTATGACATTTTTATTAATTATTAATTTTGTTTTTACTAGTAATGGCGGCAATCAGCGATTTTTATTGTGACTGCGACATTATGGCAGACACATCAGACATTTTTGACACATTTTTGGGACCATTGTCATTTATACAGCAATCACTGCGATACAAATGCAGTCATTCCTGTGTAAATGACACTGGCAGTGAAGGGGTTAACCAGTGGGTGGCAGTGTAGGGGTCAAGTGTGTCCTAGGGGCGTGTTGCCAACTGTGGGGGGCGTAGCTGTGTTGTACACATCACTGATCTCTGCTCCAATCACAGGGAGCAGAGATCAGTGTCACTGTTGCTAGGCAGAACAGGGAGATGCTTGTTTACTTTAGCATCTCCCTGTTTTTCTTGCCCGTGAGACAATTGCGGGTATCTCCGTGGTGATTGATTCCACGGGACCCACGACCGGACTCACGGAGGTCCTGACCGGCGCGCGCGTGCCACCAGCGGAGCGCAAGTGGTGGGACGGCAGCAAATTTAAAGGGATGTACCTGTACGCCCATTTGCCTGTCCGTGCCATTCTGCCAACATATATGTGTGTGCGCCGGTCGGGAACTGGTTAACATAATACTCATGAAAGCATTTCAAAATTTCTTCTATTATATAGGCTATTCTCCCCTGTTCATTTCGTATTTTGGAAATCGCCAAGGTTGTTGTTTGTCAATAAATGAATGTTTGTAGTGCTTGATAGACTGTGGGGAGAGATGTGTCCGCATTTGAGAGCATCAGAATTAGATCATCAGCGAACATGCTTATGGTATATTGTCTTTTTCCCACCTTTATACCCATTATGTTGGGGTGTGAACACAGGTAGGGGGCCAAAGGCTCCATCAACAAACTGAAAATTAGTGGGGAAAGGGGGCAGCCATAACTTGGCCCATTAGTTATAGCACATACTGTAATTTTTCTTAGTGCCACTTTTACATAAAGCTGTCCCTGGATATTTATCCCAAAATATAATTGACAAAGTCTTTTAACTCAAAGGATATTACATGAAAATAGATATTATTGTTAAATTACAAAAATTTAGATTTTTTTTATAAGGGAGCTATTTTTCCCTTTTAGTTGCATTGCATTGCAAAGCACACATACATTTTAGTGTAATATTAAAGTAAGATCAAGCTATGTTTGTGTGAACGGAAATAAGCACAACATTGTTTCAGCTCTTGGGCTTAGTGCTGGCCTGTGATTGTCACTAACAGCCCGAAGTTTTAGCATAAAAAAAAAAAAAAAAAAACAATGTCTTTGCAATCAACTAATTATCCAGTACATAGGAACCTCAAGATTTTTATTGAGTACTTTGTAGTTGACAAAATCACTTGTCATAGGCACTACAATGAAAAACGTTCATAAACAAATGTATTTTATAGACATTGGTCAAGTCTTTTTACCTTGGTCAATTCATTAACTCATCTATACTTCCCACAGTAAAAACTATCCAGCAAGGCAACTGATAAAAAATATTGTTTAATGAAGCAATTTGTAAATTTTCTGACAAAAGCATGCAGATCTGTGAAGTCTGCATATAATTACACAAATTATTAGGCACAATTGTCCATATGCCTGCATTATGTGATTTTTCACACATTCAGGAATGATAGAATTTACCATTTACAACTTACAGGAGAAGAAGCAAGTAGAAAAAGAAGGAAAACAGATTACAATCACTCCAATAACATGCCACTGACATTCCAATTCCTAGCTCATATGTTCCTTGATCAGGAACTGAAGACTAATGAATTGTAGATTTGTGCTCAGCTGTGATTTTCTAATTCCATTTGAAATTTTTCATTATAATGAATCCAAAACATCACAAAGAGTAGCCTGCCAAAGAGTAGCTATGGCACAAAAAGGGTGCATGTGCAACATTGCAATAACTATGCCGTTATTTGTTGCATTCTAATTGAATTCATTTAGAAAACCAATGACTAAAGTTCTTGAATTAATTAAAAATATTTCACAACTAAAAAAACATAATTTCTAAAACCTAAACAGTCATTTCTAATAGAGATGTGGATTTAACCATTTCAGCCCCGGGAAGGATTTACCCCCTTAATGACCAGGCCATTTTTTGCAATATGGTACTGCCTCATTTTAACTGACAATTGCGTGGTCATGTGATGTTGTACACAAACAAAAGGTATGTCCTTTTTTTCCCACAAATAGAGCTTTCTTTTGGTGGCATTTGATCACCTCTGCAAACAACAAAAAGACTGACAATTTAAAAAAAAAAAAATACATATTTTTTACTTTTTGCTATAATAAATATCCCCAAAACTATAAAAAATAAAACAAATTTCTTCATTAGTTTAGGCCAATATGTATTCTTCTACATATTTTTGGTTAAAAAAAATCGCAATAAACGTATATTGATTGGTTTGTGCAAGCGTTATAGCGTCTACAAAATAGGGGATAGATTTATGGCATTTTTATTATCATTTTTTTTTATTAGTAGTAATGGCAATGATAAGCGACTTTTAGCGGGACTACGATATTGTGGTGGATACTGCAGATTGCAGATCGGACACTTTTGACACTTTTTTGGGACCAGTGACATTTATACAGCGATCAGTGCTAAAATAGCCACTGATTACTGTATAAATGTCACTGGCAAGGAAGAAGTTAACACTAGTAGAAATCAAGGGGTTAAGTGTTCCCTAGGGAGGTGTTTCTAACTGTGGGGGAGTGGACTGACTGAGAGTATAGAGAGATTGCTGTTCCTGATCACTAGTAACAGCAGATCTCTCTCCTCCCCTGTCAGAATGGGGATCTGTTTGTTTACATTAACAGATCCCTGTTCTGGCTCTCTGTGGATCGATCGCGAGGGGCTGGCGAACATTGCATCTGCTGGACAGGCGCATCGGCTCTTACGGCGTACACATGCCTCCTATTGCTCTTAAAGCGGCCGATGCACACCTACGGCGATTGGCACAGCCGTGCCAACCTGCCGCAGTATAATGATGGCAGCTGGTTGGCAAGTGGTTAAATTGGTGTTATTGCTGGAGGCAAATGGATTACCAGTGTAGTCGCTGACTACAAAATGGCTATAAAGTGGTTACAAAGTCTATTAAAAAAACAAAAAACAAACGTGTGATGCTTACCAGCTCTGTGTAATGATATTGCAGAGTGGCCCTGATTATCATCGCCTAGGTTCTCTAGGCTCCTCCTCTTCTCAGTGTGCTATTATAGGAAGCCGCTTCTTATTGTCTCGAACCCGCAGGGCTAAATCCCAAGCCATGCTGCCTGCGTCCAAAGACACTAACAGCACAAGTTGGTCCTGCCCTCTGCTCTCTTGTCAAAGGATTTGATTGACAGCAGAGAGAGCCAATGGCTCCATCTGCCTCAGCAAAGCCCATAGGAGTAGGGAGAGCTATTACAGATGAGCACAGCACTGGATCAAGTGAGGGTTCATTAAGGGAATGCATTAGGTAAAAAATGTTTAGGCTTGGGAAACAACTTTAATTATGCTTTTTTGTTCTGCAAGTAACATTTTAGTAAAGTTACAAAAAAAGATATTGGCTTAGGGTCTGTTCACACATAGTGTGGCAACCTGAATTTTTCCATACTGAATGAATGCAGGTAACTGCTAGGACACACAGGAAACTAATGTTTTATATGTGTCCTGTTCATACTGCAGCCCACTTCAGCGGTGCAGTGCAGGCAGCTGCAATAAAATTCAGACATGCTGCCTTTTTTTTTGCTGCGAACACGAAGGGATTGCATGTCACTGTACAGCAGCCCAATGCACCATGCAATTGTACAGTGAAATAAATGAAGTGTCACTTTGTGCACTTCAAATAAAATTGAAACAAAAAAAGGGAACTACAGCCAGAATGGAAAGCTGCCCGCATACTAAACTGCTGCCCTTAATTGTGTGGGCAGTTTGAATGGGATTTTAAAGTTCACCAGAACAGGAATTCCTCAAGGAGATCTGGATTGTGAGGATGTTGCAGAGCCTATATCTCAGCTATCTGGTGATATAAGCAGTAAAATTCTGCTTATTTTAAAGTAAATAATCAGTTTGACTTTGAAGCTGAACACTGGTCAAATAGTTAAATACGTGCTTAAAATACAATATTCACAAAACCCTGCTACGCTGCATAGCCGTTAGCCATAGCCATAGCTGTTAGCAAGCTGCTAACTGAAGGAAATATCAGCCTATTTATAAGGTCACCCCTTTGACCTTACTTCTGCAAGAAATTTTTCAATTAGAAATAAATATATTTAAAGTGATTGTAAAGTCTCGTTTTTTTTAAATTAAAAATAACAAACATGTTATACTTACCTCCTCTGTGCAGTGGATTTGCACAGAGCCGCCCAGATCCTCCTCTTTTCAGGTCCCTCTTTGGCTCTACCGGCCCCTCCTTCTCGTAGGGTACCCCTACATCAAGCAGCTTGCTATGGGGGCACATGAGCCTAGTCATGGCTCCCTGTGTTTATTCAGACACGGAGCTGTGGTCTGGCCCCGACCCCTTTCTATTCTCATTGGCTGACTCAGCGAATGAAGAAGGGAGTCCAGGATGGCCGAGACATTCCTACAACATCGCTGAAGCTAGAGGGTCCTCAGGTAAGTATTAGTGGGACTACTGCACACAGAAGACTTTTTATCTTAATGCATAGAATGCATTAAAATTAAAAAAAAACTTCTGACTTTACAACCACTTTAACTTTTTGGGGGAATATGAAACATTATTCAAATATATTTTTATATTTACCTAAAGCACAGCTGTAGCTATCTTTTGAACAGTCATCACAAAACCAGGGCATCTAGGTCTCTAGGTCGCTTTTCTCTCCGGAGTAGCAAAACCTAGAGTGTTGCAAGCATCTTTCAGCAGGTTAATCTCAAATGTTATATTTATGTTTATCCCATAAAAATGATCTGATCTTTATAATATTTACAATAGTGACAGCAGTGAGGATGCTGTGGGTTGGTTGACTAACTGAATGAATGTTGAGTGAAAATGTTAAACAAATATGATCTAGATAAACACACAGAGCTTTCCATACAGGTTATTTTATTGGTTAATTTATACAGGTGTTTTGTTGGCAGAAAATTTGAGATCCAGTTCTCAAATTTTGTGGGAAATTCCGACAGAAAATGTCCGATGGAGCCTACACATGGTCGGAATTTCCGACAACAAGCTCCCATCGAACATTTCCCATCGGAAAATCTGACCGTGTGTACACAGCATTAGAATGTGCACAGCAAAACATCACAATATGTTATCATCAATCTTTACAATCTAAGACCCATCTGCTTGCTCGCTTTCACCTCCAAACTTTTTGAATGTCTAGCCTACAAACATCCGAGCTTCCACCTCACTGAAAATAACCTTCTTGATCCCCTTCAGTCTGGATTTCGCCCACAACACTCCACAGAAACTGCTGTCCTAAAACTTACCAACTATTTACTAATGGCTAAAATCAATGGTCACTGTTCTGTACTTTTGCTTTTGGATTTCTCTGTTGCCTTCAGCACAGTTAAGCACCTCCTCTTCCTCATAAAACTCCTCTCCTTTGGTCTCCATGACTATGCTCCTCAATGTATCTCATCTTACCTATCTCCCTGGACCTTCCATGTAACTTATAGCTCTACCTCCTCCTCTCTTCTTCCTTTTTCTGTCTGGGTCCCCCAATGTTCTGTCCTTGGACCTCTATTATTCTCCATCTGCATCTCCACCCTATGTCAACTACTAGCTTCTCATGACTTTCAATACTATTTCTATGCTGACAACATCCGAATATATCTTTCTACCCATCAGCTTAGCCCATCAGTATCCTTACACATGATTAATTTACTAACAGACATACAGTATCAGTATGGATGTCACACCACTTCCTCAAATTTAATCTATCTATAACTGAGCTTACATTTTTTACTTCCCCACATTCCCCTTTCCCTGACTCTGCTGAGACTTATGGAACAATTATCAGTCCATCCCCCACATATCAGGGTGTTAGGTGTAATTATGGAGTCTAAACTCAACTTTCCGCCCCACATCCAATCACTGTCCAAATCTTGCTGCCTCAAACTCCGCAACATCTCCAAAATATGCCCATTCTTAAGCAACAACACCACAAAACTTCCAGTTTTACTCTCTGGTTATCTCCCACCTTCACTACTTCAACACCATCCTCATTGGCTTAACTTTACATAGGCTATTCCTTTTCAGTTCATCATGAATGCTGCTGCCAGACTTATCCACTCCATCAACTATGTCTCATACCTTTCTCTGCTGATTCATTCACTGTTTTCCAACCAGCCAATGAATAACATTCAAATTACCAACAACAACTTACAAAACCACCCACATCTTTCCTCCCAGTTACATCACTAACATTGTCTCAAAATACCAACAAAACCATTCTCTTTGATCCTCCCAAGATCGCCTACTCTCTAGCTCTTGATGCTCTTCTCCAGGATAGACTTCTACAGAGCCTCTCCCATCCTCTGAACTCCGTACACCAATCAGTCCAACTATCTCTCACTCTATCCACCATTCAATGTTCCCTGAACACCAATATTTTTAGAGAAGCCTATCTCTTCTCCACCCATCAGCTTATGCCGCATAGTTATTACCTTGTATATCACTTGATCCTCCCTTTTAGATTGTAAGCTCTAACAAGCAGGGCCCTCTGATTCCTCTTACATTGAATTGTATTGCACAAACTGTCCATTGCGTGCAACAAATTGAAAACAAAATAAAAATAAAACATTCATATACAGAACCCAATACCCAATGTAGGTTAAGAGAAAGGTCCAATTTGTGCCAACAGGATAAATAAATAATGTCTGATTCCCAAAAGACAATTAAAAATCCACTAAGCAATCAACTGAGCTGTCTAGAACTAGTTCCTGAATGAGACTATTCCACAGTTTTTATTGTGAAGATTCAGAAAACTTTCTGTATGCATAGGTTAAACCATTTTTTCTCTGAACATCTCTTCTCAAGGGAGAATAAATTAACTTCAGCTAATATTCCCCTGAATATTAGGCTGAGCTCCTCTATGCCTCCTATACGTTTAGTTGCTCTGCACCCAACATCCTTTTCTGCTAACTGGTACCCAATACCGAACTTTATATTTCAGATGAGGTCTTATGAACGGTCTGTACAGGGGTTAAATTGTGTCCCTCTCTCTTTAGTTTATACCTATAATGCTTCTTTTTAATACAAGAAAGTATTTTGCTTGCGTTAGAAAATGCAGCTTGGCATTGCTGCTATTATTAGGTCTATAATCTAACAGAATATCCAGATCTTACCCAACGATTGACCCTGCAGCTGTTCTCCTCCTAGAATGTATGAATCACGCATATTAAAGCCCTCAAGTACATAATTATACATGATCAACATTTAACCTCATTTGCCATATGGTAGAACTTTATTCCACTAAAAGGTTTGGTGTCATATGCAAACACAAAAATGGCACGTTTACTCACAACCTCTATATAATTTATAAATAGGTTAAAGGGTAAGGGCCCCAACACTGAATCTTTGGGTATGCCACTAACAACAACATACTATATCCACAGCCATCCCTTCTAGATGGCCTGCTCTCCCTGCTGTTAGGGGTAGCAGTAACATTTAGGGATGCCACATCTGGGTTTGACACTTGCATATCTCCTCCCAACTTGACAAATGTGTCTTCTTTCTCTGTGAGCCCCTGGCACTTCCTCTAAGTACAGTAACGTGGCTTTCTAACAGATCATACTGACTTACCCCTACCTCAACCTAATGAACTGCTTGCTTAATAAGCAGAAGACCTCTTTCAGGGTTGTCAGTTTCACTCAGTGATGTAATTTGCTTCTCAAGATCTCTAATGTGAGCTTTTAGGTGGGCAACCTGCTCACATTAATCATGTGGTAGCCATTCTGGATCTGTTTCTCAATTTTTGTATAGAGTACACGTGGCACACTGTTCACTGAGGAAAAACCTTCAATCCTACTAGCACCCATTATCCTAGTTGCAATATTTATGTTTCTTAAATACACTAAACTGCACTAATATCAATTCACTTAGTGAATTCCCACTGAAATTCCCCCTGTGAGCAAACTCCTCAAATGTAAGCTGAGCAGCTACCTAAGCCTGGTACACACTATGAGTTTTTTTCCAGGTTGAACAAAAAAAACCTGTTAGCTCTGGTCAGAGCAGCTGTACTAACTATGCAAAGTTAGTACAACAACCTCTCCCGTTGAGCTGTTATGTTCTGACAGGGGGACGCCCCCCCACCCAGCTTGTTCTTCCAACAGAAGCTGGCGTGGCATAGATACGGGCCGAGCGTCAGACCTTTTTTTTAATCAGCCGATGTCTCCTGACATTCGGCCCATGTGACGGGGCTTTATCTCCCACCTGTTAGCACCTAACCACTCCCCTAATTACCAAATTGAAATTAAGGAAAAAAGCTCTATTTAAAAAGTGACAAAGAAGCAAAAAAAAGTGTTTCAAAAGCTGTCCAAAAAAAGACGAGAACACTTGTTCCACAACCAGTCAGGCGGAAGTCAAGTTAATGGAAGCAGAATGCCTGTATTTTCAATTCCACTTCTTCAAATCCACTCAATTCCCAATCCCACATTCATTCTTTATCATCTTCTTTAAAGTCCAATTATGTGCCTGCACATTGTATAGGAGAAGTGTAAGAAAGGACCTCTGATGTCAGCGTTTGCAATGAGGGAGGCAATAATTCTGTGCACTTGGAGAGAAAGGTGATAAATCTGCTGCTGGGGTAGTGAATTGTTATTGGGGGAGGTCAGTGGCATATCCCTAACATTTGGAGTGCATGCAATGCATGTGCCCCAAGGGGAAATGGGTCCAGTGTACATTCACACTCTTGGGGAGGCATTCAGTACACACCAGGTGCAACCACTTACAGGGTGCCCACTGTGGTATACAGAATGACAGCACTGTGCTGTTTAATTGCTCTTTGTGTTCCAGCACCCAGCACTAGAAGAAAACTCAGTCGGCACTTGCAGCCCTGTGCTGGGAGGCATCTTATTGGAAATCTCAGTCATCAGAGCTGCTGTAGTCTCACCAATGTTGGGGGAGGGTATTTTTAGAGCCAGCCCCTAACTATAGGGGGGGGGGGGGTATGTTTAAATTAACAACAATGTAGAGAGGTCTATTTTTACAGCCTTTCAAGGACCACCAGTGATGGGGGGGGGGGGGTTATGTTTACAGCCAATACTTATGAACAAAGTGTTTATTGTCTCAACATTTGCTGGTTGCTAAGTGGTCACTGTCTGTTTTATAAAGTTCTTCTTTAACCACTTCAGCCCTGGAAGATTTGGCTGCTGAATGACAGGGCCATTTTTTAGCGATTTGGCACTGCGTTGCTTTAAGTGACAATTGCGCGGTCGTGTGACGTTGCACCCAAACAAAATTGATGTCCTTTTTTTCCCACAAATTATTATTATTATTATTATTATTATTATTAATAACGATGTATATAGCGCCAACAGTTTGCAATGTATAGGGGGGACAACACAATTACAGTACAATACAAAAGGTACAGGAGGGCCCTGCTCATAGAGCTTACATTCTAAAAGGAGGGGGTGGTGGTACAAAAGGTAATAGCTGCAGAGAATGATTTGATGGGAGTAAATAGATAAATAAAATACACAAATAGAGCTTTCTTTTGGTGGTATTTGATCACCTCTGTGGTTTTTATTTTTTGCACAAAAAAAGGCATCAATTTAGAAAAAAAACACAATATTTTGTACTTTTAGCTAGGATAAATATCCCCATTTTTTTTTTTTTTAAAAAAAAGCTTTTTTTTTATCAGTTTAGGCTGATATGTATTCCTCTACATTTTTTTGGTAAAAAAAAATGCAATAAGTGTATATTGACTGGTTTGCGCAAACGTTATAGTGTCTACAAAACAGGGGATAGATTTATAGCATTTTTATTATTATTATTTTTTTTTTACTAGTAATGGTGGAGATTTGCGAATTTTATCCAGACTGCAACATTATGGTGGACACATTGGACATTTTTGACACATCTTTGGTACCATTGGCATTTATGCAGCGATCAGTGCTATAGAAATGCACTGATTACTGTAAAAATGTCACTGGAAGGGAAGGGGTTAACACTAGGGGGCGATCAAGGGATTAACTGTGTTCCCTATGTGTGTTTTTTAACTGTAGGGGGAGGGGACTGACCTAGAGGAAGTGACGGATCATTGTTCCTAGCTAATAGGAACTCAGGATCTGTCACACCTCACAGAACAGAACAGAGATTTGTGTGCTTACGCTCCTTGTGATAACATCCAAACGGTTGCTTAGCAGCAATGGTTGTTATCACCTGAAAGCTGACCGCCAGCTCTAAAAAAGGGTACTGAGGTGAAGCCTGCAGTTGCAAGCATCACCCCGGTACAACCATGTCTTCAAAATGACGTACAGATAAGTAGTTTTGCAAAAAGTCGTTAATTTAATTTATTTCAAGGGTTATAACATTACAAAATAAATCTTTCTTCATAAAATTGTATTCTGCTGCATTTCTTTTGTAAAAAAAATAAATAATTAAATAAATAAATCTGTGTATTTATTTAGTCTGTGTGAAAATGATAGAGCCTATAACTATAGTATATATTTGAAAATTGATCAAACCTTATGTACCAACTGTCTGTATCTCATTTCTTGAGGCCCTAAAATGCCAGGACAAATACCCCCAAAGGTACCCCTTTTTGGAAAGTAGACAGTTTAAGGCACAGAGAGTTTTGTATTTTTTTTGTATTTTTTGGGGGGAAAATTAAGAAATTAAATAAAATGTTTTTTTTTTTATCACAAAGTTGTTATTTTAGCATAGGCATACTTACTTCTAATTTCCAAACTACCTATCATATTTATTAATCCTGTGAAGTACAAGGACAGGTTAAACACCCACAAAATCACTAAGTTTTGGATAGAAAACACCCACATGTGCTGTATTTACTGAAAGGCATAGTGAATCCTTTGAACAAATTATTTTTGTGACACAAAGTTAACATTTAAAAAGATACTAACACACAGTATAGTCATACTTAGAATTACACCCCAAAAACACATTCTGTTACTCCTCCCATGTATGTGGATATCACCTGTTTAGGACTTTTCACAGCCTAGCCACATAGACAGGCCTAAAATCCAAGGAGCACCTTCAGGATTTCTCAGGACATAAATCATGCATCTAATTTCCTGACTATCTATCACATTTTTGGAGGCCCTGGAGCACCAGAGCAGTGGAAACTACCACAAAATCACCACATTTTGTAAAGAGAATACCCTAAGGCAGGGATATACAATTAGTGGACCTCCAGCTGTTGCAGAACTACAAATCCCATGAGGCATAGCAAGACACTGACAACCACAAGCATGACTCCCAGAGGCAGCGGCATAATGAGACTTGTAGTTTTGCAACAGCTGGAGGTCCGCTAATTGCATATACCTGCCCTAAGGTATCTTCTAAGAGACAAAGTGAGTCTTTTGAAGAATTCATTTTTTGCCATAGGTTTTTGGAAAATTAAGAATCAAAATGAAAATGTATTTTTTTTTACACAAAGTTGATGCTACAGCACATACAGTATATACTGTATATGCCCTCCAACACCAATGCTACACCCGTCCAGCTGTTTTTGTATAGTTGCCAGATGATAGAATGTACACATGTAGGTGGCAGGAGTGGAACATGGCTCTAGATTGCTCTGGCCTTACAGTGGGCCCAACCTATGACCCTGCACACATGTCTGCTCCAGTCACAAAATGCACCTGGTATTGGTACATTGAAGCTGGAAGGCAAGTGTGCTTTTGATTTAGGGTTAAAAGCCTGTGGAGGTAAAGAGCTAATGGGTAGTTACCATTCCTTGTGGGGGGTTGAAATATTACTAGGTAGGCAAATGGGTTTAACCTGATTAGAAGCAGATAAGGGGCATAACTTCTTGCTGAGTGAGGTAAAACAATGCTTGGGACTGTGGCATGCTGTAGGAGTGAGAAACTTGTTGCTAAGAGGGGTAAAATGATTCTGGTAAAAGGTAAAGTGCTATTGCTGCATAATAAAATCTTGCTGGTGGGACTTTACTATTGGGTTTTGCATTATACAATTCAGTTGTATAATTTTCTGCTTTCAAATTTGATCCTGCATACAGTAAATATCAGGCCTATGACATACGTTTGTAACAAACAATAGATACTGTACCTGTATATCCCAGAGAGTACTTCTAATGGGATTGGGTAGTACTTCTGCTTTATGTAATAGTTTAGAATTCTTAATAATGTAAAATATTTTAACACAAGTATGGGGCGTTGGTAATAAATGTACCTATATCAAGTGCTACTTGGGATTTATTTGGTAATGTTTGGCTCTTAAAGAGGGAACCACACTTTCATATAGTTGAACATCCCTGTCAATAAGCTGCCATTTCTGATCCCTCTTTGTGAAAATGCTTGCTGCTTGGCTGTCAAGCTTATGCATTGGATTCAGCGGTTTCATCACTTTGAACCAAATAAAAAAACAAGGAATTCTTAATTTATCCTGACTTTCATTTGCTGCACACTTGAATTGGGTCTTAAGCCTGGTACACACGGACCGAATATTGGCCGATATTTGCCAGTTCAACAGAAATTGGCCGTCATTCTGCCCATGTGTACAAGCAGCCTGTCCAACTGAAGCCAGCAGAATGTACCATTTTCGGAAGGCCCTTGTATAATAATAGTACTGTAATTGTAGCAAACCTTCATGACAAACACATTTTAGGAATTATTCCTACTAAACAACACATCTCTCTTCTGTACCAAAAAGTCAAAACTGAAATCTTTCATTACGCAATTGTAAGAGAAGCATAATTCTTTACGCCTTCATCATTCATTTATAAAACTGCCATAGTTCATTTTCTTTGATCCAGAAGAAACGCATAACATTATGGTAAAAATGACACTGCTCTTAAAACATGCCAATGTGTTATTACCATCTACTCATTAAGAGCTGCAGCACTACTGTATGTGTGGCTAAAATATAATATAGTTTGGTCTTTATGGAACAGAAATATTTTTCTGAATTATAAAGGTATAGAAGGATCTAAAACATATAAACAATTATAAATAATATAGAAGTGCTTGGAATGATTTGCAAAGAGAGTAATTTATTTCAAACCTTAACCTCCCTGGCGGTATGATTATTTCATATTTTTGATGCTCAAAGTGGTACAATTGTTTTGCATAGAAATTTGGCGTTTTATATTGTAGGCCTGTAATTCTTAGGAATAACACACTTAAATCTGTCCAAACAAGTGTCTAGTAGGCATCCCAGGGTGTGATAAAGTTTGAAACATGAAATTATAATATAATAAATAACTACAAATAATTATAACAAATAATAATATAATAATAATAAAAATTATTCATTAATGTAATCAAATGAAAAAAACAGAAATTTGCTCAGTTGCAGAATTGTCGCTGTCATTACTTTTAGTGTTTGATGATGGATTTGCCCACAATTCACTATCGCTCAATTTTGCAAGTGATTATAATTTATTATCGCTGTTTTCGAGCTGGTCTAAAACCACTTTTGATGTAAAGAGACATTTTTTGGTTGCTATGGACAATCTCCAGTTTCCATGCAGAAAGAACAATATTTATAACATAAAACTGCATGCAGGGCATTGGACAAACCACTAGGGACAAAGGGTGGTGAAATAATGTAATACAGTAATGTAATTTGTAAGATTTTAGTGTACTGTATGTGTTTTGTGTTTTTTACTTTTTGAATTTGGCGCCGTGCTCCATCCCCGTGAGTCGCTGCGCTCGCAGGGAACGGAGCTCAGCACTGTGATAGATCCGGCGGAGGACACGGCTCACACACACTGCGGGGAGACATCTCAGAATCCTGGGGACAAGTTAAGTAACTTTACCTGGATCCTGTGATGTGATCCCGAGTGCGGCACGGGGTTACCGCTTTTGGTACTGAAAATCCACCCCGAGCCACAATTGGGATTACCGCTAAGGAGGTTAAAGTATACATGTCAGAAATCTGTTTATATATTACTTAGGCTAGGTTCACACTGGTGAGAACACAGACATTGCACGTGATTCACACTGCCTTTGCTGTGCAGATCACATGCGATTTCTGTGTGATGCAAATTCAGTCATACAGTTTGTATGGCTGAACTTGCAACACATTCAGACCAAAAAGGTACAGGACCCTTTTTTGGTCCGCACTGGAATCGGATCGCATGAATGTTCACACCCATGAGATCCAATTCCTGTACAATTTCACAGTTCACACTGCAATCTGTGAATCGATCTGAGGGTGTCATTAACTTTACATTGACAACTGCAGCAGTTTGCAGAAAGCAGTGTGAACTGCCTGCGAGTGACATGCGATGCAGGAACCCACACTTAAATCTCGCTGGTTCCCCTAAGACACAAGTGTAAACCCAGCATTACTATACAAATGCTAAGAAAATAATCAGCTGATCTAGGGTGAAAGCCCCATTCTGATATAGTTTATTTTCACATCCCTCTTACCCACCCACCTTTAACCCATAATACTAGCCATTTTTTTCTCTTACCTTGTGAAGCTGGGTATACCCACCTAATTCCCCCTTTAGATTTAGGGAATACAAATCCAGAGGTGCAATGGAGTCCCAGATCCCTGGTCCCCTATTGTCCCCCTGTGATGATATCAGTCTTCTGGATTTAGAGAGGACCCCATTAGACATCCAGTTGAAAGTGTTCACATCATGGCAGGACTAGTATGGACACCCGAATAAGGAACAAAGCAAGAAGTAAACAAAAGTGGACCAGATGTGGGGTTGCAGTGCTATGTGACAGAGACTGATTCAAGGTAATTCAAAAAGGGCATTTAGAGATTATTATTTATTTTATCCAGTGATCAGATAAAGGAGCATGGCCACAATAAAAATTAGCTTGGCTTTAAAAAACGACATTAAAAATGGTTCTAAAGCCTCAACAGTTAATGCATTCCCTTCAGTAAAGTAAAAAATGTCCTAGTAGTAGTATCCCCACCTCACTCGAAACCAGCGCTGTGCCCATCCATAGCTACTCTCTCCCCTCTTCCCACTCTCACAGGATTTACAGAAGCAGCAGGAGACATTGGATCCCATGGCTGTCAATCAAATGCTGAGAGCAGACGAGGGGGGGTGCTGCCAAGCTGTGCTGTTTATGTCCATGGATGCACATAGCCCAGCTCAGGAGTGAGTCTGCACATCTGCCCCCATAGCAAGTGGCTTGCTTAGGTGGCAGACACTTTGGAGAAGGAATCGAGAGCACCAGCATGGGACCCTAGAAGAGGAGGTTTGGGGCCATCATTGCACAGAGCAGATTTTTATAAAAAAAAAAAAACAACAACATTTAAAAACACTTTAAGCATTGAAAACTGAGTTTTGACTTACAGTGCCTTGCAAAAGTATTCGGCCCCCTTGAACTTTTCAACCTTTTGCCACATTTCAGGCTTCAAACATAAAGATATCAAATTTTTATTTTTTGTGAAGAATCACCAACAAGTGGGACACAATTGTGATATTGGATATTTTAAACTTTTTTAGCAAATAAAAAACTAAAAAGTGGGGCGTGCAAAATTATTCGGCCCCCTTGCGTTAATACTTTGTAGAGCCACCTTTTGCTGCGATTACAGCTGCAAGTCACTTGGGGTATGTCTCTATCAGTTTTGCACATTGAGAGACTCAAATTCTTGCCCATTCTTCCTTGCAAAACAGCTCGAGCTCAGTGAGGTTGGATGGAGAGCATTTGTGAACAGCAGTTTTCAGCTCTTTCCACAGATTCTCGATTGGATTCAGGTCTGGACTTTGACTTGGCCATTCTAACACCTGGATACGTTTATTTGTGAACCATTCCTTTGTAGATTTTGCTGTATGTTTGGGATCATTGTCTTGTTGGAAGATAAATCTCCATCCCAGTTTCAGGTCTTTTGCAGACTCCAACAGGTTTTCATCCAGAATGGTCCTGTATTTGGCTGCATCCATCTTCCCCTCAATTTTAACCATCTCCCCTGTCCCCGCTGAAGAAAAGCAGGCCCAAACCATGATGCTGCCACCACTATGTTTGACAGTGGGGATAGTGTGTTGAGGGTGATGAGCTGTGTTGTTTTTACGCCAAACATATCGTTTTGCATTGTGGGAAAAAAGTTTGATTTTGGTTTCATCTGACCAGAGCACCTTCTTCCACATGTTTGGTGTGTCTCCCAGGTGGCTTGTGGCAAACTTTAGACGAGACTTTTTATGGATATCTTTGAGAAATGGCTTTCTTCTTGCCACTCTTCCATAAAGGCCAGATTTGTGCAGTGTACGACTGATTGTTGTCCTATGGACAGACTCTCCCACCTCAGCTGTAGTTCTCTGCAGTTCATCCAGAGTGATCATGGGCCTCTTGGCTGCATCTGTGATCAGTCTTCTCCTTGTCTGAGCTGAAAGTTTAGAGGGACGGCCAGGTCTTGGTAGATTTGCAGTGGTCTGATACTCCTTCCATTTCAAAATGATCGCTTGCACAGTGCTCCTTGGGATGTTTAAAGCTTGGGAAATCTTTTTGTATCCAAATCCGGCTTTAAACTTCTCCACAACAGTATTAAGGACCTGCCTGGTGTGTTCCTTGGTCTTCATGATGCTCTCTGCGCTTTCAACAGAACCCTGAGACTATCACAGAGCAGGTGCATTTATACAGAGACTCAATTACACACAGGTGGATTCTATTTATCACCATCAGTCATTTAGGACAACATTGGATCATTCAGAGATCCTCGCTGAACTTCTGGAGTGAGTTTGCTGCACTGAAAGTAAAGGGGCCGAATAATTTTGCACGCACCACTTTTCAGTTTTTTATTTGCTAAAAAAGTTTAAAATATCCAATAGATTTCGTTCCACTTCACAATTGTGTCCCACTTGTTGGTGATTCTTCACAAAAAATAAAAAAATTATATCTTTATGTTTGAAGCCTGAAATGTGGTAAAAGGTTGAAAAGTTCAAGGGGGCCGAATACTTTCGCAAGGCACTGTATGCTGATAAATACCAATTAGATAAAGGTACGAAAGGGAACACCTGCTCCGCTGGAAATTCAGAGGCCTAATAATGAACGTGTAAAATTGTTCCAAAGCACCACTTCACTAAAAGAAGCATGCTCAATGTGCCCTCTCATAGAGAAAGTCTGTGGTCCTGACAGGATCCAGTAAAGACCCAGTGTTTGACATCTCAGGGGGTTATGTAGTGAGAATCAATGAGCAGTACTCATTATAAAAATGACAAACAATTAATCTGCAAAATGTTTATATGAAGGTTGTGAATTCATGTGTGATTGGCTTTAGGATAGAATAGGCAGGCATAAGCTTCGTTCAGAAATAAAGTGCAGACAGAAACAAGCCTCATAAGTACACAATTCCGTGGCAATTAGGGATATGTGAATCTGCTTAGTTCATGCCAAGCCAAGGTTGGCTGGAAATTTTTGATTCCCTTCCCTAATTCAGCCAATTCACCCAAGTGAACTACTAACCAGTTCTCTTCCAATTTGTAGAGTGGCAGGGAGTGCTTCCAAACAGAATACCAGCAATCCCCTGGACATGCAGTACTCAGTGATATCACTGCTCTAATTAGGAAGTTCTATACTACCTTATTTGAAAGAGCTCTAATATGTAAGCATTCTATTTTCTTATTTGGTTGCTGATGTCACAGAAAATGGGGACTCTCATAGAATAAGCTTCAGTGGCCTTAAAAGTAGGGTTTCCACTGGAGGCTACCAAGGGGAACAGAAGCCTGTGCTCCACATTTATTTGGTGGGTGATGCCAATCGTCATCACAACGAACCAGTACATTACTACATTTAATGAAACATTAAACATTTGCCTTATAAAGCAGACTGCAATATTCACCAGTTAAATGGGGGGAGTGAATATTACCATTACTTGATAAACTCTAGTGGCAAGCACCACACCAAAGGTTTACTTCATACACCATTCACAGCTTGAGAAAGGGTGGGGTGTCTGTCTAAAGCTTTTTACCTACTAATGAAATGATGACACTAAATTAATCATAATGTGATAATAAGGTGTTTATATAGCCTTTCCCATCCAACGGGGGACGAGGCAGGGATGCCCCCTCTCCCCCATTTGATTTGCATTAGCAATAGAACCCCTAGCTGCGCTGATTAGAACACACCCCGATATACGAGGCCTCGAAATAGCCTCCACTCTGCACAAACTATGCCTGTTCGCGGACGATGCCCTGCTTTTCATTACCACCCCCCACACTACATTACCTAATCTTTGTAAACTACTGGATAGGTTTGCCAAAGTCTCGGGTTTAGAAGTTAATCATGCTAAATCTAGAGCTCTCAATGTTTCCCTGCCAACGGAAGAATTTAAACGCCTACAAGTTAACTACCCTTTTTTATGGTCCACGACCTCAATACCTTACTTGGGTATCCAACTGACAAGCGACCCATCTTCTCTCTTCCGGTCTAACTATCTTCCCCTACTCAGAAAATTTGCAAATACTCTAGCGTCGTGGCAACCGCTTTGTGTCTCATGGCTCATGGCTGGGTAGAATAACAGCAGTCAAGATGTCAATGCTACCAAAACTGCTCTACCTCTATAGGTTCCCCCCATATTATCATCGCATCATACAAAATAAAGCACTTAAGTATATTTGGGGACCCACTAGACCCAGAATTTCTAAAACTATACTCTTTCGCCACAAGACACAAGGCGGCTTAGGCGTACCCAATTTCTCTCACTATTTCCGAGGGGCTCAGTTAGCCCAAATTACCCTTTACCACGCTAAATCAGAAGTTCCCTTGTGGGTTAGCCTCGAGGCTATGGATGCTCACCCGGTTACTATTTCAAATCTCCTCTGGCTGCCCCCCCCCTCTGAGAGGCGCACTCACTAACCCTGTTACACTTCATTCCCTGAAAATTTGGGACCTGGCCCGAAAATCCTTTCCACTTAAATCCGCACATACCCCCCTACTCTCTCTTTTTGGTAACCCGCTTTTCCCCCCTTTTCTCGGAGCCGGGCCTATTCACAGCCTGGTTCCGAGCAGGCGTGGACAAGGTCTCAGATCTTCTGAAGGGTGGCTTACCAAAGTCCTTCCCAGACCTCCACGCTCAATACCATATCCCACACAAGGAATGCTTTCGCTATCTTCAAATCCTACACTTTCTACAATCACTACCTAAGCCCAATCCCGTCCTGGATCATATGTCATTCTACGTAAAGATATGTGATTCAGATCCACACGCTCCAGGCATTATTTCACAATTATATGCTCACTTTACATACCCTCCATCCTCTCTTCCGGCATACGCTACGCGATGGTCGGTTGACCTCGCTATGGATTTGAACACCGAGGCCTGGAAGGAGATCTGGACCAATACTAAGAACGCCACCCAAAATGTTGTTGCCTCCGAGGCTAATTTTAAGGTTCTAATGCGTTGGTACCTAGTCCCAGCTAGAATAGCCAAATACGTTCCGGGCTACTCAGCACTCTGTTTTAGGGGCTGTACTGAGGTGGGCACCCACCTACACGTCTGGTGGTCAGCAATTTTGGGCCGCGGTGTTCCAAATGGCATCGACACTACTAAAGCTCACACTACAACTGGACCCAACTCTTGCTATACTTAACATGACACCCAAACACTGTACTCGCATCCAACTGAGGCTCTTCCTCCAACTCACCACGGCGGCCAAACAAACCATTGCACAGGCCTGGAAGACAAAGTCCCTGCCCTTGCCCGCAGTCAGGAGCAGGGTAACGCAGGCCATGATTCACTGCAGGATCGAAGCCAAAATCCTCGACCGCCTCCCCCAACATAATAGGATCTGGCAGCCATGGGTAGACCACTTCTTGCCCCCTGACCTTGACCTAGCCTCATTGGAATATTGAAACAGACGGACCACTATTGCCTAAATCACTACTGGTCCCTGGCCCTCGGACCCGTGCGGGCTCGCCGACCCCTCCCCTTCCCCCAGTATAATCTTTCCCTCTCCCTACCCCCCCTACTCTTTTCCTTCCTTACTCACTTCTTCTTTTCTCTCCTCCTCACCTACTTTTGTTTAAAACCATTCTCTACGCAGTACCAAGATCCCTACTCGGGACTAAACCCCCCTTTGGGGAAGGCACCGATACCCTTTTTCTGTGCAACCCCATGCCTAAGGCCTTCTCTACATGATATATGATGTGCACTTGCCCTAAGCTGAATCCTTCTGTTGTCACTTTGTTTTGCTGTTCGGGTTTTGACACTTGTTACTGATGTATCGCATTTGTTACACTGTCACTAATCTTTTTAAAATCCTGCACACCAACATGTATTCTGTACTGTGTACCCGCTCTATTGCATGTTAATAAAATATGTTAAAATAAAATAAGGTGTTTATAACTTGACTACTCAAATTCTGACTGAATCCCTGGAAAGTTTGCAGGACAGCACGAGTTTCATGAATGTCATGAAGCAAAAAAAAAAAAAAAGTGAATTTTTTTAATTGAATGTCAGTTTGGTTTAGATATAGTGAATTCTCAGTCAGATCTGGGTTTACTTATCTCTGTTGACTGACATCCAAACACATCAAAATTTCATGCGTATATGGTAATATTTATTGGCACATGACAATTGTACCTTAGGTTTTTCTTGAGGCATTAGTCACCATGGCAGAAATACCAAACCGCCACACATCAGGAATTCAGTTTTATTCCTGTGAAAGCTCTAAACTATGTTTTTTTTTTAAACATTTTTCATACTAGTCACAGATGACATATGATATATATGATCATCATGTGTAAGATGTAACACTAAATACATATTTTTATATGCATTTTGGACTGTGTTTTGTTACCCATTTATTATATTTAAGATTTAATATCTCAAAAATATGATGTGGGTTTAATGAGAGTTCTTTGCCCAAGAGTGAAAGCTTTAACACAATAACAACATTTATTGTTAAGTAGTTGAAAGTCTATCTATACACAACCATCTAAATATAGTCTACACCAAGGAAGAAAATATTAGGTTAAAATAAGATAATTACATGAAGGAATACAGATTATATTCCTTAAAACATTAATCTATAAACATATTTAGTTACAAGTAAAATGAAGGCCTTTCCCATAATTACGCGTTTCTCAACAAGGTTCCATTCTGATGGCTGCTCTACCATAAAGAGAAAGTTTCCTCCCATCTAGTCTGTGTATATCAATACAGGCTGATGCCTCATTGGTTGGCATAGCGTGACTTCTGTTTGGTTAGCTTCCCTATACTTTGCATAATTCAGTCCCCTTTAATGCAAATCCATGTGACTATTATGAGCAGGAGCTTGGCTTGAATTTTCCCGAAAAGTTGAGTATTGATTCTGGGATTGGCCTCCCTTCATTGCATATCCCATCATGGGATCCTTTGAAGTGAGTATGTGTAAAACAATGAGATTTGAAACCCATTGTTTGTACACAAAAGCCTGGGCACCGACTTGTCTGGTCTACTCCGAGATATATGAAGATGAAGATAATATCTTGCAGCCTGCATAGATACAAGCTAAATTATATATAAATTTCTAATTATAATATTTTACAGCTATTAATGGAGATTTCACATAAACTCATAAGGCAACGGTTTTCAGGGAAGAGTATCAGTAATACAATTTGAATGCAAAATAAAAATGTCTAAACTTCTGGAATAGAAAGTCTTTGAGGCCTCACTAGTTTGGACAGCTAGACTTACAACTGGAAAATCATAATAATAACCTTAATAACGGCAATTCATTACTATTTGTTACATCGCATTTTCACTGTTGTAACCCTGTAATTAAATGTCTTTTTGGAATATACTGACCATTTTAATCTTTCACTCCCTATTTTATGTATGGTGAATTTTATAGCATGCGCATTTCTTCTAAGCACAATGCAAGAAAGGCTTTGATGTCAGATTTTTTAATGTGACTAAAGTAGATAAGTCCCCATAGCTCCTTGCATTTCTGTTCCTTTTTAACTGCTTTTCTTATGCAATTTCACTCCCTATCTGACCTATTTCTTGGATTAGAAAAATAATAAGTTTCAAGAAGGAACAATGTCATCTTATTTGCAATTAAACTCACAAAATGTTTGTAATCTCAACAACTGTGTCAACTCTAGGACATGTATTGAAAAAAATGAGGTTTCCATGACTGCAAGGCAAATATGACACATCTGTACTTTCCATACTTTTGTTGATTTAGTACATGCAATATAAAAGTTAACATGTTCATTAAAAAGAGAAAATAAACACTAGATTTGCCCTTACAGTAAGGAATACATTACTAGATTACAACTGATAAGTCTGTTTTAAAACACTGTCTTATAGAGGTATATTAACCTTTACTAGGGCTGAAACTAACATTCAACATATTCCAGTCCTGGTAAAGAACTGGTGTGGTAGGGGAAAATATAAGACAATGTTTTATAGATTTGCCCCCCCCCCCCCCCTTCATGACCAAGCTATTTTTTGTGATACGGCACTGCATTCTTTTAACTGACAATTGCGTGGCCAGGGCACCACTGTACCCAAATACAATTTACACCCTTTTTTTCCCCACAAATATAGCTTTTTTTTTGTGGTATTTGATAACTTCTGAGGTTTTTTTTTTTTTTTGCGCTATACAAAACAAAACAACAAAAATTTTTTTTTTTTTTTTCTGCTATAAAACATAACCAATTAAAAAAATGTAAACTTCTAATTTCTTCATTAATTTAGACCAACGTGCATTCTGCTACATATGTTTGGTAAAAAAAATCCTACTAAGTGTATATTGATTGGTTTGCGCAAAAATGATAATGTCTACAAACTGTAGGATATATTTATGGAATTTTTATTTTTTTACTAGTAATGGCGGTGATCAGTGATTTATATTGGGACTGCGTTATTGTGGCGGAAAATCAGACACTAATTGACACTTTTTGGGGACCAGTGACACTAATACAGTGATTAGTGCTAAAAATATGCACTGTCACTAAACTAATGACCCTGGCTGGGATGGGGTTAATATCAGGGGAGGTCAAAGGGTTAACTGTGTGCCTAGTCTGTGTATTATTACAGTGTGTGAGGTAGTTTTACAAGGGGAAGGCATGGATTCATGCCCCTGCTTTGCAGGATCCATGCCATCCTTCCTGTCAGAATGACAGTCTGCCTTGTTTACACAGGCAGACTGCTATTCTGCCTCTCTGCATTTGCGCCCCATACCCTGAAGTGCAGGATTACGTATGTATATGTGATCCGGAGCACAGTGGCCATCCTGTAGAAGTAAAACTGCTATAGGGCGGCCAGCAAGTGGTTAATGTGTTTTCTTTCTTCAACAATGAATTAGTATGTGCTAAGCAGATAACCAGCACTATATGGTAGACTGGTTTTGTGTCTATGCTCTCCTATAGGATAAAGCCAGTGAACAAAAATTGGGGAAAAAAGTAATTGTGTGCTGTAACTCCCAGCAGTATCCTATTAAAAGATGCCTTCGTTGAAATCACTAAGATACTAAAAGTAAAGCCGGCCATAGACAGTTTGAATCTTGAATGGTTCAGCGGGGATTGGCTGAGATTGGAAAGATGTATGGGCAGGCTGATTGTACCCAAGTTGATCCATCAATCGACTTGGGTACAACCGGTATGGTGGGTTTTCAGATTGTGATTATTGCCAGTGTATATAGCAAGTAGTAATAATCACTGTCTTCTTCCAGCAGGGACAGCTTTCTGTACCCCCCCCCCCCCCCCAACTGGGAGAACACAATAGCTCTGTGGCAGGGAATTAATGTTAAGGGGGAATCATTTTAACTTTTCTCCGTAAACCCGTGGTTGCAGGAAAATAAATCGTATCAGCTATGGTTTGCCTTACTCTCTGTTTACGTCACCCAAAACTGAAAAGAAGTAAAATTAAACTGGTAGCTATAATAAAACAAATTACATTTATGATGTTTTCTCTAGTTTTGAAAAGAAAAGCATACAACTTATACTCTAAGTGAGCCTATTGTGAGACTATGGACATTCAAGTATTCACATATTCTTAACACGCAGTAAATGCACTTAAAAAACAAGCTATAACTAACTTTTGTAGCTGCAGACACAGTGGAACTGTGGCATTATCCTCTAAGCTCAGGACAGAGAAAATAAAGTCAGTTTTAGTCAATCGATTAGCCTTTCTCCACCTCCTGGAGAATTTGTTGAGAGTACCTTTTACCTTTACAACCACTTCAAGCCAGAACTGCCAAGTGGCACTGAGCCAGCTCTTGCAATCAGCCAGATCTCAAGGAACTCCTAGCAACCTCCAAAGGAACCTAAGGTTTCCACGGAACCCTGTTTGAGAGAAGCTATGGTAAAGCTTATGTCAGATCTCACTGATTGGGTTTACATATGACGAGCTTAACAAATTGTGTTCAAACTAATTAGTTGTATTACAGTATTTTGTTTGAAACACAGAAAAAGCTGACGTGTGGAATGACTTTGTATCACAAACATTTTTGTAGGGCAAATTCCCTATATGTATTGAAGTATTTTGTTAGAAACACAGCTACACAAAATCTATGTTCTTTTCTCTGCGTATATTGGTTTAATTACTGCTTATTGTGATACTAAAGTCATTTTTCATTTACATCTGGAAGAAATCCAAATCTACTAACAATGAAACTAGTTCTCATTCCATCTGTAGTATTTCTATTTGCAGATTCCAGAAAAATGTTGACTAACTACTTTGCTACTAGCCTGGCATAAATCAGCTTTATTTTTTACCGAATAACCGGCAATTATATACACAATGATGTAGGAAATACAGGAGACACGACTCACTATGGCTTGGCTTTGTGAAATAACTACTGGTAAATATAGGTATAAAAAGAAAAAAATCTCACAAATGAAGAATACTCTTTATGAAGTTATTGCAACTGTGTTTACATATTTAAAATCAAACATTTTGTCATTTGTATTACTTATTTATAGTGATGGACGAACGTTTCGCCCGGCGGTCGTTTCGCGGCGAATTTCCGACATTCGCGGTCCGCACGTTCGAACGCCTTTTTCCGTCGTTCGCCGCGGCGGACTTACGTGTTTAATGTATACAAGAACTTTAACCTTTGGTGACACGTTTATCATGTGATACAGGACAGCCAATTGAGACATGACAGCACATGGACACTTGTACATTCCCCCTAACCTATAAATACACCCGATCCGGTGGCCATTTTACATTCTTTCTTCTGTTACGATAGGGACAGGTTCCTGTGTGGAGTAGGGAGAGATAAACCACTAGCTATTTGGTACACAAAAGTTCTTTTCAGGACTGGTATAGGTGTTAGGTGTTGATAGGTTTGCTGTGCTGCTGATTCTTGCAGCAGCCTGAGTGTCTTTTGTTAGTTTAGAGAAAGGGAAAGGACGGTGTATGCTACAGGGACAGCCAGATTAGTCTTTCATCATCATCATCATCATCATCATCATTAGCTGTTACTATCAAGGTCCACAAAAGAGCTGTTCCAGTAACCACTAATCGTTCTCTTTTTTTGCCAATTTGTATAGGGACAGGAAGGAAGCAGTGTTGTCAGGCAGTGAGGGTAATTTTAAAGACTTGCTGTTATTATTAGTTCCACAAAGGTTCTTTTCAGGACTGGTATCAGTGGTACAGTAATAGGCTTGTACATGTATAATATTCTTTCTTCCAAATATAGAAAGGATATTATACTTGACTGCTGCCCTTCTGCTGCAGTCTGCTAAACATTCACAACTCACTTGTTCCACAAAAGTTCTTATAAGGACTGGTAACTTGGTATAGGGTGCTACGGTACATAGGCTTGAGTGCGGTACAGTCTGCTGTTCTGTAAGGACCGCTATCGGTCCACAATAGATAGGGTTGACGTGCACCACTGCTGACCGCTGCCCTATACTGCAGCAGTCCTTCAGCGGTATAGGGACTGACGTACAGTCTGCTAATCACTAACACACAACCTGCTTGTTCCACAAAAGTTCTTATAAGGACTGGTAACTTGGTATAGGGTGCTACGGTACATAGGCTTGAGTGCGGTACAGTCTGCTGTTCTGTAAGGACCGCTATCGGTCCACAATAGATAGGGTTGACGTGCACCACTGCTGACCGCTGCCCTATACTGCAGCAGTCCTTCAGCGGTATAGGGACTGACGTACAGTCTGCTAAACACTAATACACAACCTGCTTGGTCCACAAAAGTTCTTATAAGGACTGGTAACTTGGTATAGGGTGCTACGGTACATAGGCTTGAGTGCGGTACAGTCTGCTGTTCTGTAAGGACCGCTATCGGTCCACAATAGATAGGGTTGACGTGCACCACTGCTGACCGCTCACCTATACTGCAGCAGTCCTTCAGCGGTATAGGGACTGACGTACAGTCTGCTAATCACTAACACACAACCTGCTTGTTCCACAAAAGTTCTTATAAGGACTGGTAACTTGGTATAGGGTGCTACGGTACATAGGCTTGAGTGCGGTACAGTCTGCTGTTCTGTAAGGACCGCTATCGGTCCACAATAGATAGGGTTGACGTGCACCACTGCTGACCGCTGCCCTATACTGCAGCAGTCCTTCAGCGGTATAGGGACTGACGTACAGTCTGCTAAACACTAATACACAACCTGCTTGGTCCACAAAAGTTCTTATAAGGACTGGTAACTTGGTATAGGGTGCTACGGTACATAGGCTTGAGTGCGGTACAGTCTGCTGTTCTGTAAGGACCGCTATCGGTCCACAATAGATAGGGTTGACGTGCACCACTGCTGACCGCTGCCCTATACTGCAGCAGTCCTTCAGCGGTATAGGGACTGACGTACAGTCTGCTAAACACTAATACACAACCTGCTTGGTCCACAAAAGTTCTTATAAGGACTGGTAACTTGGTATAGGGTGCTACGGTACATAGGCTTGAGTGCGGTACAGTCTGCTGTTCTGTAAGGACCGCTATCGGTCCACAATAGATAGGGTTGACGTGCACCACTGCTGACCGCTGCCCTATACTGCAGCAGTCCTTCAGCGGTATAGGGACTGACGTACAGTCTGCTAAACACTAATACACAACCTGCTTGGTCCACAAAAGTTCTTATAAGGACTGGTAACTTGGTATAGGGTGCTACGGTACATAGGCTTGAGTGCGGTACAGTCTGCTGTTCTGTAAGGACCGCTATAGGTCCACAATAGATAGGGTTGACGTGCACCACTGCTGACCGCTCACCTATACTGCAGCAGTCCTTCAGCGGTATAGGGACTAAGAGTTTTGTCACAGGGTCATTTAAAAAATGACAGGCAGAGGAAGAGGCAGGCCCTTCCGCAGGGGTGGTAGGGGTAGGGCAGGAGCAACAGGCTTGAGCCAAAGTGGGAAGTTGCAGAAGGTGCGTTCAATTACTTTAAAGGATGCACCAGACTTGGTTGAGTGGCTCGCTCAGCCTTACTCTTCTGCACCCTCCTCATCCTCTCGATCTGCACCCTCTTCTTCACTCTCTGCTATGTGCACCCCCAAAGACACTACCACCAACAACACGACCACCACCACCACCACCACATACCTTCCGCTTGAGTCACTGGAATTATTTTCCGATCCATATCAAGAGGACATTTCTGATGCGCAGCCACTCTTGGTATTGGATCAGGAAGAGGAGGTAGCAACAAGCGCTACTCAGCAGTCTGACGCCAGTACCCAGATCAGCCCAAGGAGGAGGTTGGTCCCCGGTGTTGCTGCCTACTCCGAGATCTCTACTTATAGCGGTGGGGAAGGTGACGTTGATGATGACGTGTCTAGTGATGTCACGTGGGTGCCCACAAGAGAGGAAGAGGAGGGGAGTTCAGAGGGAGATATGGACCAGCAGATAGGGAGGAGAAGCAGCAATGACTTACATTGCACAGCAGGGACAAAGCAGACTGCAAATGTATCAGGAGCGAGTCATCGACCATGTACGGTCACATCTGGCGCTCCCAGGACACCGGCACATGGCTCCGCAGTGTGGGCTTTTTTTAACGTGTCCGCTGCTGACAATAGCGTTGCCATCTGCAATCTTTGCAGTCAACGCGTTAGTCGCGGTAAGCCCAATACTCACCTAGGGACGACCGCCTTAAGAAGGCACATGAGCAGCCATCACCGAGCCCAGTGGGAGCAACGGAACACACAAAGCCACACTGCAGGCTCTCACCGTCCAGCCTCGTCTTCTACTTCTCCTTCTCCTCTCTCCTCACAATTGTCCTCCACTCCACCTTCCATCACGCCAAGCTCACATTTTTCTGCAAAAAGGCAGGCTTCCGTGGGCCTAATGTTTGAGCGTAAAAAAATGATGATGCCGGATAACCCTCTTGCCCAACGGTTGGCGGCTGGCTTGTCAGAACTCATAGCCCGCCAACTACTGCCATATAAACTGGTGGACTCGGAGGCCTTTCGCAAATTTGTGGCCATTGGAACACCACAATGGAAGGTCCCAGGAAGGAAGTATTTCTCAGAGAAGGGCATCCCAGAGCTATATGGCCATGTTCAGCGGCAAGTGAATGTATCTCTGGCACACAGTGTCGGTGCCAAGATACATCTGACCACAGACACGTGGTCTAGCAAACACGGGCAGGGAAGGTATATCAGTTTTACTGCCCACTGGGTGAACCTTCTGACGGCCGTCAAGCATGTAACCCGTGGCACCCGTGTAGATTTGGTTTTACCGCCACGGATTGCATGCAGGCCTGACTCTTCTTCTCCTCCTCCTACTCCATCCTCCTCCCTCTCCTCCTCAGCTGCCTCCTCCTTTTCCGCTGCTAGCGTCTCTTCCACTGCACCGCCCAAGCTCCCCAGAACCTATTCCACATGCCAGGTGAGACGTTGCCATGCCGTGCTGCGTCTGTTGTGCCTGGAAGCAAAGAGCCACACTGGCCCGGCACTCCTTTCAGCTTTGCGTTCACAGGCAGATGAGTGGCTAACACCGCTCAATTTGACAGTTGGTAAAGTGGTGTGTGACAACGGTGCCAATCTGCTTAGCGCATTGAAACAGGGCAAAATCACGCACGTGCCGTGCATGGCACACGTCTTAAACTTGGTCGTGCAGCGATTCCTTGTCAAATACCCTGGGGTCCAGGACATCTTGCGGCAGGCAAGGAAAATCTCGGCCCATTTCAGAAGATCTTACACGGCCATGGCTCGCCTTGCTGACATTCAGCGGCGACACCATCTGCCGGTCAGACGTCTTATTTGCGATTGCCCGACGCGATGGAACTCAACCTTCTATATGCTTGATAGGCTGCTCCAGCAGAAACGTGCAGTTAACGTCTACCTGTATGAACTCTGCGAAAGAAACGGTTCTGGGGAGCTGGGTTTTTTTTCACCGCGCCAGTGGCTGCTCATGCGCGACACATGCAGACTTCTGCGGCCATTTGAGGAGATCACCAAACTGGTCAGTCGCAGCCATGGCGCCATCAGTGACATGGTACCTTATGCCTTCTTTCTGGAGCGTGCATTGCGTCGTGTCATTGATCAGGCTGTGGAGGAGCAGGAGCGGGAAGATGAGGAAGTCGCAATGCTGGATGAATTCCCAGGGGGGGCTACTCTATCTGAGACAAGTCAACAACAGGAGTCTGATGAGGAGTCAGAGGAGGATGGTGCCGGGGCGGATGAGCAGGAGCAAGAAGAGCATGCTTTAAACCTTTCTGGGATCCCTGTTGTGCGAGGATGGGGAGAGGAGAATGAAGAGGACGACATTATCCTGGATGATGAGCAGGAGCCAGGCCACCACACCGCTTCCACTTTAGTGCAAATGGGGGCCTTCATGCTCCAGTGTTTTAATAGGGACCCCCGTATAAAAAGCATGAGGGTCAAGGACCAGTACTGGGTGGCAACGTACTTAGACCCCCGGTACAAACACAAAATGGCGGAAATGTTACCGCCGTCGCAGAGGGCTGTCAGAATGCAGCACTTCCAGGCCTTGCTTCGAGAAATGCTGCATTCTGCTTTTGCGTGCGCTGGCAGAGGAGCAATTCCCACTCCCAGAGAAGGATTTGCGGGTACCAATCCAACAGCGCCTGCAAGAAGAGGCCGGTTTGAAGATGTGTTGGTGACTTCGGATATGAGGTCATTCTTTCAGCCGACCCATCGACAGGTGTCATCCGGATCCAGCATCAGGGAACGCCTAGACCGTCAGGTGTCCGACTACATTGGGTTAACGGCCGATGTGGACGCTCTGAGGAGTGATGAACCCCTAGACTACTGGGTGGGCAGGCTTGACCTCTGGCCAGAGCTTGCCCAATTTGCAATCGAACTGTTGGCTTGCCCCTCATCCAGTGTCCTGTCCGAAAGGACGTTCAGCGCAGCAGGGGGGATTGTGACCGATAAGCGTACTCGCCTAGCTCACCACAGTGTTAACTACCTCACATTTCTAAAAATGAATGAGGCATGGATCTCGGAGGAATTCAACACATGTGACCAGTAGACCATGTATATGTCTATAAACTATTTTTTTAATCAAGCACACAGACCTTCTTAATTCATTTGGCTCACTTCCTTGACCCAAAAAAGCACACCGTACTATATGCCCCTACCCTCCTCTTTGAAGAGGTTGAGCGGTGTCATATTTCTACTGGGGCTGCTTATGATATCCCTGTGCTGTGCTGACTTCCTCCTGGGGGTTCTTATTATGAAGGGATCACACTATCCCTGTGCTGTGCTGACTTCCTCCTGGGGGTTCTTATTATGAGGGGATCACACCATCCCTGTGCTGTGCTGACTTCCTCCTGGGGCTGCTTACGGTGCTGCTGTCAGTGCTGTATGTCACGGTGCTGCTGTCAGCGCTGTATGTCACGGTGCTGCTGTCAGCGCTGTATGTCACGGTGCTGCTGTCAGCGCTGTATGTCACGGTGCTGCTGTCAGCGCTGTATGTCACGGTGCTGCTGTCAGCGCTGTATGTCACGGTGCTGCTGTCAGCGCTGTATGTCACGGTGCTGCTGTCAGCGCTGTATGTCACGGTGCTGCTGTCAGTGCTCTGTATTACGGTGCTGCTGTCAGATGCCTCTATCACGGTGCATGTGTCATTCCGGTATGTCACGCTGCTGGTGATCATCTCCTGCACCCTCTTCTTTGCCTACCCTGGTCCCTGACCTTCCCTCTCCTCCATTGCCTTCATTAGCTCCATAGTCCTGAATTGTTAGAACAATTTCCCAAATAAAATAAAAATGCTTGTAGTTATCGATCCCAAATTCACCTCATACATGTATTATGTCATTGTCCAGATGGTGGGACTACGTTTTACCCCCTAATAATTACCACGTGGCCGCAAATTCGACATGAAGGTTTGCAAAGTTCGCCTCCCATTGAAGTCAATGGGGCCCGCGGCGAACGTTCGGTTTCGCGAACGTTTGGGTCCGTTCGCATTTCGCGTTCGCGAAACGTCCCGTCGGAAGTTCGTCCATCACTACTTATTTATGCTTTCATAATCGTATTCAAGTACACAGTATAGTGTATATACGGTAAAGTAATGTTATAAGATACACATTTATTTCTACAAGACATTTTTCATGATGAAAAGTAATTTTCTTGGCTGTCATTTCATGTATAATCCTTTTACTTCCCCTCCCTATTGCCTTGCATACTCATCTGGCCAACACTGATCAAAGCTGAATGGATACTTTTGCATTTAATCACATTAATATGGATTTCTGTTAAAGAATCATTTTAGATTGTTATCTTGAGTTTGTCTCATTGTAACTATGGATGGGCCATGGACTTGTGATGCTACCATCTGTTAATGTCAGTCAACACATCAGTGTCAATGTCCATTTCCGTATGTCCAGGTCAATAATAATCCTTAATGCCGCGTACACACGACTAGACTTTCCGGCAGAAAAGGTCAGACGGTCTTCCCGACAGACTTTCGACTGAGTTACAACGGACTTCCGAACGAACGGACTTGCCCACACACAAACGGACTAAAGTCAGTTTGTTTTGAACGTGATGATATACGACGGGACTAGAAAAGCAAGTTCAATAGCCAGTAGCCAATAGCTGCCCTTGCATCATATTTGGTCCGTCGGACCAGCATACAGATGAACGGTTTTCCCAATAGGAATTGAGTCTGTCGGACAGATTTGAAACATGTTCTATTTCTATGTCCGTCTGAATTTTTTAAAGAAAAATTATCGGACTATTCCACACATGATCAGACTATACGACGGAACCTCAGGTTTTTGTCTCCCTGTTCACACATCACACTTTTTGGACTCCAAACAATTAAGTCACAAGAACTGACTCTGTCAAAAAATCATTATTATTTTTTTAAATCTCCCTTGTGAAAGAAAGTCGAAGTAGATGTAAACCCTAATTGAATGTCACAGACTATATGCCAAATCTAAGTGAATGAATACAAGTTGTTTAACCTTTTTCACCCCCTGTTGTATCTCAGCTCCAAAAATCGTTGCAGTCTCTTTAAATCAGCGATCCTCAAACTACGGCCCTCCAGCTGTTGCGAAACTACACATCCCATTAGGCATTGTAAAACTCTGACATTCACAGACATGACTAGGTATGATGGGAATTGTAGTTCCTGAACAACTGGAGGGCCATAGTTTGACCCATGCTTTAAATTCACTTCCTGGCTGCAAGCATGGCATTTCTGAGGTTGAGTGTACTGATGGTGACAACAGTGGGCCTTGCCTATGAAATATGCATTGAAACAGCCATTCTATTGTAATCTCATTTGACAGCATTGGCATGCGCATGGGGTGTGCTGGATGTGCTTGGGCACATTCTAATCCTAATCCTTTCCTAAATGTACATAATATAAATGGGTACTAACATTTATAGGTAGAAGGAAGAGAGAGCAGTGTTGCTCTAAGCGTGAGCATAATATGTTAGTTTAAAACTATTTAATTTGCTTTAAAAATAAACTCACATTTGAGCAATGGTATACAGGCATAGGCTGTATGTTTCTGTTCGCTGTCCTGGGTGTTCATTCAGTTTCAGCTGGGCAGCAGTGATATATCAGTCCCAGGTTGCTCCGGTGGCATCTGTAGCTCCGAGGCTGGAGGATGTCACAGCAGGCACATCACATCATATGCCTGATAAAGGAGCACACATGCTCAGAACGTGAGTGCTCAAGCCATGCCTCTTTTTCTCAAGTGTCTGACGTGCCTGCTGACATGACCTGCCAACGTACCTGCTGTGACATCTTCCAGCCTCAGATCTATGGGTGCCACCGGAGAGGCTGGGGACTGATCCATCACTGCTGCCCAGCTGGAACTGAAGGAACACCCAGAACAGCGAACAGAACCATACAACCTATGCCTGTATACCACTGCTCAAATGTGAGTTTATTTTTAAAGAAAATTATTTTTAAAACAAATTAAAGCTCTCTCTTCCTTCTTCTCATTATCATAGAGTCTCTTCTGCTCTCCTGAGCTGGCTGGCGCTTTCAACACCAACCAGAACATTTAATACAGGTCTGGATCCAGAAAGAAATGGACTTAACTTACAAATACTAACTGGACTTATATCATTATTGTTGTTTACATATCTCACCAGTTGCCCCTGCCAGCACTCCTACTTCTCCTAACATTTATAGGTAAAGTTGATCCAGAGAAAATCCCATTACCTCTCAGGGGATCAGGAAGGAATTTTTTCCCCTGCTGTAGAAAATTGGAGCATGCTTTGCTGGGGTTTTTTGCCTTCCTCTGGATCAACTGTGGGTATAGGTTTCTGTATATGGGATTATATTTTTATTTTTATTTTTTTGGCTGACCTTGATGGACCTGTGTCTTTTTCAACCCGACTAACTATGTAGCTATGTAACTTTCAGCAGCTGCATGGAGAGCCATAAAGAGATCGGTTCTTGTAATTACCCTCCTGCATCACACTGATTGTTCCCTTCTGTGCATCGGAACCCCCTCTGCTGCCCGGGCACATCCTAATGCAATATGCTGTGAACACCTCAGTTTGTCAGAAGCATAACTGGGAGATAGGGACAGATCATAGCAGGAAGTATCTGAAGTGCTCTCATGGCAGAATCAACACTGTTATTTTAATATTTGCAGATTTAGAAATATTGAAAACACTTTTTAAAGTACATTAATATGTTAAAGCCTATTAGAGATTTTATGGGGGGGGGGGGGGGTTATCTGTCCACACAACCAGCAAGGGCAAATGCAATTAAATATATCCCAATACACTGGCTACAAAATTGTTGGCATTAACAACAAATATTCAGTTTCCACAAGTAAATTGCACAATTTTAAAGTATACAATTTGAATGCATGTATATCAGTGGCAGAATGAAATACAATTTACTCCTATTTAAGGTGACATTTTGGACCAACGTCAGTGTTTTTTCTAGCCAGAAGCTACCCCTGATATATTTATATTAAAAAAGCTGTTTTAGGCCTCATGCACACGAGACGCAGATGAAACCTCTGTTAAAAAAAAGCTGAAACGCGCGTTTAGAAACGCGCGTTTTGCCGCGTTTGCATGCCGCGTTTAGACGCGTTTAGACGCGTTTGCGTTTAAACGCGTTTATAAAGATAACATCATGTAGACCCTCCCCAAGCTCTCAAAGCATTTTTTTTAACTATTTCTGCTATTTTGATCAGAGTGAGCAGCAGCAGCATAGAGAGCAGTTGTACACTTGCATTTGCCTTGTCACTTGCCACGGCACCTGCCACAAGTTGTGGATTGTCCACTTGCCACGTCACTTGCCACATCACTTGCCACGTCACTTGCCACGAGATGGGGATTGTCCACTTTCCACGTCACCTGCCATGCCATCTGCCACAAGTTGTGGATTGTCCACTTACCACGTCACCAGCCACATCACCTGCCACAAGTTGTGGATTGTCCACTTGCCACACCACTTTCCACGTCACCTGCCACGTCACCTGCCACAAGATGTGGATTGTCCACTTGCCACGTCACCAGCCACATCACCTGCCACAAGTTGTGGATTGTCCACTTGCCACGTTCCTTGCCACGTCCCCTGCCCCGTCACCTGCCACAAGTGGATTGTCCACTTGCCACATCACTTGCCACATCACCTGCCACAAGTTGTGGATTTTCCACTTGCCACATCACTTGCCACCTGCCATGTCACTTGCCACAAGTTGTGGATTGTCCACTTGCCACGTCACTTGCCACAAGTTGTGGATTGTCCACTTCCAATTGCAATTGTTTAAAATATTTTTCTAATGGTTTTTCATCATTTGCAATCATTTTTAGATTTTTAATGTAAAAAAAAAGGTCACCTTTAAAAACGCATATAAACGCAAACGCGGCTAAACGCGGGTGCCGCGTTTAGCCGTGTTTTGCGTCTGAAACGCAGAAATTTTTGTTTCTGAACGCATTTTTTTGCTTCTGGAAAAACGAGATTAAACGCAACTGCATATAAACGGAAAAAAACGAGACTGTGTGCATGGACACATAGGATAACATTGAATGAGTTCAGGTGCAGTTGAAAAAACTGTCCAACTGCATCTGAACGCGCGTTTAACTGCGTCTCGTGTGCATGAGGCCTTATGCTTTCAAATTGGAAGTCCAATTGTGCAGGTTGCAAGCTAAACCAACAAGAACAGAGGCAGAGAACCTTTTTCGACATGATGATCAGCAAACTGCACATTTATATTATGCAAACAGGAGCTTTTACTGCAAAGGGAACTGTTTTGCTGTTTGTTTATAAAACTGAGATAGAGCAGAAATATTTCTGTCATTATTGGTTTATTAGATACTATAGCCAGGTGCTTGAATAAGGATGGAACGGGAGAGAAACACTGGTTGTAGCTGCTCTCTGGAGTATGAATAGTGTCACCTGGGTTCAAAGCAGAGAGCGGACTAATCCCTATGTGTGACAAGATGGTAAGAAGGAATACCACTGGGTCTGGTGAGCCGCAATATCATGGGGACTGGTGAGTTGCTGCTGTGGGGATTTACTATTTGCTGCTATAGAAAAAAAAAGAGCCCTTTAGCAACTGATCATACAGCCATCTAGTGGCCTTCTTGCTGCTTTTAGGCTTGACTGGGATTATTCTCATGTGCACCAATTGTACAACTGGGCCCCAATGCTAGGTGTCTGAAGAGTTAGGACTAAAGACTTTGTCTTTATAGCTGCTACACAAGAACCTTCGCCTATTGCTTATGCTAAGCAGTACCTCTCAGGGGACACTGCACTATATCCTGCCCATTCTTCTAGACTAGTTTGATATTATTATTCATATTGCAGCTATAATTATATGTATAGGCAAACAAAGGACAGTTTAAATAGCTATAATCAAAAAATGAGAAAAAAAAGCTAATACGATTTTCATACTAGATGCTAAATAAGTCAGTACAAATGGAGAATAGATTCTCCTTGTGGAGTAGATTACTGGCAGTTTTAGTTGTTTGTGAGATCGTAGAACATACAGACACAAACATTTAAAATATGTTTGAAAAAATTAATTAGTATCTTATATAACTCTCATACTTGTAGCTTGTTATTATTTGTTCATCGATGGGGTTAACTGGACACTGATTCGGGTATTCATTTATCCAGAAAATATGTTTCAATGTGAATGCTCTTTAAAAATGCATAAAGTAAATAATTCATTTCTCCATTCACCTTAATTAGCATCAAAATTATTTGGCATAATTAGTTTTAGAAGCCGTGCCTACTTTTGCATGGATGGGCAATATTCATCCAGTTAAAACGGATTCAGATTTCATCAGTATATACAAAAAATGTTGTATAAAACTGCAGAAAAATATAAATAAAAACAACACTGATGTAAACAATTACAATATATATATATATATATATATATATATATATATATATATATATATATATATAATAGTTTTTTTTATTTCACACACATAAAAGTATAAAATATATTTGTTTTGAAAGACTTTCTAACATGCAAGGTAAAGGATTAGATTGTTGCTAGAGAATCTCTGCTAGCCTTATAACAATACCTTTTTTCCTCTGCAGTCAGGCTTTGAATTTTTTGCTGTAACTTTCTGCTATGAATGTTATTTTATATACATAACCTATATAATATTATTTTTTATAACTAGACATACTGCAGTTCATTGGGGTGTTCACTTCACTTCACTTTGTCCAATAAGCTAATGTTCACTTAGTTTATTGGACAAGATGCAGCTGTGTTCACCTCAATCCCTAAAAAAATGTTTAAGCAACAATCCTGTACTTTTACAATTTTCCATGTACTTGTTTGAATATTCCAAGTGAACACATCTTTATCATATTTTTTAAACTTAGTGAGCATTTACTTTGCAAAATGACAAAAAATAGCGCCACTTCAATTGTAAGCACTGGTTGTCACCATCCCTAATAATCAATATGTTAAAAGACAAGAACTCCTAATGGGACTTTTTCGGCAAACAAAAAGGTACACAAGCATGGATCAATTTTTTTTATTTAAAAAACCAACATCTTTATTTATATATGGTAAAACATCCATCACTGGTATAATAAAAAAAAAGATCTTTACAGAATATACAACATAGCCTTAAAAGTATCTAGATCACATTTCTTAACATTTGTGTTACACCCAGTTGTAGTCCGCTGTAAAATATGTCATTTTCACAGTGAGTCTTTCAACTGGCAACATCCAACACGTTTAACAATAACACATTCTTCATCAGGAAAGATTCTACCACAATAAAGAAAAAATAATATCATCATCAGAAAAAATGCATTATATCATATGTCATTGTTCATACAATGACTCAGAAAGATACAATAGTTATTGTTTGAAACGCATTTGATGTTGCTAGTAGAAAGACTCACTGTGAAAATTACATCTTTTACAGTGAACTACAACTGGGTGTAACACAATTGTTGAGACATGTGATCTAGATACGTATATTGTATATTCTGTAAAGATCTTTTTTAAATATACCACAAGTCATATGGTGGACGTGTTTCTATGTATAGATAAAGATGTTGATTTTGTACCTTTTTAAAAAGAAGTTGGTCTATGTGTGTACCTTTTTGGTAGCTAATAAAGTCTCGTTAGAGGTTTTTTGTCTTTTTAACATATTACTTTGCAAAAGGAACATTCGTTTTGTTGAGGGAATAGTCACTGTTCCTTTAGTAACTCAACTCCATTACATACACGGACCATTCATATCACTCCCACTTTGGCAAAAGTAGTACAACAAGGAAAGAGTGTTTGTGACTATGCTGCTCCAACCTAAGTCACACTTAAAGAGGAGGGCCGGTTTTGAATTTTTTTTTTAAAAGTCAGCAGCTGCAAACACTATAGCTGCTGACTTTTAATAAGCACACTTACCTGTCCAGGGCGCCCGCGATGTCGGCCACCCGAGGCTGACCCATCCCTCGGTCTCGGGTCCCGGCACCGCCATTTTGGGTAAGGGAAACAGGCAGTGGAGCCTTGCGGCTTCACTGCCCGTTTACTACTGCGCATGCGCGAGTCGCGCAGTGCTTTGTGAATGGGACGCGCTGTGTTCTGGGACACACAGTTCCCAGAACACAGCGCGACCCATTACCCAGAAGATGCCGCACAGAGGAGAGAAGAAAGAAGATCACCGCGGAGGAGGAAGAGGCAGATTAGGATGATGTGCCTAGCAACAGGCATTTCTGGTAAGTAAAAAAAAAAATGTTTTTCATTTTTTTTTAAAGATTTTTTTCAAATTTTTTATGTATTTTCTTTTTTCAGGGTGGCCCTCCACTTTAAGACTATGTTAAGCCAGAAACCTTTTTTTTCTGGTTTTCAACAGAGTGAAGAAGTATTAGAACTCCTGTTGTGAAATGCCTCAGGAGGGAGTGATCAATTAGCAATGTGAGCAGGATGTGAATGGAAATGGAATGCCACCCTCCTGCTGCTGATTACCAGTCTGATAACACCTGGGGGAACATGTGAAACACCGTGTTCAGAACTTTGGAGAGTGGGAGTCTTTGGGAGCTGGATGGGCTGTGTTTGTGCCTATACCTGTGTCAGTGGTTGTGCCTGGAGTTGAAGGTGCCTGGAGCTAAGAGATCTGTGTTTTGGTTGGAATGTCAAGGAGATGTATCAGATCCCTGGATCACGACGGTGATTGTGAAAACCTGTGACTGCTGCAATGTCCCGGCTTGTTCCCCTTTCTCCTAGATCATCTGACCGCTCTTCCATGTCTTCAATGTCTGACATTATCCACTGCTGATGTCCTTGGGTATGATGTGTGATGTTGAGGTGTGAATAGAGATGAATAAGGCCCAAATGAGGCGCTAAATGGAGCATTTGTGGAGTCTGAGCCAACGAGAGATCCTTGTACTGGAGTGGAGGAGTATATGGAGGAATACATGTGGTAACTGAACTCTTTTTCCTGCATCCATGCATCCAGGAATATAAATGATATGCTCATAATGGCAATGAAACCTGTGATTAGTGAATCTTTGATATAAGCAAACCAGCACTAAAATAATATGTAGTATGTGCATATGAAATAATAAGGTGGAAGTTGCAGTAGAGATACCCGCTCTCTCTTCGGTCATGGCAGAAATTAGCAGCTCTGGATGCAGCAGAGAATTTACAAGGCTTTGTATATAACTTCACTTCAGAACCCTCTGCACCCTCTGTTTCTCCTAAACAAAACTCAACCCCTACACCCCCTGCACTTTCAAGGGACAAACAGGATAGCCTTTGACGGTATAAAGTTAATACTAATATCGAGGCACAAGGTAATGGCCAAGAAAGAGAGATGGCACAGAAGGAGGGATATAACACTACTATTAAAAATTCTACTGGAATTGCACCTGGAAATTTTCAAAACGCACAACAAGTTCAGATTGAAGAGCCAACATTGAAAGATGTGTTTACAGCAATTTAAATAAGCAATGCTACTCTGACAAATCAGTTTTAACAGATGCGTAAGGAGATCACTACTATTTGCCAAGATATGCCAAAAATAGAAGAGCGCGCTACAACGGTAGAAAGTAGAGTTGGTAATATTGAGGACACAATACCACTTATGCAAAGAGATCTGAAAGTGGTGGCCCTCCAGTTAAAGCAACATGCTAATCATATTGATGATTTTGAAAATAGATTGGGAAGAAATAATTTAAGATTGATCAGCATCCCAAAGCATACAGAAGGCAATAACATTGTAGAATTTTTGGAGCAATGGCTGCAAAATATTTTTGGAATTAATTATTTTTCTCCCTTTTTTTCCATTGAGCGAGCACACAGGATCCCATTTAGACCACCTACTCTGGGAAAATTTCCCTGATCTATTATTATTAAGTTTCTGCATTATAGAAACAGAGATAAAATTCTGGCTATGGCCTGAATAAAAGGCAATGTGGAAATAAATGGATCAAAAATCGAATTTTATCTGGATTACGGCTGTTGCTATCTTAAATTTTTTCAGTTCTGCACCCGCCACCCCCCTCCTCTCACTTATTGTTGTTGGGTGGAGAGGGATGGAAGAAGAGGGACTGGTACTAATTTTTTTCTCCCTTTGTTTTTCCCCTTGGAGGGGCTGGGGTTTTGTTATGTGTGTGTGTGTGTGTGTGTGTGTGTGTGTGTGTGTGTGTGTGTGTGTGTGTGTTTTTTGTGGTTGTTGTTGTCTGGGCCTACACATAAATACTATCAAATTAATGTTGATTGAGTTGGTGGGACTTGCCTGGGTTTTGGATGGCATCCACAGTTATGGGTGTGATCTACCTCTTCTCTCTTTTCCCTCCCTCTTTTTTTTGGAGATGTCTGTTTGGAGTTTGGTTCTGTTTGAATTTAGAAGTGTCACGAAATGTGAGGAAACGGAAAGAACCATTAAAAAGGAGAGCTATTTTTTAAACTTTCTACAACTTCCCAAAGATAAGGATGGACTTGCTGTGCTAAATACAAAGATGTATTTTATTGCTTCTCAATAGCAATAGATGGTAGGATGGGGCAATGTAGACCGGATGGATCCAATTCAATTGATACTTTTGACTCAACCCTCTTGTAATCATTTAATAGCTCATGCTCAGTTGTGTCTTTTATGCTAGAGAGAACATTTACTTATTCTCAGAGCTAGCCAGGTCACATGATATTGACATCACACATGTGGGCGTGTATACAAGCTGTAGTGGAAACCTCCTCCTACCTGAACTCTCAGCACTGGAGAAACTGTGCAATTTAACTTGGTATACAAATCATCCAAAAAGTTATATAGTGGCAGTATTTTAATGTAAAAAGACGATTTATAAGCCGTCGGCACTGTGGAAGGGGGCGGATGAACTATTTTCATATTACTGGGTTTAGTAAGACTTTAACAATAATCTTTCTTTATTTCCAGCTCCGAACATTCATCTTTGAGGCAGACTCATCAACAGCAGTGGTATTGTACATACATACATACATGCTTATGTATTCTTTTTTATGCTCTCTTTACTGTCAATATACATTTCAGTTCAACCATTGTAAAAAAAAAACAAATCTTTTGATATCAGTGTGCATTCAGTGTACTAGGGAATAGCACCTGGTAGATGGCCACTGGGCAAGAAGAAGTCAGTCAGCCTGGCTAGTGACTATAGATACACACTAAACTGCTGTGATTACACACTGACCTGCTGCTGCTGCACACAAGGCAGGTCAGGTGGCTATCTCTGACATGATGACTCCATTATGTCTGCACTTTGCATCCTCCAGCTCTCTCACCAGCTGTCCCCCGCAGCAGGGATGTATACTGTGGACCCGCCCCATTGCTGAATTCCCCAGGGGCAGAGGTGGCCAGAGAACCTGTCCTCTGCTATCATCCTCTATGGCTCCGTGATCACTCTCTAATCCTAGCCAGCACTGGAGTCCTCTCATATAGCCGCATCAACTGCCAGCAGGAATGACATAGCTCACTGCCTCTTTGGGGCATAAACTTCCTCTATTCTGCATGATAAGCTGTGGGCACATCCAGGGCAGCTCATGGGCCCCCCCCGATACTGGGTCATTGGGCAGTGCCTGAGCGCCGAATGGTAAGTCCGCCCCTGGCCCTGTCCACTGAGGTGTGATGACCAAAGTCATCACTTCCATCATTACTGCATGCTTGGACCACTACTTAATTACCACATGCCTGTATTTATTTCCATCTGTGAATTCAGTTTAACGACTGTTTACGCTGTATTTGCCAAGCATTTTAAGGGTTTTGCGGTAAATACCATAAAACGGTATAGTGAATTGACAGCTTCAGGGTGGCATGCGATATTTAGAGAAAATGTGTCTGGAAACTTAAATACTGCATGCAAGATGATTTTGTGAATGGAGCCCCCATTCCAAATAGTGTCCATATTTTGCCACATCCACAGCCAAATTTAGAGTTATAAGAGTCTAAAGTATATACCTGGGCCACAAGCAGGCAAGGTGAAAGCTATAACCAATAATGTTTATTAATATGTGGTATGAAAACTGCACATATTGTTGCAATACTGACAAAAGGATTTCCTCTGATTGACTAAATTAGTATAATTTGCATCAATCATGCAAATACCTTAATAGTTAAAGTGGACCTTCAGTCATTTTTTCCATCTATTAAATCCTCTGCTCTTGTTGTTTTAAATTTGGATAGTAAAACATTTTTTTCTGCCAGAACAGTGGACATACAAAGTCTACACACCCCTGTTAAAATGTCAGTCTTCTTTGATTTAAAAAAAAGACAAAGCTAAATAATTTCAGTACTTTTTCCACCTTTAATGTGACCTATAAACTGTACAACTCAGTTAAAAAACAAACTAAAATATTTTAGAGGGGGGAAGTAAAAATAAAAATCTAAAATAATGTGGTTGCCTAAGTGTGCACACCCACTTATAAAGGGGGATGTAGCAGTGTTCAGAATTAACCAAACACATTCAAACTCATGTCAAATAGGAATCAGTACACACCTGCCATAATGTAAAGTGCCTCTGATTAACCCCAAATAAAGTTCATCTGTTCTAGTAGGTCTTTCCTGACATTTTCCTAGTTGCAGCCTACAGCGAAAGCCACGGTTCGCAGGGAGCTTTCAAGGCATCAGAGATCTCATTGTTAATAGGTATCAGTCAGGAGAAGGGTGCAAAAGAATTTCCAAGGCATTACATATATTATGGAACACTGTGAAGACAGTCATCATCAAGAGGAGAAAATATGGCACAGCAGTGACATTACTACAAACTGTACGTCCCTCCAAAATTGATGAAAAGACGAGGCTGGAGGCTGCTCAGGGAGGCTGCCAAGAAGCCTACAGCAACATTAAAGGAGCTGCAGGAATATCTGGCAAGTACTTGCTGTCTAGTACATGTGACAACAATGGGGCAGAGTGGCAAGACGGAAGCCTTTTTTTACAAAGAAAAACATCCAAACCCAGCTTAAAGTGGAAGTAAACCCACTTTTTTAACTTTTACCTACAGGAAAGCCTATAATAAGGCTTACCTGTAGGTAAAAAAAATATCTCCTAAACCTGTACGGTTTAGGAGATATTCCCCTCGGTATGCGCCGCTGACTGCAGCGGCGCATGCGCACAAGGGGGTTCTCTCCGCGAAAATCCGGCAGCGCTCGTCCGGCCGGATTTAAATCTCCCGCGCGCATGCGCGGGAGTGACGATATCGCGGCTCCGGCCACTCACAGCGCCGGAGCCGCGATACCCGGAAGAGACGCCGAGGGAGCATGTCGGCTTCCTCGGCGTGGATCGGGCGAGATGTCGGGGCCTCGTTCTAAGGTAAGTATTTCATAATGAGCTAGTATGCGGTGCATACTAGCTCATTATGCCTTTTGCTTTGCAGGTTTTAAAAAAAAAAAAAAAAAAATGCGGGTTTACTACCGCTTTAATTTTGCAAAAACACATTTGAAGTCTCCCAAAAGCATATGGGAAAATGTAATATGGTCTGATGAAACCAGGGTTGAACTCTTTGGCCATAATACCAAAAGATATATTTGGCCCAAAAACAACACTGCACATCACCAAAAGAACACCATGCCCCCCGTCAAACATGGTGGTGGCAGCATCATGCTTTGGGGCTGTTTTTCTTCAGCTGGAATAGAGGCCTTATTCAAGGTAGAGGCAATTATGAACAGTTCCAAATACCAGTCAATATTGGCACAAAACCTTCAGGCTTCTGCTAGAAAGCTGAACATAAATAGGAACTTCATCTTTCAGCATGACAAAGCAATACATCCAAATCAACAAAGGAATGGCATCACCAGAGGAATATTAAAGTTTTGGAATGGCCCAGCCAGAGCCCAGACCTGAATCCCATTGCAAATCTGTGGGGTGATCTGAAGAGGTCTGTGCACAGGAGATGTCCTCGCAATCTGACAGATTTGGAGTGTTTTTGAAAAGAAGAGTAGGCAAATATTACCAACACAAGATGTGCCATGCCGATAGACTCATACCCCAAAAGACTGAGTGTTGTAATAAAATCAAAAAGTGTTTCAACAAACTATTCGTTTAAGGGTGTGCACACTTATGCAACCATATAATTTTAGTTTTTTTTATTTCTACTTCCCTCCACCTAAAACATTTCAGTTTGTTGTTCAACTGATTTGTACAGTTTATAGGTCACATTAAAGGTGGAAAAAGCTCTGAAATTATTTATCTTTATCTCATTTTTTTACATCACAGAAACCTGACACTTTAACAGGGGTGTGTAGACTTTTTATATCCACTGTAAATACCTTATACAGCCTACTTCCTGTTTCTTGTCTGGTAAAAAGTCTAGGCTTATGACATCATGCACAACTCTCTCTCTCACTCTAGTGAAAGTTTGCCAGGAAGGAAGGGGGTGAGTCATAAGAGGGTCATAAGAGGGTAAATGAGAGCTGCAGAGCTGGAGGTGTGCCTCTGTGTGTGCGTAAATCCAGGAAGTGAACAGGTAGCAGCTTCAGCTGCCCACAGTTAAAATGGTTGCAGCCAGACTCAGTGGAGAGAGATTTCTGCAGCATATTTGGCAAGTACAGAATCACAGTATATATAAAATAATATGCAAGGTGGTTGGAGGGAAATTTCAGAATGGCAAAGATGTTTTTATTACAAATTATGTGACCAGACTGCAGTTCCTCTTTAAATAGTAAAAGTTTTAGCAACATCTGGTACAGTTTGTCAACTACGCAGAGAGTGAATAAAAGCTATAGACATGGCAGTAAATGTTATGTCTATGCCTGCAATATATTCCAGCCAAATGACCATTCTCAAGAAAATAATCAATTAGATAAGCTAATAAACCTTGTCTGATAAACACAAATTTACGGAGAGATGTGGCTTTGAAAGCATCTGGCCATTCTTCTCCCCTCTGCTTTCTATTGACAAAGTATGCATGGCCAAGCTAAGAGAGCATAGTTATACAATACTCTCCAGAGAGTTTAACCTAATATATTTTAGACTGTGGCAGTTTGCCTCCAAATTCATGTTTATTTTATTGCATATGTTATTTTTATAAAATATTTTGTTAGCCTTTTGGTGCTTTCACATGGGCAGTGTGCATTCCGATCAGAAGAGGCTCCATATACAGATTCCCCTATGAATCAAAGCTGAACGTAACAGCTGTCACTTTTGTGACATCCACATCCAGCCCATTTTTTTTTTTCCATCGCTTAACAGACCCATATTAACCACTTACAGACTGCCCACAATTCATTTGAGGACATGTGGCCTGCACAGGCAAAGTAACATACCCATACATCGCTGACTGCTTCTAAAACTGACTGTTTAGGGCACGCATGGGTGCCTTCCCCCCGTCAACACCCACTGTGATTGTACACATAGGGAGCCATGTTCAGTCATGTTCAGGACCTACTGATTGGCTGTGTGAGATCACAGCCCAGAGCCCTATGTTGACAATCAACACAGAGCACTGTACAGAGGGAACGATCTCTGTGTTTCAACAACAAAGAGATTTGTAGTAAAAAGAAGCACATATTACACATTGTAAGGGACACATTTGACCCCTTGATCACCCTAAATGTTAACCCCTTCCCAGCAAATGTCATTGGTACAGTGACTGTGTATAGTATTGTCAGGGATCTTGTACAGCAGATGCTCACTTCAGTGCAACAGGTGCTCCTTCTTATGTGCATGTGGAGGATCATAAGCATAGAAGCCTAATCCGATGGGTAAGGACTATAATGATCACACAGATGAACATTGGCACATATGTGCGCGTACACGTAGGTATACGCGTGTGCACAAATCCACAGAGCATGGTACCCAGCAGCCTATTTAAACTGAGAGTCTGCCTGGCCCCAGTGCTGAATTGTTTTCCTGGTTCCTGGAAGTCTGCTAACCTTGCTCCTCATCAAGGCTACGTCTGACACCTCTCTTGGATCACCCCTGCCTTTTATGTCTGCAGTTCACTTGCGTTATGCCACGTACACACGATCAGATTTTCCGGCGGACTTAGTCTGGCGGATGACCCGCCGGACTTTGCAGCTGAGGTCCACCAGACTTTCCGATTGAGCGGAATAGCCCACACATGACCGGACTTTAGAGGGCAAACTAGGTCTGCCGGACCAAAGCACCTTGTCCTGATGTTGATGAGGACAAGGGCCTCTTCCCAACAACCCTGGCCGTTGGTTGTCGGGGGGCAACAGGCGGGGGGCTTATCGGAATCCAGGAGCCCACTTTAATAAGGGGTCCCCCAGATACCGGCCCCCCACCCTATGCGAATGAGTATGGGGTACGATCTACCCCTACCCATTCACCTGGTGAAAAAATTGTAAAGAAAAAAACACAAGTTTTTAAAATAATTTATTAGACAGCTCAGGGGGTCTCCTACCTTCTACTCTTTTGCTAGCTCTTTGACTAGCGGAGGAGCCCGGCTTTCTTCTTTGTCGTTGCCGCGGTCTGGGGGTCTTCTTCCGACCTTGTCCCACTCTTCGGTTCTTCTTGCCGGGCCTCCGCTATCTTCTTATAGCTCTTTTACTAGCGTTGGCCTGGTCTTCTGCCGCCGCTGCTGCTGCCTTCTTCTCTTCTTCTTCTTCCTTCTGATGTTGACACAACGCTCTCTCTGGCCGCTATGGCAGGGACACGTTGTGCAGCGACTTATATAGGGACAAGGGGCGGGGTCACCATGTGATGTTACATGGTAACCCCGCCCCTTATGATGTCTCTCTCTCTCTCTCTCTATATATATATATATATATATATATATATATATATATATATCATATATATAATAGTTTTTAGGGCCTATAACGTTCACGCAAAGCAATCAATATACACTTATTGGATTTCTTTTTTTTTATCAAAGACATGTCACAGAAAATATATTGGCCAAAATTTGTGAAGAAATACATTTTTTTTTTTGGGAAATGTGTTATAGCAGAAACTCAAAATATTTTTTTGTTTCAAAATTTTCTGTCTTTTTTCATTTATATTGCAAAAAAAGTAAAAAACCCAGTGATGACCAACTACCACCAAAAGAAAGCTACATTTGTGCCAAAAAAAAATCATATAAATTTTGCTTAGGTACAGCGTTGCATGACCATGCAATTACCAGGTAAAGTACTGCAGTGCTAAATAGAAAAAATGGCCTGGTTATGAATTTGGTAAAATCTTCTGGTTAAATATATGGTTAAATCTATTGCCAAGCAGATGTAAACAAACATGCATTGTTTACATCCTTTTACCTTCGATCATTTTCAGTTTTTTCCTGACCTAAATACACATCCGTTTATACACATCCATTTATAACCCACCTGCCCATAGGGTAGCAATAAGTGTTGATTCAGATCTGCCTGAAAAACAGGTGGATATGATCATCAAAGGTATTATTATTTAGTTACTGTTAATGTGTGGATAAAAGGGAAGTATTAAAATAAATGTGAAGTATGGTATATGCAAATGCACCTAAAAAATTGTTAATAAATAAATAAAAAATAAAAACATTAACATAAAATGTACATGAATGGCATACAGTACAGTCTTCCTAAAATCTAATTTTAGGTAATAATATGATAGTGGAAGTAGTAATCCTACCTCCAATAAGCTTAAAGGAACAAAAATAGTTGATCCAAGCTTTAAACTGTATTTGTTAATGAGTTCAAATAAGCTCCAGTTGTGATTATATTAATACCATCTCACATGGTGACAATGTTTTATTATCCAGGTTCAGACAGACCTTTTGTTTAGATTTAGGAAATGTTTTTCTCACGTCCTGTCTTTCCAGTTAGCTAAATGCATTACAGGTGAATCAAAACCAAAGGTATACAATGTCCTACAGTTTACTTTCTTTAACCACATCAGCTTTGTAAGGTTTTACCCCCTTCATAACCAAGCCATTTTTTCTGCTGTTCAGCAATGAGCTATTTGAACTGATAATTGCGTGGCCATGCAATGCTGTACTCAAACTAAACTTATATCATTTTTTTTCACACAAATACAGCTTTCTTTTTGTGGTATTTGATCACCACTGTGTTTTTTTTTTTTGTTTGTTTGTTTTTTGCGATATACAGTATCTCACAAAAGTGAGTACATCCTTTACATTTTTGTAAATATTTTATTATATCCTTTCATGTGACAACACTGAAGAAATTACACTTTGCTATAATGAAAAGTAGTGAGTGTACAGCTTGCATAACAGTGCAAATGTGCTGTTCCCTTAAAATAACTCAACACACAGCCATTAATGTCTAAACTGCTGGCAACAAAAGTGAGTACACCCCTAAGTGAAAATATTCAGATCGGGCCCAATTAGCCATTTTTCCTCCCCGGTGTCATGTGAATCGTTAGTGTTACAAGGTCTCAGGTGTGAATGGGGAGCAGGTGTGTTACATTTGGTGTTATCACTCTCACTCTCTCACACTGGTCACTGGAAGTTCAACATGGCACCTCATGGCAAAGAACTCTCTGAGGATCTGAAAAAAAGAATTGTTTCTCTACATAAAGATGGCCTAGGCTATAAGAAGATTGCTAAGACCCTGAAATCAAGCTGCAGCATGGTGGCCAAGACCATACAGCGGTTTAACAGGACAGGTTGCACTCAGAACAGGCTTTGCCATGGTTGACCAAAGAAGTTGAGTGCATTTGCTCAGCATCATATCCAGAGGTTGTCTTTGGAAAATAGACGTATGAGTGCTGCCAGCATTGCTGCAGAGGGTGAAGGGGTGGGGGGTCAGCCTGCTAGTACTCAGACCATACACCGCACAGTGCATCAAATTGGTCTGCATGGCTGTCATCCCAGAAGGAAGACTCTTCTAAAGATGATGCACAAGAAAGCCCGCAAACAGTTTGCTGAAGACAAGCAGACTAAGGACACTAGACATGTGCATTTGTTTTCGTCCGAATGCATTTTCGCCCGAATTTCAGGTATGTTCGTTTTCGTTTTTGACAAAGGATAACAAAAGCGCAGAATCCAAAAAACGAAAGATCCGACATAAATAAATGCTTTATTTACATTTTTGTTGTTACAACAGTTCGATATAGAATAGGAGATTCGACGTGACTCTGACAATAACAATCTGTGTCTATTGAACCTGTGGTCGAATGGGCCTAACCTTACCTCTATTAGTCCAAGATTATATAGAGAACAGATTTGACAGAGAGAAAAGATTCGACAGAGAGAAAAGATTCGACAGAGAGAAAAGATTCGACAGAGAGAAAAGATTCTGTAATTGGGTGGGGGAAGTAAAATAAAAATAATGATGATGATGAATGTTATGGGCTGATTGTAACCAAAGAGGAGGAGCAGTAAAATAGCTAGAACTAAGTACACCCGTACAGCCAACTTACTTTCACTTACGATTGCTAGCAGAGAGAGACACAGACACTGAATAATTTCAGAAGACAGTCAATCTTAGCTGGTCCCGTTGAATTGTCACTTGTCAGAGAACCCAAATTATTATTAAGCATAAGCACAGCAGCAGAACAATAGTGAAGCAAGCTACAGTTCAACTTAGCTTTTTCATAATAATCTGCTGCTATTGTGTTAGTGTGAGAACCTTATAGTGTTGCTGCTAGTGTTGTTGTGATAGCCTCAGAGGCTGCCTGTGTTGTGGGGGGGATTTATTATTATAGAATCTTGTTACCTGTCTGATCAGTTATCACTATCACCAGTCCACCAGTTTCTGTTTGAACGAGTATATAATATATATACAGAAACACTTGTAGATGGCCCAGGAACGTCCTCCAATGCCTCCATGTCGCTCTCACAATGGGTTGCTGCCATATTAGTTATTATCAGTCACGCACTCACCTGACACTGTGAGACTTAGATTATCCATTCAACATGAACGACGGAGATTCAACAAAGCAACGAAAAATACACACGTTTATAATAATATTTGACGGAGCATCGAAACTGTACGACGCTGCAATCGTACATTTCTGGAGTCAAATGCTCCGCCTATAGGCTATATAGAGTTTAACAGCTCCATCAAATCTTCTTTATGCATTCGACAGACACCATAAGCCTTCAAAGACAGATTTGACCTTAATTCATGTGGATTTTCAGACGAATGCAATTTTTGAATGAAAAACGAAATAAATAAAAACGAATTTCGGGAGTAACTAAATACATTAATTTTTTGAACGAAAACTAAATTTCGAAACAAAATATTTCACTCTGCACATGTCTAATGACCACTGCCTTGCCATAGAAGCTGAGTGTAAAGATGATGGACTGGCCAAGCATATCTCCAGACCTAAACCCTATTGAGCATCTGTGGGGCATCCTCAAATGGAAGGTGGAGGAGTGCAAGGTATCTAACATCCACTAGCTCCATGATGTCGTTATGGAGGAGTGGAAGAGGACTCCAGTGGCAACATGTGAAGCTCTGGTGAACTCCATGCCCAAGAGTGTTAAGGCAGTGCTGGAAAATAATGCTGGCCACACAAAATATTGACACATTTTCACTTAGGGGTTGCCAGCGGTTTAGACATTAATGGCTGTGAGTTTAGTTATTTTGAGGGAACAGCAAATTTACACTGTTATACAAGCTGTACACTCACTACTTTACATTGTAGCGAAGTGTAATTTCTTCAGTGTTGTCACATGAAAAGATATAATAAAATATTTACAAAAATGTGAGGGGTTTACTCACTTTTGTGAGATACTGTATACGAAAAAAGACCAAACAGTTTGAAAAACAAACAAAAAAAAATTTTTTTTATTTTCTGCTATAAAACATATCCAATAATAATAATAATAATAATAATAATAATAAAAAAAATCTTCATAAATGTTACCTAAATTGTATTCAATATTAGAATTTTTATTTTTTAATTTTTTTATACTACTGGTGGCGGTGATCGGCGATTAATAATGGGACTGCGATAGGTGGGAAATCTGACACTAACTGACACTGGAAGGGAACTAACTGACACTGACATCACCAGTGACACTAATACAGTGATTAATGTTAATACTATACACTGTCATGTACTAATGACAATGGCTGGGAAGGGGTTAACATCTAGAGCAATCAATGGGTTAAACTTGTGTCTAACAAGGTGTAATGTGTGCTGCTTTTTACTAAATATAGTTTTTCTTATTATCCTTACTTTGCAGGGATCAGAAACAGAGAGATAGTTTACACTGTACAGAGCCTTGTGTTGATTGTCAACACAGGGCTCTAGGCTGTGATTGGACACAGCCAATCAGCAGGTCCTGGCCATGAATCATTGGTAGGGATCTGCTGACAGACTGGTGTTGTATACAATAACAGCGGGTGTCAGCGGGCGGATTTAACCACTTTTCGGCCGCTAGTGGGGGTTAAAACCGCCCAGCTAGTGGCCGAATAGCGCCTCTAAAATGATGGTAAAGCGATAAAAATAGTGCCGCTTTACTGCTGGTGCTGTTGGCGGCTCAGTGTGAAAGGGGTCTTACAGCATGCTGTAGAGAATGAGCCTAGGGCTCTCGAATTAGCAGGAAGGTGATTGAAAAGTCTGAATCATAGAGCGAGAATCAGACCTCTAAGGGGACAACTGCTCCCAGAAAACATGCTGGCAAGGAACAGGCATTTCTTCTCAAGCTGTGGCTGCTTTCTACAGAAAACACATTTTAAGACTTTGCACATGTTTTGACATACCAGGAATGTATTTTTATCATTCAGAAGCAGACATCTCTGCAGAGGTCTGATTCACCCTACTGAGTCAGACTTATACAATATATTTGCAATCAGCAAAGCTTATGCTCACAGCTCTAACAGTGAATCATCAGGGGGTAAAAATGGGTTATAACAGTTTTATTTGTCAGGATTCCCTAAAATCAATTGTCGTGATATCTTAGGACTGGCTGTTTGTCAGCAGATTCCTTGATGAATGGATTAACAATACTGCACAGGAGAACAGAAGGATGTCTGCACATAAGTTAAATATGAGGTTGTAGGTTGGGTGACTCTATTTAAAGTGTTTGTTAATACAAAAAAAATGGGTCCTGTTCCCTTAAAGCGTGTTATACAGCACAGTGCTTGTGCTGTGTATTTTGGCCCTCTGTAACACCTGAAATACCTGGCTGATCCTGCCAGTTTCTACCCTCCCCTCTGTACACTGACCACGATATATCAGGGCTGCTGAGCCCTGACACTGTGGTCAGCATATGTGCCTCCATCATCTGCTGCTATCTGCAGCTCATCTTTGTCTCCCCCTGTCCTCCTACCTCTACCCTCTCTGCCCGTACGCTCTCACTAGTGCTGCTCTGTTCCTCTCCCCACTGCTTCAAGACTAGCTGATCATTACATCATCCTCTCTGTCACATAAAAAGCTGTGTCTTAGTGCCTGTGTTTTATAGAAAAAAAAATGATTTCTACATGTTTTAACAGTCTCTTCCAGTGATCACATGACTCCAGACTCTCTGCTCCTCCTCTCCCTGGCTGACATCAGCATGGGAATCTCGGCCCCCGCCCACTGGAGCTATCACACAAGGGAGCTGAGAGCCTGGAATCATGTGATCGCTGGAAGACACTGTTAAACCGGGTAGAAATCAGCTTTTTTTTTTTTTTTAAATAAAGCAGAGGCACTAGAACACAGCTTTTTATGAGGGAATGATATAATGATCAGTTTAGTGGCTTAACAAACACTTTTAATAAACATAGTGAGGGAGATTTACTAAAACTGGAATACTCATAATTTGGTGCAGCTGTGGATGGCAGCCAATCCAGCTTCAAACTTCACTTTGTTCAATTAAACTTTGAGCCTGGGTTCACACTTGTGCAAACACAGACATCGCATGTTATTCACACCCGCACTGTGTGAGAGCAGGATTCCGGGCGTCCATGGACATCCTCCCGGAATCTTGCTCTCGCGCGCCCCCTGGGGTACACTCCCGGAAATATCCATAGCCGTCAGGTCCAGAAGACCCGGCACATCACGGATCAGTGTAAATGGCTGCTGGTAGTGGCCGTTTACCAGGTGATCGCTCCGTCAATTGACAGAGCAATCACTTGTAAACAAACCGGCGTCATGTCATGACGCAGGTTCCTCCCTCCCCTCTCTGTACCGATTTGTACAGTGCAAGGGGAGAGGGGGAGACAATGCTTGCAGCAGCATCTGTATCTGTATCTCTAGTACCCACAGCGCTGCTCAGTGCCCATACTCTGCAGTACTCTGCCCATACTCTGAAATAATCTGCAATACTCTGTCAATACTCTGCCATACTCTGCCAATACTCTGCAATTCTCGCCAATACTTGCCAATACTCGCCAATACTCTGCAATAAATTTTAACAAAAACAAAGATTTTTTTTTTTACAGAATTTTCAGTCTTTTGATTTATAGCGCAAAAAATAAAAAAACCCAGCAGTGATTAAATACCACCAAAAGAAATCTCTATTTGTGTGAAAAAAAGGACATATATGTAATTTGGGTACAGTGTTGCATGACAGAGTAATTGTCATTCAAAGTGTGAGAGCACCGAAAGCTGAAAATTGATCTGGTTAGGAAGGGGGTTTAAATGCCCGGTGGTCAAGTGGTTAAAGAGGTATTATACCCAAAAGCAAACATGTTTTATATGGCAGCTTACCAATTGTTAGATGTGTTGACTGCATTCATTTTATTTTTTAGGCTTCCTTTTTTTTATTTTCACCTGGTGATCTGGCCAATAAGTCTTCTGTTTTTTTTTAACAGAACAAGATCTCCTGTAGATGTAGAGTGTGGATACAAAGCAAGTATTACTGAAAGGGGTGCTTATAATGATTAGCTTTTATTTATGTATGTAAAACCTTTATCCCAAAAGAAAAAAAAAATGTTCCTGTACCTGGTTGTGGGGTTGTTACTGTATCTAAATCTGATAGTACATGTAACACTCCCTTGGCTCCAAATTAACAATGCTGCTGTCTGCTATGTCCCTGTGCTCCTTCATCCAAAGTGGAAACACTCTAATACAGGAGGTGTGTTGCTGGCCAGATAACCATGTAAAACATATTGCGAATAAGCCAAAAAAAGAAAACTAATGCAGCCATCACATCTATGAACTGGTAAGCTGCAAAATATTACATTTTTGGTTTTGGGTTTAATACAGCTTTAATTAGCATTAAGCAACCACAGCTAGGTATAAAAAAATAGCAAGACTCTACAAGCAGCATAAACATTGGAAGATTTTATTTTCCTGTTTCAATTGTAGCATACTATATCCCAATTATTACAGGTGATTTTTTTTAACAATCCTTATTTTTTATTTTTTTGTCTACAAAGTCATATTATTCACATATATGCACAGCGTTGATGTTTCTTTTTCTAAAGTTCCAATCATAAACATTTTTACACATAATTTCAATTGATTACTAATTATAATCAACAAACCAAAAAGCTAAATAGGCAGCATTCACGAAAAAAAATAAAGCTTCTGGTCCTACTTGCTCTGAGAAAAAGTGTCAACATGATAGTTTGTCATTACTCAACTGAGTGGAATCAGCTAGAGCTAGCTGTGCATTGTGCAGCGAAGCGCAATCATTCCTGTGATGTGCTGTAACATTCTCTTCTATAAAAGCAACAGAATATATGAAGAATTTACCCATTACATAAATCAGCAGCATAAATTTGTGCAAGGAACCTCCGAAAACATACCATATGAAATAGCAAAAGCCTTTACATTCCATTCAATAATTTTAATAATGGTCATTAGTTATGTGCTTATTATGTGTTGTAAGTATCCTTCACATCTCATAAATTGACAAACATCTATAATATTTAATGAAATAAAAAAGAGCATGTTGCAGTGGGTGCTCATAGTTCATTAGTTATTGGCACAGGTTTGATATTGTCAGTGGTAAGCTACAAGTATGCCATAACTGTTATAACAAGTTAAAGTGATACCAAACTCTGGTTCAAAGGAGCTCTATTCAAGTATTCATTTTTAACTCAAAAAGTAGCTTTTATGCTGTGATTGGACTTCTTAGAAGGGGGTTATGTTTGTTCTTCATGGTTCCACTGTATGTAGGAATATAGCCACCCTCTCGTGCTCACTCCCAAGATGGACTATGGACTAGTCACTAGGTGATCTGTATTGGGAATAGAGCAATACATATGACAGCAACTAGCATGCACTGCTTATTCCAAAGGAAGAGGAAGAAAGGAGGAAGAAGGGAGGAAGAAAAAACAGTAAATAAAAATGAAAAATCTTTTAATGTCTTTCCTTCTTCCTCCTTTCCAGTTTTCCTTCTTGAAATTGGGCTCCTGAGAACCTCAATGTACCAGACACAGCAGGGTTGTTGTGCAAATGCATACAGAAATGATTAGGTTTATAACCAATGTGCTAAATGGAGAACATGCTTATATGATTCCCTGATTGTTTTGTATTCTGTTTCTCCCTTTGGTACATAATACGACCTGAAGAATATTTGTAGTTCATAAAACGTTTGTATGATGTCCACGATGTTCTAATTGTAATGTCACGTACACATGACCGGAATTTCCGGCAGACTAGGTCCAACGGAATCAGTCCGTCGGACAATCCGATTGTGTGTGGGCTAATCCAATCATTTTTCATAAAAAATAATCCAACGGACCTAGAAATAGAAAAATCTGTCCGACGGATTCAATTCCTATCGGGAAACCCGTTCATCTGTATGCTGGTCGACAGACAAAATACGATGCGAGGGAAGCTATTGGCTACTGGCTATTGAACTTCCTTTTTTAGTCCCGTCTTGCGTCATCACGCTCAAAACTAATGGACTTAGTCCGTTCATGTGTGGCCAAGTCCGTTCGTTTGGAAAGTCCATCGGAACTCCGTCGAAAGTCTGTCGGGAAGACCATCGGACCTAGTCTGCCAGAAAGTCCGGTCGTGTGTACGCAGCATTACATTTATCTGTTTTTGACTTCAATAAAAAAATGTATGGCAAAAAAAGGAAAAATCAAATACAGGAAAAGGAAGCACTGGATGTGCATGGATTTTTTGGGAGAATAGAGATATTGTTTAGTGTCACTTTTAATGTATACTCTAGTCAAAATAGAACATTAACAATGAAATCAGGGCCTGCTTTCTGGAGACATGACTCTTAGGAAGGCTGCTTTCACACTGGAGTGGGCAGGTATTGACAGTAAAACGTTGCTAATTCTAGCAGTGCTTTACCGTAATTTTAGCGGCCAGATTCAGCTGATAGTAGGGTGCTTTTAACCCCCCGCTAGCGGCTTCTGAAGGGGTTAAATGCCTGTGTAGCGCCAATGCTGAAGCGATTTGCAGGCACTTCAGCGCGGTGCCCATTCATTTCAATGGGCAGAAGCGGTGGAGGAGTGGTGTATACACTGCCCAATCTATTTGTACCTACAGTTTTTAGCTATAGGGCATACTGAGCCATATACCCTTCATTTTCACTGTGCAACACTTAAATGCAATATACCTTTACAGACAGACAACCCTTATTGTCTCCTAGAAAATAATAGACTATTTAAAGCAGTTGATACAGTTTCACTATTAGTCCCTCTGAATTGCTGTCTAATGCCCCGTACACACGAGAGGGATTAAGTCTGACAGACCTCCAAAGGAGTTCCGCCGGAGTTCTGGCGGACTTTTCGACCGAACGGACTTGACCACACACCATCACACCAAACTCCGACGGAGTCGAACGTGATGACGTACGACTGGATTCGACGTAGGAAGTTCCTAGACAGTAGCCAATAGCTGCCCTAGCGTCGGTTTTAGTCCGTCGGAGTAGCACACACACGAGCGGATTTTTCGAAGGGGACCGGGTCCGGCGGAGTTCCGTCGGGAAAATTTAAAGCATGCTTCATTTCTAAAGTCCGTCAGACTTCGCTAAAGTCCGTTGCAGCCCACACACGATCGGATAGTCCGCCGGACTCAGTCCGTCGGAGTTTGGATGTCGAAAAGTCCGCTCGTGTGTACGGGGCATAAGAAGACTGGTAAAGCTCTATGTAAAAAGTATATTTGGGCTTTTTATCATGCCTCTTTACAAAAATGTAACATAACAAATTCATAAAACAGAACATTAAACCTAGAGATACATATAGGAAACATAGCCTACCAGCTTAGTACCCTTTCTTCCAAGGGTTTCTACACTGCAAAAGTCCCCTGTACTTCACTGACCCAGAAACCTGTCTGCTCTAAAATGGTCCACACTATCACAAACAGATCGCCTGTAAGCGAAATGTCAGTACTAAGAACCTTTTTTTATAGGAATCAGATTCATCCCTGACTTGGAAGTCTGAATGTGATACAGAAAGCAGGAAGAGAGGTGGTTACACAAAGCAAGCTTCAGGAAGCACATTTCCACGACAGAGTTTGACTTATTCAGTTTTATCACAGGCCACATCAGCATTATGTCTGCCCTCCAAGGGCCAGTTACATCTGTAAGACAATATAAATTTGTCCAGGACTTTTCTTCTTAGAGAATAGGTGCAGGAACTCAACCATGCTCCCCTGCCAGACTGCCAGAATGGTGGGTGTGGGAAAAATGCGCAGTGGGGCAATAAATGGCAGGAGTACGCTATGTATGGAGTTCAGGGAGGCATGTACAGAGTATAGAATTCAGGAGTGAGCTATATACATAATGCAGAGTTCAGGGGTGCGCTTCGCACAAAGTGCAGGGTTCAGGGGTGCTCTATGTCCAAAGTTCAGGGGACATTCTGCCATACACATGGGCCAAATGTTGGCCGTTTTTTATTGAACCAGCCAATGTCTCATTCGACCTATGTGTACTATGCTTAAGGATTAAATTTCATTGTCATTGGCATCATGGTGTCACAAGTAGCTGGTCTAGTTGTTTTAGAAATCCCAGATAACTTTGATAACAGAAGCACAGTGGAAATCCATGGCAGCACAAGAACAGAAATCTGAGCCCCATGCAGATACAGGGTCATTGGGAGCCATTCCAGACTAACTCGGATAGATGCATTAGCACTGGCTGGTGAAAAAAAAACCTAAACAGCCACAAAACCAGAACCAACTAGACACAGGTATCAGATGGCAGAAGCACAGGGAAATTCATCATATAAGTAGAATATGTAAAGCTAAATCTTTCTTTACACATGTTTTAAGTTGCCGAAAGCCTTGCACTGAACACTACCAGGGTCAGATTTTTGGTTCTGATAATGACAACCAATATTCCATTAGCATATTCCTTTATCTTTACTATTTAAAGCACTATAAAAATATCAATCTATAAATCCATTGGTGTTGTTAGTCAAAATATTGACATTTTGGGCCCAATTTGGACATTTTTATTTATGCCGTGTACACAAGACCGGACTTTCTGGCAGAATAGGTACGATGGTGTTCCCGACGGACTTTCAGCGGAGTTCCGATGGACCTTCCGAACGAACGGACTTACCCAAATACGATCGGACTAAGTCCGTTCAAAAGTCCGTTCAAAAGTCCGTTCGTTTAGAATGTGATGATGTAAGACAGGACTAAAAAAGGAAATTTAATAGCCAGTAGCCAATAGCTTCCCTTATGTTGTATTTGGTCCATCGGACCAGCATACAGACAGATTTGAAACTTGTTCTGTTACTAGGTCCATCTGATTTTTTATGTGGAAAGCGATCAGATTAGACCACATGCGATCGGATTGTCAGACGGACTGATTCCATCAGACCTAGTCTGCCGGAAAGTCCGATCGTGTGTACGTGATATTAGAGGTGTACTCACTTTTTTTGCCAGAGGTTTAGACATTAATGGCTGCGTGTTGAAATATTTTGAAGGGACAGCAAATTTACACTGTTATACAAGCTGTACACTCACTAATCTATATTGTAGCAAAGTGTAATTTCTTCAGTGTTGTTGTCACATGAGAAGATATAATAAAATATTTACTCAAATGTGAAGGGTATAATCACTTTTGTGAGATACTGTATATATATATATATATATATATATATATATATATATATATATATATATATATATGTGTATATATATATATATATATATATATATATATATATATATATATATAGCTATATATTTCAGCAGTCTACAGAATAATTCTGATGTTATATGTCACCATTACTGACGAAGTCCTATACTTAATAATACTACCCGCAGCCTCCTGGCTCTATGTACATCCAGCTAAGCTCGGAAAGATCTGCTGCTGAGAAGAGATCAGCCGCTAGTGGTGGTCAGGTACAGCTTGTTTATGGCAAAAATACAAAATACAGTTATACTTTAAAATAATGAACTGAAATAATCAAAGCAAAATCATTATGGTTCCTAGTTTACATCAAAACAAAATAACGTATATGTTCCTGTTTAACTGTATACCAAAAAATCAGCTTACTGTATGAAATATTAATTAAATTAAATAGTAAGATTTTTGAAGATAGAAGTCATATAAATGCAAAGCTATCAGGTAAGTATAATATCCTAAAACAAATGTTAGTTTTACATATTAAATAATATAGTACATAAATCGGTACTATTTAAATGTAAATCAGGTCACTACATACTATCTTGTTTCCATATATATATCCCTTAGGTTCTGTAATATATGTGTTTTACTGTAAGCCATAATTTTTTTCTTCTTCTTCTTCGTTCATTGCTTCAATTGACTTGGTTACCAAAGCAACCTGGCTTTGTTTATGGTATAGCAGTATGAGTGAGATAACATGTTTCTTAGCAACTAGGCAAAAACGGGGATTGCTGAAATATTCCAGTGTATTTCTAATTGTACCACAGCAAGAAGGATTCTGACGTGCATGAAGGATTTCACAAAATTCTGAAACATGCAAATGAAAATTAAAATAAACACATTAACAGGAAATGTAAGGAATTTCTATATAATAAAGCATGGGATATTCACCGAAGATGAAGACAGCTGTACTGCCTGAGAATTGCTTTCAGCCATTTTAAGCACATATGGCTGTGCAATATAAATAGCAGAACTAAAAATTGTTGGATGGCATGGAATACCAAATCTACAAGTTGCTACTCTCAGCTGTGTTGAACTTAAGCAAATCAAATTGAAAACAAGGTGATTCAGTAAATTAAGGAATTTCACATTAAATATAAGTAGGAAGGTTTGTCCAGACTCCAAAGAATCAGAATTCACGACTGACGATTTCCTGAATTCCTGGATAGTGTAATTGTTTTCACATTAGACAAGTCTAAATTATTCAGGAGACTCAAAATGTAATCGGTAGTCCTGATTCTATCATTCTCAGTTAAAATGTCACATACAATGTGTATAAAGAGAGCATCGGTAGTTATACTTGTGTTTATCCAGGTAGTGCTTTTAACATTTGGCAAGGACTCTCACAAGAAAATCCAATAGTGCTGTGTTCCAGAAAGTTTTCCCATTTTATATGCACTGGGCTATATTAGGCTGCCCAATCTCTCTTGCTATTTGAACCAATTGATGAGCTAATGCTTGCTTTAGCCTATATAGAAGATTCCAAGATGGGGAAGCTGGAGAAGAGGATAGTCCTTCTAACTAATGCCTTGGTGGATTCCCGGAGGTCCTTCTATATTACTAATACTGAAGATGTTAATTCTGATTCAGGATTCCAAGTGAATTGGTCTATGTCTAGCATTTTCCCAACTAAAACTTTAAACGTGATACAGTTTCATATATTTGAGGACTGTTGTGTATGGGTCATCCATAAAAACATGTACAAGTTACATAGCAATGGATATTTTAGATCCCTCCCACAACTTCAACAGGACTTGGAACTGCACATTGTATTTTTAGGCCAAAATTTTAGCACCTCTGTCAGGTTTTATTATTTGGGAATTGTGCCCTTTATATTTGTGCTAGTGGCTATTGTAGTGTGTACTGCAAGCAGTGGGAAAATCCAATATTTTAAGTTTTCACTAGAACAGGAATAACAAAAGGAACCAGTGAGAGCTTCAGAAACACCAGGGAATTGTCAGTTTCCTAATGGACTTTTGATGAGCACTAGGAGAGGTGAGTATTCACTTTTTATAGGGATGAGTTGAAAGTTTATCCCAACACAATATAGGATGGAACTTTGGCTGTTTCGTCATGTGTCTGAATGGCAGACTTTTTACATGTTCTACAGGAGCTGAGTTTCCTCTAGTTGCAGTATTTCTACTGCTGCTATGACAACTTCCTGTCAACGGTTGCTAAGAAAACAACAGGTGTCTGAACCTAGGCATCCTTAGCAACTAGTTATGTCACCTGACCCGATGCATATGGTTACCAGGATTCCCTGACCATGAAAACAAAGGGGCAAGGAAAACTATTTGAGCAATGACAGTGACCAAATATGGCCACATATTGATCAATGATATTACCTCGTAGACCCATAATTTCTGTGTACTTTAAACAACAGGACGCAGGGTATGTCATTATTCATGAGCAGTCACCAGGATGTGCTGTGTCCATTGGTTCTTTATTAGTTAGTCAAACATTTTTTTGTGCATAAGTACCCCTGACTCATTCTTATAGGGGGACGGTATCTGGGGGTCCCCTGCCTGCAGACCCCCACAACCATTGGGTCACGGTTGTGGGGAATAACACCTTGTATACATCAATATGGTAACAAGGTGCTTTGCCAGAGGGCCCCCCCCCGACAAGGTAACCTACATGCTGGGGGCATCTGGCTTGGTATGGTTCAAAAGGGAGGCCACACACTCATCCCCTCCTTTCCTGGCCTGCCAGGCTGCATGCTTGGATAAGGGCCTGGTATGGATTTTTAAGGGGGACCCCACATCTTTTTTTGTATGGGGTTCTTCATGACATCTATACCAGAGAGGGTCTAGCAATCATTTTTTAGTGGAAACCCTACATCTTTTTTTTTGCGGAATCTTCTATTAACATGTACAATTCTTAAAAACAGTGCGGGATATGTTTGGGCTTGGGGGGCACCCTTGGCGCATTCAGCGATCACTATGATCGCTCCTATATGCCCACTAAAATCTGCTAATAGTAACATGAGTATTACTATGTATAAAACTGTCAGTTAATGTATGAATGGAATCTCTATAAAGTTTCCATATTCATTCAAGTAAATTGATACAGAGAAAATGACAATCTTCAGTTCCTTTCTCTGTCTCAAAAAAAAAAAAGAGATATGGGGGTCTGTTTAGAGCTCTGTTATCTTATCAAAGACCCCCAAAAACAAAAAAATGCAATAAAATGAATGTAAAAATATAACCGTCAAAAAATTTAAAAAGCAAAAAAAAAAAACAACCTTAGTAAGACCCAGTGAGTTTTTTGGGGGACGACAAGCCCCCCCCAGGTCTGCCTGCACCCAGCCTCTCCACGGTGACGGCCCTCCCTTCCACACTCACGCCTCTACAGTGACGGTCTCCCCCCCCCCGCATTCACCCCTCTATGGCGACGGTCTCCCCATGCACTCAAACTCGCTATTGTCACAAGTGGGTGGGTTCTGGGTGCAATTTCTACACCCCAAGCCCTACCTTTTTCAAGCCAATTAGAGCCTCAGGCTCTAAAAAAACTCATACAAATGAGTCCGGCACCCTACAGGGACAACCCCTGTGCCCCTAAAGGACCGGCCGCACCTGGTAAGACCCCTTTCACATGGAGCGGACTGCTAATCCCCGCTGAGCAGCAGGATGACAAGTCTGTGTCCGCTCCGCTGATGCAGAGTGGACACAGAAACAGCCTGCTGTTCTCTATGGGGCGGTCGGATGGAAACGGACCGCCTGTCCATTTCTATTGGATACCATCCGATCTGCTAGATGGATGGGGAGTGGAATCCCCATCGGTCTGCTTTTAGCTGACTGGACTGGATTGCATGAAGGCGGGTGTAAATTGACACATGTCCATTTACATCAGTCTCTTCATAGAGAACAATGGGTGGACTGATTTGGCCCGCCTGCAAAAAGAAAAGGCAGACCCGATCGGGTGCTTGTGTGAAAGGGCCCTAAGGCCTTGTTCACATAGGTCATACACAGAACTTTACAGGGATGCATAGGTGTTCCATGCATCTCTGTGCAGGCAGTCCCATTGATGTGATTTGGGAAGTAGCACCTGCACGATCAGGGCCGTTGCTCCCAATTTTACATCTACATAGGTCTGCACGCATGTCCCTGAGCTCACACTGTCTGTGTTCGGGGGCATGTACCCACACCCACATAGATGTCAGATTAGGAACAGCAGCTATGCCTGTACAGCTGTAGCATTCCAATTGACATAAATGGGACTGCCTGTACGGGGATGCATGAAACACCTGTGCATCCCTGTGCGGGTAAACATGGCCCTCCATGGGCATGCACTTTAGTATGATACATGTGAACGATGCTTTAGTACTAATTTAGCAGGAATTTTGTAAATTACATTGTGTTTTTGTGCAATATTAATGATTTTAGTGTATTTTTTGTGAAAATAATTATATGATGAACATTTGCGCAATTATTGCGGGGCCCAAAAAATCAGTAGCACTTTTTTTTATTCTACAGGTCATTTTTTTGAAAATGTCTAATTTTAAGGGTCTTTTCAAATTCTGAAAGATGTAAGTGAAACAAACCTCTGGATTTTTAGAGTAAATTGTTATTATTTACAGTTTTGTATACCTTTAGTTCACCATTTCAAAAAAAGGTACAATTTAAAATGTACAAATATTTGTCATTTATTAACTCAATACAGTTTTAACTTTCATATTTACTAGAAATTTAGCAGGAATTTTGTACATTTTTCCATGAATCCACTATTAATTATTTTAGTGTATTTTTTGCAAAAATATTGTTTTGCAAAAATATCGTGGGGTCTTAAATATACAATAGCACCTTATTTTTATTCTACTGGTCCTATGCTGTAAGTGAAAAATTAAAACCTCCAGATTTTTAGAGACATTCTTGGGTACGTTCGATTTTCACCATTTTGCAAAAAAAATCACAATTTAAGATTTACAAATATTTATTTATTAATTCCATACAGGTTAAGCTTTTATATTTAGTAGGGATTTAGCTTGAATTTTGTAAAATTAGCTGTGTTTTTATCTGCTAATAATGGTTTTAGTGTATTTTTTGCGAATATATTGGTTATAAGGTATAAGCAGCACTAGTTCTCTTTATTACACCTATGCTATTCTACGGTATGCACTTCTAGAGGTACATAACTAATGTAATGCACAGTCAATGTACAGCCCAAGTTCTACCAAAGTATCTGTAAATCTGTGTTATCATGTGAGTGAAGAGAAATGTGAATTGTATGTGAAGAACCTGACCCTTGCAGTAAAGTGGAACTTTACCCAAAGAAAAAGTTGTTAGTGTCTTTTACTAGCATAAGTGTGACCTTGGTGTATTGAAGAACCTTACTTTAGTCAAAACATGCAACCCTTTGGGTTGAGTGGCCTTAGGCTGTGATATAACAGTTGTACTGGGTACCTTGTTGGGACCGATGGTGTTCTGAACAATGCAGGTGAATTCCTTGATGAACATCCAGTTGTAGTGAGTATAATTTATGTGTGTTTTGATCACCCAAGTGCACCTCCACCGATATTGATATAAAATGCTTCCTTACCAGAGGTTTAGACTCAAAATTATAAGAGTCTAGACAGGCGTAATATAGAAATATAGATGATCCAATTAGCTTCCACTATTATATTGCAGATAGTGGTACTGCCATGGCTGATGATAAAGTTTACTCAATAGTAGGGCCCATAAAGGACAGATAAAACAGCTACATATGATAGCTGACGTTAATTCTAATGAAACGTGTTGGGTAAAGTCCATGTCTGTGAGGTACCACGCATGCTAACCCTGTGATAATGGTTGATCCACTTCTACAATATCTTGGATCTATTAATGCTTATTTTATACTGAATTTCTTTCCTTCATGGGTCCTACTATGGAGTAAATGTTACCATCAGCAATGACAGTACCACCACCTACAATATAATAGAGGAAGCTGATTGGATCTTCTATATTTCTATATCACGCCTCTCTAGATTCTTATAATTTGGAGTATAGACCTCTGGCAAGGAGGCATTTTATATCAATATAGGTGGAGGTGCCCTTGGGTGATCAAAATGCACATCAATTATACTCACTGTAACTGGATGTTCATCAAGGAATTCACCTGCATTGTTCAGAACAGCCCCAGTTGTTCATACTTTTTGGACACTCCTTATCTTTGTTAAGCACAGCGAAATTTTTTTTGTTTCACGTTTATCACAATTGGTCCTATTGTGTTGTTGCCAGCAGCTTGCACTTTTATATTTAGTCTGTATGCCTGCGCAATAATTATTTTGTTTAAATTGCCAGAGTTTTGTGTGACAAACCTGGTGGCATTTTCATTGATATGATTTCTTGAATACCGTAACTGCTTGCCCCTAATCCCTATGTCATATGCAGGTTTGGAAAATGCATTATTTGATGCAAAATCTATGTTATTATTCCACAAAGCTTGGAACTCAGATAATTCAATACTTTTTGCAGTTTCTTGCACACTGCTAAGTGTTAGATTAAGTTTTCCAAGCTGTCATCTTAGTTCCTGGGAGATACATTTCTAAATAACCTAATCTCTATTTCCAATGATTGTTATGCCATAATCGTAAGATTGCTAGACATTTTAAATGGGCATGTAATTATCATTTTTTTTCCATCACTCCTTGTGCAATATAACTGAATATATTTCTTCAGCTCAAAGTGCCCACTTAGTCTGCTACTAGTTGTATTCCAATCTTAAACTTCTCTCTAATCGTATTCTTAATCTTCAATTCCTCTCAGGGTTTTAAAAATTTCATGAAGTTCAGTTCCCACCAGATATAAGAGAAACTGATTCTGTTTTAAAGACCTCAATATGCTCACCCCAGCTGTTGCAACACAGAAAGTAAAGTCTAGTTTCCCTATTGACCCAGCATTATGAAAGGCCAGTAGACCCTTGAAAGATTCAAGTGTAGACGTAGAGATCTTTCTAATTCTAGTTGCCTAGAGGTAGTGTATGACAAAAGTAATTAAACCATAGTCATTAAGGTATTCCTGACAGGTAAAGCCTCATACACATGATAGGACTTTGTACAAACTTTCCCTTGGATTTTTGTACAAAGGGCGTCGGCCCTGAACTTGTATTGCATACACACAGCAGGACTTTTTCAGCCAACTTTCCCCAAATCACGTGGTTTTTCTGCTTTTTACCGCCACCTTTGGTCAACTTCTGTATTGTTGTCTGATCTTTTGCATTGGTTGTGAGCATGCCTGTTTGTGCTTTGTTCAAAAGTCCTATGGTTTTCTGTACACACGATCAGACTTTGCTCCATCGGACTTTTGTTGCCAGAAAGTTTGTCCGTTCGCACAGCCAACAAAAGTCCGATGAAAACCAAAAAAGTTTGTCCGATGGAGCATACACATGGTCGGATGTTGCTCCAAAACAGCTAATTTGCATGTTTGTTGTCAAAAAGTCTGATCGTGTGTATGGGCCTTATGACTCTAAGGCTCCATTCACATGGAAACTTAGCAACTATGTTTGGGTAAACATTGATGGCTTCTACATAAGTTTTTACCTGTGCATGTGCATATGGCACTTCTTCCCAAACATGGCACTTTTCCATTTGAGAAGAAGTACCATACATGAATGCATAGGTAAACAGTGATGCAGAAAGAAGTATGGCCCCATACAGCTATTCACTGTTTTTGGCGGCCCTACATGGCACATGTGGCTCCTTTTGTAGCAGAAAGTGCTGGGGATTTTACACTTTGGCCCATCGGAGCTGCTAAGTTACCAAAAGGGCCTAAACTACATCTTGTACAAATTGCAAAGGTGACAAATTGTGCTGCATACAGTTGAACTTGCTAAAAAGAAAATATTATATTATTATTTTTGTATGTTATTGAATGAATTTCCTAATCTAAATTTTGAAACAGATATAACAAATGTTATTGCAACATATGTTATACAGATTTGGAAACTGATATACTGGAAGCAGTGAATTGTATGACTAAACAAGCAACATATGTTTACCTGCAGTGCTGCACTGAACAGATATCTGTCCAGTCACAACAAGGTCTTGTTGTTTTTTATTATCCTGCATTAAATTAAGTATATTTTGTATGTTGTAGTTTGATTTGCATAAATGAACCAATGTTATAAAAATAATACCTGTATTTATATTTTCATTTAACAAAGTGTTAGATAATTATTTTGGAGGTCATTTTAGGAAACTACTGAATGTGTTTAGAATACAGCATTTAAAGACAGTGTCATTAGCTTTTATTCTTAAAGAGGTTGTAAAGCTATTTTTTTTTAAATAACAAACATAGTGGCCTCAAACCTTCTCTTCTGGGGTCCCCTGCCAACACTCTTTCTCAGTTCCCAACCAAAGTAATCCACTTTGTTTGCATCTTTAAAGACACACACATTATGGCTCAGCCCACCCCCTGCTTTCTCTAGAGGTCCAACCAGAGAATGCTTTGTCATTGAATGGCACCTGTGCCAAGTGGGTGACCTCCTGTGTTCAAAATGAAGCAGTTCAGCCGTTTGTCATGAAACCTGTAAACTGTTGGATATCACTGGATTAGCTGTACCTACTACAGTGATTTCTAGAGGTATCCCACAGATATTAAACATGTATAGTTACATTGGTTCATTGGAGGGGTGTGTCTCTGCACTGGTGTTTAGGGTTCGGTATGTCTCTGCGCTGGTAGTGAGGGAGGGGTGTATCTGTGCTGGTACTAAAGAAATGTTGTGTCTTAATGCTGGTAATAAGGGAGGGGTGTAGCTCTGTGCTTTTAGTCAAGGAGGGGTGTTTCTTTGTGGTGGTAGTGAGGAAGGAGTGTGTTTTTGTTCTAGAAGTGAAGGTTGAGTGTGTGTCGCTGAGTTGTTAGTAAGGGAGTGATGTCTCTCATCTGGTAGTGAGGGTGTTATGTGTGTCAGTGCTAGTAGAGAGGGAGACATGTGTCTCTTTGCTGGTAGTGAGGAAAGGGTTTTTTCTCTTGTATAGAGGAAGGGTGTGTCCCTGTTCTGGAAGTGAAGGAAGGATGTGTCTCTGTGTCGTAGTAAGGGAGGGGTGTATCTGTTCTGGTAGTGAGGGATGGGTGTGCTTCTGTGCCAGTAGTAAGTGAGGGGTGTATCTCAACTGGTAGTGAGGGTGTGGTCTGTCTGTACTGCTATTAAGGGAGTGTGTGTCTCTGTTTTGGAAATTAGGAAGGGATATGTCTTCATGCTAGTAGAGAAGAAGAGATGTATCTCAATTGGTAGTGAAGAAGAAGTGCATCTTTGTGCTGGTAGTGAAGAGGTGTGCCCCTGTACTAGAAGTGAGGGTTGGGTGTGTCTGATAGTAAGGGAGGGATTTCCCTCATCTGGTAATGAGGGTGTGGTGTGTATGTGTGCTGGTAGTAAGGAAAGGGTTTGTCTCTGGTCGACAGGGAGGGGTGTGCTTTTCTCTACTGGTTGTGTTCCTCTACTGATGCTACAGCTGTGGTCTGATAAGCTGAAGACCTATTCTCAACATAGGCTTTTCACAGCATAATAGTAAAAAAAGTACTAAAAATAGGAAAGAGTCGGGGTGTGTCTTGGCAGCAGATGTAGCTGAAAGCTGCGACAGCTCTCTCCGCCAAGTATCCTGCTCATGATCCTGTCAGCACCTCTTCTGCTCTGCACTGGAAGAAACTGATTTTACTGCTTGACTGTCCATACCTTGAGCTATCACCTAGCGATATTCCCGTAGCTGGTGGCCATGTCTAGGTGCAGCTCCACTACCCGATCTGTTGCAGACCATGCGGCCCAAGATGGCAGCCTTCTTCCCAGGCCAGCAAAGGAAAAACACAGAGAAGCCTTACAGAATTGTTTTGGAAAGTCTGCTCCTAATGATCCACTCCCACACTCTTCTTACCCTGGTGGTTGCAGCAGGGAACATTCAGAAACAGATGATACAGTGCCCTTGGTCAATCAGCTATCCCCATACCAGACTGGGACACAGTGAATACACAGGCAGTCATTTTTGCCCAACTTGTTACACAAGCCCCTGGCCCTGAGGAACCAGAACTTATGCTTAGAGATATACTCTTGGTGGTCACAGCCTGTAACACTTCTACTGAGTCCCTTGCCACAGACATAAAAGGAGTTAAAACTGAGGTTAAATTTATTCGCCAGGATATGCAGAAGTGTAGAGCACGTACTGCACCTGTTAAATACTCTGGAAGACGAATGGGCCCCTCTGCAACATTATGTTGCCCCTTCGCTCATACCACAGCCACTCAGCATGCAGCAAAGCTAGAGGATCTTGAAAACAGGCTGAGGAAAAACAATATGTGGGCAATTGGGCTTCCTGAAAAAATTGATGGGATAAATTCAGTCACTTTCTCTGAACAATGGTTATTTAATACCTTGGGAGAAGATTCTTTCTCCTCAATGTTGTGTGATTGATAATTAAAAAATCTCCTTGTTCCCCGTTTTCTCGGTCGATGTCCAGAAGTGGAGGGCTCATTTATTGATATCCAGCTAGGCTGCTAGTGGTGGCAAGGAGGGGGGTTCACTTTTTTGAGAAATGATCCTTGGCTCAGCAATGGCTGGATTATGAGAATACCCTTCAGGAATATGTAGCAAATCGTTACCTACCTGAACATGGTAGTTCATTCAGTTCTACATTATCTTTTAAGCGTGTTCCCCAGGCTGCTCTGCTATGGTGGATCTAAGAGCCTGGTGATCTTCTATAGAACTATTTATCACATGTGTGAGGCTTGGAAACTGCTAGCTAAGATGTTGATCGCCAAATCTGTCCCATGTGGATGTGGCCATGTGCCTTTTTTGATGACTTGGACCTGGTTGGTCCACATAGTTTTATCGCAGGGATATGCAAATAACAGACCTCCAGCTGTTGCAAAACTACAAGCCCCATCATGCCTCTGCCTCTGGGTGTAATGCTTGTGGCTGTCAGAGTCTTGTTATGCCTCATGGGACTTGTAGTTCTGCAACAGCTGGAGGTCTGCTAATTGCATATCCCTATTCTATTGCTACTGGTCCTACTTACCTAGCAAACTACATCACCTACTTTTATTACTTTACTCACCATGGACTTGGCTTGCTTATGTACTTGCCCTGGTATACTCCATTTCAGATGTGTCTCCTCTGATACTTATGTACAGACTTATTCTGCAATGTGGGGATATTTGTTATATGGACTTGGGTGTGATGAAACACCTAGGGTTTATCCTAATATCTGATTTTACATGTAAATATAATGGCTAAATGCTATATTATTTTTTCTTTGAATGTGAGAGGTCTGGGTACTCTGGTGAAGCACCTGGCTGTTCAATGTTTTGCAAAAAATCTGGGGTCTTCAGTGATATGTCACTGAAAGACACATCTTTCTCCTGGGGGAGATTACCAGTTCTCTCAAAGGTTGTACAGCCACCAGTTTCACTCCAGTTAGTCCCCCATATGCCTGAGCAGTGAGTGTCTAGATTTATCATAGTATCCAATTTTCATGTATACAACAAACTGTGGATTCATTGGGTCGAGATATATTTTTACACTGTATGCTGAAAGGCTGTGTTTTGATCAATTTATACATCCACCGTTCTCTGCAGAGGTATTAAAACTGATAGCATAATTCCTGGCGAGTCACCCTGCTGTCCCCGTCTTGGTAGTTGGGGACTTTAACAATGTTCTAGATATTTCTATGGACACATTTTTACCCACTGTTTTGCTGGGGTCACTTCGGAGCTCATCACCCTTTTCCAGACTTCTGGCGGAGATGGGGCTGAGAGATGTACTAAGGACCCTAAACCCTATGGTTAAGAAGTTTTCCTGCTATTCTGTGACACATAGTGGTCTATCTAGGATTGATTTAGTACTGGCTAATGAAAAGATGCTTTGAGTGGTTTCATTGGCTGATTATGAGCCAAGAACCATCTCTGACCATTGTCCTCTGTGGATTAAATTAACTATGCAGGGGTCACCAAAACTAGTATATTGGAGAGTCAATCCTTTTTTGTTTGAACTATTCCCAATCCTGATCCTGTAATAGAAGCAGTGATTGATTAATTTATTTGCTGAAAATAGCAACACTGCTTCTTTAGGTGTACTTTGGGATACTCTTAAGGCCTTCTAGAGAGGGCATTTCATTCACCTTATATCTACCATTAAACTGGAACTAAGAAACGGGAATCTACCATTTCAAGAGAATTTGCTAGGGCAGAATCCACCTATGAAAACGATATCTTAGGAAAAGAGGTTAATCCTACAAACAAAACAGCGCTAGCGGAGTGCCTAATAATATAAGGGTAAATAGTGAAACGATGCTCTACAAAAAAGGAATTATCATTTAACAATCCAATCAAAATGATATATACAATGGGTGTAAGATTTATATCCAGTGAAAAAAGTCCAACAAAAGAATGATATATGTAGCAAAAAAGTGAACTGAACGCCCTTGCTCAGATATGAATGTGCTGTATATCCCACAGTGAAAGAAACAACAAAAGTTGGTACTCCCCGTCAATTCATAAACAGATGGAATTCCTATAATCCCACAGTGAAAGAAACATCAAAGGTTGGTACTCCCAGCCAATTCATAAATAGGTGAAATTCCTACTCACCAAATAGAGTTGACCCCTTACATTCTGCTGAACGTTTGAAGGTTCGCTCATTTTGTAACTTCTATTGTACGTTCCCTTTTGTATTGTTATTTTGTACAAATACATCTCTGTTGCAAGATGATATTTTCTTGTACAATTTTTTCTTTTGTTTATTGTGGCTTTTTGATAAAAAAAAATAAAAATAGGAAAGAGCTGAATGTACATGGGTTTGGCGAGCATTCTAGAGGTTTGGGTGCCATATCTAATCTACACTGAAGTATAATCAGTTCTGTACATTTTCTAGGCTGTTAGACAGGGGAATGTCAAACAAATTACATTGGGGATTGGAAACTGCCCTTGTGAACATGTATTAAAGCAAAAAAGAATAGAAAAATTTAATTTAGCGGAGTTTAGCAAGTTTAGCAATGCTTTACAGGCAAAATTAAAATGCCGAATTCCCTTAAATAACATAACTGGGGGGGGGGGGGGGGATGTTTTTAACCTTCTGCAGCAAAACGGACATCAACAACTAAACCTGCTTTACTTCTGATTGCAAATAAACTATCAGAAATGTTCTTCATTTATTCAAGACCCCTATCCAAAGATTTCAATTAGGGACCTTACACAAGAAAAAAAAAAAAAACACCAGGCTATTTAAAGTCTGGTATGAATTTTGATGGGGAATCCATACAAGAAAAAAAAAATATTTGGTCAATATCAGATGGAGACCCTGTCCATTTCTTTATACTTAGCTGTCATTTGTCTTGTAAGGTATCCCCCCAATGTTGAAGACATGGGATCAGATATGGTTCAGGAAATGGGGGAGAACACTAGTCCACTCCCTTAACCTGGCCAGCCAGGCTACATGCTCGGATAACATATATATAACATTACAGCCTTAGTGTAGCTTTAGGAATCTTTGATTTATAAACTACTGTACCTTGTTCATAACTTATAAATTATTAGAAACAACCATAACTGGGGGAACAATTATTTCAGTGGTGTAACCCACAACCTCTTCAGCCTCATTCCACTGACCTGATGGAAGGTTGCTTTTGTAAATTTTCCTTTTGCAGAGTTAAATTGGCTTAATATATATAGTGGTGTCGTATGCAAAAGAAAAAAAATTGATTTCGCTTGCACATGACTGAATGGTTCAAGTGAATTTAATGTCACCTTATTTACTAAATCAATCAATCCAAAGTGAAAATTTACCTTTTTAAGTGAACATCCCCCACTCCTTAGTAAAATTAACCTGAATAGTGGAAAATGTTTGACTGTGAAATTATACAATACTATGCATAGTAATTTGAGTTGCCAATCAAATCTGCTATGTCTCTAACTAAAATATGTGCTAATTATGAATACAAAAATGATAACCATTAACACAAAAACAAACAAGGGGGGGTCTTGACTTGAATCCTATTGAATACCTGTGGCTAAAAACAATCCCTTGCAACTAAGGCCGCGTACACACGGGCGGATTGTCTGCCCAACTTAGTCCGCTGAACCGTGTTTCAGTGGACAATCCGCTCGTGTGTGGGCTTCAGCGGACTTTTTCAGCGGACAGTCTGACGGACTTTCCGTAATTTTGTCCGTCCAAACTTGGTTTTGTCCGTCCAAACTTGGTTTCAGCGGACAGTCCGCTCGTGTGTAGGCAAGTTGGACGGACTAAGTATGGCGCATGCTCAGAAAGGATTTACACAGCCGAAGGCTGCATTGCAGTGCATTGGACGTCGTATTTCTAGTCCCGTCGTACGTGCTGTATACGTCATCGCGCAAGCTTTCAGCGGACTGTCTGTTCATCGTGTGGTCAAGTCCATTCATTCAAAAGTTGAACGGACTGTCTGTCGGATTGTCTGACGAACTTAGTTGGGCAGACAATCCGCCCGTGTGTACGCGGCCTAAGGCAATAATGAAATAAATGACTTTTTTCTCAAATTAGCATTAAATCAAGTATAATTTCCATTATTAGAATAGTGGAGACCTTTTTTTTTCAGTTTGCTTTAAAGTGCTCCAACTCTGCTTTCAAATTTTCATGCAGCGAGCAGTTCTACACATAAAACACAAGAACTCAAAATAGTTTATGACTGTGATTCTCTTCAGATAGTTTAATATACTGCTGCACAACCATGCTGTAACTCATCATAATGTAATGTGTACCTGTATAAGTAATGCTGTATTTTTTGTGCAAGTAAGATGCTTCAAGGTTTAACACACCACAAGAAATCATTATCTCAGATAAAGTGCAATATTTCACACAGCTGGGAGAAATATCAGCATAAAGGCAAGTCAATATATGTTTTTTTCTCCCTTTTTGAGTCATATTGTTAAACAAACATTTTGTCTATGAATTCAGCTGCAACTGGTTTGTGTGCATAGTGGTAAGAAAAGGTTTACTTTAAATAGCAACATTAGCAATATACCATACTGTCAGTAAATAATTTGTAATTGCATAATAATAATTCAGATGCATTCCTGATATACAATATATGTAACACAGGATATTCAATATAAGTGCATAAAAGAAAAGACTGTAATGTTGGTCAAATCAGCAATCAAATTCAAATCAACATTTCCCCAAAAAGTAAATGGTGTAAAGATTTCCCATGAAAGTGGCGAAGATTTGACTGTGTTCTATAAAAAAATACATACATAAATGTACAAGGCAATGAGCATAAACCAATCAATATCACCATAAGCTGCCCCCTTAAAGCATTATAGAAAATGTTTTAAATCAGTCTAAACCTGTAAAAGAAGTCACAAAACTAAACTCTGATACTGAGAAATCTTCTGATGTGGAAGTCAGAGGTAAAAAACAGTGAGAAGGGACCCAGGGAACACACACTTTAACCACTTCGCGCCCGCCCTATAGCCGAAAGACGGCTACAGAGCGGACGCCATCTGCCGGGAGTGCCATCCGCCCCAGTGCCATCCTCCCTCAGTGCCATCCTCCCCCAGTGCCATCCTTCCCCAGTGCCATCCGCCTCAGTATCATCCTCCCCAGTGCCATCCACCCCAGTGCCATCCTCCCCAGTGCCATCCTCCCCAGTGCTACCTGTTAGTGCTATCTGTCCCCAGTGCCATCTGTCATCAGTGCCACGTGTCATCAGTGCTACATAGTGCCATCTGTCATCAGTGCCCCATATTAGTGCCACCTGTCATCAGTGCCACGTATCAGTGCCATTTGTCATCAGTGCCACCTGTCAGTGGCACGTGCCATCTGTTGTCAGTATCACGTGTCATCAATGCCACTTATCAGTGCCATCTGTCATCAGTGTCACACGTCATCGGTGCCACGTATTAGTGCCATCTGTCATCGGTGCCACGTATTAGTGCCACCTGTCATCAGTGCCACGTATTAGTGCAATCTGTCATCAGTGCCACGTATTAGTGCCACGTGTCATCAGTGACACGTATAAGTGCCATCTGTTATCAGTGCCACATATTAGTGCCATCTGTCATCAGTGCCACGTGTCATCAGTGCCACGTATAAGTGTCATCATTGCCACGTATCAGTGCCATCTGTCATCAGTGTCACGTGTCATTGTCCTGGTGCTCCAGGGCCTTCAAAAGTGTAATAGGTAGTCAACAAGTTAGATGTGTAATTTATGCTCCTAGAACACGTGATGGCGCTCCCTGCATGTTGGGCCTCTCTATGTGGCCAGGCTGTGAAAAAGTCCCACACATGTGGTATTGTAATACTCAGGAGGAGTAGCATAATTTTTGGGGGTGTCATTTGTGGTATACACATGCCATGTGAGAAAAATAACCTATTACAATGACAATTTTGTGGGAAAAAAATAAAAAAATAAAAAATATTAATTTTGCAAAGAATTGTGGGAAAAAAAGGACAACATCAAAAAGCTCACCATGCATCTTACTAAATACCTTGGAATGTCTACTTTCCAAAAAGGGGTCATTTGGGGGGTATTTGTACTTTCCTGACTTGTTCGGGTCACAAGAAATGAGATCGGCCACCAGTACATCAGATGTGATCAATTTTGTATGATTCGCACCACAGCTTGTAGACTCTCTAACTTTCACAAAGACCAAATAATATCCACTAATTTGGGTTATTTTTACCAAAGATATGTAGCAGTATAAATTGTGGCAAAAATTTATGAAGAAAAATTAATAATTTGCATAATTTTGTCACAGAAACAAAGAAATATGCGTTTTTTTTCAAAATTTTCGGTCTTTTTTCATTTATAGTGCAAAAAATAAAAAACCCCAGAGGTGATCAAATACCACCAGAAGAAAGCTCTATTTGTGGGAAAAAAGGACAAAAAATGTATTTGGGTACAGTGCTGCATGACTGAGTAATTGTCATTCAAAGTGTGAGAGCACTGAAAGCTGAAAATTGGTCTGGGCAGGAAGGGTGTTTAAGTGCCCAGTAAGCAAGTGGTTAAGAAGTGTAGTTTCCCCTTAAGATGCTGCAGAATGGTGAACAGATGGATGGGTAGCGAGAACATATTTCCTGAATTTTATTTACAGGTATGGTTAATTTACAATGTTTACTATAATGACAGTGTCACCTTAAGAGGTCTGGCGCATTTATAAAACCAATCAAATTCTGCATTCAATATGAATATTGAGTGCTACAGGTCTAGAATTTAGATTTGACAGTTTTGGTATTGTACTGAAGACTCTTAAGAATCTATAGGTAGATCTTACCTACACTACATAAAGGATAGGAGCCACCAAAACCAATTACAGATCAGGGCCTCCCAGAGGCCAAAGGTCCAGATGATCTCAAGGCCACGGCAGCCTCTATCTTCAAAAATCTTCATTAAGCTGCTGAACGATCCATGTACATTGGACCCTGTACCTCTAACCGATGGACACCACAACACCTCAAATTATTATAAACAGACTTCATTATTACTCCCAAAAATAAGGTGACATCAGACAAGCTTGGACCCAGGGGCCTCTGGATCCAAGTCTTGCCAGACCTGTTCCACGCTACCCTACAGAGGAGATCTCTGGGTTACTGAGTTGCGTATAGATGAGGCGTTCACTTTCATTTAATTGTCAGATAGAATTTATCTACCTCTCTTTCTTTTACGGTCCCTGATGGATTTCCCAGGTCTATTTTCTTTCTTGAGGGTGAATCCCTTATCAATCCTGAACTAGCTGTAACTGCTCATAGGGAGTGCCCCACATCCAAGAATCCTCCCTGCCAGACCTTTCTGAGCAGTGGTCACAGCAGCACAACATACCTCCCATGAGACCTAATGTGCCATGATTCATCTTCAGTGCACTGTGCCCTGTGAGCCATCCATACCCTCCCTGCCACCTGTAATGTGCCTCTACCCCTGTAAATTCCATGGTTCAATGAGACCCACATTGTTACAGTAAACCATCACTATCCTCTGGTATGTTTTCGGAGATCCTTTTTGTTTGCCCTCTCTAGCTAGATAGATTAATTCACCTTGGGATCTTGACCTCATCTGCTGGCACTGAGGACTTTTTTCTTGGTTTAGCAGATGCAGCATACTAAGATTGAATATTCTTCCTCACCTTTTATATCCTTAACAGGCTCTCCCCTTATGCATTCCAATCTAATTTTTGAAAATATTGAATATAACCTTTCCACGATTTCTATAGATCCAAAACCTCTGTGGTTTACACATTCTGCACTGTGATTGAACAAGGTTTATGGCAGAATTGCCTGTCTGATGTCTTTCATTACCATGCAGCCTGTTATATGACTTAAATGATAGACTGGTGTCAACAAAGCTCCTTAACCACTTGACCACTGGGCACTTAAACACCCTTAATAACCAGACCAATTTTCAGCTTTCGGTGCTCTCACATTTTGAATGACAATTACTCAGTCATGCAACACTGGACCTATATGAAATTTTTGTCCTTTTTTTCACACAAATGGAGCTTTCTTTTGGTGGTATTTAATCACCGCTGGGTTTTTTATTTTTTGTGCTATAAAAGAAAAAATACAGAAAATTCTGTAAAAAAATTAATTTTTCTTCATTTCTGTTATAAAATTTAGCAGATTAGTAATTTTTTCTTCATAAATTTTGGCCAAAATTTATACCACTACATATCTTTGGTAAAAATAAGTACAAATTGGTGGATATTATTTGGTCTTTGTGAAAGTTATAGAGTCCACAAGCTATGGTGCCAATATCTGAAAATTGATCACACCTGAAGTACTGACGGCCTATTTCAATTCTTGAGACCCTAACATGCCAGAAAAGTACAAATACCCCCCAAATGACCCCTTTTTGGAAAGAAGACATTCCAAGGTATTTAGTAAGAGGCATGATGAGTTTTTTGAAGCTGTCATTTTTTCCCACAATTCTTTGCAAAATCAAGATTTTTTTTACTTTTTTTTTTTTTTCACAAAATTGTCATATTATCAGTTTATTTCTCACACAGCATATGCATACCACAAATTACACCCCAAAACACATTCTGCTATTACTCCCGTGTACGGCGATACCACATGTGTGAGACTTTTACACAGTGCGGCCACATACAGAGGCCCAACATGCAGGGAGCACCATCAGGCGTTCTGGAGCACCCAGGACAATTCTGACATTTATCTCCTACATGTAAAAATCATCATTTATTTGCTAGAAAATTACATCGAATCCCAAAACATTATATATGTTTTTTTAGCAAACACCCTGGAGAATACAATGGTGGTCGTTGCAACTTTTTATCTCGCACAGTATTTGCGCAGCAATTTTTCGAATGCTTTTTTTTGGAAAAAAAACTGTTTTGTGCTTAAAAAAAAAAAAAAAAGCACAGTAAAGTTAGCCCAATTTTTGCATAATGTGAAAGATGAGGTTACACCGAGTAAACCGATACCTAACATGTCACTCTTCAAAATTGCACAGGCTCGTGGAATGGCGCCAAACGTCGCTACTTAAAAATCCCCATAGGCGACGATTTAATTTTTTTTTTACTGGTTATATGTTTTGAGTTACAGAGGAGGTCTAGGGCTAGAATTATTGCTCTCGCTCCAACGTACGCAGCGATACCTCACATGTGTGGTTTGAACACGGTTTTCATATGTGGGCGGGACTTACGTATGCGTTCGCTTCTGCATGCGAGCACATGGGGACAGGGGCGCTTTAAAAAAAAAAAAAAAAATGTTATTGTTCATTTTACTTTATTTATTTTAGTTTGACATTTTTTTCCCCAAAAATAAATTTTTTGATCACTTTTATTCCTATTACAAGGAATGTAAACATCCCTTGTAATAGGAATATGGCATGACAGGTCCTCTTTACAGTGAGATGTGGGGTCAATAAGACCCCGCATCTCACCTCTAAGCTGGGAAGCCTGAAAAAAAAAAAAAAAAAAGATTCTGGATTTGATAGTATTGGCGAGTCGGTAGAAGCACCGGAGGGCGGCGGGAGGGGGGGGGGTGTCTATGGCTGGGTATTGCAGGGTATCACCGACTATGGCTGGGTATGGCTGGGTATATCAGAGTATGGCTGGGTATCTCAGAGTATGGCGTTGCAGAGTATTGCGTTGCAGAGCATTGCAGGATATTGGAGGGTGTTGCAGAGCATTGCAGAGTGTTGCACGGTATTGGCGGGTGTTGCGGAGCATTGCAGGGTATTGGTGGGTGTTGCAGAGCATTGCAGAGTGTTGCAGAGCATTGCAGAGTGTTGCAGGGTATTGGCGGGTGTTGCAGAGCGTTGCAGAGCATTGCAGGATATTGGAGGGTGTTGCAGAGCATTGCAGAGTGTTGCACGGTATTGGCGGGTGTTGCAGAGCATTGCAGAGTGTTGCAGGGTATTGGTGGGTGTTGCAGAGCATTGCAGAGTGTTGCAGAGCATTGCAGAGTGTTGCAGGGTATTGCAGAGTGTTGCAGAGCATTGCAGAGTGTTGCAGAGCATTGCAGAGTGTTGCAGAGCATTTCAGAGTGTTGCAGGGTATTGCAGAGTGTTGCAGGGTATTGCAGAGTGTTGCAGAGCATTGCAGAGTGTTGCAGAGCATTGCAGAGCATTTCAGAGTGTTGCAGGGTATTGCAGGGTATTGCAGAGTAATGGCAGGGTATTGCAGGGTATTGCAGAGTAATGGCAGGGTATTGCAGAGTATTTCAGTGTAATGCAGACTATTGCAGAGTAATGCAGAGTAATGCAGAGTAATGCAGGGTAATGCAGAGTAATGCAGAGTAATGCAGGGTAATGCAGGGTAATGCAGGGTATTGCAGAGTAATGCAGAGTAATGGCAGGGTATTGCAGAGTTTTTGCAGGGAATTGAGGGGTTAATTTTCGGTGAGCAGCGATGTGGGCACTGCAGATGCAGCCCACATCGCTGCTGACACCGATCTCCTCCCCCTCCGCTGTTCCGATCGGTACAGAGAGGGGGAGGGAGGAACCGGCGTCATAACATGACGCCGGTTTGTTTACAAGTGATCACTCCGTCATTTGACGGAGTGATCACGTGGTAAACGGCCGCGACGAGCGGCCGTTTACCGTGATCCGTGATGCGCCGGGTCCTGTGGACCCGGCGGTCACGGATGCTCTCGAGTGCGCGCCCCAGGGGGCGCGCGAGAGCGGAATTCTGGGAGGACGTCATATGACGGCCTCCCACAGTTAAGAAACCGCCCTAAAGCCGTCATTCGGCTATAGGGCGGTTATTAAGTGGTTACGTTCTGGTAGAACAAGCCGTAAACCAGCATTCCTCTGTATACCCTTCCATGGTACTCCCAAAATATCCTATCTGACCTTAAATTTCACCCCATCATTGGCATGACTTGTGTCCTCTGCCTCTAACTTTTGCCATTTTTAACCTTGACATTCTCACTCTTCCTTATTTTGGGCTATCCTACCCTCCTTCCAGGAAAGGAGTATCTGTAATTTCAGGAACTGCTTCACTCCTGATTTTCTAGAACCTGACATTTTTCCTCCAATCACTAATCACCTTCATTGCAGAAGTTGGCAACAAACCCCAGACTAGAACAACAGGGCTTCTGGCATACTATTCAATTAATGCATTTCCTTAGATCAACTCCTAAAGGCCCACAAATACCTGTCCAGTAACTTCATTTGAAAGTTCATTTTTGCAGCAAGACTCAGTTTGACATACGGTCTCCTCAATGTACACTATGATTGACACCCTACCTTCAGACTACACGTCTGCTTACCTTGTCAGATGGGAATAAAACCTGCAAACACAGTTCACATAAAACAAAGAATACATTACTTTTGTACATAAAACCTTGATCTGAACTAAATACCAAAGATCTGGCAACAAAGTCCTTACTCACTGGTATAGGACCCACAAAGTCCTGCATGTTCCTAACATTCTCAGGTTAATGCTGGAGGTGTGGCTGGGCTACTGGAGACATCCTTTATATATTCAAAGCATATGATATTCGTAAAGTGGTTGTAAAGGCAGAAGATTTATTTTTTATCTCAATCTGTTCTATGCATTAAGATAAAAAGCCTTCTATGTGTAACCCAGCACAGTGTAAATTACTCACATTACATGTGCAATAAAGCATTTGAACACAATATATCATGTATAAAAAAAAAGCTTGGCACGGTTTCTAAAATCTCAACATAAAACATTGCCTATTGCCATGCAGTTATTTACTTATCTTAAATTCAAGATCATTGAAATTCAAACCTGCTATAGATCCAAATGCTTTTAATGATCCTAGAAGCAAATGAGGGACATTAGGTGAATATACATGACTATTAACTAATTCAAGAACTGTTGTTCATGAATAGCCTTTCTAATTGCATCTGATATGTACCACACCATAGGAAATATTCAAAAAAAAAACCTTTTTAGATGCTTTGTTAAACATTTGCTTTGATATGCTACTGACAATGAAGTAAAAGCATAATAATTATACTTTTTTACTGATCTACAAACACCTTATTTTGTTTAATTACAACAGTGAAAGAAACATTACAAACAGCATGAGATGAAAGCAAATATAGTAGCGGATGGAATCAACTATGTCATTGAAAGTCAACCATAGCTAAATCAAAACCCTTTAATTTTCTTCAGGCAGTCCATTAGGTGACTTTACTTGTGTGAAGATAGGTGGCACTTAAACTGTTTAACTGTGACACAATAGCTTAAAAACATTTATGAAAAGAGACCTGTAATTCATATCTATTATCTTTGTCCTTTCCTGAATATGACATTCTATATTTGGGGAGGACACTAAGCTAGACATATCATAGAGCAAACCAGAAAAAGGTCAGGCAATATAAAAGAAGGGGCTGCTCATGACATTCCCCTTTCTTTCATAATTGGTGTTAGCGGCAGCCACTCTGGCTCCAGTTGAACACACTAATCACTGAAATCCCAGTGCAGTTGTAAATATAATCATGGGAGTTGGAGCGCTAGCATATGTGCATTTGTGTAGAAGATAAAAGAATATAAATTTGTAATGCCAATGTACATAGCAGGTACATTAGATCTTTATCTTTCTTTCCACGAAAAAACTTACAATTTCTTTTTGTGCTCTCTGTTTTAGTTATATATGGACATGATAATATGTGCACACAAATTACAAATGTTTCCTCTAGACTTGATTACCAGGTAATTTAAGTATATGATGAAAAAAATGTAGGAGCCAATTCTGGCTTCTAAGACTTTCATAGAGCTGTGAAGTGGTTAAATGATGAAAAGTATTAAATGCATGTTAGCTGTATGGAAGCAAATTTAGACTGTTGCCATAGTTACCAGTGCTACGAAACCTGTGATAGCAGGTTAGGCTTGCTGTTAGACTATCACGATACAGTATTTGAAATATTACATTCAAAAGATTAATTTTCAGCTTTTCCTAATACTGCTTAATTAGAAAATATTTATTTAGGGTTTAGACTCACATGCTCATTTCTACAGTAATATACATTAAAATGCTCATACATTAATCAATCCTTTTGCCTGCAAAGAATCAAAAATGTGTTCAAAAAGCAGACTGTGCAGACTGTGGTGGGTTGGGGCATCTATCTTTCCTTCCTTATCAGTTAGAACAATATTTTGGCATCTAGAAATCATTCACTTAAAAGAGAAGTATGGGTTTCTTTTAGATTTATACTTACCTTGGTGGATGCAGCATCAGTCCGATGCTGCATCTGTCCCCTGGCGCCTCTGCACTAAAAACCGAGCGATCGAATATCGCTGATCGCTCAGTTTTCACAGATCCGTGAGCAGAGAGCTGTAGACTGTCAGTCCCAGCTCTCTGCTCATCTCCCTCTACACTCATTGCAGTGCTGAGCAGTGGAGGGGGCGGAGTGGCGGTCTCAGCCTCTCAGCGGCTCGCTGAGAGGCTGAGACGGGTGTTAGTCCAGGTACCCGACGGATCCAGACTTCCATTATGGGGACGATGCAGTGCCTGGACTGATATCTTTGACCTCAGTAGAGAATGTACTTCAGTCACAGAAGTGCAAAATGAATTACACTCCTGTGATCCAGGGGAGAAGCCCAGCCAAACAAGCTTTGGCTGGACTTCTCCTTTAAACTCAATCACCAAACTTATTTTAAACATCTGATCATGCCCAGTGTTAGATAGGTGTTTGGTTTTGCATTAGTGATTCATTTTCCCCAGTTATTATCTAAGTAGCTTTAGGTAGTCTAAGTAGGGTAACGCCACTCTTTTAGGGTAACACACTGCTAATCAATAGAGCAGCAGCAATGTCACTCCCACTGCTAGCCTCTAGTTGCCCTACAGTAATGGAAAAGTGCAGCATGATACACTACCTCTGAGCCATCTACAGCCTCAGCAATGCACAGAACTTAGAGAGTGAAACAATCAGAAGTCCAGCTGCAACACTTACTTCACAAATCTAAAACACCATGATAAGTATCCTTATTATGAATGCATTCTTTTTTGCATTCTGATCTCCATTATCTCACATGCATATATTGTTTTTATGATGCTCATTGCTCATTTCTCCTCTGCAACTGTCCTTTGAGGTATGGAGGGGCATGTGACCTTTTACCCTATCACAGTGCATGGGTCTAGCAACCAATTGCTAGGTCTTAGGACTCGAGCATAACATGAGGTAGTACTCATTTAAGTGTCCATTCATTACAGTGCTGGCTGTCAAGGAGGAAGAATGGTCAAATGAATGCTGGTAAGGGAAGTATCACTCTAAATGTGGCATTGGCCCATAAGAAATACGTTTCTCAGATTTCACTACAATTTTTTAAGAGGTGAAATAGTCACATTGCTGGCTACCCTATATCATAAAGTTTACTGCAATCTAAAATAAAATTCCACTGCCTTTAATTCCATGAGCAACAATCCTTCTGCTGATGTTGTAATCAGGTCTCTGCACATGATATCTATAGAAATTTTAGATAATGGCTATAATTACTGTATTTAGTAGAATTTGGTACTATTATAGGCTAGCTTTTTATTTTTCATGTCTCCTGTTACGTTGCCCTTATAGATGTAATATAAACATGAATCAATAAGTATTTGTATGTATACTTTTATAGCCTGATACCAAGGCAGGAAAAAAAAAATATTTAGTAAAACCTAAAAGCTTAAAACATGCTATATATTTAGCAATTATGATTATATTATACAAACTGTTGGAGGTTACCTTCATATGCAAATAAAAAAATCATGTCGTTTTGTCATCTCGGGCTCAAAATACAAATTGGTCATAATTTTAAGCACTGTGTTTGGCTTTGGTGTATAATAGCACTGATGAATAATTTTACATTGTGTCACTTTCTTTGTTATGCACATGGACAATGATACAGCTGGCAGACACATTCCTCTTGTGAATGTTAGCTACGAATGTTCATGAATGTTAATTGTGTACTTCATTTACAGCAACATGTTTTGTGACATCATTCATTGGTCTAGATATTTCAGCTTTGAAAACATGATTATTTTATTAATCAATAAAGGGTTAGTCGACCAAAAAAAAGAGTTCTCATATTTGGGTAAAAGCCAGTGGCCTTAGTAGCACTGAAACTTGCCAGAAAAATAATTTGTGTCCATCTTAATGTCATCTATATCAAAAATCCCACAGGAAACATTTAACATCAATACCCTAAATCAAGCTGAACAGGTTATAAGACATCTTATTTAGTGATAAACTGAGCATACCTGGGGTTCTTTCAGTTCGAGTGTTGAATCCAAACCCCATTTAATCAATGGGCGCTGAATGTTAAAAAACAATAATAGAAATATAGAAAAGTGACGGCAGAAAAAACACTGAGTAGTCCATCAAGTCTGCCTGTTTTTTTTATTTTTTTGCTTTTTTTTCTTTGTTGTTTTTTTTTTTTTTTTTCTTTTATCTTAAATTTTTTTTTCTGAGTATAGATCTATGTTTGTCCTATGCATGTTTGAAGCCATTTACTATTGACTGTCTTACTACCTCTGCTGATACTTTATTCCAAGCATCAACTACCCTTTTAGTAAAATAATACTTTCTAGAATAAGTTTTGAACTTTCCTCCATTTAGTTCGAGGTCATGTCTTGATTTTGGTTTCACATTGAAAAAACTGTCCTCCTGGACCTTATTCGCCCCCTTGATGTATTTAAAGGTTTCAATCAGTTCTCCCTTTCCTTTCTTTCCCCTCTCCAAACTCTGGTTTGCCTTCATGTCACATGCAGCACAGCTTGGCTGTGTGGCCAGAGTGTGGAACAGGGTGTTTAACAGATCAAGTTTATGTTTGAGAACTTTGGAAAGAGATTAAACAACCAGGATAAATTGTGTAGGCTAGTTGGTTTTGTGAACAATGCATTGTCTGGAAGTAGTGGAGTCAAGGTAAACAAAATTAAGGGAAGGATTCTAGCAATGTCTAAGGAGAAGAAGACCTAAAAATGCAATTTGGGTATTGATATCAGTAAAGTAGCAAACAGGGCAATGGAAATGTTTGTTAAAATATAAATACATTCATTAAAATAGCTATTATGTGTAAGTCTTATTGATTGAATAATTGTTGAACCACTAAAAGGTTCATATCATTGTGGACACTGTAAAGTGTGTAATTACATGCCCACAGTAAAGGAATTAATAAAACCAAAAGATGTATCCTTGGTATATGTAGATTCCTTTATAACTTGTTATACAACAGGATTAATATATGTGGCAAAATGTCCATGTTTCCTGTATTTATGGGCAAGACAGTTCAGCAGTTAAAGAGAAAAGCTTTAGAACATACCAGGGATATAAGCCTAAGAAAGATAAACCAATCTCACATCTTTTGTGGGGAAAAAAAAAACATGAGAATGAAGCTGAGCCTGAGAAAATAAAATTTAGATGAAATTTGTTCCATCTGAAGGACAATTGGATTTGAACTTTGAACACTAATGTCGTGTATACACGGTCCGACTTTTCAGCAGAAAAAGTCCAACGGAATAATTTCATCGGATATTCCAATCGTGTGTGGGCTTTATTGGACTTTTTTTTTCAAAAAATTCTGAGGGACCTAGAAAAAGAACATGTTTTAAATCTTTCCGATGCAATCAATTCCTATTGGGAGAACCGTTCGTCTGTATGCTGTTCTGACGGACCAAAAATGATGCAGCTATTGGCTACTGGCTATTGAACTTTCTAGTCCTGTTGTATGTCACCGTGTTCTAAATGATTAGACTTTGGTGTGATTGTGTGTAGGCAAGTTTGTTTCAGTGGAACGCCGTCGGAACTCTGACTGAAAAACCATCAGAGTTTATTTTGACTGAAAAAACGACCGTGTGTATGCGGCATAAGAGGTTGCTTTACTAAAGGTAAAAGTAAAAAGGCTGCTGAATTCCATAATCTAATCATTTGCAAGCAAAATAAGTTATTTTTATTTATTTTCCTTACATGTGATTAAGTATTCAATGCCAAAGTAGATTTTTTTTTACCTCAAAAATTAAATAACTGGCCTGAATGGATTAAATGAAGGCTTTATATTTCTTCCCTTTATTTAATTAATAATGATTTCATATGTTTTTTTCATGTTCTTCTCATAAATGTAATTGATAGAAAAGTATAAATGAAACATTAAAAAGAAAAAAATGCTAAAATTTCTTGGCCAAATTGTTGGCAATGCAACTGCTGCCTTTTCAGCTGGTAGACTTTGCCCCCATTTGTGGAATGTGCGGTACCTCAGTGGCAGATTCCCAAACACAATTTCTTTTCATGGAAGGCCATTCCTCACGGAAGGCTCTCTACCAGCATGCGGAAGGCAATGTCTTGGCCTCTTTGGACAGGACGGTCAGCAGTAAGGTTCATATTACTGCTGACTCATGGTCCAGCAGGCATGGACTGGGATGTTACCTTTCTTTCACAGTGTAACTCTGATGGCAGCTGGGAAGGATGCAGGACAGGGTTCAGTATTGTTGGAGCTTGTTCCGCTACCATGCCTCCAAAATGCTAGTGGTGATTCTGCCACAGCTCTCTCCTCCACCCCTCCTCTTCTTCTTCCTCTATGGCCTCTTCCTCTGCAGATTTCTCCTCTGAACCAGAGGTGCTCCATAGGCATTCAAGGGGTTACGCAAGCACTCAGGCAAAAAGATGCCATGCGGTGCTTGAGTTAGTCTGCTTAAGGGACAGGAGTCACACTGGGGCAGAGATTCTGTCAGCTCTGCAGGGGCAGGCTCAGAGGTGGTTGACGCCATGCCAGCTTCAGCCAGGAATGGTTGTATGCGAAAATGGCACCAACCTCCTTTCAGCCCTCTGACAGGGATACTTGCCCCATGTTCCCTGTTTGGCTCACATCCTAAATTTGGCAGTTTAGCGATTCTTGAGCAGACACCCGGGCTTACAGGATCTCCTGAGGCAGGCCAGGAAAGTCTGTGGTAATTTTTTCTAGTCATATAATGCCAGTGCTCGGCTGGCTGACATTCAGAGAGAATGCAACCTGCCCAAGAACCACCTCATTTATGCCCACCAGGTGGAACTCAATGTTGGCAATGCTGCAGCAGCTGCACATGCAGCAGAGGGCCATCAATGAGTACCTGTGTGAGTATGGCACCAGGACAGGGTCAGAGGAGCTTGGCTCTTTTTGTCAAACCAGTGGCTACTGATCAGGGATGCATGCACTGTCCTGTCACCATTTGAGGAGGCCATGAGGATGGTGAGCAGTGACAATGCATGCATCAGTGATGCTGTCCCTCTTGTCTTCCTATTGAAGCAGCTTTGTGTAATAATGGACAGGCCACTTGAGGCAGAACAGCGGGAGGAAGAGGAGGACTTTCTTACCTCTCAAGGCCCCCTTTATCCAGATACTAGTATTCCTGCAGGCCTGCCGATCACACAGTAAGAAGAAGAGGAGGAGGAGGTGTCAGCATGGAGGTGGAGGATAACACTCAGCATCAGCAGCAGTAGTCTTTAAGGGATTGTTTGCAGTCCCCAGAAACCCAAGGAGTTGTACGTGGCTGGGAGGAGGTGGTTGAGGATCATGTGATCCTTAGTGACCCAGAGGACTCAGGATCGAATGCCTCTGCAAACTTACACTGCATGGCCTCCCTGATCCTGCAAAGCCTGCAAAAGGACCCTAGGATTCATGGTATCAAGGAGAGGGATCATTACCCTTCTTGATCCACATTACAAGGGTAAGTTTGCAGAACTTATCCAGCCTTCGTAGAGAGAGCAGAGGATGAAACATCTTAGGGAGGCTTGCAGAAAGGTTTGCAATGTGTTTCCAGAACCTGGGAGGTTATTATTTCCTGGTGCTGGACAACATGTTTCTGATACTTCGCTCACTCACAGAAAGAGTGGTGTAGAAGGTGGCCGGCTGACCAATGCCTTCAGACAATTCTTCAGTCCTCAGTACCCAGGTCTGATGGGTTCCAGCAACCATTGCCAACATCTGAATTACATGCAGGACTATCTAGGGGCAAGACCAGACTTGGAGACCTTTCCACCAGAAAATCCACTGGTTTACTGGGTCTTGAGGATGGACCACTAGCCAGAGCTTGCTCAATATGCAATTGAGCTACTGGCCTGTCCTGCATCCAGCGTTCTTTCTGAATGCACATTAAGTGCTGTTGGAGGCTTTGTAACCAATCAAAGAGTGCATCTGTCTGCAGACTCTGTTGATTGGCTCACATTCATAAAAATTAATCAGTCTTGGATTACCAGCTACCAAGCACCTGATGCTGATTTAGCTGATTGATTTGATGCTGACTGACTATCCTATTATGCTTAGTGACTATCCTATTCCTCCTCAATCTTTGTGATGATAGCTTCTAGGAATATTTTCAGTTCAGGGCACCACCACCACTGCCTAAGGCCGAATTTTTCTGCCTCTGTTTAACAGGGACCCATAATTACAATTTTTGATCTAATATTTCACAGCAGGGCCTGTTCCTGCGCTCAACATAAGTATCTGTGAGGCTTTACAGTGATTTAGGGCAGGCCATATAGTATATATAGGTGGTCCCCTATTTTCAAATATCGGACTTAAAAATGACTCCTACTTACAAACGGAGGGAGACAACAGGAAGTGAGAGGAAATCTACCCCTAGGAAGGGAAATTCTGACCTGTAATAGTTAATATGGGAAAAAGGTGTCTCCACTAATGTTTTATCAACAATCCTTGTTTCCCTAATAACCCAAAATTTTCTAAATCCAATTGTCATTGGGACAGAAAGTGAGGTGAAATCTTCTGAACAGGGGCACAGGCAGCAAAACAAATGTTACAGGGGTGATGATAAAATAGATTTTTTGGCTGGAGCTACGCTTTTTTTTTTTGGGTGCAGGGTTCTTCTTAATATCCATACCAGACCCAAAGGGCCTGGTAATGAGCTGGGGGAGGGGCAACATTACATTACAGCCACAAGCAGTTTTAAATTACTTTTATTCCTTTAGAAATGTCATTTTGTGCAGGGACTGTTCTAAACATGGGAAAAATTCAACACTTTACAGGCATACTATAGTCACCCCCCAGGAATGATATTTAAAGGAATATTTAACTTTTATTGTTTCACTTTAAGCACTGTTAAAATCACTGCTTCCAAAAAAATGTCTGTTTTAAAAACTTTTTTTTACATGGATACATGTCCCGTGGGGCAGGACCAGGGTCCCCAAACACTTTTTAAGACAATAAATTACATAGTAGCCTTTAAAATTAGCACTTTAGATTTTTCACTTTCAAGACCCATTGACTTTAACTTTGTTCGCGTATTCGCACACATTTTTTGCCGGTTCTGCCGCAAACCAAACTGGGGGGTGTTCGGCTCATCCCTATTGATAAGATATAATATATTACATTTTTCATTTCAGGTTTAAATATGCTTTAAAGGACCTTTCCCAGCTAGAGATTAAAACATCAAGGGAACTAACAAGTTACACTGCTTGACAACAAAGCTGATCTTCAAAGATCACATTTGTGATACTGAAAACGTCAGGAAATTTACTTCTTGGACAGGTGGGGAATGTCACATAACATTACATACCCCTACATCTGGCATAGTTGCTTACTAATCTTGCAGATTTTTATCCGTGAACAAACTTTTGTATTAAGGTTTTAAAACTGAAACATGTGGGAGTAAAAGTGAAACAAACAATTGGGCACATCTATCAACGTGCTCTTATTGGCATTCCCGATGTAGGCTTATTGTATATTGGTATTTTAAGTGCCTGGGAGTTTGTTTAATGATGTCAAATACTTGCCACTAAACATACATGATATACAAAAGATGGTACTGATAATTAGGGAACACCGCAGTTTAAAGTGATTAAAAAGGCAGAAGGTTTTTATTCTTAATGCATTCACGCATTAAGATAAAAATCCTTCTGTGTGCTGCAGCCCCCAGCCCCCTAATACTTACCTGAGCCCCATGTCTATCCAGCGATGTCTACGTCTCGGGAACTCTCCTTCCTAATTGGCTGAGACACAGCGGCGGCGCCAGCGCTGCTGTCAATCAAACTCAATTAGCCAATCAGGAAAGAGAGGAGGTGGAGCTAAACCACAGATCGGTGTCTGAATGGGTACAGGGAGCTGCAGCTTGGCTCAGGTGCCCCCATAGCAAGCTGCTTGCTGTGGGGGCATTCAAATGGAGGCAGGGGCCAGGAGCTCAAGACAGGAACCAGAGAAGAGGAGAATCTAGGCTGCCCTGTGCAAAACCACTGCACAGAGCAGGTATGACATGTTTATTATTTTAATAGAAATAAAAATACTTTACAATTACTTTAAAGAGATGCACTGTATGTAACTATGAATGTGTGTGTGTGTATGTGTGTGAATGTATATGGTTGTCATTAAAGTCCTAACTCATATTTGAATAATGGATGACAGAAGTGTAAATCTAGCCCTAAAGCAGTTGCACTCCAGTGGTCATTTAATAATTTTTGCATTTCAAATAATGCTTGTTAGTAGCTCTATGGAAACTATAATAGATTTGGGTCAATGTTATTTTACTTTTATAGTTTATAATTTTTTTAAACTGCTGTCTTGTTTTATATTATTTTCAGCAGAGCTCACACTTTCAAGTCCTGAGCTACTTAAGAGTTACTCGCCACCAGTTGCTCCACCCAACCCCTACCCTGCCCCAGCTGCTAATTCCACCCCTAATCATGTCCTCACAAATTATCTCATGAAATTACATTGGTAAATGTTTTATGCAGAATTGAGCTACCAAAATAAATATTACCAACAACAGCTTTATCAGTGCAGGTTCATCAGTGTCCATGAGTGCAGCCTATCTCTGCACAGGGAAGAGAGCTGTTGGATCACAGAGAGGATCTCCCGCTGGGACACAGGTTGGATCTGAAACACTGGCCGCTGTTGGACAAAGTCTCGCCTCATGGAATCGGCTTCTATGATAGACGTCACACTACTTAAAATTCCTGGCATTGGACCAGTGTGCTGTCTGTCATAAGAGCCGGTTTAGGAGGCGTGACTTTGACAGTGGCAGGCGTTTCATAGTTTCATAGTTAGTTAGGTTGAATAAAGACATCAGTCCATCCAGTACAACCCGAGTGAGTGTCTACAATTGACCCTATCCCTGTACATTGCACACTCATGTCAGTCCCTACCCTCAAGGGGCCCAACGATACAGGCTGTGTCAGAAAAGGAGTTCTCCTCTATGTGATCAGGCCAGCTCTTCTCTTCTCCTCCTCTCCCTTCCCAACAGTTTCCTGGCTAATAGCTGGGAGGAAAATCAGCAAATTTTCAACCCCGCCTGCCAGCAGTGCCCGCCAACCTCCCCCCCAATACGATTCCACATTCACTCTAAGCCAGTTTCCACTCACCAAATGCGAGCAGGCGAGTGAAAATTTTGAGGGCTACAGTATATAATAAAATCATTTTAAGCTATCTTCTTCTTTTCAGACTATGCCTCTGTAAGTTAAATCCTTTAGGCATCATGCAAAGTCTTAAACATAATAAAGTACATATACAATATATTACAATGCATGTATATATATATATATATATATATATATATATATATATATAATCACACTATACATTTCCTTTAGAAAAGCCCAAGCCTTATGCCTTACCTAAACCAGAAAGGCTGATAGAGATGTTACGGTAAAACAAGGTATAAAACAAGGTATAAGCTACCTTACATTGCCCAATTTCCACACAAAAAAACTTGAAAAGCAATATTAATAAAAAAAAAAATCCCATCAATCCCATTTGTAACCTTATTCTAATATGAACATATTTTGCAAAACATTAATGTATATTGCATATCCCAAAACTGCTCTCTACTACATATAGATCCTGATGGTTCCAGCAAAATAAAACGGAGATATATTTTATGAGCTGCGGGAAATTCCCACATTTTATTTGCAAGTTATAGTGAGTTAATCAAGAACACCCCCACTGATAGTAATATAAATGTATTGCCCGGAGCAAACAGGAGTAATCTTGGTATAGAATATCAAAGGAAATGGTTATACAAAGTACAATTGCAAAAAAAGTATGTGAACCCTTTTGGAATGATATGGATTTATGCACAAATTGGTCATAAAATGTGATCTGATCTTCATCTAAGTCACAACAATAGACAATCACAGTCTGCCTAAACTAATAACACACAAATAATTAACTGTTACCATGTTTTTATTGAACACACCAGGTAAACATTCACAGTGCAGGTGGAAAAAGTATGTGAACTCCAAGACTAATGAGATCTCCAAGAGCTAATTGGAGTGAGGTGTCAGCCAACTGGAGTCCAATCAATTAGATGAGATTGGAGATCTTGGTTACAGCTGCTCTGCCCAATAAAAAAGCACACACCAGTTCTGGGTTTGCTTTTCACAAGAAGCATTGTCTGATGTGAATAATGCCTCACACAAAAGAGCTCTCAGAAGACCTACGTTTAAGAATTGTTGACTTGCATAAAGCTGGAAAGGGTTATAAAAGTATCTCCAAAAGCCTTGGTGTTCATCAGTCTACAGGAAGACAAATCTTCTATAAATGGAGAAAGTTTAGCACTGCTGCTACTCTCCCTAGGAGTGGGCGTCCTGTAAAGATGACTGCAAGAGCACAGCGTAGACTGCTCAATGAGGTTAAGAAGAGTCCTAGAGTGTCACTAAAGACTTACAAATGTCTCTGGCATATGCTAACATCCCTGTTAACGAATCAACGATAAGTAAAACACTAAACAAAAATGGATTTGCACAAGAGCACCTGGATGTTCCACAGCAGTACTGGCAAAATATTCTGTGGACAGATGAAACCAAAGTTGAGTTGTTTGTAAGAAACACACAACAGTATGTGTGGTGAAAAAGAGGCACAGCAGACCAACATCAAAACCTCATCCCAGCTGTGAAGTATGGTGGTGGGGGCATCATGTTTTGGGGCTGCTTTGCTGTGTCAGGGCCTAGGCAGATTGCTATTATCAAAGGAAAAATGAATTCCCAAGTTTATCAAGACATTTTGCAGGAGAACTTAAGGCCACCTGTCCACCAGCTGAAGCTCAACAGAAGATGGGTGTTGCAACAGGACAACGACCCAAAGCATAGAAGTAAATCAACAGAATGACAGAAGAAAATAGCCCTTACATGGTGTGTTCAATAAAAAACATGGTAACGTTTAATTATTCATGTGTTATTAGTTCAAGCAGACTGTGATTGTCTATTGTTGTGACTTAGATGAAGATCAGATCACATTTTATGACCAATTTGTGCAGAAATCCATATCATTCCAAAAGAGTTCACATACTTTTTTTTTGCAACTGTAAACATCAATGTATAAAATCCCTCAACAATTGTCCAATACAGTTACAAAGGTCCGTGAAAAGTAGTAAAGTAGTCCATACAAGGATTCACACTTTGTCGCGTCTGCAGTCTCTCCTCCAAGTAGAGTCTGGGGCACTTACCAACGATAATCATGTGAAATAAAGCAAAAAGAAGGGAGAGAAAGTGCCTCAATGTAGCATGCATAACAGCAATATGGGCAGAAAATATTAGGGTATTGTGCTCACATGGAATCAGGTAGATACAGCTTATAGAAAAAGAGTTTGTAGGATTACCAGCAGGGTGCACTGTCCCGGATTTCACCGAAGTACATGGATGAGGAAAAAAAGCATAGAAAAAGAGAGCTCACCACTGTACTATTACTGCAGTATTTCATGCATAACATAGACAATAATGTACACACGTAGCATTAGAGATTGGGAAGGCCTGAAATAAATGGAAACAATGGGGAAAAAACATTTTTTTTAGCTTTTTCAAAGCTGTTTTTTTATGGAAAAAAAAAAAAAAAAAGAAGTGTGGAATATGTTCTTTTACAATAATAAATAATATATCTATGATATGGTATTCAATTTATTAAACATGAAGACCTTTATGAAAGATTTCTGAGACTTTATGTAAAGACTTAAATTATTGCAAGTTCTCTCAGCTGAAGACAATCAAATCCTGGAATAAAATGTAAGTAACACTACTACTTCTCAATGCAGCTCTCAGACAAGAGAACTATGCACTTCTGCCACTAGGGGGCACGGCAGGGGAAAAGCTCCAGGTTAGTTTGCTTGTGGACTCCATCTTGTACCTCCTACAGTTGGGTGATTGTTGGAATACAGTAGGTGATAGTTTCTGTCCTCTCAGGCCTTAATTAACAGGTAAGAGGGTCAATTTGTCTGACAAATTTGTTTATCTGTATAACCTTTAAATAATTCCTATTAATGTTCTCTACCATCACAGCATAATGTTTCCCTATAGTCTGGTCAGTAAATTGTCTTTTCTTTTCCTCCTCTCAGTAAAATGGTGAGATCGACAACTAGAGTTTGGAAACATTTCTACGGTACAATTTCTGCTGAGGGAAAAGCTGCATTTTGCAAATATTGTGAGAAGAAATATTATTTTCCAAATATTACAATGATTACAAAACACATCCCTACATTTCAGAGGTGCCCTGAAGGCATTAAAAATATTTAATGAACTGAAATGATGAGGATGATAGTGGAAGTTCAGTCAGCTTTTCCCACCAGAGTTTTCATTCCAGAAATACTCTTTCTGCTGCTTCTGGATCATCACAAAGTGTTTCCTCACCAGCAGCTTCTTCAATTAAGGATGAGTTGCAAACCGCTGCCTCCCAAAAATATACAATACTCTGATTTATAGATAAAATGACACCTGGAACTCAGGAGAAAATTGGTCAAGCTCTTGCAAAAGCAATACAGGCATACCCCACTTTTAAGTACACAATGGGGTTAATTTACTAAAGCTGGAAAGTGCAAAATCCGCCTCCCTTCTGCATAGAAACCAATGAGCTTCCAGGTTTTATTACCAAAGCTTAATTGAACAAGCTGGGGTTAGAATCTCATTGTTTTCTATGCAGAAGTGAGCCTGATTTTGCACTTTGCAGCTTTAGTAAATAAACCCCATTGTGTACCTAAAAGTGGGGTATGCTTGCATATGCTTTTGGATCAGCATTATCAATAATTGAAAATGCATTTTAGTAGGAAGCTTTTACGTTATTATGAGGGGAAGGGGTGAGACTGTCTACCTATTCTCATGTAAAGTTAAACTGTTTTTAACATATACAGTCCTTGTTATTCCATTTGTAATAAAAAAAGAGAAATGTAAAAAGCAAGTTTAGTATATTTACTGAATAAGCTGTACTTTTTTTTCAAACACACTACTTTTATATACTGTACACTGCATTTTACCTTCCCAGTGTAACAAAATTACTTTCAATTGGTAAAACGATACAAAAATGTAAAATTTTTTGAAAAAAAAAAAAAAACCAGGAAAGAAACAGGGAAAAAAGCCCTTTTTCTATGCCTTCACCATTTCTGTAAATTTTACAGAATTAAATCGACTACAGAAGTGATAAAAAAAAGCACCAGCAGGCGGTGAACCTTTTTGGTCCCCATTAGGCAGCAGTACCATGATGTAAATACTGGTGAGAGCTCCTCTGGTGGCCATAGGACACTGGAAGCGACACAGAAAAGACAGGGAACTAGGAAGAACCAGCTTTGATAACTTTGGCAGATAGAAAGCGGCCTCTATGGAACACATGGAAGCAACCAGCAGCTGTCTGCAATGATGTCACACATAAAGGGGGTATGGCAATGTATTTGGGGTGGAGTCTCCTTCAAAATCCAGCCCAATACTCCAAAATTAGTTAAATAAATAGGCAAATGTAGATAGCGTGATGTGGGCTGAGAGTGAATCTGCTAGTGCAGAAAATGTTCTCACTGGCATCATCCCATAAACATATTTTTGAAAAAAGAGGGGGAAGGATACTACATGTGTGTAGTGTGGGACTTTAAATATGCCTTTAAGAACATAAATTGCCAAAAATATAGTAAAAAATATATATTTTATTTAATACCAAGATTAAAATATTTAAATAGGTCAAGTAAAATATTCACACACACTTGGTTGCATCTTAACATACAAACTTAATAGTCACATATTCATGTATATTTCCTGAGTATGCTTGATTTGATGAGTTTCGCTTCTTCAAAACCAAACAAGCGAACCATTATTATGTGTGATTCCAATAAATGTGTGTGACTTACACAAGGCTTTTTGGTTACCTGTGGGAGGACAGTGGTTGTGAGGAATAATAAATTAAATGATATAGGACTACAACTATGGGATTTCTCCGGAGGAATATAATATCCCCTTTTCCAGACATAATAGGAATATTTGGATATTTGACCACTGCCTTGCTAAAGAAGCTAAAAGTGATGGACTGGCCAAGCATGTCTCCAGACCTAAACCCTATTGAGCATCTGTGGGGCATCCTTAACTGGAAGGTGGAGGAGCGCAAGGTCTCTAACATCCACCAGCTCTGTGATGTAATCATGGAGGTGTGAAAGAAGACTCCAGTGGTAACCTGTGAAACTCTGGGGAACTCCATGCCCACGAGGGTTAAGGCCGTGCTGGAAGATAATGGTGGCCACACAAAATATTGACACTTTGGACCCAATTTGGACATTTTCACTTAGGGGTGCACTCAGTTTTGTTGCCAGAGGTTTAGACAATAATGGCTGTGTGTTGAGTTATTTTGAGGGGACAGTAAATTTACACTGTTATACAAGCTGTACACTCACTACTTTACATTGTAGCAAAAAGTAATTTCTTCAGTGTTGTCACATGAAAAGATCTAATAAAATATTTACAAAAATGTGAGGGGTGTACTCACATTTGTGAGATACTGTATATATATATATATATATATATATATATGATCTCTATACTTCCTTGGTGATGTTTACCATGGGTCAGTAGACGTATATCTATATTCACAACTCGACAGCATATATGCACATTTATATATTTTCTACATCATTTCATGTTTTTATTACAAATATGCAAGTGTAAGTCACACATAATATTGGTTTGCTTGTTTGGTTTTGAAGAAGCAAAATTTTGTGAAACACGTCACCAGATCAAGAATACTCAGGAAATATACACAAATATGTGACTGTAGAGTTTGTATGTTAAGATGCAACCAAGTGTGTGTGAACTTTCACTTGACCTATTTACATATTTTTATCTTTGTATTAAATAAAATATATATTGTTTACTATATTTCTGGCATTTTATGTTCTTAACCACTTGCTTACTGGGCACTTAAACCCCCCTCAGTCCCAGACCAATTTTCAGCTTTCAGCGCTGATGCATTTTGAATGACAATTGCGCGGGCATACAACACTGTACCCAAATGAAATTTTTATCATTTTTTTCCCACAAATAGAGCTTTCTTTTGGTGGTATTTAGTTACAGCTCGGAGTTTTATTTTTTGCTAAACAAACAAAAAAAGATGCAAAAAAAAAAAAAAAAAATCATGTTTTAATAGTTTGTTATAAAATTTTGCAAACGGGTCATTTTTCTCCTTCATTGAAGTGCGCTGATTAGGCGGCACTGATGGCTGCATTGGTGGGCACTGATGGGCTGCATTGGTGGGCACTGATAGGCTGCATTGGTGGGCACTGATAGGCTGCACTGGTGGGCACTGATAGGCATAGTTAAGGCGGCACTAATAGGCACAGATAAGGCGGCACCGATGGGCACAGATAAGGCGGCACTGATGGGCAAAGATGGGCACAGATAAGATGGCATGGGTGGGTGGCACGGATAAGTGCCACGGATGGGTGGCACGGATGGGCACTGATAGGCACCACTGATAGATGGGACTGATGGGCACTGATAGGTGGCACTGATAGGTGGCTCTGATAGGCGGCACTGCTGGGCACTGATGGGCGGCACTGCTGGGCACTGATGGGCGGCACTGCTGGGCACTGATGGGCGGCACTGGGGTGCAGCACCTTTGAGGCACATTGTGGGCACTGTGGAGGGCACTGTGGGTGGCACTGTTGGTGGCACTGCTGGATGGCACTGTGGGTGGCACTGTGGGCACTATGGGCACTGCTGGGTGGCACTGATGGGGGGCACTTACTTTTATTCAGGATGGCACTGCGGTGGGCAGGTGGGCACTGGCAGGGGGCAGGTGGTCAGCTGTATTGCTGGCCGTGATCACGGCCGCCGGTGATCGGCTTTTTTTACCGGCTCCGTTCTATCACATGATCAGCTGTCATTGGCTGACAGCTGATCACGTGATAAGGGGTCGGGATCGACCCCTTGCACGGATCGGTGATCAGGCGAGTCTCACGGACTCACCGATCACAGAGCGCGCCGCGCGCGCCCCTCAGGGCGCGCGCAGGCCGCTCGTACCCAGGACGACGTCAATAGACGTAGTCCCGGAAAAGTAGATCCGCGCTAATGCCGTAATTTGGCAATAGCGCGGATCCCAAGTGGTTAAAGGCATATTTAAAGTCCCAAATTATACACGTGTAGTATCATTCAGCCTTTTTTTTCATAAATAGGCAAGGGGGGGGGGGGGGGGGTAATGCATGAGTGGGATGACAAGGCACAGTCAGCGTAGAAGCAGTAAATAACCACAGCATAAAACTTCAAAAAAGCATGGCATAGGTACAATGGGACAAATAAATAATAGATGCTAGCTACACATAAATATAAAACATATATAGGTACTTATCTTTTCATATATTTTCAATATTTGTGCAATGTGTATATCCTGTTTAAATACAATCTCAAAAAAACTTAATTGTGAAAATATAAAATAAATATAAAGTAATGATAAGTACTGCCATGTGTATAAAAAAATGTTTTATTTTATTTTATTTTTAATTTAAAATAATAAAAAACATACATAGATAACAATGGCAATAATGAAAAATTGACTAAACAATACACGTTATAAGTATATGTAAAAAAAGAAAAAGATAAAACTGATCATTACAAATTAATGTCTAAACCTAGCTAAGAAGATATGGCAAATAAAGAAAAAGGAGAAAAAAATGCATCAAGAAAATATTATATATAAAAAAATATTTGTAGTTTTAAGTAGTAAAGAAAAAAGAGAGATATGGATTCATGTAAACCATATGGATCAACAAGGTATAATGCATAGCCATGCATTAGGGTATGCATGTGGAAATCAGAAGCATTAATTATCCACTTGCCGACCCCTGCATGCCGATATATACGTGAGCACAATGGCAGCGGTGGGCAAATGGGCGTATGTCCCCTTTAAGAGTCGGGGATAGCAGGCGTGCACAAGCCCAACGCATATAGTGTGACCGCCGGTCTCCTGGCGATTGTGTCACGGAGCCTCAGAACACAGAAATGTAAACAAGGCATTTACCCGCTCTGGCTTGTGTCATGACCGAGATCACAGCTCCCTGTCATCGGGAGCGGTAATCTCTGTCATATGAATTGAAGCCCATCCCCCGCAGTTAGAATCACTCCCTAGGACACACTTAACCCCTTCATAGCCCCCTAGTGGTTAACCCTTCACTGCCAGTATCATTTACACAGTAATCAGTGCATTTTTATAACACTGATCGCTGTATAAATGACAATGGTCCCAAAATAGTGTCAAAAGTGTCCGATGTGTCCACCATAATGTTGCATTCCTGATAAAAATTGCAGATCGCCACCATTACTAAAAAAATAAAATAAAAAAATGCCATAAAACTATTTCCTATTTTGTAGATGCTATAACATTTGTGTAAACCAATCAGTTTACGCTTATTGTATTTTATTTTACCAAAAATATGTAGAAAAATACATATCAGCCTAAATTGAGGAAAAATATGCTTTTTTTTTAAATTGTCACTCTTTTTTTGTTTACAACGCAAAAAATAAAAACTGCAGAGGTGAGAAAATACCACCAAAAGAAAGTTCTATTTGTGGGAAAAAAAGGACGTCAATTTTGTTTGTGTGCGACGTCGCAGGACTGAATTGTTAGTTAAAGCGACGCAGTGGCGAATCGCAAAAAGTCAAAAAGTGCTTTGGTCAGGAAGGGGGCAAAAGCGGTTAAATAATAAATATAAATTAGTATAACTGATATGGAGAACACTGGATACTCCTGAAAATTGTTCACTTCACATATGAAACAATAGATATGTGAGTGAATGCGTGTACATTTGTCAGCATATGCTTATGGACAAACACAGGAGAATTGAAAAATAAGTAGCTTACGTAACATTGTGGAGCTCTAATTCTTAGTTTAAACCTTTTGGTGATAAGATAGTGATAGTATATAGCCAGCATGTTTCTCTTTCACATAATACCCTGCTTCGGGTGTCCTACACTTTTCTTGAAAATGTCATAGTACACTGTAATCAATGTTTCCCTGTTCAATTGACCACCTGTGTTGGTAAAACCTGGATCCCAGTGGTCCGATGGTACTGTCAACGTAAAGTAGGTTGCAGGGCGACATGGGACAGTAAACCACATACCCGGTAGAACAATTGTAGAACTGCTTAATATGGAAGGTCTTGAACTTAGGACTAAAATCTTTCTGGCTATGGATGATGAAAGGGCATGTCAGGCATAACATTTTCTTATACATTTCCAACACATTTTCAAACAAGTTTAACTCCTTTACTTCCGGTCTCTTTTCTATATGTAAATTTTGATTTTGTGGGCAGAAGGGATCCCAATAGTGGGTCCCGCTTAAGAATGGGCCAATGCTTAATAAAGATCGTTTCCATGGCTTTGTACTTAGTATGGAATTGGGTAATGAAAGGAATCTGGCTTTTACTTTCAACTATTTTATAATTTTTGTTACTGTCTTCAAAACTGATATGTTCCCTCTCTTTTTGGAATAGCCCTTTTGAGAAAACTTTAAGGACAGAATTTCACTTTGTGTAATGTAGTCTTTTTTTCTTGTGCAGTTTTTACCTAGCCACAGCCCAAAGGGGGTGGTGGCAGCTGGCAGCACAGATGTAGGAGTTCCCAGATGTCCGTTTAAAGTAGTGTATATGCATTCTGTAATTATTTTATTAATTAATAGAAAATAGTAAAATGTTATCAACTGAAGGAGTAGGAAATACGTATACATCTCTCAATTATATAAAAAGAAAAGGGGGACAAGTGGGACTTTAAATGAAGCATGTCAATTGAAAATAACAATGTATGAATACATGTGAATAAAATAATTTAGATTTAATTTATAATCAATGACCCCTGATTCCATGATCTGAATGCATACAATAGTAGTACAGTAATATAAATATAGATATACACTCAATATATTTTCATAATAGTAATCAGAGAATCTGGAGTATAGACAAATCAATGGACATACATGAATGCAGTTCATAACAGAAATACATAAATTACTAATCAAAAATCATCTTAAATCTCTCAATTATAGTTTTTGTAACTTTGAAATAAGGGGTCCTCAGTTGTTCTGAAACAGAAGCTTAACATTCCAGTTAACCCTAATCTAACAAGCTCATATTGAATAAGTGATAGCAAGGTTACTCGCTAATTGCTGACTTCCATTTCCAAATCCAATAATAATAAAAAGGTTACTACTGCTCAGGGATTGGCTATCATCTGAACAGATGAACCTGGATAAGAACTCCCACATTTTTGACCAGCACAAAAAAAAAGAAAAACTGATGTGTACATATCAGTTTTTGATGGACTTACCCTTAAAACTAAGGCAAGATGGTGTCAAATTGATATCTACCAGCTTTAACAGATTCCAACAGACTCAAATGCATCTATAGAACCTATAAAGACAAATTCAAGTATGTGCTGGATGCACATAGAAGGCCACTGAAAATAACTGTTTAAAGTTTCCTGATAGACATATCTTATAATCAGCTGCTATAGTCGTCTATGCCCACCGCAACAGCCTGACAAGCACCTAAAATCATTGAAAGTTTGGGTATGTTACATATAGATTTTTCAACTACATGGAAGCTTTTGATTGCCTGCAGACTATGAACAGGTTTGTGGCATATTAAAAAGAATGATTTCTCCCAAATGTCCAGAATTGCCCATGGTAAAAGTGCTTCTATGACTAGGAGACTTGATAAGGAAGAAAAACTGTGTGGTTTGTAATATAATCTTGTTTGTTTAAAGGTAGAGTATTTTTTGTCCTCATTCATCAATATTCCTTTTAATAAACTATTTTTAACTGTGCGCACACCCCATATTGTTTTTGTGTCAAAGCATCTACTTACCAAGTTACCCAGCAGGACCCTACCATCCAGAGCTGCCTTTCTCAACTAAGGTTCTGTGGAATACAGAGATGACCTGCCTGATGGTGCCCTTGTTTTTCATGTGAGTGACCACTGACAATAATGATCACGTTAGTTGCCATTTTTCCCAATGATCACTAATGTAAGAAGCATCCTTCCCACTGCCCTCAATCTATGACAACATTACACATACTACCCTATTAGTGGACATTCTTCCTACTGACAATCAGTGTTACTAGGCATTTTTTTCGCTTACTGACACTTTAAGGGGGCCCTATTGTCATTAACCATTGTTGTGGTGCGGCTAATGTGCAGTGAGTTGTAGAAATAATCATTTTGAGCTGGAGTTAGCTGAGAACCAAACACTATTCCAAGGTTCCACCTAGGTAAAAGGGTTGAGGAAGGCTGATCTAGAGTGTGACCTTCCTCTAGGAAAAGGTCTGCATGGAGACAGATGTATTCTTGGAAATATGTAAGTATTCCTATCTATCTGTACTAGAAGAAGTCTCCCCTTTATTTTCTCTCCCCTTGTTTCTCATATTTTTAAGTTTCAAGAGACCTTGTGTAACATATTATTCAGGAATTCTTGCTAACAATTTCAGAATGTTTTAGGTAAGAACATACTGGTTTCTAAATGCATTTTGAAGAGCACTTAAGGATAAGTAATTTAGTCAGTCTTTTAGTCTTTTAATGCATTTCATTTTTTTTTTCAGTTGCCTAAATGCAAAATATGCAATTTGCGTTCATGTTGATATTCACATTGAACTGTGAGAACTACTAAAGTACTATAAAAAAAATGGTTTTCATAGAGTATGGTAATGTACATACTATACATGGTAAATCAGAATTCGCCTTGTGATCCTTAATAAATAAACAAAAATATATGTATTAGAAAAATGAGAAAACAGGTTCAGGTGTTTTAAGCCAGATCTAGAAAGAAACTCATATCACCACCCCCTACCCCAACTCCCTCTTTATTTGATCAAACAAAACTTTTCAGCTCAGGCAAATGTTTCATTTGTGACCCCTAGGTCCCAGGATTGCCTATAAACACATAGGAGTTTATTTACGAAAGGCAAATCCACTTTGCACTGTAAGTGCACTTGGAAGTGTCATCGCTGTAAATCTAAGGGGTAGATCTGAAATGAGTGGAAGCTCTGCTGATTTTACCATCCAATCATGTGCAAGCTAAAATGCTATTTTTTAGTTTCCTTGCATGTCCCCTCGGATCTACAGCGACTGCACTTCCAAATGCACTTGCAGTGCAAAGTGGATTTTCCTTTAGTAAATAACCCCCATAGTGTGGATGGTAAAATGTCACTAACTTGCTTTGTGGTGAAATAAACAATGTGCAAGCTTTTTGTTTGCTATAGGGTAAATAGATAGGTGTAATTCATAATAATTATAGAAATTACCCCAACCAATTTGTGAAAATGTATCTGACGCAGAGCTTGATTTATCACTAGGCTTTATAGACTGTGGTTTAGAGTGCAATGGCCAGGGGAAATGTGTTTCTCACGGCTAACACATATAGTTCACAGAGCCTAATGGCAGACAAACCATTGTCCCCTACCCCCTTCCTAATCTTGCACTTCGCAGGACAATGGCCAAAATACATACATAGCACCTGCCCATAATGTCTCCACTCCCATTTTCCAATATGTCCTCACCTATTCATTGACATTGACTATTTGTATGCCTTTTACATTATCTATTTATCTATATTTTTCTCTTTCTTCCACTTTCCACTTTACTAAACAACCCGTATTTTCTTTTAAAATAGCTGACACATTAAGATTGGAATTAATTTGCAGATCCTGTTTCTTTTTTATTGTTTAATACTTGTTTGAGATATTTCTATCACCCAGTAAAAGCAGCTTGCATCAATAAAAAGTAAAACAGAAATAAAAAGAAGAAACAATACGCATGAACAGTACTTGTATGTGTGAAGAAGATTCTTCCTTTTTTGAGACACTTCATCTTTTTTCTCATGGGAGCTGTGTGAGTGGTTATAAATGGGAAAGTGCTGTAATATATCTCTCCAGTTAAAACTTCATTAATTTTGTATTCACTTCCATCCAGAATGCACTTTCCCAGCTGCAAAACTTTGACTAGTGTGATCAAGGCTTAATGCGGTACAAAATCTAAAAGAGAAAATCTAAAGCAGATATATATACATAAGTGCCTATTTACTTGTTATGTGTGCCATCATGTAGAACACATTTATTTATATTATTCATGATTTAAAGGCTTAGGCAAACAGGCTAGCATTTAAATATATTCCCACTTAGCCTAGGATATGTTAACCCATGGCTTAGTAATTTGCCTGTGAAAACAAGATAATTTGAAAGGATACACAATTTAGATTTTAAAAAAAATCAATTCATCCATTAACAGTTCATTTTTGAGGGTGTAGACCTCCAAATCAAATGATGCAAACCATGTATCCATTAACATCTCTGCTTTTGAGTGGTTACAGAGATGAGTTAAGATCTAAAAAAACAGGCTCCAACAATGATTTTACTAATATACCTGCAATCCAGTTGCACAGCAGGAGAATGTATTGCAGTCTGCACATCTCCCTACAATAAGGATGATTCAATAACTGGTAAAAGATAAGGAGCAGAACATTTTAATGGTTTCACCTTTGAACCTTTAATTTAAATAGGACTTTGGATGCTATCAACAACACCACCAATTGTGTGTTAATTTCCTTTTTTCTATATATACATTCTGTATATATTGATATTGTTATTCAGGGGTATTCGGATCACAACCATCCCAAAGTGTGCAGTAAGTTTGAAATAAATTCCTGTTTATTAAGTAGCATACAAATTCTTTATCATAAAAAAAGGCATTTCCAACAACCAAAGTTCACAGATGGCTCTCTGGCAAACACACTTGGTCAGTTCAACACAGATAGGCTTGGCCACACATGATGCCTTCCTAAGCTGCTGCTTTCACAGCTGGATCTGAGCTCCCACAGAGTGTCCACTTCATCTGCTTCCCCAACAGCACTGGCTTGCATGCACTGAACATCTGACTGCCTGCAGGTTCTTTCCCATGTGAAACAAACCCACCTGTCTTCAGCTGAATCCCAGTTCTCCCAGGCTCTCTTTCCACCCAGCAACAACCCCAATTGTTACTTCCACTACACAGTGATATCTTGTGTTATATACAGTATATATATTTAAAAACATGTTCAAGGTGATTGCTTCTAAAATATATTTATAAATATAAATATTTGAAAAGAACGATGAGGTAAATCACAAATTGGTTGGGTCCAATAGCACCATCATGACCAGAAACAATGATCCAGGAAGGAAGGCTGGCAATGACGAACAATTAGGAAAAATAGATAATTACTTTATAAATTTGTTTTAGGAAATGTAAGGAGTTTAATAGCATCACACTACTGGAATCATTAGCATTCTGATCCCGGAGCTAACAATGAAAAAGTTAAAATTCTAGTATAGAATTCTGGATGTCTTTAAATCTTGGACTAGGTAGATTTGAGGCAGCATAACAGCAAAGCATAATGAACACCTCAATAGGCAAGAGAGACTAACAATGAAGATATCTTAAACATTTTTTAAAGATTATTTTCATACACCATATAAAGAATATTAGACGCCTAATCTTGACAAGGAGAGATGGAGACATAAAAATGGGCCTAAAGCCTGAAGGTTCTGTGCTGCAAAATCCCCCCCAGCCCCCCCCCCCCCCCACCTTATACTTAACTTAGCTCCATCCAATCCATAGATGTGTATGGGAGCAGCAACTCTAAACCCTGTATCCCTCCTCACTGGGCAGATTGATAACGGCGGGAGCCGTTGGCTCCTGCTGCTGTCAATCAAATGCTATGCTGGGCAAATGCAGGGGGGGGGCAAGCCACCCGAACATGCAACGGGTGCCCCCATAGAAAGCAGAACTTTCTGAAGAGGAGGTGCCTGGAGCACTGGCGGGGCACCCCAGAAAAGGAGGCTCCAGATGCTCTATACAAAACCATTGCACAGAGCAGGTAAGTTATTTAAATAAAAAAAAAAAAAGCTTTAATGTCACTTTAAAGGTAAAACAAGAAATATTTCTCCAAAGCACAACTCACTTTCAGACTTTGAGGTTATTGATAGAAGACACATTTTTCTTTTTCACTTTTTTCTATCATTTAACTCCACCTGCGTTTTATCTGACTGGACCAGCTCTTGCGTGCTACCTCTTCTGGGTGTACATAGATATCTTGAGAAAGAAGGTGCAATGATCCTTTCAAATCCTTTGGTCACTTTCCCTTTACACACAGGAGTTGATTTAATAAAGTCAAATATGCTGTTCACTTGGCAAGTATTTTTTCTTTAGCTAAGTGAATGAGGTAAAGCACTGCTGACTTCCATGATCCAATTACGTACAAGCAAATATACTGTTTGATTTTTTTTTGCATTTGATTTGGTATTCTTTAACCACTTGCTTACTGGGCACTTAAACACCATTCTGCCCAGACCAATTTTCAGCTTTCGGTGCTCTCACATTTTGAAGGACAATTACTCAGTCATGCAACACTGTACCCAAATGAATTTTGTGTCCTTTTTTTCCCACAAATAGAGCTTTCTTTTGGTGGTATTTGATCACCTCTGGGGTTTTTATTTTTTGCGCTATAAATGAAAAAAGACCGAAAATTTTGAAAAAAAACGCATATTTCTTTGTTTCTGTGACAGAATTATGCAAATTATTAATTTTTCTTCATAAATTTTGGCCACAATTTATACTGCTACATATCTTTGGTAAAAATAACCCAAATTAGTGGATATTATTTGGTCTTTGTGAAAGTTAGAGAGTCTACAAGCTGTGGTGCGAATCGCACAAAATTGATCACATCTGATGTACTGGTGGACTATCTCGCTTCTTGTGACCCGAACAAGTCAGGAAAGTACAAATACCCCCCAAATGACCCCTTTTTGGAAAGTAGACATTCCAAGGTATTTAGTAAGAGGCATAGTGAGCTTTTTGATGTTGTCATTTTTTTCCCACAATTATTTGCAAAATTAAGATTTTTCATTTTTTTTTTTTTCTCCACAAAATTGTCATTGTAATAGGTTATTTCTCTCACGTGGCATGTGTATACCACAAATGACACCCCCCCCAAAAAATTCTGCTACTCCTCCTGAGTATTACAATACCACATGTGTGTGACTTTTTCACAGCCTGGCCACATAGAGAGGCCCAACATGCAGGTAGCGCCATCATGTGTTCTAGGAACATAAATTACACATCTAACTTGTTGACTATTTATTACACTTTTGAAGCACCAGGACAATGACACGTGACACTGATGACAGATGGCACTGATACGTGGCAATGATGACACTTATACGTGGCACTGATGACAGGTGGCACTGATGACAGATGGCACTAATATGTGGCACTGATGACAGATGGCACTAATATGTGGCACTGATGACACGTGGCACTGATGACACGTGGCACTTATACATGGCACTGAAGATACGTGGCACTAATACGTGGCACTGATGACAGATGGCACTAATACGTGGCACTAATACGTGCCACCGATGACAGATGCCACTAATACATGGCACCGATGACGCGTGACACTGATGACAGATGGCACTGATAAGTGGCATTGATGACACGTGACACTGACAACAGATGGCACGTGACACTGATGACAAATGGCACTGATACGTGGCACTGATGACAGATGGCACTATGTGGCACTGATGACACGTGGCACTGACGACAGGTGGCACTGGGGGCAGGTGGCACTGGGGGCAGGTAGCACTGGGGGCAGGTAGCACTGGGGTGGATGGCACTGGGGGCAGGTAGCACTGGGATGGATGGCACTGGGGGCAGGTAGCACTGGGGTGGATGGCACTGGGGTGGATGGCACTGGGGCAGATGGCACTGGGGCAGATGGCACTGGGGCGGATGGCACTGGGGCGGATGGCACTGGGGCAGATGGCACTGCTGGGGTGGATGGCACTGCTGGGGGAGGATGGCACTTTTTATTTTATTTTTTTACTTTTTTTTTTTTTCCTTACTACAGGCAGAATGGCTGCCGCTGCAGCCATTCATCTCTCCCCTCTCACACTGTCTGTGCGAGGAGGGAGAGCGGCGCTGAGAGATGATCTCATATGTTTACATATGAGATCATCTCCCATTGGACACGCAGATCACGCTGTAAACGGCCGCTGTGATTGGCCGTTTACAGCGATCTGTGTTTGCCTGTCCCCGGGGGACACGGCGAACACAGAACTTCCGCGATGCGCGCCCGCGGCGGCGCACATTGCGGAAGTAAACATCAGGCCGTCCAGGGACGACCACCCGGACGAACGCGCCTGCTCTACGGCCGGCATTCGGCTATAGGACGGGCGCGAGGTGGTTAAAAATCGAATTTTCATCACATCCACTAAGCTAAGGGACAATTGCCTTGCAAAGTGAACAGCCTGTTTGTCTTTATTGCCTTTAGTAAATCAACCCCGTACATACTCGTATCCTAGGAAATAAATGTTCATGCTTCTTGAGATATTGTTTTGTATTAATGGATACTTCTCTCCATTAAATTGTGACTCAAAGCAATGTTCTCACATTATAAGCACATTCTACCCAGTTTGGGCACACTAAAACTTCCAGGTGGGTAGAGTTCATTTTACCTAAAGTCTACCACCACAAGTTGGTGATCCATGCAGCATTTACACTTGATCACAGTAAAAAGCTGAGCTGCATCAAACTTATTGGCTTGACCTAATACGAACTGTCTCTGTAATGCAATTCTTACTTTGCAAAACATGGTTTATGTCTAGCTGGAAATTCAAGTGAGCAGTGCTATATTATTGTTTAAAGTCACTCTGTCAATTTATTAAAAAAATAAATAAAAAATAAAAAAAAAGCTGTTGACAAACAATATACTTCAGCCATCTAGAAAATGCAAACAGCAGCTTTTAATGCACTCATATTTCTTCAGATATCTGTGCCTGCCAGCAAATTCATGAGCAACCAATGTTATCGTTTTCAGTTTAGGCACATGGAGCAGGAAAGGGACACTGCATGAACATCTGGTTGTTGATTTCCCGCTTATCAGCGGGAAAACAATAATGATCAGACAAGGTTTTCTAATTAGCCCAAATACAATATTTCCTTGGCTGGTGGTGTCTGCAGGTAGCTGAAAATAGCCAGACCATGAGGTTGTTATCCAATGTCTATGGGCATTATAACACTGTCAGCAATTGTACATTCTGCACCAAATGAAGTATAAGACTTGAAAGTGTAAGGCCTTGTACACACGATCGGATTTACTGCCAACAGCCTGACATTGAACATTTCCCGTTGGAAAATCTGATCGTGTGTATGAGGCTTTAGTGATATATCCAAACATATCAAGAGCTTATAAATAAATAGATGTGAAATGCAATACAATAAGATATTTTCTCTTTTAACTGTTTTGGTCTTTTGTTTATATTACATATTTTTGTTAATATGTCTGTGCAAAAATATTCAAGGTTAGAATATAGTGACAAATATGTGAATGTATTTGCAATGCATGCAAGTGAAGAATGTTTTAGTTTAAAATCTGTTAAATACCAGCACACATTTAGCCAGCTTGTTTATCATGAATTTAAGATGTCCTTTCTGAATTTGGACTAATTTAAAGGTCACAAATTTAGGAAGTCAGTGTAATTTCATTGCCTTTTCAATGAATGGCTTTAGCACACTTTTCCACTTAAAGGAACTGAATTACAAAGCCGTAGACACCAAGATTGTATTGCTTGTCAAGAGTTAATTATAGCCCTTTGAAACCCCCATATTACCTTCTCTAATATTAGAATAGAAGTCTAGCTTAAAATACAGAAGAAAAAGTACTTATTGGTGATTTTAAAGAACTGCATTCCAGTGCTTTAAGAGAAATTGGGATGCGGATGCATTGATTTAGCAAACGGGAAATTAAAGAATGCCAAGAATTAGGAAATAGTGTGTGCACATGTGTATGTATGTGTGTGTGTGTGTGTATGTATATATATATATATATATATATATATATTTTTTTTTTATGTGCTCGAGGTAACTAGAAAAAAAAACTCACTATAATATATGACAGTGAACAACTATATCGTATTAAAATTGAATGCATGAATCAGTGGGCCTGAAATGAAAAATATTGATATTACATTAGGTCAAGATTATTGCTATCACAATCTAAGATTTACTGTTAATTGCTTATTTTTCAAATTTTGGAAACCCATTCATTTAATCTTTATCAATGTTATAAATGGATTGTTTTTGGCTTTTGTCATAAATGTATTGCCCCCTCTCCAATAGTCTGCAATGTTTGTTGGCACTTATATTTTATAATTTTTTTTACTGAGGTATGATTGCAAAGTAAAGAACAAATAGTCATATGATTGTTTCAACCATGAACGCAGAATTAAACCCAGTAGACCTGCATTAGAAAACACAATCACACTATTTAGCAAATTCATCAGATTATAATAAGCACTCTATGCAGCTGTATCAATATGCTTACTGTTGTTTTTTTTTTTTAAGTTTTGCTTTCCTCTTTCTTTCTCTTCCCTAAATTCTGCTTCCACCCTGCATGGACAGCATGGCCATGCATGCGCAGAGCAAAAAAGTCAAGCCCCATTTCAAAATCAAGTTGTCATGGTGTTGAAACCTAGGTATCAATGTCACAGCACATCCACATAGCAATTAAATGTCAGCAGAGGGGGGGCGTGGCTAGCGCGCAGCGGAATGGACGCTTGATCTGAGAGCTCCGCTCTAGCGAAGGGACATACCACTCACCGAGGCGGCGTTTCTCGACTACAACTATACCGGACCGGAGCTGAGATCTCCCTCATCTTCAGAGGATGACCCGTAAGCGTGCCAACACCGCGCAACCGAAGAAACTCCGTGATTTCTTCACAACTGTAGGCCGCAAAGGCCAAGATGGCGCCGGCGCCGGAACCTCGTCCCCTGCAGGCAGATCTCCATCTGCAACGCCGAGCCCGAGATCCGACGAAGGATCGCAGCGGCACTCCCCTGCTGCCTCAACTCCTCTCTCATGTATATTTTTTCCATTTTTTTCTCCTGTCATTGCAACAAAACAAACTGAGTAAGCTGTCAATGCTGGCTGCCTTAACCTCCCTGGCGGTATGATTCAGTCTGGAATAAGGTGCTGAAAGCGGTACAATTATTTTGCATGGAAATCTGGCGTTTTATTTTGTAGTCCTGTAATTCTTAGGAATAACGCTCTTAAATCTGTTCAAACCAGAGTCTAGCAGACATCCCGGGTATGATAAAGTGTATAATATAATAAAGAATAATAAAAAATATTCAATAATGTAATCAAATCCTAAAACACTGAAAAAGGGACACGTTTTGGTTGCTATGGACAATCTCCAAATTCCAGGCAGAAAAAACAGTATTTATAATATAAAAGTGCATGCAGGGCATGCACAGACCACTAGGGACAAAGGGGGTGTGTATTTTGTGTACTTTTACTTTTTTGAATTTGCCGCCGTTCTCCGCTCCCGTGCGCCGTAACGTCGCAGGGAACGGAGCTCGGCGGCATTCGGCACTGTGAATCGAGAGGAGGACAGCTTGATCACACAGCACGGCGGACATCGCTGGATCCAGGGGACAAGGTAAGTAACTCTCCCTGTGTCCTCCCCTGCATCGAGCAATGCGATCCCGAGTCTGGCTCGGGGTTACCGCTCCTGTAATTAAAATCCCAACCCGAGCCAGACTCGGGATTACCGCTAGGGGGGTTAAGCACCATCAGCATGAAAGCACCCCCTAACCTGTACCCTAAACACTCAAGGGTGGATGAAGCACATTCATTCTATAAAGCAAGTAACACCCCCAACCTGCCCCCAACTGACTGCACTTGTATGATTCTATATCCAATTACAATGTAGACGTATAGAGATTTGTTTTACATACAAGCACCTGTTTTCTATGAGCTTGAATTTTGATTTGGACACAGGACCTAATCACAGAGACATTGTTATAGCAATTTCAGCAAGTTAAGCCTCATACACACTATCAGTTTTTCTGCTGAGTTTTTCCTTCAGGTTTACCAAAACCATGTAGTGCAAGGGCCTGCCTAATTGCATCCAAATTGAAACTCCTAAGGTTTGACCTCATATTATATGGTTTTGGTAAATCTGAAGGAAAAACTCAGCAGAAAAACTGATAGTGTGTACAGGGCTTTAATGTCAGCCACCTTACCTCATACCACTTACAATGTGTGCACACCACCAGTGGTCCATGTCCCAAACATTGGGAATCACTATTTATCATTAGGGATGGGCGAACGGTTTGGGCCGAACTTTCGTTGTTCAGTCGCTTGGCGAACATCCGAACAAATGGGTCATTAAGACCATTTGTTCGGTCCCCCGAACCGACCACAGTGCATTGCGGCTCTGAACAATGCATTGCAAGCCCCAATTGGCTGAAGCGGTGAAAGCTTCAGCCAATCAGGGCACAGAGCACTGTCAGAGTCATGACTGGACACCGTCACCAGGACTTTATCCAATCATAGCTCATTCCTGTCCCACAGTATAAAAGTATTCTTTTAATGGCAGCCATTTTCAGTGTGATTTTAGCGTGGAGAGATCTATAACAGGGCTATGTTCAGTGGTATTAGTTAGCTAGTGTGCTATACTGTGCTATTTTGCTTCAATTGTCAGTGTAGAATATTAGTTTAGTGTCAGTCTAGGGATAGTGTCAATGTAGTGAGGAGGACCATCATTCAGCTTTGAATAGTGTGCAGCTAGAGTAGAGAAAGCTCAGATAGTTTCACTGTAGTGTAGTGAGACCGTGTCATTCATACATACATTAGTGTAGACTAGGGACAGCTTATATAGTTTCAATGTAGTGTAGTGAGACCGTGTCAGTAATCTTTACATTAGTATATAGCTAGAGTAGGGACAGTTCAGATAACATCAGTGTAGTGAGGGTTGAACACCTTCTATTTGACTGCGTTACCACCAGTTTCACACCATTTACTTCTGTGTGTGTTACTGCCAGTTTAGCGGCATATAGTTTTGTGTGCGTTACTGCCAGTTTAACGCTATATAGTTCTGTGTGCGTTACTGCCAGTTTAATTCCATATAGTTCTGTGTGCGTTACTGCCAGTTTAACGCCATATAGTTTTGTGTGCGTTACTGCCAGTTTAATGCCATATAGTTTTGTATGCATTACTGCATACCGTAGCTGAGATTCTTGCAGCTCTGCAGGGACAGACCCAGAGGTGGTTCACACCATGCCAGCTGGAGCCAGGAATGGTGCTGTGCGATAATGGCTCAAACCTCCTGTCCGCCCTTAGACAGGGAAAGTTGACACATGAGCCATGCCTGTCACATGTCCTCAATTTGGTGGTGCAGCATATCCTAAATATGTACCCAGGGTTGCAAGATGTGCTAAAGCTGGCCAGAAGAGTCTGTAGCCATTTCAGACGGACATACACAGCCAGTGCTTGGTTGGCTGAAATTCAGCGGGAAATCCACCTGCTCATAATCCTGATTTGTGACATGCCCACCAGGTGGAACTCGACTTTGTTAATGCTGCATCTGTTATATATGCAGCAGAGGGCCATCAATGAGTACCTGTGTGAATACGGCACGACAACAGGCTCAGGCCGCCTCAGCTTTTTTCCCCATGCCAATGGCTGATCATTAAGGATGCATGCAGGGTATTGTGACCATTTGAGAAGGCCACAAGGATGTTGATCCATGACATCAATGACACAATTCCTGTTGTGTTCCTGCTGGAGCAGACTCTGTATGACATCATGGACTGGGCAAGCAGAGCAGCAGGAGGAGGAGGAGGACTTCCTTTCCTCTCAAGGCTCACTTTATCCAGACACCATCATTCTTATGTCACAGAACACACAGGAGGAGAGAGGGGAGGAGGATGAGAAAGAGGATTCTGGCACTTTCATAGGCTTCAAAGAAGAGAAAGACTTGCATCAATCTGTAAGTGATGGCTTTCCAACCCCAGGACCCTTGGGAGTAGTATATGGCTGGGAGAGGGAAGTTCCAGATGCTGTCATCCTGAGTGACCCTAAGGAGTCTGCTTCTAAAGCCTCTGCAAATTTGATGCACATGAGTAACCTCATGCTTCAAAGCCTGCAAAAGGACCCAAGAATATGTGGCAAAAAGGAGAAGGATGATTACTGGTTGGCAACCCTCCTTGGCCACCATTATAAGGGGAAGGTCTCAGAACTCATCCCGTCCCCACAGAGAGTGCAGAAGATAAAATCTCTTGACTACACATTAGATGATTTTATTGAACATTTTCCCTGACTCCAGTAGGTTACAGAGTCATGGAAGGTTTGAGTCTTTTGTTGGTCAAGAGAGGAGCGTTGGAGAAGGAGGCCGCCTAAGTGAGGCATTTTGGAATTTTTTTAGTCCTCGCCGCCCAAGGCTGTCAGCTTCCACATCCCATTAGCAGCGTCTGCATCACATGGTGGACAATTACCTCGGGCCAAAACAGAGATGGAGAGCTTTCCAGCTGACAATACACTGACTTACTGGGTCATGAGAATAGACCACTGGCCAGAACTTGTCCAGTATGCTATTGAGTTGTTGGACTCCCCTGCATCCAGTATGCTTTCAGAATGGCCATTCAGTGCTGCAGGAGGTTTTGTTACTGATCATAGAACGCATCTGTTCACAAACACCGTGGACCATTTGACTTTTATAAAAATGAATCAGTCCTGGATTACTAACTATGAAGCCCCTGATGCCGATGTCAATGATTAAAGGGGTTGTAAAGGTAAATATTTTTTAACCTTAATGCATTCTATGCATTAAGGTAAAAAAAATCTGACAGTGCCGGCTCCCCCAGCCCCCGTTTTACTTACCTGACCCCTCGAAAGTCCAGCGCTCGCCTCCGACATCCTCTTCGCCGCTCAGCCTGGCTGCTGATTGGCTAGAGTGGATGGATTGAAAGCAGCACAGCCATTGGTTTGCACTTCTGTCAATCACATCCAATGATGTGGCGTGCCGGGGGGTGGGGCCGAGTGATAGAGTGAGTGGCTATAGCCGCCTGCTGTATCACAGGAGTGCGCCTGCAAGTGCTTCTCACCATGCGAGGGAGCTCCCATGAACATGAGAAGTACTTGCGGGGGGAAGCCAAGACACTGCTGCCTTCACAGCGACGTCATCAGCGTGAACAAGCCCAAACTAGATAGTACAGCCTTAAAATGTAGCTAGCTAAACTAATACATAAGTCAATTTACTAATGAACAGTACATTCTTTGCTATGTGTCTGTTCTTATTCTTTCTGTATGCAGAGTTTTAAAATGTAATTATACAATAGGTTAACGATATCCCTCTTGTGGTATCACACCCATTTTAAATGAATGCCCTACCTTTAATTAATGAACATCTTCAACCTACAACAGCTTGCTGGATGCATAGCAAAGAAAAAAAGCTGCCTCTGAAGTTTAGTTTTACATTTTGGCAACTATGGTATAGATGTGTTATTATATCTTTTTAATACCACCTAACAATCATAACTAAAATGAAACCCAATAGTTGTTATATTATTTAATATCTTATGACTGATGGAAGAGTACCTAATTTATCAAAGATTACACAGCATTACATATGATGTCTCTATCAGCTAGATGCAAACCATATTCTCTCCTCCATATATAGTTAGTAAGAGACTGATTCAGGGCTCTCACTTCCAAGGGGCATGTAGACAGCAAAAATGAAGGCCACAAGACCTCTTATTTTGTTTGTAAATTCCCTCCATGACATAACACATGCTCTGCATAAATTACAGTAAGTCCAAAATAACTATTTATTTTATTGTTCATTAATTGTTAAAACTGCATCATGACTTATCTTTAAGGTAAACACATTAATACTGTACCTCCCTCAACAAATCAATCAGCCAAGCTTGACTAATCAACTGTATATCTCTGATCAAATATAAAACATGCATGCCAAATGGCACTTTGTTGCATGCGTGTATAAAAACTCTAATCGCATTATTCCTATCAAATCATATTCATATTCAATTTATACAAAAATGTGTTGTATAAATGAAAATTATATATTGATTTTTATAAAGAATTTAATATAAACTGAAAACATACAGCATATCCACTTTTCTGAGCAGAAATAACCTCACAAAATGTGCATCTCAAATGATTAGATTTTCTCCATTAAACAGGAAATTAAATCAAGCATCCAAAAGTGTTCACACTCTAAAAACATATATAAAAATCTGCAGTTACATTTTCCTAAAGATTACATTCCTAGTTGAGCTATGCCCTGAAGCTTTGCATTGGTTGTCTCTGTTAAGGCCTGCAAAGAGCTGAGCTATTATTATGCTAAGTTAGTAATAAACACTACTTTTCACCCTTCAGTAAACCTACATCATTGAAGAATATGTTCACTTGAGCAGAAATTCTGAGAAATATTTAGAAATGTACCTTATTAAAAAATGATTGCATGTAACAATAAGATGTTCTCAATAATTGCATATTTACTGTACCTGTGTATCTGTAAATGTTAACTGCAGTTCATAATCCTTTAGGATGCTGGGATGGCTGATTAAGTGTTCCAAGGCTAGCTGAATGGCAGGCAGGACACCTGCAGTAAGATTTGCTGGGCCCATGAAGCTAGTTATAGGTAGGAGCCCAAGAATTGATAAACCTACAGGATTTAATTCACTTGAGAAAGGTACCATAAACAGTAAATATATTCCAAAAATTCCCCTCTTCTTTTTCAAAGTCACCATGTTTTACACTGAGTCTGTCGCCCTCCTTCCCTGGAATGTTCATTACGACAGCCTTGGAAGTTGGAGCTGTCTGTCAACATCGTCTTCTGTGTGTGTCTGAGAAAGGGATGACTGTTATTAAGGGATAAAGAGCTCTCAGAGCTCACCAGAGCTAGGCAACTCTGCAGTGGATAGTAAACCTGTTCAACAAATCCGTGGCTATAGATAAACACAGTGACAGAAGTGCTGTCAATGAACACCTAGCTGTTATATAACATTCAGAGAGTCTGTCAATGTGGGGTCATACTCTGCACAATGACTGAATACTTCCTATATCGGCTGTTTAATTAACATGAGAATAATATTCTTTGCTAAAAGCAAATTAAATCCTACATTAATCCATTACCGTCACTAATTAAAGTTGAACAACAGAAAATATACCTGCAATACACCTGCTTTATGATGCAATATGTATGAATCCTAAATTGGTGCTAACAATGGCATAATTTCCTAGAGCTAAACATAAAAAAACTCACAAGTGATAAACATAAAAATATTTCTAAGTGCTAAGCATTAAAAAAGTACATAAATAATTTATAGGAGTATATGAATTCAGACCTATATATATATATATATATATATATATATATATATATATATATATATATATACAGTGCCTTGCGAAAGTATTCGGCCCCCTTGAACTTTTCAACCTTTTGCCACATTTCAGGCTTCAAACATAAAGATATAACATTTTTATTTTTTTGTGAAGAATCACCAACAAGTGGGACACAATTATGAAGTGGAACGAAATCTATTGGATTTTTGAAACTTTTTTAACTAATAAAAAACTGAAAAGTGGGACGTGCAAAATTATTCGGCCCCCTTGCGTTAATACTTTGTAGAGCCACCTTTTGCTGCGATTACAGCTGCAAGTCGCTTGGGGTATGTCTCTATCAGTTTTGCACATCGAGAGACTGAAATTCTTGCCCATTCTTCCTTGCAAAACAGCTCGAACTCAGTGAGGTTGGATGGAGAGCATTTGTGAACAGCAGTTTTCAGCTCTTTCCACAGATTCTCGATTGGATTCAGGTCTGGACTTTGACTTGGCCATTCTAACACCTGGATACCTTTATTTGTGAACCATTCCTTTGTAGATTTTGCTGTATGTTTGGGATCATTGTCTTGTTGGAAGATAAATCTCCGTCCCAGTTTCAGGTCTTTTGCAGACTCCAACAGGTTTTCATCCAGAATGGTCCTGTATTTGGCTGCATCCATCTTCCCCTCAATGTTAACCATCTTCCCTGTACCTGCTGAAGAAAAGCAGGCCCAAACCATGATGCTGCCACCACCATGTTTGACAGTGGGGATGGTGTGTTGAGGGTGATGAGCTGTGTTGCTTTTACGCCAAACATATCGTTTTGCATTGTGGGCAAAAAGTTAAATTTTGGTTTCATCTGACCAGAGCACCTTCTTCCACATGTTTGGTGTGTCTCCCAGGTGGCTTGTGGCAAACTTTAGACGAGACTTTTTATGGATATCTTTGAGAAATGGCTTTCTTCTTGCCACTCTTCCATAAAGGCCAGATTTGTGCAGTGTACGACTGATTGTTGTCCTATGGACAGACTCTCCTACCTCAGCTGAAGTTCTATGCAGTTCATCCAGAGTGATCATGGGCCTCTTGGCTGCATCTCTGATCAGTCTTCTCCTTGTCTGAGCTGAAAGTTTAGAGGGACGGCCAGGTCTTGGTAGATTTGCAGTGGTCTGATACTCCTTCCATTTCAAAATGATCGCTTGCACAGTGCTCCTTGGGATGTTTAAAGCTTGGGAAATCTTTTTGTATCCAAATCCGGCTTTAAACTTCTCCACAACAGTATTACGGACCTGCCTGGTGTGTTCCTTGGTCTTCATGATGCTCTCTGCGCTTTCAACAGAACCCTGAGACTATCACAGAGCAGGTGCATTTATACAGAGACTTGATTACACACAGGTGGATTCTATTTATCACCATCAGTCATTTAGGACAACATTGGATCATTCAGAGATCCTCGCTGAACTTCTGGAGTGAGTTTGCTGCACTGAAAGTAAAGGGGCCAAATAATTTTGCACGCACCACTTTTCAGTTTTTTATTTGCTAAAAAAGTTTAAATTATCCAATAGATTTCGTTCCACTTCACAATTGTGTCCCACTTGTTGGTGATTCTTCACAAAAAATTTAAATTTTATATCTTTATGTTTGAAGCCTGAAATGTGGCAAAGGGTTGAAAAGTTCAAGGGGGCCGAATACTTTCGCAAGGCACTGTATATATATATATATATATATATATATATATATATATATATATATATATATATATATATATATATATAGTATCTCACAAAAGTGAGTACACCCATCACATTTTTGTAAATATTTTATTATATCTTTTCATGTGACAACACTGAAGAAACCACATTTTGCTACAATGTAAACTAGTAAGTGTACAGCTGGTATAACAGTGTGAATTTGCTGACCCCTCAAAATAACTGAACACACAGCCATTATTGTCTAAACCGTTGGCAAAAAAAAGAGTACACCCCTAAGTGAAAATGTCCAAATTGGTCCCAAAGTGTCAATATTGTGTAGCCACTATTATTTTACAGCACTGTCTTAACCCTCTTAGGCATGGAGCTCACCAGAGCTTTACAGGTTGCCACTGGAGTCCTACATTACGACATCATGGAGCTGGTGGATGTTAGAGACCTTGCGCTCCTCCACCTTCTGTTTGAGGATGCCCGACAGATGCTCAATAGGGTTTAGGTCTGGAGACATGTCTGGCCGGTCCATCACCTTTACCCTCAGCTTCTTTAGCAAGGCAGTGGTCATTTTGGAGGTGTGTTTGGGGTCGTTATCATGTTGGAATACTGCCCTGTGGCCCAGTCTCCAAAGGGAGAGGATCATGCTTTGCTTTAGTTTGTCACAGTACATCTTGGCATTCATGATTCCCTCAATTAACTGTAGCTCCCCAGTGCCTGCAGCACTCATGCAGACACTTCCACCACCATGCTCGACTGTAGGCATGACGCACTTGTCTTTGTACTCCTCACCTGTTTGCTGCCACACACGCTTGACACATCTGAACCAAATACGTTTATCTTGGTCTCATCAGAACACAGGACATGGTTCCAGTAATCCATGTCCTTAGTCTGCTTGTCTTAAGCAAACTGTTGGCGGGCTTTCTTGTGCATCATCTTTAGAAGTCTTCCTTCTGGGACGACAGCCATGCAGACCAATTTGATGCCGTATGCGGCACATGGTCTGAGCACTGACAGGCTGACCATCGTGCCTTCAACCTCTGCAGTAATGCTGGCAGCACTTATATGTCCTAAAGACAACCTCTGGATATGGCGCTGAGCATGTGCATTCAACTTCTTTGGTTGACCATGGCGAGGCCTGTTCTGAGTGTAACCTGTCTTGTTTAACCGCTATATGGTCTTGGCCACTGGGCTGCAGCTTTGTTTGAGAGTCTTGGCAATCTTCTTATAGCCTATGCCATCTTTATGCTTTTTCAGATCCTCAGAGAGTTCTTTGCCATGAGGTGCCATGTTGAACATCCAGTATGAGAGAGTGAGAGTGATAACACACACGCTCCCCATTCACACCTGAGACCTTGTAACACTAATGAGTCACATGACACCGGGGAGGAAAAATGGTCCCAATTTGGACATTTTCACTGAGGGGTGTATTCTCTTTTGTTTCCAGTGGTTTAGACATTAATGGCTGTGTGTTGAATTATTTTGAGGGGACAAATAATTTACACTGTTATACAACCTGTACACTCGCTACTTTACATTGCAGCAAAGTGTTATTTCTTCAGTGTTGTCACATGAAAATATAGAATAAAATATTTACAAAAATGTGAGGAGTGTACTCACTTTTGTGAGATACTGTATAATATTGTGCAAAGCCATACATATTTCTGAATTCATATACTATATTTCCTGGTCAATTTCAATCACTTTCATTACATCAGGATTAACAGAAGAAGCAAGCGCTACTGTACTGATAACTTTGAAGAGAGCCCAGTCCTAACCCGAATTTAAGATTGATGTGTTTATTAGCTGGAAAAAGTGTAATGACCACAAGGTAATGTCGGGAGACATCGACCATTCAATAAAAACCATCTGACATTGGGCGCGTGTGCATCTCAGCCAGTCCAACAGAAGCCGGCCATTTGGAAAACCAGCAGCACTGACCAGCTCCTGATCAGCGCTCTCAGACAATGGTGGGGGGGCTTTCCCAGAACCCAACTGCTCAGCAGAGGAGATCGCTGTACTAACGTCAGACTGTTAATAGAGTGGCTCCGACCGGAGCTGTCAGTTTTTTTTCCTTCAACTATCTGGGTTGAACAAAAAAAGAAAACTATTAGTATGTACCAGACTTAAGGAATCTGCATTTATTTTAGGAATAGTATTAAGAGGTAATTGGCCCCCAATTAACATTTCATTGAGTATCTGAAAAGATTAGCAGTGGCCACACATGAATTTCAATGGGGTTGATTTACTAAAACTAGAGAGTGCAAAATTGGGTGCAACTCTGCATAGAAGCCAATCAGCTTCCAGTTTTAATTTTGTCAAACAAGCTAAAGTTAGAACCTGATTGGCTACCATGCACAGCTGCACCAGATTTTGAACTCTCTAGTTTAGTAAATCAACCCCTATATTTTTTAATCATTATGTTTGTCACTAGATCACTGTGTGAGACTGGACATTAGACCCTAAGATAGGTATTAGTGCTTCTCAATCTCTCCTGTACAAGAGCTAGCAGCTTTACTTTATAGTAGTTCAGCCTTTTGTGAGACAGAAATGTGCAGCTTCTACAGTCACACAGAAAAGCCACTGCCAGCAGACTAATAGAGGTGCAGGGTACTTTAAAACATTTTAAACGTGGTTGTAAACCCTCCCATAAGTCCAGTGAAGTGAACAGCCTCAGATGATACACAGAGAATAAACAAATCCTCCTACATAGGTTTTATTTGTATATCTGCAGTATTCCCCTCTCTAAACCCTTTGATAATTGCAGATTGTGACTGCTTTCACAAAAATGTTCAACAGTGCAAGTTTTAAGTGAAGCAGTGGCAAAAAATATCTTAGTCTGGTCAACAAGCGGTTCATGTGCCATGTTTTTCTGTCCTGAAACCCAATTCTTTCAGAGTGGCTATTTCTTTTTAATGTAATGCAACTCTCTTGCATAGCTGTACCATTTGCATATGTAACAACAATACTTGGTGTTTCCAAGCTGCATTCCAAGCAGCAGAGCCACTATAATTAGATCTTGACAGATATTCCAGTTGTACTTGGTGTAGTGTATGCACTTCAACAACGGTTCCATGTTTTTGTATGCTTCATTTATGTGTGTACCATAGCCAACAGGTATTGCAAATTGTAAAAACAGATTTCTGTAAAACAGTACAGGTAGTGCCCGAGTTACGAACACCCGAGTTACGAATGACTCCTACTTACGAACGGCCTCAAATGCCAGCCACTTGTGCTCCACGTTGGTCCTGGTTACCTTTCGAGCACCTCCGAACACATCCGGACACATCCCACACTGCCGTACTACGCCCCAGATAACATAACAAGTGCCCGGAGCATCCGACATCCATGCACAGGCGGCAGTTACACTTATGAATGCAGTGTTCTGACTGGAAGTTAAACTTACAAATGCAGTGTTGGGGCTTACGAACTTCGACGTACGAACAAACTTACAGTCCCTATTGTGTTCGTAACTTGGGGACCTCATGTATGCTTGAATTACAGGCTATATTTGTGATTAGCAGCCAAAAATCTGGGTACACCAAAAGAGTTGAGTTAACAAAATATTTGTTGTCCAGTATTATGAGCTAATTAAACTTAACTTTCTCCAGAATAATAGATTTTGGCTAACATTCAGCAATGGCCTTTTTGATTGCACTACCGCTTATGACAATAGCTGTATGTGGCTATATAATATATAAATGTAATGCTTTCCTCTACATCCCCCAAAAAAATGTTTATAAGCCATACTTTCATCCACTTGGATATAAGCTCTTTTGGTGATCACCACACTCTTATCTCTGTCTACCTTACCATGCAGTCCCACACTTCATTTTGTGGATATCTGTACAATAAAATCAGACTCTATGGTAAATGTGCACTGTGTTATTTGAAAATAGATATTAATTATCAGTTACCAAATGGCCATTCTGTGCTTACTGTCCTGTATGTGCACACATTCCTTTTAAAGTAAATATGGTTTGTGTTTGAATCTTAAATTCCATTTTACATAACATTAATGCCTCCTGTGGACATCCCTAATGACTCTAATTAGGAATTCCTAAATGCCTGCTGTGCAAACAAAAAACGAAACATCTGTAAAAACAAATGGATTTCTTTATCTTGTTTAGCAATTTTTAGTCTCTACTAAACAGTTATATAAAACTGAAGATATTTAAAGTAGATAGCAATAATATAAAACAGCAGAGTGATAACTGATGTACATGCATAACAGAAGGCATTAAGTGCACTCTAGAAGTGACAACTCATCACATCGAAAGAACAGAAACAAAAAGGTGTTCAAAAAGGAATATTACATTTTATATCAATGTTATTAGATGCATAACTATAGTTAAAGAGCATCAAATATAAAAAGTTGATATTATATACAATATATATATATATATATATATATATATATATATATATATATATATATATATATACATATATATATATATATATATAATGGTTGTCACCGTACACAAATCAGGGATAAAAAAATGGGTCCGGATGCACAGCAAAGACTGTAGTGCATATAAACCAAAAAAGAGAGCAGCACTCACGGGTCTTGAAAGGTGAACGCAAATTAAACCACCATTGTGCGTTCACGGTGGTTTAATTTGCATTCACCTTTCAAGACCCGTGAGTGCCACCATCTTTTTTGGGTTATATAATACATGTATATTTACACTGTATATTTATATATCATTTCTACTGTACAGTACCAAATTTATATGTGAAATATAACAGAATCCTTTGACAATTCCCATTTATGCTAACGTATTCTGCCAAAATTAGTGCTGTAATAGCTTGTCTGTATTATTGTGATTAGCTGTTAGTGTCAAAGCAATTCAGCCAATATAACTTGGAATACAAATCACTTTTATGAAATATGGATATTTATGCAGATTTATAACAAGCTGGTTCAGTTATACAAGGGCATTTTAACAAGATTTTTATTTATTTATTTTCTGTTCATATCTACAGCAGAGCATGCTAAAATATTTTGTTTTTCTTTTTTATTATGATCTGTAGTAAAGGTATTTATAGTTCTTCTTTATATGTAATTCTTACAGTATAAAGATGCTCAGATGCTTTATAAGGCATAACAATTGCAATACTAGTTTATCAACATATAGTTACAGTTATTAACAGAACGTATATACTGTAGTATACCATCATTCTGTAGTTAAAGAAGAAGTTGTTGAATCCCTCATGGGAACAAGTGGAATATTGCACTTGGTCCCATTCTAATCTTTAGCCATGTTGTGCAATGAAAGTAGATACAGTATTTATGTCTGTTTGTTCTGGATGTCAGCTCCACCCCATGCTGAATCCCAATTTTTTGAGCATTCCCATTGGTGAGTTATAGCACAGCACTATAGCCACCATCACCTCTTCATTCTCAAAGAGTTGGATATTGTGTGTTTTGTGTGTCCCTCCACTTCTGCCAACCATCAGGCAGACACAAATCAGGAAGCTGTCACCTGGAATTAGTTGGCAGTAATCAGTTAATTTGGTGAGGTTCTGGCAGCATTCTGGAATCTGAGTGAATTCTGATTAGTGCACTCAAGAATAGGGGCTTTATATTGAATAAACATTTCACATATTTTTTTTTTGTATCGTTAACATTATTTCCACATACACAATGGGTCTGATTTACTAAAACTGGAGCGTGCAACATCTGGTGCAGCTGTGCATGGTAGCCAATCAGTTTCTAACTGACACAAAAAACAGCAAAAGAAAAAAAAATGGAAGTTGATTGGTGTCTATGCAGGGCTGTACTAGATTTTGCACTCTCCAGTTTAAGTAAATTAAGGCCAATATATTTTTAGGACAGGGATACTACATGACACTGAAACAGAGTTGGCTGGTATTTCCTTCTCTAACAAAAGCACCCTGGCCCACCCATCTGCTTTTCTAGGGAGAGAGGCTAGAGTAGTAGCTTTTGGCTTATATTGTTGTGAATAACGGTGTTTGGAGATGAGCGCTGTCATTTACAACACAAGGCAACTGTTACTCTAGTCTCTCTATAAAAATTGCAGCATTTACAGTCTCTGCAGAGATGTCATCCTTCTGATGGCCTAGCAGTATCTCCTATTTTCTATCTATGTATACATCTATGAAAGAAAATGTTTATTAAAATTAGAGAAACCTTTACTTGATTGTAATGGCTGTCTCAGCTGAAGTTAAACATAGTGTATATTTTAGGTACAATCAGAGCAATAAGAAAAGGTTAGTGTTTGTTAATAAAGGGTTGTAAATAGGGATGAGTTTTGGGTTTAGCATGAGCCTGACCCAATCCCAGCCTGTTTGCATTTTAGTAAACAACCAAACAAATTAAAGGTATTTGGCAAGTTCACTGCCGGCAATCTCGGGTGATGTTTCAGGGTGTTTAAGGTTGAAGGCATCAGGCCTGTTATGGTGCAGAGAGAGGGGAATGCACGCTCAGTGCCCTACCTTTTCTGGCCACCCATGCTTTAAGGGTAACCCAATGCCCCTTTAAAAATGGTGTGTGGTCCCTTAATATACTTAATCCTTATCTAAGCATGCAGTCTGGATATTAAGGTATTTAAAGGATTAAAGCATCTGATTTAAAAGATATGTGTTTTTTTTAACCTACCTTTTAAGTCACATTAACCACTTCCCGACCGGCGCACACCGATGTACGTTGGCAGATTGGCACGGACAGGTAAATGAGCGTACAAGTACGCCCCTTTAAATTTGACGCCATGCCGTGCCATGCATGCTGGTCGGGACCTCCGTGAGTCCGATCACGGGTCCCGAGGACTCGATCGCAGTGGGGATACCCGTGATTGTCTCACGGGGAAGAAGAACGGGGTGATACTAAAGTAAACAAGCATCTCCCTGTTCTGCCTAGCAACAGTGACACTGATCTCTGCTCCTTGTGATTGGAGCAGAGATCAGGGATGTGTAAAACACAGCCACACCCCCCACAGTTAGCAACATGCCCCTAGGACACACTTAAACCCTACACTGCCACGTAGTGGTTAACCCTTCACTGCCAGGGTAATTTACACAGGAATCAGTTCATTTGTATAGCACTGATTGCTGTATAAATGACAATGGTCCCAAAAATGTGTCAAAAATGTTCGATGTGTCCACCATAATGTCGCAGTCACAATAAAAATTGCTGATCGCTGCCATTACTAGTAAAAATGCCATAAAACTATCCCCTATTTTGTAAACGCTATAACTTTTGCACAAACCAATCAATAACTGCTTATTGCGATTTTTTTTTACCAAAAATATGTAGAAGAATACGTATTGGCCTAAACTGAGGAAAATAATATTTTTTATACATTTTTGGGGAATATTTACTATAGCAAAATGTAAAAAATAATGCGTTTTTTTCAAAATTGTCGCTCTTTTTTTGTTTATAGCGCAAAAAATAAAAACCACAGGGGTGATTAAATACCACCAAAAGAAAGCTCTATTTGTGGGAAAAAAGGATGTAAATTTTGTTTGGGAGCCAAATCGCACGGCCGCACAATTGTCAGTTAAAGCGACGCAGTGCCGGAATGCAAAAAGTGGTCTGGTCTTTGGCCAGCAAAATGGTCTGGGGCTTATGTGGTTAAAGGATCCTCTACCAGCAGAACAGTATTTAAACTTTTTTTTGCATTGGTACATCTCCCATGGCAGTGCCCAGCTATACAAGCCCTGTTTTTAACAAAAGCTTAAAGCGGAGTTCCAATTAAAAAAAAAAATACTGCAGCTGCTGACTTTTAATAATCGGACACTCACCTGTCCCACGGTCTAGCAAAGTGGGGGAAGCCCCGTTCATCTCCCCCTCCTGTCTGCGGTGCCGGCATGTGACTGGCCGGGCAATCATCTGGGACCTTTGACTTGTCCCGGATAATTGATGAGAGGCAGGGGGGAGAGGTTATCTTACTTCCAGAGGGTTTCTGCTCCACCCCCTCCAAAAAAAAAAAAATTACATGCCAAATGTAGCATGTCAGAGGGTCACCTTCCCTTAAAGCGGAAGTTCCATTTTTTTTGGGTGGAACTCCACCTTAATACAATAAAAAATGTTCTGTTCAGACTTCAGTGGGATCCAGCATTATTTTCAGGGCTAACAACCTGCTGGGTGCTCTGAACATCCACTGAACTGAACTTTGTCTGCTTCACTCAATCCTGTAAAAAACATTAGGTAAAGCAGTCATACCATGCATTATAGAAGTATTTATTTGATCAATAAGCTACTGTGTGCAAAACAAATACAATGGCTTAAAAAGCATATTGGACTCTGAAACATACAAGGTGATTTTTTTTAAGTCTGACTAAAAAATTCAGGGTTTTGAGGTACACCTAAAACTCTCACAGTGTATATGACAAACATTTTGGGATCAGCTCCTATAACCTAAACATATTTTTACATTACCTTCCTTGACCAAATTTGCTGGTGTTTGTGATAGGTTGCATCCAAAACATATTTGTCCTTTTTTTAGTCTGGTTGACTATGCGCATACCTACTGTTCTGCACATTTGCATATTCCTGCACAATTGCTCAATAATTTTTCCTTAAATTGTTTAAATATCTCTAAACAGCAAATGTGCTAAATGTCCACAGTAAATAGAAAACAGAAATGTTTTCAAAGAAGTGCCACATGCATTAAAGTGACATTAATTAACATACATTGAGTAGGTTTAATTGCTTGTGAAAATTTATGCTGAAAAGCTATTTTTTTACAGGGTGCAAATCGGTGTACATTTCTGGGTTAAGTACCTAAACCATTAGCTATAAATCATGTCACTTCTTTAAACACTCTTAACACTTATTTCTAAGAGTTGCCAAAAATATTGGAAGTTATTCTTTACTTGTATGAAACAACCCTACCAATTCATTTTCATGAATGCCAACATGGTATAATCATGTTAAAACAAACATACATCTGTATGTGTTATAAATAGTACTTCTGTTACTGAGATGCACAATTTATATCTTTAAGTGATCTGTGGAATCACTGCATGCTCTTAAAGTGAACACGTACTCCATTTTAAAGCTTTTAATAGCAAATCCTTGCACCTTACTTAACCACTATTGTACTGCTGTATGTATGAAAACAGCAAAGTGGTGGATGGTGTTTTGTCCAATGCCGTTTATAAACGACACTTGACAAAATACCATTGATTGGCTCTTTAGTCCCCAGCCAGCTACATTCTCAGGCACTGTGTACAGAACTGATCTGAGTGCCTCCATACCTTCAAATTGCTGTGATTGGCACAAAGTGACCAATTACAACAATCCCATGATGTACACAATAAAGGGGATTTACTAAGACTGGGACAGACAGAATTTGCTGAAGGTGTGCATGGCAACCAATCAACTTCCTGCTTTCATTATCAATGCTTAATTAACCCTTTGCTTCCAAGTCTATTCTGACACTTCTCTCCTACATGTACATTTTTTTGCTTAAAACCACCTAAAAAACCCCAAACATTATACACTGAGCAAAATTATGAACACAACATGTTTGCCCCTATTTATCATGAACTGAACTTAAAGGTCTACAACTTTTTCTATGTACACAAAAGGCCTATTTCTCTCAAATATTGTTCACAAATCTGTCTAAATCTGTGTTAGTGAGCACTTCTCCTTTGGCGAGATAATCCATCCACCTCTCAGGTGTGGCATATCAAGATGCTGATTAGACAGCATGATTATTGCACAGGTGGGCCATAGGCTGGCCACAAAAAAAGGCCACTCTAAAATGTTCAGTTTTATCACACAGCACAATGTCACAGATGTCGCAAGTTTTGAGGGAGCGGGCAATTGGCATGCTGACTGCAGAAATGTCCACCAGAGCTATTGCCTTTGAATTAAATATTAATTTCTCTACCATAAACCATCTCCAAAGGCATTTCAGTGAATTTGGTAGTACATCCAACCGGCTTCAGAACCAAAGGCCACGTGTAACCATGCCAGCCCAGGACCTCCACATCCAGCATCTTCACCTCCAAGATCGTCTGAAACCAGCCACCCAGACAGCTGCTGCAACTATTGGTTTCCATAATCAAACAATTTCTTCACAAACTTTCAGAAAACGGGAAGCTCATCTGCATGCTCGTTGTCCTCATCGGAGTCTCGACCTGACTGCAGTTCGTTACTGTAACCGACTTAAGTGGGCAAATTATCACATTCAATGGCGCCTGCCACTCCTGTCTGCTAAGAACAGGAAACTGAGGCTACAAATCGCACAGGCTCACCAAAATTGGACATAAGAATATTGGAAAAATGTTGCCTGGTCTGATGAGTCTCGATTTCAGCTGCGACAGTCAGATGGTAGGGTTAGAACTTGGCATAAACAATATGAGATCATGGATCCATCCTGCCTTGTATCAACGGTTCAGGCTGGTGGTGGCGGTGTAATGGTGTGGGGGATATTTTCTTGCCACACTTTGGGCCTCTTAGTACCAACTTGTTTAAATACCACGACCTACCTGAGTATTGTTGCTGATCATGTCCATCCCTTTATGATTACAGTGTACCCATCTTCTAATGGCTACTTCCAGCAGGATAATGCATGTCACAAAGCTCAAATTATCTCAAACTGGTTTCTTGAACATGACAATGAGTTCACTGTACTCCAATGACCTCCACATTCACCAGATCCCAATCAAAAAGAGCACCTTAGTGACGGGGCACTTTAAAAAAATGTTTTATTTTTTTCTTATTTATTTAACTTTTCGTAATTTAAAAAAAAAAAAAAACTTTGGGTCACTTTTATCCCTAAATGTAAACAACCCTAATAGAAAAAAAAGCATGACAAGACCTCTTAACCACTTAACAACCGCCCATTGCCGATTAACGGCATCAGGGCGGTTGTTTAACTCTAAGAGGCCGTTAATTAACGGCCTCCCAGAATTCTGCTCTCGCGCGCCCCCTGGGGCGCGCACACGAGAGCATCCGTGACCGCTGGGTCCAGTGGACCCGGCGCATCACGAATCACGGTAAACGGCCGCTCATCGCGGCCGTTTACCACGTGATCGCTCCGTCAAATGACGGAGTGATCACTTGTAAACAAGCCGGCGTCATGTTATGACGCCGGTTGCTCCCTCCCCCTCTCTGTACCGATCGGTACAGCGGAGGGGGAAGAGATCGGTGTCAGCAGCGATGTGGGCTGCATCTGCAGTGCCCACATCGCTGCTCACCGAAAATTACCCCTCAAATCCCTGCAAATACTCTGCATTACTCTGCAATTCCCTGCAAATACTCTGCATTACTCTGCAATTCCCTGCAAATACTCTGCATTACTCTGCAATTCCCTGCAAATACTCTGCATTACTCTGCAATTCCCTGCAAATACTCTGCATTACTCTGCAATTCCCTGCAAATACTCTGCATTACTCTGCAATTCCCTGCAAATACTCTGCAATTCCCTGCAAATACTCTGCAATGCCCTGCAACACTCCGCAATGCCCTGCAACACTCCGCAATGCCCTGCAACACTCCGCAATGCCCTGCAACACTCCGCAATGCCCTGCAACACTCTGCAATGCCCTGCAACACTCCGCAATGCCCTGCAACACTCCGCAACGCTCTGCAATACCCTGCAACACTCTGCAACACCCGCCAATACCCTGCAACACTCTGCAATGCTTTGCAACCCCCGCCGATACCCTGCAACACTCTGCAATGCTCTGCAACCCCCGCCGATACCCTGCAACACTCTGCAATGCTCTGCAACCCCCGCCGATACCCTGCAACACTCTGCAATGCTCTGCAACACCCGCCAATACCCTGCAACACTCTGCAATGCTCTGCAACACCCGCCAATACCCTGCAATGCTCTGCAACGCAGTACTCTGCAACACCATGCTCTGAGATACCCAGCCATAGTCGGTGATACCCTGCAATACCCAGCCATAGACATCTCCCGCCGCCCTCCGCCCTCCGGTGCTTCTACCGAATCGCTAATACGATCAAAGCCAGAATCTTTTTTTTTTTCAGGCTTCCCAGCTTAGAGGTGAGATGTGGGTCTTATTGACCCCACATCTCACTGTAAAGAGGACCTGTCATGCCATATTCCTATTACAAGGGATGTTTACATTCCTTGTAATAGGAATAAAAGTGATCAAAAAAATTATTTTTGGGGAAAAAAATGTCAAACTAAAATAAATAAAGTAAAATGAACAATAAAAAAAAATGTTTTTTTTAAAGCGCCCATGTCCCCATGTGCTCGCATGCAGAAGCGAACGCATGCGTAAGTCCCGCCCACATATGAAAACGGTGTTCAAACCACACATGTGAGGTATCGCTGCGAACGTTAGAGCGAGAGCAATAATTCTAGCCCTAGACCTCCTCTGTAACTCAAAACATATAACCAGTAAAAAAAATTTAAATCGTCGCCTATGGGGATTTTTAAGTAGCGACGTTTGCCGCCATTCCACGAGCGTGTGCAATTTTGAAGAGTGACATATTAGGTATCTATTTACTCAGCATAACTTCATCTTTCACATTATGCAAAAATTGGGCTAACTTTACTGTGTTTTTTTTTTTTTTTAAGCACAAAACAGTTTTTTTTCCAAAAAAAAGCATTCGAAAAATTACTGCGCAAATACCGTGCGAGATAAAAAGTTGCAAAGACCACCATTGTATTCTCCAGGGTGTTTGCTAAAAAAAACATATATAATGTTTTGGAGTTCTATGTAATTTTCTAGCAAATAAATTATGATTTTTACATGTAGGAGAGAAATGTCAGAATTGTCCTGGGTGCTCCAGAACACCTGATGGCGCTCCATGCATGTTGGGCCTCTGTATGTGGCCACGCTGTGTAAAAGTCTCACACATGTGGTATCACCATACTCGGGAGTAATAGCAGAATGTGTTTTGGGGTGTAATTTGTGGTATGCATATGCTGTGTGTGAGAAATAACCTGATAATATGACAATTTTGTGAAAAAAAAAAAAAAGTAAAAAGAATCTTGATTTTGCAAAGAATTGTGGGAAAAAATGACAACTTCAAAAAACTCATCATGCCTCTTACTAAATACCTTGGAATGTCTTCTTTCCAAAAAGGGGTCATTTGGGGGGTATTTGTACTTTTCTGGCATGTTAGGGTCTCAAGAATTGAAATAGGCCGTCAGTCCTTCAGGTGTGATCAATTTTCAGATATTGGCACCATAGCTTGTGGACTCTATAACTTTCACAAAGACCAAATAATATCCACCAATTTGTACTTATTTTTACCAAAGATATGTAGTAGTATAAATTTTGGCCAAAATTTATGAAGAAAAAATTACTAATCTGCTAAATTTTCTAACAGAAACAAAGAAAAATTTGTTTTTTTACAGAATTTTCGGTATTTTTTCTTTTATAGCACAAAAAAAAAAAAACCCAGCGGTGATTAAATACCACCAAAAGAAAGCTCTATTTGTGTGAAAAAAAGGACAAACATTTCATATAGGTCCAGTGTTGCATGACTGAGTAATTGTCATTCAAAATGCGAGAGCACCGAAAGCTGAAAATTGGTCTGGTTATTAAGGGTGTTTAAGTGCCCAGTGGTCAAGTGGTTAAATATGAGATCTGGTGTCAAAAATACCTCAGGTCTCATATTTACACTAAAATGCAATAATAAAAAAAAAGAAATTGGAAAAAAAAATTCTACTTTAAGAGCTATGCGCGAAGAGCAATGATGTTTGATGTTGCTTCTGCTCCTCCCATGCCATGGAGCTGAGCAGGGGTCACCTTCCCCTCAGTCGGCAGCCAGGCATTAACGGAAGAGGACGCATTAGTCTCCAACGCTTACCGGCGGATCCAGGAGGGGGGGCACCTCTCTTGCTGCCAATAAGTGATCTTGCAGGGGAATCCTCTGCAGAGACCACTTTTATCTAACAGAGGAGCACACGCTGTTACAGAAAATACCATGTTTATAGCAGCTAGCTGCTGCCATAACTCTGGTATGTATCGTCAAAGTACCGACGTACGGATACAGCAATTTGCGATTAAGTGGTTAATTTTTTTAAATATAATTTCTCTTTTATCTTGCACATTAATGTTTTAACCCCTCAATACCAGCATGTTTAGAAAATGAGATGACCCTGCGGTGTCTTCTTTCCAAACAAGGGTCATTTTGGAGGTTTTCGCACTTTTCCAATATTTTTATTTTAGGAGAATGTAAAGAAAACATTTTTTTGAACATGTTTGCTTTTTATTTATATACTAAAAAATAAAGTAGTGGGTATTAAATGCCACCAAAAGAAATTTCTATATGTCCAAAAAATTATATAAAATTACTTTGGGTACAATGTTGCATAACAGTAATTATCAGTCAAAGTATCATATTGCTGGAAACTAAAAAATGGCCCAGTAATGAATGAGTATAACAGGCTGGTACTCAAGTAGTTAGGCAAAACACCACAAGATGCCTGCTATTATCACTAGCCAGAAAAAAACTTCTGTAGCTCTCCTTAAATTTAGTTTTACTTTGCTTTCGAATTCCCTCAGAAGGCTTAAAAAATATCAAAACCTCAAAATACAAAATGCCCTAAGCTACATAAGGATGCTTGTTTAAAACAAAGATATAGTGATAGTGATAATAGGTGCAAAATAATAATGATGTACAGAAACACTTAGCAACCAATGCATTAGTTAACTAAAGTCATATTAGTATATATGAATTGCAATAGGTTATTAGAGGCTAATGCACTTTACCCTGTATCAAACAGTAAACCTGAGTAAAAAAGGAGTAGAATACTGTACAGAATAAAAATTAATAAATGATGGGGGCGTGGCCTGGCGCGCGGAGAGCATGGACGCCTGAACAAGGAGCTCTGTGAGACCCGCAGCGTTTGAGCCTTCTGTCGGCGGACAATTCGTTCCACAATGAGCGGAACCGGCAAGCGCAATACCGGGAGTTCTGCCCGCCGCTCGATGGCGGCTTCCCAAGTTCGCAGTATCCCGGAAATCTTCCGTAATAGACCCCGTTCCAGCCGCGGGACACCGCACAAGATGGCGCTACCTCGTGGTGAGGAGGATGATCTTAGTGAGGGATCCCAATCCGCCAACGAGAATATGGTAAGCGGAGCTGAGCTGACTCACCCACTTACGCTGGGAGACATGACCGCAATAGCAAATGACATTAAGACCACTTTGTTTTCTGCCATCATGGACCTGAAAGCTGACCTCCTCTCCTTAAATGAAAAAATGGCAGTGCTGGAAAGGGCTGAGGACAAGAGGGACAGGGCCATCCGCAGACTAGAAGCCACCACTGTTGCACATTCTGAACACCTAATTGAGATCAATCGCCACCTCGAAGATCTCGACAACAGGGGCAGACGACAGAATATCAGGGTACGGGAATCCCAGAAAGCGTTAACCCAGACCAATTAACCCAAGCCCTACAGTCAATCTTTAATAATCTGCTGGAGAGGCCTTTGGACACTCATATTGAATTTGTACGGGCGCACAGGGCATTGCGGCTGAAACCACCAGACGAGGCGCCTCCTAGAGATGTGGTGTGCTGCCTGCAGAGCTTCCCCTTAAAGGAGGATATTCTGTCACACGCTCGGAAAAATGACCAGATATTATTCAATGACTGTGCCCTTGCTCTGTTTCAGGATTTATCGCCAATCACGTTGCAGAACAGAAGGGCACTGCGCCCACTGCTGGAAGCGCTGAGGGAGAGAGGGATCATGTATAAATGGCGCTTTCCGTTTGCACTGCATGTTTCAACTGGCGGTAAACAATTTATTCTGCGGATGCCGAATGATCTCCCTGACTTTTGCGCCAATTTGAATATCCCATTGGTGGACCTGCCAGAGTGGTATGCGGACTTTAGGAATCCCTCCTTGGAGAACAGCCCACCCAACTCGCCTACTACTACTCCTACTAAACCACCTTTCAAGAAGGGCAAGTTTAATAAGCAAAGGTCTTCCAGCGTCCATTCACTCCTAGACAGTCCAAACAACGGAATCCTACCTGATGTTATAGTTGATGCTACCGTCTACACCTCCTTTTGGTTGTACTATTAATCCATAACAGCGGTGATGACTAAACAAAATCATCATAATTTTTTTTTCTTTTTTTTTTTCATATCAGTTGCTGCGTCCTTGCTGAAGTTCGAGTTTCTGATCTGTGGACTGCATTCAGGTTTCTTGGACAGTGGATTGATAATGGGACGGATTCCTTTTTTTCTTCATTTTTTTATTTTTTTTGCTGTGAAATGTTCCCCGACATATTAATATCTTGCTGCAATCAGGTCTGCGGGTCCCCAGCCATTTAATGGGTTGCTTTTTCTAATAGGTGTTGTTGTTTAATTGCTTACTTAGTTTGCAAGTTGATGAGAATTCAGGGAGTCGCACCTCCCACGCCACCCCACAAGTAGGCACTGTTCTGTTGACTTGTGCACAGTCAGTTCCTACGAGGCAATTGTGCGTTTACAGTTGTTTGACTGTAGACGGTTGTTTTTTCTTTGATAATTGGTCGGTTGCCCTACCTTATTTAGGGCTTTCTTTGATTTTCTCCTCTACTATTCTGGTTCTTCTATCCTCTTTTTCCTACTTCTCCTTCCCCTCCCTATCCCCCCCCCCCCCCTTTTTTTTTCTTTTTTTTTTCCTCTCCCTACTAAGGCAGGTAACCCTTCACGTCCGGATCCAGGGAAGCTGTAAGATGGCGTACTCATCTTTGGGCCGTTCTCCGACTTTGATCTCCCATAATGTCCAAGGCCTAATGTCCTAAAAGGTCGTCTCTTCTCAGAGAGCTTAATAAGGTAAAGCCTTTTTTCGTGTTTTTGCAGGAGACACACTTTCAGACATCAAAAATACCTAATTTAACACACAAAAATTTCCCTAAGATTTACCATGCTACTAATTCAGAGGGTAAGACTAAGGGGGTCTCTATTTTGGTACACAAGCTGGCGGGCTTTGAGGTGTCCCAGCAATTGTCCGACCCGGGGGGACGGTTCTTATTTCTTAAAGGGACTTGGGGCGCCTCTCCATTGACACTGGCCAACGTATATTTCCCCAATAAGGCCCACGTTTCCTTTTGCAGACAGGTTGTGGAGGAGTTGATGGGGTTCGCTACGGGGAAGGTTATACTGGAGGGGGACTTTAACGTTCCTTTGCACCCACTACTGGACACGTCCTCTGGGAAATCCAATATCACTTACCGTGCACTTAAACAAATTAAACTTTCCTTACATTCCCTTACCTTAATTGATACGTGGAGGGCTACGCACCCTAGCGACAAGGACTTTACATTTTACTCAGCACCCCATAAGAAGCACTCGCGGATAGATTATGTGTTCTTGTCACAAAGAGATTTGGCGGATGTAATGGAAGCGCACATTGGCATTAAGTCCCTTTCGGATCACGCTCCAGTTGCCCTGACTATAAAACAGTTGAATCCCTGTTCTAGACCGAGTACTTGGAGACTGAACCCGGCCCTTATCACTGACATAGGTATGAAATCCAAGTTGACGGAAGTTATATGTAATTATTTTTCGGAAAATAGTTCGGATGACCTCACCCCTTTGACTGTTTGGGAAGCACACAAGTGTGTCATCAGGGGGGAATTGATATCCTTGGGGGCATCCCGTAAAAGGGCTGCTGACCAGGAGGTCAGGCTCCTGGTTAATAGGATCAACAGTCTAGAGTGTCAACATAAACAATCTGCTAGTGAAGCGGTGGAGGAGAAACTCCTTCTCCTTAGACAGGAACTACAGACTATCTTTGATTCACAGAGTAAGAGGGCCCTTTTTTTAAGGAAGAAGGTTTATTATGAATGTGGAGACAAGGGGGGTAGGCTGCTTGCGAGGGCACTGAAGGAGGCCTCCCTGACGAACAACATTTTGTCGATCAAAAACGCATCAAAAACGCACAGGGCAAATTAACTAACCGTACGGATGAAATTGCCACACACTTCCAACAATTTTACTCTAAATTGTATAATATTCCTCTTCCTCATAGACCCCCAGAGTTACAGGGAGATAGGTGCCATATAATTGCAAATTATTTATCCCAGAGTGGAATGCCCACTCTTTCTGTAGAGGAAGCTGAGTCCATGGAGAGACCTATTTCTCAGGAGGAATTGGCCACGGTTATTAAACAGCTTAAGCCGTGTAAGAGTCCCTTTGAAGACATTTTGAATAAGCCTTTATTAGACACGTTGAATTCCCTCAGAGAACCGTCAAAATTACCAGAGACATTCTTTGAAGCCCACGTGACAGTGATTCCCAAGCCGGGTAAGGACCCCACTAACTGTGCTAACTACAGGCCAATTTCTTTGTTGAACCTCGATTTAAAGATTTTGGCCAAAGTGGTGGCAAATCGTTTGAGTGTTTTTCTCCCTAAATTGATTGGGTTGGAGCAGGTGGGGTTCGTGCCTGGCAGGGAAGCTAGGGATAATGTGACTAAGGCGCTGGACCTGATATTTCATTGCAGGGGGGCGGGTGTCGAGGGCCTTCTCCTGTCTACGGATGCGGAGAAGGCCTTCGACAGAGTCTCGTGGGATTTCCTTCTGGCCACCTGTTCACACATAGGGCTTAAATCGCATATGTTTTCATGGGTCTCTTCCATGTACCAAAACCCAACGATGAAACTTAAGATTAACGGTTCTCTGTCAGATAAGGTCCAAGTTAGAAACGGCACTAGACAAGGTTGCCCGTTATCACCCCTTCTATTTATCCTTTCCTTGGAACCTTTCATCCGTACGGTTAATAACGCGTCCTCCATCTCAGGGTTTAAAGTTGGCCAAAAGATTTACAAAATAGCCGCATATGCGGACGATTTATTGTTTTTTCTTACCAAACCCCACACATCCATCCCGAATCTGCTTCAGGCATTTACGGAGTATGGCTATGTGTCCCAACTGAAGATTAATTACGATAAATCTGAGGCCTTGAATCTTACCCTACCGTCCTCTGTGATGGCCCTTGCACAGCAGAATTACCCCTTTAAGTGGGTTCCAGAGGCACTCAAGTATTTAGGCGTTAACTTGACTCCCTCTCTGGACTCTATTTTCTCCAAGAATTTTACACCCATCTTACGCCAAATAGGAGCTGACCTCGCTAGATGGGCCCTTAGGCCCTTTTCTTGGTTTGGTAGGTCGGCGGTGATCAAGATGGTGGTCCTCCCGAGACTGCTCTATTTGTTTTACACATTGCCGGTCCTTATACCGACAAGTTTTTTCAAACTTCTGCAGTCCATGGTTGGAAAATTTGTGTGGGCACGTAAGAAACCACGTATAAACTTTCGCATCTTGAGATTACCCAAAGATAGAGGGGGTCTTGGGTTACCGGATTTTAAACTTTACTACTACGCTACGCACTTGACTAGAATAGTTGACTGGCATTGCCATGCTTCTCAGAAAGATTGGGTGACACTAGAGAAAACATGCTTTGACCTGCCACTGCAATATACTCCCTGGATAACCCAGTCAAAGTGCCCTTCAGAGGTTTTACATCACCCGGTCATCGGGGCTTCTATTAGGGTCTTCCATAGAGTAGTCGCCCAACACCAATTAGCTTCCATTCCCGGCCCACTCACGTCACTAGCGGACAATCCGGATTTTCCCCCAGGAATGCACTCCCAGACTTTCAGATTAAATGACGGTACCCCGTATCTCGTGGCTCATTTTACAGACAAAGGCCAGTTTGTTACCTACCCCAAGTTGTTGGAAAAACTCTCGCCTAACGTGCTCCCATTCTGGAACTACAGACAGGCACATCACTTCCTAACCTCCCCAAATAAACGCTCAGAGGTGCTTAGGAAACCTACAGTGTTTGAGGCCATTTGCCTAAAGGGTGAACCTTTTGGGAAAACTACTTCATTCCTGTATGCACACCTCCAGCATGGGCCCTTGACGGACTCGGTCAGATTTAGGAAGCATTGGGAAACGGCCTTGCAGACCCAATTTACAGACTTGCAATGGCAGTATGCCTGTATCTTGGCGCATAAAAGCTCCATTAGTACGAGAATTCAGGAGAACTCGTACAAGCTTCTTACAAGCTGGTATGCTACCCCAGCTAAGCTGAAAAAGTGGTTCCCAGAGACGTCGGACACTTGCTGGAGGTGTAGTGAAGCTGTAGGGGATATGTTACATATCTGGTGGAGTTGCCCCCAAATAGGTAATTACTGGGACAAGGTTAGGTTTATTATCCGACAAATTACAGACACTGATCTAGAGCTAATGCCTGAGTGTTGTCTCCTGCAAATTTCAGACCTATCTCTGGCTAAGTACCGGAAATCCCTAACCAAACATCTTCTTCTGGCCGCTAAATTGCTAATCCCCAAGTACTGGAAGTGTACTTTGCCCCCTTCGATCGGAGAGTGGCTATGTACAGTGAACCAAATTTTTAAAATTGAGGAGACTCTGGCCATAGCTAAGGAGTCAGCTGATGGGTTTCATAGCACTTGGGCACCCTGGATCCAGTTTAAATTCTCTGGTGCGTATGACGAATTGACAACTGGTTGAGGTTCGCTCTGTGGTGTCTGGAGGAGCTGGCTACAACAGATTCTTAACAGAGTTGTGTTGGGTTGCCTGCTTTGGACCCCGGTCCAAAATTGTCCCCCCCTCCCCTACCCTCTACCCCCTCCCCCCTTTTCCTACTTCTTCCCTTTTTTTTTTTCTTTTCTTTCTCTTTCTTTTCCTCTATATATTTTTTCTACCTTTCTCTTCTTCTCTTTTGTTTCTAAGTACTTTGCTCCGGGGCTTGCCCTGGGACTCAGGAATCGGGTTTATCCCGTTGGACTTAAACCTACAATGTCGTACTAAATACTTTACTGTGATTACTGTTGCTAATACCCTAAGTTATTCAGTAAGGTAGTGATCTACTGTTGGTCCAATGATTTGGGCTCATGTATAATCTTGCTCGCTTAAAGTACGCTTTTGCTGTCTCCCTTCAGTGCCATGTATATTCAGATTCATCTTACAAAAAGTGATTATAACCTCTATATATGGAGCAATTTATTTACTTTTTTTTTGTTTTTCCTCCAGGGGATTATAGAGGTTTCTTTTTTTTTTTTTTGTTCTGCATGTGGGGGATATGGATGACCATTATCTTTTACAGAGCATGACATTGTACCTGTCCTTTTCCTTTTGTTTTTATATTACACTTGTTAATGTTCTAATTTCTTAATAAATATATATTGAAAAAAAAATTAATAAATGATTTCATTCTCAAAATGTCTACTGTTTTCCTTTTTATAAATGTTCTCCTTTACAAGATGGCAGCACTGTCCTCTTCTCTCTGATGCTTTGGATTTGAACTGTCCAATACCGTCAAGTACAATGCAGGGCTATTAGCATTGTACCTGAAGATGTGAGCATGTGACTGACGTTGCAATCATTTTTGCATACATAGTTGGATTTTTAATATAATTGTGATAAGTATGATACACTTTCATTTTATCAGTGATTAAGATTTACAGGACTTGTCTACACACAAGCCAGTTTATTTAATCCTACACAATGGGTTAAAGCACATTGATGCGACATGTGCCTGTAATGCAGTTTCTATTAAGCTCAGTGCAGAATACCCATTGGTATGCACCATTGCACTCTGCAAAACATAATTTGTTTTGCTTGATTTAATCCATAATGTGTTAATAATTTTGGTATATGATTTACTTGATTTTACTGCATTGTGAAATTTTTTGTAGATGAACACTTACTGAGCATTAGGCCCCTTTCACGCTTATCCAGTCCCCTTCTCCTACATAGTGGGTGCAGTGCAGTTTTCATGCAAGTTTGCTGCACTTTGCCATGAGCTTAGGTCCCGCAGTTTTGGTGTTCTTTCAGAAAATGCACCCAAACACCTGCATGCAGGACTTTTGGTGCACTTTCAGAAAGCACACCAAAACATAAGAGAGGTCTTGGGCAAAGCACAGCTGACCCACAAAAAAACGTATGTACATTGTGCTGAACCCCCGCTGTGGGAGAAGCGCACTAGATCAGTGTGAAAGGGGCCTATGTCATTGTGTATTAATAGCAAGTTTTTATATATCTTACCTAAAATTCAGGCAACAGTAATACTTGTACCAATTTTGAATTGTTTATGCATCACTAGTTAGGGTTCCAAAGAAAACAATTTAATTGAAGTTCACTGCTATGGAGCACAGGGTCCCAGTATTTACTCTTAATTTAGCATTATGAAATTTACTGTCTTACACCAATTACTTCAGTTACTCACTTGAAAATATTTAATGCAGTGCGACCAAAATACTTTCTATGGAATAATGGAATAATGAAAGTAGTTAGTGAATGCACAAAAGGGTTTTTCTTATGAACAAGAACGTAGAAGGAAGCCATCTTTAACCAGTAACATATGAAAAGATGCTGTCCATTAAAAATAGACACTGTGTTCAGGAACAGCATCATAACATGATCTTGCAAGTTCTTACAAGGGTGGCTCCTGCCCTAGGCCTGATATAGCAGGTACATTTGTGGTTTATCATTAGTATAATTATGATATGTTATGATTTTAGTCAATAAGAAACTATCATAAAACTATAAGCACACTTGCATTCTAGAACAAATACTGTATATAAAAACATACATACACATATGGGATATCTTAAAAACCTGCACACACAGCTAAAAATATGTTTGCTACCAGCAATGTTCTATATCGCTATGTTTAATTTGCAGGGTGATGCACATTATGTCAACCAAAATACATCGTTTTTTTATATAAATCTTTGTTTACAAAAATGTTTAAAAGTCAAGTGAGTTTTTTTGTGTAGAAATTATCATACCAATGCCCAAATTTAGGCAACTGTTAATAATTAATAATGTTACAGTATCCTAGTGCGTAATATTAGTGAAATATTGAACATACGTTAAATACTAATGGGAAGATATTGATTAACTAGCAGAATATACTATAACACAGTGAAGGTCATATGAATAACTTAAATCTGTTATTTGCTTATGCAGTTTAATCCACTATTTGCTTAGGTAGTTTTTATTTGAACTGCAAATTTGATTTACTGCCAAACTGTAGTTTTGGGAAGACAGAATAAATTGGTTACTTTAATTGCTTTAACAACAGCTGGTAACTCACAAAAGCACTTAACATAGTTGCATTACATAAGTAATATTTTATAGATTGTATTTTTCTTAATATGGGATAGTATACCTATTATATCATATTTTGGTACACAACTATACAACTAATTAAAATGTTTTGCAATAAAGTATTCTTTTCAACTTACTATGTACAAAGTTAAATAAATAAAATAAAAAGGAAGCAACGTGCTTAGTAGCTGAATTCTCCATCAACATGAAGCAGTGGGGACCTTATAAGGGCAGCAGTAGGTGAGGTAAAACTTGTGTCCCATTGCCTAGCAAGACCCTATCTTAAGCTGAGAACATACCAAAACCCATCGCTTCACTCCAGACTTGCTCCTTTCATCATACAAACAAATTAGGTGCTGGCCACCACAGCTCCCTCCGTCAAAAAATATAAAAAATGGACGTTGCACTCCAAAACCTACGTATTCTATCTGTATTTAACAGTGGTCAAAAAAAGTCTGCATATAATAATCTCTTTACTAAAAACAACCTTTCTTGATGTGTTTCACAACTGCTGGCTTGTTCAGAAGGATATTGGGGTGTCCAGTTCTGGATTAGTACATTTCTTAAGCTGTTCGTACATGGAACAAAATTCGTCCAGTTTAGTAAGGACCAGAAAAATGTTGATCAGTGTGTGGCCACTGTGGTTGAAAAAAATTCAATCTACTGATTGATTTCTGTTCAATCCCCCTGCCAATATATTTTTACTTGATAATCACTGCAGGCAATAGGTTTCAGCGCTGATCAGTGTATTCTGATCAGTGGCGTTGCGTCCATAAGGGTGCACGGGCACCACCCCTTCTCTTCAGCCACCCCCTCTATGACCAATGGATAGACTCATGCATTGTATGAATCTATCCACAGCCGCTGCTGCCACCCCCTGAAAAGGGACCAGGTGCCTGAATTACAGCGGTAGGGGTGTTTTTGAAGCACCTGATTAGAGCCATATGCTCTAATAGTGGTTGATATGGATAGGTGACAGTGTCAACAAAAAGGCACCACCATCCCTGAACAGTATGTATATATAGAGAGGTAATTTAATGGGACTTTCAGGGTGCATGGTAAACAAAATAAACTGAAGATACGTCAAAAGATATATAAAAATATATCAAAATGTATTAAACAAAGAACAAATGCTTTTGTTAAAAACAATATATTGGCTATACAGACATTATGCAGATATGAGTACACATCTATCAAACAGATGAAAAGAGTCTTTCTGCAATGGTATCCTGACATGTTTTGCCCGCTAGGGCTTCCTCAGGGTATGTTTGTTGAGAGACAGAGGTAGATGTATCACTGTGCACTGTTGTTGAGCAAAAAATAGAAAAACAGACACTGAGCTGCACACAAAGCTGGCCAGGAGGAGCCCCAGGACAAGGCCAAAGGCCAAAATACACCAAACAACTGGGTCAAAGGAAAGGCCAGGGGTGCCAAAAAAGAGAGCAAGATGTTGTCTGAAAAGAAGAGATATGTCTGCGCGGCAACCCCATCCAGTGTCTACTGACACTGATACGGATGGAGGTTAGATCAGGTACAGGGTCCACAGTTTCCCGGCAGCGAACTCCCCAAACACTGTACAATCAAACTGGGTGTACTTCAGGACAGCTCCTTGTGGACTCCAATGGACACAACATGTGGAAAAAGAAGGAGGGCTCCAAATAGTGCAGGTCAAACCAATGGGTTTATTGAAATGTATCACAAATGAGAGGAATAAAAGTGATCACAAAATGTAAAAAGTATGTAAAAAGCAATGTGGGGTGCAGTAAATGCTAGCCCGATGCTTTTTGACACGAAAGGTCTTCTAGTGGGGCATATTTATTATATTTTATTCCCGTCATTTTTGATACATTTCAATAAACCCATCAGTTTGCCCTGCACTATTTGGAGCCCTCCTTCTTTTTCCACATGTTGTGTCCATTGGAGTCCACAAGGAGCTGTCCTGAGGTACACCCAGCTTGATTGTACAGTGTTTGTGGAGTTTACTGCTGGGAAACCGGGGACCCTGCACCTGATCCAACCTCCATGCGTATATAGCACCGGATTCAGATCCTTTGGGATCACAAGCTCTTCTGACCCACTGTCGTATGACATGTGTGTACATCCCAGCTGGTAAGAGTATCCCTCTTCTTATCCCTGAAGAGTTATTTGAAGTGACTACAGACAACCTGTTTTCTTTTCCACTGGTTTGGTGTTGCCCTAACAGGAGGAAGTTTATTATCCTTTTTATACCATTATGAAATACTCACCTTAGATCGAAGTCCCCACAGTGGTCCTGGCACACTGCTCTGCCAGACGACATGTCTCCCAGAGATATTTCTGGGTATTGCGGGCTCCGGCACTGTGATTGGCCAAATCCGCAGTGACATCACTCCCGCGCATGTGCGAGGGAGCCACTGGTAACAGCACATCAGCTGAAGCAACGACACGAATGTGCCGTTGCTTCAGTGTACATGTGCCGGTGACGTTGTCACATGCTGTTACAGGGGATATCTCCTAAACTGTGCAGGTTTAGGAGATATCCACGGTAGCTACAGGTAAGCCTTATTATAGGCTTACCTGTAGTAAAAAGTGGTTTGCAAGGGTTTACAACCACTTTAACTGCCCCCTCATGTGTATTTGATGTTTAATTCTAAATGTGCACATGAACTAGAGTTAGTTTTATTTAAGTAATTACAAAATTAATTCTACTTGACTTGATATTTTTTTTATTTTAAGTACACAGCCCCACCATCTTTCCCTTTATAGTCCCAGAACATTGTTTTCATTTCAGATTATTGTAGAATTCACATTTATTTATTTTTTATTTACATATATACATGTTAATATATCACATATTCAAAGAAAATCCTAAAACACAAAAATAGATAAGGCTTTTTAATCTGCAGCAGATTAGCATATATATGCTGGAAAGAAAAATATATTTGCCAGCAATGGCCCGCAAAACAGCTTTTACATAATTAGTGTGGCCCAGAAATGTACAAAAGAAAAAAAAATTACAATCAACAGGACAAGACTGGTAAAGTTTAAAGCCAGAGTTCTCCTTTCATTTTAGTAGAGCTTTATGAAATTTAAAAATGACATTGTGTCTCACTCACGAAAAACAAATCGATTTGTGTAATTCAGTAGTGTAGTATTAGAATAAGATTGCATCATTGTTGTGTGGACAAGAATTAGTGAGACAATATCATTTTTACAGGCTCGTGATAGCTAGCAAAAATTCTGAATGACTTTGGGCATGAGAGTCTGTAAATGTTAAAAAAGCATAGGGGCTATTAAGTGGAGATATTTTAATTTTGTCTTTTAAATTGCTGCATAGGAAAGCGTAGCAGGGCTCTGCCCAGCTCCAAGATGGCCTCTGGGGCTTATAAAGGTTCCCAGTGACATCAGAGTCTACATCATGGGAATTCCCTCTGTAGCAACAGTGAGGAAGCCTTGAGTTAAGTTTGTGCTACACTGCACTCTTAAAGAGCACACTGTATGGGGGGCAGGAAGCATGGAAGCTGATCAATACAGATTGTGAGTAAATTGATAAATGTCTTTTTAAATAAAATCACAACAAAAAAATGCAACTTGTAATTTTTCAATCATTATTTATAAGTGCATGACTTAAATATATATTTTTTAATTACATGATTATATTTAATGATTAAATGACTACAAAATGTGCAGCACAAATATTTTATCTTTGTCATCACTCTAACATTTCTTTGCTAAATTTTTGTAAATTACTTTTTATAGAGATTTATAGTATATACATACAACATTAAACCGCATATCACGGAAACCAACAAAGACATTAAAAATTGTAACTTAAAAAAAAAAAACACAACAGTTCAACATTTGCCCAGACAAATTATGTACAGTCTTAAAGCCTCCAGAAGGAGGCAGACATATAGTCCACTGATTCATTGATGCCTCCGTTAACCAGATAAGATGATGCATGTACTAAATTTCCTAAACCCCCCCACCCTCCACATCATTAGGAGAAATAAGGACCATAAAACACTCAGTAAATCATAGCTTTACAATGCATTCAGGCCACAATCACTCACCACCTCAGGAACACAATCCTCCTATCCATGTCTTTGTATAAACTGGAGACTGGTTTCACTGCATGTCAGTAATTCTAGGTCAGTTCAAGGTCAAGAGGGCCTCTGTCAAATTGAGAGCAAAAAGCATGTCACAATTGAAAGAAGTGGGAGTTTGGTAGGCCATAGCGCTCTTTCAGGCCATCGAAGGTCATCAGAGTGATATTTAATATTATATGGTATAAGGTCTTAATACCATATGTAGTCCAAACTACCAGGTCTATGTAATCAAAAAAATCCATTCAATTTGGTTTTCTTCATAAAGGTAGATTGGGGGAAAACCTGCCAGGACTAGAAGGTTTAAACCCCTGGGCCACGACCATGCCTTAATAACTGAGCACATGAAAAAGTTGAGTGAGTATGGAGACTTCGATCCTCTGTATACCAAGAGGGATAGCGCCTCATATGATCCCACACAGGCAGCTTCCAGGGATACCAAGGCATCATCAGTGGGGGTAGTTAGCCAGCAGTTAGCTACTGTCAACTGGCCAACAAGGAAATATTTATAAAAGTTTAGGCACTGCTAGGCCCCCTTCCCCCCAGGGCTGCTGTAATATGGCCAATTTAAGGCGGGGGATCCCTCTGTGCCATAAAAAGGAGGAGAGCATGCTATCTATTGATTTGAAAATTGATTTGGGGATCCAAACTGGGGAGTTTCTTAGGATGTACAAGAATAATGTCAACATTTTCATCTTGATCAGATTTATCTTCCCAATGAGTGACAAAGGGAGGTTTTCAAAGTGTGTAGTTTCCTTTTTAAAATAGCAAGCAGCGGGGAGATGTTGAGGCCTATGAAGTCAGTCACCAAGTTGGTTATTATGAGTCCCAAATATTTAATTTGTGTGACACATTGTAGGGGATTATTGGGGTCTGCCTGCCCGCGCATGGGATGGGAATGTAAAGGAAGTATTTTAGACTTGGTCCAGTTAATCGTATGGCCAGAGACCACTATAAACTTGCCCAGGATTGACAGTGCAGTATGTAGGGAAGGTCCCGTGTCCTGAATAAATAGTACCAGATCATCTGCATAAAGCGCCATCGTTTCAGTCAGAGTACCCATGCTGATCCCCTGAATTTGGGGAGATGAGCACAAGGCAATTGCCAGAGGTTCCGTAACCAGTGCGAATAGCCCTGGTGAAAGGGGCACCCCTGTTTTGTGCCTCTGGACACTGGAAAGACATCTGACACTCCACCATTGAGGCGGAGGGTAGCCACTGGATGATCATACAGCAGCGATATCCACTTAAAGAATGCGGGGCCGAACCTCATGCGTTGTAATAAAATTGTCATGTACCTCCGATCAAAGGAGTCAAACACCTTTTCCAGGACGAAACCCCCCCCCCCCCCACAAATTCTCAGCAGTCAATTGAGTATGAGTATATACCCTCCAGATGTTAATGTCTGTGGTCTTTTTAGGCGTGATATCAAGTGATGTAATATTTTCATTAACCTATTGGTGATCATTTTGGTAAGTATTTTGAGGTTGAGCAGTGCTATGGGCCGGTATGAGGAACAATAGAGAGGATCCTTATCCAGCTTGGGCAGTAACAAAACATGAGCCTCATAAAAGAATACCGGTAAAGTCCCACTGTCAAAACAGTCCCCATAGAGTTGCAGAAGCCTAGGAGACAGGAAATCTAAACACTGTTTGTACCATTCTGCGGGGATCCCATCGGGGCCCGGCGATTTACCATTGGGAAAAGAAACAACAGCAGTTGCCAAATCTTTTTCAGTGAAAGGTGTCTCCAGGCTAGCAGCCACCTCATCTGGTAACACTAGGATCTGGAGGGAGTCCAGCAAATCTGTTAAACCTGAAGGTCATATGGTGGATGGATGAGTATACTGTAGTCCAGCGTAGTAGGAGACAAACTCATGCATGATACCCTCTCTATCTTTTGCTAAAGTGCCTTCTGATGAGTAAATACAAGGTACCACTGTATGTGCCCGACGTCTGCTGTCAGGATGGCTAACAATTTCCTGTTTTTGTTGTTCTTCTCAAACAATTCTTCAGCTCTATTTCTAAAAACACATTGAGTGAGGCCTTGGAAATTAACCAGTAGTGCCCACCTAGACATCTAACTCAGCCAGAGAAAAAGGAGAGGGGGCGAATCAGCATGAGTCTGTGCACAAAGTAGTTCATGGGCCAGAAGCTCCTCAGATTTGGCATTTTTTTCCAACCTGGCAGCCTTAATGGCAGACACGTACACTCCCTGTGTCGATGCCCTAAAGGCATCCCATGCAATGGCCAGGCCCGCTGTGCCCTCATTAAACTCCCAAAACATCTACAAATGCGGGGAGACCAAGGCCTCCACAAAGGGCTTCTCCACCCATCCTGAGTGCAACCGCCAAACCCTTGTGCACCTGTTCTGCAGTAGACCAAGGGAGGAGGAGGCACATGGGAAAGATATGAGAAACCCTTCTCCCTAGGGTGTTTCCAATGCCATAGTTCCCCCAACGCCGCTGAGTCTGCCCAGTGTCTAAGGTCAAGGTTCTGCACGCAGGTTACAGGTGTTTAGAGTATAATCCAGGATGTTGTTGAAACCAGCTACAAATAACTTCAATGGGCCAAATGTAGCGAATTTCTCCAGAACAGTGTACAACACCTCACTTTTGAAAGGGGGTGGGACATAGATGTTCGCTATGGCTAATAACTGGGATTCAATGTCCATTACCACAATCACATATCGCCCCTGGGGGTCTATTACCACATGTTCAATAGAGCAGGCTAGCTTTTTATGGATTAAGATAGCAACACCCCGAGCATATGAAGAATGTGTAGAGTGTATTGATCTCTGTATCCAGTTTCTGTTTAGGGAGAATATTTTACTACCAGTCAAGTGGGTCTCTTGCAAGAGAACCACATGAGGGTTCTGGGATTTAAGGTACTGAAGGATCATTGCTCTTTTAAACTTTGAATTCAGCCCACGGATATTCCATGAGAATTTTCAGATTACACATATAATAGTGGTCTGTATGTCATGAAGACAGGATAAATACAATTAGAGGGGAGGAAAGAGGGGTAGGAGCCAGGATGCAGAGTTCTACATTTTACATAACATTAGTACAGACTGTGCAAGGCAAACTGAAAGTCCATTAGCATGAACCTTTTGGGCAAAAAATTAAAAAAACTAGAAAATCAGAAAAATAAAAAGTAAAATAAACAGTCTATGATCCCAACTCTCTGTTTGCTCCAGGTGAACAAACTTAAAAAATTTGAAAACTTCCACAGAAACTTTAGTCCCAAAACTGGAAGAAAAACTAGCAAACTGTTCCAAGAGTTCATCCACTCAAAGAAGGCCCATGGAGATGTATCACCGTATTTCTATACTTTAAATCAGGGGGTTTGCGGGCCTCCAGATCAGATCTCTGTCCCTGAAATTGAGCAGACGGGCTAGAAAAGCATGCAGCATCAAACCAGCAGGCCTTGGACCATTGGGCACCCTGTTCCACAATGTATACTGGGGAGAGATGTTGTAGGCCCAGGAGTTGCTTGAAGATACTTAAGCAAACACTGCAGAGTTGGGCCCCTCCACGCCCTCTGGGAGCCCGACCACCCATACATTATTGCGCCGGAGGTGGTTTTCAGCGTCCTCCAAGTGGGCCATGAGGATCTTGACCTTTTGATGGAGATCAGCTAGAGCCTGAACACTGGAGGCAGTAGTGTCCTCCACTGCTGAGACATGATGCTCTGCCTCTAAAGGCAGCCTTTAAATTTGTCCATATCATGTCTAATCAACCCACAGGCTATTGTCAGAGCATCTATTTTCCCCTCCACAGAGGACTTATTATCTGCAATGGCTGCCAGGATTTCAGCAGTGGACTGGTCACCATGCAGCTCTGTGGCAGCCTGAGGAATGGAAGAGGAGCCATTCGGGTCTGAAGCCATAGCCGCTGCCATCCAGGAGTCTGTTTGCACCGCCACTGACACTGGATGCAAGAAGGTACAGGCAAGATGGCTGCTGCACGAGTCTTCAGTGGCTCGGTCCAGGAGCTGTGAGAGGCTCCCTTCTTGTTAGATTTGCGAGTTCCGGTCATGGGGAGAACCGAAGCAGCTCCCCAGACAGCAAGAAGGTGTTTGCTGAGAAGAATGATTCAGTGAAACCCAGGATTTTGGCGGATTAGTTAGGTGGATGTCAGGAGCTGAAGCAGCGCACATCTCCTCTCTCTCACATGCTGGCCACTTCTTTGATAAATTTGCTTATAACTAAATTGATGGATTGGATTTCTATTCTCTTCAAGCAAAAATACCTTCCATGTGCATTTTAACCTATGAACATAGTACAACATGCTAATAATTGGTTTTAAAGAGTCATATAGTACTTCCATCTGATTTTGAACTTCTTAGATGTTTTCTTTAAATAGGTCAGCATCACATATGATCAACCCATCTGAAAAACAACGTCCTTGCCAATTTTCCTGTTGTCACAACTCATTGCCCTAGAACTGTCTCCTGAATACACACTACATCAGGTGAATACATTAATTCAGTTTACTCATCATGAGATAACAAATAATAACCCTTAAAGCAAGTAACTGAGTATTCACTCCTCATTTGCCTGATCTACTTCTATGTCCAGATGACCAAACTCATCTCAGCCAATCCATCACTCATTTATAACTGATTTTTATATTTTTATTAAAATAAGAAAACATAAATATTTATTTTCCACTAGAAGGTACCTAAACAGCAGAAGAACATTTTCCTTGTGCCATAGTTAGAATGATAACTCCCTGCTAGCAACACTACCTTAAATTCCATACTTTGTATCGGTGCCTCATAACGAAAGCACGGCCATTTCCCAGAATCATACCCTTCAGTTACTATAATGAATTTGTGAGAAATTACTTTAATCTATAGCTGAACAACTCAATACCAAGATTTATCTCTCCCAACTTTAACCCAGTGGTTTCCCATTAAAAAAGACCATATGGGAAGCAAAAAAGATTCTTAAAATGTTGGTATTTATTTTCAACTATTTAGTATTTATTATTTTTAAAACTAGTAGCTTATCTGTGTGTTATTTTTTTAACTTTGGAGGAATGAGTAAGGGTGAGTTTAACTGTTTAATAAAAGTAAGAGTGGCAGAATATACAGTGATTTTTGCCAGAACCGTATCCTTCAAATATGTTGTGAATTTTGAATCAGCCCATTTGAATAATTCATTTTTATTTTAGACCTTTTCTATTTTTGCATCATAAAAATAGACAAAATTATGATTTGGTGAATTTCAGCCAACATTTTAGGAAAAATGACCCTCCAAATGCCAACAAGAAAGACTGTAAGACATGGCAAAAGTTCATACACTCTCTAAAGTAGTGGTTCAAAAGACAACCAGTATATATTGTTGGAACTAAAAAGATTTTTCCATTGCTGCCCTATAAAGATTTCCATCCCATAACTCCCCCACAATAAAGGTTAGAATGGCATGTAAACTGATTTTACTTATCTTTCACTTCATGCATCTCTGTTTTTTAAAACCTTAATAAATACGCTGGTAATGTGATTCTAACTTCCAAAATGTTCATGGAATCATGCAAAAATATATACAATAGTAAGTTGGGCTGTTGGAAAACAAATTATTTCTTCTTGGTTGAAACAATGTCTGACTTGCCAAGCTTGAAACAGTCAGTCCTGGTCTGGTATCAGGACTACACACCAGACTTCTCTATCTTTAATCTGGATTCACTCAGAAAATCTGTATCCGGTAATACTGGCTAGTGCAACCCTATGTTCTATGGAATATGACACAGAACAATCCCGTCTATATTTTAATATTTTGTATTCTATCTATAGGTACCGAATTAGGTGAATAATACATAATTAGGTGAATAATTTTGGATTACATTAATTGTTTTGGACTTGATGGATTTGTGTCTTTTTTCAACCTCTTCTACTATGTAACTATATGTGACTATGTTTTGACAGAAAATGTGGCCTTAGTTACATGGCAATGCTGGCAGTGGGCTTAATTTACCATCAAATGGGCATGGCTAAAAGTGTTCCTGGAAGTTGTTTAAAAAAAATGGTGTCCTTGAAGAGTAATTTCAGCCAACACATAAAAGCATTCAGTGAACTACTAATGTTATCCATTAAACATAGCATGTGTGCTAAAGTTGGGAAGTTCACTTGATTCATGTATATTCCTCTTCAAAATAAGAACACACTGATCCATAGGGGATCAATAGAAGAGCACTAGTGATACATTGTACTTTGCAATTACCTTCCTTGCAATTCTGCTTCATGCATTACCAAACACATTCAAATCTCCAAGGCAACTATGTATCTCATTGGTGGGTGTGAGAAACTTGTATTTCCCATCCAGGACACCCCTGGTATAATGTACAATATATATATATATATATATATATATATATATATATATATATATATATATATATATATATATATATATACTGTATATATACGCAGTGGGGGTTATTTACTAAAGAAAAATCCACTTTGCACTGCAAGTGCAGTTGAAAGTGCACTGAAAGTGCTCATGGAAGTAAATTCGCTGTAGATCCGAGGGGGACATGCAAATAAAAAACAGCATTTTAGCTTGCACATGATTGAATGATAAAATCAGCAGAGCTTCCACTCATTTCAGATCTACCCCTTAGATTTAGAATGAATGCACTTCCAAGTGCACTTTCAGTGCACTTTCAAGTGCACTTCCAGTGCAAAGTGGATTTGCCTTTCGTAAATGACCTCCAGTATCTCACAAAAGTGAGTACACCTCTCACATTTTTGTAAATATTTTATTATATCTTTTCATGTAACAAAACTGAAGAAATTACACTTTGCTGCAATGTAAAGTAGTGAGTGTACAGCTTGTATAATAGTGTAAATTTGCTGTTCCCTCAAAATACCTTGAAAATACCTTGAAAATGTCCAAATTAGTCCCAATTAGCCATTTTCCCTCTCTGGTGTCATGTGACTCGTTAGTGTTACAAGGTTTCAGGTGTGAATGGGGAGCAAGTGTGTTAAATTTGGTGTTATCGCTCTCACTCTCTCATACTGGTCACTGGAAGTTCAACATGGCACCTTATGGAAAAGAACTCTCTGAGGATCTTAAAAAAGAAGAAAAAGAATTGTTGCTCTACATAAAAATGGCCTAAGCTATAGGAAGATTGCCAGGACCCTGAAACTGAGCTGCAGCATGGTCACCAAGACCATACAGTTGTTTAACAGGACAGGTTCCATTCAGAACAGGCCTTGCCATGGTCGACCAAAGAAGTTAAATGCACATGCTCAGCGTCATATCCAGAGGTTGTCTTTGCGAAATAGATGCATGAGTGCTGCCAGCATTGCTGCAGAGGTTGAAGGGGTGGGGGTTGGCCTGTCAGTGCTCAGACCATACACTGCACACTGCATCAAATTGGTCTGCATGGCTGTCATACCAGAAGGAAGCCTCTTCTAAAGTTGATGCACAAGAAAGCCCGCAAACAGTTTGCTGAAGACAAGCAGACTAAAGACATGGATTACTGTAATCATGGTCCTGTGGTCTGATGAGACCAAGATAATCATATTTAGTTCAGATGGTGTCAAGTGTGTGTCGCGGCAACCAGGTGAGGAGTACAAAGACAAGTGTGTTTTGCCTACAGTCAAGCATGGTGGTGGGAGTGTCATGGTCTGGGACTACATGAGTGCTGCCGGCACTGGGGAGCTACAGTTCATTGAGTGAACCATGAATGCCATGAATGTATTGTGACATACTAAAGCAGAGCATGATCTGTTCCCTTCAGAGACTGGGCCGCAGGGCAGTATTCCAACATGATAACGACCCCAAACACACCTCCAAGATGACCACTGCCTTACTAAAGAAGCTGAGGGTAAAGGGGATGGACTGGCCATCTCCAGACCTAAACTCTTTTGAGCATCTGTGGGGTATCCTGAAATGGAAGGTGGAGGATCTCAAGGTCTCTAACATCCACCAGCTCTGTGATGTCGTCATTGAGGAGTAGAAGAGGACTTCAGTGGCAGCCTGTAAAGCTCTGGTGAACTCCATGCCCAAGAGGGTTAAGGCAGTGCTGGAAAATAATGGAGGCCACACAAAATATAGCCTCTTTGAGCCAAATTTGGACATTTTCACTTAGGGGTGTACTCACTTTTATTGCCAGCAGTTTCGACATTAATGGCTGTGTGTTGAGTTATTTTGAGGGGACAGAAAATTTACACTGTTATACAAGCTGTACACTCACTACTTTACATTGTAGCAAAGCGTAATTTCTTCAGTGTTGTCACATGAAAAGATATAATAAAATGTTTACAAAAATGTGAGGGGTGTACCCACTTTTGTGAGATACTGTATATATATATATATATATATATATATATATATATATATATATATATATATATATATATGTGTGTTCAATTGCTTAGTAACACAAATTGCTAATCAGCCAATCACATGGCAGCAACTCAATGCCTTTAGGCATCTAGTTGTGGTGAAGATGACTTGCTGAAGTTCAAACCAAGCATCAAAATGGGGAAGAAAGGGGATTAAGTGACAAAAACTGCTGATCTACTGGGATTTTCATGTACAACCATCTCTAGGGTTTACAGAGAATGGTCCAAAAAGAGAACAAATATCCAGTGAAAGTTGTGTAGACAAAAATGTCTTGTTGATGTCAGAGGTTAGAGGAAAATGGGCAGACGAGAGATGAGATGATAGAAAGGCAACAGTAACTCAAATAACCACTTGTTACAATGAAGGTATGCAGAATATGCTGAAGGTACAACACATCGAACCTTGAAGCAGCAGCAGAAGACCCCTCCGGGTGCTACAGCTGTCAGCTAAAGACAGGAAACTGTGGCTACAATTCACACAGGCTCACCAAAATTAGACAATAGAAGTTTGGAAAAATGTGGCCTGGTCTGATTAGTCTCAATTTCAGCTGCAGCATTTAGATGGTAGGGTCAGAATTTGGCGTAAACAGCATGAAAGCATGAATCCATTCTGCCTTGTATCAACAGTTTGGGCTGGTGGTGTAATGGTGTGGGGGATATTTTCTTGGCACACTTTGGGCCTCTTAGTACCAATTGAGCATTGTTTAAATGCCACGGCCTTCCTGAGTATGGTCGCTGATCATGACAATCCCTTTATGTCTACAGTGTACTCAACTTCTGATGGCTACTTCCAGCAAGATAATGCACCATGTCACAAAGCTTAAAACATCTCAAGCTGATTTCTTGAACATGACAATGAGTTCACTGTACTCCAATGGAATCCACAGTCACCAGATCTCAATCCAATATTCAAGCACCTTTGGGATGTGGTGGAATGGAAGATTCACATCATGGTTGTGCAGCAGACAAATCTGCAGCAACTGTGTAATGCTATCATTTCAATATGGACCAAAATCTCCTTGGAATGTGTCCATTCATACACTGTATACAATACAGTTCTTCCTTGCAAGCAATTGGATCATAGATCATTAGTTGAGTGGCTGGTGTGACAAAGCTCAGGAATCTGATAGTATAATTGAAAATATTACTAAGACCCCTTTCACACTGCCAGAATGCATCGTTAGCAGTATAGCAATGCTAGTTTTAACAGTGCTTTACCGTAGTTTTAGCTGTACTTTTCAGCCACATGCGTGGTGCTTTTAACCCTCGCTAGCGGCTAAAGAAAGTGTTAAATGCGCCCGAAAAGCAACGCTGCTGACAGCAGTGACCATTCATTTCAATGGGCAGGGGCGGTGGAGGAGCTGTGTATACACTGCTCCTAAACCGCTCCAAAGATGCTGCTTGTGCGACTTTTTATAACGTTCTGCAAGTGCACAGCTCCAGTGTGAAAGCACTCGGGCTTTCATACTGGGGCTGCAGGGGAGGCGTTTTTCAGGCGCTTTACAGGCGCTATTTTTAGCCCTTTAGTGCCTGAAAAATGCCTCCAGTGTGAAAGGGGCCTAAAACTACACAAAGATTTAGAGATTAAAAAAACTAAAATACAAACAGTCTAATAGGTCCAGATTACAGGAGAAGCCACCGATGCCCTGTTTCAGGTTAGCAATGCTATAAAATGATCTTTACGGTGATGGTTTTCATAACCAATGTGCATAAAGTGGCCACTTTTTTTACTATAGAGGTATCTTCCTTTACTTATGCCTGCTGTGCACTTCCTATTTCTCTCTATGTTGGTCTAATGTAACTAAGGTAATGGAACTAACAAAAACAACCATCAGGGTCTGAATGCAAGTCTAAGGTTGGATTCAAACCTATGCACTTGTAGTGCTTTTTGCATTTTGCAGATTTGCACTACAGTCCATTTAACATGGTTTCCTATGGAACACGTTCTGTAGTGCAAATCTGCAAAATGCAAAAAGCACTAAAAATGCATAGGTGTGAATCCAGCCTAAAAGGAAGCAAACTAAGGAATAGTCATCCAGTAAGGCTGGATTCACACCTATGCATTTTTAGTGCTTTTTGCATTTTGCAGATTTGCTCTACAGAACGTGTTCTATAGGAAACCATGTTAAATGGGCTGTAGTGCAAATCTGCAAAATGCAAAAGGCACTAAAAATGCATAGGTGTGATTCAAGCCTTAAGGCTACCTTTCCTTCAGTTAACCAACAATGTTTGAAATATGGAGAAGAGACATCAGGTTGTCATTTATCTCAAACACTAATGATGGTGCCTAATTAAACACAGGATGAAATAAAAAAGCAATTTCTGCAATTATATACGTCAAAAAAACGACATAAATGTCAAAAAAACGATTACAAGACATTTGCATTGGAATTAAGATATGTTATATTTTTGATTAAGTAATCTCATTGATGATCATATTCACTGCAGTCCTTTTCAAATCTGATAATAAAAAACAAAAGCTACAGTTTGTTTACCAAATGTTGTTTTCCATTTTAAAATAAGTTAATGTGAGGTGACTCCTGCATTTACTTTAATTGTTTTTGTCATTAAATGCAATCAAGATTATGTTCTAGTATTGGTGGGCCTTTAATGTAAACGAGTTGTGAAAAAAATACATTAAAGTATCTTAATATAATTCATAAGCACAGATTACAGCAAATCTTAACACCTAAAGAAACTTTTTGATCCTGCAATCCTGGGAATAAGATCTAGTATTTCAGAAAATGCTGTAATATAAACCAAATCCCACTTTAGCAAACTTTTAACATGATCTCTCCTTATGGGGGTCGTTTACTATAGTGCTGAAAAATTATCTTGCAGTCCCAAAAAATGGCGCCCAAATAAAGCCAAGTAAGTATTTCAACTCTCAGAAACTGAGCGCTAATGTAAATGGAAAGCAGTGCTATTGCGGGCAAAAATACATATGCCAGAATAGTGGAAGCTCGAACCTAAAAAAACCAAAGTTCTCATTGAAGGCTTATATGCAAGTTCTTCACCATAAAAAGTGTATAGGGCCCTGGGTCCTGCTCCAGGAGACATGTATCAATTGGAAAAAATTTTTTAAAGCGGACGTTTTTTTCAGGAGCAGTGATTTTAATAATGCTTAAAGTGAAACAATAAAAATGAAAAATTCCTTTAAATATTGTGCTTGGGGGTGTCTATAGTATGCCTGTAAAGTGGCACAATTTTCCTGTGTTTAGAACAGTACCACAGCAAAATTACATTTCTAAAGGAAAAATTTCATTTAAAATTGTTCACAGCTGTAATGTATTGCCGGTTCCTGGCAATATAGGTTTAAAATCAAAGAAAAAACGGCGTAGGTTCCCCCCACCAGTCCATACCAGGCCCTTCGAGTCTGGTATGGATATTAAGAGGAACCCTGTGCCAAAATGTAAAAAAAATTGGCGTGGGGGTCCCTCTCAAAATCCATACCAAACCCTGAGCAAGCAACCTGGCAGGCCACAGGAACAGAGGGAGGGGAACGAGAGAGCGCCCCTTTCCCCCTGAATCGTACCAGGCCATATGCCCTCAACATGAGAAGGGTGTTTTGGGGTCCCCCCAAAACACCTTGTCCCCATTTTGATGGGGACAAGGGCCTTATCCCCACAACCCTTGCCCAGTGGTTGCGGGTGGGGGGCTTATCAGAATCTAGAAGCCCCCTTTAATAGTCCCATTATGTGAATAGGTATTGGGTACATTGTACCCCTACACATTCACCAAAAAAAGCAGTAAAATGCAACTCCAAAGCACCCTCCCCATGTTGAGGGTTGCGTGCTCAGATAAGGGTCTGGTATGGTTTGATTGGCACCCCACGCCATTTTTATAAAAAAAAAATTGGTTCAGGGTTCCCCTTAATATCCATAGCAGACCTGAAGGGCCAGACCCCCATGCAATTTTTTGTTTGATGCGAGGTTCCCCTCATACCAGACCTGAAGGGCCTGGTATGGCTTCTGGGAGATTCACGCGCAAGGGAGCCCTCAGCATTTTTGTAAAATTTTGGCATGGGAGCCACCTCTGAATCCATACTAGGCTGGAGGGGGGGGGGGGGGGAACACAATGCAGTTTTTTTGCTATTTCTTTTTGGCTAGCATTTTTTTGTACTTTCCGTGGGGAAGCCGCTGACAGCTGAAGGTTCATTGGTTGTTAAGGACGCAGCAGCTGGCTTCCCAGCCCCCTGGTTAGCAACAGTATAAAAAAAAATACACATAAACACATTAAAAATCACAGAAACAGCAACAGTTGCATTTCTGGTGCAGTTCCACTGAAATCTATTAACCGCAAATTGCGTGAAAAAAGTCCCCGACCAAAAACGCACTGGCTGCAAAACGCATAGATGTGAACTAGTACCATAGGAAATCATGTTAAATGGACTGTAGAGTGTTTCTGAAAATTGCAAAACACACTAAAAAATGCATAGGTGTGAACCTAGGCGCCATTTTTAGCACCTGTAAAGCGCCTCCAGTGTGAAAGCAGCCTAAGATGTAAAAGATCGTGCACTTCCCCAAAACCACCACCCCCAAAAATAATTAAAAATAAGACAGAAAAAAGAACCAAAAAAAAAAACCCACACACACACACCCACCAAACAAGCTCAATAATTTACTTTTATTTTGCCAGCAGAAACAAAATTATGCACATTCATTTACTAGCTTCAAAAAAAATTCTACAGGATATATGGTGCTACATTTAGCAAGACAGTTAGCAATTGGGTTTTAAGGACCCTGCTCATAGGAGCTTACAATCTAAAATTTGTCTAAATCTTAGAGTGGACACAGCTTTACTTTCAGAGTGCATTCCAACATAATATTAAAAAAGCCACATGTTAAAAATGTAACACCCGCCACCACCCCACAAATCCACACATACATACATTGGTCAGTATGTTCTGCTGGAAGCTGCATTTCTGTGTACATGATTAAGCAATGAGATCAAAGGGCAGAAGGTCAGCACTTGCTCCCAAACCATGAATGCATGATCAGACAGGAACTATACATACAACATTAAAAGCATGGCCACATAAACCCACTTTTGATTGAAAAAATACACAAGAATTTCAGCAAACAGCCCTAGTTGGGCGTTTGTCAATAGGCACAATATCATTCCTTCTCCCTCACAAATCACAGCAAAAAACCTGGCCTTCTCAGGCCAAATGAACACCCATACTGCAGCCCTTTATATAAGATAGGTTGTATTGTTAGCACACTGACACACACCGAATAGAAGTACACATCCACCAGTATCTTTCAATCTGTCTCTTCATGTATGTCGAAAGTGATTGCACCTGATGGGCAGGAACACATAATATTATTTGCAACTGTGTTAGCCCTTGGCTATATGCATCAAATCTCCAACTACAGGCCAAAGATCGAAGACCATTTGCATACACATAAACAAAGCAACAGTTTTCTGTACATATGTACCTATGCAGTGTAAACTCTACAATGTCTAAGGCCGCGTACACACGAGAGGATTGTCCGTCCAACTTAGTCCGCTGAAACGTGTTTCAGCGGACAATCCGCTCGTGTGTGGGCTTCAGCTGACTTTTTCAGCGGACAGTCTGGCGGACTAAGTCTTTCGGCAATTCCGTAATATTGTCCGTCCAAACTTGGTTTCAGCGGACAGTCCGCTCGTGAGTAGGCTAGTTCGACGGACTAAGTATGGCGCATGCTCAGAAAGGATTTACACGGCCGAAGGTTGCATTGCAGTGTATTGGACGTCGAATTTCTAGTCCCGTCGTACGTGCCGTACACGTCATCGCGCAAGCTTTCAGCGGACTGTCTGTTCGTCGTGTGTGGTCAAGTCCGTTCATTCAAAAGTAGGACGGACTGTCTGTCGGATTGTCTGACGGACTTAGTTGGCCAGACAATCCGCCCGTGTGTACGCGGCCTAAGGCCGCGTACACACGGGCGGACTGTCTGTCCAACTTAGTCCGCTGAAACACATTTCAGCGGAAAGTCCGCTCGTGTGTGGGCTTCAGCGGACTTTTTCAGCGGACTGTCTGGCGGACTAAGTCTTTCGGAATTTCCGTAATATTGTCCGTCCAACTTTGGTTTCAGCGGACAGTCCGCTCGTGAGTAGGCAAGTTGGACGGACTAAGTATGGCGCATGCTCAGAAAGGATTTACATGGCCGAAGGTTGCATTGCAGTGTATTGGACGTCGTATTTCTAGTCCCGTCGTACGTGCTGTACACGTCATCGCGCAAGCTTTCAACGGACTGTCTGTTCATCGTGTGTGGTCAAGTCCGTTCATTCAAAAGTAGGACGGACTGTCTGTCGGATTGTCTGACGGACTTAGTTGGCCAGACAATCCGCCCGTGTGTACGCGGCTTAAGTCCCTGGGCAGAAAAAGTGCTAACAAACTTTAACATCAGTCCCTGGCTGCAATGAGCTTCCAATATAAAGTCCAAAATGAACTTTCTTACATTAGAGACTATTTCGACAGGAGACAAATAAAATGCCAGGATGTTTTTAGATTGTAGTGAGAAACCCACACAGGGAGAGCATATCAACTTTGACACAAGCATTAGGGTGTTGGGGAATTTAACCAGCAACCCCAGTGCTGCTAGACAGAATTGCTACCCACTTAGCCAGCAGGCAGCCTCACACATGTTCTCTGCATCTCTGTGGTGTGAACCAACCTTAAGTCCATAGCCATGCTCAGTGTCACAAGCAATATACAATAAATTGTCCTAAATATTGGGACTCCTGCCTTTAAACGCAAATGAACTGTAATGGCATCCCAGTCTTAGTCCGTAGGGTTCAATATTGAGTTGGCCCACCTTTTGCAGCTATAGCAGCTTCAACTCTTCTGGGAAGGCTGTCTACAAGGTTTAGGAGTGTGTCTATGACCATTCTTTCAAGTGCATTTGTGAGGTCAGGCATTGGTGTTGGACAAGAAGGCCTGCCTTACAGCATTTGCTCTTATTCCTCCCCAAGGTGTTCTGTTGTGTTGAGGTCAGGACTCTGTCCAGGCCAGTCAAGTTCCTCCACCCCAAACTCACTCATCCATGTCTTTATGGAGTTTGCTTTGTGCACTGGTCCAAATAATTTGGTGGAGGGGGGATTATGATGTGGGGTTGTTTTTCAGGGGTTGGGCTTGGCCTCTTAGTTCCAGTGAAAGGAACTCTTAAGGCATCAGCATACCAAGCCTTTTTGGACAATTTCATGCTCTCAACTTTGTGGGAACTGTTTGGGTATAGCCCCTTCCTGTTCCAACATGACTGCACAAAGCAAGGTCCTGACCTCAACCTGATAGAACACCTTTTGGCTGAATTAGAGCAGAGACTGTGAGCCAGGCCTTCTCATCCAACATCAGTGCTTGGCCTCACAAATGCACTTCTGGAAGAATGGTCAAACATTTCCATAGACACACTAAACCTTATGGACAGCTTTCCTAGCCTTCCCAGAATCTGTTCTAGTTGCAAAGGGTAGGCCAAATCACTTTTTAACCCTAAGGACTAAGACTGGGCTGGCCATTAACCACTTTATGACCGGTGCACAACAATGTACGTCCATTTTTTGAAGAGGGATATCTCGGTAACGGCAGCAGCTGCTGCCCAACCGACATATCCATCTCTTCAGGTGCCGGTCGTGTGTACGATAATGGTGGTCTCTGCAGCAGGTTTGCCGCATGATCACCGTTATGGGCAGTGGAAGAGGTGTCACCTCCCTCCCGCCGCTCTCCCGCGCCCTCCACTTACCGGAGCTGTCGGTAGCAGCGGAGGCGATCGGGTCCTTTCATATCCTTGGTATGGAGACGAGTGAGGCTAAGATGGCTCCCACCCGTCTCTATATCATAGCAGGGTGGAAGCAACATCAAAACGTCACTTCCGCCCATACCTCTTAAAGGTACATTTTTTCAATGTCATTTTTTCAAATTACCTTTTTTTTTATTATTATTGCATTTAAGTCCAAATATGAGATCTGGGGACTTTTTGACCCCAGATCTCATATTTAAGAGGACCTGTCATGCTTTTTTCTATTACAAGGGATGTTTACATTCCTTGTAATAGGAATAAAAGTGATCCAACTTTTTTTTTAAACAGTGTAAAAATAAATAAAATCAAGTAAAATAAATAAGAAAAAAATATATATTTTTTAAAACACCCCGTCCCGACGAGCTGGTGCACAGAAGCGAACGTATATGTGAGTAGTGCCTGCATATGAAAATGGTAGTCAAACCACACATGTGAGGTATCGCCGCAATCGGTAGAGCGAGAGCAATAACACTAGCCCTAGACCTCCGCTGTAACGAAAAAACATGCAACCTGTAGATTTTTTTAAAATGTCGCTTATGGAGATTTTTGATGCCAAAAGTTTGACGCCATTCCACGAGCGGGCACAAATTTGAAGCATGACATGTTGGTAATCAATTTACTCGGCGTAACATTATCTTTCACCATAATAAAAAAAAAATTTATTCAAAAAAGTTAATTTTTTCCAAAAAAAAGTGCGCATGTAAGACAGCGTCACAAATACGGTGTGAAAAATAGTATTGCAATAACTGCCATTGTATTCTCCAGGGTGTTAGAAAAAAAACAATATATAATGTTTGGGGGTTCTAAGTAATTTTCTAACAAAAAAACTATTTTAAACATGTAAATACCGAATCTGAAAAAGAAGCTCGGTCCTTAAGTGGTTAAAGTTCATGTGTGTGTAAAGGAAGGCATCCCAATACTTTTGATTGGATAGTGTATCTGGTAAGATTTTGGTGGTGGAACCCTCCTACACATAAATACTACATTTAGGATCTGCTAGATGAGACAACTTCACTACATGAAGGGATGCTAAGATGAAGCTCTAACCTCTAAGCCACAGAGCTGCCACATGCAAAAACCTCCTAGATATAAATACACATAAATACTGCATTTCTTTGGACATACAGGTTATGGATTTACATTACACAATAGTTATTCTTCTTGATTTATTTTGTGATATTTGTTTTTGTGGGTGAGTGTAGAATAGTGATATTACCCTCACATTTTTGGGAATTACATTTTGATTTCTGATGTTGGAACACATATCATTCTTTGGGCTCAAATTATGATTATTTGGAAATAATAAAAAGCACAAAAAATTGTGACTAATTTTAAATTTGTATCAGCAATGGTATTGTTTGTGGATTGCAAAGACACCCGTGTGAGTTTGGCTAAAGATTGTTGTGAGATGGAGAGTAACAAGTGAAAGTAACAGAGAAAAATATATTTTACCAAAACATCAAAACATTCCACATTCTGGTATTCTTAAAAACAATGTTCCAAAGAAAAATTTATTTCAGAGAAAGATACATTTCATCTCAACAGTAAAAGGATTTATTTGTGAAAGTTACAATTGTTCCATTAGAATCAATGGCTAAAACTTACATTGGACTATAATAGTGCTGATTTTCACTACAAAAGAATGTTCTTTTACTCAGCGCTCATTTTGGTATTTACTATAGCGCCTTGTAAAAAAGACACTGGAGCTAAAATGAGAGCTATTTGCAGGTCAGAGCATGCTCAGTTGTGTTGGCACCTAGTTGTACAAAAATATCTTATCTCTTCTCAGACTTTTAAAGATATTTCATTGTAGAAATCACCTTTTCACACAGTTTAAAAGCTCATTATCTTTAAATAATTTACTGCATATTTCAGTACTATTTGGCAAATATATCATGCTATAAACATTATTTCCATTTGCAATTCTCCAGGTTTTAGCAGAGTAAGGGTTTGGGCGCTATTTGGTTTCAGGGAACTATAGTAAATTTGATTTTGGGAGTATTTGCTCACCAGCACTATAGCGATATTGTTCCAAAGTAGAGTTCCTAAATTATTTTCAGTGTAGGTTAGAAAAGCAGGAAACCTAAGAAGTTGCCATGGGCAAAAAACTTTTCTTTCTCTTGCTCCAGTTTTTATAAACCACATTCAACAAGCCTCAAACTGCATGCTATTTGTGTGCTAATTTGGCCCATTAGGTCCTCTATTTGTCTTGGGGACCATTGTCACTGAAACAGAGGGGAAATTCTAAATTGCACAGTTGTCCAAGAACACATAGTATAAGGGTAAATCATCCCACTCTGGTGACAAATGTCTAAAATAGGAATTCCCTTCACTTTTGGAAGATGTTCTTTTATTTCCTGTTCTATTATTTATTTCCTGTTTCCTATTCTGTGTCTATAGAACAGGAAGTGAGGCAAAATCTAGCTAGTATGATAGAAACAAAAAAAAAATTACTTGATATGAGTTTTAAAGCCTTCTCACTCTATCCAAAGGAATACAAGGCATACATACTCTGAAACAGCTTACACTATAGCACCAATCAGATCCAAACTTTCATTTCTTAGCTGTCATTTTTCAGATTTTAATCTGATTGGTTGCTGATAGGCAATACAGATTTTCAGGTCTTCATCAAATGCTTTTCTAATGAAGGCCTAAGGTGAATTGCTATGCTGGGAGTTGATATGAAACTCAGTATTATTATATGGGGCACTTTCAAAACTATGCAAGAGTAAACAAAACAAAAAAAATATAAAAATCAACGCCCAAATGCATTTACTGATTACTACTTTAATTGCTAGCTTAAATCATTGTGAAATGTGCCTTAAATTGGAGGAATTCTGTCTCAGCACATGTTTATATTGTAAATAATTTCCAGGGAAACTCAGAATGCTACCATATAGCAAGCTACATATTGTTACATGAGATGAGATATATTTAACAGGTTTCCTTGGAAATGGTATTAAATGGTAGTATGTGCTGGAGTAACCAATAACTATCGCAGGTGTCGCATAATTCTTTTTCATTCATTACACTAAGACGGGGACACTATATTGTTTGACTTTTTTTATATAAACCACAGAGGTATAGGTGTATTCCAACAGAAACAAGCTAAACATTTAAGAGGTTTCCCTGAAAATGGTATTAAATGGTAATATGTGCTGTAGTAACCAATAATTATTGCATTTGTCGCATAATTCTTTTTCATTCATTACGCTAAGACAGGGACAATATTTTTACTGTTTGACTTTTTTTATATAAACCACAAAGGTATAGGTGTAGTCCAACAGAAACAAGCTAAATATTTAAGAGGTTTCCTTGGAAATGGTATTAAGCATCTCCACAAGAAATGACTGCCATCTTCAGGCACTTGCACAATCAACAGGGTGATCCCAAGCATGTTTAGTAGAACGAGACAAGAATCTATTCAGCCTATTTACATATTCTGAGTTTGCAGATTTTCAGCTATTATGTACTACTATCTTTATTTTGACCTCCTTACATGCGTCATAGTGAATTAACTAGCCTGCACAATAAATACCCCTAGAATCTTTTTTATGATACATTAGCTAAGTGTTTCTTAGCCTTAGCAATGGAGATTGCGATTTACTAGCTATATACACCTAGAAGCATTAATTTGCAATAAGAACACTGCAATGGCCAATGTGAACCATGGTTAGCTTTGCTATTCCATTTTGAAACCTACGTAATAATTCCATATACCAGGTAAAGATATCAGATGCCTGAACCTAATGACTGAAATAAGAGACATTTTAAATGCATCTGTTGCTTAACCAGCTGGACTAGATTTACTGCAAGGAATCTAAGCGTCATCAGAACTGAAAATACTGAACCTACAAGGTAGGTTTAATTGCATAGGTATACATAGAAAGAAAATGCTAACAAACACATGCATTTATCTTCAGCACAGCCAGAAAAGGTAGACATGCACCTATGCAGCATAATGGTGCTGGAAGCACATACTGAAAAGCTGAGCTGCATTTCTGCATTCTCTTCATCATCCTATTGACTCCCACTCAAGGAATTGTGCCTTGTTGCTATGTTATGGGAGGAAAAAAAAAAACATAACACACAGCTCCATCAAACAACTGTGTAAATGACAGCTACAGTCAAATATAAAGACAGGCTAGCTTATTCACATGAAGGAAGGCAAACTCCTATTAGGGTGAGATTCTAGGGTTACATACCTTTACACCTAATAATGTCATATAAATGATCAAATCATGATGATCAAATCATTGGCAAAATGTGAGGCTCATCATTGCGTTAGTAACCTTAAAAAAAAATGTGAGGCTCATCATTGCATTAGTAGCCTAAGCAAAATCTGAGGCTCATCATTGAATTAGTAGCCTAAATAAAAATATGAGGCTCATCATTGCATTAGTAGCCTAAATAAAAATATGAGGCGCATCATTGCATTAGTAACCTTAAAAAAAATCTGAGGCTCATCAAAAAGAATGTGAGGCTCATTATTGCATTAGTAACCTAAACAAAATCGGAGGCTCATGGTTGCATTAGTAACCTAAATAAAAATCTGAGGCTCATCAAAAAGAATGTGAGGCTCATTATTGCATTAGTAATCTAAACAAATTCTGAGGCTCATCATTGCATTAGTAACCTAAATATAAAACCGAGGCTCATCATTGCATTAGTAACCTAAATAAAAATCTGAGGCTCATCATTGCATTAGTAACCTAAACAAAATGTGAGCACGGATCTAGAATAGGTAGGTGAAAGTAGGTAGGTGAGCCTCTTACCGCTGTGTCATAGAGCTTCAAGTCCAGGACGTAGGGATGCAGCAAGGATTCATTGCGGATCTGATCAATAGCCAAAAGCACGGCTGGCAGGATCCCCCTGCCGATATTCCCCTTTGCCACGGTTTCGCTGAGAGGCATCAAGCCCATGATAGACAAGGACGTGCTGTTAGTAGGCTGTTCGACTGTGGTTCCGCTCGATCCAGCCACCAAGCCCGGTCCCAATCCCAATCCTAGCACCAGGAGCAAGCATTGCGGAGGCAGCAGCGGCATCGGAATGGCAGGTCTGTGGAAGCCTCCAGCCAGAGCGGTGACAGCAGCACCACCACCACCAGCGGCGGCGGCTCCTGCAGTTTCAGCACCACGGAGAGCGCAGGCTGATCTCCAGTACCTCCTGGGGGACAGAGCCATTCTATAGACTGCGGGGAAGATGGAGCAGGTCCGCCCTCTACTCTCTTCTCATGTCAGCGATAGGAAGCTCCGGGCTCCCCGAGCATAGGACAAAGACACACACCTTAGATAGTCACCTCCGCTGATTCTCCTTTTTGGAAGAGACGATGGCTGAATATCATTTACATCCTTTGCATTCCATAGGCCAGCGCGTAGAGACCCGTGTAGGGACATGAAAGTAAACCATAGCAGGTATCCAAAGTGAGAGCTCTTCCCCTCTTTCCTATTTGTTTTCCTTCGAGGATCAGGGTCTCCCCCCCACCCCACCACCCTCCCTTCATACACACACCCCTGACAATCGTGCTGTCAGTGGCACCTCCTCCTTCACAGCTCCCAATTGTAACACCACCGCCACCAGTGCAACAATCATAGGTATGATGAGGAGGTGTGCAGGATGACAACCCTACATCAGCACTTCCATCCTCCTCTGCTCTGTGTCACCAACTCATCTCTGAAGGCTCTGCACGCTCTTCTAGGCACTAGGTGTGCTGGAGGGGAAAAGGCTGCATTGCCCTGAAGCAGGGACACTCAACTCTCTCATGTGTATCCCACAGGGATGGAGGATCACTAATTCCTTCCCAGACTGTGCTGATGCTCTTGTACTGGGGACTGTTGTCACGTATTGGTTTTGCAGGCGTTACGTGAAGCAAGGCATCCCTGGCATGACTTTGGATGTGCAAGTTGCTTCCTCATCATCATTTGAGCTCCCAGGTACACCATGCTTCATAACCCCCTTCAGTAGCTTATAGCTTTTAAATCTACCCTTGCAGTAGGTCTTCCAGCACTGCAAGAGTCAGGCTCCATGCACACTAGCGTTTTTTTAAGCTCCTAGAATCTGTTATTAGCATTTATTTTTCTGCTCCTAGAAGCTAAATAGTGTTATCCTATGTGTCCATGCACACTACTTGAGGCTATTAGCATTTTTTGAATTTCAGCATCTAGGACAGTAATTCTCAAGCAGCGTTCCATGGAACCCCAGGGTTCCTCCGGAGGTTGCTAGGGGTTCCTTCAGCATTGGGCAATTTCTGCCTCTCGGATAAGTTCCCACTGACACCATTGATCTTTTTGACTATCTGTAAGGAGGTAATTCTTCCCAATGACCACAAGTGTAAGGACCATTCTTACCACTGACCATCACACTAATGTATCATGAGTTGTAGATTTCTAATTTTTAGCAGGGGCTCTCCAAGAACTATTTCAAGGGTTCCTCTGTGTTGAAAAGGTTGAGAAAGGCTGGTCTAGGTGCAGGAAAAAAAAATTGTGGAGTTTCTTGGAGTGTTTTTCCAGCAGAAACTCTCTTAAACGCTTTTTTTTAGCTCCCCCTTTTTTTAACCATTTAAAGCGGAGTTACGCAAAATACTGCAGCTGCTGACTTTTAAAATATGGACACTTACCTGTCACTTTAACCACTTAATCCCCGGAAGATTTGCCCCCTTAATGACCAGGCCATTTATTTGCGATACGGCACTGCATCGCTTAACCTGACAATTGCGTGATCGTGTGACTCTGTACCCAAACAAAATTTACGTCCTTTTTTCCCCACAAATAGAGCTTTCTTTTAGTGGTATTTAATCACCTCTGGGGTTTTAATTTTTTGCGCTAAAAAAAAAGAGTGACAATTTAAAAAAAAGCAATATTTTTTCCTTTTTGCTATAATAAATAACCCCAAAATGAAAAAAAATAATTCTTCCTCAGTTTAGGCCGATAAGAATTCTTCTACATATTTTTAGTAAAAAAAAAAGAAAAAGAAAATCGCAATAAGTGTATGTTTATTGGTTTGCGCAAAAGTTATAGCGTCTACAAAATAGGGGATATATTTATGGCATTTTTTATATAATATTTATTTTTTACGAGTAATTGTGGCAATCTGTGATTTTTTTCAAGACTGCCACATTGCGGCAGACAGATCAGACACTTTTTTGGGATAATTGACATTTATATAGTGATCAGAGCTAAAAATAGCCACCGATTACTGTGTAAATGTCATTGGCAGGGAAGGAGTTAACACTAGGGGGCGATCAAGGGGTTAAATGTGTGTCCTAGGGAGTGTTTCTAACAGTGGGGGGATGGAACTGACTGGGGCGGAGACCGATCGTTGTTCCTAAGCATTAGGAACAACTGATCAGTCTCCTCACCCCTGACATAACGGAGATCTGTCTGTTTACATTGACAGACCTCTGTTCTGTCTCTCTCAGGAGCGATCACGGGTGCCCGGCGAACATTGCAACTGGCAGGCATGCGCATCGGCCCCCGTTGTCGCGTCGACGTACAACTACAATGGCTCGCCCAGGAGAGCCAACCTGCCACAGTATAACTGCGGCGGCTGGTCGGGAACCAGTTAAAAATGTTTCCTCGTCCTACCCCCCCCCCCATCCTGCCTACCCTATATAACAAAATCTGTGTACTTATCTATTTTTTCGTCTGCTCTTGTAGTGTGATCCCACAGCTCTGGATCCAGTGGTGGCCCGTGCATTAAGGGCGCACGGGTGCCGCCCCCAGAGACTGCAGAAATTATACAGGAGCCGGTCAGAGACTGCACACATGATACAGGAGTTGGTGAGAGATTGCAGACATGCTACAAGAGATGGTCAGAGACTGTAGACACGATAGAGGAGATGGTTAGAGACTGCAGACATGCTACAAGAGATGTTCAGAGACTGCAGACATGATACAGGAGCTGGTCAGAGACTGTAGACATGATACAGGAGTTGGTGAGAGACTGCAGACATGCTACAAGAGATGGTCAGAGACTGTAGACATGATACAGGAGTTGGTCAGAGACTGCAGACATGCTACAAGAGATGTTCAGAGACTGCAGACATTATACAGGAGTTGATCAGAGACTGCATGCATGCTAAAATTGATGGTCAGAGATTGCAGACATGATACAAAAGATGGTAAGAGGCTGCAGGCATGATATAGGAAATGGTCAGAGACTGCAGACATGATACAAGAGATGGTCAGAGACTGCAAACATACTACAGGATATGGTCAGAGATTGCAGACATGATACAAGAGATGGTCAGAGACTGCAGACATGATAGAAGAGATGGTCAGAGACTGCAGACATGATACAGAAGATGGTCAGAGACTGCAGACATACTACAAGAGATGGTCAGAGACTGAAGACATGATAAAAGAAATGGTCAGAGACTGGAGACATGATACAGGAGATGGTCAGAGACTGCAGACATGATACAGGAATGGGTCAAAGACTGTAGCCATGCTACAAGAGATGGTCAGAGACTGCAGACATGCTACAAGAGATGTTCAGAGACTGCAGATATGATACAGGAGTTGGTCAGAGACTGCAGACATGATACAGGAGTCGATCAGAGACTGCAGACATGCTACAATTGATGGTCAGAGACTGCAGACATGATACAAGAGATGGTAAGAGACTGCAGGCATGATATAGGAGATGGTCAGAGACTGCAGACATGATACAAGAGATGGTCAGAGACTGCAAACATACTACAGGATGTGGTCAGAGACTGCAGACATGATACAAGAGATGGTCAGAGACTGCAGGCATGATACAAGAGATGGTCAGAGACTGCAGACATAATACAGAAGATGGTCAGAGACTGCAGACATACTACAAGAGATGGTCAGAGATTGCAGACAAACACAGAGATGCTCCCCTAAGAAGTCTTTGTTACCCTGGGATCCTCCCATAATCTCTTAACAATAAACAAAATACAGGAGGAGAAGCAGAGTACTCTATTGGGACCTGGAGGGGAATCTCTCTAATGGACAGAGAGAGAGAGAGAGTCTGTTAGAAAGAGCCCCCAGGCATATTACGGGAGATTGTCAAAGACTGCAGACATACTACAGGAGATGGTCAGATACTGCAGATATGATACAGGAGTGGGTCAGAGACTGCAGACATGCTAAAAGAGATGGTCAGAGACTGCTGACATGATACAAGAGATGGTTAGAGACTGCAGACATGATATAAGTGATGGTTAGAGACTGCAGACATGATACATAAGATGGTCAGAGACTGCAGACATTCTACAAGAGATTGTCTGAGACTGCAGACATGATACAGGAGATGGTCATAGACTGCAGACATAGTACAGGAGATGGCCAGAGACTGCAAACATGATACAAGAGATGGTCAGAGACTGTGGAAATGATATAAGAGATCAATGATCATCAAATACAGCCTTATCAGTGCCCACCAAATGCAGCCTACCAGTGCCCACCAACTGCAGCCTTCCAGGGCCCACCAACTGCAGCCTGCCAGGGCCCACCAACTGCAGCCTACCAGTGCCCACCAACTGCAGTCTACCAGATCCCACCACTTGCAGCCTACTAGGGCCCACCAATTGCAGCCTATCAGTGCCCACCAATTGAAGCCTACCAGTGCCCACCAAATGCAGCCTACCAGTGCCCACCAACTGCAGCCTGCCAGGGCCCACCAACTGCAGCCTGCCAGGCCCCACCAACTGTCCACCAATTGCAGCCTACCAGTGCCCACCAAATGCAGCCTACCAGTGCCCATCAACTGCAGCCTACGCCTACCAGTGCCCACCAACTGCAGCCTGCCAGGGCCCACCAACTGCAGCCTGCCAGGGCCCACCAACTGCAGCCTACCAGTGCCCACCAACTGCAGCCTACCAGTTCCCACCAATTGCAGCTTACCAGTTCCCACCAACTGTAGCCTGCCAGTGCTCAGCAATTGCAGCCTGCCAGTGCCCACCAATTGCAGCCTGCCAGTGCCCACCAATTGCAGCCTGCCAGTGCCCCTGGATCACACAGAGTGGCGATGATCTCCTACTGCCATGGAGCTTGGATTTGAATCATCTGGGCAGCCATTGTAACCAGTGCCCACCAATTCTAGCCTACCAGTGCCCACCACTTGCAGCTTACCATTATAACAATCACCTAGGCAGCTATTGTAACCAGTGCCCACCAATTGCAGCCTACCAGTGCCCACCAATTACAGCCTACCAGTGCCCACCAACTGCAGCCTGCCAGGGCCCACCAACTGCAGCCTACCAGTGCCCACCAACTGCAGCCTAGAAGTTCCCACCAATTGCAGCCTAGCAGTTCCCACCAACTGCAGCCTACCAGTGCCCACCAACTGCAGTCTACCAGATCCCACCACTTGCAGCCTACTAGGGCCCACCAATTGCAGTCTACCAGTGCCCACCAATTGCAGCCTACCAGTGCCCACCAAATGCAGCCTACCAGTGCCCACCAACTGCAGCCTGCCAGGGCCCACCAACTGCAGCATGCCAGGGCCCACCAACTGTCCACCAATTGCAGCCTACCAGTGCCCACCAAATGCAGCCTACCAGTGCCCATAAACTCTTGCCTACGCCTACCAGTGCCCACCAACTGCAGCCTGCCAGGGCCCACCAACTGCAGCCTGCCAGGGCCCACCAACTGCAGCCTGCCAGGGCCCACCAACTGCAGCCTACCAGTGCCCACCAACTGCAGCCTACCAGTTCCCACCAATTGCAGCTTACCAGTTCCCACCAACTGTAGCCTGCCAGTGCTCAGCAATTGTGGCCTGCCAGTGCCCACCAATTGCAGCCTGCCAGTGCCCCTGGATCACACAGAGTGGCGATGATCTCCTACTGCCATGGAGCTTGGATTTGAATCATCTGGGCAGCCATTGTAACCAGTGCCCACCAATTCTAGCCTACCAGTGCCCACCACTTGCAGCTTACCATTATAACAATCACCTAGGCAGCTATTGTAATCAGTGTCCACCAATTGCAGCCTACCAGTGCCCACCAATTACAGCCTACCAGTGCCCACCAACTGCAGCCTGCCAGGGCCCACCAACTGCAGCCTACCAGTGCCCACCAACTGCAGCCTAGCAGTTCCCACCAATTGCAGCCTACCAGTTCCCACCAACTACAGCCTACCAGTTTACACATGATACAAGAGATGGTCAGAAACTGCGGAAATGATACAAGAGATCAATGATCATCAAATACAGCCTTATCAGTGCCCATTAAATGCAGCCTACCAGTGCCCACCAATTTCAGCCTACCAGTTCCCACCAGCTGCAGCCCTCCAGGGCCCACTAACTGCATCCTGCCAGGGCACACCAATTGCAGCCTGCCAGTGCCCACCAATTGCAGCCTGCCAGTGCCTACCAATTGCAGCCTACCAGTTCCCCTGGATCACACAGAGCAGCGATGATCTCCTACTGCCATGGAGCTTGTATTTGAATCACCTGGGCAGCCATTGTAACAAAGTTCCGCCTCCCAGATCATGTTGCGGCTCCTATGATACACATCACTGATTCAATTTCACTGCATTGGATCAGTGTTTTGTCTATCTCACAGGAGCCAGTCTAGGAGGCGGGACTTTGTTAAAGCGCCACTGGTCATTTCAGACCAAAGCTTGTGTGGTGTGTGTAGGCCCCGACTGGGACAAAAATTAGGCCCGGGCATTTTAGATTGAGCAACCAATTTTTCCGGGGGGGTTGGTCGGACGTTTGTGTGGATGGCTAGTGATGGGATAGTGCAGAGTCGTTCCTCTGCACTGTATTGTAAAAGGGGATTGCACTGTAATAATTACATGCCCCTTTACAGTACAGTGCCCCTAGCAATCACAACCCCCCCATCACAATGCCCCTTGCTGTCATGCCCCCTCCCCTTTTCTCTCTACTCACAGTGGCCTCTTTTATTCTCTGACTCCCCTGCAAAGTCCTATCTTCTGCAGAGCAGCATAAGGAGTCAGCCTGTGTGTCCTTTCCCACCCCCTGAATTAACAAATAAACTGAAGGTATAGAGGCCCCAATGCAAAGCAGGGATATTTTGGCAGTTTTGATGTATTGAAATATGAAAATAAGGATTTCTTAGATCCACGGATAGCCACCATTCTCCTGGTTAAACAACTTTCATCATGGCTTGATATTATTCCATTTTGAAGTGTTGTTTCCGTATAGATCTGTTCCACCATGTTAGATCTAGAACAGGCCTCCATCCTCCTGATTTTTTCCAGGGACCAAAAATATTGGAGAACACATGCCAAAGAAGTATTCCTGATGAGGCACTGGGATGATTGCTTCCTGGAACCGCAATGTGTTTATATAGGAAGGTAGAGCCCCCCTCTTCATGGAACAAAATTGGCATCTTCGTTGGAATGAACTTGGAGCGCAACATCTAGCGAAACAGACAAGTGTGACTCTCAGATATGGTACGCAAGACCCACTTCTCTCTAACATTGGTCCATACTCTTTGAAATCAGAGCAGACTGGCCCCTACTGGAAGGGACCGGGTGAACAAATCATCAAAACGTCTTAGAAGCTTCCCGCAGTTGGGCCCAAGCTGTTCACCCACACTTGCCACTGACACCAAATGCCATTGAAGACTTGCATGCCTCACCGGCTAATACGTAAATCTTTTGAGGTCAAGGTTAGCTCCTTGTCTAGGATATCCTAAATGATACTGTGTCTTCTAGAGGCAGAGCCGCATGCTTTGCCAACCTCAACAGGGCAGCATCCACAACAGGCGACTCATCTTGTTACTTGAGGTCTTCTGTCCTGAAAGGATAAAGTTTGGAGAAACAGTTGGGAAAGAAAATTTGTTATTTATCTGGGGTCCATTTTCCCATCGATGTATCTCTGAATTATTTTATGAAAGAAAAACTGTTTTCCCGATATGGTTGAAATATTTCTTCTTTTCGGGGTGAGCCTCCAGCTCGTCATCCCATACCAAGGCGCTTCTGACCGCCCTCACAAAATCATTAACCTCAGTGAAATCACACTTGCCCTCTGATTTACAATTTCATCTGAGTCATCTTGGGGATCAGAGCCAGAGGTGTAAGCTTCAGGTATTGGTAGCTGCAATACCGGTTGCATCCTGGGAAGCAGAGGCCATCCTTTGCACTGCAGGGTGTCTCTGGTTAGCATATGCTTCCAAGGTGTCTTTAAACCTTTTTTTTTTTAATGACACTATTTTTGATGTGTCTGCCTCCCTCTCGCTTATGGCCTCCAAGAAGCAAGTTTTGCAAGTCCTTTTCCAGGAAGGGCCACATTTGGACAGGCCCAGCATCCCCTTGGTTGTGGCTGTGAGTACTGACCAGACTCATCATGTTCATGAGGTGGCTGAAGTTTAATGAAGGAGAAGCGGAGAGATGGGATACATTGTGACTGGTATGATGCATTTCCTTGATCTGCATCCACGTCTTGAAGAGACGGTAGAATGGTGAGATCTAGAAGTACTACAATAAATGTGCCATTAGCCAGACAGCTAACATGGGAGGAGGGGAATGAGAGAAAAAAGAGAAAAAATAAATAAATATATATATATATATATATATATACACATATATATATGTATAAAGAGAGAGAGAGAGCGTGTGTTACGTACCTGCCGGATGAGCCTGACATGCAGTGGGAAGGCTGTCTCATACAACCCCGGCTCAAGGGCCACGATGTTGCAACAGTGGCCACAAGAGCCTGGCGGTGTATGGGTGCCTGAATCATCTTTGGTCTTGTCAGTTCAGCTGTTGCAGCAGGAAACAGGAAGCAGGCTGGTAAGCTGGGGAGACACTGAATACGTAGTCAGACAAGCCGGGTTTGGTAACAGATGATCAGATGTAGCTATAGACAACAGGCAGAGAATGGTCAGGTTACAGGCAAAGTTCGGCAACAGTATATCAAGCAGTGTAGAACAGAGCATGGTTACAAGGGTCAGGATAACAGAGATCAATCGTAGTCAAACAAGCCGAGTCAAACACAGGAAACAGATCAGATCACAGGAACAGGAAGTCATGGGAACAGGTATGAGCTGCAGACCAGACAGCAAAGACACAGTGCTGCTGAGGTGTTTAAATACGGAAGCCTGTTACCAATCACTGAAATGAGTCTGCACTTTTTTAACCCCTAAGTGGCAGATCTATGACATTGCCCCCCTCTTACAGGCAACCTCCGGGTGCCCAACAGGTTTCTCTTCTGTGGATGACTACAGCCTATGATGGCCTTTACCTCGTACTCCTCTTCGCCATTGATGGATGGTCACAGGTTCTGGTGGCCTGGATACTCTATCTGGGAAAGAGTCAGGGACTGTGGGTTTCAAGAGAGAAACATGGAAGACAGGGTATATCTTAAGTGAATCAGGTAAAGATAATTCATAAGCAACCTCATTAAGTTTCTTCTTGACTGGGAATGGTCCCACAAATTTAGGTGCCAGTTTCTTTGAGGGACATGCCAATAGTGATGGACGAACTTCCGACGGGACGTTTCGCGAAAGCGAAATGCGAACGGACCCAAACGTTCGCGAAACCGAACGTTCGCCGCGGGCCCCATTGACTTCAATGGGAGGCGAACTTTGCAAACCTTCATGTCGAATTTGCGGCCACGTGGTAATTATTAGGGGGTAAAACGTAGTCCCACCATCTGGACAATGACATAATACATGTATGAGGTGAATTTGGGATCGATAACTACAAGCATTTTTATTTTATTTGGGAAATTGTTCTAACAATTCAGGACTATGGAGCTAATGAAGGCAATGGAGGAGAGGGAAGGTCAGGGACCAGGGTAGGCAAAGAAGAGGGTGCAGGAGATGATCACCAGCAGCGTGACATACCGGAATGACACATGCACCGTGATAGAGGCATCTGACAGCAGCACCGTAATACAGAGCACTGACAGCAGCACCGTGACATACAGCGCTGACAGCAGCACCGTGACATACAGCGCTGACAGCAGCACCGTGACATACAGCGCTGACAGCAGCACCGTGACATACAGCGCTGACAGCAGCACCGTGACATACAGCGCTGACAGCAGCACCGTGACATACAGCGCTGACAGCAGCACCGTGACATACAGCGCTGACAGCAGCACCGTGACATACAGCGCTGACAGCAGCACCGTGACATACAGCGCTGACAGCAGCACCGTGACATACAGCGCTGACAGCAGCACCGTGACATACAGCACTGACAGCAGCACCGTAAGCAGCCCCAGGAGGAAGTCAGCACAGCACAGGGATGGTGTGATCCCCTCATAATAAGAACCCCCAGGAGGAAGTCAGCACAGCACAGGGATAGTGTGATCCCTTCATAATAAGAACCCCCAGGAGGAAGTCAGCACAGCACAGGGATATCATAAGCAGCCCCAGTAGAAATATGACACCGCTCAACCTCTTCAAAGAGGAGGGTAGGGGCATATAGTACGGTGTGCTTTTTTGGGTCAAGGAAGTGAGCCAAATGAATTAAGAAGGTCTGTGTGCTTGATTAAAAAAATAGTTTATAGACATATACATGGTCTACTGGTCACATGTGTTGAATTCCTCCGAGATCCATGCCTCATTCATTTTTAGAAATGTGAGGTAGTTAACACTGTGGTGAGCTAGGCGAGTACGCTTATCGGTCACAATCCCCCCTGCTGCGCTGAACGTCCTTTCGGACAGGACACTGGATGAGGGGCAAGCCAACAGTTCGATTGCAAATTGGGCAAGCTCTGGCCAGAGGTCAAGCCTGCCCACCCAGTAGTCTAGGGGTTCATCACTCCTCAGAGCGTCCACATCGGCCGTTAACCCAATGTAGTCGGACACCTGACGGTCTAGGCGTTCCCTGATGCTGGATCCGGATGACACCTGTCGATGGGTCGGCTGAAAGAATGACCTCATATCCGAAGTCACCAACACATCTTCAAACCGGCCTCTTCTTGCAGGCGCTGTTGGATTGGTACCCGCAAATCCTTCTCTGGGAGTGGGAATTGCTCCTCTGCCAGCGCACGCAAAAGCAGAATGCAGCATTTCTCGAAGCAAGGCCTGGAAGTGCTGCATTCTGACAGCCCTCTGCGACGGCGGTAACATTTCCGCCATTTTGTGTTTGTACCGGGGGTCTAAGTACGTTGCCACCCAGTACTGGTCCTTGACCCTCATGCTTTTTATACGGGGGTCCCTATTAAAACACTGGAGCATGAAGGCCCCCATTTGCACTAAAGTGGAAGCGGTGTGGTGGCCTGGCTCCTGCTCATCATCCAGGATAATGTCGTCCTCTTCATTCTCCTCTCCCCATCCTCGCACAACAGGGATCCCAGAAAGGTTTAAAGCATGCTCTTCTTGCTCCTGCTCATCCGCCCCGGCACCATCCTCCTCTGACTCCTCATCAGACTCCTGTTGTTGACTTGTCTCAGATAGAGTAGCCCCCCCTGGGAATTCATCCAGCATTGCGACTTCCTCATCTTCCCGCTCCTGCTCCTCCACAGCCTGATCAATGACACGACGCAATGCACGCTCCAGAAAGAAGGCATAAGGTACCATGTCACTGATGGCGCCATGGCTGCGACTGACCAGTTTGGTGATCTCCTCAAATGGCCGCAGAAGTCTGCATGTGTCGCGCATGAGCAGCCACTGGCGCGGTGAAAAAAAACCCAGCTCCCCAGAACCGTTTCTTTCGCAGAGTTCATACAGGTAGACGTTAACTGCACGTTTCTGCTGGAGCAGCCTATCAAGCATATAGAAGGTTGAGTTCCATCGCGTCGGGCAATCGCAAATAAGACGTCTGACCGGCAGATGGTGTCGCCGCTGAATGTCAGCAAGGCGAGCCATGGCCGTGTAAGATCTTCTGAAATGGGCCGAGATTTTCCTTGCCTGCCGCAAGATGTCCTGGACCCCAGGGTATTTGACAAGGAATCGCTGCACGACCAAGTTTAAGACGTGTGCCATGCACGGCACGTGCGTGATTTTGCCCTGTTTCAATGCGCTAAGCAGATTGGCACCGTTGTCACACACCACTTTACCAACTGTCAAATTGAGCGGTGTTAGCCACTCATCTGCCTGTGAACGCAAAGCTGAAAGGAGTGCCGGGCCAGTGTGGCTCTTTGCTTCCAGGCACAACAGACGCAGCACGGCATGGCAACGTCTCACCTGGCATGTGGAATAGGTTCTGGGGAGCTTGGGCGGTGCAGTGGAAGAGACGCTAGCAGCGGAAAAGGAGGAGGCAGCTGAGGAGGAGAGGGAGGAGGATGGAGTAGGAGGAGGAGAAGAAGAGTCAGGCCTGCATGCAATCCGTGGCGGTAAAACCAAATCTACACGGGTGCCACGGGTTACATGCTTGACGGCCGTCAGAAGGTTCACCCAGTGGGCAGTAAAACTGATATACCTTCCCTGCCCGTGTTTGCTAGACCACGTGTCTGTGGTCAGATGTATCTTGGCACCGACACTGTGTGCCAGAGATACATTCACTTGCCGCTGAACATGGCCATATAGCTCTGGGATGCCCTTCTCTGAGAAATACTTCCTTCCTGGGACCTTCCATTGTGGTGTTCCAATGGCCACAAATTTGCGAAAGGCCTCCGAGTCCACCAGTTTATATGGCAGTAGTTGGCGGGCTATGAGTTCTGACAAGCCAGCCGCCAACCGTTGGGCAAGAGGGTTATCCGGCGTCATCATTTTTTTACGCTCAAACATTAGGCCCACGGAAGCCTGCCTTTTTGCAGAAAAATGTGAGCTTGGCGTGATGGAAGGTGGAGTGGAGGACAATTGTGAGGAGAGAGGAGAAGGAGAAGTAGAAGACGAGGCTGGACGGTGAGAGCCTGCAGTGTGGCTTTGTGTGTTCCGTTGCTCCCACTGGGCTCGGTGATGGCTGCTCATGTGCCTTCTTAAGGCGGTCGTCCCTAGGTGAGTATTGGGCTTACCGCGACTAACGCGTTGACTGCAAAGATTGCAGATGGCAACGCTATTGTCAGCAGCGGACACGTTAAAAAAAGCCCACACTGCGGAGCCATGTGCCGGTGTCCTGGGAGCGCCAGATGTGACCGTACATGGTCGATGACTCGCTCCTGATACATTTGCAGTCTGCTTTGTCCCTGCTGTGCAATGTAAGTCATTGCTGCTTCTCCTCCCTATCTGCTGGTCCATATCTCCCTCTGAACTCCCCTCCTCTTCCTCTCTTGTGGGCACCCACGTGACATCACTAGACACGTCATCATCAACGTCACCTTCCCCACCGCTATAAGTAGAGATCTCGGAGTAGGCAGCAACACCGGGGACCAACCTCCTCCTTGGGCTGATCTGGGTACTGGCGTCAGACTGCTGAGTAGCGCTTGTTGCTACCTCCTCTTCCTGATCCAATACCAAGAGTGGCTGCGCATCAGAAATGTCCTCTTGATATGGATCGGAAAATAATTCCAGTGACTCAAGCGGAAGGTATGTGGTGGTGGTGGTGGTGGTCGTGTTGTTGGTGGTAGTGTCTTTGGGGGTGCACATAGCAGAGAGTGAAGAAGAGGGTGCAGATCGAGAGGATGAGGAGGGTGCAGAAGAGTAAGGCTGAGCGAGCCACTCAACCAAGTCTGGTGCATCCTTTAAAGTAATTGAACGCACCTTCTGCAACTTCCCACTTTGGCTCAAGCCTGTTGCTCCTGCCCTACCCCTACCACCCCTGCGGAAGGGCCTGCCTCTTCCTCTGCCTGTCATTTTTTAAATGACCCTGTGACAAAACTCTTAGTCCCTATACCGATGAAGGACTGCTGCAGTATAGGGCAGCGGTCAGCAGTGGTGCACGTCAACCCTATCTATTGTGGACCGATAGCGGTCCTTACAGAACAGCAGACTGTACCGCACTCAAGCCTATGTACCGTAGCACCCTATACCAAGTTACCAGTCCTTATAAGAACTTTTGTGGACCAAGCAGGTTGTGTATTAGTGTTTAGCAGACTGTACGTCAGTCCCTATACCGCTGAAGGACTGCTGCAGTATAGGGCAGCGGTCAGCAGTGGTGCACGTCAACCCTATCTATTGTGGACCGATAGCGGTCCTTACAGAACAGCAGACTGTACCGCACTCAAGCCTATGTACCGTAGCACCCTATACCAAGTTACCAGTCCTTATAAGAACTTTTGTGGAACAAGCAGGTTGTGTGTTAGTGATTAGCAGACTGTACGTCAGTCCCTATACCGCTGAAGGACTGCTGCAGTATAGGTGAGCGGTCAGCAGTGGTGCACGTCAACCCTATCTATTGTGGACCTATAGCGGTCCTTACAGAACAGCAGACTGTACCGCACTCAAGCCTATGTACCGTAGCACCCTATACCAAGTTACCAGTCCTTATAAGAACTTTTGTGGACCAAGCAGGTTGTGTATTAGTGTTTAGCAGACTGTACGTCAGTCCCTATACCGCTGAAGGACTGCTGCAGTATAGGGCAGCGGTCAGCAGTGGTGCACGTCAACCCTATCTATTGTGGACCGATAGCGGTCCTTACAGAACAGCAGACTGTACCGCACTCAAGCCTATGTACCGTAGCACCCTATACCAAGTTACCAGTCCTTATAAGAACTTTTGTGGACCAAGCAGGTTGTGTATTAGTGTTTAGCAGACTGTACGTCAGTCCCTATACCGCTGAAGGACTGCTGCAGTATAGGGCAGCGGTCAGCAGTGGTGCACGTCAACCCTATCTATTGTGGACCGATAGCGGTCCTTACAGAACAGCAGACTGTACCGCACTCAAGCCTATGTACCGTAGCACCCTATACCAAGTTACCAGTCCTTATAAGAACTTTTGTGGAACAAGCAGGTTGTGTGTTAGTGATTAGCAGACTGTACGTCAGTCCCTATACCGCTGAAGGACTGCTGCAGTATAGGTGAGCGGTCAGCAGTGGTGCACGTCAACCCTATCTATTGTGGACCTATAGCGGTCCTTACAGAACAGCAGACTGTACCGCACTCAAGCCTATGTACCGTAGCACCCTATACCAAGTTACCAGTCCTTATAAGAACTTTTGTGGACCAAGCAGGTTGTGTATTAGTGTTTAGCAGACTGTACGTCAGTCCCTATACCGCTGAAGGACTGCTGCAGTATAGGGCAGCGGTCAGCAGTGGTGCACGTCAACCCTATCTATTGTGGACCGATAGCGGTCCTTACAGAACAGCAGACTGTACCGCACTCAAGCCTATGTACCGTAGCACCCTATACCAAGTTACCAGTCCTTATAAGAACTTTTGTGGAACAAGCAGGTTGTGTGTTAGTGATTAGCAGACTGTACGTCAGTCCCTATACCGCTGAAGGACTGCTGCAGTATAGGGCAGCGGTCAGCAGTGGTGCACGTCAACCCTATCTATTGTGGACCGATAGCGGTCCTTACAGAACAGCAGACTGTACCGCACTCAAGCCTATGTACCGTAGCACCCTATACCAAGTTACCAGTCCTTATAAGAACTTTTGTGGACCAAGCAGGTTGTGTATTAGTGTTTAGCAGACTGTACGTCAGTCCCTATACCGCTGAAGGACTGCTGCAGTATAGGGCAGCGGTCAGCAGTGGTGCACGTCAACCCTATCTATTGTGGACCGATAGCGGTCCTTACAGAACAGCAGACTGTACCGCACTCAAGCCTATGTACCGTAGCACCCTATACCAAGTTACCAGTCCTTATAAGAACTTTTGTGGAACAAGCAGGTTGTGTGTTAGTGATTAGCAGACTGTACGTCAGTCCCTATACCGCTGAAGGACTGCTGCAGTATAGGTGAGCGGTCAGCAGTGGTGCACGTCAACCCTATCTATTGTGGACCTATAGCGGTCCTTACAGAACAGCAGACTGTACCGCACTCAAGCCTATGTACCGTAGCACCCTATACCAAGTTACCAGTCCTTATAAGAACTTTTGTGGACCAAGCAGGTTGTGTATTAGTGTTTAGCAGACTGTACGTCAGTCCCTATACCGCTGAAGGACTGCTGCAGTATAGGGCAGCGGTCAGCAGTGGTGCACGTCAACCCTATCTATTGTGGACCGATAGCGGTCCTTACAGAACAGCAGACTGTACCGCACTCAAGCCTATGTACCGTAGCACCCTATACCAAGTTACCAGTCCTTATAAGAACTTTTGTGGAACAAGCAGGTTGTGTGTTAGTGATTAGCAGACTGTACGTCAGTCCCTATACCGCTGAAGGACTGCTGCAGTATAGGGCAGCGGTCAGCAGTGGTGCACGTCAACCCTATCTATTGTGGACCGATAGCGGTCCTTACAGAACAGCAGACTGTACCGCACTCAAGCCTATGTACCGTAGCACCCTATACCAAGTTACCAGTCCTTATAAGAACTTTTGTGGAACAAGTGAGTTGTGAATGTTTAGCAGACTGCAGCAGAAGGGCAGCAGTCAAGTATAATATCCTTTCTATATTTGGAAGAAAGAATATTATACATGTACAAGCCTATTACTGTACCACTGATACCAGTCCTGAAAAGAACCTTTGTGGAACTAATAATAACAGCAAGTCTTTAAAATTACCCTCACTGCCTGACAACACTGCTTCCTTCCTGTCCCTATACAAATTGGCAAAAAAAGAGAACGATTAGTGGTTACTGGAACAGCTCTTTTGTGGACCTTGATAGTAACAGCTAATGATGATGATGATGATGATGATGATGAAAGACTAATCTGGCTGTCCCTGTAGCATACACCGTCCTTTCCCTTTCTCTAAACTAACAAAAGACACTCAGGCTGCTGCAAGAATCAGCAGCACAGCAAACCTATCAACACCTAACACCTATACCAGTCCTGAAAAGAACTTTTGTGTACCAAATAGCTAGTGGTTTATCTCTCCCTACTCCACACAGGAACCTGTCCCTATCGTAACAGAAGAAAGAATGTAAAATGGCCACCGGATCGGGTGTATTTATAGGTTAGGGGGAATGTCCAAGTGTCCATGTGCTGTCATGTCTCAATTGGCTGTCCTGTATCACATGATAAACGTGTCACCAAAGGTTAAAGTTCTTGTATACATTAAACACGTAAGTCCGCCGCGGCGAACGACGGAAAAAGGCGTTCGAACGTGCGGACCGCGAATGTCGGAAATTCGCCGCGAAACGACCGCCGGGCGAAACGTTCGTCCATCACTACATGCCAACCTGAGATTCATAGTAGACAGCCATACCTGGTCTCCCGGGTGGAGAATCAGTTCACCCCTTCTTTTCTTGTCAAAAGCCATCTTGCTTGCTGCTTGTGCCTTGGTAACCACTTCTTGAAGTAACTTATTGTTGCGGTTGAGGAAATCCACTGTGTCTTGGACAGCAGGAACTGTGGTCTCTGGAATAAAGTCGGGCAAGAAGGATGGGTGAAAACCATCATTTTCAAAGAAGGGTGACTGACCTGTCGCTGAGTGAGTGGCATTATTGTAGGCGAACTCCACCAGTAGTAGCAGCGATACCCAGTCATCCTGGACAAAAGTGGTGAAGCATCGGATATACTGCTCCAACGTCTGATTGGTCCTCTCTGTCTGTCCATTGGTCTGGGGCTGGTAGACGGAGGACAAGGATCTTTCAATTTTAAGGGCTTCACACAGAGTTTTGCAGAATTGGGAAGTGAACTGAACCCCCCGATCAGAGACAATGTTCATAGGGACTCCATGAAGCCTAACAATCTCTCTGATAAACACTTTAGCCATCTCCATGGCCGAGGGAGTACTCTTCAGAGGCAAGAAATGGTCCATTTTGGACAATCGGTTCACTACCACAAAGATGGCTGTGCATCTTTCCGATGGGGGAAGTTCCACAATGAAATCCATGGTTATCATTCTCCATGGTCTATCAGGGACAGGCAGTGGCCGAAGTAGACCCCAGACTTGGTTCTTTGTACCCTTGCTCCGGTTGCAGATTGCACAGGAATTCCCGTATCTCTTGCAGGTTTCTTCCAGATCTGGCCACCAGAATGTGCGTTTCAGGAAATCAAGCGTGCACCCCGAAATGACCTGCTAGGGGATGATCGTGACACAGACCCAAAATCGTTATACGTAGACATTCAGGCACAAATACCTTGCTTCTGTTAAACAGCAATCCTTCCTGGAGTGCCAGCATGACCCCTGGAGGGCTAGGAACTACTGTCAAAGCCTGCTTCATTCGGTTGAGAAGGTTACCCTGTAAAAGTAAGAAGTTATTTTCAGACAAGATGGTATCTGCCACTGGTGGTTCCTTGGGGTCATCAAACATACAAGACAGTGCATCTGGTTTGAAATTCTTCAAGCCTGGCCGGTAGGTAATGTGGAAAACAAGTCGGGAAAAGAACAAGGCCCAACGTGCTTGACGTGACTTTAGGCATTTAGCAGTCCTCAGGTACTCAAGATTTTTATGGTAAGTATAGATCAATATGGGTTGCGCTGCTCCCTCCAGGAGGTACCTCCATTCTTCTAAAGCCACCTTTATGGCCAGCAATTCTCAGTCCCCAACGTCATAGTTTCTCTCTGCTGGAGACAGCCTGCGGGAGAAAAGGCTACTGGATGCATCAGATCCTTAGGGCCTTGGCGTTGGGAGATGACTGCTCCAATAGCGACTTCAGATGCGTCTACTTCTAGTGTATATGGCAGAGACAGGTCTGGGTGACCAAGAACAGGTGCTGAAGTAAACAGTTCCCTTCAAGGTATCAAATGCGGCTTGTGCCTCGGGTGTCCAATGGAAGCAGAAGTTCTGTTTAGTCAGCTTTGTGATAGGGGTTATGATAGCGGAGAAGCCCCTAATGAACCTCCTTTAAAAGTTGGAAAATCCTACGAAGCGCTGCACCCCCTTCTTGTCGGTAGGTGCAGGTCAGTCTAAGATAGCAGACACCTTTTCAGAGTCCATCTTGATGCCTTCAGGTGAGATTATCAGTCCCAGGAATTGGATGCTGCTTCGTTCAAACTCGCATTTTTCACCTTTAGCATAGAGTCCGTGTTGGCGGAGCGGCTCAGCACCCTTTTGATGTGATCTCGGTGAGAGTCTAGGAAAATGGAAAAAATAAAGATGTCACCTAGGTAAACAATCAAAAATATATCCAGGCAGTCTCTGAAAATGTCATTGACAAAGTGTTGGAAGGTAGCCGGGGCATTGCATAGTCCAAAGGACATCACCAGGTATTCATAGTGGCCGAATCGGGTGCGAAAAGCTGTCTTCCACTCATCCCCTTGACGGATGTGGACTAAATTGTAGGCCCCCCGTAGATCTAGTTTGGTGAAAATGGTTGCAGACCTTAATCTCTGAAATAGTTTGGGTACTAGAGGGAGAGGATACTGGTTTTTAACTGTAATTTTGTTGAGCTACCGATAGTCCTTTTTCTCAACAAAAAATATTCCTGCTCCTGCTGGGGAGGTAGAGGGTCGGATGAACCTCTTTTTCAAGTTTTCTTGGATATACTCTTTTAGTGCATCCTGTTCTCATTCAGTGAGGGGGAAGATTCTACTGAAAGGGATTTCAGACCCTAGAAGCAGTTCAATTGGGCAGTTGTATGGCCGATGGGGGGGGGAATAGTGTCAGCCCCTCGCTTACTAAAGACATCCAGGAACTCATGGTAAGGTTCAGGTACGACTTGCCACACCTCAGACACAGAGTCCACACAAAGCAGTGTTGTAGTAGAAGCTGGGGCTCTTGGAAGGCAGTGTTCCTGGCAATAGGCTGAGTGGAAGTCAATTCTCCCTGTGGCCCAGTCAAACTCGTAAATTATGCACCTGCAGCCAGGGTAGGCACAGAATAACAGGGAATAGTGGGGAAAAGATGACTTCAAGGCTTAGGATTTACTTATGTTGGGAGGAGGCCAACACGGGTAAGAGAAATGTTTCTTGGGTCACAGGTCTGGACTTGATACATTACCCGTCAGCTAGAAAAACAGAAAGTCCTTGTGCGTTAGGTCTTAAGGGGATACATTGTTGTGTTGCAAAGGTTAGATTGATGAAGCAACTGCAGGCCCCAAAATCAATGATCGCGGTAACTGGCACTTCCCTTTCTAACAGCTGGAAAGAGATGTTAGGAGATGTTAGGAGATGTTAGGAGATGAAAGAGAGGGTTAGGTTGATGGCGTTGGTAGATGAAAAAATGTATTAATGGAAGAAAACATCCGCCACTTACGTGTCTTGGTTGGACAGGAACGTACATAGTGGCCCGCTTCCCCACAGTATAGGCAGAGGTTGTTCTGTCGTCGGTGCAGGCATTCCTCTGGAGACAGAGAGGGGCATATTAGGCCAACTTGCATAGGCTCCGGTGCTTCGGTGGCAATAGTAACAGGAGCTGGCTGAACTGAAGTGAAGCTAACAGATGCAGAGTGAGTAGGATCTGGGATCCGGGGCATCATCCAGACCGGACGTGGCTGCTGGGCTGATCTTCGGACCGTCGTTCATGGAGCCAATGGTTAGTTTGAATGGTCAGTGTGATAAGGGTCTCCAGGGTATTTGGGACTCCGACACGTGCCAATTCGTCTTTTAGACCTTCTGATAACCGCAAGCGGAACTGGTGTCGCAGGGCGGCATCATTCCACTGTGTGTCTGCACTCCAGCGTCTAAAGTTTGTAACATAATCTTCGGCCGTTCTGCGGCCTTGCTGGAGTGCATGAAGGGCAGCCTCTGCTGTGTTGGTTCGTTGTGGGTCGTTGTATAATTCGGCCATAGTGCCGAAGAAGGCGGACATAGACTTTAACAAGACATCGTTCTTCTCCAACATCCGATGAGCCCAGGACTAAGGCTCACCCTGAAGCAATGATATGATGAATCCTACTTTGGTGGCTTCAAGGAAGAAGGTTCGAGGTTGCAAGGCGAAGTACAGTTCCAGTGCGTTACCGAAGGATCAACATTTTCCCCGGTCACCTGAAAATCTCTCTGGTGCTGGAACTCTGGGTTCAGGGGGCAACATCACCACTGAGGTTGCTGCAGTGGCAGTCCCTGAGGCAGAAGGCACAGCAGCACTTTCTGGTGTAGCTAGAGTCTGTACACGTTGTTCCGGTTGTGTATAACCCTCCTGTAGAGATTTGACTGCTTGGGTAAGGGCTGCAAGATGCTGACAGATGTCATCCATGGCCGACTTCCCACTTGCGGGCTCAGACATGGCTGTCTGGTACTGTTATGTACCTGCCTGATGACCCTGACATGCAGTGGGAAGGCTGTCCCGTACAACCCCGGCTCAAGGGCCACCGATGTTGCAACAGTGGCCGCAAGAGCCTGGCGGTGTATGGGTGCCTTGTTCGTCTTTGGTCCTGTCAGTTCAGCTGGTGCAGCAGGAAACAGGAAGCAGGCTGGTAAGCTGGGGAGACACTGAATACGTAGTCAGACAAGCCGGGTTTGGTAACAGATGATCAGATGTAGATATAGACGACAGGCAGAGAATAAGGATGAGCCGAACACCCCCCTGTTCAGTTCGCACCAGAACCTGCGAACAGACCTAAACTTCGTGTGAACTTTAGAACCCTATTAAAGTCTATGGGATTTGAACGTTCACAATCTAAAGTGCTAATTTTAAAGGTTAATATGCAAGTTACTGTCCTAAAAAGTGATTGGGGACCTGGGTCCTGCCCCAGGGGACATGGATCAATGCAAAAAAAAGTTTTAAAAACTGCAGTTTTTTCAGGAGCAGTGATTTTAATAATGATTAAAGTGAAACAATAAAAGTGTAATATTTCTTTAAATTTCATACCTGGGGGGTGTCTATAGTAGGCCTGTGAAGGGGCGCATGTTTCCCATGCTTAGAACTGTCCCTGCACAAAGTGTCATTTCGCAAGGAAAAAAAGTCTTTTAAAATCACTTTCCATTGTCGGCTCCCGTAATACAGAGAACACTCAATGAGAGCCGACAATTCATTCATTGATTAAAAAAAGCGTGGGGTTTCCCCTAAATTCAATTACCAGGCCCTTCAGGTCTGGTATGGATAGTAAGGGGAACCCCGCATGAAATTTTTTAAAAAATTTGACATGGGGGTCCCCCTAAAAATCTATACCAGACCCTTTATCCGAGCACGCAACCTGGCAGGCCGCAGGAAAAGAGGGGGGATGAGAGAGCACCCCCCCCTTCTGAACCGTACCAGGCCACATGCCCTCAACATTGGGAGGATGATTTGGGGGTCTGTGACCCCTCAAAGCACCATGGCCCCATGTTGATGGGGACAAGGGCCTCATTCCCACAACCCTGGCCGGTGGTTGTGGGGTCTGCGGGCGGGGGGCTTATCAGAATCTGGAAGCCCCCTTTAACAAGGCGAACCCCAGATCCCAGCTCCCCCATTCGAAATGGTAAGGGGGTACAAAAGTACCCCTACCATTTCACAAAGAAAGTGTAAAAATTGTTAAAGCGGTAGTAAACCCGCAAATTTTTTTAAATTTTTTTTTAAACCTGCAAAGCAAAAGGCATAATGCGGTGCATACTAGCTCATTATGAAATACTTACCTTAGAACGAGGCCCCGACATCTGGCCCGATCCACGCCGAGGGAGCTGACATGCTCCCTCTGCGTTTCTTCCGGGTTTATCGCGGCTCCAGCGCTGTGAGTGGCCGGAGCCGCGATATCGTCACTCCCACGCATGCGCGCGGGAGATTTCATTCCGGCCGCCGGCCACTGCCGGATTTTCAGGCCGAGAATCCCCTTGTGCGCATGCGCCGCTGCAGTCAGCGGCGCATCCCGAGGGGAATATCTCCTAAACCGTACAGGTTTAGGAGATATTTTTTTTACCTACAGGTAAGCCTTATTATAGGCTTTCCTGTAGGTAAAAGTAAAAAATTTGAGTATACAACCACTTTAAATAAGACAAACACACTTTTGAAAAATTCCTTTATTAAAAATAAAAAAAAGATTCCAGCGGTGGTAATCCACTCTAGCTATCCAGTGACGGATGATCATCTCTCCGGGGTCCAGCCATGGCTGATCTGATTCAGCGACGGGGGATCTCACAGTCCAGTGCTGTCCATAAATGCATCCGTCTTCTGTCTCCACTGCGGAGACACTGCGGGGATCCCAGCGCTGACGTTTCTTATATTAGGAGGGTGGGGCCACCCGTCACCTGACCCCACCCCCTCTGACACTGAGTGTTCTCTGTATTACGGGAGCCAACAATGGAAAGTAATTTTAAAAGACTTTTTTTCCTTTGCGAAATGACACTTTGTGCAGGGACAGTTCTAAGCACGGGAAACATGCGCCCCTTCACAGGCATACTATAGACACCCCCCAGGTATGAAATTTAAAGGAATATTACACTTTTATTGTTTCACTTTAATCATTATTAAAATCACTGCTCCTGAAAAAAACTGCTGTTTTTAAAACTTTTTTTTGCATTGATCCATGTCCCCTGGGGCAGGACCCAGGTCCCCAAACACTTTTTAGGACGGTAACTTGCATATTAGCCTTTAAAATTATCATTTTAGATTTCTCCCATAGACTTGTACAGGGTGTTCCGGCTTTTCGAATTTGCTGCGAACAGCCCAAATTGTTCACTGTTCACTGAACAGGCAAACAGGCAATGAGTTTGACTTGAACTCAAAGCTCATCCCTAGCAGAGAATGGTCAGGATACAGGCAAAGTTCGGCAACAGAATATCAAGCAGTGTAGAGCAGAGCATGGTTACAAGGCAGGCCAAGGTCAGGATAACAGAGATTAATCGTAGTCAAACAAGCCGGGTCAAAAACAGGAAACAGATCGGATCACAGGAACAGGAAGTCACGGGAACAGGTATGAGCTGCAGACCAGACAGCAAAGACACAGTGCTGCTGAGGTGTTTAAATAAGGCAGCCTGTTACCAATCACTGAAATTAGTCTGCACTATTTTAACCCCTAGGTGGCAGATACATGACAGAGAGAGAGTAACCGCCATACCTTCTTTGCATATGCTGGTCTTTTGGAGGGATTGGCTCTTGATTTCTTGATTTAGCATTCTGTAATAAAAGTCAGGTTAACATCATGCTAAATGCTAAAGCAAAACTCCTTCCAGGCATTCAGAAGCAATTACATACAAGAAAATACATGCTCAGTACCAGGCTTGGGCAGCAGGTGGCAGTGCAGAACACCACAACGTCCATGCAGAGAGCTTGAGAGAAAGCAAACAGCTGACCTGAATCTCCCCACCTTATGTCTTAGGTGAACCTGTAGTTAGGGCCACTATCAAGGGAGTACAGCTGTTATAACTGTAAGGGGCCTGCCTGGGCCAGAAGAAGGCAGGATAGGTGAAGGGGATCTGTCCTGTGCAGTATAGAAACAATCTCACAGTTTCTGAAGTTCTCATGTCATTGATTTTAGACATTGAGCTCTTTACTGCCACCTCTGGCTACTATGTGCATGTGCACCCCTCGTTTCACAGTGATCTGCCTGTAGGGCTGTGAAGTAGGGGCTGTGAAGCAAAGTTAGGGGGCTGTTTGTGTACATGGATGGGCGAGAGACTTCTGTGTACAGATTTGTGTATGTGGGGCTGCCATATATACAGGTGTGTTTGTGTGTGTGTCTGGGGGGGTGGCTGACATATATACAGGTGTGTTTGGGGGGCGCTGACATATATATAGGTGTGTGTGGGGGGAAACGCTGACATATATACAGGATTGAGGGGGGCTAAGTGCGTACAGGTGAGGTGACTGGTGTGCGGATTCAGTAGAATGACCTCTGCCGGGTTAGCCCCCTAAATCAACATTTTTGAAAAAAATCTTATGCAGTTTGTTAGATCTTTATACTAAAATGGGGTCAGTTGGGCTACCTATTATATAAAAGTGCATGTGCTATGCTATGTGACATTAAACTCTGTGTCTCCAGTGATGTATGGTGTAAATACCAGTTATAAATAATTACTTATTTATAAAATCAGATAATTATAAAGTGCCAAAAGTGCTCAATCTAAAAAGACGTACTTGTGTGTACCACATACATGCTATACTGTGCAAAATATTCAGATACTACAATGACTGACATTCATGTGCACGTATATAGCCTATGCAAATGATTACAAAAATAATAATAATCTTTAACACATCAAATATGCTTAGAGAGACCAAACCACTCTTATCAAATTTTCTGGTCAAAAATCATTCAGGCTAATAGATATTCATTATATCTGGTAAGATCAAGTGGTTTTAATGTTAAATCTCACTTAATTTCAGATATATTCCACATGGAAATAGAGATATTAGGTGGTACATAAGGATGGGTTAGCCCCCTCACATGCAATTTTCTGACCAAAAATCATTCAGGCTAATAGATATTTGTTAGATCCGGTAAGATCAATTGGTTTTAACGTTAGATCTCACATAATTTCAGAGATATTTCACATAAAATTAGAGATATTAGGTGGTATGTTAGAAGATTTTGAGTTAATTAATATTTTAAGTGATAAAAGTTTCTGAAAAATATATGAAACACATGAATGTTATATGTAATTAGTGTTAGTCTCTGAAGGTTACAGGACAGAGGGCAGAGAGAAGTCATTTTGCTGTATGGATACTTCTATTTTCAGTTGCTATGTCAGGAAAGTGGGTTGAGTTCTATAACTTAACTATAGACTAAAGCCATTTAAGAATGGGCGTTATTACTAGGAAATGCTGACATTACATTATGAAACAGTATAAGAATGGATAAGGGTTGTATGTTAGTGAGATAGAGAGATGGGAAGAGAAAGAACTTCACACTTTGGAGAATGTAACATCTGATATCCCTTCCTCCTTCTGAGACCATCACCATACCATATGTTACCAGATGCCATTATTGCAAGTCTTTACTTATCTTTCTGAACAATAAACAACCTTTCTGGAAGTATCGTACAAACTAAGGATTCTTCAATTTCTACTAAGAAACGGATTCCAAAAAGTAAATTGGAAATGCGGCCTTGGATAAACACAAATACATTTCTCCTTTACACACCCTCTAGGAGAGAGAGGACACTGACACATTACACAAAGACTTTGCTATATATTCAGAGATGCCCCGATGAGAATAAGAGAATAGTAGAATATTAGATATGTATATGTATTTTACATATATTTCTACATTCGTCATTGGTGAGCCAGTTATTGCCGTCATATCTCTATTTGTACGGAAATCTCGATCCTTGCTGAAGGGGGAGAGATTAGCGCAGTTTTGCGAATATTCAAGTGTCAAGAAAAGGCATTTGCATCGGATGTGGACAACAGTCCAGTAAAAGTCAAGGGTGAGTTTTTTCTCTGTCTGTTTTCTCACTTCTAGCCAAAGTTTGTAACTTTGTACGAAGAAAAAAAAAGGACCCATCCTGCGAAGTTGATTCGACAAGGCTAATTGGACGGTATGCTTCAAGTTATTTTTGGAAATCCAGGACTTTGTGAAAACTTAATGCTGTTACGTACGTGAGGATTTCTGCCAAGGTTAGTTTCTAAGAAGGTGAGAAAGTCTCACATAAGAAAATATTGGGTTGTTGCCCAAGAAGTAAAAGTTTTGAAACAGGAACTAAAGCTTCACGTTATTTGTAAAAAGTCACCATTGTAGGTACAACACGCAGATGTACTCTTTGGGTGAGCTAATATGACAGTCGGATTTTGATGTTTGAAGATGGAAGGTCCAAGGACAAAGGCAAAGATAAATCAACAGGCAAACACTACAGCACACAATTCAAGGAACAAGGCAAAAGCTACAAGAAAATTATTCTTCAAAGGAAAAAAGAAAAGGACAATATTCTTCCTAGAAAAAGCAACAACGAAAGAAAAAGCAACAAACAAAAGAAAAGGCAACGAACAACAGACAAAGTTAAAGGACATTATTCATCTCATTTTTTTTAAGTGCACACAGGACTATCATACTAAACAAGGGGTGAGTGTGTTTGTTTATATAAAAGGGTAACATGGGATGGTTAACATCTCAAGGCTCAGAAGTAAGTCTCTGTACTATCGGAAATTGATACATTCCATATGTATGGAATACATGCAATAATTAACCACTTTCAGACCGGACCATTTTGCTGGTAAATGACCAGAGGTCTTTTTACAATTTGGCACTGCGCTGCTTTAACTGGTAATTGCGCGGTCATGCAATGTTGTACCCAAACAAAATTTGCGTCCTTTTCTTCCCACAAATAGAGCTTTCTTTTGATGGTATTTGATTGCCTCTGCGATTTTTATTTTTTGCGATATAAACGTAAAAAGACCGAAAATTTTGAAAAAAAATGATATTTTCTAATTTTTGTTATTAGAAAAATCCAATAAACTCAATTTTAGTCATACATTTAGGCCAAAATGTATTCAGCCACATGTCTTTGGTAAAAAAAAAGTCAATAATTTTATATTTATTGGTTTGCGCAAAAGTTGTCACATCTACAAACTAAGGTACGTTTTCTGGAATTTACGCAGCTTTTAGTTTACGACTGCCTATCTCATTTCTTGAGGTGCTAAAATGGCAGGGCAGTACAAAACCCCCCCAAATGACCCCATTTTGGAAAGTAGACACCCTAAGGAAATTGATAAGTGGCATGTTGAGCCCATTGAATATTTTATTTTTTTGCCTCAAGCGATTGAATAATGACAAAAAAAAATTTTTTTTTTTTTTTACACAAAGTTGTCACTAAATGATATATTGCTCACACATGCTATGGGCATATGTGAAATGACACCCCAAAATAAATTCTGCTGCTTCTCCTGAGTACGGGGATACCACATATGTGGGACTTTTTGGGAGCCTACGGGGCCCCGAAAACCAAGCACCGCCTTCAGGCTTTCTAAGGGCGTAAATTTTTGATTTCACTTCTCACTACCTATTACAGTTTTGAAGGCCATAAAATACCAAGATGGCACAAAACCCCCACAAATGACCCCATTTTAGAAAGTAGACACCCCAAGCTATTTGCTGAGAGGCATGTTGAGTCCATGGAATATTTTATATTTTGCCACAAGTTGCGGGAAAATTACAAACTTGTTTTTTTTTTTTTTCACAAAGTTGTCACTAAATGATATATTGCTCACGCATGCCATGGGCATATGTGAAATGACACCCCAAAATAAATTCTGCTGCTTCTCCTGAGTACGGGGATACCACATATGTGGGACTTTTTGGGAGCCTAGCCGCGTACGGGGCCCCGAAAACCAAGCACCGCCTTCAGGCTTTCTAAGGGCGTTACAGTTTTGAAGGCCATAAAATGCCAAGATGGCACAACCCCCCCCCCAAATGACCCCATTTTGGAAAGTAGACACCCCTAAATTTAGGGGTACACTAGTGAGACTAGGTAAAAAAATGGCGGGTGCCCTGAAACTATAAAAAAATAACTAACCAACCAGCGTCACCTGTAAGGCCGCGTACACACGCGCGGACTGTTCGCCCAACTTTGTCCGCTGAACAGTGTTTGGGCGGACAGTCCGCTCGTGTGTGGGCTTTCAGCGGACAGTTTCAGCGGACAGTTGGACGGACAAGGTTTTTCGGAAATTCCGTAAAACTGTCCGCTGAAACCTTGTTTCAGCGAACAGTCCACTCGTGTGTAGGCTTGTTCGTCAAACAAAGTTGCGCGCATGCTCAGAAAGGATTTTCACGCCGAAAGCTATAATGCAGTGTATAGGACGTCGTATTTTTCGTCCCGTCGTGCGTGCCGTTCACGTCATCGCGCACGGTTTCAGCAAACTGTTCGTCCGTCGTGTGTGGCCATGTCCGTCCATGCTAAGTTTGAGCGGACTGTTTGCCGAAACTGTTGGACGGACAAAGTTGGGCGAACAGTCCGCGCGTGTGTACGCGGCCTAACAGTTATATGGTGATCACTGGTGAAAGGGTTAACTAGGGGGCAATCAGGGGGCTTTATGCGGTAGTATATGGGGGTCCCTGGCGCTATAAAAAGCTGCGGCGAACCTAAATACCTACCTGCCTAACTAGCGTCACCTGTGACACTAATACAGCGATCAGAAAAACGATCGCTTATTAGGCTGGGTTCACACTGGAACGATGCGGGAACGCCACGAATCCGCGGCGGGTTCCCGCATCACATGCCTCCCGGCGGCAGTTCACACTGCCCTATGCGAACTGCTGGGAGTGTCAGTGAAATGTTAATGACACCCCCAGATCAGTTCGCATATCGCAGTGCAATCTGCAAACTCGGATCCCATGGTGTGAACACCCATGCGATCCGATTCTGCTGCGGACCAAAAAAAGGGTCCCGTGCGAGTTTGCGGCGGGTGCGACATGAATTCAGCCATACTATCTGTATGACTGAACTCGAATCGCACAGAGATCGGATGTGATTTGCACTGCAGTGCGGTGCGAATCACATCCGTTCTCATAAACCGCTGCAATGTGAACCCAGCCTTAGTGACACTGGCGACGGGGGGTGATCACGGGGTTAAACCTTTATTGGGGGGGTTAGTGGGGTACCTTAGAACTAAAGGGGGCTAACCCTAACTGCCCTAACAGTTATTACAGTCACAAATGACACCCGCCGGGTGATCAGGGGGTTAAACCTTTATTAGGTAATAAATGGCGGGTGCCCTGAAACTATAAAAAAATAACTAACCAACCAGCGTCACCTGTAACAGTTATATGGTGATCACTGGTGAAAGGGTTAACTAGGGGGCAATCAGGGGGCTTTATGCGGTAGTATATGGGGGTCCCTGGCGCTATAAAAAGCTGCGGTGAACCTAAATACCTACCTGCCTAACTAGCGTCACCTGTGACACTAATACAGCGATCAGAAAAATGATCGCTTATTAGGCTGGGTTCACACTGGACGTACGAATCCGCGGAGGGTTCCCGCATCGCATGCCTCCCGGCGGCAGTTCACACTGCCCTATGCGAACTGCTGGGAGTGTCAGTGAAATGTTAGGCCGCGTACACACGCGGGGACTGTTCGCTCAACTTTGTCCGTCAAACAGTTTCAGCGGACAGTCCGCTCAAAATTAGCATGGACGGACTTGCCCACACACGACGAACGAACAGTCCGCTGAAACCGTGCGCGATGACGTGAACGGCACGTACGACCGGACGAAAAATACGACGTCCTATACACTGCAATGCAAACTTCGGCGTGTAAATCCTTTCTGAGCATGCGCGGAACTTAGTTTGACGAACAAGCCTACACACGAGGGGACTGTTCGCTGAAACAGAGTTTCAGCGGACAGTTTTTCGGAATTTCCGAAAAACTTTGTTCAGCAGACTGTCCGCTGAAACTGTCCGCTGAAAGCCCACACACGAGCGGACTGTCCGCCGAAACACTGTTCAGCGGACAAAGTTGAGCGAACAGTCCCCGCGTGTGTACGCGGCCTTAATGACACCCCCAGATCAGTTCGCATATCGCAGTGCGATCTGCAAACTCGGATCGCATGGTGTGAACACCCATGCGATCCGATTCTGCTGCGGGCCAAAAAAAGGGTCCCGTGCGAATTTGCGGCGGGTGCGGCGGGTGCGATGCGAATTCAGCCATACTATCTGTATGGCTGAACTCGAATCGCACAGAGATCGGATGTGATTTGCACTGCAGTGCGGTGCGAATCACATTCGTTCTCATAAACCGCTGCAATGTGAACCCAGCCTTAGTGACACTGGCGACGGGGGGTGATCACGGGGTTAAACCTTTATTGGAGGGGTTAGGGGGGTACCTTAGAACTAAAGGGGGCTAACCCTAACTGCCCTAACAGTTATTACAGTCACAAATGACACCAATGCAAAAAAAAAAAAAAAAATGACATTGGTGTCACTGTGACTGGGGGGGCAGGGGTAATTGGGGGGGTGATTGGGGGGGTGTGAGTGTGCCTGGCATGTTCTACTGTGTAGTGTCGTGTTGGTGCAACTCACCGATCCTCTCTCCTCGGTGTCGGAACGAAAAATACCGACACGGAGGAGAGATTACATCACTTCCTCTCCTGTGTTTACATTACAGGAGAGGAAGTGATGTCACGGAGCATTTTCATTCGTCGGGAGCGATCCCGAGGGGGTGGCCATGAATGAATGGCCGTCCCCTCGTCCGGGATCGCTCCCGAACGAATACCGACCGCCGCAGGCACCGGGCGGGGGCCCGATCGGGCCCCCGACCCGCGGGCAGGCAAGGACGTACATGTAAGCCCTTATGCCTGCCCGTGCCATTCTGTCGACGTACATAGTCGTGCGGCGGTCGGGAAGTGGTTAAAGTAATTAAGGTAATTAATTAATGCCAGAGAGAAAAGAAGCAGAACAAAGTTTTCAGAGAAAAAAATTATTGATTGAGATTGTGGAAGGAACTGTATGAAACTGAAATAATGGAAAACAACATGGTGTTTAGTGTTTTCCAAAAATTCTACAGATGTGGTTGCAGGAAATAATAAGTTAAGGATTGAGCAATTTTCACAAATAATTCTAAACTTGGATTTGGTTATTAAATTAAACGTAGTAGATTGTTCTAATCTATTTAAGGCTACCAGAGAAAATATTAAAATATGAAAGTTTTGTTCAATCTAAAAAAATTGTAAAAAAAGAAAAAACTATTATTAAAAGTCTTTGTAAATGAGTATTTCTGGTAAAAGTAAGGACTTTGGTTGAAGGAGGAGTTTTTCTCAGGGATATAGCCAATCACAGTTCACGGGGAGGTCCTAATCTATGAGTTTCACGAGATTGTCTTCTAAACAATTTTTGTTGTCAAATCCTATAATGAGGAAAGTCATATAACGTAGTGTACACGATTTTTGGCAGATGTACAAACAAAATATGTATATAAAATTTTTTTATAAAAAGTGGTAAAAAGGTTAAACATTCTAAAAACAAGAAATAAGATTGTTACCAAATTGTACAGTGTAGGGTACAAAGCATTGTAGCTAAGACTAACAGTAACAGATCATTCTCTGAAGAATATGTGACATGTAAGGAGTGCATTACCAACAGAGAAATGCAGATCAAGTTACACAGACAGGTCAGTCATGCCATGACAGTTTTCACTTCTGTGGATAAAAGCACAACACATTTTTGTGTTATATCTTTTAGATACTTGGAAGAGAGTTCATGAATGAAAAAAAAAATATTTTAAAAGGTATTACTTACTAAAGTAATTGTTTTTAAAAAATAAGATTTTTTTGGGCCATAACTTTTCTCGAGAGTTACATTTTTAATGAATTATATAGGCTTACTGTAGGGCAAATATTATTAACAAAAGATAACTTATATACAATAATTTGAAGATCTAAAGAAAGCCCTTATTAACCACTTGCCGCCCGCCCTATAACAAATTGACGATGGCAAAGTGGTTGCATAATCCTGATCGGACGTCATATGACGTGATCAGGATTATGAGCCGCTGCGCGCCCCCGGGGGCGTGCATCGCGGCGATCGTTGTTGCGGGGTGTCAGTCTGACACCCGGCAACTACGATCTCGGTAAAGAGTCTCTGACGGAGACTCTTTACCACGTGATCAGCCGTGTCCAATCACGGCTGATCACAGTGTAAATAGGAAAAGCCGGTCAGACGCGAGTAGAGGAGAGCCGATCGGCTGCTTCTCTGACAGGGGGGGTCTGTGCTGATCGATTATCAGCACAGCCCCCCCCCCCCCCCCGAGGATGCCCACACTGGACCACCAGGGACGCCACCAGACCACCAGGGATGCCCAGGACAAGGTATGCCACCCTAGTCCACCAGGGATTCCAGTCAGTGCCACAATGGATGCCAATCAGTGCCCATAATGGATGCCAATCAGTGCCCACAATGGGCATCACTGATTGGCATGCATTATTGTTTGGCACTGATTGGCATCCATTAGTACAATATATTATAATACAATGCCACCTATCAGTTCCCACCCATGCCACCTATCAGTGCCCATCCATGCCCACCTGTGCCGCCTACCCATGCCCACATGTGCCGCCTACCCATGCCCACCTGTGCCAACTAACCCATGCCCACCTGTGCCACCTATCCATGCCCATCCATGCCAATCCGTGCCAGCTATCAGTGCCAATTTGTGCCACCTATCAGTGCCCATCCGTGTCGCCCATCAGTGCCCATCAGTGCCGCCTATCAGTGTCACATATTGGTGTCCATCAATGCCACCTCATCAGTGCCACTTCATTGGTGCCACCTCATCGGTGCCCATCAGTGCTGCCTTATCATTGCCCATCAGTGTAACCCCATCAGTGCCCATCAGTGAAGGAGAAAACTTACTTATTTGCAAAGTTTTGAAACTGAAACAAAAAAAAACATTTTTTTTTTCAAAATTTTCGGTATTTTTTTATTTGTTTAGCAAAAAATAAAAACCGCAGAGGTGATCAAATACCACCAAAAGAAAGCTCTATTTGTGGGAAAAAAATGATAAAATTTCATTTGGGTACAGTGTAGCATGACCGCGCAATTGTCATTCAAAGTGCGACAGCGCTGAAAGCTCAAAATTGGTCTGGGCAGGAAGGTGTTTAACCACTTGCTTACTGGGCACTTAAACACCCTTCCTGACCAGACCAATTTTCAGCTTTTGGTGCTCTCACATTTTGAATGATAATTACTCAGTCATGCAACACTGTACCCAAATGAAGTTTGTGTCCTTTTTTTCCCACAAATAGAGCTTTCTTTTGGTGGTATTTGATCACCTCTGGGGTTTTTATTTTTTGCGCTATAAATGAAAAAAGACCGAAAATTTCGAAAAAAAACGCATATTTCTTTGTTTCTGTGATAAAATTTTGCAAATTATAATTTTTTTTTCATAAATTTTGGCCACAATTTATACTGCTACATATCTTTGGTAAAAATAACCCAAATTAGTGGATATTATTTGGTCTTTGTGAAAGTTAGAGAGTCTACAATCTGTGGTGCGAATCACACAAAATTGATCACACCTGATGTACTGGTGGCCTATCTCATTTCTTGCGACCCGAACAAGTCAGGAAAGTACAAATACCCCCCAAATGACCACTTTTTTGATAGTAGACATTCCAAGGTATTTACTAAGATGCATGGTGAGGTTTTTGATGTTGTCATCTTTTTCCCACAATTCTTTGCAAAATGAAGATTTTTTTTTTTTCCTCACAAAATTTTCAATGTAATAGGTTATTTCTCTCACATGGCATGTGTATACCACAAATGACACCCCAAAATATGGTCTGCTACTCCTTCTGAGTATTACGATACCAAATGTGTGAGACTTTTACACAGCCTGGCCACATACAGAGGCCCAATATTGAAATAGCACCATCAGGCATTCTAGGAGCATAAATGACACATTTCATTTCTCAACCACCTATTACAGTTTTGAAGGCCCTGGAGCACCAGGACAATGGAAATGCCCACAAAGTGACCCCATTTTGGAAAGCTAACACCCCAACGTATAATCTATGAGGCATAATGAGTCGTTTGAATGGTTCATTTTTTTTCCAGAAGTTTTGGGAAAATGTGGAAAAAAATGAAAACGCATTTTTTTTACGCAAAGTTCTCCATTTATAAGATATTTCCAACACATAGCATGTACATAGCAAAAATGACACCCCAAAATACGTTCTACTACTCCTCCTGAGTATAACGATACCAAATGTGTGAGACTTTTACACAGCCTGACCACATACAGAGGCCCAATATTGAAATAGCACCATCAGGCGTTCTAGGAGCATAAATTACACATCTTATTTCTCAACCACCTATTACAGTTTTGAAGGCCCTGGAGCACCAGGACAATGGAAATGCCCACAAAGTGACCCCACGTGGCACTGACGACACGTGGCACTGACAGATGGCACTAGAGGCAGATGGCACTGGAGGCAGATGGCACTGGAGGCAGATGGGGGTGGCAGATGGGGCTGGCAGATGGGGCTGACAGATGGGGCTGACAGATGTGGCTGGCAGATGGGGCTGGCAGATGGAGCTGGCAGATGTCGCTGGCAGATGGGGCTGGGGCTGGCACTGGGGCTGGCACTGGCAGATGGTGCTGGCTATTTGCTCTGGCTAATTGCTCTGGCAAATGGGGCTGGCAGATGGCACTGCGGCTGGCAGATGGCACTGGCGCTGGCAGGTGGCGCTGGCAGGTGGCACTGGCAGGTGGCACTGGGGCTGGCGGCACTGGGGCTGACGGATGGCACTGGCAGGTGGCACTGGCGCTGGCAGGTGGCACTGACAGGTGGCACTGGCACTGGCAGGTGGCACTGGCACGTGGCACGTGGCACTGGCACGTGACACTGGCACTGGGGCTGGCGGCACTGGGGCTGACGGCACTGGGGCTGACGGATGGCGCTGGCAGGTGGCACTGGCGCTGGCAGGTGGCACTGGCAGGTGGCACTAGCAAGTGGCACTGGCGGCACTGGCACTGGCGGCACTGGTGGTGGCAGGTGGCACTGGCAGGTGGCACTGGCGGCACTGGCACTGGGGCTGACGGATGGCACTGGTGCTGGCAGGTGGCACTGGCGCTGGCGGCACTGGGGCTGGCGGCACTGGGGCTGGCGGCACTGGGGCTGACGGCACTGGGGCTGACGGGTGGCACTGGCGCTGGCAGGTGGCACTGGCGCTGGCAGGTGGCACTGGCAGGTGGCAGGTGGCCATAGCAAGTGGCAGGTGGCACTAGCAAGTGGCACTGGCGGCACTGGCACTGGCGGCACTGGTGGTGGCAGGTGGCACTGGCAGGTGGCACTGGCGGCACTGGCACTGGGGCTGACGGATGGCACTGGCGCTGGCAGGTGGCACTGGCGCTGGCAGGTGGCACTGGCACTGGCAGGTGGCACTGGCAGGTGGCACTGGTACTGGCGGCACGGACGGCACTGGGGCTGACGGCACTGGGGCTGACGGATGGCACTGGCAGGTGGCACTGGCAGGTGGCACTGGTGCTGGCAGGTGGCACTGGCAGGTGGCACTGGGGCTGACGGCACTGGCAGGTGGCACTGGGGCTGACGGCACTGACGGCACTGGGGCTGACGGACGGCACTGGGGCTGACGGACGGCACTGGGGCTGACGGGCGGCACTGGGGCTGACGGGCAGCACTGGCGCTGGCAGGTGGTGCTGGCAGGTGGCACTGGCGCTGGCAGCACTGGGGCTGACGGCACTGGGGCTGACGGCACTGGGGCTGACGGATGGCACTGGCTGGTGGCACTGGCAGGTGGCACTGGTGCTGGCAGGTGGCACTGGCAGGTGGCACTGGGGCTGACGGCACTGGCGGCACTGGGGCTGACGGCACTGACGGCACTGGGGCTGACAGACGGCACTGGGGCTGACGGGCGGCACTGGGGCTGACGGGCGGCACTGGGGCTGACGGGCGGCACTGGCGCTGGCAGGTGGCGCTGGCAGGTGGCACTGGCGCTGGCGGCACTGGGGCTGACGGCACTGGGGCTGACGTCAGGCGCTGGCAGGTGGCACTGGCGGCACTGGCACTACTGGCAGATGGCACTGGGCTGACAGATGGCACTGGGCTGACAGATGGCACTGGCACTGGGGCTGACAGATGGCACTGGGGCTGACACTGGCACTGGGGCTGACAAAGGCACTGGGGCTGACACTGGCACTGGGGCTGACACAGGCACTGGGGCTGACACTGGCACTGGGGCTGACACATAGATCGCTCTCCCTCCTCACACGCTGTCTCTGTGTGAGGAGGGAGAGACACGGCAATGGGAGATGATCTCATATGTTTACATATGAGATCATCTCCCATTGGCAGCTGCGATCGCGCTGTGAACGGCCGCTTTGATTGGCCGTTCACGGCGATCTGTATTTGCCTGTCTCCGGGAGACACGGCAAATACAATACTTCCGCGATGCGCGCCCCCGGCGGCGCGCATTGCGGAAGTAAACACCAGGCCGTCCAGGGACGGCCAGGCGAAGGAAGCCGCCCGCTCTAAGGCCGTCATTCGGCTATAGGGCGGGCGGGAGGAGGTTAAGTGCCTGGTATTGAAGTGGTTAATTTAGTATTTTTGATTAATATAGGAGATCTCTCTCAGACATTTTACATTTAAGTGTATGTGGTTGATGAGACAATTTCATTGATATTCATAAATAAATGTGTTAGGCGTGTATTGTCCAATGCTGTCGATCAGAGACATTGTGGGTTTTGCACCATTTGTTTTGAAAACATCTTATGTTGCACTAAAGGTGTTATGACAAGGAAAACAGGAGGTGTCAATACACGCAGCTTTGTCTAGTGGAAATTGGATGTTAAAAAGATCAGTTGTAGTGGGATATAAAAACACGGTGACTAAATAGATGCAGTATGAGGGATAGAGCCACAGTTGTGTAATTAATGAATCATGCAAAAGTCACTTTTTCGACTTTTAAGTGGACATTTATTGGGAAAGAATTTCTTGTGCTTCTATAGATGGATCCAAATATTGGCACAATGGAATCACAATATAAACTTTCTGTATGTGTCTGCATTAAAAGCTGAACTTTAGACTGCCATGTGTTAGCAGTCAGAGTGTATGATAGACATGTTTGGTTCTTCAACATGATCAAATTTCTTTCAGAAATATAATATTTAGGAAAGCCCAACCTAAATTAGTGTTTATTTTTTTTTTTTACAAAATTAAAGCAATTGTCAGTGTAAGGAAAAAAATACAATAATCGGGTAAGATTATTCTTTTACAAGATGTCATTTAGTCACAGGATAAAGAGGGGGACTATGAAATGTTATCTTACTTAGAATCAGTACAGACTGATATAGGAGATAACATTTATTGTAAAAATAACTGATTCCAACAATAATGGATAAGAGTTATTTTTTTTTTAAATGAATTTATTTTATTTTATTTTTTTGCATATCCAGGTACCTGACTGACTGTCTGATTGATTTTTTGTTTAAGCTAATGAAAGAAATTCTGAGCTACTCATTTTAGAACACGTTGTCATCAAACTTCTGAATATTATTTATAGAACAATCCAAAAGGAAAGAGTAAGCTGATACTAGAAAGTATTGAGGGATTTGGCAAATCTATATAGATTGATTATATTCATGTATTTTCACCTGCTAAAGGAGGATACAAGGATGTTGTTTTTTTTTTCGCTTACTGTTTCTTTTTGATGAATGAATTCAGGTAATTCTAGAAAAAATAATATTTTTAACAAAAGCTAAACTTATGGGGTTGGATTTCAAACCATGGAATCAGATATTGATTTAAAATTTTATAGGGCAGGTAATGAAGGACATGTATGCAATTTTAGGTATTTAGTAAGGTTTTTGTTTCTTATCATCTTAAGTACTCAGGTATTGTAGAATGTGTTAAGTCTAAATAGGGTTACATGATTCAAGAATAAAAGGTAAATATTGTGTGACCTATTTACCGGCTATAGTTTTAGTTTAAAAACGTTATTATTTTCTAAACATAAGGTTTGTTAACTTTTTGAGCTAATGACAGGATGTCTTTTGAGATTAACATACTTATATATTTATATAATCTGTTGTATAGAAAGAAGTGTAGTTGCAAACTTTGCAAACAACAGGTACAGGTATTTCATAAGTTTGTTCACAAAACATGGCTAGACCTTTGCTAAATTTAAATAGAAATGATGTCTTGAATGAGATTTCTATTTCTAATAAGCATGTTTAGTAATTTATTTCAGTAGCTAAAGTTATGGTTAAGAATTATAGATCTGAAGGTACGAGGGATGACAACAGAGTTGACAACTGGGACATCAATTGGGAATATTGTTTTGTTATTTTTAAGGTACATTGGGATTATAGTTTTTTTGTTTCAAAAGAATTGGTAAAAATAAAAATAATTGGAAAAAATAAGAATTAAATGGGTAAACAAAGAAAGGATTATCAGTCTAGAATGGTTTAAATTGATTAATGAAAATTACTTAGGAAAACATATTTTTTTTATAAGAATTTGATACTTGTTTTCATTTTCTTTCATTTCTAAATTTAAAGAAAATTATTTTATTATTTAATTTTAGAATTATATCTATTAATTTTATTTTTATTTTTTTTAATTCTTCCATGACAATCCAACTAACGCAACTAAACTTCTATTTGTTACTACTTCTTGTTTTTTCAAAAAAATTTTTTTTGATTATGTTATCAAGGACTATCATGTTTGGGTGAATTGGGTCGAACACTATGTGAGGGGAAGTTTTAATGTGATTCTCATATAGGAATGTTTTATGAATTGTCTGAATAATAATTATAATATAATATAATGATGATAATGATAAGGATAATAGGAAAGACAAAAAGATTTAGTTAGAACATATTAAGAAAAGGATTTAATGTGTCTAAACAGAGATACTGTTTAGATACTATTTAGACACAGTAAAAAAAATAAAAAAATTTAAATGGAAATAGAAAGAGTTGCTTGCTGGTCATGGATAGATAGATAAATACATAGAAAAATAAATAAAAAGATAGATGGAATATATAAAAATATGACAATCAAATAATGGGAAAGTTTTATGTTTTTTATGTATATACAGATGATTATATTACTTATTATGTTTAAAATTGTTCAGTCTCGGGGGCGGAGCATGGACGCGTGAGGTCTGAGCTCCTCGCCACACGGGACATCCAGTACCGTTCACAGCGACGACAGACACGGACGAGTGGCAGATCTTTACTCCGGAAGACCCAGGGAAGTGCCCAGTCATGTCGAGGAGGAAAAAGGAGCGCTCACAGCCCGGGAAAATGACGGACTTTTTCGGCCGGCCAGGCCGCACGGGCAGGCAAGATGGCGCGGCTGGCGCACGACAATCACAGGCCGCAGAGAACGCCTGCATGGAGGACGCCGAGGACGGCTGGGAAACTGTGAGTAGGCACAGGCACAAACATAAAGCACTGCAGACCGTATCCCCATCCTCCTCCAGCACAAATAGCCCAGCTAAATCTAAGCCTAAGCTGACACAAGGGATGGCTGATAGAGAGGACAGAGACACGGCTGCTGTTATTGATGACACGCTGGAGTTTCAAGATGCAATTGCAGCTTTCCCCACAAACAACCAGCCAGTTATGGACTCCATCTTGAAGGACATGTTAGTCACATTGAGAGGGGCGATTCATACTGACATGCTGCAGTTAGTGTCACAATGCAAAACTGAAGTGAAGGCGGTCAGTGACAGGGTCTCCCATATTGAACACAAGATGGGGGAATTTACAGACACGTTCAACAATATGGTGGACGCTCATAACGAACATGATGAGGACATATCCTGGCTTAAAGCTAAAGTAGCGGACCTGGAAGACCACTCGAGAAGGAATAATGTAAAAATTAGGGGCATTCCGGAGACGGTTAAGCCCCAAGATTTGATGGCACACCTCCCTACTATTATGCGCAAAATCCTACCAGATGTGTCGCTAGAGGAACTAACTATAGACCGCATCCATAGGCTACCTAAGCCACAACATATTCAAGTGAAACTTCCCAGAGACACCATAGCCAGGATACACTACTACAGAGTAAAGGAGAAGCTGATGTATGCTATAAGGCAAGCAGTCCATCCCCCAGACTGCATCCAGGGACTCACGTTCTTTGCAGATCTGTCGGCTCACACCATGCAACGGAGACGTAATCTTTTGACCATTACCAAAGCACTCAGAAACCACAAAATCCCCTACAAGTGGAATCACCCAGCCACCCTAGTTATTTCCAAAGGGGACAGGGACCACTGCATCAGTACACTGGAAGACGGCTTGCACCTACTAAAAAAATGGGACATTATCAACCCAGATCAGTCGTCCCCCAAGGCTCATCAGATCCATCAAGCAGCAAAGGACACCCCTGATGGCTAAGGCGGTTATACCTGAATGCCGTGTCTGGTTTATATTTAACTGCGCTTACACCTGGATGACCCCATCGGCATTGAGACTTGTGTTTCCCCCCGTTCTCAACAGCCACTGTTGGCTTAGATTCTTAGGAATCAGTTCCTAAATTTTTTTACTAATTTTCTACGTTTCACTTTTGATACGACGGTTCTTACACTTTATTTTTTTGTTTATCTTTTTGCCTTTTCCTTTCTTTTTTTCTTGAAACGAGACTTCCTATACACGGTCACTATAGTGTGCATCCGATCGACTGGTGGGTGTTGTGCAAGGGAGTGGATAGAGGTTTCCTTTTGTGTTTAGAAGTAGTTGTTCTCAACCTTTAGAGACATCACAAGCTCCCTGGTCATGGCATTCAAATTATCATCTTTAAATGTCAACGGCTTAAACAGCCCGCAAAAATGACACATGTTATTGAAGGAGGCCCAGCGGTTACGCTGTGACGTCCTCTGCCTGCAGGAGACCCACTTTAAAGAAGGCAACCACCCTAAATTGTCCAACAAACACTTCCCCACGATATTTTTGAGTAATGCCCCAACGAAGAAGAGGGGAGTCGCGATCCTTCTTAAGCAATCAGTTGTATATAAATATATTTCCCATCAACAAGATAAAGAGGGGAGGTATTTGATTCTTAACTGCGAAATTAATAATGTAGCTTATACTATAGTCAACGCTTATGCCCCCAATGCTCGACAAGTGCATTTTCTTAACAAGCTATGGGGAAAAATACAAAAGACAGCTAAAGGACATATTATCTTATGTGGGGACCTTAATGCAGTCCCAGATAAAATATTAGACGTATCTAATCCCTCCCCGAGGCTCTCCTGCAGGCCTGAGATTGCCAAATTTATAGGAACAGCTGGCTTATATGATGTATGGAGGTGTCAGCACTCCACTGAACGCGACTTTTCTTTTTTCTCCCAGGTTCATATGTCCTATTCCAGGATTGACATGTTTCTAGTTGATACATTTTTATTACAACGTGTATCCAGGTCAGAGATCGGTACCATTTCATGGACCGATCACGCACCAGTGTCAATAACGGTTGGGAATGGCGCCTTCTCTACCCGGGCAAACCGGTGGAGGTGCGATTCCCAGCTGTTTAAAGATCCAGAGGTTATACATGAAGTTACAGCCGCACTGCAGGAATTTTTTATAACTAATGATGTTGAGAATGTAGACCCGTTTATTTTATGGAATACCCACAAGGCTTGTATTAGGGGTCTTCTGATTAAGATCAGTGCGGGAGTGAACAGGAGGAGGAGGCAGCGTCTGGATAGCCTTTTGAAGGAAATACACGACTTAGAAATCGTGAATAAAGCTACTCCATCTTGCTCCATAAGTAATAAGCTTGCAAAAGCTCGCAATGACCTACGTACCCTACTGGTGGCCCAACATGCCAAGAACATACATAAACTCAAAGCTAATTACTATACTCATGGCAATAAGGCAGGGAAGCTCTTAGCAATGCAGCTTAAGGACAAAGTACTCAAGCAAAAAATACCTTACATAGTCCATCCACAAACTGGATCTAGGCTTACTAACCCCAAGGAAATAGCGGATGCCTTCGGCTGGTACTATAGCAGCTTGTACAACTTAAAAGGAGACGCCTCTTCTGTACAGCCCACACCTGACGCTATAGAGCGTTTTCTCCAGACACTTAACCTCCCGAAATTGCAACCATTACACTTATAGGAATTAAATGCCCCATTTTCATTAGCTGAAATACAAAAAACTATAGATGCTCTCCCTAAAAATAAATCGCCCGGTCCAGATGGCTACTCCTCGGAATATTATAGGACATTCTCTAGTATTCTAACTACCTACATGCAGAGGGTGTTCCATGCAGCTGCCTCCTCAGCCTCCTTTCCACCCGAGATGTTGTCAGCTACTATAGTAACATTACCTAAACCAGGAAAGGACCCAGACAAGATTCAGAACTTCAGGCCCATATCTTTATTAACCACTTAATAACCGCCCTATAGCCGAATGACGGCTTTAGGGCGGTTTCTTAACTGTGGGAGGCCGTCATATGACGTCCTCCCAGAATTCCGCTCTCGCGCGCCCCCTGGGGCGCGCACTCGAGAGCATCCTTGACCGCCGGGTCCACAGGACCCGGCGCATCACGGATCACGGTAAACGGCCGCTCGTCGCGGCCGTTTACCACATGATCGCTCCGTCAAATGACGGAGTGATCACTTGTAAACAAACCGTTGTGTTATGTTATGTTATGACGCCGGTTCCTCCCTCCCCCTCTCTGTACCAATCGGAACAGCGGAGGGGGAGGAGATCGGTGTCAGCAGCGATGTGGGCTGCATCTGCAGTGCCCACATCGCTGCTCACCGAAAATTAACCCCTCAATTCCCTGCAAATACTCTGCAATACCCTGCCATTACTCTGCATTACTCTGCAATACCCTGCAATACCCTGCATTACTCTGCATTACCCTGCATTACTCTGCATTACTCTGCATTACTCTGCATTACCCTGCATTACCCTGCATTACTCTGCATTACCCTGCAATACTCTGCAATAGTCTGCATTACACTGCAATACTCTGCAATACCCTGCCATTACTCTGCATTACTCTGCATTACCGTGCAATACCCTGCAACACTCTGCAATGCTCTGCAACACTCTGCAATACCCTGCAACACTCTGCAATGCTCTGCAACACCCACCAATACCCTGCAACACTCTGCAATGCTCTGCAACACCCGCCAATACCGTGCAACACTCTGCAATGCTCTGCAACACCCTCCAATATCCTCCAATGCTCTGCAACGCTCTGCAACACCCGCCAATACCCTGCAGCACTCTGCAATGCTCTGCAACACCCACCAATACCCTGCAACACTCTGCAATGCTCTGCAACACCCGCCAATACCGTGCAACACTCTGCAATGCTCTGCAACACCCGCCAATACCGTGCAACACTCTGCAATGCTCTGCAACACCCTCCAATATCCTGCAATGCTCTGCAACGCAATACTCTGCAACGCCATACTCTGAGATACCCAGCCATACTCTGATATACCCAGCCATACCCAGCCATAGTCGGTGATACCCTGCAATACCCAGCCATAGACACCCCCCCCCCCCTCCCGCCGCCCTCCGGTGCTTCTGCCGACTCGCCAATACTATCAAATCCAGAATCTTTTTTTTTTTTTTTCAGGCTTCCCAGCTTAGAGGTGAGATGCGGGGTCTTATTGACCCCACATCTCACTGTAAAGAGGACCTGTCATGCCATATTCCTATTACAAGGGATGTTTACATTCCTTGTAATAGGAATAAAAGTTATCAAAAAAATTATTTTTGGGGAAAAAAATGTCAAACTAAAATAAATAAAGTAAAATGAACAATAAAATTTTTTATTTTTTTTTTAAAGCGCCCCTGTCCCCATGTGCTCGCATGCAGAAGCGAACGCATACATAAGTCCCGCCCACATATGAAAACGGTGTTCAAACCACACATGTGAGGTATCGCTGCGTACGTTGGAGCGAGAGCAATAATTCTAGCCCTAGACTTCCTCTGTAACTCAAAACATATAACCAGTAAAAAAAAAATTAAATCGTCGCCTATGGGGATTTTTAAGTAGCGAAGTTTGGCGCCATTCCACGAGCCTGTGCAATTTTGAAGAGTGACATGTTAGGTATCGATTTACTCGGTGTAACTTCATCTTTCACATTATGCAAAAATTGGGCTAACTTTACTGTGTTTTTTTTTTTTTTAAGCACAAAACAGTTTTTTTTCCAAAAAAAAACATTCGAAAAATTGCTGCGCAAATACCGTGCGAGATAAAAAGTTGCAACGACCACCATTGTATTCTCCAGGGTGTTTGCTAAAAAAACATATATAATATTTTGGGATTCAATGTAATTTTCTAGCAAATAAATGATGATTTTTACATGTAGGAGAGAAATGTCAGAATTGTCCTGGGTGCTCCAGAACGCCTGATGGCGCTCCCTGCATGTTGGGCCTCTGTATGTGGCCGCACTGTGTAAAAGTCTCACACATGTGGTATCGCCGTACACGGGAGTAATAGCAGAATGTGTTTTGGGGTGTAATTTGTGGTATGCATATGCTGTGTGAGAAATAAACTGATAATATGACAATTTTGTGAAAAAAAAAAAGTAAAAAAAATCTTGATTTTGCAAAGAATTGTGGGAAAAAATGACAACTTGAAAAAACTCATCATGCCTCTTACTAAATACCTTGGAATGTCTTCTTTCCAAAAAGGGGTCATTTGGGGGGTATTTGTACTTTTCTGGCATGTTAGGGTCTCAAGAATTGAAATAGGCCGTCAGTACTTCAGGTGTGATCAATTTTCAGATATTGGCACCATAGCTTGTGGACTCTATAACTTTCACAAAGACCAAATAATATCCACCAATTTGTACTTATTTTTACCAAAGATATGTAGTGGTATAAATTTTGGCCAAAATTTATGAAGAAAAAATTACTAATCTGCTAAATTTTATAACAGAAATGAAGAAAAATTCATTTTTTTACAGAATTTTCTGTATTTTTTCTTTTATAGCACAAAAAATAAAAAACCCAGCGGTGATTAAATACCACCAAAAGAAAGCTCCATTTGTGTGAAAAAAAGGACAAAAATTTCATATAGGTCCAGTGTTGCATGACTGAGTAATTGTCATTCAAAATGTGAGAGCACCGAAAGCTGAAAATTGGTCTGGTTATTAAGGGTGTTTAAGTGCCCAGTGGTCAAGTGGTTAAATGTGGACCTGAAGATATATGCCAAGATTTTGGCTAACAGGTTGTCTGGGGTTCTGCCTCAACTGGTGCAGCCCGACCAGGTAGGGTTTGTGGCCGGGAGGCAGGCCCCGGATGCCACCAGGAGGGTGCTGAACTTGATCCATTCGGCGTCCAGTGGGGGGGGGGGGCAGCGGTCCTCCTCTCGCTGGACGCCGAAAAAGCTTTCGACAGGGTCCATTGGGGGTACCTCTCGGCGGTTCTGTGGAGGTTTGGCTTTTCGGGCCCGGTCCTCTCTGCCATTTCTGCACTGTACTCCAAACCGTCAGCACATGTATTCACAGAAGGCCTTTTTTCTGAACAGTTCTATATTACCAATGGCACAAGACAGGGGTGCCCTTTATCACCCCTGATCTTTGCCCTGGTGATGGAGCCATTGGCGGAGAGGATTAGGACTCATCCGAATATAAGAGGTATTAGCTCTGGTTTGACAAGGCACCCTATCACTCTATACGCAGACGATGTGATTCTGTCTCTTGCTGACCCAGAGGAATCCCTGAAAGCGGTGTACGAAGTGTTGGAGAATTTTAATGAGATTGATGATTACAAAATTAATGCAACTAAGTCGAGCATATTGGGTATTAATGTTCCATCGGATATGCAGAACCGAATTATGCTCTCTCTACCTTACACGTGGGCATCTGAATCTATCCAATACTTAGGAATAAGATTAACCAGCTACCTGTCTCAACTTTATAAATGCAACTTTGAATCTATCCCGTCAAGCTTTGAGGGGGAATTTTCTAGATTTAAAAAGTTTTACCTTTCCTGGTCCGGCAGGTTAGCCGCGTATAAGATGTTTTTACTACCAAAACTCTTGTATCTTTTCAGAACACTTCCAGTTGTGCTGTCAGTTTCTTTTTATACAACATTACAACGCCAACTAAGTAGATATCTATGGGAAGGGAAGCCTGCCCGATGTGGCTTTAGAATTCTAGTCAAGCATAGACAGGTGGGAGGAATGGGAGTTCCAGAGCTAAGAGATTATCATATGGTGGCTATTTTGGACCAACTTAGAGTCTGGTTCCATGCACCTGAACAGAAACGGTGGCATATATGTGAGCTAGAACAAACACAACAGAAGGATCTCCCAGGGCTCCTATATGCCACAATGATAGGAGACCCCAGAGCACATAAACACCACCCCATCATAAATGCGACACTGCAGGCCTGGGCTTATCTACGTAAACACCAACCATCCAATATCGACCTTAAACATCTCCCTATTCCCCTTTCGGCCATGTCCTTCCTTACCCCTGACTTACAAATAACACATTGGGCAAACTATGGACTCCGTTTTCTTCATCAACTTTTTACGCAGGGTGACATACGGTCATTTAGAAATTTGATGGCTACTCAGGGCATTCCTAAAACTGAATTTTTGACATTCGCCAGACTGAGTAGCATGATTCCTAAAGAAAATACACAGTATTTTAGCCTCCCGGAATGTATTTGGGAGCTGTGGCAACCTGCATCCGCACAAAAAAAAGGTATTACGGCTATATACAATCTCTTACACGGTAAACTGCATTTTTAGGTGTATAATCAGCTGGCCAAATGGGAAGAGGAATTACATATCACTATATCCCCAGACCAATGAGTAAGAGCTATTAAAGGCAGTTACAACTCCACTCGTTGCTCCAATTTTAGGGAAGGCGCACATAAGTTCCGATTTAGATGGTACAGGACACCTTACATAATAGCGAAATATGCGGGAGAAGGTGCGACCGAGTGCTGGAGAGGTTGCGGCCAGGTGGGAAATCTGGCACACATATTTTGGTTCTGCATATCCTTACGAAGCTTCTGGGGAGAAATAAGTAAGATAATAGCTAAAATGACAGGAATTTTAAATCCCCTTAGAGTAGAACAAGCTCTCCTAGGGGTAGATTTGGATATTTACCCCATCCCAGAGCGCACATTAGTGACACATATACTATTCGCAGCTCGGCTGAGCATAACAAGAAAATGGAAATCAAATGCTTCTCCTTTGGTTTCAGAAGTTGTGACCCTAGTTGACCACTCGTTTGAATATGAAAAAACGGTAGCGTATCAGGAAGATAGATTACAATCCTTCCTTCGTAAATGGGCCTTATGGGACAAATTTAGAAAACGTCATTACACTGTTTCTTGAATCCATCTGCTAACCTTGTTGTGACTTGTTTGAAATTCTGCCACTGTCTCATCCATATGTTGAATTTATCTGATCGTTTATCAAACCCGCCCATTGAGGTATAACATTGCTACAGGAAAAGGTATTACTGTTTTCTTTCTTATGTTTTCTTACTTTCACGTTACTGTACAAGATATGTACTCCTTTTTTTTTTTTGTATCACTGCACATGCACATGTATCTGAGGATTGTTAATTTGTGAAACTTTTAATAAAAAGAGTGTTAAAAAAAAAAAAAAAAATTGTTCAGTCTCAAGGATAATGTTTAAAAAATGTTGTGGAAATTATTTAGTTATTGAAATTTCCAGAAATGGAAGAAACTCTATTTATTAATTAATAATTTATATTACAAAGCAATATAATTTTATTTTTCAAAGATATTTATTTCTTCTTTATATTAACCACTTCAATACCAGGCACTTATACACCTTCCTGCCCAGACCAATTTTCAGCTTTCAGCGCTGGAGCACTTTGAATGACAATTGCGCGGTCATGCTACACTGTATCCAAACTAAATTTTTATAATTTTGTTCCCACAAATAGAGCTTTCTTTTGGTGGTATTTGATCGCCTCTGGGATTTTTATTTTTTGCTAAACAAATAAAAAAATACCGAAATTTTTTTTAAAAAAAAGTTTTTTTTGTTTCAGTTACAAAACGTTGTAAATAAGTACGTTTTCTCCTTCAGTGATGGGCACTGATGGGGCTGCAGTAATGGGCACTGATAAGGTGGCACTGATGGGCACCTATGATGTGGCACTGATATGTGGCACTGATAGGTGGCACTGATAGGCGGCACTGATAAGCGACATAGATAGGCACTGATAGGTGGCACAAATGAGCACTAATAGGTGGCATGGGTGGGCATGGATAGGCAGCATGGATGGCCATGGATAGGTGGCACAGATGGGCATGGATAGGTGGCATGGATGAGCATGGATGGGCACTGATAGGAGGCATGGATGGGCACTGATAGGCGGCATGGATGGGCACTGAAAGGCGGCACAGATGGGCACTGATAGGTGGCATTGTAGTGTATAGTATTGTAACGGATGGATGCCAATCAGTGCCAAACAATAATGCATGCCAATCAGTGATGCCCATTGTGGGCACTGATTGGCATCCATTGTGGGCACTGATTGACATCCATTGTGGTCACTGACTGGCATCCCTGGTGGTCTAGGGTGGCATACCTGGTGCTGGGCATCCCTGGTGGTCTGGTGGTATCCCTGATGGTCCTGGGTGAGCATCCTCGGGGGGATGCACTGATAATCGATCAGCACAGACCCCCCTGTCAGAGGAACAGCCGATTGGCTCTCCTCACTTGCTTCTGACAGACGCGAGTGAGGAAAAGCTGATCAATTGGATGTTCACATGGTAAAGAGTCTCCGTCCCCTGGGGCGCGCATCTGCTTAGAATCCTGATCACGTCATATGACGTCCGGTCAGGATATTAAAACCACTTTGCTGCCATCATTCTGCTATATGGCAGGCGGCAAGTGGTTAAAATAGTTATATGATATGGTTAAAGTTATAAGAGTTTAACAAGAAGTTAAAAAAAAATTATGAAGTTGAAGGAAGAAATTTTTTAATATTACCTGATTTAGTTGGAGAATTAATTAAAATTAATAAATCATATAATAATTTTTATTTTCTCAATGGAATGAAATAGTTAAATATATTTCATATGAATATCTCAGAGTTTTGATTATCTACAATATCTGACACACTAAATTGTATTGTATTAATGCTTATTGTATTGGATTAATGTTTATTCTATTGTTTGTATTGAAAAAGTGGATCAGAGACATTTATTATTTAAGATGAATGCACTCATTATATTATATTTGTTGACTATAGTGCATTGAGAGGGAATTGTTAGAAGATTTTAAGTTAAGAAAGTTATTGGCTACTGCCCTCTTTATAGTCCCGTCATCCGTGGTTTATGTCACCTCGTTCTGAACAATCAGATTTTCTGACAACTTTGTGCAACCGTGTGTATGTGTCAGAAACCATGAACCAGACCGAGACAGAAATACAATTAAATCACACTTGTTTATTAATAAAAAATTAAAAGGTAAATAGAGTAAGCGTAGTCAGAGCATAGCCAGAGTCCAGTAACCGGATTGAGTAGTCAGCCAGGCCAGAGTTCAATAACCAAATCGGCTAATCAGCTAGGCCAGAAGTCAGGGATCCAAGTAGAGGAACAGCCAGCAGGATAAGGAGCCAGAAGGGATGTGAGCAAGCCAGTCTTTAAATAGGAACACAGGAGATGGTTTCCTGTGATGTGACCAAGGCGAAGGCAGAGATGAAGTAAGCTGGACAGCTTTAAGTAGGCAGGTCAGACGAGCATGATCAGGAATAGCTGGGTAACTGTGAAGAGAGATGAGAGCTGGCAATTAGCTGACAGCTGAGCAGCCAGCCCAGAGAAGGAAGGGCTAAGCCAGCCCTGACAGTCTCTGAAGGTTACAGGACAGAGGGCAGAGAGAAGTCATTTTGCTGTATGGATACTTCTATTTTGAGTTGCTATGTCAGGACAATGGGTGGAGTTATATAACTTAACTATAGACTGAAGCCATATAAGAATGGGTGTTATTACTAGAAAATGCTGACATTACATTATGAAACAGTATAAGAATGGATAAGGGTTGTATATATATATATATATATATATATATATATATATATATATATATATATATATATGAGGAAGAGAGGTGGGAAGAGAAAGAACTCGACACTTTGGAGAATGTAACATCTGATATCCCTTCCTCCTTCTGAGGCCATCACCATACCATATGTTACCAGATACCATTATTGTAAGTCTTTACTTATCTTTCTGAACAATAAACAACCTTTCTGGAAGTATCATAGTATCATACGAAGGATTCTTAAATTTCTACTAAGAAATAAATTCCTAAAAGTACATTAGAAATGTGGCCTTGGATAAAGACAAATACATTTTTCCTTTACACACCGGAGCGAGAGGACACTGACATATTACACAAAGACTTTGCTATACATCCAGAGACACCCCTGTCAGAATAAGAGAATAGTAGATTATTAGATATTAATATTAATATGTATATTTTAGATATATTTCTACTTTCTTCATGGTACATAAGGACGGGTTGCCCCCCCCCCCCCCTTGAAATGTTCTGGCCAAAAATCATTCAAGCTAATAGATATTTGTTAGATCCGGTAAGATGGATGTACCTTCTGTACCACCTAATATCTGTATTTTTATGTGGAATATCTCTGAAATTATGTAAGATCTAACATTGAAACCATTTGATCTTACCGGATCTAACAAATATCTATTATCTTGAATGATTTTTGGCCAGAAAAGTGTATGGGGGGGGGCAACCCATCCTTATGTACCACTTAATATCTCTATTTTTATGTGGAATATCTCTGAAATGATGTAAGATCTAACTTTAAAACCACCTGATCTTACCTGATCTAATGAATATCTATTAGCCTGAATGATTTTTGGCCAGAAAATTGCATGGGGGGGAGGGTTGCAACCCGTCCTAATGTACCACCTACAGTGCCTTTCGAAAGTATTGACTTGGCCATTCTAACACCTGGATACGTTTCTTTGTGAACCATTCCTTTGTAGATTTTGCTGTATGTTTGGAATCATTGTCTTGTTGGAAGATAAATCTCCATCCGAGTTTCAGGTCTTTTGCAGACTCCAACAGGTTTTCATCCAGAATGGTCCTGTATTTGGCTGCATTCATTTTCCCCTCAAATTTAACCATCTTACCTGTCCCTGCTGAAGAAAAGCAGGCCCAAACCATGATGCTGCCACCACCATGTTTGACAGTGGGGATGGTGTGTTGAGGGTGATGAGCTGTGTTGGTTTTACGCCAAACATATAATTTTGCATTGTGGGCAAAAAGTTTGATTTTGGTTTCATCTGACCAGAGCACCTTCTCCCACATGTTTGGTGTGTCTCCCAGGTGGCTTGTGATGAGACTTTTTATGGATATCTTTGAGAAATGGCTTTCTTCTTGCCACTCTTCCATAAAAGCCAGATTTGTGCAGTGTACAACTGATTGTTGTCCTATGGACAGACTCTCCCACCTCAGCTGTAGTTCTCTGCAGTTCAACCAGAGTGATCATGGGCCTCTTGGCTGCATCTCTGATCAGTCTTCTCCTTGTCTGAGCTGCAAGTTTAGAGTTATGGCCAGGTCTTGGTAGATTTGCAGTGGTCTGATACTCCTTCCATTTCAAAATGATCGCTTGCATAGTGCTCCTTGGGATGTTTAAAGCTTGGGAAATCTTTTTGTATCCAAATCCGGCTTTAAACTTCTCCACAACAGTATTACGGACCTGTCTGGTGTGTTCCTTGGTCTTCATGATGCTCTCTGCGCTTTCAACAGAACCCTGAGACTATCACAGAGCAGGTGTATTTATACAGAGACTTGATTACACACAGGTGTATTCTATTTATCACCATCAGTCATTTAGGACAACATTGGATCATTCAGAGATCCTCGCTGAACTACTGGGGTGAGTTTGCTGCACTGAAAGTAAAAGGGCCGAATAATTTTGCGCGCACCACTTTTCAGTTTTTTATTTGCTAAAAAAGTTTAAAATATCCAATAGATTTCGTTCCACTTCACAATTGTGTCCCACTTGTTGGTGATTCTTCACAAAAAATTTAAATTTTATATCTTTATGTTTGAAGCCTGAAATGTAGCAAAAGGTTGAAAAGTTCAAGGGAGCCGAATACTTTCGCAAGGCACTGTAATATTTCTATTTCTATGTGCCCTATCTCTGAAATTATGTGAGATCTAACATTAAAACCACTTGATCTTACCAGATCTAACAAATATCTATTAGCCTGAGTTATTTTTGGTCAGAAAATTGCATGTGGGGGGACTAACCCGTAATTATGTACCACCTAATATCTCTATTTATGTGGAATATCTCTGAAATTATGTGAGATCTAACATTAAAACCACTTGATCTTACTGGATCTAATGAATATCTATTAGCCTGAATGATTTTTGCCAGGAAATTTGATAAGGGGGACTAAGCCGTCCTTATATACTACCTAATATCTCTATTTTTATGTGGAATATCTGTGAAATTATGTGAGATCTAATGTTAAAACCCACTTTATCTTATGGGATCTAATGAATATCTATTAGTCTGAATGATTTTTGGTCAGAAAATTGCATATGGGGGGGGGGGGGGGGGCTAACCCATCCTTATGTACCACCTAATATCTCTATTTGTATGTGGAATATCTCTGAAATTATGTGAGATCTAATGTTAAAACCCACTTTATCTTACCGGATCGAACGAATATCTATTAGCCTGAATGATTTTTGTCCAGAAAATTTGATAAGGGGGGGGGGGGGGGGCAGCCCCCGCTCATTAAACACTTAATAAGTCTAATTATGTGAGATCTAATGTTAAATCCACTTGAGCTTACCGGATCTAACAAATAGCTTCCAAAATAGCTAACTGTTTGGTAAATTTGTTTTTGTTAATATTGCTTCTTCTGTGTGAGATCTAACACAACAACTGTTGAGCTAACCTGATCTAACAAAGATCTAACAAACTGCATAAGCTTTTTTCTAAATTTTTGATATGGGGGCTAACCCGGCAGAGGTGTAGCATGGCCAATAGGCAAGCCTTGGGGTATGTTGGTGGTCAGGTTCGGAGAGGGGGGGGGTGCAGGGCTCTGTGTAAGGGGCCCAAAAATTTCTGATGGCTGGCCTGCCTATAGTCACATGATTCAGCCTAGTCCAAGGCAATCCACACAGATTAGGAAGAAGTTTGTAGTGAAGCTGTCTGGCTGGAACGCAGAGCGTGCGTTCCAGCAACTCTGAAGCCGGGATCCTTGTTCCTTCTGCTATGGAAAAGCCATGCCAACCCTCCACACAGCCAGGATTTACCCAGCCACACAACAAAGACCCGAATGGCAGCAGCAGGTTTCACTCACCCTGCTCCATTTAGAAGTACTCAGTGGGGACTGCATCCAGGCAGACTTGGATGGACAGCCAGGGATTTACCCCAGCAAGGTAGGCACTGATTGCTCCTGCTATCATTAAGAGGAGGAAAAAAGAGGAACGCGGAGCTGGCTCAGGTGCTAAAATTTATGAGTTAAACATCCTATCATTGTAGGTGGGGACAGGGCGGGTACCCTTGTGTATGCTGACATGGAGCTGTCAGGAAATCAACCTCTATGACCATTTTCGCCATGGAAGAAAGCAATGAGAAATCCAACATTTTGTGGTTGTCACTAGGCCAAGAATCTTTCACAGACATCTATTTTGGTAGCAAATGTCTAAGGCCCTATTCACACCTGAACATTTTGTAGTTTAAAGCCTGAAACTACAAAGCGCTGGAGGGGAAAAGATCAATTATTCTCTATGGTGATGGTTCCCATTTCTGCTCCAAAATGCCTGAAGCCAGAAGCTCCAAAACGCCTGAAGCTCAGACAAGTTCTGGAACTTCTTTTTAGGCAGATTTGGGCATTTTTCTGCTTTTTACATTAGTGAACTTTTGACCTGTAGAAAATTGCCGCAAAATGCAGTAAAACCGTGGCAAAATCGCGTGCCTTTCTGCCTGAAAATGCTATGCTCAGGTGTGAATGGGGCCTTAGAGGGAAATTTATCTCACTTTAAAAAGATTTCTGCCATTTCCTGTTGCACCTCTGGGACAGAAAGTGAAGGGAAAAATCCACAAGGGACTTAGATAGTGAAGGTTTTAACCCTTTCCTAATCTGTCCAAACTAAAAAAAAATAATGTATGGCTATCCCCTTCCCCCTCCCCCTTTATCTTCCCAGGGTTTCTTCCCATACCACCATTTATCCATCACCATCCCTCCCCCCTCCCCTCGGTTTCCCACACTCTTCTCCCCTTTCCCCTCCCCCTTTCTCCCCCCTTTCTTCCCCCCATCCCCTCCCCCCTTTTTTTCTGTCCTCACCTTCCCTTACGTCCACATTTCACCTCCACACCTTAGCTTTCCCTGTCAAATCCTTCCCCGCTCCTCCATTTTTCCCTCCTTTTCCCCTTCCCTTTTTTTTTTATCCTCCTCTTTATCCCCCCTTTTGCCACTCTCCAGCTTAGGTCCTTTCTGTTCCCCTCCCTTTTCTTCAATGCCCTGTCTTAGCCTTCCTCTCCCTAGTCCTCTTCACTCCCCCTCCTGTTCCCCCACACCCACATTTTTCCTCTTGGATGCTGTTTTTCTTTACTTTTTTCCACTCTATTCCCCTTCCTATGGTTTCTTCCCCTCCTTCCCTCTTCCATCTATTCTTCTCCCTCCTCCCTTCCAACTCCCCTTTCCCTCCCTCTTTTCCCCTCCCACTCCCTCTCATTTTTTCTTGGTAAATTATTCTCCACGCCTCCCCTCCCTTCCCCCCATTCCAGTTCCCCTTTTCCCTCACTTCCCTTGCATCTTTGTTTCTTTCTGCTACCTCTTCCTTTTCTTCTTTCTCCCTCCCCCTCTTTCCCCTCCCTCCCCTTCTCCCTCTTCTCTCTCCCCCTCACTCCTTCCTTCTTTCCCATCCCCCCTCCCCCTTATTTGGCCTTGCATTGGCACTGGTTGGGTCCCTCTACCCCTTTACCACACCATCTTTTGTAGAAAACCTCTTTATATTCAAACTTTTATCATTACCTTCTAATTAGAGATTGTCATTTACAATCCCCCTTGTCCACCGCGGGGGGAATTTGTCGGGTCCTGTCGCCAGTCGGTTTCGTCCAATTGGGTGAGCGGGTCTTCCTACCTTAACATTGATTTTATTATCTTGTTAAAGTTTATTTTTCTCTGAAAATATGCTTTGTCTAAATGTATTATCTGTCCCATAGAGCATTCCTCCTGAAGAAGCGGTTTAGGCCACAAAACCGGTAGAGGAAACAACTTATACTCTATTCCAACAGAAACTTTACGGGGGGACCTGTTAATAGCTAGTTATCTGTGGTGTATTATTTAATTAATACTTTTGTATGTTTTATATGTATTACAATTAGATTTTTTATCACAATTAATCTGTCATTGTATCAGTACCGAGACAGTCCATTAATCACTATAGGTGGTCATGTGTATTGGTCAGTGTCAGCAACTGCTCCCACATTTTCACTTTTCCAATTTTTCATATATCAACGTGGATGATGGTACTTTCATATTATATATTATTTATTAATATATGAGCCTATACTCAAAAAAAATTGTTATATACATACACGACACACTTGTCAGGGTACAATTAAAGGGGCTGTCACTTATGATTTCTTTTGACAGTGTATGAAGGGCTCAATGCTGTCAACTATATTCATTCTTTATCATCAGGTGTCCAGGGCAAGTCTTCTGCTCTCACTGCAGTTGGGTTATGCTGACACTCAGTCTAATCAGGGCTACACAGATTTATTCTTTACAATACCATTAAACATAACTGCTCAATTGCTTTTCTGCTTGTTAGCCCGGAGTACATTTCCCCAAAATGAGTTGGCTGTTTTTGACATTTCTGTTCAAATAAACAATTTAAACTTGAAGGTGAGCGGACAATTGTTCATTAGATGCTCCTAACCACATATCCAGGATTTTAACTTCTGATGAGCCATCTCCTTATCACAACCAAATGGGCAGCAGCCAAGGACCCCAACCAAGCTCAATACACTGCTGTTATCAGTTGTTACCTCCTCCAAGGAACACACTCCCCCACCTCTTGTTGGATTTCCATGAAAATCAATTATTTTCCCTAGTCTAGAGCTGGTCTAGAGCTACCACAAATCATCAGCAGATCAGTCACTACCCTGTAAAAAGCATTAAGGAGAACTATATAAATAGTGGGACATGTTAGCCAAATACTAGTTAGCCAACCACTAGTTATAAATATTAAAAATAGTATTTATGTATAAGAAGTTCATAAGAAATAAAGTATTATTCACAAAGCCCTATACAAGGCTTCAATATATACTATCTTGTCAAATGTATTGGAACACCTGCCTTTACAAGTACATGAACTTTAATTGCATCCCAGTTTAAGTCCGTACGGTTCAATATTGAGTTGGGCCACACTTTGCAGGTATAACAGCTTCAACTCTTCTGGAAAGGTGGTCCACAAGATTTAGGAGTGTGTCTATGGGAATGTTTGACCATTCTTCCAGAAGCACATTTGTGAGGTCAGGCACTGATGTTGAATGAGAAGGCCTGGCTCACAGTCTTCGCTCTAATTCATCCCAAAGGTGTTCTATCAGGTTGAGGTCAGGACTCTGTGCAGGCCAGTCAAGTTCCTCCCCCCCCCAAACTTGCTCATCCATGTCTTTATGGACCTTGTTTGTACAATGGTGCGCAGTCATGTTGGAACAGGAAGGGGCCATCCCCAAACTGTTCACACAAAGTTGGGAGCATGAATTTGTCCAAAATGTCTTGGTATGCTGACGCTTAAAGAGTTCCCTTAACTGGAACTAAGAGGCCAATCCCTGAAAAAAAAACCCACACCATAATCCCCCCTCCACCAAATGATTTGTACCAGTGCACAAGCAAGATCCATAAAGACATGGATGAGTCAAGGATGAGACATGATGGCCTGCACCTCAACCCAATAGAACACCTTTTGGGATGAATTAGAGTGGAGACTGCAAGCCAGGCCTTCTTGTCCACATCAGTGCCTGACCTCACAAATGTGCTTCTGGAAGAATGGTCACACATTCCCATAGACACACCCCTAAACCTTGTGGACAGCCTTCCCAGAAGAGTTGAAGCTGTTATAGCTGCAAAGGGTGGGCCTACGCAATATTGAACCCTACGGACTAAGACTGGGATACCATTAAAGTTTATGTACGTGTAAAGGTAGGCATCCCAAAACTTTGACAATATAGTGTACATACAATATGTAGACAAATTCTATTTCTGTAATCAACCCATCCACATCAATTCATACAATAGAATGACAATATAATTTAAGAACATATCAGGGAAATAATACACCAAAGTTTAGAGCTTGTTATAGTCCAATTTATGGGTGGAAACAAGGGGCTTTATTTCCTCAGCGTATTTCAATGCAATCGTCAGGGTTGTTTCCTAATAGATATTGATGCCATTTTTAATGCTCTGTAAACAATATTTAATCTTTTATGAAAAAAACACAATTTTTAACAGATTAGTGTTTGGTCAATACAGTGACATTAAAGTCCCACTTTTCATGCAATTGTTTTTGCTGTTAACTTATGGAATGTTGGTAAATGAAGAGAGAAATATATAATTTACACATATGCGCATCATGTTGAGATACCTGACACAAATGGGCTTTTTGAAGGTCAGAAATTCAACAGGTTGTGAAGGAAGAATAAGATGACAGTCCTAGAGTCTACATCTTTATAAATAAAAACTTCCTTGGTAGTTTTCATTTTTTCATTCTGACAGATTCCCTACTATGACTTCATTTTAAATTTCTAAGGTTTTAGGGTTATATTGGACAAGCGTCTTTTTTTAACTGAGTCAGGTTTTCCCCTAATTTGTTTTCTTTAAATTTGCCATCATTGTGTCATGCAGCTGGGTTGGTAGATTGTAGTTTTCAGGAGACACAGGGGTGAATTTTGGGGAATAATTGTTTTTTTCTGGTGTTATGGCCTTTTAAAATAGCCTGCCCCAGATTAAAAAATCCCTGCCATCCATTTTGTTAGCTTTATCGACATGTATGCCAGATTCAGGTAAACTAAGCAAAACAAGAAAATATAATTATCATCAAATTAAAAAATAATTTATTACAGTTTATATCTAATGAAACTGAAAGTAATAAAAATCAGTTGTAAGTTGGTGTACAGAAACAGGCAAAGTGCCTGTCTCTGTATGCTGTGTCACAGGAGGTATATTTGCCACTGCTACCTCCTTCCCTCTCCAACTGTCAGTAACTGTTAAAGGATAACTTCAGATTTTGTAACATGGTACAGCTGTATTCAGGGTGTAACATGTAAAACCTGTTATTATTGCAGCACCTCCTGCACCCCCCGATCCCCCGTTATGACAGCGAGGGGGGAACTTCTTCCCACACTCAATGTCACAAATAAAAAAAAACATGGCCTGGTGGGCTGGCCATTCATTCACATTCTGTGAATGGGAGAACTACAAGTACTAACAGCCTTTGCGGCTGTCGGCTTGTAGTTCTCAATGAACTATTAGGGCACTGTTGAGCACTTTAGGTAGTTCATTGATGTTTCCTGTCAGTGTGTAACTGCCTGCCTGTATGACGTACTAGCAGACAGCATACACTGACAGTCTGCAAGAGTGCTGCTTTGCACCTGCTTTGCACCTGCTTTGCAGGGTCCTAGTTAAAAAAAAAATAATAAATGCACATTTTTTACCTGCAAAAAATGTGTTTATTTTTTTTTTCACAAAGGTGAACTTATCCTTTAAATATGCTGTTGGCTTCACAGTCGTCAGCCACCTAGAAACCAATAACACTGACAGTGGATATAACCTGATGGGTAAGCTGAGAAGTTAGTTACCCATCTGGTCTGCTCTATCCTTGTGATTGAGAACAGAAAGTCAATAGCAGTCTATTGGCCTTCAGTCAATCACAAGGGGGGTGGACCTGATGGAGCGCTAGTTTCAGTAAATTCTGCCCACAAAACTCCACACGTGTTCAAAAAGCTTACAAATAGAATAGGGGACTGCTCCTTTAAAAGAATGGTCAGTGCTGATCCTCCCACTGATGCTGCAGTGCCACCCTGTTACGCTGCACTGTAGAAATGAAGCCACCTGCTGGTAAGGAGAAAGAGGAAAGAACATTTCTGTGCAGGTAAGATGAGTATAACATGACACATGCACCTGTGAAGAGAATACAATCAGCTGAGGGTTTCCCCAGGTGAGCAGGAAAACGTGATGTTACAGCTGTGAACTGGAGCTTTGAGCTGGTCACTCTTCAGGTCTGTAGCTGTGAAATTAGCTAAAAACATCAAGATCTGAAGCACCTCCATTGTACTGGCCCACCTGGGCTCAAGACAGAAAATGCCATGACTGTCAAATAACATGTTGTTCTGACAAACACAAAAAAAAACTGCCATGTCAAAATTAGGCCTTATCGACCCCAAAATACTGTATATACAATAAATAATGCATACTACAACTGACAGCACTTAAAGCATTAGATATGTTGGTGGGATCCTATCCAGGGGAAGACTTGGGAGGCAAACATGACCATCTGGCCTTCCCATATTAGGAACAGTGTCCTGTTGGCTAGAAAAATACACTACACAATGTGTACCACAGTGCTACATGGATTAATGACAATGATAAAAGTTGGATGTTGTCTGTAATGACATGGCTTATTGAAACACACTTATTCACATACATGTATGCTAAAAAGAGGTTATTGTAAAGGATCATTTTTAAATGAAGAAATGCTTATAATTACATATAGCATGAGTACAACAAGATTATTTCTGCCCAGTGTAAATGTTGAATGTAAAGCCAAAACTTTTTTTTCTGCAACAGGGACACAGACAGAAATAAAGATATGGCAAGGATGACACCCCATAGACTTCAATATTTTTTCTGCATAGTTCTTGTTCTGTGAATTTCAACCCCCCTTCAATCAAACCCAGAAAGATTTGTACACTTTTATTTTCTTTTTATATTAAAGTAGGGGGAGATTGTGGTCTTCCCTTATGCTAATACATATATATATATATATATATACAGTGCCTTGCGAAAGTATTCGGCCCCCTTGAACTTTTGAACCTTTTGCCACATTTCAGGCTTCAAACATAAAGATATAAAATTTTAATTTTTTGTGAAGAATCACCAACAAGTGGGACACAATTGTGAAGTGGAACGAAATCTATTGGATAATTTAAACTTTTTTAGCAAATAAAAAACTGAAAAGTGGTGCGTGCAAAATTATTCGCCCCTTTACTTTCAGTGCAGCAAACTCACTCCAGAAGTTCAGCGAGGATCTCTGAATGATCCAATGATGTCCTAAATGACTGATGGTGATAAATAGAATCCACCTGTGTGTAATCAAGTCTCTGTATAAATGCACCTGCTCTGTGATAGTCTCAGGGTTCTGTTGAAAGCGCAGAGAGCATCATGAAGACCAAGGAACACACCAGGCAGGTCCATAATACTGTTGTGGAGAAGTTTAAAGCCGGATTTGGATACAAAAAGATTTCCCAAGCTTTAAACATCCCAAGGAGCACTGTGCAAGCGATCATTTTGAAATGGAAGGAGTATCAGACCACTGCAAATTTACCAAGACCTGGCCGTCCCGCTAAACTTTCAGCTCAGACAAGGAGAAGACTGATCAGAGATGCAGCCAAGAGGCCCATGATCACTCTGGATGAACTGCAGAGAACTACAGCTGAGGTGGGAGAGTCTGTCCATAGGACAACAATCACTGCACAAATCTGGCCTTTATGGAAGAGTGGCAAAAAGAAAGCCATTTCTCAAAGATATCCATAAAAAGTCTTGTCTAAAGTTTGCCACAAGCCACCTGGGAGACACACCAAACATGTGGAAGAAGGTGCTCTGGTCAGATGAAACCAAAATCGAACTTTTTGCCCACAATGCAAAACGATATGTTTGGCGTAAAAGCAACACAGCTCATCACCCTCAACACACCATCCCCACTGTCAAACATGGTGGTGGCAGCATCATGGTTTGGGCCTGCTTTTCTTCAGCAGGGACAGGGAAGATGGTTAAAATTGAGGGGAAGATGGGTGCAGCCAAATACAGGACCATTCTGGATGAAAACCTGTTTCAAAAATCCAATAGATTTCGTTCCACTTCACAATTGTGTCCCACTTGTTGGTGATTCTTCACAAAAGATAAAACATTTATATCTTTATGTTTGAAGCCTGAAATGTGGCAAAAGGTTGAAAAATTCAAGGGGGCCGCATACTTTCGCAAGGCACTGTATATATATATATATATATATATATATATATATATATATATTGTGGCAACACGCAGGTAAAATCACCTGGTTGTATCCAGGATGGGAAATATGTGTGCCCTAGATTCAGGCTTTATGCAGACTTGTACAATTAGAGGGAAAGAGTTAATGAGCCCAGCTGAAGTAAGTGGGCTCATTAAGACCTCTACAAAAAACCCCAGCATGCTTAGGGAGATGCTCCATCCTGGAACCAGTTTTGTGTTGTATAGACTGGGGAGTGTGACACTTGTTCTGTGTGGTGAGTTAATGCCTGTGTGGCAAACCTCTACAACAGGGACTGGTGCAGCACAAGGCCGCACTCAGTTGTTAGACAGGGAATCTAAGTGTGTAGTTAGAGGTCAAGCTGACCAGGATTTATTTTCATGTTTTATTTTTGTTTGGCTGTTATATGTATCACTGCATGTAGCATAAATAAACCGCATCTTTTGTTTTTTTTTCACCTACAATGCTGTCTGCTGTGCCTGATTTTGTGTTGTGAACCCATCCAGGGGGTCACACACACCCGCTGCCGAGCTAACCCCTCACAATATATATATATATATACACAGTATATATATATATATTGTATATTTTTAATAGAGTATGGGGAGCCTAAAGTATTTTTGCTGATATCGTTGTTGCTGTTGAATAGGGATGGGAACATCTGCCCAGGTTCAATTCACAGATGGTTCATCAAATCCTGTTTAAGATCGAAGAAAACCAAGATGTAGCAGCAAATCCCATTTAAAGCGGGAGTCCTCCGTTTTTTTTTTTAAAAGCCAGCAGCTACAAATACTGCAGTTGCTGACTTTTAAAATAATGACACTTACCCGCCCAGCGCGCCCGCGATGTCGGCACCCAAAGCCGATCTCTTGATCGTCTCTCGGGTGCTGCCGCCGCCATCTTGGGTATGGGAATCAGGAAGTGGAGCCTTGTAGCTTCATTTCCCGGTTCCCTACTGCGCATGCACGAGTCACGCTGCGCAATAAGGATGGTCCCCGCTGTCTCTGGGATCTGCGTGTTTCCCAGCAGACAGCAGGGGACCTTCGGAAAGGGGTGTAGATTCTGCGGAAAGGGGCATACCTTCTGCAGATATCTATGCCGGAAGTGGGTGCAGATACCTGTACTGTACAGGTACCTGCACCCCCCTCCCCCCTGAAAGGTGCCAATTGTGGACCTCCGCTTTAAGCCCTTGTGGGGCAAATCCTGATAGTATAAACTGCCTATTTCCAAGGCTATATAGATAGCTATTGTCACAAAAATAGCATGGGAAGTTGCACACAGGAGGACATTTAACAAAGCAAACAAAAAATATTTTTAAAACATCAAACAGTGGGGAGAGTGTTCTTTTGTGATTTCAAGGGTGACATGAAAAAACACCAGTCATTTAAATTACATGCTTGGGAAAGGCTTTTAAGCTGTATAAGGTGTTAAGGAACCAAATTTTCAGACAGCATCAACAGCACCGTATTGTGGCATCACATATTTTGAAAGTGTAATTGATTTTTTAACATTTGCATTTAGCTTGGCTTAAATACAGTAGGAGCACACCATTTTTATTTATTTATTTTTTTGTAATAGGTCGGAACTGATAAGCTGAAGTCACAAGAACACATCTAAAAGCTTTAGGACAGTTTACTCTTATATAAAAAAAGAAAAAATGAAAACCCTCAACTTCATACAAATTTACTGACCAATTCATAACAGTCCAACAGTATAGTTTTGGAGCATCTTCTTTCACAGTACCACATTGCATTGCCATAATAGCATAATCCCAGTCCTTTAGGCCCTGCTCTGCACTACTAGCCTCAAGAAAGCTAGAATGCTTTTGCTATTTTTCACTTTTTTTTATAAATATACACTAAAATCATTATTAGTGCACACAAACACAACATAACTTAATAACTATATTAACTTAATAAATAACACATATCTATACATTTTAAATTGTTCCTGTTTGTGAAATGGTGAAAATGAAAGTTAACCAATCTGAAGGTCCTCTTCACACCTAAGCGTTGTGCTAATGCTGAATCTGCATTGCTGCATGTGTGCTGCACTGTGTGTGTTGTGGAAAAATTATCCAGACATACATTTTATTGCAATACAGCACATTATAAAGTAAAGAAATTTGCAGACAGTCAGATAGTTTATGAAATGTAGTTAATGAAAAAAAGTATTTTGATGGTTTGTAACAATGAACTGTGGCACATGTGCACAATGAACAACGCAGTGCACATCAAGTGCATCAACATGCATAATGTGCAATACCACAATGTACATAGTGCACATGTGTACATTATCTATGTGTGTGTAAGCCACCGTGGCATTAGAGGGGGCAGGGTCATCCGTTTATGTCACCGGGTGGCCCTGCCCTCAGCTATATAACAGCTGTTACCAAGAAGAGGCAGATCTGTTGCGGCTTTTTTTTCTTTTTTGGTCCGTCTGGCGGCGTGAATTTACATTGGACATTTTTAATTTTTTATCTTTTAATAAAGGACTTAACCCAAGCTGTCTCTTTTATGTTTTACCATTTTTGACACTTTTTTGTGAAATTGTAGGGGTACAATGTACCGTTACCAATTCACATGGGGGGCTGGGATCTGGGGGTCCCCTTGTTAAAGGGGGCTTCCAGATTCTGATAAGCCTCCCGCCCACATACCCCCACAACCACTGGCAAGGGTCGTGGGGATAAGGCCCTTGTTCCCATCAACATGGGGGCAAGGGTGCTTTGGGGTCAGACCTTCAGACCTTAAAGCACCCTCCCCATGTTGAGGGCATGTGGCCTGGAATGTGGCCCGTTACCAATTCACATGGGGGGGCCGGGATCTGGGGGTCCCATTGTTAAAGGAGGCTTCCAGATCCCGATAAAACCCCCACCCGCATACCCCCACAACCCCAGGCAAGGGTTATGGGGATGAGGCCCTTGTCCCCATTAACATGGGGGCAAGGCGCTTTGGGGTCAGACCCCAAAGCACCCTCCCCATGTTGAGGGAATGTGGCCTAGAACGGTTCAGAAGGGGGGTGACCACTCTCTCATCTCCCCTCTTTTCCTGAAGCCTGTCAGGTTGTATACTCAGATAAGGGTCTGGTATGGATTTTGAGGGGGACCTCTACGCCATTTTTTTTTATTTTGGCACAGAGCCCCACTTAAAATTTTGGGATTTTGGGAGGGAACCCTATACCACTTTTTTAAAATTGGCACAGGGTTCCCCTTAATTTCCATACCAGATCTGACGGGCCTGGTATGGATTTTGGGGGGACCCCCACGCAGTTTTAAAAAAAAAATTGGTTCGGGGTTACCCTTAATTTTTATACCAGACCCGAAGGGCCTAGTAAAGGACTGGTGGGGAATCCTGTGTTCTAAACACGGGAAAAATGTGCCTTTTGACAGGCATACTATAGACACCCCCTAGGCATGATATTTAAAGGAATATTTCATTTTTATTGTTTCACTTTAAGCATTAAAAAAATCACTGCTCCCGAAAAAACGTCCACTTAAAAAAAAAAATTGCATTGATACATGTCCCCTGGGACAGTACCCAGGTCCTCAAACACTTGTTATGGTAATAACTTGCATATAAGTCTTTAAAGTGAGCACTTTTGATTTTTCATGTTCGCGTCCCAGAGCCCACGTACACACGGTCGGAGATTTTGCCAACCAAATCCCTCGTATTTTGCCCGTTGGATTTAGTCCGACTGATTGTGTCCGAAACTGTTGCATACACACAGTCCGGCCAAGTTGGCGAAAAATCCGATCTTTCAGAACGTGATGACGTAATTTCGTTACTATGAGACTACATTCAGGCTAGTAGCCAATAGCTTTGATGTAGGAATTTGATCTGAGCATGCGTGGCACTTGGTCCGATGAAAATGCTCTACACATGATCGGATTAGGTCCGTCCGGCCCAGTTGGTCGGGAAATATTTCCAACATGTTGGAAAATTGGGTCGGACGGAGATTCGGACGGAATCAGTCCGATGCATACCACACACAGTCGGATTATCTGACGACACGGTCCGATAAGACTCATTCCGACAGATTCTCCGACCGTGTGTACAAGGGCATAGACTTTAATGGTGTTCGTCCGAGTTTTTTGCCTGTTCACATGTTCTGGTGCAAACCAAACCGGGGGATGTCCGGCTCATTCGTACTTATAACCACTTTTCATTTTTACCAGTTTAAAATTCTTTTATAGTATATATAACATGCCTGTATTTCACAATAATTAACATGTTCCAAAGCCTGGAGCAAAAAAAAATCCTCAGAAGGACATTATCACTGGGTACAGATCCATAGCATATAAACCATTAACATATATAATACATATATGTACAATATGTGAATGAACTTAGCACCACATATTGATTAACCAAGTCACATATACCTATAACCTATATCCAGCCAGTTTAAAACCAAAGTGCAATTCTGTTGGGCAGATGTCTCGTGAGCAGGGCTGTCTTAATTTGTGGGCATGGAGGGACCCTGCACTTTCCCTAAAGCAGTTGGTCCTTGAGCTCATGCTGCCCAGAAATTGGGGGCCCCACGGTGGCACCAAAAGTGATAGATACACAGGGGAGGCAGGCTGGCAGCGTTGCGCCATGCTTTGCACAACAATACCTATTATTCCACAGTTAGCAGGGAGGGGCAGGACCGGAGTGCCAGTGTTGCTCTGACCCCACCCCATGCAGCTTGAATGCTTGGGAATCGGGGGGGGGGGTACAGGGTAGAAGCTAGAGTGGAAGCTGCTGAGTCGGCAGCACTGAGAGCCCACCTGCGGAAGTAGCATTGTGGATGGTGTCATGGTGAGCCCAGCTGTCCAGCACTGTTTGTACCGAAGGGCTTGGAATGCTCAGAGGGATTCCCTCTCCCTCCTTCTGCCTTCTTGATTGGTATAGATGAGTCCAGTGCTGGAGGTGGGCACATAGCCAAAAGTTCACATGCACTGTATATCCACTGGAAAAGGGGGTACTACAAAGTGCTGGGGGATAGCTGGGGTGTAGAGAGGTCAGAGTGCTGGGGGATAACTGGGGTGTAGAAGGGTCAGAGTGCTGGGGGATATCTAGGGTGTAGAGGGATCAGAGTGCTGAGGGAATATTTAGGGTGTAGAGGGGTCAGAGTGCTGGGGGGTATCTGTGGTTTTGAGTAATCAGAGTGCTGGGGGGATATCTAGGGTGTAGAGGGGTCAGAGTGCTGGGGGTATCTGTGGTTTTGAGTAATCAGAGTGCTGGGGGGGATATCTAGGGTGTAGAGGGGTCAGAGTGCTGGGGGGGTATCAGGGTTGTAGAGGGGTCAGAGTGCTGTGTATATCTGGGGTGTTGTACAGAATGATTGTTCATGTAGTTACATAGTAGGTGAGGTTGAAAAAAGACCATCAAGTCACATCAAGTCCAACCTATATGTGTGATTTTATGTCAGTATTAAATTGTATATCCCTGTATGTTGCAGTCGTTCAGGTGCTTATCTAATCGTTTTTTTAAACTATCAACGCTCGCCGCTGAGACGACCGCCTGTGGAAGAGAATTCCACATCCTTGCCACTCTTACAGTAAGAACCCTCTACGCAGTTTAAGGTTAAACCAATTTTCTTCTCATTTTAATGAGTGGCCACGTGTCTCCCTTCCAAGAAAAAGTTTTATCCCTATTGTGGGGTCACCATTATGGTATTTATATATTGAAATCATATCCCCTCTCAATCGTCTCTTCTCAAGAGAAAGTGGGTTCAGTGCTCGCAACATTTCCTCATATTTAAGATCCTCCAGAACCTTTATTAGCTTAGCTGCCCTTCTTTGTACTCTCTCTATTTCCAGTACGTCCTTCCTGAGGACTAATGCCCAGAACTGGACAGCATACTCCAGGTGCGGCTGGACCAGAGTCTTGTAGAGCGGGAGAATTATCATTTTATCTCTGGAGTTAATGCAGAACGCCACTCAATAGGGGAAGATTTGCTTGTCTCCATTGTAGGGACGCCAGAGCATTACTTTGCCCAGGGGCCCATGTTGCTATTAAGACGGCCCTGCTCGTGAGCCTTGACTTGCAGAGAAGAGAGGTGAGACCCCACCAAGGACACCTTTACAGAGACTGGCCCATTTTGATGCTATGAGTCAACAAATAAGGAAATTGTACTATTCAAAATAATAATGGTTTCAAATATTATCCATCTATACCTATACACAGAGGCCTCCCTACCTTCACGTAACAATATAATCCAAATCAAGTCTTGCCAATGATATGTATCAGTGAGAGTCCCAGTAAAAAAATGTCATCATTAGATAGAATCAGAATCTACAATTTTCAATAAAAAAATACATATCTAATTTAAAATTAAGCCAATTGCCTCCTCCTAAATGATCCTAATACTGGTCCAAGTATAAAGAAAAATAATTTTGAGAAATGTCCCCCAGTATACAGTATATTGATCCTATCCCTCAAGGGTATCTGGATCAAAAATACAATTGGCATATGGTTACCACATTGTGTCCTAGTAGAATATGACTAATCATTGCGACCTGTATGTCCGAGAAGTACACTACTCCCCCCAACATCCATTAACTCAAACAACTGTTAAAGGGATTGTTAAAGGGGGCTTTCCAGATTCTAATAAGTTCCTCACCCAAGACCCCTACAACCACTGGCCAGGGTTGTGGGGAAGAGGCACTTAACCTCATTGACATGGGGACAAGGTATTTTGCCCCCCCCCCACCTCTTGTTGAGTGCATGTGGCCTGGCATGATTTCTGAGGGGGGCTGCATCCCTCTCTCCTTGCCATCCAGACTGCATGCTTGGATTAAAGGTCTGGTATGGTATTTTTTAGGGGGACCTACATGCGTTTTTTTTGAGTGAGGCCCCCTAAAATCTGTATCAGACCTGAAGAGGGAACTCTACACTGGCATGTACTATACCAAAAGTAACATTTACAAAGAAAAAAACTGCTTAAATAAATAATAAAAAATGTCCCCCAAAATACATAGCAGACAATTAGAGGGGTCTGTGTGCTGTTCTTTTAAAAACAAAAACAAATGAAGCTCTCAATGACATGTCATTTGCCAGCAATTTTTAACACATTTTCCCTTTGTATATGTCGATTCTGCTACAGTACATTCTGTACATCAAGAGATGTGCCCCTTCACAGACAGGGTTAGCGCACCCTCAGGCATGCTTTTTAAAGTAATTGGTCATTTTTAATGTTTAAGCATTTAAAAATCACTGCACCTGGGTAAATTGATTGTTTTTTTTTATTGCATTGGTACCATTCCCCAGGGCAGTGCCCATTTGCCCATGCTATTTTTCTTATATCTCTTTGCCTTTTAGCCCAGAATTTTTTTCATTTCACAGATTCAGCTCCCATTGATCACAGTGGGCTTTGGGTTTGGCATCTGAACTTCTTTGAAGTACTGAACCCAGGGCAGTTCTGCTCATCATTACTACTCATGCTGTATACTAAGAATGAGTCGAACATCCCCCTGTTCGGTTCGCACCAGAACCTGCGAACAGACCTAAACTTCGTGTGAACTTTAGAACCCTATTAAAGTCTATGGGACTCGAACATTCAAAATCTAAAGTGCTAATTTTAAAGGCTAATATGCAAATCACTGTCCTAAAAAGTGTTTGGGGACCTGGGTCCTGCCCCAGGGGACATGGATCAATGCAAAAAAAGTTTTAAAAACGGCCGTTTTTTCAGGAGCAGTGATTTTAATAATGATTAAAGTGAAACAATAAAAGTGTAATATTCCTTTGTCTATAGTATGCCTGTGAAGGGGCACATGTTTCCCCTGCTTAGAACTGCCCCTGCACAAAGTGTCATTTCTGCAGGAAAAAAAGTATTATAAAATCACTTGCGGCTATAATAATTCTCGGCTCCCGTAATACAGAGAACACTCAATGAGTGTTCTCTGTAATACGGGAGCCGACAATTCATTCATTGATAAAAAATAAAAAGCATGGGGTTCCCCTAAATTCAATCACCAGGCCCTTCAGGTCTGATATGGATATTAAGGTGAACCCCGTGTCAAATTAAAAAAAAATTGATGTGGGGGTCCCCCTAAATATCCATACCAGACCCTTAATCCGAGCACACAACCTGGCAGGCCGCAGGAAAAGAGGGGGGGCGAGAGAGCCCCCCTCCTGAACCGTACCAGACCACATGCCCTCAACATTGGGAGGATGCTTTGGGGGTCTGTGACCCCTCAAAGCACCATGTCCCCATGTTGATGGGGACAAGGGCCTCATCCCCACAACCCTGGCCGGTGGTTGTGGGGGTCTGCGGTTGGGGGGCTTATCAGAATATGGAAGCCCCCCCTCTGATGTAACGGAAACCTGCATTACATCAGAGGGGGCGGGGTCACCCATACGTCATTGGGGAACCCCTGGCTTCCCTCACTAGCATCAGAGGGGGCGGGGTCAGGTGGCCCCGCCCTCCTAATATAAGGAACATCAGCGCCGGGATCCCCGCAGTGTCAACTCAGTGGAGACAGAAGATGGATGCATGGATGGACTGTGCTGGACTGAAAATCACCCGTCGCTGGATCAGATCAGGCATCGCTGGACCCCGGAGAGATGATCATCCGTCGCTGGATAGCAAGAGTGGATTAGCACCGCTGGAATCTTTTTTTTTTTTTTTTTTAATAAAGGAATTTTTCAAAAGTGTGTTTATCTTATTTAACCATTTTTTACACTTTCTTTGTGAAATGGTAGGGGTACTTTTGTACCCCCTTACCATTTAAAACAGGGGGGTTGGGATCTGGGGGTCCCCCTGTTAAAGGGGGCTTCCAGATTCTGATAAGCCCCCCACCCGCAGACCCCCACAACCACCGACCAGGGCTGTGGGGATGAGGCCCTTGTCCCCATCAACATGGGGACATGGTGCTTTGAGGGGTCACAGACCCCCAAAGCATCCTCCCAATGTTGAGGGCATGTGGCCTGGTACGGTTCAGGAGGGGGGGTGCTCTCTCGTCCCCCCCTCTTTTCCTGCGGCCTGCCAGGTTGAATTTAGGGTAACCCCACACTGTTTTGTTTTTTTTTATCAATGAATGAATTGTCGGCTCCCGTATTACAAAGAACACTCATTGAGTGTTCTCTGTATTACGTGAGCCGAGAATTCATATAGCCGCAGGTGATTTTAAAATACTTTTTTTCCTGCAGAAATGACACTTTGTGCAGGGACAGTTCTAAGCACGGGAAACATGCACCCCTTCACAGGCATACCATAGACACCCCCCAGATACGAAATTTAAAGGAATATTACCGTATTTGCCGGTGTATAAGGCGACCCGGCATATAAGACGACCCCCTAATCTTACAGGACAAAAACGCTTTTAAAACTGTACTTACCTTATAAGACGACCCGGCTTTCGAGGCTTCCGAGGCTTCATATTTCTTCCTTCTTCCTGCATTTGCTGGAGCCAATCACGGCGAGCGATGTATTCTATTAATGAATACAAAGCCTGTTTGGATTGGCAGAGGCTGTAACATCATCAGCCTGCGCCGCTCTGACTCTCCAAGCCAATCAGAGCAGGCTACAGAGTAGCCTGCTCGGATTGGCAGAGGTCATTACTCCAATCCGAGCAGGCTTTGTATTCGTTTGAATACATCACTCACCAGAATTGGCTCAGCGGTATATACTGTATGTAGCCGAAGCTACATACAGTATTACCGAACACCCAGCCGGCATCCGAGGGGCTGACCTGGCGTATAAGACGACCCCTGCTTTTTGGCCAATTTTTTTACATGCAAAAGGTCGTCTTATACGCCGGAAAATACGGTACATTTTTATTGTTTCATTTTAATCATTTTTAAAATCACTGCTTCTGAAAAACTGCAGTTTTTAAAACGTTTTTTTGCATTGATCCATGTCTCCTGGGGCAGGACCCAGGTCCCGAAAAACTTTTTAGGACAGTAACTTATTAGCATAACATATTAGCCTTTAAAATTAGCACTTTAGATTTCTCCCATAGACTTGTACAGGGTGTTCCGGCTTTTCGAATTTGCCGCGAACAGCTCAAATTGTTCACTGTTCGCTGAACAGGTGAACAGGCAATGTTCGAGTCAAACATGAGTGACTCGAACTCGAAGCTCATCCCTACTGTACACTGGTTGTAAAAGAGATTTGTGTAAATACTGTACCTTTTTTAATCTGCTCAACGTTAGCCACCTAATGCTGAAGTGGTGACTCCCGTAATTCAGACCCGTTGTCAAGAGCTCATCCCACAGGGGTGCTGCTGCTTCTGAATCAGGGGACCGCACCAGAGTGGATAAAAAAGGTTTTTACACACATTTCTTTTACCAACAGTATACAGCATGGGTAGGAGGAGAGAAAAGCAGTGTTTTTTAAGCAGACCTATATGTAGCCCAAACTTCCACTTTAACAGACCTATCAGTTCCAACAAGTCCTACACCAATCTTTCTCTTTGCACTGTGTCAGCAGCACTCCCTATCCCAAATAAAGAACTTGAGTTTTACTAAATCTGGTAAGTGCAAAAGTTGGTACAGCTGTGCATAGAAACCAATCAGCTGCCAGGTTTTATTGACAAAGCTTAATTGAATAAGCTGAAATTAGAAGCTGATTGGCTACCATGCACAGCCACACCAGAATTTGCGTGCTCCAGTTTTAGCAAATCAACTGCATTGTCACCTTTTTTATAGTGAGGGGCCTGGTTTTTTCTAAAGCCCATTATTGACCATCGTTATAAGCCAGCTGTCCTTCAAAGGCCAGGTGGGGGATGATGGTTACGAAGAATTTGGTCTGCCTAAATCCCTGCAGATTCATTGTTAACTCTTGTTAGCAGCAAATCTGAACCTCAAAACTGTTGTAAAGGGAGTTACCCTCACCTGTTAAAATATTTTTCAGCAGGATAAAAAGTGTGAATAAATGTCTCTGACAAAGCACTGGCGACAGTAAGAATAGATCAGAGGTTCTAACCCTTTCCCATTCTCTTATAAACTAAGAAAATAGTTTTGTCTGGATATACACTGTCACCTACATACAATACTGTACCATCATCACATATGGTTCTGCTCATAAGTCTACATACCCTGGCAGAATTTACGATTTCTTGGCCATTTTTCAGAGAATATGAATAACACAAAAACGTATCTTTCACTCATGGTTAGTGTTTGGCTGAAGTCATTTATTATCAATCAACTGTGTTTACTCTTTTTAAATTATAATGACAACAGAAACGACCCAAATTACCCCAATCAAAAGTTTACATACCCCAGTTCTTAATACCGTGTATTGTATAACATCAATGACAACTTGAAGTCTTTTGTGGCATTTGTGGATGAGGCTCTTTATCTTCTCAGATGGTAAAGCTGCCCATTCCTCTTGGCAAAAAGCCTCCATTTCCTGTAAATTCTTGGGCTGTCTTGCATCAACTGCACGTTTGAGATATCCCCAGAGTGGCTCAATGATATTGAGGTCAGAAGACTGAGATGGCCACTCCAGAACTTTCCCCTCTATTCTGCTGTAGCCAATGACAGGTCAACTTGGCCTTGTGTTTTGGGTCATTCTCATGTTGGAATGTCCAAGTACGTTCCATGCGCAGCTTCCTGGCTGACGAATGCAAATGTTGCTCCAATATTTTTTGATAACATACTGCATTCATCTTGCCATCAATTTTGACCAAATTTTCTGTGCCTTTGTAGCTCACACATAGGAATGGTGAACCTTTCATCATAGGCGTTGTTGACTCCTCTCCAAATGAAGCGTTTATGGTTGTGGCCAAAAAGCTAAATTTTGGTCTCATCACTCCAAATGACTTTGTGCCAGAAGGTTTGAGGCGTGTCTCTATGCTGTTTGGCATATTTTAAGCAGGATGCTTTGTGACATTTGCATAGTAATGGCTTTCTACTGGCAACTCAACCATGCAGCCCATCTTTCTTCAAGTGCCTCCTTATTGTGCATCTTAAAACAGCCACACCACATGTTTTCAGAGTCCTGTATTTCCTCTGAATTTATTTGTGGGTTTTTCTTTGCATCCCAAACTATTTTCTTGGCAGTTGTGGCTGAAATTTTAGTTGATCTATTTGACCATGGTTTGGTTTCAACAGAACCCCTCATTTCCACTTCTTGATTCGAGTTGGAACACTGCTGATTGACATTCTCAATTCCTTGGATATCTTTTTTATATCCCTTTCCTGTTTAATAGAGTTCAGCTACCTTTACCTGCAGATCCTTTGACAAGTCTTTTGCTTTCCTCATGACTCAGAATCCAGAAACATCAGTGCAGCACTGGATGAACAATGCAAGGGTCTGTCAGGAGTCCAGAAACTCATTGACCTTTTATACATGCACACTAATTACAAGCAAACAGATCACAGGTGAGGATGGTTACCTTTAATAGCCATTTAAACCCCTTTGTGTCAACTTGTGTGCATGTTACCAGGCCAAAATCATCAAGGTATGTAAACCTTTGATCGGGGTCATTTGGGTAGTTTCTGTTGTCATTATGATTTAAAAAGAGTAAACACAGTTGGTTGATCATAAATGGCTTCAGCCAAACACTAACCATGAGTGAAAGAAAAGTTTTTGTGTTATCATTCATATTCTCAGAAAAATGGCTAAGAACTCATATATTCTGCCAGGGTAAACTTATGAGCACAACTGTATAATCCTTATCATTTAGAGAGAAATTAACTAAAACATTCCTGGCAGCTGTCAATGACTGTGGGTTAAACTCCAATTGAGGTCTAAATGGGAGATTATCTCCACTTAGGGCCACTAGCTAGGGTTGGCACCTCATCGCTTTAAAACCCGAACACATATGAATTGCACAGGTTCTGGGGTTAATATAATGTGAGTTTAATTACCACCTTAATCAGCCGCAGAACCTGTGTAATTCATATGTGTTCAGGTTTAAAGGGATTAGGTGGCAACCCTACCAGCATCTCAACACATATTATTTGCTTGGGGCCCTCCAGCATAGTGTTCCCTTGGCCCTATAGCTAATACTGTAGTTTTAGAATTAGCAGCAATGGAAAGCTCAACTTAATATGCTTTTAATCACTTAATGAAGCATGGCGATGGTTGTGGGAATGTGGGCACAGTTTAAAATTAGGTGGGCAGCCATTTTGTGTATGATGTGTTTGAGAAAAAACTAATTTTTCAATGCTCTCCTAATACAACATAACTGAACAACTAAATAATGCACGCAGAAGAAATCTGCATTATTCGGTTTCCAGGTAGGAGGAGCAAGAAGACTGCACATCCAAAGGGATGCTGGAGATTCCTTCCTTGATAGAAAACAAGCTTTGCTGCTTTGCGTTTGTACTCAGACAATTGGGAGGGGCTGAAACAGCTGGTTGGGAGAACAGTTATCTCTTAACGCCTAGGACACCAGCGCATTTGTCATTTTGGTTCAATTTGGTTCCGGAGAATTGCTTCATGGAGGCAATTTAACTTCAGTGCAAATACATACTGTGGGTACACAAATACTCTACATTTAGTATAATGCCTAAAATGCTATATATGCATTTCATGCATACATCATGCAATACATCATTATGCTGTTTTCTGACTTCCAGTGGCATGTTGCGTGTTAGATTTTTTTTTTTACAATAGTTCAGAAGGACCAGGTATGACACATGGCATGTAGGCTTGTCATCATTAGACCTGCTTATAAACAAATGTGCTCTGCTCATGTGCTGTCATCTAATTCAGCAGTCATTCAGGCAGGAAGTCAATTTCTTATCTACGGTACTTATGTATGTTTGCATAAGAATAGAGGAGAATATGCAACTGGTGCATAAAGAGGTCACCCCTTAGGACTTTTTAGGCAGAGAAATATAGCCTAAAATATCTACAATATCATTGTAGAAAAAATATTATAAGTACAAAATTCACTGTAAAATACATGAATGAATCAAATCATATACAAGGTAAGAAATATCAACCAAAAGCTCACAATCCACTGCCTAAATCAAGTTGGATAGACAGAGAGTTTTACAGCATATATCCTGACATGTTTCAGAGATTCAACAATATTCCTTCATCAGGGAGTTTACAATTGGGTGATTTGATCCTTGTCTGTAAAATAAATTAAATTATGTAGTACAGTAATGATGGCATTTTAATATAGCGATGTAGAAAAAATGAATTGCACTTTTTACACAGTACTCTAAGTAAAGACTGATGGTACTCACATGGATAAAATTCATTATAAATCATACCAGAGCAAAAAAAATGATGGGGAGAATACAGGCTGGCTGCCAAGTCCACAAAAACAGAGGTTAAGAAGTCATGAATTTAGGGCCAAACGCTGCAGCGCATCCACAAGAGATGCCTAATTCAGAGCTCACAGCCAAGTTATACTATGTAAGAAAAGTGTAGACAGAGAGTATATTCTAAATGAATCCTGCATGTAGCATAAGGCAATGCAGAGATAAAGGAATGTGTATCTCTGGTGTTGCCTGTTTGGATTAAAGTATTTACCTTTTACAGAGTTGATTCTAGACGCAGACCTCCGGGCAGCAGTCCAGCGACTGACAATTGCCAACTGACTGTCTGCGTTAGGGATGAGCTCGGTGTTCGACTCGAATGCATGTTCGACTGGAACACGGGCCATTTGCCTGTTCAGCGAATTCAGAACTTTGTGGACTGTTCGCACCATATTCGTGTGGCGCGAACGTCCCACAATGCACTATGCTATTGCAGTGCATTTCTGGCTCATGATTGGCCAAGCATGCACTGTGACACCGCATGCTTGGCCAATCACAGCGCCGGCAGTGAGGAGAGCCATAATTGGCCACAAGCAGGATGCCTGTGGCCAATTATAGCTCAGGGAGGTTTAGTACACACCCCACACTATATAAGGCCGCCAGCGCGGCGGCCTTGTGTATGGTGTTGGCGTGCAGGGAAAGAGCAAGATAGGCAGGGACAGTGTATTTTTGCTTAGGAACCTAGCAATGTTAAAGTGGATGTTGTGTGCCTCCTGCACAGTATACATCTTAAGGTACCCCTTATTGCTGGTGTTGTTCTGTTTCTGTAACACAGGCATCTGCAGCATTAACAGTGGGTGTTGTGTGCCCCCTGCACAGTATACACCTGAAGCTACCCCTTATTACTGGTGTTGTTCTGTTTCTGTAATACAGGCATCTGCAGCAGTTAGAGTGGGTGTTGTGTGCCTCCTGCACAGTATACACCTGAAGATACCCCTTATTGCTGGTGTTGTTCTGTTTCTGTAATACAGGCATACTGTAGACACCCCCCAGGCACGATATTTAAAGGAATATTTCACTTTTTTTTTTCACTTTAAGCGTCACTAAAATCAGTGCTCCCGAAAAAATGGCTATTTAAAAAAAAAATTTTCACTGATCCATGTCTCCTAACCCTTTTTAGGACAATATCTTGCATATTACCCTTTAAAATTAGCCCTTTTGATTTCGAACGTTCGAGTCCCATAGACTTTAATGGGGTTCTAAAATTCGTATGAATTTTAGGTCCATTTGAAGGTTCTGGTGCGAACCGAACTGGAGGGTGTTCGGCTCATCCCTAGTCTGCATCCTATATACTGTGCCTGATATTAAATCAGCCAATCGGCCTAGCTTAGGCTGTATGAGCTTGCCTCGTTTGACCAGCTGTTATGTATAACAGCTGATTGCAAGTCTCAGAGGCATCTCCCAGACCAGGGGGCGGGCGGCGTAACCACACCCATAATGGCGCACCACCATTGGGCAGGAAGTCCCGATCTGTCTGGCGAACCGACAGTGGGGACACATAGATGCTCCACCATGTGCATGCGGCCGGAGCGGACACCAGTAAGATGATGTGATCCCTCAGCCATGCGTGGGTACATATTACAAATGCAAAAACAGAAAAAAATGAAATAAAAATTAAACACCATAATGATAATAATAGAATAGAGAAGACTAATTGAGTATAGGAAGAAGAAAGGAAGAAAAAGTGAAAATAAGTCAAAAAATGGAAAAAGAAACACCAAATAGCGTTGCAAATTGCAGATCATTGGGATACATAGGCATAAATGACTACAATTCTAGAAGAGACTACATATAAATAACAATGAAGTGGCCACATCACATATTAAACAGATACATTGCAGTGTCTGTCTAGATGCCATGAGACAGGTCAAACATTCTTCTAGTTATTTAAACATATATTGTGCTATATATGAAAAAAAGGGGAGGGAAGGGAAGACCCCCTACAAATTCAGTTCACAAACTCCCGAAACAAACTCAGGGAAGAAGGGTCTAAAATTGAATGCAGCATTCAGGCCAGTTGGTGAAGTTAAATGCAAGTTAAATATCCACCTCAACTCACATTGGAGGAGGCGCTTGTTAAAATCGCCACCTCTGGAGTTGAAGTGGATACGGTTAAGGGCAAGAAAGTGAACTTTGGGGAGTGACTCCGGATGGACCAAGGTAATATGGCGGCCGATGGGTGCATCAAGGTCACGTTTCCGTATGGTTGTGAGATGTTGGTATATCCTTTTCCAGAACTAATTTTTCATCTTCCCAACATAGTAGCACCCACATTCACACATGTGAACAGATATACTATGCCAGGGGTCTTGCAGTTAACGTAATGTTTGGGAAAAATTGTTGCCCATTAGGCAGGTGTACATCTTTACGTCTATCCATGTATTGGCAGTATGAACATCCCCCACAGGGTAAAGTGCCCAGAGTTTTACATACACCGCCTCTATGAGATTTGTAGTCACTAGTAACCAATTTGTCACCCACAGGTGGTGCACTCCTATAGGTGACAGTTGGAGAACTGGGGACAAAGGGGGCCAGCATCTGATCCATAGTTAATAGGTGCCAATATTTATTTAGAATACGTTTGTCTTGCTTGTGTTGTATTGAATAAGTTATAATGATTCTTGTTGTGTCATCATTGGAGGGTTGTTTTTGTGTGTTCAACAGGTCCCGCGGGATAGATTAATGGTTCTCCTGTATGCTATTTGAAGGCATGTATTGGAATATCCCTTTCGAGGAGTCTCTTTCTCAAATCATTGACCTCATTTCTGAAGCCAGTGTCATCAGAGCAGTTTCCTCTGGCCCTTAGATATTGACTGTAAGGTATTGATGCAAGAAGGAGTTTGGGATGGAAACTTGTCGCATGGAGCAAGGAATTCCCTGCCGTTGGTTTCCAGTATAATTCACTCGAAAGGCTTCCATCTGGCTGTTTTTCACAAGTACATCTAAAAAGGTGATTTCCGTTGAGCTATGGGTCATGGTGAATTTTAGATTAAATACATTTTTATTAATTGAGTCCAAAAATTCATACAACAAATCAATCGTTCCACCCCAAAAAAGGAATATGTCATCTATGTAATGTCGCCATGTCAAACATGGCACATATACATAGACAGTGCTTCATTGGTAAGTAGTGAATGTTCCCACTCCCCCAGGTACAGATTGGCGTACAATGGGGCACAACATGTCCCCATCGCAACGCCCTGTACCTGGAGGTAGTGGGAACCATCAAAGCAAAAATTGTTGTGATGTAGTATAAAGTCTAGGGAGGCCAAAATAAAGTCAATGTATTTAGGTTCACTTTCATCCAATTGTGATAGTATATGCCATATGGCCATTAGGCCTTTGGCCCAGGGGGTATAGTGCAGTATAGGGATTTGGCATCTATTGCGACTAACTGGGTGACATCCTCAATTGACAGGTCCTGGTTGATCTGCAAAAAATGGATGGTGCCACGTACATATGACAATAGACATGAGAATAAAGGTTTAAAGTGGCTGTCCACTGCGTGACTGAGATTTTCAGTTAGGCTGCCACACTCAGATATGATGGGTCTACCTGTTTTTTTTTGGATATTTATGTAACTTTGGTAGCGCATAAAAAGTTGCCTCCCTAGGGTGGCTGGTCCTAACAAAATCCCATAGTTGTCTAGATTTTGGTAAAATGCATTATCAACCATTAAGTAGAAATCCTGTGTGAACTTGTCCAACACAGACCTAGATATAGTACGATACCACTCAGAATTTCGAAGTATGGACATACACATTTCAATGTAGTGGGCTCTGTCCATGACCATGACATTGCCACCCTTGTCAGAGGGTTTGATGACAATGTTGTGGTCATGAGCCAGTGCCTGAGATTTGCGTGAGAACCAGAAAATGCTTTAATTTTACAGATATCAGCTGATACTAATTTAAGAAAGACTGATAGTTGTCCAATGCTGAAATCTCCTGACCGAATTGTAAATTTGTTTTTTGGCATATAGGCACTTCAGTAAGATTTTACATATAAAGAGATGGATGTCCTTGATGGCCCCAAACGTGTCCAGGCTGGAGTCCGGGCAAAAAGTGAGGCCACATGCAAGGACAGCCATCTCATGTTGGCTAAGTAAATGTGAGGACAGATTGAACACGTTTAACATGATTTGGATCTGTCGGTCTTATGGATTTTGGATGGATGTGTTTGTAATTGTTTCTGATGGGTTTGTATACGACCCCTCATTTGATCTAAAAAAGTCCCTGGGGGTAGAGATTGTGATCATGGTGGGGTTAATGTTAGATGGTGTATTCAAGGAGGATCCTGAGCTACTAGCCAGAGTGTATATATCAGATGTCTCACTGTTGGTGTTATACCGTGAGTGACTACTATTACCTGCCTGTGGGGGAGAGCCTTCCATATGGGAAGATTCACCGTGTGATTCGTCACCATGATGGCAGTGTTTCTGTAGTCACCGGTCTTTCTGTTGGATGGGAGGCTGTGAAAAGGAAGAGACAGGTAAATGCATAGATGATTCATAGATGTTGGTACATTTATTTTTATATTGCTGTTTAAAGGAATTGACTGGATTTGGTTGCCATTTATATGCCTTGCCATCTTCGAAAGCTTTTCTATCCCTTTGTAGTTTTTGTCTTTTTTAATTGAAATATTTCTGTTGAATTGTTCTAGCTGACACTTCATTTTTTCCTCAAATTCAGTGAAACGTATATGAGTTTTGAGGGGTAACATTTGGTTTTGTCCAATTTTTCATCTAGACCAATCATGCATTTACAATATTCTTCGATTACCGTATATACTCGAGTATAAGCCGAGATTTTCAGCCCCTTTTTTTAGGCTGAAAGTGCCCCCCTCGGCTTATACTCGAGTCACCGCCGTCTGCCTACCTGATCAGCATGTCATGCAGACAGACGGCGGCCATTCCACTGTTCAAAAGCCGCGCCTCCCTGTCTGTGATAGGCGGAACACTCAATTTCCCAGCAGTCAGTGTTCCGCCTATCACGGACATCCGCTCATCCTCATACTACGGACGAGGATGAGAGGATGTCCGTGATAGGCGGAACACTGACTGCTGGGAAATCGAGTGTTCCGCCTATCACAGACAGGGAGTCGTGGCTTTTGAACAGTGGAATGGCCGTCGTCTGTCACAGACGAGGAGGAGAATTGCGGCTTTTAATCCTGGCATGTTTTTATGACATGCTGATCGGTGCAAAATGGCACACAATGGCACACGGAGCTGCAGAAGGACACAGAGCTGCAGAAGGACACAGAGGCTGCAGAAGGACACAGAGGCTGCAGATTGGCACACGGAGGCATGCACAGGACACAGGAAGGCTGCAATGGACACAGGGAGGTACACAGGGAGGTACACAGGGAGGTACACAGGGAGGTACACAGGGAGGTATGCAGCTGCAGATGGGCATTGTTGACCCTCTTTTCCACTCTTTTAAGCTGTAACAGTAGCTGCTGCATGTCTCATCTTCGGCTTATACACAAGTCAATAAGTTTTCCCAGTTTTTTTGTGGTAAATTAGGGGCCTCGGCTTATATTCGGATCGACCTATACTCGAGTATATACGGTAATAATAACATCATTATTTTCGAGCACAATTTAAAACTATCCTCCCATGCAGTTTTAAAGCTGGGGTCTATGTTGTCAAATGTCCAAAAAATGTGTACCCTAAGCCCAAAAGGATTTCGATTTTCCCTAATATAATATAATAAAGGACTTGGTATGCCAATATAAGAGGGGTTTTTTTCTCCACGATTTGACTTAAATTAGCAAAACCTGATGATAATTCAGAGTCTAGAGATTCTTTTCATTGAAAATCATTATGTAGTTTGGACATAAAGTCCGCCCAATGATCTCCTTGATAAGAATTGAATCCAAGGGGAATTGAATCCAAGTATCTAGCAAAAGCCTATAAATAGTAGCACATACATCAAATCTCAAAACATAGGGGACTTACATAGGTATCTACTACCCAATTATAAGAGAGGAAACAGGAGATATGAGAATTGAAGACGTATGAGGTACGGCCAACATCCTTGTACAAATAGAATAGAGGAGAATATGCAACTAGTCCATAAAGAGGTCGCCCCTTAGGACTTTTTAGGTAGAGAAATATAGGGAGTAACAATATGTAAAAAAATGCACATAAGTGCAAATGCACATAAGTGCCAACTTTATTCATTGTAGGAAAAATATAAGTACAAAATTCATTTTAAAATACATAAATTAATCAAATCATATACAAAGTAAGAAATATCAACCCAAAGCTCACAATCCACTGCCTAAATCAAGTTGAGGACAGACAGAGAGTTTTACAGCATATATTCATATTTCGGAGATTCAACAATATTCATTCACCAGGGTATTTACAATTGGTTGATTTTATCCTTGTCTGTAACATAAATTAAATTATGTAGTACAATAATGATGGCATTTGTGATATAGTGATGAAGAAAGAATAAATTGCATTTTACACAGTATTCTAAATAAAGGGTGCTATTATGTTGGGAAGACAAAAAATTTGTTCTGGAAAAGGATATACCAACATCTCACAACCATACGGAAACATGACCCTAATGCACCCATTGGCCGCCATATGGCCTTGGTCCATCCGGAGTCACTCCCCAAAGTTCACCTTCTTGACCTTGACCGTATCCACTTCAACTCCAGAGGCAGCGATTTTAATAAGTGCCTCCTTCAGTGTAAGTTGAGGTGGATATTTAACTTGCAGGCAACTTGGTGTATTGTACCTCCTGCACAGTATACACCTGAAGCTACCCCCAATTGTTAGTGTTGTTCTGTTCCTATACCACAGGCAGCTGCACCAGTTAGAGTTGGTGTATTTTGCCTCCTGCGCAGTATACACCTGAAGCTACCCCCAATTGATGGTGTTGTTCCGTTTCTATACCACAGGCATCTGGAGCAGTTACAATCGGTGTATTGTGCCACCTGCACAGTATGCACCTGAAGCTACCCCCAATTGCTGGTGTTGTTCTGTTCCTATACCACAGGCATCTGCAGTAGTTACAGTCAGTGTATTGTACCACCTGCACAGTATACATCCGAAGCTACCCCCAATTGCTAGTGTTGTTCTGCTCCTAAACCACAGGCAGCTGCAGCAGTTAGAGTTGGTGTATTGTGCCTCCTACACAGTATACACCTAAAGCTACACCCAATTGCTGGTATTATTCCATTTCTATACCACAATCATCTGAAGCAGTTACAGTCAGTGTATTGTGCCACCTGCACAGTATACACCTGAAGCTACCCTCAATTGCTGGTGTTGTTCTGTTCCTATACCACAGGCATCTACAGCAGTTACAGTCGGTGTATTGTGCCACCTGCACAGTATACACCTGAAGTTACCCCCAATTGCGGGTGTTGTTCTGTTTCTATAACACAGGCAGCTGCAATAGTTATAGTGGGTGTATTGGGCCTCCCACACAGTATACACCTGAAGCTACCCCCAATTGCTGGTGTTGTTCTGTTTCTATACTACAGGCATTTGCATCAGTTACAGTCTGTGTATTATGCCACCTGCACAGTATACACCTGAAGCTACCCCCAATTGCTGGTGTTGTTGCATTTCTATACCACAGACATCTGGAGCAGTTACACTCAGTGTATTGTGCCACCTGCACAGTATAGACCTGAAGCTACCCCCAATTGCCGGTGTTGTTCTGTTCCTATGCCACAGGCATCTGCAGCAGTTACAGTCAGTGTATACACTTGAAGTTACCCCCCAATTGCCGGTGTTGTTCTGTTCCTATACCACAGATAGCTGCAGCAGTTACAGTGGGTGTATTGGGCCTCTTGCACAGTATACACCTGAAGCGACCCCCAATTGCTGGTGTTCTCATCTCTCTGCAGTCCATTAGAATGTCTGGAAGGCCAACAAGGAGAGGCAGACAGTCATGAACCAATAAAAGAGTGCAAGCAGGCTCTGTGTCTAGAGGCAACATTGCTGGTCATGGACGCGGTGCATCGTCATCAGCACGTAGTCATGGGACACGCTTTCCCTTATTTTCGGCAGCTGGAGGCATTGAGCCGCAATATGCCGAAGACTTGGTAGAGTGGATGACCAAGCCCTCCTCATCCTCCTCATCCTCTCTCACCCAGGCTCAGGGTACTGGCAAAACAGCTGCCAACATGGCCTCTTCCCTCGTCTCAATGGCATCAGTCACTCCTTCCCTAGACCCGCCATGTCCTCCTGAGGAGTCCCCCGAACTGTTTGAGCACAGTGTTGGGTACATGCTCCAGGAGAATGCCCAGCGTTTTGAAGGCTCTGATGGTGATACCCAGCTAGAGAAAGGCAGTAGCGTGAGCCCAGAGAGAAGGGATGCTCAAGAAGGACAGCAATCTGGCAGTCATGTTCCACCAGCTGCAGCATACTGCCAGGTTTGCTCCAGTGATGAAGAGGGAAGGGGTGATGAGGTCACTGACTCCACGTGGGTGCCTGTTAGGAGAGAGGAGGAGGAGGAGGCAAATCTCCAACGAGGCAGGATGCCCTCCGGGGGCCAGCTTAAGGGCGCTGCCTCTGCGCGTTATTCCAAAAGTTCTTTGGTGTGGGCTTTTTTTGAGATGAGTGCATAAGATCGCACCGCTGCTATTTGCAACATATGTCTCAAGCATATCTTGTGTGGCCAAAACATCAGCCGCTTGGGCACCACATGCTTGACCAGATGTCAGGTCACCTTGAGGCAAGGTGACAGATGCACACCGTAGGGATCAGGAGTGCACCGCAAGGTTGTGGACCCTACGGCTGGCTGCTGCGGATGGGAGACAGGTCCCACCGGGGTTAGAGCGTAAGATTCCCTAGGGCGCGGAGTCTAAGAGCCAGCAGGTGTTCACCAGAGCCTCGAGTGGTGAGGATGGAGCAGGGTCCTCCACACCCTTAAAGATGAGCTGGGCATCCATAACAGGACCACCAGACTGGGCAGAGGTCAGTGGATCCCTGAGGTCAGGTTGGTTAGAAGGTGACATGTCACAAGAGTCAAGCTGGATAGCTTCAACACCAACAGAATGCAGAGAACCCTGAGAAAAATATTGAAAACCCCTCCTGGCCGAAGAAGGTATTCTATCCAAAGGATGGATTGAGCCTCTTAAATGGGTTTGAACGGACATAGTAGCAGTAGGGTGAGGCCAGGTCACCGAAGGTGCTGAACAAGAAGCAGGAAGCATGGGCTGGACTGGCAAAACTGGTACAGAGGTCGACTGAATAGTATTGTCAGGTGTAGCGACCATCTCAATCACATCACAGGGCATAGCAACTGTGGAACTTGCAGACGAGTTAGCCTGGCTGTGCGTCCAAGGGAGATTAGGGACAGGCAAAGGTAAATGGTTATGCGAACTGGAGTGAATGATCGACTCAGGTTCATAGGTGGGCCCCTTATCCAGAGTACCACATGACCTAGAGAGTGCATCAGTCCGACTATTGCAGGACGCATCCCAGAGATCGCTATATACAGCGGGAAGAGCAGAAGATACTGGGATGGTGGTAACAGGAAGTTTCTCCTTTGGGGTACCCTTGAGTAGGCAGGAAGAGGAACAGGAGGAACCCCAAGCCAGGATCTGTCCAGCAGACCAGTCAACGTGTGGAGAATGGAGCCGTAACCAAGGAAGACCTAATATGATAGGAGATGAAGCCTTAGGTAAGACAAGGAAGGATACCCACTCCTGGTGGAGTGTCCCTACTGACATCTTAACAGGAAGAGTCTGAAAGCGGATAGGGCCCCCTGGGAGAACCGTGTCATCAATCGCCAAGACCACCAATGGTGTTGTAAGGGGCAAAAGGGTAAGTCTCATGAAGGATGCAGTTTCCCAATCCATGAAATTGGCAGCGGCTCCGGAATCCAGATGTGCTGAAACCGAACCAGAGGAAGCACTGACATGAAGCAACACAGAAAGGAGAAGACGAGAAGGTGAAGGTGATATTTCAGGGTCTAATACTCAACCTTCCAGTTGTATTGTGGAAAATGGACCCTCGCGCCACTAAGTTCTAAACGTGAAATAAATCTATGTGCATAAAAAATGGAAAATATTACAAAGTATAATAAAACAACCTGTGGGATGAAAAAAGTGCAAGTGCTGCTAAATAATACAGAAATGCAGCGGGACAAGAAATAGTAAACACAAACTATCACATAAATGAATAAAAATGAAAAGTCCTGCGCAAATCGTGCCACTGAAAAATTGGATGATATATATAAATGTGAAAAACAAGAGTCAATGGAAAACTCATATAAATAAATACACCAATGAGTGTAGGTGTATGGTGAAAAAGCTTGAGAAAGAGCAGGACCAAATGTTCCAAAATATCAGGCTCTCAGAACTCTCACCTCAAAGCAGGTATAATCAGGCAAAATACAGATGATCCCAGTAAACTTCTCCTTTAATTCTCTGTTGCACAATTCCCAAGTGGTATAGACTTCTGCCACTAGAGGGCCAATTCAACCTCTTGTATGTAATACTGTAGCATTTGTATCCTCGTGGTGTAAAACTTAAAGAGAACACAGAGGGAAGGAGGGAAGGGAGAGAGAGAGGGGACTCCAATAGTGTAGTGGTTTCAATAACTAAATAAATTTATTAAGAGAAAGCAATGGACTCTCACATTTAAAAAGAAAGTTCAAACAGATAGAGATCTGGCGTGTCTTACGTTAGTTCCGGTTTGTCCTACGGCCACTCCCTACGCGTTACGTCACCACGTGACTTCTTCATGGGGATAACGCTAGACCGTTCGTGATATACTTATATACGAAGAAACCGGAAACGATCGGACCGGAAACGTCCGAACGACCATTTTGAAAGAGGTAAAAATTGTCCGAACGACCATTTTGGAAAAGGTAAAAAAATGATAATCTAGGCCGGATGTAGTAACTCCGCCATCTTACTCCTCCTAAATGGTGAAAAGGAAGTGTATATACCACCATTTTAGACCGGAAATAATTCTTCGACCATCTTAATAATCATAAATGATGTAAAAGGAAATACACATTCTCTCATTGAGGAACAAATAGATCAAAACGGCATATAGAATATTAAGGAATTAAAATAGAAAAAATGAAAAAATATGTATCTGACAGTTTAATAGCCCATATTAAAATATACGAAAAAACGGCAATAAACATTAATGTATGAATGTCATGATACATAAATACAGATATATTAACAATATGGATAAAAAAAAATTTATCAAAAAAATTTATCCTAGCCATTTAAAATGTTACGTCACTATATAAAAATATAGAGTATAAATAGCGACAGTACCAACTCAGCAAAAAATGATTAAAATATATATAAAAAATGTTAAAAAGTAAATATATATAATAAAAATAGTAGATAAGATGCAATATACCACCAAAATATTCACCAAATAGAGTGCCTAAAAAATGATATTGGCATACCGGAAATAGAGCACGACTTTACATAAAATATCCTATCATAATAATACCACAAAAGGATAAAATATGTAAACAATATAATGCATAAAATACAAAATTAAAAATTATTTAAAAAACAGTTAAGATCAAAGTCGACATTTAAACCATCAGGATAAAAAGATCTCATAGTAAAAATCCATCTAGATTCCTTCTGACTAATGGTTCTAATTTTGTGGCTACCCCTCCATGAAGGATTAAATCTTTCGATACCCCAAAATTCTAAATGGGAGGGGTCCCTATTGTGGACTTGATCAAAATGTCTGGAGACACTGTGTTGTGGAAAACCCTTTAAAATATTCTGTATGTGCTCTTTCAGTCTTACTTTGAGTGCTCTTTTTGTTCTTCCAATATACTGTAATTTACAACTACATTGTAAACAATATACCACGCCTTCCGTATGGCATCCAATAAAATCACGTATCACGTGCGTTTCTCCAGTAAAGGTACTAGTAAACTCAGTTCTTTTATTTTGAAATTTTTTGGCATGTCAACATGTAAAGCAATTTTTGCAAGGATAAAAACCTTTCCCAGTAAAAAAAGTAAAATCTCTTTTGGGAGGTGGATCAACCACGGATTTAGCTATGATATCTCTCAACGTGGGAGCCCTTTTAAAAATGATATTAGGTTTTTCCGGCAAAATATTGCCCAAATCTTTATCTTTCTTCAGTATGTGCCAGTGTCGACTCAGCAACCTGGAGATTTCTTTGTGTTGTACATTATAGTCCAGTATAATCGAAGGAACCTCAGAATTAAATTTATTTTTGTTTTTGCTGTTATTTTCAAGCATCTTGAACCTATCCATACTTTTAACATGTTCAATTTCTTTTCTTATAAAGGCATCATCATATCCTTTTTCTTTGAATCTGGTAGCAATTAAATCAGCTTGTTCTAAAAAATCTTCAATTTTGCTACAGTTTCTTCTAATTCGAACCAGTTGTCCTTTGGGTATATTAAACAACCATGGCTTAAAATGGCAGCTATTGATGGAAATATAACTATTGGCATCAACGTTCTTAAAGTGCGTTTTCGTGATAATCTTATTTTTATCCAGAGAGATATCTAGGTCTAGAAAATCAATTCTATTTTCGTGTATTTTCCATTCTAAATGGATGTTTTTGTCATTCACATTTAGTTTTGTTAAATATTTTTCTAGAGTATCATAGTTACCATTCCATACTATAATGATATCATCAATATACCTTTTATATAAGGTTAACTCTGCTGGTGTGTTTTTATATATGGCTTCTTCTTCCCAATGGGCCATAAACGCATTTGCAACACTAGGCGCAAATTTGGCGCCCATGGCTATCCCTATAGCCTGTCTATAATAAGTTTGATTATGCCCAAAAAAGTTGTGTTTTAGGCAAAAATCTAAACATTTTATCAGGAATTTCCTTTGTTGACAGCTTAATGTGGTAAAGGTTCTTAAAAGCCATTTAATAGCAGAGCATGCTTCATGATGCGCAACGATGGTGTATAAGGAAGAGACGTCTGCGGTAGCAAGCAAAGTTCTTCCTTCTAAGACAGTTACAGTTTCTAGTAGTTGAAGTGTATGTTTCGTGTCTTTAAGATACGCTTTTGTCTTCTGTATGGCTGGTTGGATAAAAAAGTCTAGATATTCCCCCAATCTCGAAGTGAGAGAGTCGATGCTATTAACGATCGGTCTGCCAGGTGGATTATCTCTGTTTTTATGTATCTTTGGAATCATATATATAGATGGTACTCTGCATGATTCAGGAAAAAGATATTTGCTTTCTTTTTTATTTAAAATAGCTTTCTTACTTCCTAAATGAATTATCTGTTCCAATTCCTTTTTATACTTCATGGTAGGGTTACCCAAAAGTTTGATATATGTATTGTTGTCTTGTAGTTGTCGTTCCAACTCATCCAAATATGATTTTTTAGATTGTATAACGACAGTACCTCCCTTATCAGCCGGCCGAACCACAATATCTTTCCTTTGTGTCAATATTTTAATACCTTTTTTAATATATCCTGGGTCGAATACTTTTTTGATTTTCATGGTGTATACATCATCTAACACGAGTTTTTTAAAAACTTCGATATGTTGATTACCACTAACTTGTGTATTAAACACTGAATTATTCCGTAATGTGCTGAATTATGTAGGATTAGGTTCATTTACTGTCCTAGTATTGGGTTTGATAGGATTATTCATAATGTACTTTTTGATATTAATTTTTCTAATATATTTTTGGATGCCAATGTACGTGTCAAATTTATTTAAATTTTTTTGCAGGAGCAAATTTAAGACCTTTATCCAGGACGGCAAGTTCTTCAGGGGAAATGGGAGTATCGCTCAAATTGATAACTCCTTCTCCAATCATTCTCTTTTGCGTTTGGATTCTCTTTCCCGCTCTGCAGCCTCTCTTCGTTCTGGGCTGTTTCGTATTCTTTCGTTTTCCGTTCTTCTTATGGGGGAGTGATACGGTTCCTGTGGTGGTCTTCTTCCAGGCGAATCCCTCCTCCGATGTGTCTCCTGTAATCTTCTCCTAATCTTCTGTAATTCTCCTCAATGAGAGAATGTGTATTTCCTTTTACATCATTTATGATTATTAAGATGGCCGAAGAATTATTTCTGGTCTAAAATGGTGGTATATACACTTCCTTTTCACCATTTAGGAGGAGTAAGATGGCGGAGTTACTACATCCGGCCTAGATTATCGTTTTTTTACCTTTTCCAAAATGGTCGTTCGGACGTTTTTTACCTCTTTCAAAATGGTCGTTCGGACGTTTCCGGTCCGATCGTTTCCGGTTTCTTCATATATAAGTATATCACGAACGGTCTAGCGTTATCCCCATGAAGAAGTCACGTGGTGACGTAACGCGTAGGGAGTGGCCGTAGGACAAACCGGAACTAACGTAAGACTGGCGGTACACGCCAGATCTCTATCTGTTTGAACTTTCTTTTAAAATATGAGAGTCCATTGCTTTCTCTTAATAAATGTATTTAGTTATTGAAACCACTACACTATTGGAGTCCCCTCTCTCTCTCCCTTCCCTCCTTCCCTCTGTGTTCTCTTTAAGTTTTACACCATGAGGATACAAATGCTACAGTATTACATACAAGAGGTTGAATTGGCCCTCTAGTGGCAGAAGTCTATACCACTTGGGAATTGTGCAACAGAGAGTTAAAGGAGAAGTTTACTGGGATCATCTGTATTTTGCCTGATTATACCTGCTTTGAGGTGAGAGTTCTGAGAGCCTGATATTTTGGAATATTTGGTCCTGCTCTTTCTCAAGCTTTTTCACCATACACCTACACTCATTGGTGTATTTATTTATATGAGTTTTCCATTGACTCTTGTTTTTCACATTTATATATATCTTCCAGATGTATTAGCCCTGAGCGTTTTTCCGGACGAAGAGAACAGGTGTCACGGAAATGACCTTTGGTCCCATAATAGAGACATAGGCCCAGAGTTCTGCGCCTAGCGCGTTCTTTGGGAGATAACTTAGTCCAGCCCAACTGCATAGGTTCCTCTGTAGGCAGGGGGTGCTCCTCGGATTGAAGAGAAGGGACTGGGGACTCAGGCTGCCTAAAGAACGGGGAGTGCTGGCGTCTTTTTTCCAGGGCCCTCTCCTGAAAGCGAATATCGATCTGGTTACACAAGGTGATGACACTCTATCAGAGAGGCCATGTAAAAAGGTTGCAACTAGGGCCTCATTATTCCAGCTCAATTCAGCTGTGAGGATACGGAACTGAAAAGCATACTGTCCCACAGACGCAGACTCTTGACGGAGGCGTAAAAGAGCGCTAGCCGCTGAGGAGACACGACCCGGTTCCTCGAAGATATTCCGAAAAAGTTTCAAGAAATCAGACAGGCTAAAAACCACTGGATCATTCAGTTCCCACAGAGGGGCAGCCCAAGCTAACGCCTCGCCGGACAGGAGGGATATGATATATGCAACTTTTGCCCGATCGGACAGGAAGTTTTGGGGCTGAAGTTCAAAATGAATTGTGCACTGGCTAAGGAACCCCCTGCAAGCCTTGGAGTCCACAGAGAAACGGGCCGGAGCTGGTAGTTGTAATGAATGTGTGGCTATGACTGATGCGATAGGTGCAGAGGCAGATAGCGGTTGAGGTTGTTGAACCAGGGGTCCTAATGAGGCCTGAACCTGTTCAACACGGGATGCCAAATCCTGAAGGAATCGCATCACCTTGGTCTGATGCGATTCTTGGGTCTCAAGACTGCGAACTAAGCTCTGCAATCGATCATCTGCAGGAAGCGGCACGTCAGCCGGGTCCATGGCTGATCAAACTGTCAGGTCACCTTGAGGCGAGGTGACAGATGCACACCGTAGGGATCAGGAGTGCACCGCAAGGTTGTGGACCCTACGGCTGGCTGCTGCGGATGGGAGACAGGTCCCACCGGGGTTAGAGCGTAAGATTCCCTGGGGCGCGGAGTCTAAGAGCCAGCAGGTGTTCACCAGAGCCTCGAGTGGTGAGGATGGACTTGGCTGCAACTGGCTCCAGGTCGCGACCCCCAGGGTCCCCCAGCTCACACCCACAGTAGGCAACAGGAGGATAGGGATGGTGAGGGACAAAGCCAAGGTCGGGGCCACAAGCAGACAGGAATAGTCAGGGACACGCCAAAAGGTCAGGATCACAGGCAAACAGGAATAGTCAAAGACACGCCAAAGTCGGTAACGGAACAACAGAAGAGCACACGGCAGGTAACAGGAAGCTAAACACACAAAGGAATACACAATGGTTGATCAGCACTGTTGGCTTGCAGTGCACAGGTTAATATAAGGTTCCCTGATAGGGCCTGGGGTGGAGCCATGCTTAGAGGAGAGGTTATAAAAATCACCAGGTGGAAGTGGCTGGCCTCTTAGTCTGAACACATGAGGGGAGGTAAGCAAACAGGAAGATCACTGCATAACCATGACACCAGACATATGTTGACCTGCCATGCAGCTCATTGGCATGCGTACCTTAAAGACCCCCACCAAAGAAAAAAGCGGACCTCTCCTTGCTCCTCATCAGATGGGATCTCCAACCCCACTATACCCCACTATACCTTCAGTCCTCTCTGAAACCTGCACTGAGAGGAATGAAGGTGTAGAATTAAGTGTGTCACAGGCAAGTACTTGCAGGCACTCTGCTAGCAGTATACCGACGTCCGATTGTACCAGGAAAATTTCTCTGCCCCAGCTGCTGGACCGTCAAAAGAAGTTCACTCCCAGCCATCCACATGCCCAGCGGTTGAATTGCTAGCACTTCAACTGCTGCCTTTTCAGTTGGTAGACGTGGCCCCCTTCTGTGAGTTTGTGCAATGTGCAGTTCCTCAGTGGCAGGTTCCCAAATGCCACTTTTTGTCATGGAAGACGATTCCGGCTCTCTACCAGCATGTGGAAGGCAATGTCCTGGATAGGGCGGTCAGTGGTAAGGTGCATATTACCGCTGACTCATGGTCCAGCAGGCATGGACAGGGACGTTACCTATCTTTCATTGGGTCACTCTACTGGCAGCTGGGAAGGATGCAGGACAAGGTGCAGTAGTGTTGGAGGTTGTTCCGCCACCACGCCTCCAAAATGCTACTACTGGTTGTGACACACCTCTCTCCTCCACCCCCTCCTCTTCTTCTTCCTCCATAGCCTCTTCCTGTGCTTTGTCCTCGGAACCAGCATTGCTCCGTAGCTGTCAAGGGGCTAAGCAAGTACGCAGGCAAAAAGATGCCATGCCGTGCTTATCTGTGACATGCACCAGGTGGAACTCTACATTGGCCATGCTGCACAAGCAGCAGAGGGCCATCATGAGTACCTGTGTGACTACGGCACCAGGACAGGGTCAGGGGAGCTTGGGTTTTTTTTCACCTCGCCGGTGGGGCATGATCAGGGATGCATGCACTGTCCTGTCACCATTTGAGGAGGTCATGAGGATGGTGAGCAGTGACAGTGCATGCATCAGTGACATTGTACCTCTTGTCTACCTGTTGGAGCATATGCTGCGTGGAATAATGGACAGGGCACTTGAGGCAGAACAGAGGCAGGAAGAGGAGGACTTCCTTGCCTCTCAAGGACCCCTTTATCCAGACAGTGTTTCTGCTGTCCCGCCGATCACACAGGAAGAGGAGGAGGAGGAGGATTGTGTCAGCATGGAAGTGGAGCCTGGCACTCAGCATCAGCAGCAGCAGTCTTTTAGGGATGATTTACAGTCCCTAGAAACCGGTGGACTTGTACGTGGCCGGGAGGAGGTGGCTGTGGATCATGTCATCCTTAGTGACCCAGAGGACTCCGGACCGAATGCCTCAGCTAACCTACACTGCATGGCCTCCTGCAAAGCCTGCGGAAGGATCCTCATATTCTACGGATCAAGGAGAAAGATCATTACTGGCTGTAAACTCTCCTTGATCCATGGTACAAGGGTAAAGTTGCGGACATTATCTTGCCATCACAGAGGGAGCAGAGGATGAGACATCTCCAGAGACTGCGAGGTTACAGACTCCTAGTCCTGGACAATGTGTTGCTGAGGCTTTGGTCAGTCACAGAAGGAGCGGTGGAGAAGATGGCCATCTAACCAATGCGTTCAGACAATTTTTTAGTCCGCAGCCCCAAGGTATGATCGGTTCCAGCAACCATAGCCAGCGTCTGATTTACATGGTGCAGGAATACCGAGGGGCAAGGTCAGACTTGGACACCTTTCCCACCGAAAATCTTCTGGGTTACTGGGTCTTGAGGATGGATCACTGGCCAGTAGACATGTGTGATTAGTTTCATACGAATCTCAAATTCGTACGAATTTCCCTAAATTCGTACGTTTGGGAGGATCCGAAATACGAATTGCCATGCGTCCAAATTTTGTACGAAATACGAACTTTTGTTTCCGAATTTCGGATCAGTCGTCATAGACTCATTATGCTTATTATGAGGGGCTCCCACCATCCCTGTGCTATGCTGACTTCCTCCTGTGGCTGTACCCCTGCTGTGCTCATTATGAGGGGCTTCCACCATCCCTGTGCTGTGCATACATACTGAGCACAGCAGGGGTACAGCCCCAGGAGGAAGTCATCACAGCAAAGAGATGGTGGGAGCCCCTCATAATGAGCACATGGCTGCCAAGCAAAGCTGCTCCAGTTTTTTCATGCTCCAGTTTTGATCCCCCGCACTGTACGGGGTCACCGGGGATGTGGGGGTCACTGGAAATTGTTTGGTGTTGCGACACATGTGCTCTCCGCACATCCCCGTGACCCCAAACAGTGTGGGGATCTATCGAAACTGGAGCAGGCGAAAACTGGGCCAGCGGTGCATGGCAGACAATCCGCTTCTCTCTTTTATTTTCAAATCTTAACAGAACAAACTGAGAAGCTGATTGGTTGCCATGGGCAACTGCTCCAGATTCTGTTTGTTCCAATTTTGATAAATTTCCCTAAATGTCTTTTTATCTGTTCTAGCAGTCATATGTGTAAATGAGAAGAATGGTAGGGGCACATCAGGGCGCATTGGAGCCCATCGGGGCACATTGGGGCACATCAGGGCATATTGAAGCACATTGGGGCACATCAGGACATATTGGAGCACATTGGGGCACATCGGTGCACATTAGGACACACTGGGGAACATCAGGGCACATTGGGGAACATCAGGGCACATTAGGGCACATTGGGGCACATCAAGGCATATTGGAGCACATTGGGGCACATCAGGGCACATCAGGCCACATCAGGGCATATTGGAGCACATTGGGACACATTGGGGACCATCAGGGCACATTGGGGAACATCAGGGCACAGCGTTTACCAGCCAGCATGCAAAGTAGCGCAGGAAGCGTGTGTAATAAGTTCTCTCTCCGCTGCTCCCTGGTGGCCCATCCTCTCTTCTCTTTCATCCCAGATGATGTCACAAGCAAATAGGGGTAGATGAGAAGTGAGGGGAGGGATTGTGTGGAGGGACAGGGACCAACTGAGACCAAATAGCCATCTCTGTTGCAGACAGTCAGTTCAAGGAATGTTCAGAGTGAGGGAGGGGTACCCCAGCTTTGGCAAATTGATTTTCAAAAATGCTAACTGCTCCATTAGCTGGGGGGACAACTGGGATCTTTGGGGTGACAGGATGATTCCCGTCACAGAAAACACCCGCTCACTCTGGACACTTGTCGGAGGGCAGGACAGTAGCTCCTTGGCAATATCTGCGAGGCAGGCCACTCCTCGCTTTTCTCCTGCCAAAAAAACATTGGATCTGTGGTGGGGTGCACTGGTGGGGCTGACAAATAGGACATGACAACCTCCTTCGCTGATATGGGTTTGTTGGGGCGCACTATGCTGGAGGTTCCCATTAGGGTGTCAAGTGCCTCAGCCAAGACAGAAGATGCTCCGCTGGCAGGAGCTCTGCTCACTTCACTAGATGATGCATGGGAGAGGGTCATCCCTTACAGCCTTGACCATGTTGCTGCCCCCATCAGTGACAACATAGCCAATCCGGTATTTGCTGTCTGCCTGTCCAAACCACTGCAACAACATTTTCTGCAGGGCTTGCAGGATGTTTTGCGCTGTGTGCTTTTCATCAAGCACCTCAGCGTGCAGGAGGAAGGAATGGTGCCCCTGTTTGTCAACTGCTGACGAGGATCCAGATGTTTGAACTACATCATTGGACACCTTGGCCTGCCACCAATGTGCCATCAGGGACAGGAAGGCATGCTGGGCACTACACACACTCCACAGGTCAGTGGTCAGGTGCACTGCCTGTCCACCTGCCCTTTCAATCTGCTCTTTGAGCACCCCGACACAAGACCTGTATAAGGCTGGCACCACAGTTTGGCTGAAGGTCTTACGTGATGGCACATGGTACTGTGGTGCAACAGCCTGCATCAATTGCTTGAAGGACTCACCTTCCACTGCAGTGGTCACACTCTCTTTCTGAGGTTCGGCAGGAGCAGGAGGAAGAGACCTGAACATCCCAGGTATTTTGGATGCTGTGATGGATTGAGGCTTAATGGTTGCATGGCCCATTCTGATGCTGGAGGCTTAGAAAGCACTTGGGCAGGGGTCTTTTCAGGAGAGAAAAGTAGTGGGGACTGAGGGGAGATACTTTCTGGGCTGTTGGTGGTGCCAACATGGGTAGAGGGCTGGAAATTAAATTTGTCTACAACAATGTCAGGAAAGCCTGCTTCCACCTCTTTCACGTTGCCAAGGGAACAGTGATCATTAGAAGCAGTAAACCCTGTCTCCTTGCTGATCACTGCCAAGCTCCCTGTAGTGCTGATGGTGATGGCACTGGCAGCAATAGTGGTGGTGACAACATCATGAGCCTCGGCCCCCTGACATGTTTCCTGCTGCATGGCCAGGATCTCCAGCTTTGGCTGCACAAATGTATGTGCACTGGGATCCCCTTTGGCCTGCCCTCTTCCATAAAAGGTACCAATGGGCAGCATGCTACCAGCAAAAGTGGCAGAGGTGGTAGCGCCACTTTTGCTATGAATTATGCTGCTGGTTCTAGGAGGTAAATCCTGGAACAGCTGGCGATGTGCAAATGTCTGCTGTTTGCCAGGCTCTTTACCACCAGCAGTCTTCACTCCCATTCGGCTCAGCTTTATGGGAGGTGAGACAGAATGTCCCACCTGCTGCTCATGTACACAGCTCATAGCTCTCCCTCTCCCAACAGCTCTCTTACTGCTTTTTTGGCCTTGTTTGCTGCTCATTTTTCCTTTAAAAATTAGAAAAATGTAGACAAAAAAAATATGATTTTGATTGCAGCAAACTAACACCAAAATCACCAAATGTACACAAAAAATATTATACCAACAGAAAATAACAAAATATTAACTCAATGAAACAAGAAATGAAAAAAAAAAAGAAAAAAAGATCTCTCGAAACCAACCAAAAAACAAATAAAACCAGAAACTAAAAACTAACAGATGATACACTCGCAAACTACAACAGATATAAACTAAAATGAACAATGAAAAACTAAGGATTGCAAAGATATTCGCTCAGATGCCAAGACAAATAATTGTGTGATCTGATCCACTACACTAACTAACCCACAAAGGGAAGTCACATGATCGGGCCTGCCCTGTAGGCCTCAGCAGCAGAAGAAAACCTCTGATTGGTCAACCAAGTCACATGTTGTTTCCGTAGTAACGAAATTTGGACCGAAAAGTGAATGCATGTAACGAAAATTCGTATTTCGGATAGGAAATTCTTCAACGGAATTTCGTATTTCGGATAAAAACCAAACTTCCATCAGCATCGACTGCCATATTGAGGTATATATTTTTGCCTTTAAATTAATCGTAAAGAACATTCATACAAGTTAACGAACCTAACGACAATTAGTTTTTTGTACGAATTGAAATTGAATTTTGGACACGAATTACGAAGTACGAATTAATTCTAAGACGAACCGTAACAGAACAAAACAAAACAAATTTATTGACGGCGCCCAAGTCTACTGGCCAGAGCTTACACAGTATGCAATTGAGCTACTGGCCTGTCCTGCATCTAGCGTTCTTTTGTAACACACATTCAGTGCTGCTGGAGGCTTTGTAAACGGTCACAGGGTGTGCCTGTCCCCCGACTCGGTTGATCGACTGACTTTCATAAAGATGAATCAGTCTTGGATCACCACCAGCTACCAATTTTTCAGACCCTGTTTAACAGGGGCATGTAATTACAATTTTTGATGCAATGCTTTGCAGCAGGGCTCATTCCTGCACTCCAACTAGAGTATCTGGGAGAGGTTGCAGTGTCGTGGCACCAGCACCAGTGCCTAAGGCCCAATTTTCAGCCCCTGTTTAGAAGGGACGTGTAATTACAATTTTTGATGCAATACTTTTCAGCAGGGCTCATTCCTGCTCTCCAACTAGAGTTTCTGTGAGATGTTGCAGTGTTGTGGCACCAGTGCTTAAGCCCCAATTTGTCAGCCCCTGTTGTCAGCCCCTGCTTAAGCCCCAATTTGTCAGCCCCTGGGCATGTAATTACAATTCTTGATATAATATTTCACAGCAGGGCCCATTCCAGTGCCGACTGAGAGTAACTGTGAGGACTACCACCACCACAACCACCAAAGGCCCAATTTTTCTACCACTGTTCAACCATGGCATGTAATTACAATTCTTGATATAATAGTTCACAGCAGGGTGTTTCAGCGCCCACCTAGAATCACTTTGAGGGCTTACAGTGTTGTGGCAACACCAACACCTTAGGCCCAAATTTCTGCAACGCATATAGGGCAAGTCCCTACTTTCAAACATCCAGCTTACAAACGTCTCCTACTTGCAAGCAGAAGGAGACAATAGGAAGTGAGATGAAAAAATACAGACGGCAAAAAAAATTATACAGTGGGGATAACCCTTCCCTATGTTTTCCAAAAAGTTTAAAAATAGATTGTTTGACTGGAGCTACACTTTAAAAATGTACCAGTTAAAAATTCCAAACTGATTCTACTTAACACAACAAACCTACATAGTCCTTGTCTTGTTTGCACCGCCTGTATACTGCTGTTCTGAGTATATAGGGCCTGGGGGCCCCACACCTTTCCTTTTTTTTATTTGGGTATGAGGTTCCCCTTAATATCCATACAAAACCCAAAGAGGCTGGTAATGAGCAGGGGGGCTACCCATGCCATTTTTCTCATCCATATTGCCGGAACCAGACATTACATTAAAACCGCAAGCAGTTTTAAATGACTTTTTTTCTGTTAAATGTCATTTTGTGCAGGGACTGTTCTAAACACGGGAAACACGTGCCACTTCACAGGCATACTATAGACACCCCCCAGGCACAATATTTAAAGGAATATTTCACTTTTTTTCACTTTAAGCGTCATTAAAATCAGTGCTCCCGAAAAAACTTCAGTTTAAAAAAAAATCTTTGCATTGATCCATGTCCCCTGGGGCAGGAGCTGGGTCCCCAAACCCTTTTTAGGACAATAACTTGCATATTAGCCTTTAAAATGAGCACTTTTGATTTCAAACGTTCAAGTCCCATAGACATTAATGGGGTTCTAAAGTTCGTACAAATTTTCAGTCCGTTCGAAGGTTCTGGTGCAAACCGAACCGGGGGGGTGTTCAGCTCATACCTATTGGTTGCATTTGCTGGGCATAGTTGGCTGCATTTGCTGGGCACAGTTACTGCATATGATGGGCACAGTTGACTGCATATGATGGGCACAGTTGGCTGCATTTGCTGAGCACAGTTGGCTGCATATGATGGGCACAGTGGCTACATATTATGGACATAGTTGGCTGAATATGATGGGCACAGTTGCCTGCATTTGCTGGGCACAGTTGGCTGCATATTATGGGCACAGTTGGCTGAATATGATGGGCACAGTGGCTGCATTTGATGGCACAGTGGCTGCAATTGATATTTTTATTTCAGTATTTTGCAGAATTTTTCAGTTCGTTTGCGCTCTCCAAAAATTTGGAAAACCAGCCGCCACTGCCTGAGAGGAATATGTAATCTACTTTTGCTAACACCTTATTCTAAACATGCTAATTGCCTGACTGTCATGGTGCTCTTCTGGCATTAATGCTTTGAATCACTGACACATAATAAATATATGGATAAGGACTTCCAACTTTTCCCCGGTTCACCTGTTCTCCAGACTTATTTAAAATCAATAACTCAGAAAGCGTTGATGCCAAAGGCACAACATAACAGCTGCGTAATCTTTGTGTAAAGGGAGTCAGCAATGGTAACCCCAGCATTCTTTCAGGAAAGGTTCACTTTAAACTGCAGAGCTGTCCAGGCTTTCCTAAGTGATCATTGTTTAGGTCTGCGTATGAATATCATGCTATTTTCCACTGAAGCTAATAAAACACATTTTACCTAACAGCCAGCTGCCTCAATCTCAATGGCAAATGTACCAAAAATCTTCTGAAATTAACTACACAGTGAGGGCTGGGAAGGGGAGACATTTATCAATTCTCTCACACAGCAAGGCAGGGCTGCTTTTAGAAACCACAGGGCCCCATACAGCCTACCAACCTGACAGCCCAACACCCCCCCCCCGCAAAAAACAATACAATATTTTCATATTCACTCACCCCCCCCCCAGTAGAAATCCTCTCTCCCCCTCCCAACACAAAGTTCCCCCTTACAGCAAAAATCCTCCTTTCCCCCAGTACCCCTCTCAGAAAAAATCATCTTCCACCCCCCCAAATTCTCAGTCCCAGCACAACACCCCATTATAGTACTGTATAAATCCTCTCCCACTCAATTCCGCCTCTCCAAATCCCCCAGCACAAATCTTTCCCTCACCAATCCCCCTTCCCAGCACAACAAATGCCCCCAAATTTATATTACCAGCAAACATTCTCTCCCCCTTTCAAGCAAAAATCCCCCCATACTTATTTTAGCACAGATCCTCCTCCCAGCATAAATCCTTTCTCCGCTTCTAGCACAAATCATCTCCCCCAAATCCCCCCTACCTGGCACAAATACCCCAATCCCAAATCCCCTCCCAGGACAAATCCTCTCCCTGCTTCTATCTCAAAGCCACCCCACCCCTCCATCCCAACACAAACCCTTCTTAACCCTCTTCAAAACCCTCCAGGACAAATCTTGCCCCATCTCCAAATCTCCCTCCCAACAAAAATCCTCTCCCACTTTTAGCAACAGATCCTCACTCCAGCACAACCTCCCCCCAGTCTTGGGTAAACGTCTGCCCCCCCCCCCATCCTCCCCAGCACAAATCCTTCCACCAAAAATCCCCCTCCCAGGACAAATTTTCCTCCACCATCCCCAAATCCCCCCTCCCAGCACAATCCACCTTTCTTCCCCATCTGTGCACAAATGACCACACAAATCCTTTTCCACTCTAATTTCCCCATAGCACAAATCCTACTTCTCTACAGTCCCTCCTTTCAGAATGAATGCTCTTCTACCCCAAAAATCCTCCCTCATAGCACAACCCCCCTTTCCAGTAAAAATTTCCTCCTCAGCAGAAACCAAGCATAAATCCTAATTTCCTCCATTCCCCCTTCCAACCAAATTTCTCACCCCCTATTCAAGCACAAGTCCCCCGAATCTCTATTCCTAGCACAAATCCTCTACCCCACCCTGCACCCCCCCCCCCCCCTCCATCACTGAGCCTCCCATCAGTATTTCCACATCATTGTTCTGAGGTTGGCTGGGGGTGGCAGGAGTTAAAGGTGGACGGTGAAGGTGGGGGTGTGAGTTGGGGGGTAGTAATGGGGAAAGGGTAAGTTGGGGTGGGATGGGGCAGGGGAAGGGGTGTTTGAAGTGGAATTTATTGAAGTCTCTGGGAGATCGCTTGGTGGCTGAAGAGGGTCTCTGAAAACAATTCCTTGAGCTAGTGGGGGTGAAAGCTGGAAATTGATGCGGGAAGAGCCTGGGAGGGCAACAAAGGGGGGGGGGGGGGAGAGGCTGCTGGGAGGCATGGGCAGGGCCGCTGTTAGAAATCATGGGGTCCCGTGCAGTTTACCTGACTGGGCCCCCAGATCTACCTGAAGAACATGCACCCTGGTAATCTTTGATCTCTTCACACACTTTTTTAAGGTCTATAATATGTAATGCACAATGTAACACCGATAGTACACAAACACAGAGTTCGGAAATCAGTAGTAAGACAAAGTGTGCAGGGGTAGTGATGGGTTTGGGCACGTTCAGATTGAACCCACCAGGAAGCTGTCACCACCAATCATATGCAGTGAGGCATTTCCTGCAGCTGCACATACACATGCTGCCTATGAATGGTGCTGAGCAGTGCCGGGTTCCTGGCAGGAACACACCCAAGCCCATTTTTATGGGGTAACAAGTAAGGGGTTAGTAGCAAGTAACAGAGTTTAGGGGGTCAGTAGTAAGTAACATAAAGTTCATGAGGCTAGTAGTAAGTAGAGTGCATGGGACAATGGTAAGTAATGCATAGTGTAAGTACTGTAGTTTAGAAGACATTAATAACACAGAGGTCAGTACTAAGTAATGCAGAGTACAGGACAACAAAACAAATACCCCCCTCCACCTCTGAAATGTAGTCACAGACCCCAGGTTCAGCATGACTTACCGGTATGTATGATTTAATGAAGTATAATTTGATTTGCATTTCTTTGCTGAGGTGACCCCCTGATATTTCCTAATGTCTAGAGAAGCTATCTGTTAATGCATATAATCAATTAAATGCAGTAACACAGAATCAATCCTTTAAGCCACGCATACTAATTGTTTTCCTTATTTCCATGCAAGCACACATTTTATCTTTTACATTTTCAGTGCACTGCCCCACAGCACTGCATAACAATGGCAATGTCATTTAATTGGTGGCAATCAGCAATACCATATATAACCCTGAAATTGCCTTCACATTAGAAGTGGTTACAATTCTGCATCTGTCACAGCCAGAGGAATTCTGATCTATTAAAGGGTTAAACTTATCTTTGAATCTGTGCTCCTGCACACCAACATCTTTATGGTAAATGTGACAAGGAGCTGCAGATACTGCAGGGTCAATCGCTATTGTTCAGTGCAAAGGCATTCACTTCTTGCTATACACACTGATCCCTTCCATTTGTGTAGTGTCAGTGCACAGCATGGGGGCAGTTCTGACAGCTAACAAGGGGATCCAAAACTGTCAGCTATGTGAGTGTGGTGCACGGTGGGAAAATGACTGAGAGTGGCAGAGGAGTGAAGGATGCGATTGGAGTGACAGGCAGGAAAGCAGCGAGTATCGGTGACAGTGGAAGGGGGATTAGTGTTCTGCCCAGCTTGAATGGAATGTTGCTGGCAGGGAATGCTGGAGCGGGAGTAAAGCTGGATGGTGCAGCGGTGGCATCTGGCAGAAGAGGGAGCAGGAGATCGGCTGGCTGATGTTCGGGTTGGAGAGAGAGTCATGCCAGCGAAGATGGGGGGTGAAAGAGGAGATGGAATAAGAAGGGGGTGGATGATAGGCTTGCAGAGGCAGCGTCGAGGATGGCTCTAGTCTCTGTGCTTCTCTCCAAACAAAAGAACTCGCTGCTCCAGGTGAGACAGGAAGCCTAATGATATCACGGTTGCCCTCCTTGGGTCGCTTCCGCATACGATCAACACTGACGAAATGGCTGCACTCCAAGATCCATCAAAATTCTTATTTAATGAACGAACATCCCAAGTGTTACAAACAGTTCAAATGGTAGGCGCGTTTCACACACTAACAGGTGCGCTTAGTCCTGGACGCTGTCTGTTTTTGTTTCAAATCTTTCTTTATTATTTCTTTATAATTATAAAACATACAAAACATCCATCAACATACCTAACATCCATCAACTACTACATATTTCTCAAAACAAAAACAAAAAAAAAATATATATATATATAAATCAGCCCTCGTCCCTCCCCCCTACCCCATCGCTCCTCACTTCCTCACTTACAAATATTCCTTAAGGATCCCTGAGGTGCAAAACTCCTCCCACTTTTTCCAATGCTTTGAAATCGGATTCTCCACATATCCTTCATCTCTTATTTGCTTCTCCATATAGTGTGTTTCACTCATTTCACATTTCCACTCTATTATTAATGGAGCATTTTCCTTTTTCCATTTTCGCGCTATTACAACTTTTGCAGCTGTAGTCATACAGTGCAAAAACTCTATCTCTTTCTGTGTTAATGATTTAGGTGTGAGAGAGAATAGTACTATCATTATATCTATGTTTATCCTAGTACCTGTCACTCGCTGATATATTTCTGTTATCTTACCCCAAAAATCTCTTAACTTGTAACAGCTATACCATATGTGTTCTAAAGTACCCTTTTCTATTTTGCATCTCCAACAGGTTTCAGGGTCCCTTTTATTTATTCTATTTATTACTACTGGGCTTCTATACCATTTTATTGCAACTTTATAGTTTTTTTCTTGGTCCTTGATTGCTACCGATAGTTTATGTATTCTTCCATATATCCCTTCCAGTTCCTTCTCTGTCAACACATTCCCTATTTCCTCCTCCCATTTTTTCACTGCTGCTATTTTTTTAATATCACCATAGGGGAGTAATAGATTGTATATCTTAGAAAGTTTTTTATTCGCTTTATCCTTATTTAATACTATTTGCTAGAATACAGTTAATTGTCTATTAATACTTATCATTAATGGATCTATATATGCTTTCAACTGAGAGTATTGCAGCCATTTATTATTATATTCATGTCCCATTTCCTGAAACGTTGGCATTCTCCCATCTATCAGGATTTGTATTATTCGCTCATGCTCCTCCATATTCCATTTAAGAAATGTTTTGCTTTTTAGTGCTGGTCTAAATTCGGGGTTGGCAAATAATGGGGTCATAGGGCCACTCATTGAGGAGAGATTTCCTTTTTTTATTATATCATCCCAAATTTTTAATGTTGTTTTTACAAAAATGGGTAACTCCTTTTCTTCTGGTCTTAAAGTGGAGGGCCGGTTATAAAAAAAAAAAAAAAAAAAAGTCAGCAGCTGCAAACACTGCAGCTGCTGACTTAATAAACACACTCACCTGTCCAGGGCGCCCGCGATGTCGGCCGCCCGAGGCCGACCCGTCCCTCGGCTCTCGGGTCCCGGCGCCGCCATCCCTTGTAAGGGAAACAGGCAGCGGAGCCTTATGGCTTCACTGCCCGTTTCCTACTGCGCATGCGCGAGTCCCGCAGCTACTGCGCATGCGCGAGTCCCGCAGCGCTTTCTGAATGGGACGCGCTGTGTTCTGGAACACATAGTTCCCAGAACACAGCGCGACTCATTACCCAGAAGACGCCGTGACGAAGACAGAAGACAGAAGATCTCCGCGGAGGAGGAAGAGGAAGATTAGGAGAAAGTGCCTAGCAACAGGCATTTCTGGTAAGTAAAAAAAAAAAAAAATTTTCATTTTTTTTTTTTTAGATTTTTTGTAATTTTTAACATTTTTTTGTTTTTCAGGGTGGCCCTCCCCTTTAAATTAGATTTTATCCATGGTTGATGTTTTATTCTAGCCCCTATTATATCTTCTTCTAGCTTTACCCATTGTTTATTTTTTGCATTATGCTGCCAATCTATAATTCTCATTATTGACGCTGCTTGGAGGTATTTGGAGAAGTCAGGCATTGCCAGTCCTCCATTTTTTTTTGTTCTTATTAATACTTCTCTTCCTATTCTAGGAACCTTATGCGACCATATAAAACTTTCTGCAGCTTCTCTTAAATCCTTCATAATCTTTCCTGATGGTATAATAGGGACCGTTTGAAAAATATATAGCATAATTGGTAGTCGCTGTCTGTTTTTGGAGATACTTTGTGGCTCCACTTACCACATGGGAGCAGCCAAGAGACAGAAAGCTGGAGGCAGTGGGCGGAGCTGGGAGGTAGCCTGCAAAATGTTATCTGTTGTTAGGATGCGGGCGGTCCTAGTAACAAGTTACAGTGGAGGTTGCGGGGGAGAACAGCTCTGCTCACAGGAATCCTCACTCGGTGCTGTGTGCAAAAGCACACATGGCACCTATCCAGAATACCACCACTGAATAAAGCCAAGTGCTGGAACTTGTTATTTCACTGGGCTCTGGTTTCTGGGACTTCAGCCCAGATCCCGGGACTGACTTGAAATCCTGGGACAGTCCAGCGATATCCAGGACCGTTGGGAGGTATGTTTAATGTAATGCATTTTGTAGGCTGCGCCTCCCAAGTCTTTTTCTGTTATAGGGGTCTAAACAGACCCCTAACATCTCAGCTTTGAGACAGAGAAAGGAAGTAAGGACACAGATTCTTCATTTTCTTGCAGCCTCAGAATTTAAGGTGAATGAACAGGAGACCGAGGCTCCTGTTCATTCATAAACTGAACAATAGTAAACACAAGTTACTATGCTCAGTTATGAATGAACACAGGAGCAATCGGTACCGAACACTCACTGTCCAATTGGGAAAAGGGACCAGTAAATTACATATTTACTGGCCCCTTTCTTGTTCTAAGTCCTGACAGCTGAAACATCCCCTGTGTATCCGCAGTGCCTGGTGGGAAAGGAAATCCAGCAGCGCTGTGGGGAGTGAGGGGTGGTCTCAGGCACACAGGGTTGCACAAAGGGACGAATTATGATCAGATGTGGGCAGGACAGGGAGAGGGATTGGTGCGGCTGGGTGGAGGGGGCAATGACAGGAAAGATGCACTGTGTGTCTCTTCCTCCAGCAGCTGAAAGCCCGTGGGCAAGAGAGGAGGAGAAACAGGCCTCCTGTTTTTCCTGTTTTTGTGTGATTCCCTAAAAAATTTATAGCAGACCCCAAGGGTCTGCATTTTGCATGGGTCTGGACAACTGCATGATCCCTTTCTATAGATCAGAAAGAAAGGGAAGCATACTCTGGATGCTCCCTTTGGGAGATGGTAGCTCCTAACAGATTGTGCTTACAGTGGACATTTTTGGTTTTGTCTGTCTTATCATTTTTTTTTTTTTTTTTTTTTTTAACAAAGATTTTTATTTATGTTTCAAACAAAAGAAAAACAGAAAACAGACATGCATCAGCAGGGTACATACATATTTTGAGTAGACAGATAATCAAATTGTATCACACAGAAAGCACAGACAGTTCTTATCAGTGTGTATAGTCACTATTCATTGCAGCATAGAATGCAAAACCTCCCCGAGACCTCCCCCCACCCCCCAAAAAACCACAGAAGTTTCAAAAAAGGGAAAAAATCCCCCCCCCCCCCACTCCCCCCAGCCTAATCAATGGTCAAATGCTTCGCCTCAACCCATGCCGCCCAAATCTTTCCAAATTTCCCAGGGCAGTTCCTGCCCAGATACGTGAGCTTGTAGAGCGGCAAAGCCGCGTTCACCAGGGACTGCCACAGTTGTTTAGTAGGAGGGAGAGGTTGATTCCATTGCAGTAGTATTGCTTTCCTCGCATAGAGTGTAGTGTAAAAAATAAACAGTTTCTTCCCCCAGGAGATATCCAGAAAATCACAGATACCCAGCAGGAGAGGTATCGGGCTAAGTGGAATCGTAAGCTCCCCCACTGCATTAATATCGGCCAGGACCCCCCTCCAAAATCCCACTACCCCAGGGCAGGACCACACCATGTGAAAAAAGTCAGCATCATCTTCTTTGCATCTGGGGCAGGCAGACAATCGGTCAGGGTAAATCCTTGCCAGGCGTGCCGGTGAAAAATATACCCGGTGGAGGAACTTCAATTGTATAAACCTGTCCCTTGCAGAAATCGCAAGGGTCAGGTATTGCTGTAAACCCTCCTCCCAGTCCTCCTCAGTAAGCTCCGGAATGTCGCCCTGCCAGAGCTCAAACAAATGGGAGATCCTAGTCTCATCCGATACGGTCAGCGCGGCATACATCATGGACAGTGTGCGCGTCCCTCCCCCCTCAGGACCAAGCGCCCCCTCCACCGCCGACACCCCAAGAGTCACTCTAGATGGGAATTGAGATCGGAAGGCGTGTCGCAGCTGCAGGAATCTGAAAAACATATGGTTCGGGAGGTCCCTGGCCTGTTTAATAGCATCGAAGGAGAGTAGCTGCCCCTGAGACACTATGTCCCCTAGTGTTGTAACTCCATGCCTGGCCCAAACAATCGGATCCGGGATGGATTGAAAATGGGGCAAGCGGGGGTTCCCCCAGAGGGGAGTCCCCGGGGGCCCACACCCCTGTGCCCACCAACCTTTTGTTCACCAGATCCCATATTTTAAGCGTCGTGCGCATCGGGAGAGTTATCCCAGGGTTAGATCGGGGTCCCCTATAGATCAGGTTCCTGAGTTCCGCATAAGAGCCCAGCAACGCCGCCTCCAACGAGGACGCAGGGTTGACCGGGCCCTCGGAGAGCCACCACCTGACAGTCACTAGGACTGCCGCCCAGTAATATTTCAGAAAACAGGGCAGTGCCAGACCGCCCCTCACAAGGGGCCGTTGGAGGGTTGTTTTAGCTATTCTAGGGGGCCTACCATTCCAGACGAAGGACGAGACAATGCCATCTAGTTTCTTAAAGAATCTAAGCGGGATGTGGACTGGGGTCTGACGGAAGAGATAGGTAAACCGAGGAAGAACCGACATTTTAATTAAATTGACCCGTCCCACTGGCGAAAGCGGCAAGGACCTCCACCCAGTACACCTCTGGGTCAACTGGGTAACCACCGGACTCAGGTTAAGGGTAATAAATTGTTTCAAGTCTCTGTGTATTTCCACTCCCAGATATTTAAATTGAGAAACCCTCTGCAGTTGCCCATCTACCCGGGAACCACCCGCACCATCATGTAGTGGGAATAAAATTGATTTCGCCCAGTTTATGCGTATACCCGAGAACTGCCCAAACCGGTCTATATGCGACAATGCCGCCTGTAGGGAGGCTCCGTCGTCCTTGAGATACAACAAGGTATCATCAGCGTATTTCCTGCAAAGGACCCCGGACAATACCCCGAACCTCAGGAGAGGAGCGGAGAATAGCCGCCATAGGTTCAATTGCCAGTGCAAAAAGCCCCGGGGACAGTGGGCACCCCTGCCTGGTTCCCCTGTGGAGGGGAAAGAGCGGGGAGAGGACCGCACCCGTACGCACTCTGGCCGTGGGGGCTCTGTACACCGCCCTGACCCACGAGATAAAGGCTGGACCGAATCCAAATCTATGGAGGACTGCCCACAAATAGTCCCACTCCACGGAGTCAAAGGCCTTCTCCGCGTCTAGGGAGACCACAACCTCCTCCCCGCATTCTGCATCCCCCGAGGCCAAAACAGTAAAGAGCCTGCGAATATTAATATCTGTCCCCTTCCCTGGCATAAAGCCAGACTGATCCTCATGGATCAAGGTAAGTATAACCTCGTTCAGTCGCCTGGCAAGGATTTTGGTCAGCACTTTCGCGTCTGAGTTGAGCAGGGAAATGGGTCGGTATGACGAGCACAGCTGGGGGTCCTTCCCATGTTTAGGGATCACCACTATGATGGCTTGTGCCATAGATGGAGGAAGTTCTCCCTCCCGGAGGGACGCGGTAAGCATATCATGCATTCTAACTGACATCTCCTCTAGGTAATGCTTATAAAATTCCGGGGGTATCCCATCCTCCCCAGGGGTCTTCCCCGGCTGCATGGACCCCAGTGCCATTCGGACCTCCGCCAGAGTGATCGGGGAGTCCAGGCCATCCCTGGCCTCAGAAGTAAGGGCAGGAAGTGTCACCCCCTCTAGAAAAGCACTTAACTCCTGCGCTGAGTACTGCACCCTAGATGAGTAAAGGGTGGAGTAAAACTCTGCAAAGCAAGCGTTAATGGCAAGGGGATCCGTCACCAGTGTCCCAGCACTATTCTGTATTTGAGGGATAGTGGAGATTGGGGCCTGCTCCCTCGAGATCCAGGCCAACAACCTCCCCATCTTTTCGCCCTGTTCAAAAATCCTCTGCGTCTGAGCCAGTTGACGTTTGCTTGTCTTAGCCACCCTAAGCAGCACCACCTCTCTATACGCTACTTTCATATCCTGAGCCGTGAGCGGGTTACCCGTGAGGGTGAACCGGGTCTCCAGTTCTTGGGCCCTGGCTTCTGCCTCCTCTACCGTGATCTTATCATTCCTGCGCTCCCGACCAATGGAGGAGAGGTAACACCCCCTCATATAGGCCTTGAAGGCATCCCAGACCATCCCCCCAGAAGCCGTGCCAACATTTGAGGCCCAAAATCCCCGGATTTCACCGCCCATCTCAAAGGCAATAGTGGGATGCTCAATCCAGTACCTAGACAATCGCCAAAGTCTATCCCTCTGAGGGGTAGAGGTTTGCAATGTACACAGCAGTGGGGAGTGGTCAGAGATGCCCCGAGGAAGTAACTCTATTCCAAGGACCCTGGGAAGCATGGGGGCACCAGCGTAGACTAGGTCAATACGGGAGAGTGTGTTGTGGGAGGAGGAGTGGCACGTAAACCGGCGATCTGATGGGTGTTTCCACCTCCAGACATCCTCCAGCCCAAACACCTGTGCCCAGCGAGAAACTGGAGAGTCTGTGGCCCGGTCAGGCGTCAACCTATCCAGGGAAGGGTTAGGAGGAATATTAAAGTCCCCTGCTATAACCACATTGTCAGTCTGAAATTGGGCTATCAGGGCAGTCAGTTTATGTAGTAGAGACAGCTCCGCAGGAGGAGGCATATAAAGACCCACCAGCACCATTTCTATCATGTCTATTGTGGCATGGACCAGCACGTATCTCCCGTCCTTATCTGTGACAATATCAAGAGGCTCAAAATTAAGGGACTTATGGATAAGGACGCTAACCCCCTGGGCATAGCCGGAATATGTGGCATGATAGTGGTATCCCACCCAGGGCCTCTTCAATCCCATAATCCTTCCCCCCACTAGGTGCGTCTCCTGAAGAATACAGATATGCGGAGCATATTTTTTCATGTAGTCAAAAACAAGAGAGCGTTTAATCTTCTGGTTAAGCCCCCTAACGTTCCAGGAGAGGATCTTCAACGGAGCCATAACCTGGAACGGATATGACCGCCCGACCAGGGTCAAGGCACAAATATCTCATCTTAAGTAATGCAATGATATACCTTGTACATTCATTATAGTAGCGCTGTCTGTAACAGAAAACATGAAAGCATGTAACAAAAAGACAACAAAAAAAACAGAAAAAAAAACAGAACTCCCCGCCCTTCCCACCCCACACCCCAGAAAAACAGCCCCAGGGTGTTTGAGAACCCAAACCAAACGTAATCAAACCCATTTAAAGGAGAAATCTCCCGTGGGGGCGGTGCGTATCAACCAGCACACCTAGGACAGAGTCTCCTGCGCAGAGTAGACAAACTCCAGCGCAGCCGCTTCCTGGAGGCAAAAAAAAAACAAGTTAAAGGGGAAAAAACAGTAGTGTATGTGACGCCTCAGATTGAAGTGCAAGATTCTCTTGGAATGTTCCAAGGGCCCATTCTTAGTAACAACTCGTCCAACAGGACGACAACTTCGGAGTAACGGGGTCCAGCATCCTTGGTACAGTGTATTCACGTCCAGAAGTAATCATGCAAACCCCCCCGGGTATAAACTAGGGAAGGGGTAGGGCCCTAAGGCTTGTGGACCCCAGTCAGGTAATCACCATCAAAAATTATCCCTGCCGGGGAAGGGAATCGATCCATCTGGAGGCCTCACTCGGGGAGGTAAAGAAACGAACGGATTCTCCGTCAATCACTCTGAGTTTCGCGGGGAACATCATGTTGTACTTGAGACCTTTGGTGCGCAGCTGGGCCTTGACTTGGTCGAATGTCCTGCGTTGCCTCTGCGTCTCCACAGAATAATCAGGAAAGAGCATTAATTTAGCATTTTCAAAGCGCAGGTCCCCCACCTTCCTCACCTCCCGAAGAACCAGGTCTCTGTCTCTAAAGTTCAAAAGGCGGAAAATAAACGTGCGTGGCGGGGCGCCCGGCGGGCCACGAACCGACGGCATTCTGTGCGCTCGTTCCACGACAAAATGAGGGGAGAACTCAGCGAGCGGGAGAAGTGTACGTAGCAAACGTTTGGTAAAGGCTTCGGTGTCACGGCCCTCCGACCCCTCCGGGAGGCCCACCAACCTCAGGTTGTTCCTCCTATTCCTGTTCTCGTGGTCCTCAGCCCTGGATTCCAGCGCCTTCACCCGCACCTGCAGGGTACGGAGGGAGGCATCATGGTCGCGGGTAACATCTTCCACGTCTCCAACCCTCCGCTCCGCCTCGGCAAGCCGCTCCCGGTGTTTATCCATATCTCGCCGGACAAGCCCCATGTCGAGCTGTATCTGCTCTATCTTAGTGGTTAGGGTAGTCTGGCAACCTGTGATCGCTTGCATAAGAGCTTGAAATTGATCAGCACCCAGCGGTGGCGTGTCAGCGTGGTCCGTTTGAGACGCCATGTTGGTGTAGGCCTGCCCGCGTGCCGCGCGGGTCTGTAGCGGGGTTCCCGGCGGGGTTCCCGGGGCCGTGTGCTTCTTCCTATGGGAACCGGAGCTACCCCTGCGCATCCCCGAGTCTCACCACCGCTTCACCGGCCCACGAGGAGAGATATATGTCCCTAAATGCCGGATAAATAGCCTGCCAGGTGCGGAGCTCTCTGCAGACACGTCCTAGCTGGTTGCCATCTTGGCCACGCCCCGTCTGTCTTATCATTAGGAGATTTGGTGCCCTTAATGTGCTCCTCACTATGGTGGGTCCTTTTTGGCTGTACTCTTGGTTCAGAACCTAATGATAGGATATTGCATTTGTCTTATTAAACACCCCTCCTCTTGAGAAACAGTCCTGCGGAATGCGATAAGATACTACAATTCCTCCACAGCTCACTTTGACTGAAATTGTAGCATATACAGTGCCTGGAAAAAGTATTCACACCCCTACAACCAAAAAACTTAATCACATTTGATTGGGATTTTATGTGATAAACCAACATAAAGTGGCACACAATTGTAAAGTGCAAGGAAAACGATAAATCGTTTTCCAATTTTTTTACAAATAAATATCTGAAAGGTTTGGCATGCATTTTTATTCAGCCCCGCTGAGTCAAGTCAATACTTTGTAGAACCACCTTTCACTGCAATTACAGCTGAAAAGCATTTTGCATCTATCTCTACCAGTTCTGCACATCTAGTGAGCGACATTTTTGTCCATTCCTTTTTGCAAAATAGCTCAAGCCTTGTCAGATTGGATGGAGAGTGTTTGTGAACAGCAATTTTCAAGTCTTGCCACAGATTCTCAATTGGATTTAGGTTTGGACTTTGACTGGGCCATTCTAACAGATGAATATGCTTTGCTCTAAACCATTCCATTGTAGCTCTGGCTGTATGTTTAAGGTCATTGTCCTGCTGGAAGGTGAACCTCCGCCCCAGTCTCAAGCCTTTGGCAGATTCTTTCAGGTTTTCTTCTAAGATTGCCATGTATTTAGCTCTATCCATCTTCCCATCAACTCTGATCAGCTTCCCTATCCCTGCTGAGGAAAAGAATCCCCACCATGTTTCACGGTGGGGATGGTGTGTTCAGGGTGATGTGCAGTGTTAGTTTTCTACGACACATAGCCTTTTGCTTTTAGGCCAAAAAGTTCCATTTTGGTCTCATCTGACCAGAGCACCTTCTTCCGTTCAGGTTTTCTGTGTCGCCCACATGGCTTCTCGCAAAATGCAAATGGGACTTCTTAACAATGGCTTTCTTCTTGCCACTCACACTAATAGTTGTCCTGTGGAAAGATTCGCCCACCTGAGCTTTGGATCTCTGCAGCTCCTCCAGAGTTACCATGGGCCTCTTGGCTTCTTCTCTGATTAATGTTCTCCATGCCCAGCCTGTCAGTTTAGGTGGACGGCCATGTCTTGGTAGGTTTGTAGTTGTGCCATACTTTTTCCATTTTCAAGTGATGAAGTGAACAATGCTCCGTAAGATGTTCAAAGCTTGGGTTATTTTTTTTTATAACCTAACCCTGCTTTAAACCTCTCCACAACTTTATCCCTGACCTGTCTGGTGTGTTCCTTGGCCTTCATAATTCTGTTTGTTCACTAAGGTTTTCTAACAAACCTCTGAGGGCTTCACATAAGGGCTGTATTTATACTGAGATTAAATTATACATAGGTGGACTCTATTTACTAATTAGATGACTTCTGAAAGCAATTGGTTCCACTAGATTTTAGTTATGGGTATCAGCATAAAGGGGGCTGAATACAAATGCACGCCACACTTTTCAGATATTTATTGGTAAAATAATTTTGAAAATCATTTATCATTTTCCTTCCACTTCACAATTATGTGCCACTTTGTGTTGGTCTATCAAAAAAAATCCCAATAAAATACATTTACGTTTTGGTTGTAACTTTACAAAATGTGGAAAATGTCAAGGTGTATTAGTTTGTATAGTTTGACCCACCGGATGTATAGCAATCACATACTTTTTCTAGGCACTGTATGTGATTGCTATACATCCGATGGGTCAAAATTATGAATATATATATGCTGTGAATGAGATCAAACACATTAAAGGATAATGTTCATTACTAAATATGTATGTTTTTTTAATTTCTTTGCCTGGTGACATTGTATTACTCTACATTCACACCAATGTGCACTTTTGTGTGTTTTCTGTTCTGCAGAAGCGCACTACAGTCCATTTAACATGGTTTTCTATGGTACACATTCACATCTAAGCAATTTTCAGCCAATGTGTTTTTGGAAAAGGTCGGGGACTTTTTTTCCCACAGCAGATTGCATTTTGCATGTATTAGACTTCAATGGAGCTGTGTTGCATTTTTTATGTGTGGCATGCTGGGCCACTGACATCACAGGGTGGCCCCACCCCATAACTATTTAAGAAATGTCCCATGGCAGGCCAGGCAGTCCTCAGGAGCGTTTGTTGGGAGTGGAGATTTTTAATTTTTTTGGGGTCCAGTGGTGGGCATCGTGATTGACAATGGGGGACATTTTTTTATATTTTTTAACCACTTGAGATTCGCGCTATAGCCAAATGACGGCTACAGCGCGGATCTCCTTTTCCGGGACTACGTCTATTGACGTCGTCCCGTGCACGAGCGGCCTGCGCGGCGCGCTCTGTGATTGGCGAGTCTACGAGACTCGCCTGATCACCGATCCGTGCAAGGGGTCGATCCCGACCCCTTATCACGTGATCAGCTGTCAGTCAATGACAGCTGATCATGTGATATAATGGAGCCGGTAATCGGCTATTATTCCTCCTCGCGCTGTCAGCGTGAGGAGAAAAAAAAAAGCCAATCACTGGCGCCCGTGATCGGGACATCAGTCCCGATCATGGCCAGCCCTGCTTGTGCCCACCTGCCCCCTGCCAGTGCCACATTAAAAAAAGTAAGTGCCCCTGTCAGTGCCAATCAGCAGTACCCATAGTGCCACCCAGCAGTGCCCACAGTGCCACCCAGCAGTGCCACCCAGCAGTGCCCACAGTGCCACCCAGCAGTGCCCACAATCTGCCTCAACAAAGGTGCTGCACCCCAGTGCCACATATCCGTGCCCATCAGTGTCATCTACCAGTGCCCAGCAGTGCCGCCCATCAGTGCCCAGCAGTGCCACCTATCAGAGCCACCTATCAGTGCCACCTATCAGTGCCCATCAGTCCCATCTATCAGTGGTACCTATCAGTGCCCATCCGTGCCACCCATCCGTGCCACCCATCTGTGCCACCCATCCATGCCACCTTATCTGTGCCCATCTTTGCCCATCAGTGCCGCCTTATCTGTGCCCATCGGTGCCGCCTTATCTGTGCCTATTAGTGCCGCCTTAACTATGCCTATCAGTGCCCACCAGTGCAGCCTATCAGTGCCCACCAATGCAGCCTATCAGTGCCCACCAATGCAGCCCATCAGTGCCCACCAGTGCAGCCTATCAGTGCCGCCTCATCAGCGCACTTCAATGAAGGAGAAAAATGACCCGTTTGCAAAATTTTATAACAAACTATTAAACATGATTTTTTTTTTGCATCTTTTTTTGTTTGTTTAGCAAAAAATAAAACTCCGAGCTGTAATTAAATACCACCAAAAGAAAGCTCTATTTGTGGGAAAAAAATGATAAAAATTTCATTTGGGTACAGTGTTGTATGCCCGCGCAATTGTCATTCAAAGTGCATCAGCGCTGAAAGCTGAAAATTGGTCTGGGACTGAGGGGGGTTTAAGTGCCCAGTAAGCAAGTGGTTAATAAAGCATTTAGCAAAAACTTGTGTATTGTCTTTATTTACTTGCCTGCCCTAAAGCGCCCCCCAAGTTGAGGGCATGTAGCCTGGTATGGTTCAGGGGGGGGGCTTGCTCATCACCTCCCTTTCCTGATCTGCCAGGCTGCATGATAAGGGTCTGGTATGTATTTTGGGGGGGACCCCGTGCCATTTTTTCGTTTTTTTTTTTCCTGTCAGCAATGCTTTTTTTTACATTCCGCTGTCAGCAGCCAATTACTCATCAGTTATTAAGGATAAGAGGCTGGCTTCCCAGGCTTCTCCTTGGCAACCAGCTATACACAGTGTATTAAAGTAAAAAAAGAAGCATTAAAAACATATAAAAAAGCCTGTTCAAAAACACAATAAAGTGTGCCTTATGTACACATCAAGCGCGCTTCAAACACACTTCAATTGCATGTAAACAGGAAGGCAAAAACGTGCAGTTCTATGCAGTTCCTGGTGTGAATAGGCCCTTAGTTGTCAATCTGTTATGTAGGGTTGAGAGACAACCCGCCAACAAAAGTCCCACAATACCTGTTTGGCTATCCTGATTGGAAGCTATTATCTGTTTACATTTTTCTGGAATGCTGTGCTGGTTGGCCCTTTGTGCAACCCTTAGCTAATTATTGATATGTTACAGAATGTCATTATGTAAAAAGTTATGGGATTTGAAGAGAGTTGATGGTTTATTTTAAAAGTGTCAGTACACTAATTTTCTGTGTTTCTCAACCATTTTTTTTTAAACTTCAAGTGTGTATTAAATTATATCAAATTGTGTAAAACGGTATCTCGTTACCAGACAGTTGCTGTAAATAGACTATATTTTAAAAGCGTCATGGCCAGTGTACTAGTTATGATGTATCTATACACATTTCTAAAACCACATATATACATTTGAATGTGTGTTGTGTATAATTCTAAGATTACTAGACAATTGCTGCAAACCATCTATAATGTGTTTTAACATTCCCTAAGGTGTAACTGGTATAATTACACTATTCTCTATGGTAATATGAAGATAGGGGCTTGACAGAAGGCACCCCTTATTCTCACACTTGTTTCACTGACTGACCCTGTGGCTTCATGCAACTTCTATGCAATTGATTGGTTGGGCTGCAAATTCGTTAGCTAGTCAAATAAAAGGTACAAAACCTACTGACTTACCACTTCTAATTACTTAATAGTAGTTGTATGAATTTATAAAAAACTGTTTTTTGCTTCTTATTGCTTAAAAAAATACTTTATTATTCCAATTTTACCTTTAACACCCAATCCATAATGTCTTCTGCAATTGGTAGGTAGTGATTAACTGTGCTTTCTTTTCTTTTTTTGCCTTCCTTCCTTCCTTCCTTAGCACCCTCTTGTGTGTACTACTAGTAGTGAGAGTAAGTAAAAGCATAGCTGGCTCTGGGTTAGACCTGAGTCATTAAATCTGGGTCAGGGTTACTAGAAGCCAGGACTGGGTGACTCATTTTGGCAGCTCTCTGGTCCCTCCGCCTGTTTCTAGGGCATTGGAGAATGTTCTGAAACTAGTGGGTGGAGGCTAAGAGGGGCTGGCATTATTTTTTTGGGGCCCTCAGCCAATCCCCAGGAGTGGGCCTGGCAGGGGACTGCGAAAACCCGTATATAGATATGGGCCATGCCAGCAGGGAGTTCTGGGTGGAAGATGGAGAAGCAGTGCTGAGAGAGGCTGTTAGTGGCCCATGAGGGAGCCCTTACTGGGGGGGGGGGGGGGGTTGTCAGGCTTGAGCTCGGGAGGATGGCCTGGAAAGATCCCACCACAAGAGACATTTGGAGAGATTTAAGCTGGATAGGCAGCAGAGAGTGAGAAGAGACTGTGAGTAGATCAGCATGATGCAGGAGAAACTGGCATCTGTAGCAGGTCTCTATTGAAGACAGTGGTGTGCCAGGTCTTCATCCAATCCTGCCCTGGGGAATCTCCATGTGTGTGTGCCAGTCAGGCAAGACTGGGGTGGGGAATCAGTCAGCAGGACTGGGAAGAAGAGCAGCCAGGTAGGCTAGCATTCTGCAAGTGGAACTGGGATCAGTGGCTACAGGAAAGCAGAAGATATGTTATGCTGTTCTCTCCATTTGAGCTACTTTGTCAAAGTTTACTGAACTAACAATATACAGTTAAGTCTCATAAACATGATCAGATTGTTGACCAACAAAACCGTGGACTTTTGTCCGAAGGACGTTTGCCCAAACTTGTCTTGCATACACATGGCCACACAATTGTTGGCCAACAAATACGAACGTAGTGACGTATTATGTTGTTTTTCAGCTCTTTAGCGCCACACGTTGGGCTCCTTCTGCTAATTTCATGTTAGTAGAAGTTTGGTGAGTGCTGATTCACGCTTTTCACTTCACACTTTTCACTTCGCACTTTTCACTTCGTTTCTCAACGGCTGTCTGTCAACCAGCCATGTTGCGGAATCAGAGGAGATAATGTATTATTTATTATTGGCCTTGGAGTAATTGCATTGACATTATTTTTTTGGTTGAATAATGATTTGTTTAGGTATATTTTCTATATTTTTGGAGGCATAGAATGCACTTTTGGTCAAGTTCTATTGGCAGATAGCATGTCTAATTTTATTTGTTTTCTTTTTTTAATTCACAATAAAAAAATTGTGGAGAATAATACTTGGCTATGCGTTTTACTTCAAATTACAGTTTGGGAGTAGGCAGTTACATTTAAAAAAATATAATGTAAAACTGACAAGGGACACCAACATAGTTGTATCTTTGATCTTAAAAACCACAGGATAATGGTGTTGTGGTAACTTGCCCAAATAAAAAAAAAAAAAAAAAGCATAATAATATTATTCTTGGTATCACTAGAAAAAAAAGCCTTTGAAAATGAGTTTGCAATAACTCCATCAGTATTACCAGCAAAGCAGCTTCATTATTATCCCATTAAAGAAGAAGAGAATGTGCGCTGAATTTCAAGATTTCATAATTTGCCATGTCACGAATGTTAATGCTCCATTATGAGCATTAGTTTACAAGACCGACCGCTTCTGGCTCCTCCTTGCTTCCGAGCATGCTTGTTTTTACTTTGGACTTTTGTCCGACGGACTTGTGTACACACGCTCGGAAAATTCAACAACACACGCGGAAAATTTTAAAACCTGCTAGCCAATGACTGCCCACGGAAAATCCAACAACAGTTGTCCGATGGAGCATACACACGGTCGCACTTTTTGCCAACAGCCTGTCACACATTTCCCAATGGAAAGTCAGAACGTGTGTACGCAGCTTTAGTTCCCTAAGAAGTGAGCCGGGAAGAAGATGTACATAGAGGAGTCAAGTGTGTGCAGGAGGAAGAAAGAAAATGAATCTGTAAAAAGGGAAAAAGTTGTCCATAAAACAGCATACCCCATCCAAGTTAACTCCCCCTAGATAAAACAACAAAACAAGCCAAAGACCGATTTTCTGTGTCCAAATGAAAAATGGAAATGTAGTGTGACTGTCTGTGCAGCAGTGAAGAACCCTAACTTCAACAACTTTTACGGGGGTAGTGCGTTCCTGGGGGGCCCTGAGAGGTGACCCATAGTGGAATACTGGAGTTTTCATCACAATTAGTTGAGGGAAGTGGAACAATACAAGAATAAGAAGAAATTGCTCAATTTGGGATACCTAAACAGGTGTGAAGAGTGGAGAAGTGCAGACACCTTGGTTCCAACTGGAGGAGAGTGACATCTGGTGGCCAATAGGGAATACTGCATCTCAGTTTGGGAATCTATGGGTTAGATTTACTAAAGGCAAATTTACTGTACACTTTGCAAGTGCAGTCGCTCCAAAATTTAATAAATGAGTGGAAGCTCTGTAGACTTCCATCATTCAATCACGTGCAAGCAAAAATGTTGCTTCTTTATTCTTTATGATGTGATTGGCCATTCTTTGTAAAGTGAAGCTTTACCTCATTTTCTCAGCTCTGGAGTAACTGCACGTACAGAGTGCAAGTGCACATGCAAAGTGCAATATCTATTTGCCTTTAGTAAACTGGTCTCTATATTGGTGTGAGGAGCGGAGTAGCTGAAGAAATTGTGATTCTATTCAGAGAGGAGGAACCCCTGGTGGCCAGCTGGAGTATTATATGTAAAGCTTTGTGTGACCTACTTAGTAATAAGAGGTCATTCAATTCTGGTGAAAGTTCTGTTTGCACATACTTATGGACACTAAGATCCCTTTTAACTGAGCCAGTTTTCAGGAGTTTTAGCGTTAGATATAACACCTGTAAAGCATCTGAAAACTGTGTCCCATACATTGCAATGGGTGCTTTCACACCCAGGCCGTGTGCTTGTGGGACATTAAAAAAAAAGTCCTGCAATAAGCATCTTTGGGGTGGTTTGGGAGTGCTGTTTCTCCATCTTCCAACCAGAACGCCATAAGCCCATTGCAATGAATGGGCAGCGGTTTCCAAAGCGCCTGAAAAGGAGTTTTTCTTTGGGGTTAAAAGCTCCCCACTAGTGGCTAAAAAGTGCCAGCTAAAACAGCGGTAAAGTGACACTAAAATGAATGCACGGGCAGCCCCAGTGTGAAAGGGGTATTTATCGGCGTATAACACACGCCTGTGTATAACACACACCCCAAGTTTAGGAGGGAATTTTAAGGAAAAAAACGTACATTTAAATGCCCATCAATGCAGCCTTATAAGTGTCCATCTGCAGCCTTGTCCATCATTGCACCCTTGTCAGTGATACAGAACCGAATGTTCTGTGTATCGCGGCGGTGCTTAGCTGTTCTCGTCGGCTTTCGGCCACCTTTGGCCCTTCTCGTCAGCTTTCAGTCGAATTTGGCCCTTCCCCATGGCTTAAAGCTGACGAGAAGGGCTAAAGGCAGCCAAAATCTGCCGAGAAGGGCCGAAAGCTGCTGAGAAGGGCTGAAAGTGGCCGAAAGCCCCTGAGAAGGGCCAAAGGCGGCTGAAAGCCGCCCAGAGGCTCCAAAATGGTGGAGGATCAGCATATAACACGCACCTGCAATTTTAAGGGAGAAAAATGAGTGTTATATGCCAATAAATACAGTAATTGTTGGAAGACTAATCACCATGTGTGGAATTTACACCTAAATGCCTTTTTCACGAATATGAGATTTGAGGATTATGTGGCACATATGCAATGGGAAGATTTATCAAAATTTGTTGTTATTATAATTTACAATATTTTGTGTTTTAGGATTGTATTTTCCATTTATTATTAATGTTTGTGTTGGCACAGTGGGGTAGATTTTCTAAAACTGGTGCACTCAGAATCTGGAGCAGCTGTACTTGGTAGCCAATCAGCTTCTAACATTAGTAATAACCCCCAATGTGTTATTGTTTATCTGAGCATTGGTGTATATAATTATAAAGTGAAATAAGCTCCATCAGTTATTTGGGTTGAAGTTCTAAAGAGAAAAAAAGTCAGTAAATCAATAGAAAATACTCCAACACTGCTAAAATGGTTAAAGAAAAACAAAAAAAAAAACATATTTTTCTATTGTACAATGGAATCTAGTAAATAAATAAATAAATACTTTAAAGCGCCCCACAATAAAAAAACAAAAAAAACTGTTTTGATCATTTAGAAAAAATGATAGTCTTTTTTTCAAAAACATAATCAATTGTTTGCTTTGACAGCATAAGTACCAAACCTGGAATCACATGTTAGAATCATCCTTTTAGCTTCTGTGTAAAGGATTTTCCTTGCAATAAGATCAAGATCAGTTTTATCAGTTTATTTAGAGTAATATAGAATACATTCTATTAAATCCGCTTTGAGGTGCTCTTGCTATATTTTAATGTACCATTTATCTCTAAAATAGATGGCCACACATGGGCATAAGTAAATGATTGTTACTAAGCAGCACACAAAACATAGGTAATATATGTTGAATCACTGCCTCCTTTTTCTCTAGCACAGTTTCCACTCACTCAGTGTTCCTGAGAGGATTCTTTTATTGTGTTCAGTTGCCATAGTTGGCATTACCAACCTAGAAATCCTGGTGACTGTAAACAGATGAAACAAACTATGGCTTTACTGTATCCCTAGAGAAAGGATAACATTCACAGTGAAGCAAATTTCTGCTCCTATCGTAGTGCTTTTAACCATATGGTACATCATGCCCCTGATGTTTCCATTTTTCACATGTTGGCACTGTAAAATTAGCTACTTGTAAATGTACCAATGTGTTCCAAAGAGCTGTTTTTTTTTATTTTTAATTAGAACAATAAGGTGCATGCTACAGGCTGTATATGCTAGTTTATATAAAAATCCCTTGTGGCCCTGGCTAGAGTTTATTATTTAAGCACTAATTACATTCGAATGATAAAAAGCAGAAAAGGCAAAACACAGGATGGGAAGTATTATCACATATACTTTAATACAGTATGCAATTAAAATCCAAAATTAGATGCATTCATTGTCGCACAGAAAACAATAATTATAACATTTTATTGTGGTAAAACTTTGCTTTTGGGGTCGGCACAGTGGCGTAGTGGGTAACACTTTCACCTAGCAGTAAGAAGGGTTGTTGGTTTGAATCCCAAACATGACACTACCTGCCTGGAGTTTGCATGTTCTCCCTGTGCCTGTGTGGGTTTCCTCCGGGTACTCCAGTTTCCTGCCACACTCCAAAGACATGCTGGTAGGTTAATCTGATCCTGTCTAAATTGTCCCTAGTATGTATGAATGTGAGTTAGGGGCCTTAGAGTGTATGCTCCTTGAGGGTAGGAACTGATGAGAATGTACAATGTATATGTAAAGCGCTGCGTAAATTGACAGCGCTATATAAGTACCTGAAATAAGTAAATAACTAAAGGAGGGTATCTTCAAGAACAGGGGTCTTCAAACTATGGCCCTCCAGTTGTTCAGGGACTACAATTCCCATCATGCCTAGTCATGTCTGTGAATGTCAGAGTTTTACAATGCCTCATGGGATGTGTAGTTCCACAACAGCTGGAGGGCCGTAGTTCGGAGATCCTTGTTAACCACTACAATACAGGGCACTTTCGCCCCCTTCCTTCCCAGCCCAATTTTCAGCTTTCAGCGCTCTAGCGCTTTGAGTGACAATTGCGCGGTCATGGTACACTGTACCCAAATGAAATTTTTATCATTTTGTTCGCACAAATAGAGCTTTATTTTGGTGGTATTTATTCACGACTCCGTTTTTTATTTTTTGCGATATAAGCGCAAAAAAGCGGAAATTTGGAAAAAAAACAATATTTTCTTTTTTCTATTTTAACCACTTCCCACCCGGCCAATGCACATATACGGCCGGGTGGGAGCCGCCTACTCTTGATATGACGTTCAGGAACGTCATTCAGGAGTAGCGGGATCGCGCGCGCGCGCGCCCGCGCAGCGGCGCGATCCCGATGCGCCCGTGTCACCCGGACACGGCGCATCTCAGATCGGCAGGAGGGCTCTGTGATTGGCCCTCCTGATCACATGACGGCCGTGTCCAATCACGGCCGTCATGTGATGTAAACAAACAGCCGGTTGCTAGGCAATCGGCTCTCCTCTCCTCACTCGGAAGTCATCGCTGAGGAGAGGAGAGCAGATCGCTGCAGCCGGCTGCTGATCAGTGAGTATGAGCTGTTTTTTACAGCTTTTTACTCACTGATCACCAGTCTAGTGTACACAGTAAACACACCACACAGTAAACACATCACACAGTATAAACACAATGTCCCCACACATGTCCCCAAAACATACATGTCCCCAAATAATAAAAACACATGTCACTAATAATAAAAACATGTCCCCCACATATGTCCCACTAAAATCACATGTCCCAATGATTATCTGCACACATATGTACGTGATCACCTGCACACATATGTACATGATCATTTGCGTACATATGTCCGTGATCACACAAACCAATTATTATACACTTAACGGATTTTTTTTTACCAAAAACATGTAGCAGAATACATTTTGGCTTAAATTTATGACAAAATTTGATTTTATTGGATTTTTATTGAAGTAGAAAAAAGAAAATAGTTTTTGTTATTCCAAATTTCCGCTTTTTTGCGCTTATATCGCAAAAAATAAAAACGGAGTCGTGAATAAATACCACCAAAATAAAGCTCTATTTGTGCGAACAAAATGATAAAAATTTCATTTGGGTACAGTGTAGCATGACCGCGCAATTGTCACTGAAAGCGCTAGAGCGATGAAAGCTGAAAATTGGGCTGGGAAGGAAGGGGGCGAAAGTGCCCTGTATTGAAGTGGTTAAAAGAAATCCAATAAAATCAAATTTTGTCATAAATTTAAGCCAAAATGTATTCTGCTACATGTTTTTGGTAAAAAAAATTACGTTAAGTGTATAATAATTGGTTTGTGTGATCACGGACATATGTACGCAAATGATCATGTACATATGTGTGCAGGTGATCACGTACATATGTGTGCACATAATCATTGGGACAAGTGATTTTAGTGGGACATATGTGGGGGACATGTTTTTATTATTAGGGACATGTGTTTTTATTTTTTGGGGACATGTATGTTTTGGGGACATGTGTGTTATGGGGACATATGTGGGGACTGTGTTTGTACTGTGTGGTGTGTTGTGTGGTGACACTAGACTGAAGATCAGTGAGTAAAAAGCTGTAAAAAACAGCTCATACTCACTGATCATCAGCCGGCTGCAGCAATCTGCTCTCCTCTCCTCTCCTCAGCGATGACTTCTGTGTGAGGAGAGGAGGAGCCTATTGCCTAGCAATCGGCTGTTTGTTTACATCACATGACGGCCGTGATTGGACACAGCCGTCATGTGATCAGGAGGGCCAATCACAGAGCCCTCCTGCCGATCTGAGATGCGCCGTGTCCCGGTGACACGGGCGCATCGGGATCGCGCCGCTGTGCGGGCACGCGCGCGATCCCGCTCCTCCTGATGGACGTTCCTGAACGTCCTATCAGGAGTAGACGGCTCCCACCCGGCCGTATATGTGCATTGGCCGGGTGGGAAGTGGTTAAAGAACATTTGTGGCAAAGAAAAGTTATTGCTAAGGATGGAAAACACTCAGTTAACAGACCAGGCACAATGTTCAGCTAAGAGCGTGAATATAATATTCTATCAATGGAAGACAGTTATTAATAATGTTAAGATTTTAATTGTGTCACAATCAATAATGTTATGATTTTAATGCTGTCACAATTGTCTCTAGACAATTTTTGTGTCATTGGAGCAGGATGTGAAGGGAAATTTCATCAACAGGAACACAGCACATAAAAATAATAAAATATCGAACCCTTTCTCACTCTGGCAAAACAAACAATACGTGCCTGAAGTTCAACTTCAAAGAAAACCTCACAGGAGAAATAACAGGTGTTGCCATTGTTAATCTCCTTTTAAAAATTCTAATTGCTATATGTTATGCTGACCCCCTGCATTCAGTGCGTTTTGGGTCCCTGACCTGGAACAAATATTCAGATTAAGAATAATGTTACAAGTCAGAATTTGCTTGCTGTCTATGTTTCTCCCTTGCCAAATTTGGCACTAAACCATCGCTGACCTGCTGCAGCAACCAAAAATGTAAGTCGGCTTCCTAATTCAGCTAGGCAGGGGGTGAATTATTATTATTATTATTATTATTATACAGGATTTTTATAGCGCCAACAGTTTACGCAGCGCTTTACAACTTGAGGGTAGACAGTACGAATACAATACACTTCAATACAGTAGGAGTCAGAGGGCCCTGCTGCTTAGAGCTTACAATCTAAGAGGGAAGGTCAAGAGGTACAAGAGGTAACAACTGTGGGTGATGTGCTGATTGAGAAGATAAATGTACAGTTGTTAGATGGGGGCCAGATAAGCTTCTCTTAAGAGATGAGTTTTCAGGGATCATCTGAAAGTGGATAAAGTAGGAGAAAATCGGACGGATTGGGGTAGAGCATTCCAAAGGACAGAAGAGGCTCACATGCAAGCATATGAGTGTTTCACTAGAAGTATGTGTCCCCAAAGGGAGTTCTTGTCAGTGACAGAATCCATGATCTGTCTCAAGTGTGGCAGTAGCCTAATAGTTCTGACTGCTCTCCATTTTCAATTGTGGCAGGCCTGTTTATCTAGGGTCATTGGATAATTAGAAATGAAGGCCAGCAAATAGACTGAAGAGTAATCTCTGGGATTCAGTGTTTGATGATTGACCTCTAGATAGAAGAGGTTACTAGCTACAGGGGGCAGGGGAAGGGTCAGATATCTCGCATTGTAGAAACGAAACACTTACAAAACAGTGCAGTCTGATCAAAATTGTGAAACATGTTTTTGGTTGGTGGTGCATTGGATTGTCACAAGGAATTCCTATATCATTGGACTCTAGGTAGATGAACAGCCATTACAGCCATGGGATATATCTTTATTTGTCAAACATTTAAAACTTTTTACCAAACTATAATTTTAATTTATGCAAATGTTGAGTGAAGGATTTCCAGGAGCTAACGTTATACTTGTTTTTGCTGCTAAAAATAATTACATCTAAAACGTTTTTTTTACAAACCAAGTCACTATCATAAAAATTCTTTAAATTACTTTACCTTCATAGTTAAATACAGTAGTTACATACATAATCTTCAACATTATCTCAATTTATATACCCCTTTTTAAAATTGTGTAAACAATTCTGTAATACCCTAACCTAAACAATGACTAATTGTATCGTTTGCATTATTTCATTGTTTAGCACATGTTTATTAAGAAAGGTTATTTGCCATTGCTGATGAACTCTGCGAAAGTTTTAGGTATGTTGGGGGGGGGGGGGGGGCGTAACATGAGAATGTGTTAATAGTTTATTTTTATAAATTAACAAAATGGAAAGTAAATTAACAGAAGAGAAATCCAAATCAAATCAATATTTGGTGTGACCATTCTTTGGCTTCAAAACAGCATCAGTTCTTTAATTCAGTGGTCATCAACCCCGTCCTCAGCGCCCAATAACAGGGTAGGTTTTATGTATTACCTTGGGGAGATGCAGACTAGAATACTGCAATCCCTGAGCAGCAAATACCACCTGTGTTTTATTTCAGTTATCTTGCAAACCTGGCCTGTTAGTGGGCCCTGAGAACAGGGTTGATGACCACTGCTTTAATTTGTCTAGGCAAATTTACAGTTTTTAAAGGACCTCAGCAGGTAGGTTATTCCAAACACCTTGGAGAATTAACCACAAATCTTCTGTGGATGTAGCCTGCCTCAAATCCATCTCTTCATGTAATCCCAGACAGATTTGATGATGTTAAGATCAGGGTTTGTGGGGGCCAAACCATCACGTATTTTTGGGGGACGGCAAACAGTGCACCCGCAGGCCCCCCCCGGTCTGGTCTGTCGGTAGGTCGGGTCATGCGCACCCCCCGGCGGTCAGTTATGAGCCCGGCACCTACCACATCTATGTCGCAGGCATGCTTCGCTCAAGGGCGATGGGTGGTGGCTTCCGCCGTGCGTCTCCTCCCTCCTCCTCCTCCCAGGCCAATTGGAACAGTTCTCTTTTTGGCCAATCGGGAAATGGGTCTCAGACCCACTTCTTGATTGGCCGGGAGCAGAATCAGTATGACAATAGCTAATATTCATTCGCTATTGTCCCACAACTGGGTGGGCTCGGGGCTCTGCACCCCAAGCCCCCCATTTTTTAAAGACTATTCAAGCCTCTGCATCTAATCACGTGTTTAAAAAAAAAAAACCCTGATTGGAATCCATGCAGCAAGTAGATTATGGGGCTAGACGCATGGATAGGGGGCAATGCCCATGCTCCTCTAACACTGAAGATAATTCTTAATGACATTGACTGCATGTTTGGGGTAATTGTCCTGCTGCAGAATAAATCACTTGCCTCCATGATGGTATGGAATGATGGATGCATATTTGCCTGTATTTTTTAGCATTGGGAAAACCATTAGTCCTGACCAAATTTCCAACTCCATTTGCAGAAATGCAGCCCCAGACTTGAAAGGAACCCCCACTATGCTTCACTGTTGCCTGCAGACACTCATTATTGCACTGCCCTCCAGCCCTTTGGTGAACAAACTGCCTCCTGCTACAACCAAATATTTCAAATTTTGACTCTTCACTCCAGAGCACCTGCTGCCATTTTTCTGCACCTCAGTTCCTATGTTCTTGTGCATAGTAGAGTTGCTTAGCCTTGTTTCCACATCCCATGCATGTAAGCATAGTAGCAAATTAAACATTCTTAATTTACAGCATTTTTTCACACCTGCCTAAAAACTTTGCACAGTACTGCATGTATGGCATAACTATAGCTATGTAGCTTCTGTGGGGCTTGGGAGTGGGAGGAAAGCCCCTAGGACAGTGATGGCGAACCTATGGCACGCGTGCCACAGCTGGCACACAGAGCCATCTCTGTGGGCACGCGAGAGGGTCCTGGTTCACGGTGGGGAGAACATGGCAGCAAACAGCGGCGAGGTGCAGGAAATTAACTGCACGAGTGAGTGGGTGGCTCCGCAGCCTCCACGCGGAAGCCTACAGACCTGAGAGCATGCGAGGGAGAGAAGCAAGCAGCGGCGAGGTGCGGGAAACTGTCTGCAGGAGTGAGTGGGCGGCCCCACATTCTCCGCGTGGTAGGCTACAGGCCTGACAGCACGCACGGGAGGGAGAGAAGAGCTTCACTGCTTCATTGTATGGCTGAAGAGGGGCGCAGCATCCCTGGCGCCTTCCGGAGCTTGGACTCCTCAAACCTCCTTCAACAGTGAGGCCCGGAGAACAGACTGACCGTGGGCCCAAAAGACAAGGACAGACGAGAGGCGCAGGCTGTGAGGGAGCCGCTGAATACGTGCAGACAAAGACTGGGGCAGGGAGGCAGAGCAGGGATTGCAGATAAGGACAGAGCTAGAGGTCTCCCTTTCTCTCAGCTCTCCTCTTTTTCAGCCCCCGTGTCCCCCTCTTTCTGCTCCCCCTCTCTGTGCCCCCCCGTGTGTGTGTGTGTCTCCGTGCCCTCTCTCTCTCTCTCTCTCTCTGTCCCATATCACTCTCTCTGCCCTCTCTCTCTCTGTGTGTGTATCTCTCTCTCTCTCTCTCTCTCTCTCTCTCTCTGTCCCCTCCCCTTTATCTCTGTCCCATATCACTCTCTCTGTCCAATCTCTCTTTCTCTGCCCCTCTCTCTCTCAGCATCTCTCACACTCCTCCCCCTCTGTGTGCCCCCATCTCTCTGTCCGCCCTCTCTCTCTGCCCCCCGTTAGTCCCCCCTCTCTGTGTGTGTCCCCTATCTCTATCTGTCCCCCCTTACTCTCTGTCACCTTTCTCTCTATGTGTCCTCTCTCTCTCTTTCACTGTGCCCTCCCCTTTATCTGTGCCATCTCTCTCTCTCTCTCTGTCCAATCTCTCTCTCTCTCTCTCTGTCCCATCTCTCTCTCTGTCCCATCTCTCTCTCTCTCTCTCTGTCCCATCTCTCTCTCTCTGTCCCATCTCTCCCAGCATCTCCCTCTCTCCCAGCATCTCCCTCTCTCCCTCAGCATCTCCCTCTCTCTCTCAGCATCTCCCTCTCTCTCTCAGCATCTCCCTCTCTCTCTCAGCATCTCCCTCTCTCACAGCATCTCCCTCTCTCTCAGCATCTCCCTCTCTCTCAGCATCTCCCTCTCTCTCAGCATCTCCCTCTGTCGCATCTCCCTCTGTCGCATCTCCCTCTGTCGCATCTCTCACACCCCTCCCTCTCTGTCCCCCCTCTCTGTGCCCCCATCTATGTCCCCCCTCTCTCTGCCCACCGTGTGTCCCCCCTCTGTGTGTGTGTGTGTGTGTCCTCTATTTGTCCCCCCCTCACTCTGTCACCTTTCTCTCTCTGTGTCCTCTCTCTCTCTCACAGCCCCCTTTCTCTCTATCTCACAAAACCCTATCTCACAACCCCCCCTCTCTCTCTCTCTTACACACAACCCCATCTCTCTCTTACACACAACCCCATCTCTCTCTCTCTTCCCCCCCCCCTCTCTTTTGCTCAGCACCCCTCTCGCGCAAATTGCCATGTTGGCACTTTACAACACAAAACCAACTTATTTATTTTAGTTTGGGCACTCAGACTCAAAAAGGTTCGCCATCACTGCCCTAGGACAAGAAAATCTGTGTGAATGTGAGGAAAACACAGATCCAGTACTGGACATACTACACGTCCCAACAAAAAGATATCATCAAGGTACACGTGGTGTGTAGGATGTCCAGTCCTTCTGGCGTGTTACCCTCTCTCAACTGCTGCCAATTTTTGGCTCTGAAAATAAAGTCAGGAGATGCTATGCACATACAGCAGCTCTAGTAGTTAAAGCAACCTGACCAGTAAAAGAAAAATGTAATAAAATGGGCCTATTTAACCTTTTATTAACCATTATAAAACATAAGCAACCCCAATTAACTCATTCCCCTTCTCCTGTTAACTAATAGTCTCTTGCCGACTGTCTACTAGACGACAATATTTAGCTCTTGTATGCTGGGGCGGTGAAAACAGTGGTGGCCTTAGAATTTACAGCAAGACTTTAAGATTCTACACTCTGAAAAAGATCTGTTGATGTTTGGTGAGCTACTGAGGACAGACCAACTTGCTCAGGGAATTTAGTATACGTTAATTCTCTGTACTGCTGCTCTTTTCTAGCTACTTCATTCCACAGCACTCCTCCCTGGTAGTGAACTGACTATGTTAACTGCTGTCCTTGGATGCCAATGGCTGCGCTGCTTTCAATCCATTCACTCTAGCCAATCAATGGCCAGGTTGAGCGGCGAAGAGGAGACCGGGGGCGAGCGCAGCAGGTAAATGGGCTCAGGTAAGTAAAACGGGGGGTGCGGGGGGGGCGGTATTGTCGGATGTTTTTTCACCTTAATACATAGGATGCATTAAGGTTAAAAAACGCGAACCTTTACAACCCCTTTAAATCAGGCATGCTAATATCGAATGCTAAGATCAATGAATGTCCCAGATCAAACTACCAGATCCCACAGAAAAAGAGGTCGCTGGATCCAATGTAAATTTTGCCATGAGGCCCTATGATCTGTAGTTATACTCCGGGTAAGAGAACATAAAAGACGCAGTTTGCTTACAAGCCATTATATTGAGCTATTATGGATAAATGTTTATTTATTTCATTAAATAATATTTAGAAATATTCACGTGATAGCCTACTTCTTTGAATATTAAAAATACATTGATTGACATGTAATGCTACAACACTAGAGCCCATCTACAACCCCTGTCAGTTTTTGCCCTCGATGTCCCATTTGGGAGATTTCCCTTGACTTCCTATGTATTAGCCACAATAAGAAGAGAAAGGAAATCACTCCAAAGTTAGAGAAATCCCTGCTAGTCACCAGGGTCACAAGAACTAGTGTCCACTTTATTCCTGTTCTGGTGACAACCCAAAATTTTGGGTTTTCTTCCACTTTCACTTTCAGTGATGACGGTCATTCAGACAAATTCGATAGGGTGGATCTCTAAAAAGGGGACACAGGCAGCAATAAAGCCCTGGCAGGTGTTTTCACTAACTCTAAAATGCAAAAAAAGTTTTGCCTTCAGTAATATTTTAACCACTTAAGGATTTTGAATGTAAGAGATATGTCCTAAAGACCTTCAACAAAAAGGTTTTAGCATGTATTTCTCATGTCCACCATTTCTCATCATCCACCATTCCCGCAATTACAACAGTAATTGACTGTCGAATTTACACAGCAGGACCCGTTTCATTGTATTTACTATTTAATTCATATGCTGATTAAAAGGTGTGATCTTTGCTCTTCATATGATGCCACTTAAAAATCCTTAGAAAGTTCAGTTTGCTGGGAGTTTGACAAACACTGAAAAAAATCTGCATACCCATAACATAGCTCCTGAACCCCACTGATATCTATAGCAGCCAGTCTTTTAATGGCCTTTCTAGAGGTAATTTTGCAAGCTTTGGGTACAAAAAAAAGGGCATGGGTAGCTGGGCATTGCTGAGGGGATATGTACCAATGCATTGTTTTAAATATCATTGAGTGGGGAGCAGGTCTTTCATTGCGGTTTAAAAGGCAACACAAAACAAATTCTTTATATAACAAGATTAGAGGATCCCTTACACTGCACATGAAGTAGTGCACCTGTAAGATGTACTCTTGCAAAAGTGACATTGGAAAAAGAATTAAAAAAAACACCACAAAGGACTAGGTGCAAATTTGACATGTCAAAACGCATGTCCAAACGCATGCCAAATCGTCGGCTGTTGCTGGCAATGGCCCCATTTGCACTGATTCCCAAAAGTAGTTTCTGTACTACTTTTGGCGAATTTGGGAGGCGATTTGTATAGACATCTGTGCAGAAACCCGCACAGATGTCTGTCAAATTGCCCCCAAAGTCAGACTGCATTGCCGGGCTGAAATCGTGCATGATTTCTAACCCACAGCAATGTGAATCTGGGCTAAATGAAAGTTTTTCCCTGGTCTGCTTGTGTTAGCAAAGAAACCAGCCATACGTGATAAATGAAATCAGAGAGCATCCACTAGCCAGCTTGTTGACATTCAACAGCCAGCCAAGGAGCTTTCATGTGAAGAAGAGGGATCAGTGGAATAGGATAATTGTCGCATGGGTTGTTGTCCCATTGCTTATTGTAATTGACGATGGTTCTACACTGTTAAACGGCATGTTTGATGTTGTATTTAGATTGTGGGACAATGTTTATTCTCTATTTTTTTATTTTTAAAGGGACCTTTTCTACTATGTATGTGCGTTTCCTTATTTTTTCAATATTTTTGTGAATGAGTAAAACGTGGTGTTATGTACCCCATAATAAATCACATAGGGGATGTCATGCTATAGAAAAGGGGGGTGGGACTGGCAAAGTACTCTCCAAATAATGAGAGCATAAAGTCTGGTATGGTTCAGGAGGGGGAGCACACACGTTTGCTTCCCTTCCTTTTCCTGGTCAGCCAGGCTGCATTTCTGGATAAAGGTCTGGTATGGATTTTAGGGGGACTTCACTTCCTTTTTTTTGTGCTTGGTGTCCCCCTCAAAGTCCATTCTAGACCTTTATCTGAAAATTTTTTCTTTCTTCAGGTCATGTAGCCTGGTATGGTTCAGGTGTGTGTGTGTGTGTGTGTGTGGGGGGGGGGGGGGGGGGGGGAATTGGTCAGACTCACTGCCTCCCCTTTCCTGGGCACCCAGGCTGCATGCCTAGAAGGGTCCGGTGTAAGTGTTGAAGGGGACTCCACTCAAATAAAGGAAGAGGTTTCCTTCCACGCTCTATTTCAGACCCTTATCTAGGCAGGTAAAAGGAGGAGCAGGTACTGCATTATCTAACTTGCTGACAGCCCTTCCCTTGGCCTGTTTCAGGATATCTTCACCAGCTATTACCTCCCACTGCAGTACTGAAGCTCCTGCCTGACTGGTCATTTACATTGACTGTAAACACTAATGCTTTTAAGATACTCCTAATGCTTTATTGTTGACATACACTCACTTGTTATATTGTTATTGTTTATATGATTTGTCTTTTAAATGTGCTGTTATTACGTATTATTCTCCAAATCTGGCAGTGTGTATAATTATTTTTGTAATCATTGATCGGTAGGCTCTATCTAGTCTATAATGCCATAGCCATAGAGGTAACAGTGCTGTTGATTTTATGTGTAACGTTATGTTATTGTGTAATATTAATAAAATTGTTTTTCTTGCAGTGTATAACTTACATTTCAACAAATTGTGTATCTGAGTTGCTTGCAAGAAAGAGCTGACCTTTCTTTTATTAAGCCCTGCTGTCTCCTCCAGTCACCCTATTAATATTTAATATCTATATAAGGAAGTGGATCAATAATATACATTTCATAACTCTGTGACATTTTCTATGTTGACATATATAATCTCTTTTAATCTGGATGCAGAACATGTACTATTAAAAAAACATAATCCCAAATCATATTTAAAATATACAACCTATAATACTAGTGCTTTATTTTAAAGACTTTTTGGCACATCATGGTAAAACAGATATAGTAATGATATCCCCTATAGCATATATGTAAAAATCATATATTTTTTTGTCTAGTTAAATAAAAACAAATATAAGGCAAGCATCCCTAATGCTATTTCTGGCTTGAATGCCTTAGTAAAAGCCTTACTTGGACCTAGTGTCAGCAGTGGCAAGAGGTGACAAAGGAAGGCCTAATGTTCTTTTGCCCATATACTGTCCCTCTAAATAAAGAAAAAGTGAAGCAAATGAGATTAATTTTACACAGCTGGAGTAAAGGCCATGTAGTACCGCAAATCAGGGGCTGTCCAAAACATGTCTGTCCCGGGAGCTGTGGGAAGAGACCCAGTGGAGAAGCTGGGAGCATACTTTTAATCCCCAGATAGGGTGAGATATGTGAAAAAGTCTTCATATCGTGGTCTGCAGGAACTCTGGATTCTTATTGGCTAATGGTCGTGCAGAGAGACAAGCTCTAGGAGCACTGGTGCAGAGGTGCACAAAATATGCTGCCGAAAAGGGGGTTTGGGGTGCTTAATGGCCTTTACTCCAGCTGACATATTATATTATGCATCGGCTCCTGATGAAGTGGATCACATCCACGAAATGCATTGAGCCATTTCACAGATGGTTTAGCTACTCTATTAGACCACATTTCAGTATCTTGTGATTCTGTTGACCTCATGACATGGAGGACTATTACTCATATCCTATTTTGTAATGTGCCATGCTGTCATTAGAACTTTAATGTATATATTGTTATTAATATCATCATGTATGTACCACTGTTACCTGTCATGCCATTTACTGTTTAGTAAATAAATATACAGATTTTTTATACTTTTATCAATTTCTTTGGGTCCACCATACACACCCCACCCCACCTCACATACACCAGAGTTAGACTGCAAGCTGTTTTTGTGGTTACACTAATTATAAAAATATAACACTGGGAAAATTTTCTGTCAAATATATTTTTGTATTTTCTCTCTTATTCTTCTAATAAAATAAAAGTATTTAAATCTGCCACCATATATATTTCTATAGGTAAAAAGTATAATATGGTAGGGTGAACTGCAAAGATATTTTTTTTTTTAAGTTAAAAATCAGCCATTGTTAAAATAATAATATTTTCACTTTTATGTTGCCATAAGCTTAGTGAATAGCTAGGGTATTGATTAACTAGTTAGTGCCATATTCCACCTTTGCATTAAGTACAGTCTTGGGCCCCCTACACACTATTAGATTTTCTGCAGATTTTTGTCTTCAAATTTACCAAAACCATGTAGTGTAAGGGCCTGCCTGATTGCAAACAAATTAAAACTCTCAAGGTTTGACCTCACATTATATGGTTTTGATAAATTTGAAGACAAAAATCTGCAGAAAATCTAATAGTGTGTGTGGGGTCTTAGCCATCATTCAGGTCAGATACATTGGCTACATAAAAAAAATCGTAATATTCACAAATGGCAACACAAATAACTTTTTAGGATTTATATGGAAGGTGTACTTTAAAACGCCAGGAAGCTTTATAATTTAGTCTCTAAATCAACTTTTAAATTTTTTTCTGGCTGAAAGAAGAAATGTTCAAAAGTTTTGATTGAGACTGTGGGTAAAATTGCATTCCAAGCTACATTTTGCAAAAATATAATCTAGTGAATAATAACATATTGTGCTTTTCAGTTTTCTTGAGGAATTGAAAACTGAAATTTATTGCAGTTACTGTTATATTACATTGTATACTTTATATTTAGATTGTTATTGTTTCTAGCATATAAAGGAATGAGTACTATATTATTCAGTGTATAATTTTGACTTTTCAGGATTTTTTGCAAGAATTAATTATAGTATCATAGTGAAATGTAGCTTAGTGTTGAAGAGGCAAAATAAGAATAAAACAAAACATATTTATTGGGGAAAACATAGAAATGGCTACAAGGGGTCTTCCACTGCTGAAATTCCTATCTGCGTTGAGTATGTCAGAGAAAATGCTGAAAAATGCTTCATCGGTTGACTGTTGATATTGTTAGGGATCCTTTTGACCCCTTATTAGTTCACTCATAGAGTATATCCTGCTTACAGTACCCCTCACTGATGGGCCTCTGTTCAATAATGGGGATCCTGAATTTATTGATTGGCTAATGGAGCATGGGTTTCAGGGGTATATGTTGTGTCAGTATTTTACTTTCTTGTTAAGTGATTTCCTCTTCCTGGTATATTTTGACTAACTTGCACAGTGGAGATCCAGAACAAGGAGAGCTTGTGCCATCCTAAATGCACTTTTAAGGCTGAATATATATTTTATTAACCATTTTGCAATAAAAGTAATTGAGGGTACAGAATAAAGAAAAAGGGGGGGGGGGAGTGGGGGATGGTGGTAAACAATTACAACCACTCAAATGGTACATATCGTATGAACATTTAAATGCGAATAACAGTGTAGAAAAGTTGCAATCACTATCCTGAGCGTGTAATATATCCAAGTAGCTGGACAGATTATGCTGTATAACCCAGAGGTAGGTAAGGAGGGAGGGGAAGGGGGTATGAGGGAGGGTAAGGTTATACAGTTAAGATTGAAAACATGTTTACACCTATATGCCAGGTAGTGTAGCATAACGTACCTGACAATGAGTAGGTGTATAGCTCATGTCACCAATAACAACCAATAAAGCACACTGTTAGGCACAGAAGAACAGGGGAGGGAGGGGGAGAAGGTGAGTACTGCAGGGAAAGGGGGAGAGGAAGAAGGGAAAGAAAAGACGGAAAAGAGGGGGGGTAGGGGGAGTGCACAGCAGATTCTGTTAAGGAAAGGAGATGATCAAAACATGTATCAAAATAGTTGGCATATATAAAGGATAAAGGATAAAAGCTCCACAATCGCCCAGCTCTGACGTGGAAACCAATTATGTATGTTCTTCCAGTGTCACCTGTGGCTCTCACGACGTCACCACTCTCCGCCCAATCGTGGCGGAAGGATTGTTCAAGTGATTTTAAGATTATTAAGAAATAATTCCGTCTGAGAGTGGTGCCGCCAGACAGACCACAACATGGTGAACTTATCATAAGTATCGTCCGCCTTCGCCTGCAACTCCTCCATGAGCATGATGTCATTAAGGTTATCCACCCAAATTGAAATAGAGGGAGCGGATTCCCTCTTCCAGCATAAGGAAATAGTATGGCGGGCTGCTGCAAGAAAGAATCTCAAAAGACTACCCTTCTGGGACCGAATTGTCCCTGGAAGAATGGATAGAAGAGCAGACAAAGGCGAAGGAGGTAACGAGGTCTGATATACATTATTATAAATTTCGAATATTTTATTCCAAAATGGTCGAACCTTATCACAGTCCCACCAAGTATGAATATAAGAACCCTGTGCTCCGTGACAGCGCCAACACATGTTCGCGGTTGATGGGAACATCCTGTGTACCGAGACCGGGACCCTGTACCACCTCGAAAGCAATTTATAGTTCTTCTCTTGGGAAAACCCTGACCTGGAGGAGTGATGTGTGTGGGTAAAGGAGGTAGTCCACTGTGCTGGAGATATCTCTAAATTCAGGTCTCTAGACCATTTACTCGTATATGCAGGGAGGGCGTCATATGAGCGGGATTGAATATCTTTGTAGATTAACGATAGTGTGTGTCTTGGGGTTTGGGCTAATTTGCAGAGATCCTCAAACAACGTGAGTGGTCTATGTATTCTACCCGAGAGGTGAAGGTCTCTGCAGAGCTGGTTTAATGAAATTGTGGTCAGCCAGTCCGACGGGGTGGTTGTCTGTGGGTCAGGGGGAGGACGGAAGTGTCCAGTGGTAGGATGAACAAACTGGTTCGCTGTCGGCCAATTGTCGCGTTTGTAGTTCCCACAGTGCGTCTTGGCTGTTATAGAGGAGAGGGCCAGATTATCAAACAGGGGCGTTAGTGGGCTGGGATCTGAGGATAAGGCATAAGGAGTAGCTTTAGTGTACCACAGCGCAAGAGCTGCTCTCGTTAGAGGGGAGAGTCCCTGCATCGTACGATACCTGGTGTTATATCCCCATAGTAGGGCACGCAAGTCCACCTCGGCCATATCCTGCTCAATTGAAGTGGAGGGTTTGGTACTCGATCTCGGGAACCAGTCTAAAAGTCGGGAAAATACCGCAGATGTATGATATAATTGGAAGTCCGGGAGGCCCGTACCCCCCCTAAGTTTGGGGGCACATAAAACCTTATGCTTAAGTCTGGGAGGGTGGTGTTGCCAAAGGAACTTGCTCACTAAAGCTCGCAGTGTCCGGAAGAAAGTCGCTGGTAGAAGAATGGGAAGAGTTTGAAACAAATATAATGCCCTCGGGAGGATATCCATTTTAATAACACTCATTCTCCCCCACCAGGAGAGCTTGAGGTTGTGCCAGCCCTCGAGGGAACGCCTGATAGAGGTCAGTAATGGGCTAAAGTTTAGGGTATATACATCGTGATCGTCAGAAGGAATCTCCGTCCCAAGATATCTGATCGAGCGCGGCTGCCATTTAAAGGAGAACCGCTCTTGAACAAAGTCCAGATCTTTCGGAGGCAGAGATATGTTTAAAGCTTCCGTCTTGTTTAGGTTCAGTTTAAAATTACTATGAGTGCCGAACCGGGCAAGCTCCTCCAGGATGGCAGGGAGACTAATGCGGGGTCGAGTGACATATAAGAGCAGATCATCTGCATAGAGTGACAGCTTACGGGGAGCCGAGGGGGTGTTGATCCCATGAATAGAGGGATTGTTTCGGATGGCTTGAGCCAAGTGTTCTACAGTAATTGCGAACAGAAGTGGCGACAGCGGGCATCCCTGCCTGGTGCCGTTCTGGATCCCGAAGGCCCCCGACGATTCCCCATTAGCTAAGACCTTGGCAGATGGGCTCGTATATAGAGCCATGATTTTAGTGAGCATTCGTGGGCCTAAGCCTAGCTGTTGCAGGGAGGCCTGGAGAAACTTCCAGTTCACCCTGTCAAATGCCTTTTCTGCATCACAGGCTAGAAGACAGGTAGGGATGTTGTGAAATTTGGCATATGAAATAAGATGTAAAGTCTTAGTGGTGTTATCCCTAGCCTCTCGGCCCGGGATAAAGCCCACTTGGTCACTATGAATGATGGAGGGGAGCAGGGGAGCGAGACGCGTTGCCAAAATTTTGGAGTAAAGCTTGAGGTCTACATTCAGTAGGGATATTGGCCTATAATTTCCACATTGCGTGTGGTCCTTACCCGGTTTGGGTATGACCACTATCTGTGCCTGGAGAATTTGGAGTGAGAGGGGATGTGCATCGTCTATGTCCTCAAATGTCTTGGCCATAATTGGAGCGAGTTGGTGTGCAAATGTTTTATAGAACTGTGGGGAGTAACCGTCAGGGCCAGGGCTCTTGCCATTCTTCAGACCCTTAATCGCTGTTAGGAAATCAGATGTGGACAGAGGTAGCTCCAAGTCAGCCCTATCAGTCAAAGAGATGGTGGGCAAGGCAGTGTCTTGAATGTAGCAGTTTAAATCGGACGATGAAGTGGAGCTCGGGACACTCGAGGGGGGAAGATTATAGAGGGAGGAATAGAAGTCCCTGAACTCCGAGACAATCTCGGAGCTCCTGAACCTCTTCTGCTGAGCAGCCGATAGGATGCAAGGGATGTTTTGCCTCTTTTGTCTAGGATGGATAACTCGTGCTAAGTGCTTTCCACATTTGTTAGCCTGTGAGTAGTGGATATGGCGGCCCTTGTGGTATGCGGTTAGTGATCTAGCAGTAAATATCCGAAGCAATTCCCTCCGCGCGTTAGAGAGCTCCGCTAAGGTCCGAGTGTCTAAAGAACGTTTATGGGAGGCCTCCAGGAGAGCTATTTGAGAGAAAAGTCAGCGTATCTCCTCTGTACGAGCTCGTTTCAATCTAGAACCGTGTTGGATAAAAATCCCACGAATAACGCATTTCAGGGCTTCCCACTTAGTCATACTACTAGTTTCGTCTTGGGCATGGTCATTGGTGAAATCTGTGATTGCTTGAGAGATTGCCGCAACACACACCGTGTCAGTCAGTAAGTTGTCATTCAGCCTCCACGTACCCCGACGGGGGCAGCGAGGAAGCTTCCCAAGTGTCAAGTGTACCGGAGCGTGATCCGACCATAGTCGCATCCCAATCTCGCACTGAGGCTCAAAGTCCAGTAGGTTTTGGCTTAGGAGGATGTAATCTATCCTACTGTAAGAGTTATGTGCAGGGGAGAAATATGTATAGTCCCTATCCGAAGGGTGCAACAGTCTCCAGGTATCTACTAAAGACATGTCAGCTAGGGCAGCCCTGATTTTGGTAAGTGAGGTGGGTGATAGGTGGGACTTACCGGTGGAGGAGTCCAGTCTCGACACAAGGGGGACATTCAAATCACCCCCTAGGATCAGGTTAGGAGTCCGGAAAGATGTAAGACGAGCAGCCACGGAGCAGAGGAACTGAAGTTGGTTCTGATTAGGAAGATAAATATTGGCAACAGTTAGTACATTTTGTAGATACTGCAATTTCAAAAATAAAAACCGCCCTTTTGGGTCTATGTCACTTTCGAGTACTTGTGGTGTGAAGGATCGATGAAAAGCAATCGAGACCCCTTTGGAACTCGCCAAGGGATTCGTGCTGTGGAACCAGGTTGTGTAGTGTCTATCTGGAATGGAAGGTACCTTATCGGATCGAAAGTGGGTCTCTTGTAGTAAAAGAACTTGCGATCCGGCCTTGTGAAAGTGGTGTAGAATCTGTCTACGTTTTTCTGGGGTGTTAAATCCTCTACAATTAAGAGAGGAAAACTTAATGTCTAGAGCTGCGGCCATTGGAAGGGGAGGTGGGAGGTACGTTTCTCGGTGCTACTGAATGCCACTGAGCGGGTGAGTGTACTGGTAAGCTGTGCAACAGAGGTGAGGCGGAAAAGAGAAGAAGGGGAGGTCAAGAAGGGAGGGGAGAGAAGAAGGTCAAAGCGCTGAGGCAGGAGAGTGCGTATGTGCTCCTCTAGTGGAGTCTGGGGTGCGAAGTGCAGAAAGGGGTAGGAACCTAATTCCTGTAACAGCGTGATACAATGCTTTCTAGGAAGCTGAAGATGTAAACTTATAGGGAGAGAACTCCCTCTAGTGTCCATGTGGGGTAGAAGCTATGAACACTACAGTGAAAAACTAACAAGTATAACAGTAACAAAGTCACAAAACGACTCTGTACACCCTAATGTGGGGATACGCGGTCAAACTGAACTCAAGGGCTCCGCCCCAACTGTAGTTAACTGTGAAACAGGATGAGCTGATGTGTAGCACACAGCGCCTATAAATGCAAGGATCATGCGACGGCGTGTGCAGAAGTAAACAGTAGGCCAGCCAACAAGGCAGCCGTCTATCCGAGAGGGCAGAAAAAGTGCACGTCATCTAGAACAGTGGAGAGATCAAGTGGGTCCAGCATATACTCATTTACATTTAACCATAATGAATCCAATAAGTGTAAAAGATTGCAGATGACATACAGGTCTGAATAAACAGTTCATAGACCCATTTAACCGTCCCCCCACCCTCCACCCCCATACCTGATTAGCGTAACACAATATAGACCCACAACAATAAGAGCCCATTTCAATAGAGGAAGTGCTCGTAAGACTTGTAGCTAGGGGGAAGAGCGGCGGGGAGTGATCCACACCAAAAAAGAAACAAAAAAAAAAGGGGAAAAAAGAGGTTGAATGAATGAATTTCCAGTCACGAAGTGTAGGGGAACAACCTGAGGCATAGGTCTCTATTGAGACACAGAAACAAAAATGTGGAAGTCAGACAACCACTTTTCAGTGGGACTCAGAGCGTTCATCCAGGAGGGGATTTGGTGGTACGGGAGCGGGACCTCTTCTTCTTGGTTTGCGTTACCCAGTTTGAGGTGGTAGGTAGGCCAGGAGTGACGGCAGTCAGTGGCCAGTCCGGAATCCTGATTTGAGGTAATTCAAAGGTGCCAAGAAAGTTGGGTATGTCTCCTAATGTGCGAAAGGTGGCAGATTTACCATCATGAGATGCAAAAAGGTGGAACGGGAACCCCCAGCGAAACTTGATCTGTTTAGCATGTAAAGCGTCTGTGACTGGCTTCAGGGCTTTCCTCATCAGCAGCGTCTGCTTTGAGAGATCCGTCAGGAGCATAACAGGTGACCCATTGAACAGGATGGAGTCCTGTGTGCGGGCAGCGTGCATTATTTCAGCTTTGACGTTAAAGAAATGGACGCGGCAAATGACGTCTCTTGGGTGTGCAGGATTAGGATTGCGAGGGCCAAGGGATCTGTGAATCCTATCGATTTCGATCGGGGATTCCTTGGGTTTGTTCAGCAACTTGTTAAACATGGTGGAGGCGGCCGACATTAGGTCTTTGTTTTCAATCGCCTCTGGAATACCGCGGATGCGGATATTTTTGCGGCGGCTTCTGTTCTCTTGGTCATCGAGACCATAGAGCAAGTGCTGAATTTGATTGGTATGCTGCTGCAGGACATGGTCATGTTCTGTGAGTCTAAGTGCTGATTCTTCAGCATGAATCTCAATGTCCTCTATGCGTTGGCCTATGTCCTGGCGCAAGTCCTTAATCTCCCTCTGATAAGACCTCTCTAGTCTGCTGATGTATGCTTCAATGTCCCTCTTAGTAGGGAGAGCCTTAATGTAGCTCTCCATGTCCCAGCCTCTATGTTGTGTGCCAGGGGACGGAGAAGGGCTCCTTGAGTGTGCTGGGCTTTCAGGGTTCCCACTATGCCGCTCCGGGGACCCGGGAGAGGACTGGGGCGAGGAGGGCCGAGAGGCCTGTACCTTGGACGCAGCGTGCGCCGCGTGTGCTGCCGCCGAGCGGGTCGCCGCCATCTTGGATTCCGGCGCGGCCTTGCTGTTCGGTCCCTTCGCGGGGAAAAAACTGCCGATGTCCCCCGTTTTCTGGGTCCCCGAGGTGCGGGGGGTGTTGGCGCCTCCTCTCCTGCTCATGGAGGCGTTCGGAGTGGCGTGGTCTGGCGGCGCTGTGTGCCGGTTGGTGCGATGGAGCGGGAGCTGAGCTCTCACACGTCTTTCTCCTCCATGCGCTTGGCCACGCCCCCCTAAATGCACTTTTAAATTGTCCATGAATCTGATCTGTCCAGGTTAAGTTAAAGTCTAAGTAAATAAGCCCCTGTTCACTGCTATCAGGTAATTACATTTTTCGGAACAGTGATTTACACCAATATTTGCTATTGCCGGTCACAATTAACTTTTACTGTGTTATTACATCTCAGTGATTTTGACCCTAAAGTTCGCCTTAGATGTATAGAATCTCAGCTGGTTCAGCAGGGACCAGTCGAAGGATCATCCGTCTATGGATAGGCTGATTGTACTGAAGTTGAGCCATCAATCGACATAAGTAAAACCAGTCTGTTGGATTTCTTTTATGCAATCACATCCAACAGCTATAGTCGTCAGCAGTGACCATTATGTTCTGCTGGAAGGGAAGGCTCCCTGCTGGCAGGACTGATTAGCACTTTGGTAAGGGGGGGGGGATATGCATCAAGGTGAAAAACCTTGGCAGTGGGAGCCATTGGCTCTTGCTCTTGTTAATCAAAGGCTGTTACATGGGAGTGGGGGAGAGGGCCTGTCTGTGTCAATAGACAAAGCAGCGGGACTTGGGAGCGAGCATGCACAGGAGCCCCCAGGGAAAGAGGTTTTCAGTGTAGGCCAGGAGCATAACCTTTGGGGGTGCAGGATTTGCGACTGGGCCCTGTGCTGCAGGAGGCCGGTGTGGCCCCCCTCTACATATGGCTGGCAGCAGCATAGGCGTCTAGGAATACCAGTGCACCATGCACACAGGTGGGTGGAGGTGGGGGGTGACTAGCAGAGCTCCATGCTCGACTAGCACACTGGCTGCTCTTTAGTTGTGCATTCCCCACATGATCTGTGTTCTCAGAAGCTCCTCCGAGTCCCCCTCCCCTGCTCCATGCAGAGTCCGGTGTCTGACTTTCCCAGTCAGAGTCCTGCCCCCTGAGTCCAGCTCACACTGCACTGCATGCTTCTCCTGGGCAAACAAGCACACAGATGACGTGCAGTCCTATGAGAGCCGGCTCCCCAGAGGACACCCAGGCTTGCCTGCGAGTTCCCCCTCCTTTCTCCACGTCATACACAGATGATGACAGGTCTTTCTGGGAGATATGCTAATCACTCTTCCAGCACGTGAGGGAGCCCAGGCCATCATGGATGAGTGCCTGGCCTGCAGCTTTGTCACGGTGAGTGAGATGACCCCATCCCCACACACCATCGCATACCCCCTTCATCTCCCCTGTGGGACTGCATCACACCTGGGGACAGGGACCCCTTCTCACCTGGAGGCAGGGACCCCTTCTCACCTGAAGGCAGGGACCACTTCTCCCCTGGGGGCAGGGACCCCATCTCCCATGGAGAGAGGGTCCCCTGCTTAAGACCCATAAGACCCAAAATCTCTCTTTTGCACTTAAAAGCATTCAAAGTTTGTCTGTTTTGAATACTCCAATTTTTTTAATTTGTCACTTTTAAGTCTTTTGTAAACTGAAAGTGATGTCATGACATGTCATGCTTCCAGGTTACTAGATCCAAGATTCCATCAATACTGATTCTGGCTTCGTCCGGGTCTCTCTCCGGCCAGCTGTGCTGGTCGCTTGGGCTGCCTGGTGGGACGGGAGAGCCTGGCAAGCTGCGGAACGCGGCGGGAGGGGGGACGTCCCCTTCCACTGCTTGGGATAACACCCGAATGGTTCCTTAGATGCATCGGTTGTTATCCAAAAAAGCCTACCGTGAGCTTTTAAAAATTGGAACTGGGTGCGTGCAGTTGCAGGCTTCACCCCGGGAAAACCCCTTCAAACCAAGGCCGCATATTTGCGTGCAGTTGGCGTGTAAGGGTTAAAGTGTCTGTGGGTTGGGTGCACGTGAATTCATTACATTGACTGGCAGGTCGGACATTTAATGGCAGCGGGCCAGGGGAGGCCCGCAGGCCTTAGGTTGTCGGCCCTGGTGTGGTGTCAGCTTAGTATGTTAGTGTAGTGCAGTGTTTAACATTTAGTGCCGTATACCCTTTTTTTTTGGTTGCTGCATGTTTTTTCTTTTTTGTTCCCTGCCTGCTCCCTTTTTTTTAAATTGTCAGCCCCAGTTTTTTTTACTGCGATGCTAGTGTTTCCCCTTTTTATTTATTCATTTTTTTTTATAGTTTTTACACTTCTGTCAGCATTGGTCCTACATTTAAAGTGCACCAAACACCACTTTTCATTCAATAAAGTACATCTAATCACACATTTTCCGGTTTCTAATAAATGTGGGTAGTACGCCCCCCCCTCATATCTGTGAGGCCAACAAGGAGAGGAAGATGAGGGGGGCAGTCCACAGGCAGGGCACATTTGTCTCTGTTTAGTGATGTTGCCCTTGCTATCCAGCCACAGCATTAAGAGGAGGTGGTGGTCTGCCTTTCTAAACCATCCACATCCTAGTGCACAGTCCACTGCAACAGCCAAAGCAGCTTATTCTGCCTTCTTGTTCACAGCTTCTCCTGCCATATCCCCAGCACCATGCATGGAGGGGTCAGCTGAATTATTTGACCACAATGTCAGCCACTTTATTCTTGAAGATGCACAGACATTACTTAATTCTGATGTTGGTTCTGAGGTAGAGGAAGGGTAACATGAGCATACAGAGAGAGGAGAACACTGATAAACAACAAATTGGCAGTCATTTCTTGGATAGAAAACTGGCTGCGGGGGCAAATCCAAAGGGTAGTGATAAATAACGTGTACTTAGAATGGTCTAGAGTGGTTAGTGGGTTACCCCAGGGCTCTGTCCTGGGGCCAATTCTGTTCAATGTATTTATTTATAAATGATATAGAGGATGGCATAAATAGCTCAATCTCAGTGTTTGCTGATAACACAAAAAAATGTAGGGCAATAACATCACAGCAGGATATAGAAACTTTGCTTTAGAGGACCTGAATAAATTAATAGAGTTGGCTACTAGATGGCAAATAAAGTTTAATATTGGTAAATGTAAGGTAATGAACTTGGGGGGTAAAAATTTAAATGCATGTTACTCATTAGGGGTGAACCTCTAGGGGAATCCAGGATAGAGAAGAATCTAGGGGTCCTAGTAGAAGACAGACTGAGCAATAGCATGCAATGTCAAGCTGCAGCAAGCAAAGCCAGCAGAATATTAGCATGCATTTAAAAGGAAATTTACTCCAGAGATAAAACAATATTCCTGCCACTTTATAAAACTCTGGTTAGGCTGCATCTGGAGTATTCTGTCCAGTTCTGGTCACCAATCCTCAGAAAGGATGTGCTGAAGCTGGAGTGAGTCCAGAGAAGGTCAACTAAATTAATATAGGGAGTGGAGGACCTCTATTATAAGGAACGACTACAAGCCCTAAATTTATTGTCCCTGGAGAAGAGGCGCTTGAGAGGAGATATGATAGCAAATATCTCAAGCTGATCCCAGCGTAAGTATGAAACTTTCAGTCCCAAGGAGTATATAAGGAAATGGAGCCACATGATGAGACTGGAAGAGAAGCTGTTTAACCTTAAGCTGTGTAGGGGCGTTTTCACTGTCAGGGCATTAAGGATGTGGAACTCTCTTCATATGTAACTATGTTCTCCCAGCCTCAGTTATTTTACAGCAAGACCAATTCTTGCTTTCATCAAGAGTACCTCTATAGGGTTGCGGTGTGAAGGCACCACCAACACCCAAAAACCAATGTTTCTGCACCTGTTTGACCGAAGCACCAAATTTATTTATTTTTACAGCAAGGCCAATTCTTGCTTTCCTCAAGAGTACCTCTGTACGGTTATGGCGTACACCAACACCCAAAGCCCAATTTTTCCGCACCTGTTACATCTATCCAAAGTCTGCGAAAGAGACACAAAACTTTATCTAAAAAAAATGTTAATCTTGGCCTGAGTGTACTATAATTTGGCTTATTCACATAAGGCTTGCTCACTGTTGTGCAAAACGTTATTTCCATCCAAAGTCTGCCAAAGAGACACCAGAATTTATCCAAAAAATCTCGAAACTTCTTCCGAGTGCACTAAATTGTGGCCTCATCATACAGACTGGCTCCCCAAGCCATTGTCTACTAAATAGAGAAAGCTTGTAGTGAAAATCTATTTAACCTCCCTGGCAGTATGATTATGTCAGATTTCTGAATCTCAAAGTGGTACATTGTTTTGCATAGAAATATGGCGTTTTATATTGTAGGCCTGTAATTCTTAATAAGACACTTAAATCTGCCCAAACAAAAGTCTAGTAGATATCCTGAGTATGATAAAGTTTGAAACATGAAATCATAAATTATAATATAATAAATAATATAATTATAAAAAATAACAACATTTATTTCCCCACTAATCATTATCGCTCATTTCTGCAAGTGTTCTAATTTACTATCACTGACGTAAAGGGACACTTTCGGTTGCCATGGACAATCTCAAGTTTCCTTGCAGAAAGAACAGTATATCTATAATATAAAACTGAATGCAGGGCACTGGAAAAAGCACTAGGGACAAAAGGGAGGTGAATGATTTGATACAGTAATGTAATCTGTAAATTTACAGTGTACTGTATGTGTTATGTTTTTTGTATTTTGCCACCGGGCTCCAGCACCAATGTGTCGCGATGCCCACAGAGAATGGTACACAGTATGGGACTCAGTACATCAAGTGTAGGATCCGGTGGGGGGACATCGCAGGATCCTGGTGACAAGGTAAGTAACCTGGACCAGGATTTTGCAATGCAGTCCTGAGTGTGGCTTGGGGTTACCGCTAATGGACTGAAATTTAACCCAGAGCCACACTCGGGAATATCGCGATGATGGTTTATGTCAGTTTTTCTGCAGCAGGTTTTGTACATGGTACAAATGCGGCACTTAACAGACAGACTAAGGGGACCTGCCCACCCAAGGCACTATATTTAAAGGAATTTTATTTTTTTATTGTTTCACTTTAAGCATCATTAAAATCACTGCTCCTTTAAAAACTGTATTTTTAAAATTTTTGTTTGCATCGGTGCTTTCCCCCCAAGGTAGTATTTGGGGCCCCATACCCTATTTATGGCCAATAACTTGCATACAGGCCATCAAAATGTTTCAAGTTCCGGTCCCATAGACTTCAAAGGGGTTTACAATGTTCTAGAGTTCTGGCACAAATCAAACCTGGGGCTGCACGCCCCATCTCTATTGTAAAACAGCTTTTCCATATACAGGGGCTAAACTTCTTTTCCTCCAATCAAAAAAGTCCCCCTTGTCCTTTGTAAAAATCTTAAAAAGAATGACATTGCACCAAAATTGCTATATTGGCCATTTATGTGTTTATACCTGGTGATCTTACTCCCCTTCCTTTAATTACCTCTTCTGAAGGGAGAATAATTTCAGTTCAGCTAATCTTTCCTCATAGCTGAGCTCCTCCATACCTCTTATCAGTTTTGTTACCCTTCTCTGTACTCTAGGGCTGCAACTAACGATTATTTTCATAATCGATTAATCGGCTGATTATTTTTTTGATTAATCAGATAAAATTATAAAAAAAAAAAAAAATATGTAATATGCCATTTTTCCATTTATTTAAAAGTAATAATGAATACACTCAAACTGCAGAATAAAACACCAATGATGGGGTACTATTCCTCCATGCGACACACATAGGGCAGGGAGAATTACCTGCAAAGAAAGTATGGTGAATGTCAGATTCCCTGCTTTATTCATACAAGTATGTGTATATATAAAGAGAATAATAATAGAAATATAAAATAATTCCCCCCCCCCTCCTTTATTCCATAGAAAGCATACATTGAGGACAATATATAAAAAAAAGAAAAAAAAAAGAAGAAGAATTATAAATATTATTTATGTATAATATATGTGTAAAGGAAAAAAAAAAAACGGAAAAAGGGGAGAATATATATATATTTTTTGCAGCCTGTGGGCTAAATGAAAAAAAGAGATTGAACGGTGGGTATGCCCACCATTAGAATACCTCCCTTCATCCACCCACTTCTAATGATGGGCATACAGGCACCATTTTATTTTTAACTGTGGTGTTTATGTATCGTGGGAGCAAATGATGTTGCTGTCAAGATAAATAAATCCACGCTGCAGCCAAATGGCATACCTGATCAGCAAATGATGGTTAACAATAAAACAAAGTAACATTACAGTAAAACAGTAAGACTTACCATACCTGCAAAGCAAATTCAAAAAAATAGTAAAAAATAAAACATTTTTTAACGTAACCTGTTCCTAAAATATATGACGAATCATGGGGGCATCCAGCCGCAAAAGTTAGGACGAAATCGCTCCTCCACCTCTGCTGCCCCCATGCTTCAGCATATATGCTCTTTTTTTTAACTGTGGTGGTGAAATCACCTCTGACCGTGTTGGAGTCACGGCTTTATGTATCATGGGAGAAAAAGCTGCTGCTGTCAAGATAAATAAATCCGCTCTGCAGCTGAATGGCGTACCTGGAAACAAAAAAAATGGTTAACAATAAAACACAGTAAACAGTAAAGTATAAAAAAAAAAATTACATACCTGAAAAGCAAACATGATAAAACATAATAAAAATAAAACATTGCAGAATAGAATACAGTAAAAAAGAGCAGAACAATAGAGAGAACCGGAAAGAACCTGTAACCGGTTCCAGGTTCGGGTCTCTCAAAATGCGATGGCATCTTGGGAGACCTTGTGAAAGTGTGCCTAGTCTGTGCAATGCTAAACTCAACTAGTGTATGGTAGCGCTCAAAACATTCACCAATGCAAAGACCAGGATTGTCAGGACAGCGGGGACAATAATAACGGGTGTCACCCCTATATTCACGCTTAATACAGACACGACATTTTCTTTGAGGGGCTCGTTGGGTAGGGGTACTCTGGAGGACATAAGGAAAATGCCTCTCATGCAGCTAGCTTACTGCATTTTGATTGGGAAGGTGAGGTGTAGCACCGTCTGGAGAAGGGCTCTGATGATCTCTTCCTGGAATTTAAGGAAGGATCCAGTCCATCCTGAAGCTCTGTATAGCACATGAGCATTCAGTAAAGCCAATTGAAATAAATAAACAGACACTTTCTTGTACCAGCGTCTGGCCTTACGGGCAACTAGGTTCGGCACCAACAACTGGTCGTTGAGGTCTCCCCCAGCCTAAGAGGGGAATCTACAAGTCGCTGGGGAAAGCCCCTGTGATTAGATCGCACAGTTCCACATGCTCCAATCTGATGATCAAACAAGTGACTAAAAAGTGGCACGCTCATATAATAATTGTCCACGTACAAGTGGTACCCCTTTCCGAATAAGTGTGACACCAAGTCCCACACAATCTTGCCAGTGCTTCCTATGTAGTTAGGGCAGTTTGTCGGCTCAACGTGACTATCTCTTCCCTCATAAATCATAAAACTGCATATATAGCCTGTAGCCCTGTCAGAGAGCTTATACACCTTGACCCCGTATCTGGCACGCTTGCTGGGAAGATACTGTTTGAATGACAAGCAGCCAGAAAACGTAATCAGGGACTCATTAATGCAGACAACTTGATGGGGAGTAAACAAGTCTGCAAAACGTTTGTTGAAGTGGTTTATGAGAGGCTGAATTTTGTAGAGCCGATCATATCCAGGGTCTTCACGAGGACGACAGAGTTCATTGTTGTTGAAGTGCATGAACCGCAAGATCTGCTTGTATCGCGCCCTGGCCATGGAAGCAGAGAACACAGGCATATGGTGAATTGGGTCAGTGGACCAATATGACCGCAACTAACTCTTTTTGGTTATGCTCAGAAAGGTCTTAAATTCAGAAACCGTAATTGGTTTCCAATCTCTGTCAAGGGAGGACTGGGGAATAGTGGTGATGTGTTGACCAGTGTACAAATTGTTTTGGTCCACAATAGATCTATAGAGATCTTTGGTGAAAAACAGCGAATAAAAATCAAGTGACGTAAAATCAACTGTTTCTGCCTGAATGCCGGGTTGGCCAGTGAATGGGGGAAGTACGGGTGCTGCATAAGTGGTGGGTTCCCAATTAGGATTGGCAAATTCTGCAGGAAGGGCACTATGGGCTCGTAGGGCCTGTCTTTGTCTTCTTGGTGGCAGCAGGACACTACTTGTGCTTGCCACCTCACCAGCTTGAACTGCACTTATGGGACTCGCCATGTCACCACGTGTACTGCAGTGCTGGTTTGACTACTACCAGGGTGTACTAGGCCGCTGGTGCTTGTCAGTTCACCAGAAAGAAATAGCGGCGCTAGTACTTCTCTGCTCCATACGAGAGTCCTGCGGTTCTTGTACCTCAACAGCAGAAGAAGATTGGGGTCTGGTACGCCTGACCTTGGAAGGGACCACAACTCCGTTGTCAGAGCTATCTGTCATGGAGCTGCTGTCGTCTACAGGATCGTATTCTGAGCCTGAATCTGACAGATGAGTGACTTCCTCTTTGCTATCTGTCATGCTCAGAAATGTGTAGGCCTCTTCACTAGTGTACCTTCAATTTTCCATTTTGGGCTCTAAATTTAGTGGAACACTAGTGAGACTCACAGGTAAAAAAGCTCCTGACTGTCAGCAAATGTGTGAAAACGCTACCAAAAAAACTGTTAGCGATCACAGGGATCAGGTCTTACTCTGTGAATGCTGCAGTTATGTGTGTTTAGTGTTTTGTAAATGACAGTGATCAATCGATACTGCCCTTGGGTGGGCTGGGGTGGGCTGGGCTGGGCGGAGGGGCAAAATGCAGGTGCTAGCAGGTATCTGGGCTGATCCTGCTAACACTGCGTTTTTGGGAACCCTAAAATGCTGGGGACGCTAGTATAGATCTGATCAGATCAGATATCAATCTGTTCAGATACTATACCACTAAGGGAGGTATATGCTGGGTGCATGGGTGTTAGCGGAAAAGGCACTAACCTGATGCTGCCTGGGGTGACGCAGACCCTATCTCACCCTAAAACCTAACTTATATCACCCGCCAGGCGATCAGGGGGTTAAACCTTTATTAGGTAATAAACTGCGGGTGCCCTGACACTATAAAAAAATAACTAACGAGCATCACCCGTAACAGTTATAGTGATCACTGGTGAAAGGGTTAACTAGGGGGCAATCAGGGGGTTAAAACCTTTACTAGATAGTATATGGGGGTACCTGACACTATAAAAAGCTGACGGCGAACCTAAATACTTACCTGCCTAACTAGCGTCACCTGTGACACTAATATAGCGATCAGAAAAACGATTGCTTAGTGACACTGGAGATGGGGGGTGATCAAGTGGTTAAACCTTTATTAGGGGGGTTGCTGGGTACCCTAAAACTAAAGGGGCCTAACTGCCCTAACACTTATAACAGTCACAAATGACACCAATGCAGTAATCAGTAAAAAAAAAAAAAATTGCTATTGGTGTCACTGTGACAGGGGATGCGGGGGGGGGGGGATGATCGGGGGGGGGGAAGTGTGCCTGTATGTTCTACTGTAAGTGTAGTGTTGGTGCAAACTCACTTGGATGTCTTCTCTCCTCAGAAGCCGGAACCAAGGCTTCACGAGGAGCAATGACATCACTTCCTCTGCTTCTGTTTACATTACAGAAACAGAGAAAGCTTGTCATTCATCAGAAGTGATCGCGAGGGGGTGGCCATGAATCAATGGCTTCCCCTTCAGCACGAATCGCTCCTGAAGAAATTCTGATCCCTTATCCACCCCTTATCCACCGGGCCTGAGCGGCACACGAAGAGCTAATGGGTCAAGTTTGACCAATTATGGTTTATTTGAGGCTGTGGCAACATTACCCCTTTATGGACTTGAGCTGCATTTCATTGTATACACAGAGCTGAAAAGGGTATTCAGTAAATCTGCCTTCTATTTGTCCCCACTCACCAACTTAGAATTTACTGGTAGGAAACCTACATGAAAGGGGCTTCTAAATGGCTGTGTGTTGGCGCCAACTGCTGAATAGACATGTGCATTTCTTTTGTTCTGAGTCGAAATTCGGATGAATTTTCATTATTCGGACATTCGGATGCATCCGAATTACCGAATTACAATGCTAACGAATTCAAACGAAATTCGAATCAAATTTGAAAAATGTCATTTTGTGACCCAAATTTGGGGCCACGTATCTCGGGGCCACTTGTAGCCAGAATTTGGTATACAAACAAAGAAGAACTAGCACTACAACATTTGGAGTTTCTATCTCTAAGTGACCCCGAGATACACTGCCCTAAATTCGGGTCGCAAAATATTTTCGAATCCGGTTGAAATAGTTTCAAATGCGGTTGAAATAATTTCGAATCTGGTAGAAATATTTTCGAATTTGGTTGAAATAACCCCAAATTGTGGAGTGCGCATGCGCGGGACTTCCGGGAAGACGTTCTGAACGGGAGCTCCGCACCGCTCCGGCCATCCGCGGCACTTTCCCCTCGCTATCTTCAGCGGACACCTTCGGGGAGACCATCCCCGTGCTCCGGAACACTAGGGGCAACTTTCTGAATGTCGGGGAAGACAGCCAAGAAAGAAGTAAGCCGCAAATTACACTTCGGCCTGACGGGCCCCCAGCCTCCCAAGATGGCGGCAGCTAAAACGACATGCGGCGAGGCCGCAATCCTCACAAGCATGACAACTACTGGGACAACCCCATCTGTACCTGTGAGTAACCCACAGCATCTCTCCCCTTCTCCTGCATCCACAGAATCTCTCCTGGGCAGGCTGCAGACCGAGAATCCATTCTCCCCGCTGTCTAACCCACCCAGCTGCATGGCTGATTCTCCACAAGCTTCTCCCATTCAGCCCAACTACCCCCCTGATGTGTCACAGCTCTTGAACAGTTTCTCTGACATGCTGGCAGTGGGTGTGGCCCAGAATGCTGCTCAGATTACATCAGCTATTAAGGCTGACATCCAGAGCTTGGGAAGCAGAATTGATGTCATTGAGCAGACAATGGATGATAACGCAGCCCGCACAAATCACAACACTGCTTGTATCCAGACTCTCCAAGACCAGTTAGACACTGCCCTATCGAAAATCGACGATTTGGAGAACAGGAGCAGGCGATACAACTTTCGCATCAGAGGGATCCCGGAATCGCAAGAGGATGTACATGACACTGTTAAAGCCCTGATTAAAGACCTTATCCCTGACATCCCAGACCAGAGGCTGGAATTGGACAGAGCACACAGAGTCCTGCAACCCCCCCGTAAAGATGGCCTCCCTCGGGACATTGTAGTCAAGCCACACTACTATGGGGTTAAGGAGGAAATAATGAAACTATCACGCAACAGGGAAGACATCTTTCTCAATGGCGTCAAAATCCAAATCTTTGTAGACATTTCCCCCAATACAATCCAAAAGAGGAGAGCTCTAAAACCTTTACTTGATGTTCTCTCCCAGAAGATGATTAAATACAGATGGGCCTTCCCCTTCCGCCTACAATTTCATTACAAGGAAAAGTCACACAGCTTCACGAATTTCCAGAGTGGCGAACGCTTGCTCCTCCACTTGGGGCTCATCTCTCAGGACTCGTCACCCGAACAAATGGAGACACGCCTGAGCTCAGCCAAAAGACCTCCGCCGTCGAGCCCTCTGACCCCCCTCTGGGTCAAGCAGCAACCTAAGAGACAGCGGGACACGATTCCCCCAAGATGATCATCTCCCACTTCTGACCCTTAAGGGTCTGTCTGTTTCTTTACGTCCTAACCGGATCTTTTGGAAGTGATGTCCTCTCCTCCGTGACTTTCGAGTCATCTCGGATTGATTTGTTACACCTCCCACCCCCCCTCCTCCCTTCCTGTTTTTTAGTGTTGACTGTCATTTTTCATTATTGGCCAGGTGAACTTTGGGGTCCCCCCAACTCACTTCTCATGAAGGGCCACAGCTTCCCTACCCTGCCCACGCACCCCTCTCCAGCTAGCCCCCCCTACCCCTCCACAGGGGTTGCCCCCAATCCCCTGATTGCCTGTTTCGTAACAGACTCTCGCTGTTAGTGAACTCTAATATGCCCACAGGGCATGAGTGACTCTTCCCTAGGGGCCTCCCCCTGTACTATGGTTACTAAGTGTATGTTAAAGGTGCCCTTCCTATATGTTATTCACGTTTTTATGTTAACTACGTTTTTTTTTGCTTTGGGTGTCGTTTTATTAATGGCAAGTGCCGCACGGCCGGAGCGGGCCTGCTTGCCACTCCACCTGCTGTTACCCTGGGGCCTAACCCCCCCTTGGTGACACCAGGACCGCAACCCAGCTGCGGGTTGCCCTCCTTCCGATCCCTGCAACTCAGAGGGAATCGGAGCAGGTTTGGACCTGCCACCCCCCCTCCCTCTCCTGGGGAATCCAGACATCTCTTCCGTCTGGGCTCTCCCTCTCTCTTCTCCTCTCTCTTCTCTCTTTTCCTCTGTCCTTTCCTTCTTCCTGGTACTTACGTGTCTCTTCCCTCTCAGGTGCCTCCAAGGAGAGCGAGTTGGTTAATACCCCTTCGGATACTGGGTCATGATCGCATCCCCCAGGTCGGGACCATTGGTCGCTTGGATCAGGTAAGCAATGCCAGCATGCACGCGCGCTTTTTCCCTCACGCCCATGGCTGATGACGACCCCAAACAACATCCACTTAAGATTGCATCTCATAATACACAGGGCCTAAACTCCCCCATGAAAAGGCGCAAAGCCCTACACAGCTACCATTCCAAGAGTCTGGACATCGTCCTCATCCAAGAGACGCATTTTCCTAAAAGCTTTAACCCCTCCTTCCTGCACCGAAACTACCCTACCTTTTTTCTGGCCAATGCAGATGACAAGAAGAGGGGAGTAGCCGTCCTTATATCAAAACGCACCCCTTTCGCACTATCCCAAGTTATCAGGGATGAGGAGGGAAGATATATCTTAGTCAAAGGTCATGTTAATGGGTCTCTCTTCTCTATCGTGTCTTATTATGCTCCCAACAAGGGCCAAACTCAATTCTTTTCCTCCATGCTAACCTTTCTTTCCCCACATTTGGAAGGTAAGGTGCTCATGGGTGGCAACTCTAACGTCGCCTTCGATCATGTGCTAGACAAGTCTACCCCTAATAAAGCCCTCCTGAAAAGACCCCCCAAACAGAGTCTCAGCATTGCTAGACTCTTTCATGCCTTGGGCATGATTGACTCCTGGAGGGAACTTAATCCCTCGACCCAGGACTACACCCACTATTCTGCTCCACATAGGACATATGCCCGTATTGACCATATCTTTCTGCATTCCTCTGACATCCACCAAGCGCATCACGCTACTATAGTCGAGGTGCCTTGGTCGGACCATTCATTGGTTCTCCTGAAAATCTCGGGCTGCCTCTCCCAAGCGAAAACTCCACAATGGCGGTTGAAGGAAGCATTGCTTTCCAATTCAGCTCATCGTACTGCCCTTGAAATTGACCTCAAGGAATACTTTCACATTAATGATATTGAAGGCATATCCCCCGGGGTGCTATGGGGGGCACACAAAGCGGTAATGAGGGGCAAGTTTATACAACTTGCCTCGCGTCTTAAACGCGAAAAACAAATCGACATTATTAACCTAGAGAAAAATTTCCGGGCATTAAGTAAAGCGCACAAGAAACATCCCACGGCCTCCTCCCTGGCTCTTTTGGATGCAGTGAAAATCGCCCTCAACACTGCCCTTACCTCTAGTGCTGAAAGGCATGCACAATGGGTGCAGGGCAGATTTTATCTTAATTCGGACAAATTCGGCCCGCTCCTTGCGGCGAAGCTGTCTCCTAAATTTAGAACCCAGGCCCTCCCTAAAATCAAATCTCTTTCTGGCTCCCTCACACAAAACCCAAAACATATTCTGAATGCGTTCCATGCATTCTACTCGAAGCTCTATTCTAGCCCAGACCCTGACAACACACAGTCATCTAAAACTTTCATGGATAACATTCCTCTCCCCAAGATATCGGAAGCACACCGATCTATGATGGAAGCCCCCATCTCAGAAGCTGAAATTAAAGCAGTCATTAAAACCCTCAAGAATGGCTCTGCCCCTGGACCAGATGGGTTCTCAACACCTTACTACAAGACCTTCTCTGAGGTTCTGTCCCCTTACCTGGCCCGGTTCTTTAATTCCCTGAACCGAGCGTCACCCTTGGACCCTGAAGCCAACTTAGCTTACATCTCAGTCATCCCAAAACCGGGTAAAGACCAGAGCCTGGTCAGCAATTACAGACCTATCTCGTTGATTAATAACGATTTAAAAATAATGACGAAAATTCTCTCAAACCGTTTGGGTTCTTTTATTGGAGCGTATGTCCATAAGGACCAGGTTGGCTTCATCCCAGGGAGGCAGGGACCGGACCAGATAAGAAGAGCGGTAGATGTTATTTCTCTACTTAAATCAGGATGGGACGGGGGATCCTCACAGGAAGGCTTCCTCCTCTCTATAGATTTGCAAAAGGCTTTCGACACTATCACTTGGCCATACCTATTTGGCGTGCTAGAAAGATGGGGCTTTGGCCCGCACTTCATTCTTCTCCTGGAAGCACTTTATTCCCAACCTAGGGCACGGATCAGACTCCAGGGCCACCTTTCGGAACCCTTTCTGATTCGGAAAGGTACTAGACAGGGATGCCCACTATCCCCCCTCCTCTTTGCCATTGGCATTGAAACCTTAGCTATTTCCATTAGGAGCCACCCAGACATTCAGGGAGTTAAATGTGGAAAAGCAACACATAAATGCACTTTGTTTGCGGACGATGTCCTCCTCTTTATAACCTCTCCCCTTACCTCGACTCCTAACATCCTCCAACTCCTCCAAAAATTTGGCGTGGTATCCGGGTTGCAAGTTAACATGGCCAAATCGACACCCCCCAATGTTTCTGTTCCCTCAGACCTTGTAAACAGGCTCAAGGAGCACTTCCCATTCTCCTGGAGCACTTCTTCCATTACCTATTTAGGGGTCCAGCTCACGCCCACCATCGAACATTTATACAAACATAACTACCCGCCCATGTTCAAGAAACTTAAACAGGACCTTGAGCAATGGTCCCTCCACAAGCTGTCATGGATAGGGAGGGTCAATGCTATTAAGATGACTCTCCTCCCTAGACTTTTGTACCTCTTCCGATCACTACCGATACCGGTCCCCAAATCCCACATCCAAACCCTACAGTCAGCGATCATTAGATTTACTTGGGGCAAGTCTAACCGCAGACTCCCTAAGACAACGCTATTTAGACCTAGACGGAAGGGCGGTCTTGGGTTACCTAACCTTTGGTGGTACTACCATGCAGCACAACTCTGCCAGATTTCTAACGTATATTCGAGAGGTCCAAAGCCTGAATGGCTGGAAAAAGAAAGACAAGCTATCCCTAAGCATACTATTGATTTTCTGATGTGGCGTCCCCCGAAATCTAGACCCCCGATCATGGCCCCTACCCTCTCCCATTCCTTTGCTCTTTGCGACACGGTTTATAAAGCCAACATTCTCACCTCAGAGTGGCGACCTCTTACGCATCTCTTCAATAACCCCTCATTCCCACCTGGGATGGATATTAGGGCATTCCAGTGGTGGATTGACAGAGGCCTTTATAGAATAGGGCACTTTCTCAATCCGTCTGGGCCACTCAAACTTGGGCACTGCATCTCTAAACTGGAGATGCCGGACTCAGAAAGATTTAGGTTCTGCCAAATAGCCCATTTCTTACACACTCAGACTTCCCATCATCCCCTCCCCCTTTCTGTTTCCCCGTATGAACTTTGGTGCTCGTCAGCCATGGACGTGAGGGGGGGCATCTCTCTGATTTACTCAGCTGATTTAAAAGCGCAATACATGCTGAGCTGGGAGCGCGATCTCGATGTTGAGTGGGATTTGGACACTTGGCACTCCCGTTTCTCGAGTGCCTTCAGGGGGATCCTTAACATTTCTCTGATGGAGGCAGACATCAAAGTCTTCACTCGCTGGTACCAGGTCCCGACCCGTCTAGCCAAATTTTACCCCCAATCCTCACCCCTATGTTTTAGGGGCTGCGGTTATCTAGGGTCGCTCCTCCATATCCTGTGGGAGTGCCCCAGGATCAGAAACTTCTGGAACAAGACCTTTGGCCTTATTCGTAGAGTCACTGGTCTCGCTATTCCGCAATCCCCAGCAATTGCCCTACTAAATCAATCGATACCCCTAACCACTAAACATAGCCGAGTCCTGATCCACTTTTTCTTCATTGGTGCTAAAATGACGATAGCCAGGTCTTGAAAGTCCCCCAGGGTCTCCTTCCCATTACTTAAACAAAAAAATTACTTGGATTATGTTCAACGAAAAAACTTCTCATTCAATTTTGGACAAAATAGACAAATTTAAGCGGGTGTGGGAACCTTGGGCCAACTTTGTTGGGATCCTTATATAAGACCAGACTCAGGGCTCGGTTCATGCTTAGCTCCCAGTTCCAATTTGTATCACGGTCTCCATGGAATCTCCTTGGCCCAGGCACCCCTCTCTGTACACCTATCTCACTCTCTCTTTTCCCCTCTCTCTTTCCTATTCTTTCCTATCTTTCTCTCGTCTACATCATCTCCCTCTTCAAGCCCAGACGGTCTGGGTTTAGGGGAATTTTGGGACTCAGGACAGGTCATAGCAGTTTTGTTTTTTTCTCTCCTCGTAGCCTTAGACTCACTAGCTATGCACTATTGGTCTCACCACTCCTGGGCCTTTTCCTCATACGTTGTCTGAAGCTATGTTAGCAGTTGGGACCCTCAGAGGCCCACACCTAGTTCATTGTACGTTCTCTTGATCTATTACTTAACCCAGTCATTTTTCGCTACTGTTAGGCAAGAAGTCCTCCAGTTACATCGGCAGGATAGGGGGGTTTCGAGACCCCGGCACAGCGTGCTCCCAGTTGGGGTGTCGGGGCCTCGGTCTTCCTAGAGGTTGTTTCCACCTGCTCATATGTCTTTTGTTGCCTTTAGTTGGACTATTTTCTGTTGTCTGGAGGATTTTATTCTCTTTCTTTTTGATACTTGCTCAGTACACTGAATATTACACATTAGATGGTCTTTATATTCTCAGACTTGGAGCCTCTTCCTCATCGAGAAGGGTCTCTATCTCGTTTTTTGTCTTTCTCAGTTTTTTTTGTCTTCTGAGCCATCATTCCTGTCTTGCATTACCTTTCCAGTAATCCCCTGCGCGGGAGATAAGTCTATGTTTTATTTGCTATACTTCAATAAAAAAAAAAAAAAAAGAAATAACCCCAAAATGTTTCTCGCGGCAGGTGTCATGGCAAGTGGACAATACACAACTTATGGCAGCTGATGTGGCAAGTGGACAATACATAACTTGTGGCAGGTGACGTGGCAAGTGGACAATGACATACAGCATATGTATTTGCCTTTGCGATCGACATCCGTGACTTCTTCAATCAGGCATGCTGACAACTTCATTGATGTGATAAATATAAATGAAATAAGATGTGTGTGTGTTTTTGCACTGGTACACTGCAAGTATGAGAAGTTGATGTGACAGATGTATATGAGTAACTAACCATCTTCCAAAATTTCTAATTCAAATAGAAAAGATTAGAAAAAAATATAATTTAATAGAATAAAATAGAAAGAATATACAACCATCTTCTGGAATTCAAATTTCAAATAGAATAAATTTGAATTTCGAATAGTATGAATTCAATTTTTTTAAATAATTAATTTTAAATTTGGATAGAAAAGATTATAATAAAATAGAAAATAGGCTAGAAAAATGATAGAACAGAATAGAATATATTATATTTTATTCTGTTTTGTTCTATTGTTTTTCTAGTCTATTCTTTTATATTCTATTAAAATCTTTTCTATTAAAATCTAAATCAATATACACTAAATTTGAATTTCGGAAGATGGTGGTTTTATAATATATATTTCTTTCCGACATTCAAATTTCGTATAGAATGAATTAGAATTTGAATAGAAAAGATTAGAATGGAAATAGAGAATAGACTAGAAAAACAATAGAACAGAATAGAATATAGATACTATCTATTTCATTTTTAATTTCTTTTGCAGATTACTATTTGTTTCCATAAGATCTCCTGCAGACTATTAGCATCTATTTCACTTTTTTGCAGATCTCCTGCAGACTATTAGTATCTATTTCGTTTTCTCACCAGATCTCCTGCAGACTATTAGTATCTATTTCTTTTTTTAGCAGATCTCCTGTAGACTATTAACAGCCATTTCACGTCTTTTTTTTTTTTGCAGATCTCCTGCAGACTGTTAGAATCAATTTCATTTTTCTTTTCTTATTTTGCATCAGAGCAGCCATTTCCTTTATTTCAGCAGATCTCCTGCAGACTATTAGCATCTATTTCATTTATGAATGGAGGAACAGTATGAGGAAGAGACAACAAGAAAGACATCACTGCTTATATCTCTATACACAGGCAAATGGCTGCTAATAGTCTGCAGGAGACCAGCAAAAAATAAATAGATGCTTATAGTCTGCAGATCTGATGGGAAAATGAAATAGATACTAATAGTCTGCAGGAGATCTGCAAAAAAATTATATAAATGCTAATATTCTGCAGGAGATCTGATGGAAATAAATAGTAATCTGCAAAAAAAAAATGAAATCGATGCTAATAGTCTGCAGGAGATCTGCTGAACTAAAGGAAATGGCTGTTCTAATGCAAAAATAAATACAAATAAAAATGAAATAGATGCTAATAGTCTGCAGGAGATCTGCAAAAAACATGAAATAGATGTTAATATACTGCAGGAGATGTGATGGAAATAAATAGTAATCTGCAAAAAAGAAAAATGAAATTGATTCTAACAGTCTGCAGGAGATCTGCAAAAAAAGTGAAATGGCTGTTAATAGTCTACAGGAGATCTGCTAAAAAAGAAATAGATGCTAATAGTCTGCAGGAGATCTGGTGAAAAAACAAAATAGATACTAATAGTCTGCAGGAGATCTGCAAAAAATGAAATAGATGCTAATAGTCTGCAGGAGATCTTATTAAAACAAATGGTAATCTGCAAAAAAATTAAAAATTAAATAGATAATATCAATATTTTATTCTGTTCTATTGTTCTAGTCTATTCTCTATTTCTATTCTAAACTTTTCTATTCAAATTCAAATTAATTCTATACGAAATTCGAATGTTGGAAAGAAATATATATATATTATATATATATATATATATATATATATATATATATATATATATATATATATATATAAAACCATCTTCCGAAATTCGAATTTAGTATATAATTATTTTGATTTTAATAGAAAAGATTTTAATAGAATATAAAAGAATAGACTAGAAAAACAATAGAACAGAACAGAATAAAATATAATATATTCTATTCTGTTCTATCGTTTTTCTAGTCTATTTTCTATTTTATTATAATCTTCTCTATCTATATTTAAAATTAATTAATTAAAAAATTTGAATTCATACTATTCGAAAATTCAAATTTATTCTATTCAAATTAGAATTTTCAGAAGATGGTTGTATATTCTTTCTATTTTATTCTATTAAATTATATTTTTTTTCTATTCCGTTCTAATCTTTTCTATTTGAATTAGAAATTTTGGAAGATGGTTAGTTACTTACTTATATATATCTGTCACATCAACTTTTCATTCATTCGTGTACCAGTGCAAAAAAAAAACCACACACATCTTATTTCATTTACTGTATTTATCGGTGTATAACACGCACTTTTTTCCCCTTAAAAGCAGGGGAAAATCGTGGGTGCGTGTTATACGCTGATCTCCCGAAATTCTGAGCCTCTGGGCGGCTTTCAGCCGCCTTTGGCTCTTCAAGGCGACTTTCGGCCGCCTTCGGCCATTATCCTCGCTTTCGGCCTTCTTCGGCCGTTCTCGGCAGCTTTCGGCCGTTCTCGGAAGCTTTCGGCCGCCTTCGGCTCTTCTCGGCGGCTGAAAGCTGCAGAGAATGGCTGAAGGCGGCCGAAAGCTGGCAAGAAGAGCCGAAGGCGGCCGGAGGCCCACCGAGAACTACCACACGCCACAGAAATACACATCCGGCTCTGCGGTGGCATTTTTTTAAAAATAAAATAGACACGGCTGCAATGGGGGACACGGCTGCAATGGGGGACAAGACTGCATAAGGCTACAATGGGGGACAAGACTGCACTGATGGACAAGGCTTTATAAGGCTGCAATGGTGGACAAGGCTGCATAAGGCTGCAATGGGGGACAAGGCTACAATGGTGGACAAGGCTGCATAAGGCTGCAATGGTGGACAAGGCTGCATAAGACTGCAATGGTTGACAAGACTGCAATGGTGGACAAGGCTGCAATGGTGGACAAGGCTGCAGATGACACTTATGGGCATATAAATGTAAGTTTTTTTTTCCCCCTTAAACTTCCCTCCTAAAAGTTTTTTTTCCTTAAAATTCCCTCCTAAACTTGGGGTGCGTGTTATACGCCGGCGCGTGTTATACGCTGATAAATATGGTATATATATATATATATATATATATATATATATATATATATATATATGGTATCAATGAATTTGTCAGCATGCCTGATTGAAGAAATCACAGATGTCGATCACAAGGCAAGTGCATATGCTGTATGTCATTGTCCACTTGCCACAAGTTGTGTATTGTATTTGTCCACTTGCCACGTCACCTGCCACAAGTTGTGTATTGTCCACTTGCCACGACAGACACCTGCCACGAGTGCCACGTGACCTGCCACGAATGCCACTTGGCCGGCCACAAGTGCCACATGACCGGCCACGAGTGCCACATGAACTATCACGAGTGCCACGTGGCCTGCCACGAGTGCCACGTGGCCTGCCACGAGTGCCACGTGGCCTGCCACGAGTGCCACATGGCCGGCCACAAGTGCCACATGACCTGACACGAGTGCCATGTGACTGGCCACGAGTGCCACGTGGCCAAGTTGTGGATTGTCCACTTGCCATGTCACCTGCCACCAAGTGACCCCAGATATGGGCAATATGCCAAGTACTTTTCTGCAGCAGAGAAGGACATTTTGCGACCTGACTTTGGGGCCACATATCTCGGGGCCACTTATAGCTAGAAACCCCAAATTAGGTAAGGTATGCAAACTCAGTAGACCTAGCACTACAACATCTCCAAATTTGGGGTTTCTAGCACTAAGTGACCCAGAGATACGTGTCCCCAAATTCGGGTCACAAAATGTCAAGCACTTTTCTGCAGCAGAGAATAACATTTTGCAACCCGACTTTGGGGCCACATATCTCAGGGTCACTTATAGCTAGAAACACCAAATTCGGTATGCAAACACAATAGAACTAGCACTACAACATCTGCAAATTGGGGTTTATAGCACCAAGTGACGAGATACATGGCCCTAAAGTCGGGTCACAAAATATTTTAGAATCCGGTTGAAATAGTTTCAAATGCGGTTGAATTCATTTCGAATCATGTTGAAATCATTTCGAATCCGGTAGAAATATTTTCGAATTTGGTTGAAATATTTTCGAATGCGACAGATTTTTCGAATTTAGTAGAAAACTAAACGGAATCCGATAACGAATTTAAGGAATTTAACTAATATAACTAAACTAAATTAATTAACGAATTAAAACGAAATTAAACTAAACAAATGTTTTCCTTTTGCACATGTCTACTGCTGAAGCTTTAGGGAGTTTAAGAAGACATGTGACCACTCAATGAAATTGAAGGAGAAGCAGTTCAACTTTAGACTGCATACAATTAGTGGTCTCTGCCGGAAGTGTTCATAATTTCCAAAAATCTCTTGGATTGGCATCTTAGCAAAAGCAGTATACAATATGGCAAATGGTATTGACATAAACACACTCACGCTTACAAATACACACATACACAGGTTGAACAAGATTGACTGGTGTCTTTATTCAACCTTTCCAACTATGACATTTAGCTATGAATCTAAGTAGTCTCCTCCTCACCCCTTCTTGGATAGAACAACATTCTGCTGCTGATAATGTGTTTGACTTCACCATATTATGGCCATAGGCCTTCCCATGGCATCCCTGGCCATTATCCTTTATATTCAAAAGAAAGGCACGTCTACACAAAGTTATGGTTTCCATATTATACTGTAGCACTTGAAAGATGATAGGAAAACACCACATCGCATGAACATACTATCTGGTGGCATACTTCTCCAATCACATCTAGTGGATAATCCAGAGCAGTCACATATTAACCGGTTCCCGACCGTCTCCTGTAAATATACTTTGGCAAAATGGCACGGCTGGGTAAAGTAACGTACCCGTATGTTACTTTGAATTGCCTGCTGCAATTCAGCAGCACGTCACGGCTCCCACGGACTTGATCGCCGCAGGGATACCCGCGATCGTGTCACGGAGCTCAAGAATGGGGAGATGCAGATGTAAACAGCATCTCCCCGTTCTGCCTAGTGACAGCACACTGATCGTCTGCTCCCTGTCATCGGGAGCAGCGATAAGTGTGGTGTCACACACCACAACGCCCCCATACAGTTAGAAACATGCCCCTAGGAACACTTAACCCCTACACTGCCACCTAGTGGTTAACCCCTTCACTGCCAGTGACATTTTTTTATTTTTTTTAAACATTCCGAGTTTATTAAAGTAAGTATATAGTAGTTAACAGAAATATGATGATGGCAGATGCAACTGCTGGTAATGCAAGAATAGGTACATGCTTATACATCACATTGCTTTTATTACATATATAGAGCAAATCTAGAGCTCAACTTTGTTCTGTTATATGTAAACGGAAATGAAAAAAAATATCCCGCTCAAAAGCAGCACCCTCCTCCCCACAAAGGTGAGAAGAGTAATAGTATTATGTCGGCATTTAATCTTCACCCAAATATCAGGTAATGTGACATTTTGGCTATAGTTTGTACAATCTGCTGTATCGTCCTTTATTAAGTATATATTCAAATGAGAGATAGAACAAGGTGAAAATAATAGATAAACAAAAGAGTATGGCAAATAGAAAGAAGTTAAAAAGAAAGTGTAGGACAGTATAGTCGTTCGTCTGAGACCGTAGAAGGTCTGACCTCCATAGCAGCAATAAGATGAAGAAAAATCTCTAGCCTTCAGTTTCCCAGAATCTGGGAGGTAGTTCAGGGAGCCTCCCCTCCAAAATCAGCTGAATACCTGTATACTACCCAAGGTTGCCACTTTTTGTGGAATCTGACCACAATTTCATTTGTCTGCGTAAGGGTCTCCTCCATTTTGTATATGACAGACACCTTGTTCAGCCATTGTCTCTTTTTGGAACTTTTTGCGATTTCCAGTACAGCGGAATCAAAAATTTGGCTGCGTTTAGGAGATGTCTCGTCAGGGAGTTTTTGTATCTCCTCATCGAGATATTGGTGATATGGAGCAGGCACGCTGCTGCATCCAGAATAATGATGGTGTTAGTTATCCGTTTGATTATCAAGATTATTTTTTCCCAGAATCGTGCAATCTGAGGACATTGCCACCAGGTATGGTACAACGTAACCCTCCCTTGTCCACATCTCCAGCAAGTATCTGGAAAAAGCGGGTTCCAACCGTGTATCTTGGCAGGAGTGTTATACCAATGAGTCATTAATTTGTATGCTGTTTTCTGCATTCCAGTACTTATCGAGCATTTATGAGTAAAAACACAAGCGTACCTCCATTGTTTAGCATTGATCTCCTTATTGAGTTCCGCCGACCATCTCGCCCGGAGCCTGCCATCCTCTTTACCCTTGGCATCTTGTAACCAAGAATAGGCCAGTGATGTGGTTTTGAAGCAGAGTGTACCACTGAGACATATCGACTGCAGCATTGTAGGGCGTCTATAGAGTTTCTGTTTTTCAGTTTGTCCCCCCAGGTAACTACGTAACTGTAGGTATGCCCAAACTGGCATTGGTGTCATGTCTGGTCCTACACCTAGGGTTGTCCTGTCCTTTATTTTGCCTTCCCTAAAGCAATCACCTGCTAGTAGGGGCCTAGCGTCTTCCCCAAAGTGAAAGTGTGGATTGTTCATACCCGGTATAAAGTTCGGGTTATTTTTTAGGGGCATTAGTGGGCTGGGCTGAGAAGAAATGTTTTGTGCTCCGGACAGATTATGAAAGACACTTAACGTAGTACCTGTTATAGGGTGTCTTTTCAGATTTGCCGGGTAGTTTTCCCATGGGATCCATGGGGAGTATTTCAGAGGCAGGGGACTTAAGTCTGTTTCTAACGTTACGCATGTCTTTTGTTGTGCCATGACAATGCCAGTTGATGATCCTAGACAAATGTGAAGCTCTGTAATAGGCTTCAAAATCTGGTATGCCCATGCCACCCGCTCTTTAGTTCTCACCGTTCTGAGGGAGGTGAAAAAGGTTTTGGGGATTTTAAGCAGAAGTGTGTGCAGCAAATAGAGTAATTTGGGGAGGATAGTCATTTTAATGATTGCCGTGCGACCAAACCAGGAGAAGTATTTAGATTGCCATCTGTCTAGGTCTTTCCTTATGTTTTGCAAGAAAGGGAGAAAGTTATGGCTATGGACGTTTTCTAGTTTGGGTGTAGATATTTCAGGGCTGTAGGAACCCATCTAAAAGGGGAAATTGACTGTATCTGGCTTAATAATCCTTCCGGAAGCGAGAAACTCAGGGTTTCTGATTTAGCGTAGTTGATTTTGAGATTTGAAATGTAGCCATATGTGGCAAAGTCCTTCAGAAGGACAGGGAGGGAAATCAGTGGGTTTGACAGGAAAAAGAGCAGATCATCCACATAGGCGGCAACTTTATATTCCCTGTCTCTGATTTTGAATCCCTGAATGTCTGCGTTAGCTCTAACTATTCGGATAAAAGGTTCCAGGGAGAGGATGAACAACAGAGGAAACAAGGGGCACCCTTGTCTAGTTCCATTTTGAATCTGGACCCTTTCCGATAGGGTGCCATTTATCTTCAATTGTGCTGTTGGGCATTGATATAGGGCGGCTATGTTAGCCATCATCCGTGGACCCAGACCTATCCTGGCGCACACTGCCAACATATAGTCCCATGCCATGCGATCGAAGGCTCTCTCCGCATCCGTGGACAGGAGAAAGCCCTCTGTATTTCCCATACGCGCCACATGGGTCAAGAGTAGTGCCTTGATTCCATTGTCCTTGGCCTCCCGTCCGGGCATAAAGCCCACTTAGTCTGGGCCGATTAGGCCAGGTAGTAGGGGGCTCAACCTGGAAGCCAGAATCTTTGCATGAATCTTTGTGTCCAAGTTCAGTAGGGAAATGGGGCGATAGCTAGCACACGCAGCCACATCTTTGCCTTTTTTATGTAAAATAGTAATGTGTGCTGCAAGAAAATCAGATACCACGTGTCTAGGTTTAGCTAGAGAGTCCAGGGCTGCCTTAAGCGGATGGTTTAGTAGATGTGCAAAAGTTTTATAGTATATGTATGTGCATCCGTCCGGCCCTGGACTTTTGCCCGATTTAAGCTGTTTGATCGCGGAGTTTATCTCCTCTGTTGTTATCGGTTCTTCTAACAGTAACATGTCTGACTCCGAAAGAGCAGGCATGCCACTGTGTTCTAAGTAATCCTGAATGGCTTGTGCCCTCCCCCCCTGCACATCCTCCGGCCTATGCTGGGGTGGTAAGTTATACAATCTCGTATAAAAATCATGAAAATGTTTCGTTATGGCCTCGGTGGTCACATCTAGCCTCCCATCCTCCCGTCGGATCCCAGGTATAACATTTTTGGATGCTTGTTCCCTTAGGGCCCTCGCCAGCAATTTCCCGGATTTATTTCCTGCTTCATAGTAAATCTTCTTACTAAAAAACAGAAACCTCCGTGCCCTATCATCAAAATGTTTCTGAAGAGTCTTTCTGTGCTCCAAAAGTTCTGAGGCCGTTTGGACAGAAAGAGATTGCTTATGCAATGTTTCTAAGTACTTTATACGCTCTGTTAGCGAATGGATACGTTTCTCCCTTTCTTTTTTGCGTTGTGATCCCCTTCTGATAAGTTCCCCTCGGATAGTGCATTTGTGTGCCTCCCAGACTACCAGTGGGTCTGTTCCCGTGGTGTTGTTTTTCGTTGAAAGAAGTCAGTGATAATGGCCGTAAGGTCTGTTATTGAGTCCGGGTCTGTCAGGAGTTTAGCATTCAGTCTCCAATTAAAAGATTTCGGTGTCTGTGTAAATGTGTTCAGTACCAACGAGGTAGGAGCGTGATCTGAAAAGGATTGGATACTGATGTAGGCCCCCGAGACCCTGGCTAAGTCTCTTTGAGAGATGAAGAAATAGTCTATGCGCAAATGACGACTGTGTGGGGGTGAGAAAAACGTAAAGTCTCGCCCTTCTGGATGGGTAAACCTCCATGTGTCAATCAGTTGCAAGGATTGAAGTAACAGTTTGATACGTTTAAGGGCCTTGTATATAATGTAAGTTTTCCCGTTAGATGTGTCATGTAGTGGGTTTAAGGGTACATTGAAGTCACCCCCAAGGATTAAACAACCCGTAGAGAACTCCATGAGTTCCTGTACAATATGTTGACAGAAGGACACGTGTGCCGAGTTTGGGAAGTATACATTGGCTATAGTCATCGGGGAGTCATTGTAGAGGCCCTTTATAAAAAGATACCTGCCCTTTGGGTCTATCTTTACTGTTTGTAGGGTGAAGGGTGCCTCTCTGCTTATTAAGGTGGAGACACCTCGAGCTCTAGTTTCATCGTTTGTGGCATGATAGGCTGTTGTAAAATAGGAGTCAGTCAGTTTGGGAACTTGATTAGTCTTGAAATGTGTCTCCTGTAAGAGTACAAAATGTGGTCTACCTTTCTTGAGCTCTCTCAGTAACGTGGAGCGTCTCTCAGGTATGTTCAGGCCCCGTACATTGTGGGAGATTACAAGAGGAGTCCGGCCCAGATCCGCATAGGCCATAGTGGAGGTTTAGGTCGAGATGGTCCGCTGTGTATCTAGAAAACAGAGCTGTCAGTGACAAGAATGGCAGCATCAAATTATTCAGAGTCTGTCCCTCAACTTAGGAGGTTCTATATCTAGCGACTACGTCAGTAAAAAAGTAAAAGATAAGGAAAGAAAGAGAGCAGAAAATATAGAGTATAGGAGTGTTCAACGGATATCCCTTATCAGTCGGGTCAAACTCGACTGATTAGGTAAAAGTCAGTGCGTCCACAACCCACGTTGTAGGTGTGGAGGCACTTGGTGGGGGTACCGTGGGGAGGCTGCTAACAACCAAGTATCCTGTTGGCTAAGTAATTCTCTAATGTATAAACTGAGGATATATCAAAAATATTCGTAAACAGAGTGCTCAGCACACACAAGCTGCAATGATAGCTTATAAGTAGCAACATCTATTGCTATAGTGTAAGATTTCACCCAACCCGGATAAGAGATGTAGGCGGGCAAGCAATCATTTTCCCCACATCCAATAATTCTTAACCACCTTTTCTCTATAAGCAATAATCTCTATAAGCCCTCTATTGTCCAAATCTTCCAGGTGTCTATTCATCTCTATAAAGTGGCAGTTTTGTGAGCTGTAAGCCTTCTCCAGTCTGCATATGACCTTGTCACTGTGTCTGCCTGCGGCTTCCGCACCCCCCATCCGTTCGTTTAGGGCCAGTAGGTTAGACTTCAGGTCCGTTATACAGCAGAAAACGTGGCCTTAATGTCTGCTGCTATTACAGACATATCTGCCAGGGTAAGGGGGTGGTTGGGGCGTGATGACCCCCTACCTGAGTCCTCCGGGGCAGACTGAGAATCCTCACTGAACTCCTCCTCATGGTGTTCCGGCGCCATCTTGGATATCTCCGCGCCGCTGCCTGTCCCCTGTTTTGATTTAAACAGGTCTCGATGGGGTTGTTGCTGACCCCCTCCTTGAGCACGTGTTCCTGGAGCTGTGGAGCCGTTTGCCCGGCATCGATGCACGGTGGGTAGGGTGAGTTAGGCTGATGCGGTTTGTGCGTGTGTCGGAGCTCCCTCAGAACGCGTCCATACCCGTTGCGTGCCAAGCCACGCCCCGCCAGTGACATTTTTACAGTAATCAATGCAATTTTATAGCATCGATCTCTGTATTAATGCCAATGGTCCCAAAAATGTGTCAAAATTGTCTGATGTGTCTGCCAAAATTTTGCAGTCATGATAAAAATCACTGATCGCCGCCATTACTAGGAAAAAAAAAATATTAATAAAAATGCCATAAAACTATCCCCTATTTTGTAGACATTATAACTTTTGCGCAAACCAATCAATTTTTTTTTGTACCAAAAATATGTAGAAGAATATGTTTTGGCTTAAACTGAGGGAAAAAAAAATTTGTATATATTTTTGGGGGATATTTATTATAGCAAAAAGTAAAAAATAATGTGTTTTTTTCAAAATTGTCGCTTTTTTTGTTTATAGCACAAAAAAAAAAAAATACAGAGGTGATCAAATACCACCAAAAGAAAGCTCTATTTGTGGCAAAAAAAGGACTCCAATTTTGTTTGGGAGCCACATCGCATGACTCCGCAATTGTCAGTTAAAGCGCCACAGTGCCGAATAGCAAAAAATGCTCTGGTCAAGAAGGGAGGAAATCCTTCCATGGGGATATGGTGCTTTGAGGGGTCATAGACCCCCAAAGCATCCTCCCAATGTTGAGGGCATGTGACCTGGTATGGTTCAGGAGGGAGGGATGCTCTCCCACCCCCCCCTCTTTTCCTACGGCCTGCCAGGTTGCATGCTCGGATATTTAGGGGGACCCCCACGTAAAAAAAATTAAAATTTGACACGGGGTTCCCCTTAATATCCATACCAGACCTGAAGGGCCTGGTAATTGAATTTAGGGGAACCCCCACGCTTTTTTTTTTTTTATCAATGAATGAATTGTCGGCTAATACAGAGAACACTCATTGAGTGTTCTCTGTATTACGGGAGCCGACAATATAGCCGCAAGTGATTTTAAAATACTTTTTTTCCTGCAGAAATGGCACTTTGTGCAGGGACAGTTCTAAGCACTGGAAACATGCGCCCCTTCACAGGCATACTATAGACACCTCCCAGGTATGAAATTTAAAGGAATATTACACATTTATTGTTTCACTTTAATCATTATTAAAATCACTGCTCCTGAAAAAACGGCCATTTTTAAAACTTTTTTTTGCATTGATCCATGTCCCCTGGGGCAGGACCCGGGTCCCCAAACACTTTTTAGGACAGTAACTTGCATATTAGCCTTTAAAATAAGCACTTTAGAGTGTGAACTTTCGAGTCCCATAGACTTTAATAGGGTTCTAAAGTTCACACGAAGTTTAGGTCTGTTTGCAGGTTCTGGTGCGAACCGAACAGGGGGGTGTTCGGCTCATCCTTACTATTCTGGGACAGAGACACCTAATGGAAGACTAGCTAACAGCACCTACTTTACATATACTGTATGTTCAAATCTGATCATTTTACTATTATTGTACTTGACTAATTTTTTTTAGGTTTGACTCTCTTTCATGACCTGTCATTTGTTTTGAGTTTTTGCTTTTTTTAATTCCATTTTATATATCTGGTTATATTCTTTATAACATTCAAATGATGAAATGATACAATTATAAATGTTTTAACAACATATTTTTTAAAGCCCCTTGATTAATTCCTTATTTTTTTAACATTAAATATGAGCCACATAGGTGTTACTTTAAGCCTTTTAAACATTTTGTCCAGGGGGATATACAGTATTTAACAGTGTGTTTGCACACAGTTGATTTTAAATATTTTACTTTCTGTTCTGTGTTTTGATGACATATTCCCTCTCAATCTAAGACATAGAGAGCAGCCCTCAGCATTGGAAAATTTAAATTTAGGGACCAATTTATAAAAAAAATAGCTTTGCAAATTTTTTTTTTGCACATTTTTTGAAAGCATAACAAATAATATCCAGAATGTTTGTAATACGTGTATACCGTATATACTCGAGTATAGGTCGATCCGAATATAAGCCGAGGCCCCTAATTTACCATAAAAAACTGGGAAAACTTATTGACTCGTGTATAAGCCGAGGGTGAGACATGCAGCAGCTACTGTTACATCCCTGTGTCCCGTCCATCCCTGTGTCCCATCCATGCCTGTGTCCCGTCCATGCGTCCATGCCTGTGTCCCGTCCATGCGTCCATGCCTGTGTCCCGTCCATGCCTGTGTCCCAACCATGCGCCCATGCCTGTGTCCCATCCATGCCTGTGTCCCGTCCATGCCTGTGTCCCGTCCATGCCTGTGTCCTGTCCCTCCCTGTGTCCATCGCAGCCTACCTGTCTCTTTGCCTTCTGCAGCCTCTGTGTGCCATGCCGCGCCGCACCTTTCCTCCTCTACTGACAGACGGCGGCCATTCCACTGTTCAAAAGCCGCGCCTCTCTGTCTGTGATAGGCGGAACACTCAATTTCCCAGCAGTCACTGTTCCGCCTATCACGGACATCCTCTCATCCTCGTCCGTAGTATGAGAATGAGCAGATGTCCGTGATAGGCGGAACACTGACTGCTGGGAAATTGAGTGTTCCGCCTATCACAGACAGGGAGGCGCGGCTTTTGAATACTGGAATGGTCGCCGATCTGCGTGACTCAAGTATAAGCCGAGGGGGGCACTTTCAGCCTAAAAAAAGGGGCTGAAAATCTCGGCTTATACTCGAGTATATACGGTAAATGTTTCCTTGTTGCCTTTTTCTGTGTGAATGTAACAAGTCCTAACATTCTAATCCTAAGAGAAAAATAGTTTAAGAACATTTGAGCATGAGAGTTAATAGTTAAAAACATTTGACCAGCAGCAGACATAATGGGGTTCATTTACTAAAATTGGAGAGTGCAAAATCTGGTGCAGCTGTGCATGGTAGTCAATCAGCTTCCAACTTCAGGGTGTTCAATTAAGCTTTGACAAAAAAAAAAAAAAAAAATGGAAGCTGATTGGTTTCTATGTAGAGCTGCACTAGATTTTGCATTCTCCAGCTTTAGTAAATCAACTCCAATATGAGGGATGCTTCTGCACAGTGTGGGAGCAGAGTGGAGAGAGACAATTAGCAGTGGTATTATTACCATTGCTAAATCTGACAGCTTTTTCCTGGCTGTTAGGGAGCCAGCATCTTATCCCCACCTGGAACTTTCAGCTATCAGTCAGGGGTTCCTGACTGACAGGTGACTGTAAACCAAACAGTAGGGGTAGTGTACAAAAAACCCCAGTGTTTGGTCCCCTGCGGCCCCCCCACCCCAAAGCACCTTGCCCCCATGTTGATGAGGACAAAGGCCTCTTCCCGACAACCCTGGCCATTGGTTGTCGGGGTCTGCGGGTGGGGGGCTTATCGGAATCCTGGGGGCCCCCTTTAATAAGGGAGCCCCCAGATCCCAGCCCCCCACCCTATGTGAATGAGTATGGGGTACATCGTACCCCTACCCATTCACCTGGGGAAAAAAGAGTCAATCAAAAAAAAACACAACACAGGTTTTTAAAGTAATTTATTAATCAGCTCCGGGGGTCTTCTTCTGACTTTGGGGGTCTTCTTCCGACTTCTATGCTCTGTTCGGCCTCTTCTCCCAGTATCCGGCCTCTTCTCCCGCTCTCCGGCTTCGTCTCCTGCTCTCCGGTTCTTCTGCCAACTCCCCCGATATCTTCTTCCAGCTCCTTTACTAGCAGAGGAGCCCGGTCTCCTCCGTCCTTCTTCTCTCTTCTTTCGTCTTCTGATGTTGACACAATGCTCTCTTCCGCTGTAATGGCTTGTGCAACGTGCGAGGCAACTTATATAGGTATGGGGCGTGGTCACTGGGTGATGTCACACGGTGACCCCAACCCTTATGACGTCACAGTCCCAGCATGTGCTGGGACATAAGGGGTGGGCGTCACCGTGTGACATCACCTGTTGACCACGCCCCATACCTATATAAGTTACCGACGGAAACAGTTCGATGGACACTGTCAGATTATCCGACAACACGGTCCTATCGGACATTGTCCATCGGAATGTCTGACCGTGTGTACAAGGGCTTACACCACTAAATATTATACTACAAAGTGCATCAAATATAGCTAAAAAAAATTGTATACATAAATAAATAAATAAAAAATAGAGCGTGGCTACTAGGTAACTGAGAGTGAGAGGAACCCTCGGACGGCTCACGTCTATCTTCACCAAAGTGTTGGCGAGGCCAAGGAGCGGTGAGAGATTTAAAGAGTGTGTCTCGCATACCCTGGGTCCGCTAAAATCACCAATGCTTTGACAATCAGCTGTGTTAAAGTGTGCTGTGGCTTGACTTATTTGGCGTGGTTACAAGTTTATAAATGTGAGTGTAACTTAAGAGGATCTTCTTATGTGTGATTAAAAGTTTTTTTTTACGGTATCATGCCATGGGAGAATTTCTTTTTTCTATTTCATGAGAGCACTGTCTATAAAAGTGTCAATTGGGTCAGTTTTTCTCCGCTGAAGTGAAGGATTGTATACCTGCCATCCACATCCCTGCAAAAAGGGTTTGGAAAGCGCTTTTCTGCCAAACACGTTGAGTGTGAGGCTGATTTAGTCGGTGAGTTAATTCACATAAGGGGGAGAAGAATCACATTTCACAGCGGTGTGGTGAAGGAAAGGCGGTTTGAGAGGAAAAAACACTGATCAATATTGCCAGTTAAAGTGAAATATGTTTTGGAGACTCACAGACTTTTTCAACATTGTATGAACACTGCATATGCTCTGCAATACTCCCTGAGGAGTGTTTAAATGGATAGTGTGAACTATCACTTATTCACTGGGTTAATTATTTTTATTTTATGTTTATTTATTATTACTAATTTTTTATTTATTTATGTATACAATTTTTTTGAGCTATATTTGATGCACTTTGTAGTATAATATTTAGTGGTGTAACAGTCACTTGGTTTAGTGCCACGTGTTTCAATTATTTATAATAGGAACAACTACACAGAAATTACACATTATTTTACGTGGCTGCTTAGTGGGGAAGGGTTCTTTTGCTGGAAGCGCAGTGGTAAATACACAGGTGAAAGGGCATTAGTGAGTGTATTATTGATTAGCACCTTTTCTTTGTTGTTTTGTTCAAAGGGATCCTGTCACCACATAGTTACTTTTACCCATAGCATTTCCATCACACTCCTGCCACAAATAACAGATCTTCGGCTAAAATCTGTTTGCAGGCAAACCAAAGGAGCTGTCATTTTTTTTAAGATGTAGCACTACTGCCACTAAATGACAGATGTCTGGAAAGCTTCTGATTGTAAGGAAACTAGCCTAGGGCCCCAGGTGACATAATTAAAAATAAAAAGATTTGATTTGATTCTCATGGAATTCAATAGGGTTCGGAAATATGTTTGGTGTTTGTGGACTTCCAGCTCCAGAACCTCCTGCAAACCAAGCGTCATTCTGTTTGCTCATCCTCTTTATAACAACTTGGAAATCTTTACACCTGTATGTATGTCAGCCCCCCCACACACACCTGTATATACAGCCACCATGGACCCAGGACCCCGCACAGCCACCAGAGACCCCGCACAGGGACCCCCCACAGCCACCAGAGACCAGGCACAGGGACCAGGAACCCTGCACAGCCACCAGAGACCCCACAAAGGGGCCAGGGACCCCACACAGCCACCAGAGACCGCACACAGGGACCCCGCACAGCCAACAGAGACCCCACACAGGGACCCTGCACAGCCACCAGAGACCCCGCACAGCGAAAAGACCCTGCAAAGCCACCAGAGACCCCGCACAACCACCAGGGACCCCGCACAGGGACCAGGGACCCACACAGCCACCAGAGACCCTGCATAGGCACCAGGGGCCCTGCACAGCCACCAGGGGCCCTGCACAGCCACCAAGAACCCCGCACAACCACCAGGGACCCTGCACAACCACCAGAGACCCAGCACAAGGACCAGGGACCCCACACAGCCACCAAGGACCCAGGACCCCCGCACAAGAACCCACACAGCCATCAGATACTCTGCACAGGGACACCGCACAGGGACCAGGGAACCCACACAGCCACCAGCTACTTCAGAAGGAAAGGGTGGGATGATTTTAGGGGGGGTGGCGATTTTATTCTTGCCTAAGGCAGCACAAAACGAAAAATTCACCACTGCATACACAAACCTGTAAACACACAAGGCTCTGGCCCCTCCCTGTACCCCCCTGATGGCGGTCCTGCATGTACATGCCCTCTGACCACCTATAGGACTTTTCTATTTAAATAAAGACAGTGTATGTGTCATTGCAAATACCTGCCTATTGCCGTTCAAATTTACAATATGTCACTAAGCTTATAGGATGAAATTAAAACTCAATGCCTCCTGATGCTTAGGTGATTTAATTATAAATGACCGTACAGAAAAATAAGCGTCAGTAGTCCTGTCACTGTGCTGTCATTCATAATTGCTTTATTTAATCAGCAGGAAGTATTGAGGTGACAATGCTTCCTACTGCTTTAGTGAGATAATTATGAATGACAGTGCATAAATTCAACCTATAATTCATATGCAGCTTTTATTATTTTTTTGACAAATTGAACCTATTGGTTTACCTATTCTCTTTTACATTTCCATTTGTGCAACAGAGAGTGCAGAAGAGGTCTTGAAGTCCAATTCCAACCAAAAAAACATTTTTATGTATTATAGACATGTGCACACTGAAATATTTTGTTTCAGAATTTTGGTTTCATACAAAAAAAATATTTAGTTATATCCGAAATTCATTTTTTTTTTTTTTTGTTTTGTTAAAAAAAGCATTAGTCCAAAAATCCAAATGAATTAAGATCGAATCTGTCAATTGAAGGCTTATGGTGTCTGTCGGATGTTCTAAGAAGGTTTGACAAAACAGCTAAAGTAAACTGTACAACGCTGCGATCGCACATTTGTGGTCGAATGCTCCGCCCACAAGTTATAGTAGAATTCTAATGTTGTTTGACTAGTAATATTATAATTCTAAATTATTATTACTAGTCAAACAGCATTAAAATTCTTCTATATCCTATAGGCAGAGCATTTGACTGTAAATGTCCGCTTGTAGCGATCGTATGTTTTTAGCTGCTTCGTTGAATCTTCATGTCGAATGGTACTATACATATTTTTGATCGTATCGAATGATACAATACTTGTTTGTTTCTGTTTATGTTGTCTACCCCAACAGTCAGCCAATGGAATTGTGTATCGAAATTCAAGCATTTAACTTCCTTCCTGTTCGTTCTGTGCTCCTAACGATCCTGTACTCCTAACGATTCTGGTTTGATGGCAGCATCCGACGGTGGCTCCAAGCAGTTCAAACCCATGGAGGTTCCTGGCCCTTTTATGGAGGCAGCAGCAGCACCTCCCTCACCATCAAAAAAGTGCAGGAGGGGGACACAAGCTGCAACCAGCAGGAAGTGTAACCTTACGTGGACTCACATTGAGTCCTAGGTCCTTGTAAGGGAAAAGCTTCCTTGTTGGATGCAGCTGTGTGGCACCCACTCCAAGGAGACCACTTCGGAAGCGGGAGAAGTTGGAGGAGATCTCCTGAAAAGTTGAGGTAATACAGAGTGATAAGTGTGACCTGTCTGCCTGGCGTAAAAAATTCAGCGACATAAAATGGTAACGTGTCTGATTATTTTATTTTTTTACATTTTAAAAATCCCATATTATGCCCAAAAACAAGTCCCCCCACACACACACAAACATATATTATTGCTATCATATGTGATGTCAGTAAAGTTAAGTGATTTTTTTTTTGAAAAGGAAAAATTATTTTCAAATCATCCTCCCTCCTGTGAAAAACCTAATATGCACATAGGTGTGCCTAGCCTACACATGAAAGCATCGTTTACACATGTTACATATTATCGCCACGATAGTTGTGAGAGGAATATTTCCATGGCCGTTATTTGTTCCTATCACTAAACTGATGAGCAGTAAGTGCTTTTAAGTTCCACTTGATCACCTGTAGGTTACGCCCCCTTCTGAACAGGGCATATTCTTCTATTTAGCATGCTGCAGCTTTATCTGACAATTGCACGCTCCTGCAAAGTACTACATCATTTTCCCACCACATATAGAGCTCTTTTGTATGGTGGTATTAGATCACCGCTAGGTTTTAAATTTTTTGTTATAGAAAAAGAGTAAAATATTTAAAAAAATTGTTGTGTTATGGTGGCTGGACTTAACCAGCTTATGGACCCGACGTATGTTTACTATGGGCGCCCACAAGTAGTAATGCTTTGCAATGGAAAAAAAAAGGAAATTTACACCATACGCAGTTCACACAAGAGCATAATTAGAAAGGTGGATTGGACATCTATTTACTCGGCACAATCCTGTCTTTTATATTTTATTGTGCACCCAAAAGCATATGTTTTTTGTTTTTCCTAAAATAAATTTGGTTAATAAAAAAATTTGCAAATCTTGTGCTACATGAAAAAATGCGCCTAATCCAAAAATTCCATTTGTTTCACGTGTTGATGTCATTTTCAGATTACAATTGTAGTTTAATTATGGAACCCTCTTCTCATTTTGATTTGCAGCGCCATTGAGCATAAATGCAGGCAGGCAGGGTGCAAAGGGAAGCAGGTGCATCGCCTCCCCCATGAGACAGAGATCCTAGTGGGTGTAGGGGAGGAAGAGATCACCCAGCTTCTGGCTCAAGGTGGGTGTCAGTATTGCATTGTGCAGGACATTTTTTTTTGTCAAGCATGTAATTTACCATGTTGTGTTTGATTTTACTTAACCACTTCAGCTCCGGACCAATAAACACCTTAAGGACCAGAGGTCTTTTTGCAATTTCGCACTGCGCTGCTTTAACTGGTAATTGCGCGGTCATGCAATATTGCACCCAAACGAAATTTGCGTCCTTTTCTTCCCACAAATAAAGCTTTCTTTTGATGGTATTTGATTGCCTCTGCGATTTTTTTTTTTTGCGATATAAATGGAAAAAGAGCGAAAATTTAAAAAAAAAAAGATATTTTCTTCTTTTTGTTATAAGAAAAATCGAATAAACTAAATTTTAGTCATACATTGAGGGCAAAATTTATTCAGCCACATGTCTTTAGTAAAAAAAATGTCAATAAGCGTATATTTTTTGGTTTGCGCAAAAGTTATAGCGTCTACAAACTAGAGTACATTTTCTGGAATTTACACAGCTTTTAATTTATGACTGCCGATCTCATTTCTTGAGGTGCTAAAATGGCAGGGCAGTACAAATCCCCCCCAAATGACCCCATTTTGGAAAGTAGACACCCCAAGAAAATTGCTGATGGGTATGTTGAGCCCATTGAATATTTATTTTTTTTGTCCTAAGGGATTGAATAATGACAAAAAAAAAAAAAAATTTTTTTTACAAAAAGTTGTCACTAAATGATATATTGCTCACACATGCCATGGTTATATGTGGAATTGCACCCCAAAATATATTCCACTACTTCTCCCGAGTATGGGGATACCACATGTGTGGGACTTTTTGGGAGTCTAGTCGCGCACGGCACCCCGAAAACCAATCACCACCTTCAGGATTTCTAAGGGTGCAAATTTTTGATTTAACTCCTCACTACATATCACAGTTTCGAAGGCCATAAAATGCCAAAATAGCACAAAACCCCCCAAAATGACCCCATTTTGGAAAGTAGACACCCCAAGCTATTTACTGAGAGGCATGTTGAGTCCATGGAATATTTTATATTTTGCCACAAGTTGCGGGAATATTACAAACTTTTTTTTTTTTGCACCAAGTTGTCACTAAATGATATATTGCTCACACATGCTATGGGCATATGTGAAATGACACCCCAAAATACATTCTGCTGCTTCTCCCGAGTACGGGGATACCACATGTGTGGGACTTTTTGGGAGTCTAGTCGCGCACGGCACCCCGAAAACCAATCACCACCTTCAGGATTTCTAAGGGTGCAAATTTTTGATTTAACTCCTCACTACCTATCACAGTTTCGAAGGCCATAAAATGCCAAAATAGCACAAAACCCCCCCAAATGACCCCATTTTGGAAAGTAGACACCCCAAGCTATTTACTGAGAGGCATGTTGAGTCCATGGAATATTTTATATTTTGCCAAAAGTTGCGGGAATATTACAAACTTTTTTTTTTTTGCACAAAGTTGTCACTAAATGATATATTGCTCACACATGCTATGGGCAGAAGTCAAATTACACCCCAAAATAAATTCTGCTGCTTCTCCCGAGTACGGGGATACCACATGTGGGGGACTTTTTGGGAGCCTAGCCACGTACGGGACCCCGAAAACCAAGCACTGCCTTCCGGATTTGAATATAAAATGCTATAAAAAACAAACTAACCAGAGTCACCCGTAACACTTATACGGTGATCAGTGGTGAAAGGGTTAACTAGGGGCAATCAGGGGGTTCAAATTTTTATTAGGTAGTATATGGGGGTCCCTGGCGCTATATAAAAACCTGACGGGGAACCTAAATAACTAACTGGCTAACCAGCGTCACCAGTGACACTTATACTGTGATCGCTGGTGAAAGGGGGTGAAAGGGTTAACTAGCAGCAATCAGGGGGTTAAAACCATTATTGGGTAGTATATCAGGGTACCTAGCGCTATAAAAACCTGGCGGTGAACCTAAAAAAATAACTAGCTACCTAGCGACACTAGCGACACTGATGCAGCGTTCAGAAAAATGATCGCTTAGTGACACTGGCAAAAGGGGGTGAAAGGGTTAACTAGCGGAAATCAGGGGGTTAAAACCATTATTGGGTAGTATATCGGGGTACCTAGCGCTATAAAAACCTGGCGGTGAACCTAAAAAAATAACTAGCTACCTAGCGACTGTAGCGACACTAATGCAGCGATCAGAAAAACGATCGCTTAGTGACACTGGCAAAAGGGGGTGAAAGGGTTAACTAGCGGCAATCAGGGGGTTAAAACCATTATTGGGTAGTATATCGGGGTACCTAGCGCTATAAAAACCTGGCGGTGAACCTAAAAAAATAACTAGCTACCTAGCGACTGTAGCGACACTAATGCAGCGATCAGAAAAACGATCGCTTAGTGACACTGGCAAAAGGGGGTGAAAGGGTTAACTAGCGGCAATCAGGGGGTTAAAACCATTATTGGGTAGTATATCGGGGTACCTAGCGATATAAAAACCTGGCGGTGAACCTAAAAAAATAACTAGCTACCTAGCGACACATGCAGCGATCAGAAAAATGATCGCTTAGTGACACTGGCAAAAGGGGGTGAAAGGGTTAACTCTAGGGGCAATCAGGGGGTTAAATCTTTATTGGGGGGTGATAGGGGGCTACCCTGGACCTAACACTAACTGTCCTGACAGTTTTTACTGTCACAACTGACACTGAATGCATTGATCAGTAAAGAAATGATCAATGCAATCAGTGACACTGTGACTGGGGGGGAGGGGGGGCGGGGGGGATCGGGGGGCGATCGGGGGGGGGGTTTGTGTGCCTGTGTGTACCTACATGTCAGTGTAGTGTTGGTGCACACTTACTTTTAGTCTTCTCCTCGTAGTCCGGTCAAAAAGACCGCCCTGAGGAGAATGACATCACTTCCTCCTTCCTGTGTAAACAATACACAGGGGAGGAAGCTTCTCATTGGCCAGGAGCGATCCAGAGGGGGTGGCCGAAAACCAACGGCCATCCCCTCATCACGGAGCGCTCCTGGACCGAGTCGGACCGCCGTAAACAGCGGGAGGGGGTCCGATCGGACCCCCCACCCGCTGGAAGGCAATCACGTAGATGTACGTGATTGTGCCTGCCTGTGCCATTGTGCTGACGTACAATGGCAATACGGCGGTCCTGAAGTGGTTAAAGATCGTATCCAGGCCCAGCTCCTCAGGAGCCGGAGGGCGGAGGAGCAGGATTCCTCCACTTCATCATCATGCAGTAAGTACTGTAGTAGTGACACTAATACAGTGGGTCCTTTTCCATTTGTCCAGCCTTTCATTGTCGCTACTAGCATCACTGCTCCTACAGATAGAGCCTCTGCGACGTTCTGTCAGTTAACGCAAGTGCTTGCGTAATTTACGTAATCTGACAGAAGGGCTGTCTTTAATATAGATTGGACCCTGGGCAAAATTTTTCTTGGGGCCCCCACCCATGCAATTTCCCTCTCCACCTACTCTGAGACATACAATAAATAGCAGCTTGACTTAAAATCAGTTTTCCATATCACATCAGGCAGCAATTGCAATTGGTTGCCAGCAGTTACAGCATATCATTACTCCTTACTGACTAGTTGCTAGAGGTTACAGCACACATTATGGCTCACTGATTCGTTGCTAGAAGTTACAGCACATCACCTCCTCACAGCAGGGGAGCATGATATACATAGGAATGATGCCTTTATTTACATATCAATGCCGCCAGCCGCAGCTATTTACTCAGTATTGTCAAGGCAATTTACATATGAATGGCGGTTATTTACATGTAAACACAGGGTCTGAAGGTGAGTCACCTGTACACAACAATAAGGCAGAGCTGGGCAGCATTAGTACCAGCACTTCACACTGACATATCGGGACACAGAACAGGAATAACACTTCAAGGGACAAGGGAATTTGAACCTGGATAGTTGGCAAGTATGAGGCAGCTGTTTTGGGCCCCACAACAATGACAGGGCCCAGGGCACCTGCCCCTTTTGCCCTGCCTTAAAGACGGCCCTGGACAGAATGTCGCCGCTCTGATGGCACCAGATCAGTAGCGGCATGCATAGCACTAGCCGCTGGAACCAGGACAGGTAAATGTCTCATTCTTTTTCTATTTTTCTATTTTTACTGATTTTTTTTTCTTCTTAAATGGCAGGTGAGCCTCTGCCTCACCCCCCTCTAGTGAATGCGCGTCCCTGCCTTGTAATAACCATTAGTGACCTGTCCTTTATTGCCATGCTAATGGATAATTCATTGTATATATATATATATATATATATATATATATATATATATATATATATAGTATTTATTTATAGTAATTTGAAGCTTGAACGTTGTAACGTTCATAATTTCTCCTTTATATTAAATAGGTGTAATCCAGTCAAAGGGGGAGACTCAGAAGAAGGTGGCTGAGGCAGCAACTCCCACATATAAGTTAGTATAATCTTGCTTGTATCTGCTGATCATACATGTTTCAATGTTCTTGTACTAATGTGTGAGATTGCTGTACACTGCAGATTCTAATGTTCTTTTCTATAATAATCAACAGCTGTTGAGGCTAAGCAGGAGTTGAGGGAGACCTGCCTTGTAGAGATTGCTGGGGATGCGGAAGATGGTGAGCAACAGCCAGACATGGCAGATCCAGGGAGTAAGTACAACTTTTTTTGTATTTTCCAGGCAAATAGTATTTTAAATATGAAACGCTGATGGCATACCTAGTCTAGAAATGGTTGTGATTTATTCTGCAAGGCTTCAGTTTAGCTGGAATTATTAGTCCTCCTCTGCGGCTGATTCCAGTCTTCCTGTTAGCATGACCTGTGCTTGTTATTTCCTCAATGTCACTTCCCTGGTCACACCACCTTCTTGCTGCAGTTCAGATTCCCAGTCTGAGCCAATCACTGTTAATCATCAAAAATAACACAGCAGGCTGGAGGGGGTGTGTCAGACAAGAATTTCCACCTATGGCTTGGCAGTCCCTGGACATATTCAGTCTCTGGCATGCCCCTGATGCATGCATTCAGGGCTCGAGTCCTGCGGGAACGCATGGGAACGGCGTTCCCGTACTATTTCCACAACGGGAACGCCGTTCCCATTAGCTGCCTGAGTAGCCCGCCGCCAGAGCGTAGCCCGCCGCTCGTGCGTAGCCCGCCGCTCCTCTGCCGCCCGAGTGACTGGTTGCTAGGCTAGGGCCGCTCCGCGTCTAGCAACCGGTCACATGACGTCGGCCGTACACGTGGGCACGCACTGGAGTTTAGTGGGCAGTGCGCATACGGCCTCCAGCGCAGCCAGCGACAGACACACGTCGCTGGGATATGGACTGTCTCCTCCTTCCCCTTTACCCAGTGCTCTCCCGAGAAGTAAACGAGGTTAGTCACTAGCACTCTGCATTACTCCGCCAATACTCTGCAATACCCCACCAATACTCTGCATTACTGCACCAATACTCTGCATTACTCAATACTCTGCAATACCCCGCCAATACTCTGCATTACTCCACCAATACTCTGCATTACTCAATACTCTGCAATACCCAGCCGCTACTCTGCATTACTCCATTAATACTCTGCATTACCCCACCAATACTCTGCATTACCCCGCCAATACTCTGCATTACTCCGCCAATACTCTGCATTACTCCACCAATACTCCGCCAATACTCAGCATTACTCCACCAATACTCCACCAATACTCTGCATTACTCCACCAATACTCTGCATTACCCAATACTCTGCAATACCCCGCCAATACTCTGCATTACTCCACCAATACTCCTCCAATACTCTGCATTAATCCACCAATACTCTGCATTACCCAATACTCTGCAATACCCTGCCAATACTCTGCATTATTCCACCAATACTCTGCATTACTCCACCAATACTCCGCCAATACTCCACCAATACTCTGCATTACTCCACCAATACTCTGCATTACTCCACCAATACTTTGCTATACCCTGCCAATACTCTGAATTACTCCACCAATACTCTGCAATACCCCGCCAATACTCTGCATTACCCAATACTCTGCAATACCCCGCCAATACTCTGCATTACCCAATACTCTGCAATACCCCGCCAATACTCTGCATTACCCAATACTCTGCAATACCCCGCCAATACTCTGCATCACCCTGCCAATACTCTGCAATACCCTGCCAATACTCTGCAATACCCTGCCAATACTCCGCATTACCCAATACTCTGCAATACCCCGCCAATACTCTGCAATACCCTGCCAATACTCTGCAATACCCAATACTTTGCAATACCCTGCCAATACTCTGCATTACCCAATACTCTGCAATACCCTGCCAATACTCTGCAATACCCAGCCAATACTCTGCAATACCCTGCCAATACTCTGCAATACCCTGCCGATACTCTGCAATACCCTGCCAATGCTCTGCATTACCCAATACTCTGCATTACCCAATACTCTGCAACACCCTGCCAATACTCTGCAATACCCAATACTCTGCATTACCCAATACGCTGAAATACCCTGCCAGCACTCTGCAATACCATGCCAATACTCTGCAATACATACCCTGCCATTACTCTGCAATACCCTGCCAATACTCTGCAATACATACCCTGCCAATACTCTGCAATACCCTGCCAATACTCTGCAATACATACCCTGCCAATACTCTGCAATACATACCCTGCCAATACTCTGCAATACATACCCTGGCGATACTTACTCTGCAATACTTACCCTGCCAATACTCTGCAATACCCTGCCAATACTCTGCATTACTGCACCAATACTCTGCATTACTCAATACTCTGCAATACCCCGCCAATACTCTGCATTACTCCACCAATACTCTGCATTACTCAATACTCTGCAATACCCAGCCGCTACTCTGCATTACACCATTAATACTCTGCATTACCCCACCAATACTCTGCATTACCCCGCCAATACTCTGCATTACCCCGCCAATACTCTGCATTACTCCGCCAATACTCTGCATTACTCCACCAATACTCCGCCAATACTCGGCATTACTCCACCAATACTCCACCAATACTCTGCATTACTCCACCAATACTCTGCATTACCCAATACTCTGCAATACCCCGCCAATACTCTGCATTACTCCACCAATACTCCTCCAATACTCTGCATTAATCCACCAATACTCTGCATTACCCAATACTCTGCAATACCCTGCCAATACTCTGCATTATTCCACCAATACTCTGCATTACTCCACCAATACTCCGCCAATACTCCACCAATACTCTGCATTACTCCACCAATACTCTGCATTACTCCACCAATACTTTGCTATACCCTGCCAATACTCTGAATTACTCCACCAATACTCTGCAATACCCCGCCAATACTCTGCATTACCCAATACTCTGCAATACCCCGCCAATACTCTGCATTACCCAATACTCTGCAATACCCCGCCAATACTCTGCATTACCCAATACTCTGCAATACCGCGCCAATACTCTGCATCACCCTGCCAATACTCTGCAATACCCTGCCAATACTCTGCAATACCCTGCCAATACTCTGCATTACCCAATACTCTGCAATACCCCACCAATACTCTGCAATACCCTGCCAATACTCTGCAATACCCAATACTTTGCAATACCCTGCCAATACTCTGCATTACCCAATACTCTGCAATACCCTGCCAATACTCTGCAATACCCAGCCAATACTCTGCAATACCCTGCCAATACTCTGCAATACCCTGCCGATACTCTGCAATACCCTGCCAATACTCTGCATTACCCAATACTCTGCATTACCCAATACTCTGCAACACCCTGCCAATACTCTGCAATACCCAATACTCTGCATTACCCAATACGCTGAAATACCCTGCCAGCACTCTGCAATACCATGCCAATACTCTGCAATACATACCCTGCCATTACTCTGCAATACCCTGCCAATACTCTGCAATACATACCCTGCCAATACTCTGCAATACCCTGCCAATACTCTGCAATACATACCCTGCCAATACTCTGCAATACATACCCTGCCAATACTCTGCAATACATACCCTGGCGATACTTACTCTGCAATACTTACCCTGGCAATACTCTGCAATACCCTGCCAATACTCTGCATTACATACCCTGCCGGTACTTACTCTGCAATACTTACCCTGCCAATACTCTGCAATACCCTGCCAATACTCTGCAATACATACCCCGCCGATACTCTGCAATACCCTGCCAATACTCTGCAATACATACCCTGCCGATACTTACTCTGCAATACTTACCCTGCCAAGACTCTGCAATACTTACCCTGCAATACCCAGCAATGCCCTGCCAATAATCTGCAATACCCAGCAATAATCTGCCATACCCTGCCAATACTCTGCAATACCCTGCCAATACTTATCCTGCCAATATTCTGCAATACCCTGCCAATACTTACCCTGCCAATAGATATTCTGCTAATACCCAGCCATACCCATCCATGCTCAGCCAAAATGTTATTGGGGGAGATGATGTGGATATTACAGTAGGGGAGATGTATATTGCAGTGGGGACTATATGGTGGTGAAATTTCACAGGTTTTTGCAAATTCAATTATTATTTGCTGATCCGAAAAAAGATCCGATCTGTGACTCAGATCCAAGGAATGATCCAATCCGTGAGTTTTTTGATCCGTTGCCGATAATCTTGCACGGCAAGGGCAACGTTATTCCAGTTTGTGTGATATTTTCTAATTTGCTGTATTTGAATTTGGAACAGGGTGTATTTGTGTTAGAAATTCCCTGCGAGGGAAAGATCATCACCCATTGTGTTGATTATTCTGTTTGACAAGTTAACTTATTTTGTATTTGTAAACTGGCACTTTACAATAAATGTACTGTATTTTCTGTGAAATATATATGCATATGAGCGTACCTTTATTTATTTTTATTTTTTTTGGTGGGGGAGTGGATCTTGGGTGAGAGTTCCCACACTTTTTTCCCCAGGACTTGACCCCTGCATGCATTAACACTTTCCTCATGTCTGGTGCCTCCTCTTGGGCATCATCTAAAGCTAAACATCCTAAATGACCTTATGACCTTGTAGATGTTTGCAGGCAAAGATCTACAAAAAGTTGAGTCTTTAGGCCATAGTTCAGACTCCAGAGTGTGTTGTGTTCCACATTGGCAAGGCTATTTACTGGTATATTTTACGTGTACCCTGGAGTTCTTTTTTAACTGCTCCTTTTTGTCTAGTGTTTTTTGTTTTAGAAGTTTTAGACATACTGATCCTTGGATCCCCCAGTCGTTGGACACATTTCCATGCACCCTCTCTCTCCTCCACTTAAATGGTCTAGGCTTCTGAAGTTATTAAGCAGATGAAGCACCAGCTGCCAGGAGATGGGAGGAACAGTAATTGTAAATTCTGTTATACCTCCTAGCCTAGACCAGGAGTGAGTAAACTACCTAGCCTAGAACAGGAGTTGGGCTTTTTCAGTGGCCATCCAAAAATTATCAACTTTAAAAAGTAGCCTGCTATATTTTATTAAACAACTTTTTATTAGGTCATCCCTAATGCAATGGATTGAATGGCTTCTCTTTGGTGAGTGTAATGTTAATAGCTGGTATAACTGATATGTTTCTACTTGCAAGTGCAACTGATCTTCCATATTTGCTTCAGTCAGTCAATCTGGATGAGGTTGATTAGTTAGTGGTTAGGACTTAGGTGTCCATTACACCTTAAGATGTTCTCCAGCCGGCCGTGCGACCGAACGGATACAATCTTTGGGAGATTCCCCATTACACTGCTCAATGTGTAGAGGGGAATACCTTTGTACTCTGGCCAGGGTGGGCACTCAGCTCCGCCCCGGTCAGAGTACAGTAAACTACTACACCTTCCTGCGCAGCCCTGCAAACTTAGGATGACGCAGCAAATCGACACAGACACCTCTATCTCCTACACACAATTTGATTAGGTGCATCTCACTGAGTATCAAAAATGGAAAACTGGTATGTAGAAGTGAAAACATCTCAAGATGTTACATGATTGTCTACATGAGCTGGGAGATAATTGCCTTTAAATAATGTTAGGGTGAAGCAGCTACGTGTATTGTATTATCTAATGTATTTTCTTTTCTTCACAAGTGAAGTCTTCACCCTTCACCTCTTGGTTGGCTCACTATCTTTCCTCCCTAGCGGTTTCTCCGACGCAGGTTCTCCTCCACCCTCCACTGTCCCCCCACCTGGTCCCACCCATTGGGGCCTCCTCTCCAGTGTGTCCTGGTGAGGATTCTCCACCTGCCCCAGTGCACATGCCCCCCAAAAACCACATGTAAATGTGTATCTTCAGTGCATTGCGGAGGTCCAAGAGTGAAAATATGCTGTAACTAGGAGTCTATTTGGCTCTGTGGCCATCCACAATCGCCAGCAGCGCTTTCCCAATGTGGTTTTGGAGAGGTCCCAATGTAGCCTTGACAGGCAACTGGAGGCTTGTAGATCCTACCTTGGTGACCAGATGGCTGGGATCAATAGGTCCGTACAGCTACTGCTCACCAGGATGGGGGATAATCAGCTTTCCTATTTATTTTTTATTTTTTATGTGATATGTATCTAAATGTACTAGTCCATTTATTGTTGCTAACTTACTAGATGCCTTACAATTGTTTTTTTTTAATTCTTTACCTTTTATTAAATTTCAAATTGACAAACTTAAAGGGGTTGTAAAGTAAAATTTTTTATTTTTTTAAAATAACAAACATGTCATACTTACCTCCACTGTGCAGCTCGTTTTGCACAGAGTGGCCCCGAACCTGCTCTTCTGGGGTCCCTCGGCGGCTGTCTCTGCTTCCTCCCGCAGGTGCTTCTCACGTTAATGCGAGCTCCCTCGCATTGGTGAGAAGCACTGCGGGCGCGCTCCCGTGATACAGCCGGCGGCTATAGCCGCTCGCTGTATCACAAGGCCCCGCCCCCCGGCGCGCTGCGTCATTGGATGTGATTGACAGCAGCGCGAGCCAATGGCTGCGCTGCTTTCAATTCATCCACTCCAGCCAATCAGCGGCCAGGCTGAGCGACGAAGAGGACGGCGGGGGCGAGCGCGGGATTTTCGAGGGGTCAGTTAAGTAAAACGGGGGGACTGGGGGCGCCGGCAGTGTGAGATGTTTTTTCACCTTAATGCATAGAATGCATTAAGGTGAAAAAACATTTACCTTTACAACCCCTTTAACAACATACATTATTAAGATGTTATACAACAGGTAGTACAAATTAGAAAAAAGCTATTATTATTTTCATACCTTCCTTTCTACCCGCTTAACCCTTCCAAATCCATCCCCCCACTACACACCTTATAGTCTCAAATTATGCCAGTCAAGTTACTTGCTGGTTAATACCAAATAAAAAAATAAAAAAAAAGCAGAGACAGAGAGAGAAAAGGCCCAAATTTTCCCCCGACGTATAGGTGGGAAAAGAGCTCTACAGAAGAGATTTGCGGGTGGGGCGACAACAGGGGGGGACTCTATTCACCCCTTATAGTGCTGGATCAATCTTTCTGTTGAAAGTTGTTTGTGCAGGAACAACATATTGTGGAGCAAGGGCATGCATGAGCTGTTTAAATGGCTCCCCTTCATTAATGCGAAAAGAGGCTCCTCAAAAAGCAATGAATTGGCTATTGAGGTGGGTGATCTTGTTGGCCTGCTGTTTTGACATGCCCTTGGAACTAAAGCCAACAAAGCTATCTAGGGTAGACTGATAATGTCCTTGGGAGGATGAGAAGCCTGATTGGGTTCACAGTGGAACTACTGCACGTGGACAGTTTGTCTTATTTGAACCCTCTCTATTGACTGTGCTCTGAGTAAGTGATGTTGAGGAGGTACCACCAGTACAGTCAGAGTCTGTAATGCTGCTTCCTGCGCTACCACCTTCTTATTCTGACTCTGCCCACAGTAAAGTAGAGTGGTGGTAATTTTTAAGGTGCAGGTTCATACCAGTATTGGTTAAGTGTCCCAATGTTTTCCCCCTATGCATTTGCTTCCTACACAATTTGCACTTTCCAAAGAACCCGCCTTCCAATCTGTATAAGTATTTCCAAACATTGCTGCTATGTGATGCAGCCCCTTGACCCTCTTTATCGCTAGTATTATTTTGGGGCTGATGTAGCTGCAGCAGGTAGCACACCAGTGGTGGAAGTTGTTGCCCCTACAGTTCTACTTGGTGAACTAGTGCTAATGGCAGAGGCGCTGGGGAAGTCGGTGTTATCATCACAGGATTCTTCCTCCATAATAACAGAGGGAGAAGGGGAATTAGCAAAAGATGAAAAAAGTGAACTGCTACCTGTCCTGCTCCTCACAGAATATCCCTCTTGCACTTCCTCTAGGTCACACTGTGTCAGAAACCATGAAACATATACAGACAGAAGTACAATCAAATCACACTTGTTTATTAATAAAAATAAAAAGGTAAATGGAAAAAAGCGTAGTCAAGCATAGCCAGAGTCCTGTAGCCAGATCGGGTAGTCAGCCAGTCCAAAGTTCATTAACCAGATCGGGTAATCAGCCAGGCCAGAAGTCAGGGATCCAAGGAGAGCAACCGCAAGCAGGATAAGAAGCCAGGTGGGATGTCAGCAAGCCAGTCTAGAAACAAACAGCAGGATATGGTTCCCTGTGATGTGACCAACGTGAAGGCAAATTAAAAAGTGAGCAGGAAGGTTTAAATAGGCAGGTCAGACAAGCATCATTGGGAACAGCTGGTAACTGTGGAAAGAGAAGAGAGCTAGCAATTAGCCGGCAGCTGAGTGGCCAGCCCAGAGGAGGAAGGGCTAAGCCAGCCCTGAAACACTAAGTCTTGTGGGATCAAGTCATCACCACCAAAACCAGTTATTGCTGAAACTTGTTGCATAGAGTTGTCTACCTCAGTAGAACTTTTCTCTTGGGGCAACGGAAAAAAGTCTCACTCTCTGTCTCTGCTGCTGTCTTCCTCAATTGCTTCTTTGGAAGGCTGGGCAGTGGATTGACAGTGTCTTTGGTGGTGGTGAGTGTAAAGGCAACTCCATTTGTTTAACCTCCCTGGCGGTGATCCCGAGTCTGGCTCGGGTTGGGATTTTACTATCACAAGCGGTAACCCCAAGCCAGACTCGGGATCACATCGCTGGATACAGGGAGGACACAGAGAAGTTACTTACCTTGTCCCTTAGATCAAGCGATGTCCTCGCTTGAACAGATTTAAGAGAGTTATTGCTAAGAATTACAGGACTACAATATAAAACGCCAAATTTCCATGCAAAATAATTGTACTGCTTTCAGCACCTAAAACCAGAATGAATCATACCACCAGGGAGGTTGTAGCAGTAAAAGTAGCTGCACTGGCAGTGGAAGCAGCAGCAGATGTTGGTGGTCTGGCAAGAAAACTAGTAGAACTGGTGGTGGTGGAACCAGCTTTGCTGATGGCAGTGCTGGTGACACCCACTGTTGTGGACGACATGTTTGTGGCGGCAGAAGTGTCAGCAGTACCTAAGCAAGAGCTAGTAGCAGAGACTTTGCCACTTTTTTTGCTAGGCATCAACCACGACCACAACCTCTACCTGCCTTCACTTTTTAATTAGAATGGTACATTGCTGTATATTTAGTTCCAACAGAAAATAGACTTGTGATAGTGATCAGATCAGAAAGCAGATAACGATGTAAAATCAAATGAAAATTACATATAAGAAATAGAACAATAACAACAAATATGCCAGAGTTGGCAAAACTACCTCCATGCAGGTAACAAATTAGGGTATATAGAATCTATATAGAATCTATAATAAATGATAAATCCCCCCCCCCTCCATAACATGGACAGCCTCGGAGGCTATCCGTGACCTAGAACTACACGGTTTAGGAGATATTTGCCGAAAGACAGGCACTGCTGTCTACGGCGCATGCACCGTAGACAACGGCGCGCAGGCACACTGAGCACGCCGCGGTCAACAGCGATATGCCGCGAGTGGCGTCTCCCGTGCGCATGCGTGGGAGTGACGTCATCACGGCTTCGCCGAATGACAGTGGTGGAGCAGCGAGACCCACCGAGACGATGGATACGCCAGACTACTGGGGACAGCGGTGACTTCGCTGGCTCCTTTGTCAGGTAAGTGACACATAATGGACTACTATGCGATGCATAGTAGTCCATTATGCTTTACCTTTGCAGGGAATGAAAGAGGAAGTAAACCCATCAGGGTTTACTTCCTCTTTAATAATTCAGGTTCTCTGTTAACAAACAAACAGACCAGCTAAGATTGATTGTCTGAAATGATTCAGTGCGTGCATCTCTCTGCTAGCAATCGTAAGTCAAGGTAAGTTGGCTGTATGTGTGTACTTAGTTCTAGCTATTTTACTGCTCCCCCTTTTTGGTTACAATCAGCCAATAACATTCATCATCATCATCATTTTACTTCCCCCACCCATTGCAACAGTGACCACTAGCAGCTCTTTTTTTATTATTGTCTCTATAATGTCAAATCTTTTCTATGTGGAATAATCTTGGACTAATAGAGTTAGGCACATTCGACCACAGGTTCGATAGAAACAGATCATTGTCACTGTCATGTCGAATCTTCTATCTATATCAAACTGTTATTGCAACAATATGAAAATATAATAGACACGAAAATAAAGCATTTTTTTATGTCGGATCTTTCGGATTGTGGATTCAGTGAGTTTGTTATCGTTTTGTTAAAACAAACACGAAGATTCCCGAAATTCAATGGAAATGCATTTGGACACAAACACATTTTTTCACTATCCAATTGCACATGTCTATTGGATAGTGTGAGAAAAATGTAAACATTCTTTCATGTTTTCATTTATGTCTATGACCCCTATTGCAGAGATTTTCTTTCTGTTCCAGGTCCTGTGATGCCTATGGTGTGTCAGCTTTGTGAATGAGGCCTTTCCCTCCCTTCAGAGAGATTTCCTATGACTTTCTGTACTGTTAGAATAAAAGGGGAAAGGTCCCCAATAGGGACAAAAATAACAATAAAAAACCTTATGGTATTCTAACACTTTCCTGCAGTATCAAAAAAAATATTTTTACACTTTGGTGTAGGCCTTTTTTTAAAATATACTTGTCAAGAAAAGAATAAACAGCTACCACGGTTGCTATTCTGAAGTTGCTAGTTGACCCATCTTGACCAGTTGATTTCATTACTTTTTGAGTAACTGACATTAAACTAGTGTATAGGTAAGACAAATCTCAGAAAAGTCCTTTTCAAAAAACATGATCCAGGTAAGTGAATCAAAGTGTCGCTAGGCTACTAGAGTAACTAGCATTTCCAGAAGGTGGAGTCAGCAACAGCAACCAACAATTTTGTGTCATGATAATTAAAAAACACAATACAGATCCCTTATGCACAAGCTTGAATCTGCTAGGAAGGAGACCCTCATTTTTTTTACATTTTGTGCACATAAATAAAAATCAGCATTTTTTTGGCCATAACATTCTTAAACCGCCCAGATCATTATATATTAAAGGGGAGGGCCACCCTGAAAAACAAAAAAATGTTAAAAATTACAAAAAATCTAAAAAAAAAAAAATGAAAAAAAATTATTTTTTTTTACTTACCAGAAATGCCTGTTGCTAGGCACTTTCTCCTAATCTTCCTCTTCCTCCTCCGCGGAGATCTTCTGTCTTCTGTCTTCGTCGCGGCGTCTTCTGGGTAATGAGTCGCGCTGTGTTCTGGGAACTGTGTGTTCCAGAACACAGCGCGTCCCATTCAGAAAGCGCTGCGGGACTCGCGCATGCGCAGTAGCTGCGGGACTCGCGCATGCGCAGTAGGAAACGGGCAGTGAAGCCATAAGGCTCCGCTGCCTGTTTCCCTTACAAGGGATGGCGGCGCCGGGACCCGAGAGCCGAGGGACGGGTCGGCCTCGGGCGGCCGACATCGCGGGCACCCTGGACAGGTGAGTGTGTTTATTAAGTCAGCAGCTGCAGTGTTTGCAGCTGCTGACTTTTTTTTTTTTTTTTTTTTTTTTATAACCGGCCCTCCACTTTAATAACATATATTTTCTGAAAGCAGAGACCCTATCGAACAGGGATATGCAATTAGCAGACCTCCAGGCAAGTCCCATGAGGCATAGCAAGACTCTGACAGCCAAAAGCATGACACCCAGAGGCAGAGGCATGATGGGACTTGTAGTTTTGCAACAGCTGGAGGCCCACTAATTGCATATGTAGCGGCGGCTCCTGAAGAGCATGCGTTATGCGTTTTTTCTAAAGTTAAAGTTGCCTAAACTGCAGTTTGGTTTGGGTACAATTGCCTAAATTGGGCCTCAACATCAGTCTAACCAAAGCGTGAGATGTTCAGCCTGGCCACAGTGGGCACTGTCTCTTCTGGCAGGCATGGAACTATGGTCTGGTCGGGTGTTTAAGTTACTCTCTCTTGGAGCCCACCCAGTGGGAGTGGTGCTCTCGCTGTGCTTTCTGGGAGAGGATATTTAAGATGCGGACGTCACGTGGTTCGGGGTTCTGGTCCAGAATGATGTGCTGACTTCATGGTCCTGGTCCTCCTGACCAGCCCCCAGGAAGGCTATGGCCTGGGGTGCGGATCCACCTGACTTTAATGTCTTGGGGCTGGCTAGCCTGAGGCAGGGAAACTAATGGAGGATTCTGAGGTGGTTGGGTGCCGTTTCCGGTTCGGAAGGGCTGAAGTAACTGAGAGAATCCGGTCTTGTGAATATCGCCAAGCAGGCTGAAAGATCCAGGTATCCTACAAGTGTTCTCAAGCGTAGTTTTCCCAGGGTTCTAAAACAACATCTGTGGCAGAGACATTACCTTGTACATTTCTACAACAATGTCTGTGGCAGAGACTTGTTCCTGAGTAAGCACCATGTTGGCTGCTAGGCCTTGTAAGAGAGGGACTGTCCAACCTGAGTGATCATCCAGCTGCGAATGGCTATTCTTTGGATGCAGTCAAATTAAGCAAGTTGTTCAATGTTTTTTTTTACTTTGACACTAAGAGTACCTGAACTTCCTTTCCAACCCTCTGATCCCAAGTTGAAAGACTGTTCAATTGTCTGAGTTTTACAAATAAAATCCATTAAAGTGGATCTATTGTCAGTCTCAAGTTACTGGACCATCTACCACGGGACATCCCCTAGACGTGCAACAAGGAGAACGGAAGGTAACGGTAAGCCCAAAAATAACCAGCAGCTCCTTTAGGGGTTAGTGCTACACATATCTCTGCTGTAGAATAAATATATATATATATATATATATATGCAATTCTTAATGTTGCATGATATTTGCATAGCTGTTTATGAAACATACATTTTCAGGAAAAAATAAATAAAAGAATTTTAGTGGAAACACACACACATACAATATAATGCCCAATTTGTTGGTAAAATATTAACAGTGGGGTTGCAGCGATTAAATAGATACCAAACATGCCCAATCTTTCTTTTGATTTTTGCAAAAAACCACAGTACCCCAAAATCTCTATAGGTGACGCTTTAAAATCCTTTACTTGTCATCTGTTTAGAGTTAACTGTGAGCTCTGGTGATAGAATTATTGCTCTCACTCTGACGTTCACAGCGATACCTCAACACGAGCAAGCTACTGGTGAGCAAGCTGTTCAGCAATCAAAGTTTACATATATGAGTGCATCCTGGGCAGACGTTTGCATTTGTAGGTTTGTGCGGGGCAGTAAAATTATGTCCTTCATGTCTTTGTGGTCTCAGGCCAGTCACTGGATAGTTGGGAGGCAAAACACTTCTCTGAAGGGGATGGGGGGATAGCAGTTGAAAATCCTCAGCCATGAAAATGCCTGATGTCATCATTCATTATCAAGATAGGTACCAGTTTGTATCAGAATGAAATGAGTTTAATCAGATAACCCCATTTGTTTAAGATGTTCTGCTCTCATAACACTATCATGCTACATTTGAAATCTTTCCTTTTTTTGAGCAGTAAACACAGAAACATCTGAAAACATAGACGTATGTACATATATATGGCTCTGGAAGAGTGTCTTTTTTCCCAGATGTTGACATGAGATTTTCTTTGCATGAAAAAAAATGTACTTTGGCAATCTCTAGATACAGATGTTGGTAGCTGTTTCGGCAAGCCTGTGTGCTCTATTAAAGATAACATATTGTGGAGAATATTCTATTAGGAGATATTTAAATAGTTTCTGAGGATAAAAGGTTAATTCAGCTGTGGTGATTGATCAGTTCTATCCAAGGAAATGCTGCTGGTTGCTAAACTGAGCAGTGTCTGGAGTGGAGCTCTCAGCTCAGGTGGTCCATGACTAGGACACACCCTTCTGCATATTCTGCATAGCAGGATTGAGACTTGGAAAGGGAGGAGCAACTTGCTAAACTAATTATCTTTTCCTACACTACACAGTGCACAAGCAACACATGTACAGCAGGGAAATGCTTAGGGCCGACACAACCAAATACACATCTCTCTGCTTATTTCCATACAGTTTCCAATGTGTCCTCATTTCCTGCTGCATTTTTGATAAGAGAGCTCAGCAGCTTAAGCTAAGCTTTAAACACACAGCTGAATAAGTCAGAAAAGTGACTTCACTCACTCCTAATTTGTTTTGCTCCAGCTAAGGATTAAAGATGACAGAGGAAGCTAGAACACAGTCATCTTCTGCTGTGCTCTATCTTTTTAAATAAAGCTCTGGAAATTCTTTTTCATGTATTCAAAGTTTATTTTCTAGTTTATGTAGCGCTGACATTTTTGCCTACTAATGCAATGTTAATGTGAATACAATGTAAACCTAGGGACAATGTTATTCTTTAGTATTTGACTCTATCTAGTGACCAAAACTGGAAATGGACTTTAGTTATTTTCTTTGCTGAATAATGTTGAAAAGATAACAGGAAGTGACTGTTTACATTTTGGCTATGACCTTACTTACCCAGAAGGCCAGGTGACATACCCATGATCACCCTGTACTGAACTGCATGCTGGGTAGGCTATATAAGGGCCCGCATGGCCATATTATTTCTCTTCTGGACCCATGACCTGCCTGTAAGGACCTGTGAGGAGGTTCCAGAGAACTGCAGCCTGCGGAGCAGCAATCTGAAGTCAGAGGAGGACTTCACACCACAGCGTGCTGGGACAGCAGTGTGGTCGGAACAGGAAGGATCCAGAGACACCCTGATGGAGGTAACTGAGAGCCCCTGGGGACCCTGTGAAGCAGAACAGTGTGACGCTGTGGCTACAGCAAATGGACTGAGACCAGCGGAGTGGAGCTGTTTTATTCTTCAGACCCAGTTTGGTGAGAAGGTTGTTGCCCACAGTTTATTATGCACTTTGTTACACACCTAGACTTTGACACAGTGTTGTTGGGACCTGTAGTCCCACGGAGGAGAACCTAACAAAGAGACTGAGTCTAAACAGGCCTCAATCCTATTTAGCACATCACTATTAGCACTGTGTTATTCCAAAGCAATTAGACCAAAGGGAATTACAACTGGATTATTGTTGGATTACAAATTGTCAAAACACCAATAACTAGCAGAAAACTGAAGACTAAAGAGACTGCATCTGCTATTGCAAGGCCTTGCACCCTATTAAAGTAGGGGGAACTCCTTTGTAGTGGTGTTATATTTCATTATTGACTTTGCATTTTTGTATTCACCAGAGTGCGCTAGAAGTGGGAAGGTGTCCAGAGTAAGGCGTAGTCACTCTGATCTCCAGTCCCAATTGGAGCCACATTCTCAGAGATCATTTAAGACAACTGTATATGTGCAATCTGTTGTGTACACCTACTGTACTGTTACGTTATGTCTATGCGACAGTGCAAATGTTGTAACTACCATTTTACATTACTCAATACAAGTTCCAGGAAAAATACGTTTCTGGATAAGTTCTTTGGTGTGGAGTATATTGTGGGGTTATCTTTCACCATTAGCTCCACACCAACTTTGCACCACAGCTGTGTCAAGGGCACTGAGCCAAGTCAGTGGGGGTTCACTAGCAGAGTACAGGCCCAAACAAATTCAGCAGCTCCTTCGGAGGTCAGTGCTACATTTAATTTAAAACAGCAAAGGAAAGAGTCAGAAGTCTCAGCAGTGGCGGCTGGTGGAATTTTTTTTGGGGGGGTGGCAAACAGTACTTTTTTCTATTTTTTGGTTCCATAGACTTCAATGGATCAAAAATGTGTGTTGAAAAATGCAAAATGCACCTGGAAATGCAAACTGCAACCTGCACAGATGTGAACCAGGCCTTAAACAAAAATTCTCCCCAACTAGTATTTATTTAACTCAACAAAGGAAAGGGCAACTATGTGGCAAATGAGGTTTGATGTTGATAAATGGAAAGTTATGCACTTGGGACCTAAGAATATGCATGCATCATACATACTAGGAGGAGTACAACTGGGATCCACAGTGGAGAAAGATCTGGGGGTTTTGTAGATCATAAGCATAATAAAAGCACGCAATGCCAAGCTGAGGTTTCCAAAGCGAGATAAGTCCTTTCTTGTTTTAGGAGAGCTATGGACTCCAGAGAGAGCAATATCATTTTACCCCTGTACAAATCATTCGAAAGACCTCATCTGGAATATGCAGTTACGTTTTGGGAATCAGTTCTCAAAAAGATATTGGGGAACTGGAGAAGGTGCAGAGAAGGGCAACCAAACTGATAAGAGGTATGGAGGAGCTCAGCTATGAGGAAAGATTAGATGAACTGAATTTATTCACTCTTGAGAAGAGGAGATTAAGGGAGGATATGATCAATATGTATAAATATATAAGTGGTCCATATAGTGAACTTGGTGTTGAGTTATTCACTTTAAGGTCATCACAGAGGACAAGGGGTCACACTTTACATCTAGAGGAAAAAATATTTAATCTCCAGATAAGGAAAGGTTTCTTCACAGTAAGAGCTGTGAAAATGTGGAATAGACACCCTCCAGAGGTGGTTCTGGCCAGCTCAGTAGATTGCTTTAAAAAAGGCCTGGATTCTTTCCTTATTTACGTAATATAACCTGGTACTAACCTTTATAGGTAAAGTTGATCCAGGCAAAATCAGATTGCCTTTTAGGGGATCAGGAAGGATTTTTCCCCCTGCTGTAGCAAATTGGATCATGCTTTGCTGGGGTTTTTCGCCTTTCTTTGGATCAACTGTGGGTGAAGTATTGCGTATATGGGATTGTATGATTTATTTATTTATTTAGGTTGAACTAGATGGACTTGTGTCTTTTTTCAACCTGACTAACTATGTAACTATGTAATACCTTTACTATATTCAACACTGTTAGTCATATATGTATATATATATATATATATATATATATTTTTTTTTTTCATCACATTTCCATCACTGCTATCCCTCTGCTGGCCCCATTTACTAGGTGACCCCACCCCTCTGATTTTACATGACATCAGAATGGGCGGGGTCACTCTGTTACATCAGTGGGTGGCCCCGTCCTTGGCTATATAAGAGCTGTCAGAGCAAAAAGGCTGCAGTCCGCGAGATGCCTCTCATGGAGGTGGAGTTTTTCTATATTTTTTATTTATTTTTTCATGTGGGGGGTCGAGATCTGGGGGGCCCCCTTCCCTTGTTAAAGAGGGCTTTCAGATTCCAATAAGCCCCCTGGCCCACAGACCCCCACGACCACTGGGCAATGGTTGTGGGGATAAGGCCCTTGTCCCCATCAACATTGGGACAAGGTGCTTGGGGGGGGACCCCCAAGCACCCTTACAATATTGAGGCCATGTGGCCTGTATGGTTCAGGGGGGGCCCTCTCTTGTCTCCCCTTTTCCTGCAGCCTGCCAGATTGTGTGCTCGGATAAGGGTCTGGTATGGATTTTGGGGGTCACCTCCACGCCATTTTTTAAAACAATTTGGGTGTGGGACTCCCTTTAATATCCATACCAGACCTGAAGGGCCTGGTATGGATTCTGGGGGAACCCCGCCCCCACGCAATTTTTTTTTTTACTTTTAAAATTATTTTATTGAAAAGCAGTACAATATAACTTAATGTCACCATTTCACTCTGGGGAATATCATATGAATAACAAAAATATACAACCGTGAAATAGACCATTGATCAACAATTGAAAGTAACACGATTACTAACTCTGCCTAAGTATTAGCTGTCCTGAGATACAACAGGTAAGTGCACTTTTGTCAAGCTTCATTCTCGACACCCCTACCGGGTTCAGACTGTGTCAGGTACCGAAAGAGTCTGGTGTTAGCCGGAGTGCTCTTACAATATTGGAAGAGTCCGCAGCTCCAGAGAAAAGCAGTAGTTCCCCCGCAGGAGTGGGCTCCCTAGGGTGAGCAAGCTTTGAAGTTCCGCTTAAAGCTCAAGGCTCAAAGTTAACTAGTCCCTGCAAGTGATACAATGATGTAAACATAAACCTCAGAAGAACCTTTACTGGGTTAGGTAAACCTGCTATCTTAAATTAAAAATGTACTTGATTGTAGAAAAGGAGAAAAGAGAAAGGGTGAAGAGAAAAGAGGGTATGGAGGGAGGTTGCCTTATTGCTTTGGATATGAACGTTATTCAATTATGCCCTGGCTCTAGGGATAAGAGAGATCCCCATGTGCCTAGCCCAGGGTTCACAAGTTGCTTCAAATCTTTTAGATGTGTCCATTATCGTGCTGACCATCTTTTCCTGAGACATTATCCACGAGATCTTCCTCTTGGCGGCCAAAGGGGATATTGTTGGGCGTTTCCAGGCTTTTGCTATTACAATTTTCACTCCCAACAGGTGTCAGTGCTCTCTATTAGCTGGTTTCAGACAGTGAGGGAGATAGTAGCGGAGAAGCCAATCAGCAGACAGTGCCAGCACCATGGCTGAGGATCAGCACTGGACTGGCACCTCCGGACCACTGGACCACCGCAGTGGAGCCCTGCATAGGTGGGGGTAAGGGCCGGGCAGAGGGAGGGGCTCAAGCACAGGTTGGCACACTGGGACACTGGCACAGGACTGCGCTGCCCTGACTGTAGCACTGATCATCTCCTGCACCCCCCTCATAGCCTGCCCTGACCTTGCCTCTCCTCCACGGCCTTCATGCGCTTCTGAATTGTCAAAATTTCCCAGATAAAAAAAGAATGCTTGTCGTTGTCGATCCCAGATTCACTTAATACTTTTGTTATATCAGTGTCCATGTTGTGGGACTATGTGTGCACAGCTATTAAGTATTTTGTGTCTGAAAATATGACCTGGAGGTTTTTAAGGTTCGCCTGCCATTAAAGTCAATGGGGTCCGCCGCAAACTTTGCGGTTCGCAAACTTTTGGCCGCGTTCGCGAAACGTCCCGTCGGAAGTTCATAACTACTCTGAAGTTGTTGCAACTTGCAGTAACACAGTTATGAATGGTAATCATGGGGTACAACTTGTCATGCAACTCAGAGGTCCATATTTGCTGAAAAAGTTGCCCAACAGTCATATATATATTTAAAAGAAAGGAGCTCTCATTTATATTTGCATAGTCCTTACTGATTTACATCAGCAGAACAAATGCAGGAAGTGATGGGTGCACGTGGGCCAGAAGCAAATGAACTCCACCCACACCAAATCTAATTACCACATCCACATTGAGTAAGCACAAGTACATATCCTACAGTTACCCTGCAAATGAGCAACACCTCCTCTTTGCTAAGTGGGACCTCACCATGTCCACCTAGATGGAGATCCTAACCAGCACAGGAACTTCTGCGTGATTACAATGACTCATTTACGGGTCAGAAGGTGAAACCACGCTCTTTTGATCACAGCTAGTGATGGACGAACGTTTCGCCCGGCGGTCGTTTCGCGGCGAATTTCCGACATTCGCGGTCCGCACGTTCGAACGCCTTTTTCCGTCGTTCGCCGCGGCGGACTTACGTGTTTAATGTATACAAGAACTTTAACCTTTGGTGACACGTTTATCATGTGATACAGGACAGCCAATTGAGACATGACAGCACATGGACACTTGTACATTCCCCCTAACCTATAAATACACCCGATCCGGTGGCCATTTTACATTCTTTCTTCTGTTACGATAGGGACAGGTTCCTGTGTGGAGTAGGGAGAGATAAACCACTAGCTATTTGGTACACAAAAGTTCTTTTCAGGACTGGTATAGGTGTTAGGTGTTGATAGGTTTGCTGTGCTGCTGATTCTTGCAGCAGCCTGAGTGTCTTTTGTTAGTTTAGAGAAAGGGAAAGGACGGTGTATGCTACAGGGACAGCCAGATTAGTCTTTCATCATCATCATCATCATCATCATCATTAGCTGTTACTATCAAGGTCCACAAAAGAGCTGTTCCAGTAACCACTAATCGTTCTCTTTTTTTGCCAATTTGTATAGGGACAGGAAGGAAGCAGTGTTGTCAGGCAGTGAGGGTAATTTTAAAGACTTGCTGTTATTATTAGTTCCACAAAGGTTCTTTTCAGGACTGGTATCAGTGGTACAGTAATAGGCTTGTACATGTATAATATTCTTTCTTCCAAATATAGAAAGGATATTATACTTGACTGCTGCCCTTCTGCTGCAGTCTGCTAAACATTCACAACTCACTTGTTCCACAAAAGTTCTTATAAGGACTGGTAACTTGGTATAGGGTGCTACGGTACATAGGCTTGAGTGCGGTACAGTCTGCTGTTCTGTAAGGACCGCTATCGGTCCACAATAGATAGGGTTGACGTGCACCACTGCTGACCGCTGCCCTATACTGCAGCAGTCCTTCAGCGGTATAGGGACTGACGTACAGTCTGCTAATCACTAACACACAACCTGCTTGTTCCACAAAAGTTCTTATAAGGACTGGTAACTTGGTATAGGGTGCTACGGTACATAGGCTTGAGTGCGGTACAGTCTGCTGTTCTGTAAGGACCGCTATCGGTCCACAATAGATAGGGTTGACGTGCACCACTGCTGACCGCTGCCCTATACTGCAGCAGTCCTTCAGCGGTATAGGGACTGACGTACAGTCTGCTAAACACTAACACACAACCTGCTTGGTCCACAAAAGTTCTTATAAGGACTGGTAACTTGGTATAGGGTGCTACGGTACATAGGCTTGAGTGCGGTACAGTCTGCTGTTCTGTAAGGACCGCTATCGGTCCACAATAGATAGGGTTGACGTGCACCACTGCTGACCGCTCACCTATACTGCAGCAGTCCTTCAGCGGTATAGGGACTGATGTACAGTCTGCTAATCACTAACACACAACCTGCTTGTTCCACAAAAGTTCTTATAAGGACTGGTAACTTGGTATAGGGTGCTACGGTACATAGGCTTGAGTGCGGTACAGTCTGCTGTTCTGTAAGGACCGCTATCGGTCCACAATAGATAGGGTTGACGTGCACCACTGCTGACCGCTGCCCTATACTGCAGCAGTCCTTCAGCGGTATAGGGACTGACGTACAGTCTGCTAAACACTAATACACAACCTGCTTGGTCCACAAAAGTTCTTATAAGGACTGGTAACTTGGTATAGGGTGCTACGGTACATAGGCTTGAGTGCGGTACAGTCTGCTGTTCTGTAAGGACCGCTATAGGTCCACAATAGATAGGGTTGACGTGCACCACTGCTGACCGCTCACCTATACTGCAGCAGTCCTTCAGCGGTATAGGGACTAAGAGTTTTGTCACAGGGTCATTTAAAAAATGACAGGCAGAGGAAGAGGCAGGCCCTTCCGCAGGGGTGGTAGGGGTAGGGCAGGAGCAACAGGCTTGAGCCAAAGTGGGAAGTTGCAGAAGGTGCGTTCAATTACTTTAAAGGATGCACCAGACTTGGTTGAGTGGCTCGCTCAGCCTTACTCTTCTGCACCCTCCTCATCCTCTCGATCTGCACCCTCTTCTTCACTCTCTGCTATGTGCACCCCCAAAGACACTACCACCAACAACACGACCACCACCACCACCACCACATACCTTCCGCTTGAGTCACTGGAATTATTTTCCGATCCATATCAAGAGGACATTTCTGATGCGCAGCCACTCTTGGTATTGGATCAGGAAGAGGAGGTAGCAACAAGCGCTACTCAGCAGTCTGACGCCAGTACCCAGATCAGCCCAAGGAGGAGGTTGGTCCCCGGTGTTGCTGCCTACTCCGAGATCTCTACTTATAGCGGTGGGGAAGGTGACGTTGATGATGACGTGTCTAGTGATGTCACGTGGGTGCCCACAAGAGAGGAAGAGGAGGGGAGTTCAGAGGGAGATATGGACCAGCAGATAGGGAGGAGAAGCAGCAATGACTTACATTGCACAGCAGGGACAAAGCAGACTGCAAATGTATCAGGAGCGAGTCATCGACCATGTACGGTCACATCTGGCGCTCCCAGGACACCGGCACATGGCTCCGCAGTGTGGGCTTTTTTTAACGTGTCCGCTGCTGACAATAGCGTTGCCATCTGCAATCTTTGCAGTCAACGCGTTAGTCGCGGTAAGCCCAATACTCACCTAGGGACGACCGCCTTAAGAAGGCACATGAGCAGCCATCACCGAGCCCAGTGGGAGCAACGGAACACACAAAGCCACACTGCAGGCTCTCACCGTCCAGCCTCGTCTTCTACTTCTCCTTCTCCTCTCTCCTCACAATTGTCCTCCACTCCACCTTCCATCACGCCAAGCTCACATTTTTCTGCAAAAAGGCAGGCTTCCGTGGGCCTAATGTTTGAGCGTAAAAAAATGATGATGCCGGATAACCCTCTTGCCCAACGGTTGGCGGCTGGCTTGTCAGAACTCATAGCCCGCCAACTACTGCCATATAAACTGGTGGACTCGGAGGCCTTTCGCAAATTTGTGGCCATTGGAACACCACAATGGAAGGTCCCAGGAAGGAAGTATTTCTCAGAGAAGGGCATCCCAGAGCTATATGGCCATGTTCAGCGGCAAGTGAATGTATCTCTGGCACACAGTGTCGGTGCCAAGATACATCTGACCACAGACACGTGGTCTAGCAAACACGGGCAGGGAAGGTATATCAGTTTTACTGCCCACTGGGTGAACCTTCTGACGGCCGTCAAGCATGTAACCCGTGGCACCCGTGTAGATTTGGTTTTACCGCCACGGATTGCATGCAGGCCTGACTCTTCTTCTCCTCCTCCTACTCCATCCTCCTCCCTCTCCTCCTCAGCTGCCTCCTCCTTTTCCGCTGCTAGCGTCTCTTCCACTGCACCGCCCAAGCTCCCCAGAACCTATTCCACATGCCAGGTGAGACGTTGCCATGCCGTGCTGCGTCTGTTGTGCCTGGAAGCAAAGAGCCACACTGGCCCGGCACTCCTTTCAGCTTTGCGTTCACAGGCAGATGAGTGGCTAACACCGCTCAATTTGACAGTTGGTAAAGTGGTGTGTGACAACGGTGCCAATCTGCTTAGCGCATTGAAACAGGGCAAAATCACGCACGTGCCGTGCATGGCACACGTCTTAAACTTGGTCGTGCAGCGATTCCTTGTCAAATACCCTGGGGTCCAGGACATCTTGCGGCAGGCAAGGAAAATCTCGGCCCATTTCAGAAGATCTTACACGGCCATGGCTCGCCTTGCTGACATTCAGCGGCGACACCATCTGCCGGTCAGACGTCTTATTTGCGATTGCCCGACGCGATGGAACTCAACCTTCTATATGCTTGATAGGCTGCTCCAGCAGAAACGTGCAGTTAACGTCTACCTGTATGAACTCTGCGAAAGAAACGGTTCTGGGGAGCTGGGTTTTTTTTCACCGCGCCAGTGGCTGCTCATGCGCGACACATGCAGACTTCTGCGGCCATTTGAGGAGATCACCAAACTGGTCAGTCGCAGCCATGGCGCCATCAGTGACATGGTACCTTATGCCTTCTTTCTGGAGCGTGCATTGCGTCGTGTCATTGATCAGGCTGTGGAGGAGCAGGAGCGGGAAGATGAGGAAGTCGCAATGCTGGATGAATTCCCAGGGGGGGCTACTCTATCTGAGACAAGTCAACAACAGGAGTCTGATGAGGAGTCAGAGGAGGATGGTGCCGGGGCGGATGAGCAGGAGCAAGAAGAGCATGCTTTAAACCTTTCTGGGATCCCTGTTGTGCGAGGATGGGGAGAGGAGAATGAAGAGGACGACATTATCCTGGATGATGAGCAGGAGCCAGGCCACCACACCGCTTCCACTTTAGTGCAAATGGGGGCCTTCATGCTCCAGTGTTTTAATAGGGACCCCCGTATAAAAAGCATGAGGGTCAAGGACCAGTACTGGGTGGCAACGTACTTAGACCCCCGGTACAAACACAAAATGGCGGAAATGTTACCGCCGTCGCAGAGGGCTGTCAGAATGCAGCACTTCCAGGCCTTGCTTCGAGAAATGCTGCATTCTGCTTTTGCGTGCGCTGGCAGAGGAGCAATTCCCACTCCCAGAGAAGGATTTGCGGGTACCAATCCAACAGCGCCTGCAAGAAGAGGCCGGTTTGAAGATGTGTTGGTGACTTCGGATATGAGGTCATTCTTTCAGCCGACCCATCGACAGGTGTCATCCGGATCCAGCATCAGGGAACGCCTAGACCGTCAGGTGTCCGACTACATTGGGTTAACGGCCGATGTGGACGCTCTGAGGAGTGATGAACCCCTAGACTACTGGGTGGGCAGGCTTGACCTCTGGCCAGAGCTTGCCCAATTTGCAATCGAACTGTTGGCTTGCCCCTCATCCAGTGTCCTGTCCGAAAGGACGTTCAGCGCAGCAGGGGGGATTGTGACCGATAAGCGTACTCGCCTAGCTCACCACAGTGTTAACTACCTCACATTTCTAAAAATGAATGAGGCATGGATCTCGGAGGAATTCAACACATGTGACCAGTAGACCATGTATATGTCTATAAACTATTTTTTTAATCAAGCACACAGACCTTCTTAATTCATTTGGCTCACTTCCTTGACCCAAAAAAGCACACCGTACTATATGCCCCTACCCTCCTCTTTGAAGAGGTTGAGCGGTGTCATATTTCTACTGGGGCTGCTTATGATATCCCTGTGCTGTGCTGACTTCCTCCTGGGGGTTCTTATTATGAAGGGATCACACTATCCCTGTGCTGTGCTGACTTCCTCCTGGGGGTTCTTATTATGAGGGGATCACACCATCCCTGTGCTGTGCTGACTTCCTCCTGGGGCTGCTTACGGTGCTGCTGTCAGTGCTGTATGTCACGGTGCTGCTGTCAGCGCTGTATGTCACGGTGCTGCTGTCAGCGCTGTATGTCACGGTGCTGCTGTCAGCGCTGTATGTCACGGTGCTGCTGTCAGCGCTGTATGTCACGGTGCTGCTGTCAGCGCTGTATGTCACGGTGCTGCTGTCAGCGCTGTATGTCACGGTGCTGCTGTCAGCGCTGTATGTCACGGTGCTGCTGTCAGCGCTGTATGTCACGGTGCTGCTGTCAGCGCTGTATGTCACGGTGCTGCTGTCAGCGCTGTATGTCACGGTGCTGCTGTCAGCGCTGTATGTCACGGTGCTGCTGTCAGTGCTCTGTATTACGGTGCTGCTGTCAGATGCCTCTATCACGGTGCATGTGTCATTCCGGTATGTCACGCTGCTGGTGATCATCTCCTGCACCCTCTTCTTTGCCTACCCTGGTCCCTGACCTTCCCTCTCCTCCATTGCCTTCATTAGCTCCATAGTCCTGAATTGTTAGAACAATTTCCCAAATAAAATAAAAATGCTTGTAGTTATCGATCCCAAATTCACCTCATACATGTATTATGTCATTGTCCAGATGGTGGGACTACGTTTTACCCCCTAATAATTACCACGTGGCCGCAAATTCGACATGAAGGTTTGCAAAGTTCGCCTCCCATTGAAGTCAATGGGGCCCGCGGCGAACGTTCGGTTTCGCGAACGTTTGGGTCCGTTCGCATTTCGCGTTCGCGAAACGTCCCGTCGGAAGTTCGTCCATCACTAATCACAGCTGCAAACATTTGATCGCAACCACGATTAGAATTTTTTTATTTTTGTTTATTTGTAGATATGCAAATCTGTATTTCAATGTGTAATGATATTAAAAGGTAAACTTAAGGGTGTTCAATAAGAAATGGTGTTCCCGGGATAGCAGCAGGTGAATTACAAAAAACAAAGGCCCAGTTTGATACCTTCAGCTGAACTCACACAATTTCATTCCCGCATGTCAGTCCCAACTGCGGGGGGGAGGGATTTCAGAGACATCTGTGCAGGTTTCTGCACTGATGTCAATAAAAATCACACCCGAAGTAGTACAGGAGCGACTTTTCTACTTTTGAAAATTGCGGCGCCGCACTAATTAGAACAGTGCAATTGCCACCGATCTGACATGTCAAAATGTACCAATGTGAACCAGAGCTGACACATACAACACTGCCTATCCACCAGCTGAATTCATTACTTTCAATTCTCTACAGTTGTTATATATAAAGATTCCACCTTTATCATTTACTTGCAGGTGTGCTGAAGAGATTTTTTTTTTTGGTGCACAAATACATATAGACTGTAAATCATCCCTAAAAGACTGCTGCTGATGCTGAGTGCCAGTCTCCACCTCCATGCTGACACAATCCTCTTCCTCCTCCTCGTCCTCTTCCTATGTGATCGGCAGGACAGCAGGAACACTGTCTGGATAAAGGGGGCCTTGAGAGACAAGGAAGTCCTCCTCTCCTTGCCTCTGTGCTGCCTCAAGTGCCCTGTCCATCATAACATGCAGCGTGTGCTCCAACATGTGGACAAGAGATACAGTGTCACTGATGCATGCACTGTCACTGCTCACCATCCTCGTGGCCTCCTCAAATGGTGACAGGACAGTGCATGCATCCCTGATCATGGCCCACTGGCATGGGGAAAAAACTGAGCTCCCCTGACCCTGTCCTGGTGCCGTAGTCGCAAAGGTACTCATTGATGGCCCTCTGCTGCATGTGCAGCCGCTTCAGCATGGCCAACGTTGAGTTCCACCTGGTGGGCATGTCACATATAAGGCGGTTCTTGGGCAGGTTCAATTCCTTTTGGAGCTTAGCCAGCCGAGCACTGGCATTATATGACCGGTGGAAATGCACACAGATTACAAATACCTACAAATTACAAATACCTAAAAACAAAAAAACAAAAACAAAAAACACTCCCCCCACCACATTCCCATGAAGTGAAATGGCAATATAATAATGCAAACAACAAGGGGAGGAAAAGGCAAAGAAAAAAAAGGTAGAGTACCCAAATATTTCCCTAAACCACCCCTCTAAGAAAACTATAGGATTGGGGCCCTCGCTCCTCTCCGGTAGACCTATTAAACGCATGTTGTTTCTGCGACTTCTATTTTCCATTTCGTCAAGTTTAACTGCCTGTGTAGTCATTTGCTTCTGTAACCCTTTTATTTCTTGCTGTAATGGATGCAGCCCATCCTCAACTGTACTTAGCCTCTCCTTAAGCACAGTAGTCCTTTCCATGGTACTACTCAGTAGACATGTGCAATTAGTTTCGTACAAATCGAAAATACGCACGAATTTCCGGAAATTCCTACATTCGTACGAGTCCGAAATACAAATGTTTATGCTTTACGAATTTCATATGAAATACGAAATTTCGTTAATGAATTTCGGATCCAAATTAACAGAAACCAATCAGAGGAAGTCAGCACAGCACAGGGATGGTGTGAACCCCCCATAATGGACACACAGCAGGTGTACAGACCCGGGATGTAATGATAAATTCATCATAAAGAACATTCGTAATTATTACGAAAAGTTAACAAACCTAAAAGTTAAAAACCCAGGAAGTCAGCACAGGGATGGTGGGAACCCCTCATAATGATAAATTCATCATAACAAACTTTCATTATTTTAACGACAAGTTACGAATCTAATTAAAATTCATATGTCGTATGAATCCAAATTAAATTTCATACACAAATTACGAAATAGGATTTTTTTTTTTTCATACGGAACAAAACGGAACGAAACAAAACACATTTTTTGACGGCGCCCATGTCTACTACGCAGTACTTGGCTCATTGAAAATAATTCATCTTTAATACTGTTCAACTGGCTATTAAGACCAGATATAGAGTCCTTGCAGGCATTAACAGCTTGAAATATATCCCTTAACGTAGGTTCCTCACTCCCTGCTGTGGGGCATGCTGCAGAACTTTTTGTAGTATGAGCCACTTTACCCTCCCCTGGCCCCTTATTACTCACAGATTTACTGGTAGATGGAATTGTAGGGTTTGAGGCTGGTTGGCTGTGGCTTCTTCTGTCTGATGCCGTATCACCGTATCACTATATTACTAAATTATCACTGGAGCATATGAGTATGTTATGAAACTAAGACAGGGGGAGGTTTTCCTTGTTACCCTCTCCTCCTCCTTCTCCCACCAAAGTACTGTTACTCTGTTATTTTAGAAGAATATGGTGAAATTGGGATGGGTGGGGGGGGGGGACAGATGTGTGAGCCTCTTTTTTTTCTTCTTCTTCTCTTCCACTATTGTTTCCTTTAGTTTTTTTCTTTTTTAAACACTAATTCTGCACTATTATTGTCACTGAAATGCCATAAGTAAATGGTGGAACTAGGGTGGTTCATTCAATATGTCTACTAAGGATAGAGCAGAGGGGGAGTGGGGGGACACTCTGTTAGATGGGTGTGAAGTGAATGGGAAGGCCACAGGTGAGACACTTAGTGATGGCCAATTTGGGCACGGGTGGGAGGGTATAGGGAGATGGGGTGGTGGGGGAGGGGGGTTTAGGGGGGGGTAGAGGGGGGTTAGGCAGTACACACTACAAATATTAACATGTTGGAACATGCTGGAATACATAGATGGTAGAGGGTAAGTGAGAGGGAGCAATGGTGGCACTAAGGGGGGGGGGGGGGGTGGAGAGGGAACGAGCGGGTGCATTGGTTTGTCCGTTGGGCTGCTCCTGCTCTCTCTATCCCCCTCTCTTGTTTTATTTGTTATTTTTCTATGCAAAAAAATTGAGTAAATATAACCTCATGGAACGTCCGAGGCTTGGGTGATTTAAACAAAAGAGCAGTAGTTCTGTCAACATTGGAAGGGAGGGGACCTGGATTATTGTTCTTGCAGGAAACACACTTAACTCCTGATACAGTATTACAACTTGCTAGTCAAAAGTTCCAAGTTCAATACCACTTGTTCCACTCCTCTTATTCAAGGGGAGGGAGTATTTTGGTTGGGAGAGGGATAGTATTCTCCTGTAGGGAGATTTGTGTAGTGATGGCCGAACGGTTCGCCCGGCGGTCGTTTCGCGGCGAATTTCCGACATTCGCGGTCCGCACGTTCGAACGCCTTTTTCCGTCGTTCGCCGCGGCGGACTTACGTGTTTAATGTATACAAGAACTTTAACCTTTGGTGACACGTTTATCATGTGATACAGGACAGCCAATTGAGACATGACAGCACATGGACACTTGTACATTCCCCCTAACCTATAAATACACCCGATCCGGTGGCCATTTTACATTCTTTCTTCTGTTAAGATAGGGACAGGTTCCTGTGTGGAGTAGGGAGAGATAAACCACTAGCTATTTGGTACACAAAAGTTCTTTTCAGGACTGGTATAGGTGTTAGGTGTTGATAGGTTTGCTGTGCTGCTGATTCTTGCAGCAGCCTGAGTGTCTTTTGTTAGTTTAGAGAAAGGGAAAGGACGGTGTATGCTACAGGGACAGCCAGATTAGTCTTTCATCATCATCATCATCATCATCATCATTAGCTGTTACTATCAAGGTCCACAAAAGAGCTGTTCCAGTAACCACTAATCGTTCTCTTTTTTTGCCAATTTGTATAGGGACAGGAAGGAAGCAGTGTTGTCAGGCAGTGAGGGTAATTTTAAAGACTTGCTGTTATTATTAGTTCCACAAAGGTTCTTTTCAGGACTGGTATCAGTGGTACAGTAATAGGCTTGTACATGTATAATATTCTTTCTTCCAAATATAGAAAGGATATTATACTTGACTGCTGCCCTTCTGCTGCAGTCTGCTAAACATTCACAACTCACTTGTTCCACAAAAGTTCTTATAAGGACTGGTAACTTGGTATAGGGTGCTACGGTACATAGGCTTGAGTGCGGTACAGTCTGCTGTTCTGTAAGGACCGCTATCGGTCCACAATAGATAGGGTTGACGTGCACCACTGCTGACCGCTGCCCTATACTGCAGCAGTCCTTCAGCGGTATAGGGACTGACGTACAGTCTGCTAATCACTAACACACAACCTGCTTGTTCCACAAAAGTTCTTATAAGGACTGGTAACTTGGTATAGGGTGCTACGGTACATAGGCTTGAGTGCGGTACAGTCTGCTGTTCTGTAAGGACCGCTATCGGTCCACAATAGATAGGGTTGACGTGCACCACTGCTGACCGCTGCCCTATACTGCAGCAGTCCTTCAGCGGTATAGGGACTGACGTACAGTCTGCTAAACACTAATACACAACCTGCTTGGTCCACAAAAGTTCTTATAAGGACTGGTAACTTGGTATAGGGTGCTACGGTACATAGGCTTGAGTGCGGTACAGTCTGCTGTTCTGTAAGGACCGCTATCGGTCCACAATAGATAGGGTTGACGTGCACCACTGCTGACCGCTGCCCTATACTGCAGCAGTCCTTCAGCGGTATAGGGACTGACGTACAGTCTGCTAAACACTAATACACAACCTGCTTGGTCCACAAAAGTTCTTATAAGGACTGGTAACTTGGTATAGGGTGCTACGGTACATAGGCTTGAGTGCGGTACAGTCTGCTGTTCTGTAAGGACCGCTATCGGTCCACAATAGATAGGGTTGACGTGCACCACTGCTGACCGCTCACCTATACTGCAGCAGTCCTTCAGCGGTATAGGGACTGACGTACAGTCTGCTAATCACTAACACACAACCTGCTTGTTCCACAAAAGTTCTTATAAGGACTGGTAACTTGGTATAGGGTGCTACGGTACATAGGCTTGAGTGCGGTACAGTCTGCTGTTCTGTAAGGACCGCTATCGGTCCACAATAGATAGGGTTGACGTGCACCACTGCTGACCGCTGCCCTATACTGCAGCAGTCCTTCAGCGGTATAGGGACTGACGTACAGTCTGCTAATCACTAACACACAACCTGCTTGTTCCACAAAAGTTCTTATAAGGACTGGTAACTTGGTATAGGGTGCTACGGTACATAGGCTTGAGTGCGGTACAGTCTGCTGTTCTGTAAGGACCGCTATCGGTCCACAATAGATAGGGTTGACGTGCACCACTGCTGACCGCTGCCCTATACTGCAGCAGTCCTTCAGCGGTATAGGGACTGACGTACAGTCTGCTAAACACTAATACACAACCTGCTTGGTCCACAAAAGTTCTTATAAGGACTGGTAACTTGGTATAGGGTGCTACGGTACATAGGCTTGAGTGCGGTACAGTCTGCTGTTCTGTAAGGACCGCTATCGGTCCACAATAGATAGGGTTGACGTGCACCACTGCTGACCGCTCACCTATACTGCAGCAGTCCTTCAGCGGTATAGGGACTGACGTACAGTCTGCTAAACACTAATACACAACCTGCTTGTTCCACAAAAGTTCTTATAAGGACTGGTAACTTGGTATAGGGTGCTACGGTACATAGGCTTGAGTGCGGTACAGTCTGCTGTTCTGTAAGGACCGCTATCGGTCCACAATAGATAGGGTTGACGTGCACCACTGCTGACCGCTGCCCTATACTGCAGCAGTCCTTCAGCGGTATAGGGACTGACGTACAGTCTGCTAAACACTAATACACAACCTGCTTGGTCCACAAAAGTTCTTATAAGGACTGGTAACTTGGTATAGGGTGCTACGGTACATAGGCTTGAGTGCGGTACAGTCTGCTGTTCTGTAAGGACCGCTATCGGTCCACAATAGATAGGGTTGACGTGCACCACTGCTGACCGCTCACCTATACTGCAGCAGTCCTTCAGCGGTATAGGGACTGACGTACAGTCTGCTAATCACTAACACACAACCTGCTTGTTCCACAAAAGTTCTTATAAGGACTGGTAACTTGGTATAGGGTGCTACGGTACATAGGCTTGAGTGCGGTACAGTCTGCTGTTCTGTAAGGACCGCTATCGGTCCACAATAGATAGGGTTGACGTGCACCACTGCTGACCGCTGCCCTATACTGCAGCAGTCCTTCAGCGGTATAGGGACTGACGTACAGTCTGCTAAACACTAATACACAACCTGCTTGGTCCACAAAAGTTCTTATAAGGACTGGTAACTTGGTATAGGGTGCTACGGTACATAGGCTTGAGTGCGGTACAGTCTGCTGTTCTGTAAGGACCGCTATCGGTCCACAATAGATAGGGTTGACGTGCACCACTGCTGACCGCTGCCCTATACTGCAGCAGTCCTTCAGCGGTATAGGGACTGACGTACAGTCTGCTAATCACTAACACACAACCTGCTTGTTCCACAAAAGTTCTTATAAGGACTGGTAACTTGGTATAGGGTGCTACGGTACATAGGCTTGAGTGCGGTACAGTCTGCTGTTCTGTAAGGACCGCTATCGGTCCACAATAGATAGGGTTGACGTGCACCACTGCTGACCGCTCACCTATACTGCAGCAGTCCTTCAGCGGTATAGGGACTGACGTACAGTCTGCTAAACACTAATACACAACCTGCTTGTTCCACAAAAGTTCTTATAAGGACTGGTAACTTGGTATAGGGTGCTACGGTACATAGGCTTGAGTGCGGTACAGTCTGCTGTTCTGTAAGGACCGCTATCGGTCCACAATAGATAGGGTTGACGTGCACCACTGCTGACCGCTGCCCTATACTGCAGCAGTCCTTCAGCGGTATAGGGACTGACGTACAGTCTGCTAAACACTAATACACAACCTGCTTGGTCCACAAAAGTTCTTATAAGGACTGGTAACTTGGTATAGGGTGCTACGGTACATAGGCTTGAGTGCGGTACAGTCTGCTGTTCTGTAAGGACCGCTATCGGTCCACAATAGATAGGGTTGACGTGCACCACTGCTGACCGCTCACCTATACTGCAGCAGTCCTTCAGCGGTATAGGGACTGACGTACAGTCTGCTAATCACTAACACACAACCTGCTTGTTCCACAAAAGTTCTTATAAGGACTGGTAACTTGGTATAGGGTGCTACGGTACATAGGCTTGAGTGCGGTACAGTCTGCTGTTCTGTAAGGACCGCTATCGGTCCACAATAGATAGGGTTGACGTGCACCACTGCTGACCGCTGCCCTATACTGCAGCAGTCCTTCAGCGGTATAGGGACTGACGTACAGTCTGCTAAACACTAATACACAACCTGCTTGGTCCACAAAAGTTCTTATAAGGACTGGTAACTTGGTATAGGGTGCTACGGTACATAGGCTTGAGTGCGGTACAGTCTGCTGTTCTGTAAGGACCGCTATCGGTCCACAATAGATAGGGTTGACGTGCACCACTGCTGACCGCTGCCCTATACTGCAGCAGTCCTTCAGCGGTATAGGGACTGACGTACAGTCTGCTAATCACTAACACACAACCTGCTTGTTCCACAAAAGTTCTTATAAGGACTGGTAACTTGGTATAGGGTGCTACGGTACATAGGCTTGAGTGCGGTACAGTCTGCTGTTCTGTAAGGACCGCTATCGGTCCACAATAGATAGGGTTGACGTGCACCACTGCTGACCGCTGCCCTATACTGCAGCAGTCCTTCAGCGGTATAGGGACTGACGTACAGTCTGCTAAACACTAATACACAACCTGCTTGGTCCACAAAAGTTCTTATAAGGACTGGTAACTTGGTATAGGGTGCTACGGTACATAGGCTTGAGTGCGGTACAGTCTGCTGTTCTGTAAGGACCGCTATCGGTCCACAATAGATAGGGTTGACGTGCACCACTGCTGACCGCTGCCCTATACTGCAGCAGTCCTTCAGCGGTATAGGGACTGACGTACAGTCTGCTAATCACTAACACACAACCTGCTTGTTCCACAAAAGTTCTTATAAGGACTGGTAACTTGGTATAGGGTGCTACGGTACATAGGCTTGAGTGCGGTACAGTCTGCTGTTCTGTAAGGACCGCTATCGGTCCACAATAGATAGGGTTGACGTGCACCACTGCTGACCGCTCACCTATACTGCAGCAGTCCTTCAGCGGTATAGGGACTGACGTACAGTCTGCTAATCACTAACACACAACCTGCTTGTTCCACAAAAGTTCTTATAAGGACTGGTAACTTGGTATAGGGTGCTACGGTACATAGGCTTGAGTGCGGTACAGTCTGCTGTTCTGTAAGGACCGCTATCGGTCCACAATAGATAGGGTTGACGTGCACCACTGCTGACCGCTCACCTATACTGCAGCAGTCCTTCAGCGGTATAGGGACTGACGTACAGTCTGCTAAACACTAATACACAACCTGCTTGTTCCACAAAAGTTCTTATAAGGACTGGTAACTTGGTATAGGGTGCTACGGTACATAGGCTTGAGTGCGGTACAGTCTGCTGTTCTGTAAGGACCGCTATCGGTCCACAATAGATAGGGTTGACGTGCACCACTGCTGACCGCTGCCCTATACTGCAGCAGTCCTTCAGCGGTATAGGGACTGACGTACAGTCTGCTAAACACTAATACACAACCTGCTTGGTCCACAAAAGTTCTTATAAGGACTGGTAACTTGGTATAGGGTGCTACGGTACATAGGCTTGAGTGCGGTACAGTCTGCTGTTCTGTAAGGACCGCTATCGGTCCACAATAGATAGGGTTGACGTGCACCACTGCTGACCGCTGCCCTATACTGCAGCAGTCCTTCAGCGGTATAGGGACTGACGTACAGTCTGCTAATCACTAACACACAACCTGCTTGTTCCACAAAAGTTCTTATAAGGACTGGTAACTTGGTATAGGGTGCTACGGTACATAGGCTTGAGTGCGGTACAGTCTGCTGTTCTGTAAGGACCGCTATCGGTCCACAATAGATAGGGTTGACGTGCACCACTGCTGACCGCTCACCTATACTGCAGCAGTCCTTCAGCGGTATAGGGACTAAGAGTTTTGTCACAGGGTCATTTAAAAAATGACATGCAGAGGAAGAGGCAGGCCCTTCCGCAGGGGTGGTAGGGGTAGGGCAGGAGCAACAGGCTTGAGCCAAAGTGGGAAGTTGCAGAAGGTGCGTTCAATTACTTTAAAGGATGCACCAGACTTGGTTGAGTGGCTCGCTCAGCCTTACTCTTCTGCACCCTCCTCATCCTCTCGATCTGCACCCTCTTCTTCACTCTCTGCTATGTGCACCCCCAAAGACACTACCACCAACAACACGACCACCACCACCACCACCACATACCTTCCGCTTGAGTCACTGGAATTATTTTCCGATCCATATCAAGAGGACATTTCTGATGCGCAGCCACTCTTGGTATTGGATCAGGAAGAGGAGGTAGCAACAAGCGCTACTCAGCAGTCTGACGCCAGTACCCAGATCAGCCCAAGGAGGAGGTTGGTCCCCGGTGTTGCTGCCTACTCCGAGATCTCTACTTATAGCGGTGGGGAAGGTGACGTTGATGATGACGTGTCTAGTGATGTCACGTGGGTGCCCACAAGAGAGGAAGAGGAGGGGAGTTCAGAGGGAGATATGGACCAGCAGATAGGGAGGAGAAGCAGCAATGACTTACATTGCACAGCAGGGACAAAGCAGACTGCAAATGTATCAGGAGCGAGTCATCGACCATGTACGGTCACATCTGGCGCTCCCAGGACACCGGCACATGGCTCCGCAGTGTGGGCTTTTTTTAACGTGTCCGCTGCTGACAATAGCGTTGCCATCTGCAATCTTTGCAGTCAACGCGTTAGTCGCGGTAAGCCCAATACTCACCTAGGGACGACCGCCTTAAGAAGGCACATGAGCAGCCATCACCGAGCCCAGTGGGAGCAACGGAACACACAAAGCCACACTGCAGGCTCTCACCGTCCAGCCTCGTCTTCTACTTCTCCTTCTCCTCTCTCCTCACAATTGTCCTCCACTCCACCTTCCATCACGCCAAGCTCACATTTTTCTGCAAAAAGGCAGGCTTCCGTGGGCCTAATGTTTGAGCGTAAAAAAATGATGATGCCGGATAACCCTCTTGCCCAACGGTTGGCGGCTGGCTTGTCAGAACTCATAGCCCGCCAACTACTGCCATATAAACTGGTGGACTCGGAGGCCTTTCGCAAATTTGTGGCCATTGGAACACCACAATGGAAGGTCCCAGGAAGGAAGTATTTCTCAGAGAAGGGCATCCCAGAGCTATATGGCCATGTTCAGCGGCAAGTGAATGTATCTCTGGCACACAGTGTCGGTGCCAAGATACATCTGACCACAGACACGTGGTCTAGCAAACACGGGCAGGGAAGGTATATCAGTTTTACTGCCCACTGGGTGAACCTTCTGACGGCCGTCAAGCATGTAACCCGTGGCACCCGTGTAGATTTGGTTTTACCGCCACGGATTGCATGCAGGCCTGACTCTTCTTCTCCTCCTCCTACTCCATCCTCCTCCCTCTCCTCCTCAGCTGCCTCCTCCTTTTCCGCTGCTAGCGTCTCTTCCACTGCACCGCCCAAGCTCCCCAGAACCTATTCCACATGCCAGGTGAGACGTTGCCATGCCGTGCTGCGTCTGTTGTGCCTGGAAGCAAAGAGCCACACTGGCCCGGCACTCCTTTCAGCTTTGCGTTCACAGGCAGATGAGTGGCTAACACCGCTCAATTTGACAGTTGGTAAAGTGGTGTGTGACAACGGTGCCAATCTGCTTAGCGCATTGAAACAGGGCAAAATCACGCACGTGCCGTGCATGGCACACGTCTTAAACTTGGTCGTGCAGCGATTCCTTGTCAAATACCCTGGGGTCCAGGACATCTTGCGGCAGGCAAGGAAAATCTCGGCCCATTTCAGAAGATCTTACACGGCCATGGCTCGCCTTGCTGACATTCAGCGGCGACACCATCTGCCGGTCAGACGTCTTATTTGCGATTGCCCGACGCGATGGAACTCAACCTTCTATATGCTTGATAGGCTGCTCCAGCAGAAACGTGCAGTTAACGTCTACCTGTATGAACTCTGCGAAAGAAACGGTTCTGGGGAGCTGGGTTTTTTTTCACCGCGCCAGTGGCTGCTCATGCGCGACACATGCAGACTTCTGCGGCCATTTGAGGAGATCACCAAACTGGTCAGTCGCAGCCATGGCGCCATCAGTGACATGGTACCTTATGCCTTCTTTCTGGAGCGTGCATTGCGTCGTGTCATTGATCAGGCTGTGGAGGAGCAGGAGCGGGAAGATGAGGAAGTCGCAATGCTGGATGAATTCCCAGGGGGGGCTACTCTATCTGAGACAAGTCAACAACAGGAGTCTGATGAGGAGTCAGAGGAGGATGGTGCCGGGGCGGATGAGCAGGAGCAAGAAGAGCATGCTTTAAACCTTTCTGGGATCCCTGTTGTGCGAGGATGGGGAGAGGAGAATGAAGAGGACGACATTATCCTGGATGATGAGCAGGAGCCAGGCCACCACACCGCTTCCACTTTAGTGCAAATGGGGGCCTTCATGCTCCAGTGTTTTAATAGGGACCCCCGTATAAAAAGCATGAGGGTCAAGGACCAGTACTGGGTGGCAACGTACTTAGACCCCCGGTACAAACACAAAATGGCGGAAATGTTACCGCCGTCGCAGAGGGCTGTCAGAATGCAGCACTTCCAGGCCTTGCTTCGAGAAATGCTGCATTCTGCTTTTGCGTGCGCTGGCAGAGGAGCAATTCCCACTCCCAGAGAAGGATTTGCGGGTACCAATCCAACAGCGCCTGCAAGAAGAGGCCGGTTTGAAGATGTGTTGGTGACTTCGGATATGAGGTCATTCTTTCAGCCGACCCATCGACAGGTGTCATCCGGATCCAGCATCAGGGAACGCCTAGACCGTCAGGTGTCCGACTACATTGGGTTAACGGCCGATGTGGACGCTCTGAGGAGTGATGAACCCCTAGACTACTGGGTGGGCAGGCTTGACCTCTGGCCAGAGCTTGCCCAATTTGCAATCGAACTGTTGGCTTGCCCCTCATCCAGTGTCCTGTCCGAAAGGACGTTCAGCGCAGCAGGGGGGATTGTGACCGATAAGCGTACTCGCCTAGCTCACCACAGTGTTAACTACCTCACATTTCTAAAAATGAATGAGGCATGGATCTCGGAGGAATTCAACACATGTGACCAGTAGACCATGTATATGTCTATAAACTATTTTTTTAATCAAGCACACAGACCTTCTTAATTCATTTGGCTCACTTCCTTGACCCAAAAAAGCACACCGTACTATATGCCCCTACCCTCCTCTTTGAAGAGGTTGAGCGGTGTCATATTTCTACTGGGGCTGCTTATGATATCCCTGTGCTGTGCTGACTTCCTCCTGGGGGTTCTTATTATGAAGGGATCACACTATCCCTGTGCTGTGCTGACTTCCTCCTGGGGGTTCTTATTATGAGGGGATCACACCATCCCTGTGCTGTGCTGACTTCCTCCTGGGGCTGCTTACGGTGCTGCTGTCAGTGCTGTATGTCACGGTGCTGCTGTCAGCGCTGTATGTCACGGTGCTGCTGTCAGCGCTGTATGTCACGGTGCTGCTGTCAGCGCTGTATGTCACGGTGCTGCTGTCAGCGCTGTATGTCACGGTGCTGCTGTCAGCGCTGTATGTCAAGGTGCTGCTGTCAGCGCTGTATGTCACGGTGCTGCTGTCAGCGCTGTATGTCACGGTGCTGCTGTCAGCGCTGTATGTCACGGTGCTGCTGTCAGCGCTGTATGTCACGGTGCTGCTGTCAGCGCTGTATGTCACGGTGCTGCTGTCAGCGCTGTATGTCACGGTGCTGCTGTCAGTGCTCTGTATTACGGTGCTGCTGTCAGATGCCTCTATCACGGTGCATGTGTCATTCCGGTATGTCACGCTGCTGGTGATCATCTCCTGCACCCTCTTCTTTGCCTACCCTGGTCCCTGACCTTCCCTCTCCTCCATTGCCTTCATTAGCTCCATAGTCCTGAATTGTTAGAACAATTTCCCAAATAAAATAAAAATGCTTGTAGTTATCGATCCCAAATTCACCTCATACATGTATTATGTCATTGTCCAGATGGTGGGACTACGTTTTACCCCCTAATAATTACCACGTGGCCGCAAATTCGACATGAAGGTTTGCAAAGTTCGCCTCCCATTGAAGTCAATGGGGCCCGCGGCGAACGGTCGGTTTCGCGAACGTTTGGGTCCGTTCGCATTTCGCGTTCGCGAAACGTCCCGTCGGAAGTTCGTCCATCACTAGATTTGTGTCAACGAACAGGGTTGGTATATATTTTTATTGTGCTCAATTGGTAAACAACCTTATATACTGGCAAATATTTATATACCCTCCCTTTCAAGTTAGAGGTTTTGTACAAGCTACTTGAGTTTGTCCTGGATAAACCAGGAACTCCAATAATAGCATTAGGTGATTTTATTGAAGTATTAGATAGGAGCCTAGATAGATTCCCTCTGTCTGACAGGTCCAACTTAGTGTGTGAGAGTCGGTTGTCGCGATTTTTGACGGAAATAGGATTAAGTGATATATGGCGAATGCACCATCCACAAGATAGACAGTATTTTTGTTTCTCAAGCTCTCATCGTACTCTTTCTAGAATTGATATGGTCTTGGGGAATGGGGAGGCAACCCCGTTAGTGAATGATATAGAACATGTCCCAAGAGGAGTCTCGGACCACTCTCCGCTGGCACTTACCATAAGTGCCGGGCTAGGGAATGGAAGGTCAATCCTTATTGTTTGGAACTGATCGACAACCCTAGTGAATTGACTGCTCAGATAAGTGAATTTATGCAAATTAATGTAGGTACAGCACTGCCTGGAGTGGTCTGGGACTCCTTAAAGGCCTATCTTAGAGGCCTACTAATTCAACAGGTGGCAATAATTAAGAGGAAGTCGAGGGAGCGGGAGAGGGAAATCAGGAATGAGGTAGCCCAAGCCGAGAGGCACTATGTTGAAGGTCCGACCCCTGACAGGCAGAGGGAATTGCTAGACAAACAACAAGCCTATAAAATGGTAATTACCAAGAGGATGGAGAATAGATGAATATTTCAGTGCCAGTACTATTTTGGGGAAGGGGAAAGGGTTGGTCGTACCCTCTCCCTTCTGGTTAAAATGAACAACTCCCCTTCTGTGATTCCGGCAATTAGGATGTTAAATGGGGATCTCACTACTGATCCAACAGAGATAATGAATTTATTTGGCGATTATTATAAGTCCTTATATAAATCTACAAGAGGAGGGGATGGGATAGCAGAGGTTGATTTTTTACAACAAATAACAATCCCAACCCTGTCAGAAAAGGACAAAATAGATATGGAGCCGCCAGTGACTACAGAAGAGCTAAAATGGGCAGTGGCAACAATGCCCAATCAAAAATCTCCAGGCCCTGGTGGGCTTCCAATGGAAATATACAAGCGCTATGGAGAAGTATTGCTACCAGAGTTGCTGGAAACACTGAGATGGGTGCTAGATGGTGGTAAACTTCCCACCTCAATGTTGGAAGCCAATATTACCTTAATACTTAAAGAGGGGAAAGATCAACAGGAAGTATCCTCGTATCCCCCAATTTCATTGCTATGCTCTGATGTTAAAATCATGGCCAAAGTCCTGGTGATCCGTTTAAATAAATGCATACACAAGTTAATACATCCTGACCAATCAGGCTTCATCTCCAAGAGATCTAGCACAACTAGCACCAACATTAGAAGAGTTTTTTTAAACAAATTCCAACTGATAATGTAAGCCCCAAGGCCATTCTGGCCTTGGATGCTGCTAAAGCCTTCGATAGTTTGGAATGGGACTATCTATGGTTGGTGCTGGAGCAATTTGGCTTTGGTCCCTTTTTTATTAAATGGTAATGGATGAGCTTGGTGTTCGAGTCAAACGCATATTCAACTTGAACACCGGCTGTTTGCCCGTTCGGCAAAACCAGAACTCTGTGGGCCGTTCAGGCCAAATTCACGTGGTGCTTATGGCACACAATGCACTGCGCCATTGCAGTGCATTGCTGGCTCATGATTGGCCAAGCATACACTGCGACCCCGGATGCTTGGCCAATCACAGCGCCGGCAGTGAGGAGAGCCATGATTGGCCACAGGCAGGATGCCCGTGGCCAATTATAGCTCAGGCTGTGTAGTACACGCCCCACACTATATAAGGCCGCCAGCACGGCGGCCTTGTGTAGTGTTCCGGCGTCTGCAGGAGTTAATGGATGTTGTGTGTGTGCCTTCACTGCACAATACATCTGTATCTACCCTTCATTGCTGTTCTGAGTGTTCTCTAATTGAGCCATCTGCCATCGGCAGTAGTTAGTGGGCGACTGGGTGTTGTCTGTGTGCCAGCACCGCAGAATACACCTGTATCTAGCCATTGTTGCTGTTCTCTAATTGAGCCATCTGCCATCTGCAGTAGTTAGTGGGCAACTGGGTGTTGTCTGTGTGCCAGCAGAATACACCTGTATCTAGCCATTGTTGCTGTTCTCTAATTGAGCCATCTGCCATCTGCAGTAGTTAGTGGGCAACTGGGTGTTGCCTGTGTGCCAGCACTGCAGAATACACCTGTATCTACCCATTGTTGCTGTTCTCTAATTGAGCCATCTGCCATCTGCAGGAGTTAGTTTGTGTTGTGCGCCTCCACCTGTAGCTACCTATATTGCTCTTCTCTAATTGAGCCATCTGCAGGAGTTAGTTGGTGTTGTGTGCCTCCAGCACAGCACAGTATACACCTATATCTACCCTTTATTGCTGGTGTTCTATAATAAAGGCATCTGCAGGAGTTAGTGGGTGTTGTGTGCCTCCAGCACAGTACAATATACACCTGTATCTGCCCTTTATTGCTTGTGTTCTATAATAAAGGCATCTGCAGGAGTTAGTGGGTGTTTTGTGCCTCCAGCATAATATACACTACCCAATTGCTGGTTTTCCCATTTCCCTGCAGGCCATTACCATGTCTGGAAGGCCAACAAGGAGAGGCAGACAGGCATGAGCCAATAAAAGAGGACAAGCAGGCTCTTTGTCTAGAGACACGTGGACGGTGCATCGTCATCAGCACGTGGCCATGGGACACGCTTGTCCTTATTTTCGGCAGCTGGACGTGTTGAGCCGCATCATGCCAAAGACTTGGTAGAGTGGATGACCAAGCCCTCTTCATCCTCCTCATCCTCTCTCACCCAGGCTCAGGGTACTAGCAAAGCAGCTGCCAACGCATCCTCTTCCCTCGTCTCAATGTCATCATCAGTGACTCCTTCCCTAGACCCACCACGTCCTCCTGAGGAGTCCCCTGAACTGTTTGAGAACAGTGTTAGGTACATGCTCCAGGAGGATGCCCAGTGTTTTGTAGGCTCTGATGAGGATACTCTAGCTAGAGGAAGGCAGTAGTGTAAGTGCAGAGAGAGGGGATGCTCAAGATGGACAGCAATCTAGCAGTCATGTTCCACAAGCTGCAGCATATTGCCAGGTTTTCTCCAGTGATGAAGAGGTAGGGGATGATGAGGGCAATCACTCCACGTGGGTGCCTGGTAGGAGAGAGGAGGAGGAGGGGGAGGCACATCTCCAAGGAGGCAGTAGGCCCTCCGGGGGCCAGCTTAGGGGTAGCACCCCGACTGAATCACACAGCAGAGCTCTGCCTGTGCAGGGCGCTGCCTCTGCACGTTATTCTAAAATTTCTTTGGTGTGGGCCTTTTTTGAGACAAGTGCATCAGATCGCACCGCTGCTATTTGCAACATATGTCTCAAGCGTATCTTGCGTGGCCAAAACATCAGCCGCTTGAACACCACATGCTTGACCAGACATATGTTGACCTGCCATGCAGCTCGTTGGCAAGCTTACCTCAAAGACCCACACCAAAGAACAAAGCGGACCTCTCCTTGCTCCTCATCAGCTGGGATCTCCAACCCCACTAGACCTTCAGTCCTCTCTGAAACCTGTGCTGAGAGGAATGAAAGTGTAGAATTAGGTGTGTCACAGCCAAGTGCTTGCAGGCACTCTGCTAGCAGTACACCCACGTCCGATTGTAGCAGGCAAATTTCCCTGCCCTAGCTGCTGGACCGTAGAAAGAAGTTCACTCCCAGCCATCCACATGCCCAGCGGTTGAATGCTAGCTTGGCTAAATTGCTAGCACTTCAACTGCTACCTTTTCAGTTGGTAGACTCGACCCCCTTCCGTGAGTTTGTGCAATGTGCGGTTCCTCAGTGGCAGGTCCCCAAACGCCACTTTTTCTCATGGAAGGCGATTCCGACTCTCCCGGCATGTGGAAGGCAATGTCCTTGCCTTGCTGGACAGGGCGGTCAGCGGTAAGGTGCATATTACCACTGACTCATGGTCCATTAGGCATGGACAGGGACGTTACCTGTCTTTCACGGCCCATTGGGTCACTCTTCTGGCAGCTGGGAAGGATGCAGGACAAGGTGCAGTAGTGTTGGAGGTTGTTCCGCCACCACGCCTCCAAAATGCTACTACTATTTGTGACATACCTCTCTCCTCCACCCCTCCTCTTCTTCTTCCTCCATGGCCTCTTCCAGTGCTCTGTCCTCGGAACCAGCGGTGCTCCGTAGGCGTTTAAGAGGCTACGCAAGTACGCAGGCCAAACGATGCCATGCCATGCTTGCTCTGGTTTGTTTGGGGGACAGGAGCCACACTGGAGCAGATATTTTGTCAGCTCTGCAGGGGCAGGCCGAGAGGTGGTTGACGCCACGCCAGCTTAAGACAGGATTGGTGGTTTGTGACAATGGCACCAACCTCCTCTCCGCCCTCCGACAGGGACAACTGACCCATGTGCCCTGTGTGGCTCATGTCCTTAACCTAGTGGTGCAGCGGTTCTTGGGCAGGTGTCTGGGCTTACAGGATGTCCTGAAGCAGGCCAGGAAAGTCTGTGTGCATTTCCACAGATCATTTAATGCCTGTGCTCGGCTGGCTGAGCTCCAAAAGGAGTTGAACCTGCCCAAGAACCGCCTTATATGTGACATGCCCACCAGGTGGAACTCAACGTTGGCCATGCTGCAGCGGCTGCACATGCAGCAGAGGGCCATCAATGAGTACCTGTGCACCTACGGCACCAGGACAGGGTCAGGGGAGCTTGGTTTTTTCTCACCACGCCAGTAGGGCATGATCAGGGATGCATGCACTGTCCTGTCACCGTTTGAGGAGGCCACAAGGATTGTGAGCAGTGACAGTGCATGCATCAGTGACGCTGTACCTCTTGTCCACCTGTTGGGGCATACGCTGCATGGAATAATGGACAGCGCACTTTAGGCAGAACAGAGGCAGGAAGAGGAGGACTTCCTTGCCTCTCAGGGCCCCCTTTATCCAGACAGTGTTTCAGCTGTCCCACCCATCACACAGGAAGAGGACAAGGAGGAGGAGGAGGATGATTGTGTCAGCATGGAGGTGGAGCCTGGCACTCAGCATCAGCAGCAGCAGTCTTGTAGGGATGATTTACAGTCCCAAGAAACCCGTGGACTTGTACGTGGCTGGGAGGAGGTAGCTGTAGATCATGTTGTTCTTAGTGACCCAGAGGACTTCGGACCGAATGCCTCAGCTAACCTATGCTGCATGGCCTTCCTGATACTGCAAAGCCTGCGGAAGGATCCTCCTATTCTTCAGATCAAGGAGAGGGACCATCACTGGCTGGCCACTCTCCTTGATCCACGGTACAAAGGTAAGGTTATGGACCTTATCTTGCCATCGCAGAGGGAGCAGAGGATGAGATATCTCTGGGAGGCCTTGCAGAAAGGTCTGTGCAACGCGTTCCCAGAGACTGGGAGGTTACAAACTCCTTGTCCTGGACAACGTGTTGCTGAGGCATCGGTCAGAAGGAGCGGTGGAGAAGGTGGCTGTCTAACCGATGTGTTCAGACAATTTTTTAGTCCACAGCCCCAAGGTATGATCAGTTCCAGCAACCATCACCAGCGTCTGATTTACATGGTGCAGGAATACCTAGGGGCAAGGTCAGACTTGGACACCTTTCCCACCGAAAATCCTCTGGCTTACTGGGTCTTGAGGATGGATCACTGGCCAGAGCTTTCACAGTATGCAATTGAGCTACTGGCCTGTCCTGCATCCAGCGTTCTTTCAGAACGCACCTTCAGTGCTGCTGGTGGCTTTGTAACCGATCACAGGGTGTGTCTGTCCACCGACTCGGTTGATCGACTGACCTTCATAAAGATGAATCAGTCTTGGATCACCACCAGCTACCAAGCACCTGAAGCTGATGTAACCGAATAATTTTTTTTGAAATATCGCATCCCTTCAAGACTGCTTATGCTGATGCTGAGTGACTGTCCTGTTATGTTGACTGTCTATCCTTTTCCTCCTCCGCTGATATATTGGAAGAACATTTTTGGTTCTGGGTGATGCTACCAGACAAATTTTTCAGCCCCTGTTTAACAGGGGCGTGTAATTACAATTTTTGAGGCAATGCTTTGCAGCAGGGCTCATTCCTGCACTACAAATAGAGTATATGGGAGAGGTTGCAGTGTCATGGCACTAGCACCAGTGCCTAAGGCCCAATTTTTCAGCCCCTGTTTAACAGGGGCGTGTAATTACAATTTTTGATGCAATGCTTTGCAGCAGGGTTCATTCCTGCACTACAAATAGAGTATATGGGAGAGGTTGCAGTGTCGTGGCACCAGCACCAGTGCCTAAGGCACAATTTTCAGCCCCTGTTTAACAGGTGCATGTAATTACAATTTTTGATGCAATGCTTTGCAACAGGGCTCATTCCTGTACTACAAATAGAGTATATGGGAGAGGTTGCAGTGTCGTGGCACCAGCACCAGTGCCTAAGGCCCAATTTTTCAGCCCCTGTTTAACAGGTGCATGTAATTACAATTTTTGATGCAATGCTTTGCAGCAGGGCTCATTCCTGCACTCCAACTAGAGTATCTGGGAGAGGTTGCAGTGTTGTGGCACCCCCAGCTTTATGGGAACAGTTCGGGGATAGCCCCTTCCTGTTCCAACATGACTGCACAAAACAAGGTCCATAAAGATATGGATGAGCGAGTCTGGAGTGGAGGAACTTGACTTGTGAAATGGTAGGGGTACATTTTTACTCCATTACCAATTCACACGGGGGAGCCCTTCTGATAAGCCCCCTGCCCACAGACCCCCACAACCACTGGGCAAGGGTTGTGGGGATGAGGCCCTTCTCCCTATCAACATTGGGACAAGGTCGTTACCCCAAAGCACCCTCCCAATGTTGAGGGCATTTTTCCTACTACGGTTTAGGAGGGAGGATGGGCTGCTCTCTTTTACTGCGGCCTGCCAGATTACCTGCTCAGATAAAGGTCTGGTATGGATTTTTGGGGGGACCCATGCCATTTTTTTCATTTTGGCACGGGGTTCCCCTTAAGATCTATACCATACCTGAAAGATCTGGTATGGATTTTGAGGGAGACCCCCCATGCCATTTAAAAAAAAAATGGCACAGGGTTCCCCTTAAAATCCATACCAGACCTGAAGAGCCTGATATGGAATTTAGGGGGACCCCCACACTTTTTGTTTTACATTTTGGTTCGGGGATTCCCCTGTGGGGAAATTCCATGCCGTTTCAAATAACTTTTATGTGTATTGTCGGACCGACAATTCATTATAGCCGCAAGTAGTTTTAAATGACTTTTTTTCCTTTAGAAATGTCATTTTGCTGCCAAACTGTTCTAAACACGGGAAACATGCGCCCCTTTACAGGCATACTATAGACACCCCCCAGGTACAAAATTTAAAGGAATAATACACTTTTATTGTTTCACTTTAAGCATTATTAAAATCACTGCTCCCGGAAAAACTTTTTTTTGCATTGATACATGTCCCCTGGGGCAGAACCCAGGTCCCCAAACACTTTTTTATGACAATAACTTGCATATTAGCCTTTAAAATGAACACTTTTGATTTTGAACGTTCGAGTCCCATAGACTTTAATAGGGTTCTAAAGTTCACACGAAGTTTAGGTCTGTTTGCAGGTTCTGCTTCGAACCAAACCAGGGAGTGTTCGGCTCATCCTTAGTGCTGGGCACTTAAACCCCCTTCCTAACCAGACCAATTTTCAGCTTTCAGTGCTGTCACACTTTGAATGACAATTACTCATGCAACACTGTACCCATATGAAATTTTTGTCCTTTTTTTCACACTAATAGAGCTTTCTTTTGGTGGTATTTAATCACCGATGGGTTGTTTATTTTTTGCACTATAAATAAAAAAAATACAGAAAATTCTGTAAAAAAAAGTATTTTTTTCTATTAAAATTTAGCAAATTAGTAATTTTTCTTCATAAATTTTGGCCAAAATGTATACTGCTACATATTTTTGGTAAAATAATCAAAATTGGTGTATGTTATTTGGTCGGTGAGAAAGTTATAGTGTCCACAAGCTGTGGTGCCAATCTCTGAAAATTGATCACACTTGAAGTACTTATGGCCTATCTCATTTCTTGAGTCCCTAACATGCCAGGAAAGTACAAATACCCCCCAAATGACCCCTTTTTCTTTGCAAAATCAAATTATTGTCTTTTTTTTACAAAATTGTCATATTATCAGGTTATTATTCACACACAGCATATGCATAGCACAAATTACACCCCAAAATATATTCTGCTACTCCTTCTGAGTATGGTGATTCCACATGTGTGAGACTTTTACACAGCGTGGCCACATATAGAGGACCAACATACAGGGAGCGCTACCAACAGGCGTTCTAGGGGCATACATTTTAAGTCTAATTTGACTGATTACACTTTGAGGTACTGTAGTAGAATGAATGTGAACTGATGTGGCATGGATGAGACATGGATGGGTATGGCTAAGTGTGGGTGGGATGGCTGGGTATGGCTGGGTATAGTTGAGTATGGATGGATGAGCATTGCAGAGTATGGATGGATGGCAGAGTATGGCAGGGTATGGGTGGGTATGGGAGTTCAATGCAGAGTATTGCAGGGTATGGCAGAGTATTTCAGAGTATTGCAGGGTATTTCAGGGTATTGCAGAGTATTGCAAGTTATTGCAGGGTGTGGCAGAGTATTGCAGGGTATTGCAGATTATGGCAGGGTATTGCAGAGTATTGCAGGGTGTTGCAGGGTGTTGCAGGGTGTTGCAGGGTGTTGCAGGGTATTTCAGGGTATGGCAAAGTATTGCAGGGTATGGCAGAGTATTAGAGTATTGCAGCGTATTTCAGGGTATTTCAGGGTATAGCAGAGTATTGCAGAATATTGCAGAATATTGCAGAATATTGCAGGGTATTGCAGGGTATTGCAGGGTATTGCAGGGTATTGCAGGGTATTTCAGGGTATTGCAGGGTATGGCAGAGTATTGCAGAGTATTGCAGGGTATGGCAGAGTATTGGCAGAGTCAGAATGTGGCTGGAATTGGCACTAAGCAGCACTGTGGGCACTACACATCCAGCCCACAGTGCTGCTGCAAATGATCTCCCCCCCTCTCTCCTCACACTTTACTGATCGGTACAGAGATGGGAGAGAGGAACCAGACGTGGTGCCTTTCTGTTGTTGTGATCGCTCTTTCATGTGAGTGATCAGCGGTCATTTACCATGATCCATGATGCACCGGGTCTTCAGGTCTCGGCTGTCATGGATGTTTCTGCGTGCAAACCCCAGGGGGCGGACAGGAGCAGGATTCTGTGAGGACATCCATGGACGCCCTCCCTGTGCTGTAGATGTCTTTTGGCTATGACCCGGTCGGCATGTGGTTAAAGAGGAAGTAAACCCTGATGGGTTTACTTCCTCTTTTTTTCCCTGCAAAGGTAAAGCATAATGGACTACTATGCATCGCATAGTAGCTCATTATGTGTCACTTACCTGACACAGGAGCCAGCGAAGTCGCCGCTGATCCCTGTAGTCCGCCGCGTCCATCTTGCTGGTGGCGTCTCGCAGCTCCGACCAATGACAGCGGCAAAGCCGCGATGACGTCACTCCCGCGCATGCGCACGGGAGTCGCGCCTCGCAGCTCCGCCGCTGTCATACGGCGAGGCCGCGATGACGTCACTCCCGCGCATGCGCACGGGAGTCGACAAATTTGGCAAATCCATTCTTGGATTTGCCGCATTTAGTGCACATGCGCGCCGCTGTCTACGGCGCATGCGCCATAGACAGCGGTGCCCATTTTCGGGCAAATATCTCCTAAACCATATAGGTTGCTTGCCTTAATCTAGGCTTACCTATAGGTCCAAGTTGTTTGGAAGGGTTTACTTCCTCTTTAAATGTAATTTTAATCTGTTAATCTTTTACTCTGTTTGTCAGTCTTATAACATCATCTTTAATGTTATGCATTTTTAGGGTGTGCCCCCCAAGTCTATCTTTGTCTATTGCAAGGGTCCTGCCCAGATCCATTGGGCTGGAGCACCCCATCCCCCCACCATTACCTTTCATTGGGGTCCGCCTGTGTTATAGGAGGAGTCCTTTAGTTCTCCCACATAGAGGAGTGTATTTCTTCCATGGTTGAGAAGCAGGATCTTTCATTCTATGAATAGTGTAGGGCCCACTGATAGTGGGGTACTTTGACGCAGTAGCGAGCTTAAGCACTATGTGGCCATATAGTGTGACCAAATACCCATATTTTTGCTTATCATCATCATAATAACATACCTACTGAGTTGTTTGTCTTTTTAGTAGAAACAAGTTGTATAACTGATATATATTTAATTTTTTGGGGGACCTAAAGAAACTCTGCCTTACTGGATAAGGTCTATAACTGGCTAAGGCCGCGTACACACGGGCGGACTGTTCGCCCAACCTTGTCCGCTGAACAGTGTTTGGGCGGACAGTCCGCTCGTGTGTGGGCTTTCAGCGGACAGTTTCAGCGGACAGTTGGACGGACAAAGTCTTTCGGAAATTCCGAAAAACTGTCCGCTGAAACTGTGTTTGAGCGAACAGTCCGCCCGTGTGTGGGCCTGTCCGCTGTACTTTCGAAATGAGCGGACTGTTCCCGCTCGGAAAGTCCGCCCATTTCGAGCGCGTGTACAGGTAGGCGGGGCCCGCGAAGGAGACGTCGCGGGCTCCGCCGCCTGGAATGGGCTTAAAGGGGAATCCCAACGCCGAAAAAAATCGGCGTGGGGGTTCCCCCCAAGTCCACACCAGACCCTTGTCCGAGCACGCTACCCGGCCGGCCAGGAAAGGGGGGCGAGCGAGCGCGCCCCCCCTCCTGAGCCGTACCAGGCCGCGTGCCCTCAACATGGGGGGTGCCTTGGGGAAGGGGGGGCCGCGCGGCCCCCCCACCCCAAAGCACCTTGTCCCCATGTTGATGAGGACAAGGGCCTCTTCCCGACAACCCTGGCCGTTGGTTGTCGGGGTCTGCGGGCGGGGGGCTTATCGGAATCCGGGAGCCCCCTTTAAGAAGGGGGCCCCCGGATACCGGCCCCCCACCCTATGTGAATGAGTATGGGGTACAATGTACCCCTACCCATTCACCTGTGAAATAAAGTACAAAAAAAAACACAACACATGGAAAAAGTATTTTATTGCACAGCTCCGGGGGTCTTCCGTCTTCGGGGGTCTTCTCGCCGGACTCCTCCGCTATGTGTGTGTAGCTCTTTTACTAGCGGAGGAGTCCGGCTTTCTTCCTCCCCGCCGCCGGCCTCTTCTCCCGACTTCGGGGGTCTTGTCCCCCTCTTCGGTTCTTCTGCCGGGCCACCGCGCCTGGTCCGGTGGCCCGGTCTTCTGTCGCCGTCTTCCGTTCTTCTGTCGCCGCCTTCGGTTCTTCTGCCGGGCCACCGCGCCTTCTTGTAGCTCTTTTACAGGCGGTGGCCCGGTCTTCTGTCGCCGCTGTCGTCGTCGCCGCCGCCGCCGCCTTCCGTTCTTGTTCTTCTTCTTGTTCTTCTTCTTCTTCTCCTGGAGATGTTGACTCGACGAGCTCTCCGGCCGGAATGCCAGGGACACGCTCCGCTGCCACTTATATAGTGACAATGGGGCGGTGTCACATGGTATATGTCACATGGGTTGGTCACATGGGTTGATGTCACATGGGGACTATGACATCGTAAGGGGGCGGGGTCACCATGTGACCAACCCATGTGACATATACCATGTGACACCGCCCCATTGTCACTATATAAGTGACCGCACAGCGCGGCTCTGGCATTCCGGCCGGAGAGATCGTCGAGTCAACATCTCCAGGAGAAGAAGAAGAACAAGAAGAAGAACAAGAACGGAAGGCGGCGGCGGCGGCGACGACGACAGCGGCGACAGAAGACCGGGCCACCGGACCAGGCGCGGTGGCCCGGCAGAAGAACCGAAGAGGGGGACAAGACCCCCGAAGTCGGGAGAAGAGGCCGGCGGCGGGGAGGAAGAAAGCCGGACTCCTCCGCTAGTAAAAGAGCTACACACACATAGCGGAGGAGTCCGGCGAGAAGACCCCCGAAGACGGAAGACCCCCGGAGCTGTGCAATAAAATACTTTTTCCATGTGTTGTGTTTTTTTTTTGTACTTTATTTCACAGGTGAATGGGTAGGGGTACATTGTACCCCATACTCATTCACATAGGGTGGGGGGCCGGTATCCGGGGGCCCCCTTCTTAAAGGGGGCTCCCGGATTCCGATAAGCCCCCCGCCCGCAGACCCCGACAACCAACGGCCAGGGTTGTCGGGAAGAGGCCCTTGTCCTCATCAACATGGGGACAAGGTGCTTTGGGGTGGGGGGGCCGCGCGGCCCCCCCTTCCCCAAGGCACCCCCCATGTTGAGGGCACGCGGCCTGGTACAGCTCAGGAGGGGGGGCGCGCTCGCTCGCCCCCCTTTCCTGGCCGGCCGGGTAGCGTGCTCGGACAAGGGTCTGGTGTGGACTTGGGGGGAACCCCCACGCCGATTTTTTTCGGCGTTGGGGTTCCCCTTTAAGCCCATTCCAGGCGGCGGAGCCCGCGACGTCTCCTTCGCGGGCCCCGCCTACCTGTACACGCGCTCGAAATGGGCGGATTTGCCTCCTCCTTACGTGGGCGAGTCCGTTCATTTCAAAAGTTGAGCGAACTGTTTGCCCAACCTTGTTCGTCAAACAGTCCGCTCGTGTGTGGGCAAGTCCGCTCATGCAAATTTTGAGCGGACTGTTTGCCGAAACTGTTTGACGAACAAGGTTGGGCAAACAGTCCGCGCGTGTGTACGCGGCCTAAGACTTAAATTCATCTTTGACTTTTTGCTACCTCTTGGGAAATATTGTTTGAGTGAACCCGGACCACTTTTTTGGTAATTTTATTTTCAAATCTATTATATTCCATTATGTCTGATATTAATTTAAGAAGCAATGTGTATTATTTATCATAGTATGTGATGTATTAATGTAATACTTTGGGGAGAAGTTACATTTGCAAAGTGCATTCCAAAAATGATCATTATCTTTTCATACTAAGAGGAAAATTTACTTTAATTAACTGAAGAAACAGAAAAGATCTGAAAATTACAATTGCTTGCACATTGTAGTGAATGCCATCTGGATGCAAGCAAGGAATGAGATTTATAGTGTTTTTACAGACAATTACATAGAGTAGGCTGTCCAGCAAAATGATCTGTGCATGTGCTTCCTTCACACAATGCCCTCAGAGAACATGTCTATCAAAATGACGTGTCTGGGGAACCGTGAAGCAAAGACTTTCCATCTGGGATTTATACAAATATTTGATTAAACAAATTAGACAAAAAAAGGTATTATGTGGCAGCTATGAAAACAACAATATTGCTTGTCCATGAAAATATACAACTTGAAGGTCAACATAGGTCTTTTAGTTATTATTTGTGTTTACGAAAACATTACATAGCTAGAGCGTCTCACCATCTACCTCAATATCTGTTCCCAGGCATGTATTTTTTATACCTCTACTACACACATGCACACATGCAAATTTAGACAGAACATGTTAACCTAGCCACTCCAAAGACATGCTGGTAGGTTAATTGGCTTCTGTCCAAAATTGGCCCTAGTATATGAATGTGAGTGGGGGACCTTGGATTGTGGGCTCTTTGAGGATAGGGACCAATGTGAGTTTGCAATGTATGTGTGGAGCACTGCGTAAAATTGATATGGGTAACTTAAAGCGATTGTTTAGTCTTTTTTTTCCTTTTACCTACAGGTAAGCCTATAATAAGTGTCATGGTTATGCAGTGATCTTCCTCTGGTTGCTTACCTCCGCTCATGTGTTCTGACTAAGAGGCCAGCCACTTCCAGCTGGTGGTTTTTATAACCTCTCCTCTAAGCATGGCTCCACCCCAGGCCCTATCAGGGAACCCTATATTAACCTGTGCACTGCAAGCCAACAGTGCTGATCAACCATTGTGTATTCATTGTGTGTTTGGCTACCTGGTTCCTGCTTGCCGTGTGCTCTATGTTTGACTCTGTTACTGACCTTGGCGTGTTCTCAATGATTCCTGTCTGCTTGTGACCTTGACCTTTTGCATGTCTCTGACCATCCCTGTCTGCCTGTGACCCTGAACCTTTGGTGTGTACTCTGTTGTTCCTGTCTGCTGATTGCCCTGACCTCTACCGTATCCCCTTACTATGCTTGTCGTTCCAGTCTGCTGCTTCCTTCTCCTGTAATCTACTGTGAGCGTGAGCTGTGAGACCCTAGGGGCCGCGACCTGGAGCCAGACTGCAGCGAAATCCATCCTCACCACTGGAGGCTCTGGCGAACACTCGCTGGCTCTTAGACTCCGTGCCCTGGGGAATCTATGATCCAGCTCCCATTGGGATCTGTGTTAGTGATCCTGTAGACCTGTGTCCTGAATCTCCCTGGGTACAATCCGCAGCAGTCAGTCCTAAGGTCCACTACCTAGTGGTGCACTTCCGACTCCTACGGAGTGCATCTGTCACCTGGTCTCAGGTGACATGACAGTTTGATCAGCCATGGACCCAGCTGATGTGACGCTAACTGCAGATGATCCATTGCAAGGCTTAGTTCGCAGACTTGAGACCCAAGAATCGCATCAGACCCAGGTGATGAGATTTCTTCAGGATTTGGCATCCCGTGTTGAACAGGTTCAGGCCTCATTAGGACCCTCGGTTCAACAACCTCAACCGCTATCTGCCACTGCACCTATAGCATCAGTCGCAGCCACACATTCATTACAACTACCAGCTCCGGCCCGTTTCTCTGGGGACTCCAAGGCTTGCAGGGGGTTCCTTAGCCAGTGCACAATTCATTTTGAACTTCAGCCCCAAAACTTCCTGTCCGATCGGGTGAAAGTGGCATAAATTATATCCCTCCTGTCCAGCGAGGCACTAGCTTGGGCTGCCCCTCTTTGGGAACTGAATGATCCAGTGGTTTCTAGCCTGTCTGATTTCTTGAAACTTTTTCGGAATATCTTCGAGGAACCGGGTCGTGTCTCCTCAGCGGCTAGTACTCTTTTACGTCTCCGTCAAGAGTCCGCTTCTGTGGGACAGTATGCTCTTCAGTTCCGTATCCTCACAGCTGAATTGAGCTGGAATAATGAGGCCCTAGTTGCAACCTTTTTACATGGCCTCTCTGATAGAGTGAAGGATGAATTAGCAGGAAGATCCCTTTCTGCTGATCTGGACAGTGTCATCACTTTGTGTAACCAGATCGATATTCGCTTTCAGGAGAGGGCCCTGGAAAAAAGACACCGGCACTCCCCGTTCTTTATTGAGCCTGAGCTCCCAGTCCCTTCTCTTCGAGCCGAAGAGCACCCCCTGCCTGCTGAGGAACCTATGCAGTTGGGCCTGACAAAGTTATCTCCCGAAGAATGCGCTAGGCACAGAACTCTGGGCCTATGCCTCTATTGTGGGGCCAAAGGTCATTTCTGTGACACTTGTTCTCTTCGTCCGTAAAAACGCTCAGGGCTAATACATCTGGAAGGTGGAGTATTAGACCCTGAAATATCACCTTCACCTTCTCATCTTCTCCTTTCTGTGTTGCTTCATGTTGGTGCTTCCTCTTGTTCGGTCTCAGCACATCTGGATTCCGGAGCCGCTGCCAATTTCATGGATTGGGAAACTGCATCCTCCATGAGACTTACCCTTTTGCCCCTTACAACGCCATTGGTGGTCTTGGCGATTGATGGCACTGTTCTCCCAGGGGGCCCTATCCACTTCCAGACCCTTCCTGTTAAGATGTCAGTAGGGACACTCCACCAGGAGTGGATATCCTTCCTTGTCTTACCTAAGGCTTCATCTCCTATCATATTAGGTCTTCCTTGGTTACGGCTCCATTCTCCACACGTTGACTGGTCTGCTGGACAGATCCTGGCTTGAGGTTCCTCCTGTTCCTCTTCCTGCCTAATCAAGGGTACCCCAAAAGAGAAACTTCCTGTTGCCACCCTCCCAGTATCTTCTGCTCTTCCCGCTGTATACAGCGATCTCTGGGATGTGTCCTGCAATAGTCGGACTGGTGCACTCTCTAGGTCATGTGGTACTCTGGATGAGGGGCCCACCTGTGAACCTAAGTCGATCTTTCACTCCAGTTTGCATGGCCATTTACCTTTGCCTGTCCCTAATCTCCCTTGGACGCACAGCCAGGCTAACTTGTCTGCAAATTCCAGAGTCGCTATGCCCTGTGATGCGATTGAGATGGTCGCTACACCTGACAATACTATTCAGTCGGCCTCTGCACCAGTTATGCCAGTCCAGCCCATGCCCATGCTCAATGAGCTTCCTGCTTCTTGTTCAAGACCTTCTGTAACCTGGCCTCACCCTACTGCTACTATGTCCATTCAAACCCATTTAAGAGGCTAAGAGGCTCAATCCCTCCTTTGGATAGACTGCCTCATTCGGCCAGGTGGGGTTTTCAATCTTTTTCGCAGGGCTCTCTGCATTCTGTTTGTGTTTCAGCTATCCAGCTTGACTCTTGTGACATGTCACCTTCTAACCAACCTGACCTCAGGGATCCACTGACCCCTGCCCAGTCTGGTGGTCCTGTGCTGGATCTCCAGCTCATCTTTAAGGGTCTGGGGGACCCTGCTCAGACTCCTGATCTTCTCATGCCCTTACCCATTCCTAAAAAGCCTTTAGTCCTTAAGTCCTCTCGTCCTCTCCCTACCTCGGTTCCGGTCTCTGAGGATAATCTAAAATACGAGGTTAGTCAAGTTTTGGATTCCCGGCTTCGTAAAGGCATTCTTCAGTACCTCGTACATTGGAAAGGGTTTGGCCCTGAGGAGAGGTCTTGGATTGCTGCATCTGAGGTCTTTGCTCCTCGTCTGTTGAGGAGGTTCCATCTGGAGTTTCCCTTTAAGCCTGGACCCAGGCGGGGGAGGAGGAGGCCTTGTAAGAGGGAGGGTACTGTCAGGGTTATGCAGTGATCTTCCTCTGGTTGCTTACCTCTCCTCATGTGTTCTGACTAAGAGGCCAGCCACTTCCACCTGGTGTTTTTTTAACCTCTCCTCGAAGCATGGCTCCACCCCAGGCCCTATCAGGGAACCCTATATTAACCTGTGCACTGCAAGCCAACAGTACTGATCAACCATTGTGTATTCATTGTGTGTTGGCTACCTGGTTCCTGCTTGCCGTGTGCTCTATGTTTGACTCTGTTACCGACCTTGGCGTGTTCTCAACGATTCCTGTCTGCTTGTGACCTTGACCTTTTGCATGTCCCTGACCATCCCTGTCTGCCTGTGACCCTGAACCTTTGGGGTGTACTCTGTTCTTCCTGTCTGCTGATTGCCCTGACCTCTACCGTATCCCCTTACTATCCTTGTCATTCCAGTCTGCTGCTTTCTTCTCCTGTAGTCTACTGTGAGCGTGAGCTGTGAGACCCTAGGGGGAAGTCTATCCTCACCACTGGAGGCTCTGGAGAACACCCGCTGGCTCTTAGACTCCGTGCCCTGGGGAATCTATGCTCCAGCTCCCATTGAGATGTGTGTTAGTGATCCTGTAGACCTGTGTACTGAAGCACCCTGGGTACAATCTGCAGCAGTCAATCCTAAGGTCCACTACCTAGCGGTGCACTTCCGACTCCTACGGAGTGCATCTGTCACCTGGTCTGGGACTGTGGACTGGGCGAGATGTTGGGGTCTTGTTCTAAGGCATTTCATAATGAGCTAGTATGCGGTGCATACTAGCTCATTATGCCTTTTTCCTTGCAGGTCTGAAAAAATAAAAAACCTCAGCGTGTTTACTCCCGATATAAATAAAAATAATAATATAATAGATGAGCATCTTAATGAGACACAATGTACAGGGATAGTAAAGGAATAGGGACAATTTTAGACACACACCCACACTGACTCAGGTTGAACTGGATGGACTGGTGTCTTTATTCAACCTTACTAACTATGCAACCTACAGTTATGTGCAGGGTTTATGAAAAAAAAACATCACTAGGCAAAAACTGGAAATTAAGTGCATATACAAGTAGAAATAAACTTCTTGTGGATTTTAACACATAATCCCAGTGCTACAAGACAGCAATGCTGACAAAACCAAGTTGCCAATGTTATGTAAAGTAAGATTCTAGTTAATAAATAATATTTTTTTCTTTATAGTATAGGAATTTCATGATACTGAATGCACTCTGATATGAAGCAACTTTACGTGGTTTTTATTTATAAACTCTTTAATAAATAAGAGTTATGTTATGTGACTCTTTATACAAGGCATAGTTTGAATAAGCTGAGATTGCCAACTGAGCTAAATATTCTGGTCCTGTGGCACAAGCATCATTTTAAAACTTTCAGTGTTTTACCATGATGCATGTATAACCAATCCAGAAGTCACGTTTGAGTGCTACATGACAGGGAAAATATGAAATATTTTAACCCTCTGTTGGTAAGCACAAGAAAGGCTTTTATCTACTGTGAGCCTGAACGTGTTGTTACTTTGAAAACATATTTTTAGACGGAAGTATGTTTAAATGATTCAGCGTATATACAAAGACACACACACACAGTTTAAATCTATATCACTCACTATGGCGAGAAACATAGGGACTAGATGTGCTAAGGTTCTAAAGTGCTAAGGAATCTGAGTCTCAAGATTATCTAGGCACCCAGGGCAACTTCAGTGTGGTGCTACATGCCAAAAGCTCTCCACCACCTGTACAGTCTGTCCATCACAATTCACTTATTCTATACCTGCTTCTGAAAGCGATGCAGCTGCTTGTTCTTCCATGATTTATGCATCTTCTGAGAGAGATAAGACAAGTTGAGAAGATAAGTATACATTGCCTATTTAAACAATAGGTAATTTGGGGGCGTGGCTCAGAGAGCAATGGAATAGGATGTGGGTGAAGGGAGCTCCTGTTGCCGATTATACTGCATGATATCCTGTGCAAACAACCGAACTTACACAGATCCACAAAGCCTTCCCTACACACAGAAGGAAACATGTCGTTGCCGAAAAAAGCCATGGATACGGCTTAAAAACTGGCAAAATACCACCGCACAGACAAAGATCCACAGGCCGAAGATGGTGCAGACACATGTCTGGAGGAGGAACGACATGCTGCAGACACAGTGAAAGTGCTGGACGCTTTAGCTACACTGCAAGGTACACTGCAAGGAACACTCACAGCTAAAATCGATGAGGTGAAGATTGATATCTCCCTGCTTCGAAAAGACCTAAATTGAAGGACAGAGTCACAGAGACAGAAACCAGCATTGGTGTAGCAGAGGACATAATACACCCCCTGCAGCACACACAGAAGACATGCAGAGAGAGATCCAACAGCTCCATTCACACCAGGATGAAATGGAGAACAGATTGCGCCGATGCAATCTCCGATTTATAGGATTGCCTGAACGAACAGAAGAAAAAGACCCTATGCAAAAAGGTAGGTGTACAAACTGCGCCCTAAATAACACTACTCTGCACCTTTTGGAAAGATACTCTCAGGTTTACAAAATATACAGGTAATGTACCTTTAACCACTTGCTTACTGGGCACTTAAACCCCCCTCAGTCCCAGACCAATTTTCAGCTTTCAGCGCTGATACACTTTGAATGACAATTGCGCGGGCATACAACACTGTACCCAAATGAAATTTTTATCATTTTTTTCCCACAAATAGAGCTTTCTTTTGGTGGTATTTAGTTACAGCTCGGAGTTTTATTTTTTGCTAAACAAACAAAAAAAGATGCAAAAAAAAAAAAATCATGTTTTAATAGTTTGTTATAAAATTTTGCAAACGGGTCATTTTTCTCCTTCATTGAAGTGCGCTGATAAGGCGGCACTGATAGGCTGCATTGGTGGGCACTGATAGGCTGCATTGGTGGGCACTGATGGGCTGCATTGGTGGGCACTGATAGGCTGCATTGGTGGGCACTGATAGGCTGCACTGGTGGGCACTGATAGGCATAGTTAAGGCGGCACTAATAGGCACAGATAAGGCGGCACCGATGGGCACAGATAAGGCGGCACTGATGGGCAAAGATGGGCACAGATAAGATGGCATGGATGGGTGGCACGGATAAGTGGCACGGATGGGTGGCACGGATGGGCACTGATAGGTACCACAGATAGATGGGACTGATGGGCACTGATAGGTGGCACTGATAGGTGGCCCTGATAGGTGGCACTGCTGGGCACTGATGGGCGGCACTGCTGGGCACTGATGGGCGGCACTGCTGGGCACTGATGGGCGGCACTGGGGTGCAGCACCTTTGAGGCAGATTGGGTGGCACTGTGGGTAGCACTGTGGGTGGCACTGTGGGGTGGCACTGTGGGTGGCACTGTGGGTGGCACTGTGGGTGGCACTGTGGGCACTATGGGCACAGACGGGGGGCACTTACTTTTACTTTTATTTATCCTTCAGGATGGCACTGCGGGAGGCAGGTGGGCACTGGCAGGTGGCATGTGGTGCCTTGCATTGCTGGCCGTGATCGGGACTGATGTCCCGATCACGGCCGCCGGTGATCGGCTTTTTTTTTTTCTCCTCGCGCTGTCAGCACGAGGAGGAATAATAGCCGGTTACCGGCTCCGTTCTATCACATGATCAGCTGTTATTGGCTGACAGCTGATCACGTGATAAGGGGTCGGGATCGACCCCTTGCACGGATCGGTGATCAGGCGAGTCTCATAGACTCGCCGATCACAGAGCGCGCCGCGCACGCCCCTCAGGGGGCGCGCAGGCCGCTCGTAACCGGGACGACGTCAATAGACGTAGTCCCGGAAATCTAGGTCCGCACTAATGCCGTCATTCGGCAATAGCGCGGTACCCAAGTGGTTAAGCAGCTACTATATTTAAGAACAATATAAAAAAAGGCAATATAAAAAAAAGTTCACAAATAAGTGCTCCTCTGGAATATTGCAAGAGCGCTTTTTTATGCACACATGTAATTGCGGACCCTCAATTTAATCAAAGAGCACACAGTCTTATGGAATACCAGAAACCAGGAGAAGTAAAAGAGTGGTACTCTGTATAAAGCTTCCACCAAAATTTCACCACGTGTAGCAACGAAGCTCCCCTATGGGGATGCACTCACCAGATACTGGTAATAATAAAACCATTCAATACAGACAATCTTTCTCCACTCTTCCCCTGCTTTTCTGATTATCTCCACCAGATGTCAGTAATGCCTAACGGGGGTTCCAGAAATATGTGAAAAGCAAAGGAATATCCACCTATCTGGTGAGTACATCCCCATAGGGGAGCTTCGTTGCTACACGTGGTGAAATTTTGGTGGAAGCTTTATACAGAGTACAGCAAAGACTTTCTTAAAGTGGTTGTAAACCCTTACAAACCACTTTGACCTACAGGTAAGCCTAGATTAAGGCTTACCTGTAGGTCCAAGAAATATCTCCTAAACCTATATGGTTTAGGAGATATTTACCTGAAGACAGCTGCGCCGTAGACAGTGGCACGCATACGCACTAGGTAAGCCGCAGATCAGTATGCCGCGAGTGTCGGCCCTCGTGCGCATGCATGGTAGTGACTTCATCGCTGCTCCGGCGAATCACAATGCCGGAGCAGTGAGACCCACCAAGAAGATGGACGCTCGGAACTATAGGGGACAGCGGTGACTTCGCTGGCTCCTGTGTCAGGTAAGTGACACATAATGGACTACTATGCGATGCATAGTAGTCCATTATGCTTTACCTTTGCAGGGAATGAAAGAGGAAGTAAACTCATCAGTGTTTACTTCCTCTTTAAGCCTCATACACACGATAGGACTTTGTACAAACTTTCCCTTGGATTTTTGTACAAAGGGTGTCGGCCCTGAACTTGTATTGCATACACATAGCAGGACTTTTTCAGCCAACTTTCACCAAATTATGCGGTCTTTCTGCTCTTTACCGCCACCTTTGGTCAACTTCTGTATTGTTGTCTGATCTTTTGCATTGGTTTTGAGCATGCCTGTTTGTACTTTGTACAAAAGTCCTATGGTTTTCTGTACACACGATCAGACTTTGCTCCATTGGACTTTTGTTGCCAGAAAGTTTGTCCGTTCGCACAGCCAACAAAAGTCAGATGAAAACCAAAAAAGTTTGTCCGATGGAGCGTACACACGGTCGGATGTTGCTCCAAAACAGCTAATTTGCATGTTTGTTGTCAAAAAGTCTGATCGTGTGTATGGGCCTTTACTCTTTTACTTCTCCTGTTTCCTGGGATTTCATAAGACTGTGTGTTCTTTGATTAAATTGAGGGTCCGCAATTACATGTGGGCATAAAAAAGCGCTGTTGCAATATTCCAGAGGAGCACTTATTTGTGAACTTTTTTTTTATATTGTCTTTTTTATATTTTTTATTTAGAATATAAAGACCCAGCTGAGTACTTAGAGAACCTGCTTATAACGATATATGGCAGAGGGGGGGGGGGATGTGATGTGGGAAGGCTGGGGGAGGAGCCCGAGGCGGTGTCTGTGAGGACGGAAGGGGAGGCAGGAGATCCATGGCAGCAAGTCCGATGCAGATGCTGGTGAAGTGGGATAGAACACCGTGTTAGAGGACAGCACATGGCGACCCCCGCAGATGCCTATTCCCCACGATATTGGATCAGGAGACCAAGGAGGAGCGACTGATAGATCGGGGTGGACAGCAGTAAAGGATGCAGGAAACTGAACAGGGGTAAGTGAGAGATATCCCTGGTTCAATCAAAAAAATGGCTGCAAGAGAAAACACCTGATCCTGAGAACCCACGAGTGATTGTTGGTGCTGGCCTCCCCTCTGTCTCCTCCATACGCCCCCCCTCTTATCTCTGCCTTTGTGTGCTCTGTATATTATGCTCTGTATACTATCCTCCAGAGCCCCTAGGTTATCCAGCGCTGTTGCATCGTGAACTGTGTTTGAACTGTGTTTGCTGTGGAAGCTAAAGAGATTTGATGACTAACTGAGGGAGAGATGCAGCAGCTGGGGCTGGCTAAAATTTAAATGACTGGAGACATAAGAGAGGTCTTGATGGAGCAATGATTCTTTTTGAAACCTATGGATCTATGAGAGCTACGGAATTGAAATGTCTGTATGAACTGTATGAACTGTACCAATGAGAGGACCTGTTTAAATGTCAATGACTGCCTAATAACCCTAGGAGTGGCTCAATTGATTAAATGCTGGAAGTACTGGAAACTACTAAACTGATAGTTGAAACTAGTACTGAGTTTTAAGTTCACTTAAGGACTAAGTATTGATACAGCTTAGTACTGACTGAAAAGGTTATGAACTATGCTACGAACTAAGCTGCAAATTAAGTGATGAACTCTGCGATTTAACTATGCGATAAGCTCGGAGCGATATCTACTGGAGAGCAACTTTCCTTCCTGTGGTGGATAGCAGCTGATTAGATAATTGGGTTAAGCTAATATAGAGCTGCAAAAGTATAAGGACATTTCTTTTTTTCTTCCCCCCCTCTGCGTTTTTTTTTTTTTTTCGTATCCTCCCGCCTCTCTTACGCTATACAGAGACCGGGAAAGAGGGATGAATGGTACGTTTTTCATAGGTTCTCTATAGGATTTTCATAGGTGCCCCAGCAAAATAAAATACAAAAAAAAAAAAAACCCACCAAGTCGCAGAATTTTCAATTCCATCTAAACTAGGGGGCCTGAGAGGGTTAAGTGACTGGAGACATAAGAGAGGTCTTGATGGAGCAATGATTTTGTCTGAAAACTATGAATCCATGAGATCTATGGAATTTAACGGTTTGCATGAACTGTATTAACGAGAGGACCTATTTAAATATCAATGACTGCCTAATAACCCTAGGAGCGGCTCAATTGATTAAACGCTGTAATTACTAAACTGATAGTTGAAACTAGTACTGAGTTTTAAGCTCACTTAAGGACTAAGTATTGATACAGCTTAGTACTGACTGAAAAGGTTATGAACTATGTTACGAACTAAGCTGCAAATTAAATGATGAACTCTGCGATTTAACTATGCGATAAGCTCAGAGCGATATCTACTGGAGAGTAACTTTCCATTATGTGGTGGATAGCAGCTGATTAGACAATTGGGTCAAGCTGAAATAGAGCTGCAAAAGTATAAGGACATTCCCCCTTTTTTTTTTTTTTCCCCTATGCGTTTTTTTTTTTTTTCTCTCTCTCTTCGTGTCCTCCCGCCCCTCTTACGCTATATAGAGATCGGAAAAAAGGGACGAAGGGTACGTTTTTTTTATAGGTCCTTTACAGGATCTTTACAGGTGCCCTAATAAAAAAAAGTAAAGAAAAAAAAATTCATCAAGTCACAGAATTTTCAATTCTTAAAGCAAAAGTGAAGAGAAGTATTCCATCTAAACTAGGGAGCCTGAGAGGTGAAACGGCAGGATATTCTTCTCTCCCCTTACCCCTCCTTTCAAATCAATAAAAGCAAAGATTGGAACCGAGAGGTACTCCCCTCTATACAGGACAACTATTTTGTCAAACAAGATAAGTGAACAAGATACATGATGAGGGGAAGATCACATAAAACAACAGAACCTAAAACCCAGAGGGAGAGTTTAAATACTAGTGTAACTGCTAGTTTAATACAAAAATACTTGACAACTAAAGAGGGTAACCAAAAAAGCCCAGATGTAGAAAAAAAAACATCCTTGCCAACCAAAAACGCAAAAAAGGAAATGGCTAAGTTAAAAGGGGCCCAAGGAGATAAAACAAGAGAAGAAAAAAAAACAGAGAGAGAGATGGAAACTTACGAGGGGGAAGGGGAAGAACAGCGAAGTATAGCTCAAATGCCCACAAAGATCGAGATGATGGCAATGTTTGAAAGGATGGAAAGTTTAATTAAGAGTGAGATTACAAATGTTCGGATGGATCTGGGCCATTTGCTGCGGAGAGTAGAAGAGGCTGAGGAGAGAACTGAGAAACAAACACAAGAAATCGCAGAATTAAAATCGCAAGTGAAAGCACTGCAAATAAACCAAAGAAATACCTTTTATAAAATGGAAGCACAGGAAAATCAAAATAGACGCCAAAATCTAAGGATAAGAGCCCTCCCAGAGCAAAATGGAGAGAAACTGGAAGAAAAAATAAGGAAAATATTTAACCCCCTACTAGGACGAGAAGAGGACGAGGAGTTAAAGATCGATAGAGTACATAGAATCAGAAAGCCTCTAGGAATGAAGGAGGAAACCCCACGAGATGTCATTGTTAAATTCCATCGGTATACAGACAAGGAGAAAATATGGAGGAACCTCAGAGAGAGACACCCGTTGCAATACGAGCAAACAACTTTGCAAGTATTTGCGGACTTGTCAAGTGAAACATTATCCAGAAGAAGACAATTAAAACCATTACTAGAACATTTAAGACAAGCTAATATTAAATATAGTTGGGGGTTCCCTGCAGCATTGATAGCACATAGGGACGGAAAGACGGTTAGATTGAAATTTCCGGAAGAAGTACAGGACTTTTGTACAGAGTTACAGATTCCAACCATTAGTATACCTAAGCGATCGGAAAGAGAAGAAAGACTAATTGAAGAAGGAATAGGGCAGAGAGCTTAATGTAGGGGGGGGGTAGGGGGAGAGGGGGGAGGGGGGGCTGGTGTAATTTATTGCAAAAGAAACGAGATGGGAGAGGTAAAGTAAATAAAAGTTAATGTGGGTATGGGTGGAAACGGGAAGAGCCTCCCTGGACTATCTGCTCCCTCCTCTCCCCCCCCCTATGTCTACCGGGTCTTCATGGCCGGGGGGGGAGTGGAGGGACACGGAATGCCGGGCTTGGAGCTTCACCCCAAGGGGTGAGGTACATATTCCAGGATGGGGATATATTCTGGATATAGGTACAAGGACCAAAGAGGGGTCTGGGAGGGTTGGGAGGAGGTTGGGAGGGGGGGTGGGAGGGGTGGGGGGAGAAAGAAGACCCGACAGCAGAGAACCTCGTTAAGTGAGAAAAGAGAAAAAACCAGCCTGACTAAAATCTATGTCTATAGTTAATTGTTTGTCATATAACGTTAGCAGGCTAAATGAATCAGCAAAGCGGTTTAAAATTTTGAAAGAAATAGAACAATATGAAGCGGGTATAGTGTTCTTACAGGAAACCCATCTATCATACGAAAGCAAGATTAGAATATATTCCCCTAGGTTCCCGGTGTGGTTTTATGGAGATTCTTACTCAAGGAACTCAAAAGGGGTAGCTATCGGTATAGGACGGGAGGTATACTATAAAATAGAAGAAAGATTAGTCGACCCGGAGGGTAGATTCCTCTTTCTGAAGGGGAAACTATGGGGAGTAGACTATACCCTCGCTAACATATACTGCCCAAATAGAAGTCCAACGGTTTTTCTGAAAGGAATATTGGAGAAATTATGGGATTTTAAGAGGAAGAGTAATTATAGCTGGAGATATGAACTTTTGTATGAATCCGCAAATGGATAGTTCATCCCGTGTGCAGGGGATTGGGAAAGAGCAGAGGAGAATAATAAAACACAGGCTATATCAGTATCAGCTTATGGATGCGTGGAGAACTATGCACCCAAGGATACGAGACTATTCGTTCTATTCCCCTGTACACGGGACGTACACAAGGATCGACTACTGGTTAGTGGAACATAGGGTTCTGGACGAGGTGATATCCACAGATATAGGAATTAGAACATTGTCTGATCATTCTCCAATATGCCTGAAGATCAAAATCCCAGGATTTCAGAAATCTCCTTTTTCCTGGAAATTGAATAGGGAACTGTTGGACGAGAAGGGAGAGGAAATAATTAGAAAGGAATTGGAGTTTTTTTTTACCACTAATTTAAATGAAGAGAATATGAAAAATATTATTTGGGAGACACATAAAGCTTATATAAGAGGGATATATATATTTCACTAGGTAAAAATAGGAAGAGAGAAGGTATTAAAAAGAATAGGGAGTTGAGGGAGGAAATCCATGTATTAGAGCAAGAACATAAAAAGGCAAATGGCAGGGAAAGTGGACAGGTAGTGGACCTATTACATAAACTGGCTATGAAAAGAGAGGAACTCGGGGAATTAATGGAACAGGAAATGAGGACGATATATAATAGGATTAATAAAGAGAGATATTATAGCGGCATTAAAAATAGTAAGATCTTAGCTATTGAGGAAAAAAAGATCGAAGAATTATATAGAGAAAATATTAAATAAAGAGGGAGAGTCGGTCTATAAAACTAAGGAAATAGCAGAAGTTTTTAGAGAATATTATGGGCAGTTATATTCCGTGAGAAAAAAAAGAGACAGAAAAACAAGAGATGAAGAGAAGGGGAAAAATCAAAGACTATATATTTCAAGCAAATATCCCTAAAATACGGGGGGAATTGGCGCAGGAATTGGAGAATCCAATCTCAGTCCAAGAAGTAATACAGGCAATAAAAGAGACCAAAGGAGGAAAGAGTCCAGGGCCTGATGGCTATATAATAGAATATCTGAAAAAGTTTGGAGACATACTAGCCCCAATTTTATGTGCATATTATAATGGACTAGGTACAAAATATGGACTGAGCGAGGAGGCCTCCACTGCGACAATCTCCACGATATTGAAAGAGGGAAAAGAGAATACAATATGCTCAAACTATAGACCGATCTCACTACTCAATAAGGACGTTAAATTGTTCGCAAAAATATTGGCCGCTAGAATAAAGAAGTTAATGCCTAGCTTAGTCCATGCAGATCAGGTGGGATTTATTGAGGGGCGAGAAGGAAAAGATAATGGAGTAAGGTCAATATTACTGCTTCAGAGGATGAAGGAGAGTAGAATCCCCAGTCTACTCCTATCAATAGATGCTGAGAAAGCTTTTGACCGAGTAGACTAGGGATTCATGATGGGTACCCTAAGGGGAATGGGGTTTGGACCCAAAATTTTGAAGTGGATAAAGGCACTATATAACAGCCCCAAGGCAGTGGTAAGAGTTAATGTGGTACTATCAACAGCCTTCAGAATGAACAATGGGACTAGACAGGGGTGTCCGCTGTCCCCCCTATTGTTCGTTCTGGCATTGGAGCCACTCCTGGAGGCGATAAGGAGAAACCCAGATATAAAGGGGGTTGAGATAGAGGGGGAAATACATAAGACAGCCGCATTCGCGGATGATATTCTGTTTTATGTATCTAGCCCACGAATCTCCATGCCAAACTTGTTAAAGGCTTTACAGGAATACGGGGAATTATCTAACTTTAAAATTAACCCAAGCAAGTCAGAAATCTTAAACGTAAATATAAATTCGAGAGAAGAACTTGACATTAAGAGAGAATTTCCATTTCTATGGCAAAAAGAAATTAAATATTTAGGGATTAAACTGACTGCATCAATAGAAAAAATATACCAAATAAACTATATCCCCCTTCTAGAAGAATTGAGAGAAGAAATAAGGAGAATGAGAACAAAACCCCTGTCATGGTTAGGAAGAATTAATGCCTTAAAAATGATTATTCAACCTAAAATCCTTTATAAATTTCAGCTATTACCAATATATATCCCCCCCCCCCTATATTTTAAAATGATAAATTCTTTAATTTCTAAATGTATCTGGAACAACAAGAAACCGAGAACCCCACTGAAGACTAACACGGGTGGTGGAATGGGCAAAATTAGAAAGTAAAAAAAGATGGGGAAAAATAGAACACAGTTTATCAGGCACAAATCTAGGTAGAGAAATCTGGGCTCCTTTAAAATATAGATCACTAGGGAAGACAACACCTTTGGTCACAAAAAATGTGTTTAGAGTATGGGAGGGAATACACAAACATAACAAGTGGAAATATAATTCCCCTTTAATTTATTTAAAAGATAATGATTTTTTTGCACCTGGTAAAAGTATAATAGGAGGAAATGGATAAAACAAGATAATATGCAATTACGACACATAATTAAAGAGGGGAAATTGAAAACACTAGCAATATTACAGAAAGAAAATGATTGGATGGATTTGAATGAGTGGCGATACCTGCAGCTTAGACATTTCGTCTCAAGACTACCACAACCGCTTAGAGATGGAGAAAATTTACAGGGCTGTCCGCTTTCCCCACTATTATTCATATTGTCATTAGAACCCCTCCTGTCGGCAATTAGGAAGAATCAAAACATCCATGGAATACGAGTTGAAGGGAGGGAATACAAGGCTGCTGCTTTTGCAGATGATCTCCTGCTTTATATTTCTAGCCCTGAAACCTCCATACCGGCGATTATGGAAGAACTGTTAAAATTTGGGAAAGCCTCAAATTTTAAGGTTAATGCAACCAAATCTGAAATCTTAAACTTAAATATACCAGCAGAAGAGCAGATAATTCTCCAAGCTAAATTCCCTTTTAGGTGGTGTAGGAGGGAGCTAGTCTATTTGGGAATAAGGCTGACGGCAGCGTTGGGCGATCTGTTCGAGGTCAATTATATCCCCTTATTAAATAAAATTAAACAGCATTTGGATAAGATCCAATATAAAGCGCTATCATGGATAGGGAGAATAAACGTAGTTAAAATGTTTATTCTACCAATGTTTATATACACATGTCAAATGGTCCCCATACTGTTACCACAGGGCTATTTAAATAAACTAAGAACTATGATTAAAAGATTCATATGGGAAAAAAAAGCGGCGAGGGTGGCTCTTAATATCCTGACAAGAAGCAAAGATAGAGGAGGGTTAGCAATGTCCGATTTTAAAAGATACTATGAGGCTATAGCAATTTCTCGAATCACAGATTGGATACACAATAAAAAGGGAAAGGATTGGGTGGAACTAGAAATAAAGTTGAGTAGAAGGGAATTAGGGGGGATAATATGGATACCTGCAAAATATAGAGAATTAGGGAATAGCACAAATTTACTGACAAAAGGTTTATTTCGAATTTGGGACACAATAAATAAGAGACATAACTGGGAACACAACTCACCACTAATCCCACTATTGGACACTAAATTTTTTTTACCAGGTCAAGAGGAACACGTATATTATAGTAGCTGGGCTAAAAAAGACAATATTAAGCTACAGGATGTTATGGAAGGGAATAGGTTGTGCACATATGAGGAAATTATAGGGAAGTGGGGACACAAGCCACTAGACAAATGGAGATATTCACAGTTGCACTATTTTACTCAGTCTTTAACACAACCACTACGGGGTAAGGAGCACCTAAGACCACTAGAGAAGTTGGTAGAGAACTGTCATTGCCTGGTAAAAAGGATCTCAAAAATATATGAAATCCTAACAGATGTAGGTGAGCAAAAGTACCCCCCATATTTGGAGAAGTGGGAAAGGGAAATTGGATCTTTAGATAACGACCTCCATAGAAATAGGATCATTAGACGGACCTACTCGGTAAAAAGACTTACAAACCAGAGAGATGTCATATAAACTTTTAACAAGGTGGTATATAACCCCACAGCAAGGAAATAAGGAGAGGCTGTCCAGTGGTGGGTACTTTTGCTCATTTATGGTGGGAGTGCCCCAAGATCCAGCTTTTCTGGGAGAAAATCATAAAAGGGATTTTTGAAATAACAGGAGAAGGGATTAGGAGAGACCCCTGGGTATGTCTATTTCATGACCCGGAAAAAGGAGAGAGAGAGTATGCGCATTCTCTGGTCCCTGGCTTATTGAACTCTGCTAAGGCTCTGATCCCGAGAAGGTGGAGGAATCCCGACCCTCCATTCATGAAAGAGTGGGTAGAAAGATTAGAAAGTATACGAAAGATTGAAGAGACAATGTTTAAATTGGATAATTTAGAAGAGAGATATCAGAATAAATGGCGACCCTGGATACAATTCCGAAAATCTGAAAGCTATTTGAACCTGCTTGAATGTTAGGAAAACTCTCTGGGTAAGGACCGAGTGAGGGGGGGAAGGGGGCGGGTGAGGTATAAGGATGAGTATTTGCAAAGAAATGTTGTTGTTTTGATTATTATGCTGAATAGTTTATATTTGTAAAGTTTGAAAAATTTGGAAAATAAAGAATAAATAAAAAAAAAAAAAAAAAAAAAAAAAAAAGAGATGGAGAAAATTTGACTGCCTTGGAGCGGATATGTGAGGGGAAATCCCCAAGGGCAGGTATTGCCCAGTTTTATAAGGTCTTGAGACGGGAATGTGAAGCGGAGGTACCAACTTTCATTAAAAAATGGGAAGAAGAGATAGGAGCATGGGGTGAAAACCAAAATATAGAAAAAATATTGAAGATGGTGCACAGATCCACGGAAAATAGTAAGATGATAGAAGCAAATTATATCATTTTAGTAAGATGGTATAGGACCCCAGATATAATGGCAAAGTACCAGGAGGGACAATCTGGGAAATGTTGGAGGAATTGTGGACAAACGGGAAGTTTGGCCCATATATGGTGGGACTGTCCCAAGATTAAAGAATATTGGAGAGAAATATTAAGATATATAGAAGTAATAGCTAAAATACAGTTACCTGAGAACCCATGGTTATGCCTATTCCATGCAGTAGATACCCCAATTAAGGAGTATAGGAATTCCCTCACAAGCTCATTAATAAACGTGGCAAAAAGTCTGATTCTGAAAAAATGGAAAGAAATAGAAGCACCCAAAGTAAAGGAATGGCTAGGAAAAGTTGAGGAAATGTATAGTATTGAAGGGCTGGGAATGGAGGAAGAAAGAGAAAGAAAGAGATTCCATGTGAAATGGAAATACTGGAAAATCTTTAGACAATCTATGATTTTTAACGAGGTAATGGGTCGGTAGGGGTGGGGAGAGGGATGGGAGGGAGATATTTTAGAAGAACTTGAGAAGTAAAGAAAGAAAACCAGGATAATGTGAAAAATTGAAGGGCATGAATGTATTTTGGTCCTATGGTTTTCTTTTAATACTTGATTATGTTTTGTACGCAACTTAAATGAAAAATTTAAATAAAGAATTAAAAAAAATAAAAAAAAATAACGATATATGGCAGAGAGGCCTTCTCGGTTATGTTTGCACTGGAAAGGGCACACCGTATACCGGCAAAACCACCGCCAGCAGGGGCACCCCCCCCCCCCGAACCTGCCAATTGCCAAATTCCTGAACTTTGGAACAAGATAATGCGACTGACAAGGGAGAAAGGCAACATTCCTATGGGCAACAGCGACGTGGCACTCTTCCCTGACTTCTCCAATGAAGTGCAAAGAAGAAGATCCCAGTTCCAGGAAGTGAAGCGCCATCTGCGTACCTTACATCTGAAATATGGCATGTTATTTCCAACAAGGCTCGGAGTGGAAGAAGACAGATAGTACAGTTCTTTGAGGACCCAGCAGCAGTGGTGGCCTGGCTTGATTGGAGAGAGAGACCAGCTTAGAAGACACACAGACTAAATGCTCCAGTGAGTATGACTGACATGCCCCTGACATGCAGCCTTTATGTGTTCTTCCCCCTGCACCCCCCGCCTTCATTTATATTTCTACTATACCTCCTGGGTACCATCCGGACTGCTGGGAGATTCGAGATTGGGGAAGTGCAGGGGGTTAGGGCAGAGGATTCAGTTGAATACTGTAAACTGTGTTATACATTTATGGGTTCTATGTCCATAACACTCCCCCTGCTTACCAAAGGACTGGCGGCCATGTCATCTGCATACTCTCCCCTGTGCTCCATTTCCTTGAGACTCTCTGGTTACTTTTCCTTGCACAGTTAACCCTACTGGACCTTCACAGTACTGAACTTATACGGTATAATGGATATAACCTATTGCAGTGCGAAGATGTGGTAGCAAGAGACCCAAGGCACCGGTCTCCCAAGGAGCATTGTTCTCCCCCCTAACTTACCACGCACTGAGCAGTGAGAAATCACCCCCACTTAAGATTGAATACTTTGCAACTATTCACCTAATTTTTGCATTAAGATATATGCCTCCAGCTAGAGATCATAGTTGGAAGATAGCCTTCCTAATGTTTTTTGGCCAAGATATGCTCCCCGCCAAGTTGGGGAGGTGCAGAGCTGGGAGGGAGGGATGTTACCCATATTGGGGTCTTTAGTTTTATGAAGAAATGTTCTTCAAGATGTACTTTTTGAACAACTGTGGGTACACAAGAAATTATACTGGTATGGGTGCTATAACACTACTGTTTTGAACCTGTTAAACCTCTATCATGCTGGTCTCCATCTATATACCCGCCACTGGCTAAATGACCACAATTACATTTTTAACATGGAATGTAAGGCACAACACAATTAAATGTACAGCTGCACTTGCACTCCAGAAGGAGCAGAAGGCCAACATCATAGCGCTGACTGAGACACTTGTTACAGGACACCTACAGTCCACCTTGAAACGCCCCTGGATTGACTGGACTTACCATAGTGCCCATATGAATATGTCCAGGGGGTGTCTATACTATTGACTAAATTTACCCTATTTGAATTAATTTCACTGAAGTTGGACCAGCATGGCAGATTTGTGTTTTTATATGCAAGCATAGGGGGAACATAACTGTTGATACTTTAAAAACAACAAATAGAGAGGTGCCTCTGGGTGCAGTAGTTTTATACAACAAGTTTAATAAGCTTCAAGATGTGCACTCACATGTGAAAGTAGATAGGCAGGCATGGTATGTAAGTCTCGATTGACGTTTTCCCAAGAAAAGTATAATCAGTCCATCTATCCAGGCTGTTAGTCCGTAAGCTTCCGTATGATGGAAACGCCGGCTTTGGAAGACGGCCTCAGAACAAGGCTTGGAACACAGCATACAGGTGGCTTAAAGGGATGTCGTCATCGCTAATGGATGCATTTCGTGAGCATGCGCGCTTGGGTGTCCTCTCAAGTCACGCTCCTTTTTCAACAATATAACATACAAACCACGTGGGGACGTGGGCGGGATGAATTAAAATTATAACACACCGTACTGGTGCTATTGGGCTCATTAAGAATACTTGGAAGAGGACGGCATAAGAAAATCAAAAAAATGTAAAGGTGTATAAAACTACTGCACCCAGAGGTGCCTCTCTATTTGTTTTTTTCACAGTCTTGGAATACGGTTTTGTTTCTACCTGATGGGTGCCCTGTCTGCATACTCCTGAATTTCGTTCTTATTTGGACTTGTTCTTATTGTGGCAGCACGCAGGTAAAGTCACCTGGTTGTATCCAGGATGGGAAATATGTGTGCCCTAGATTCAGGCTTTATGCACACTTGTACAACTAGAGGGGAAGAGTTAATGAGCCCAGCTGAAGTAAGTGGGCTCATTAAGACCTCTACAAAAAACCCCAGCATGCTTAGGGAGATGCTCCATCCTGGAACCAGTTTTGTGTTGTAAAGACTGGGGAGTGTGACACCTGTTCTGTGCGGTGAGTTAACGCCTGTGTGGCAAACCTCTACAACAGAGACAGGGACTGGTGCAGCACAAGGCTGCACTCAGTTGTTAGACAGGGAATCTATGTGTGTATTTAGAGGTCAAGCTGACCAGGATTTATTTTCATGTTTTTCTTTTGTTTTGGCTGTTATATTTTTACTGCATGTAGCATGAATAAACCACACCTTTTGTTTTTTTTCACCTACAACGCTGCCTGCTGTGCCTGATTTTGTGTTGTGAACCCATCCAGGGGGTCACACACACCCGCTGCCGAGCTAACCCCTCACAGTTGGTGGAGAATTTTGGCAGTTTTTTTTTTTAAAGGCCAGCATGGAGGAGATACTGAGACAGCTGGCTCTAGCAAATGCAAATCAGCAGCAAACAAATGCAAATCAGCAGCAAACAAATGCGGGTTTACAAAGGAGCCTTGCAGCCCAGCAGCAGACAAATGCAACTTTGCAGCAGAGTCTGGAAGCTCAGCAGAAGGCTCACCAGCAGAGTCTGGAAGCTCAGCAGAAAGCTCACCTGCAGAGTCTGGAAGCTCAGCAACAAGCCCAGCAGCAATCTGAAGCCCGCTTCATAGACCTGTTGCAGAAGCAAGAGCAGAGTTTTCAACAGCAAATAGAGACATTAATACAGCAACGTCCGCAGACCAATGAAGCAAGTGGTTATAATAATACCGCATCCTTTGGTGTGAGCCGATTACTGACAAAAATGACTGGAGAGGATGATCCGGAGGTGTTTTTGACCACATTTGAAAGGACTGCTGAAAGGGAAAAGTGGCCTAAGGAGCAATGGGCTGGACTGGTGGCCCCTCTGTTAACTGGGGAATCGCAGAAAGCTTATTATGACCTAGAGCCTGACCAAGCAAAAGACTATGTGGTGCTAAAAACAGAAATATTGGCACGGCTGGGTGTCACCCTGGCCGTCCGGGCTCAGCGTGTGCATAATTGGACTTTTCAGGTTGGAAAACCCCCCAGGTCTCAAATGTATGATCTCATTCACCTGAGCAGGAAGTGGCTGCAGCCAGAGACTTTGACCGCACCAAACATTGTGGAACGTGTTGTTATGGATCGTTTCCTGAGAGCTCTTCCTACTGCCATCCAAAAATGGGTAAGCCATGGAGACGCAGAAAATGCAGATAAACTTGTGGATCTGGTTGAGAGGTACTTGGCTACAGAAAACTTGACCACCTCTTCCAGGGACTCACGGACTTTCCATCCTAAGACCAGATCATCCCCAGTGGCGGGTAAGATGACTCCAAGGGGTGAGGGTGGAGAGAGTGAGAGAGTGGGAGTTCTACCTAAGGTCTGGCGGGAGCAGCCCGAGAAGCCCAGGCTGCAAGAGGCAGCGAAAAAGATTATTTGCTACCGCTGCCGCCAAGAGGGACATATTGCAGCCAATTGCCCAGTTGTGGATGAGCCTATGCAATGTGACTTTATAAGGGAGAGACGTCAGTCGCTGTTTGCGACAGTTGCATGCACTGCCATTCGGGGACCTGAGAAACATTTATGTAAAATGTGTATTAATGGTAGAAATGTTGATGTGTTGCTGGATTCAGGTAGCCTGGTAACATTGATAAAAGCTGAATTAGTTACTACAAAGTTCTCTGGGAAGAACAAGGTGGCTGTTATTTGTGTGCATGGGGACACCCGAGAGTATCCTGTAACTTCAGTGTTTTTTGAGACCCCCAAAGATAACCTCTCTCATCAGGTGGGGTTAGTGTCTCACTTACCACATGATGCTATTGTGGGAAGGGATTTTCCAAAATTCTGGGAACTCTGGGATTGTCCTGAGCCCCCCACTGGTGCCCCTATAAATCAGGAAGATGACCAGAATTCCTCTGGGAGTGGTGAGGACTCTCCTGAATTTCCCTTGTCGGTATTGGCGGGGGAAACTCGAGAAACTGGGGAGGAGCCAACATCCTCAGATGAAAACATGCCATCTGTGGAGTTTTCGGATCTTGAGGTTCACAGGGAAAATTTTGCCACAGAACAGTTAAAAGACCCCACCCTAATAAAGGCACGGGAAAATGTGGTGAAAATAGATGGCGAGTTAGTGAACCCAGATAAGACTTGCACTTATCCTTACTTCACTATGGAAAGGGACCTGCTGTATCAAGTGGCTCAAAGGGCAGAAGAAACCATTGAGCAACTTGTAGTGCCCAAACCTTACAGGAAGTTGGTGTTAGAATTGGCCCATGGGCACATTCTGGGAGGTCATCTGGGGGCCGAGAAAACCAGAGAGAGGGTACTGCAGAGATTCTATTGGCCTGGGGTCATGAAGGAAACAGAAAATTATTGTTCCTCCTGCCCTGTGTGTCAGAAGTCGGCACCTATGCCACATTTCCGTAACCCGCTGGTACCTCTTCCTATCATTGAGGTCCCCTTTGAGAGGATCGCAATGGATTTGGTAGGTCCGATAATGAAGTCTGCTAGGGGGCATCAGTACATTTTGGTTATATTGGACTATGCCACCCGTTATCCGGAAGCAATTCCTCTTCGAAATACCTCGGCCAAAACCATAGCCAAAGAGCTAGCTCTTGTTTTTAGCCGCGTGGGTATTTGTAAGGAACTGCTTACGGACCAAGGTACACCCTTTATGTCCAGGGTTATGAAAGAACTATGCAAGTTGTACAAAGTGACACAATTGCGTACATCTGTGTATCACCCCCAAACAGATGGGTTGGTTGAAAGATTCAACAAAACCCTAAAACAAATGTTAAAAAAGGTGGTGGATAGAGATGGAAAGAATTGGGACTGTCTAATACCCTATCTGATGTTTGCCATTAGGGAGGTACCCCAATCCTCTATGGGTTTCTCACCCTTCGAGTTGCTCTATGGGAGACACCCAAGAGGGCTGCTGGATATCGCCAAGGAAACTTGGGAAAATGAGAGTTCTCCTCACAGGAGCGTGATTGAGCATGTCGCCCTGATGCAAGATAGAATTGCACAGGTAATGCCAATCGTAAAGGAACATTTGACCCAAGCGCAGTTAGCACAGCAGAGAGTGTACAACCGTGGGGCCAAGACCCGTACTTTTTCCCCGGGGGATAGGGTCTTGGTGCTAGTCCCTACGGTTGAAAGCAAATTTCTAGCCAAATTACAAGGTCCATACGAAGTAATTGAAAAAATTAGTGAGGTGAACTACAGGGTTAGACAGCCAGGAAGGCGAAAGCCGGAGCAGATCTATCACGTCAATCTGCTGAAAGCCTGGAGGGATAAGGAATCCCTAGGCGCAGAGACTTTGTCACAAGCACAGCCTGATTGCTTAGTTCCTGAGGTTGGAGTAGCAGACACCTTATCGAAAGCCCAACAACAGGAGGTTAAAGAGTTTGTACTTCGTAACAAAGAGATTTTTTCTGAGCTGCCGGGACAAACATCTGGCGTAGAGCATGACATTATCACCCAGCCAGGAGAAAGGGTAAAACTAAAACCTTATAGAATACCAGAGGCCCGACGGGAGGAAATATGTGGGGAGGTTCAAAGGATGCTGGAATTGGGTGTGATAGAGGAGTCCCAGAGTGACTGGTCCAGTCCTATCGTACTAGTGCCCAAACCTGATGGGAGCTGGCGGTTTTGTAACGATTTTCGACAATTGAATAAAGTTACAAAATTTGACACCTATCCCTTGCCGCGTATAGATGAGTTGATTGACCGGCTGGGAACAGCCCGATATATGACAACTCTTGATCTCACCAAAGGGTATTGGCAAATTCCCCTGGCCGAGTCGGCCAAAGAGAAAACTGCGTTTGTAACCCCAGATGGGGCATTCCAATATAAGAGAATGCCGTTTGGGTTACAGAATGCACCGGCAACATTCCAGCGGAAAATGGATAAGGTTCTGAGGCCCCATCAGAAATATGCTGCAGCTTACCTGGATGATGTGATTATCCATGGCACAGACTGGGTCTCACATTTGCCAAAAGTACAGGCAGTCCTAGACTCTATCCGGGAAGCTGGGTTTACGGCCAATCCAAAGAAGTGTACCATTGGACAGGAGGAGGCCAAATATCTTGGGTACACTATTGGGAGGGGGGTGATAAAACCCCAAGTCAATAAAGTCGACGCCATACAGAGTTGGCCACGTCCCAACAGCAAGAAACAGGTACGAGCCTTTCTGGGAATCGCTGGCTATTATCAACGATTCATTCCCCATTTTGCTTCTCAGGCTGTGCCCCTCACCAACCTGACAAAAGGGAAAGAGTCGGTCATGGTTAAATGGTCCCCAGAGGCTGAAGAAGCATTTCAGTCCTTAAAAACAGCCTTATGTAGCCAGCCAGTGTTGTACTCACCAGACTTCTCTAGGGACTTCGTTGTACAAACTGATGCATCAGACGTTGGGTTAGGAGCAGTGTTATCCCAGGTCTGGAACGGGGAAGAGCACCCAGTCATTTACCTCAGCAGGAAGTTAAAGTCCCATGAGGTAAATTATGCCACGATTGAGAAGGAATGTTTAGCAGTGAAGTGGGCTCTAGATTCCCTTCGGTACTATCTGCTAGGTAGGCACTTTGACCTGGTGACTGATCACGCTCCTTTAAAGTGGATGGCTCAAAACAAGGAGACCAATAGAAGGGTAAATAGGTGGTTCCTGGCCCTACAGGAATTTAACTTTACAGTTAAGCATCGCCCTGGTGTTAAAATGGGGAATGTGGATGCTTTGTCTCGGATACATGCGTGTCTGACTGCTTGTGTTACAACCCCAAGGTTGAAACAAGAGGGGGGGGTATGTGGCAGCACGCAGGTAAAGTCACCTGGTTGTATCCAGGATGGGAAATATGTGTGCCCTAGATTCAGGCTTTATGCACACTTGTACAACTAGAGGGGAAGAGTTAATGAGCCCAGCTGAAGTAAGTGGGCTCATTAAGACCTCTACAAAAAACCCCAGCATGCTTAGGGAGATGCTCCATCCTGGAACCAGTTTTGTGTTGTAAAGACTGGGGAGTGTGACACCTGTTCTGTGCGGTGAGTTAACGCCTGTGTGGCAAACCTCTACAACAGAGACAGGGACTGGTGCAGCACAAGGCTGCACTCAGTTATTAGACAGGGAATCTATGTGTGTATTTAGAGGTCAAGCTGACCAGGATTTATTTTCATGTTTTTCTTTTGTTTTGGCTGTTATATTTTTACTGCATGTAGCATGAATAAACCGCACCTTTTGTTTTTTTTTCACCTACAACGCTGTCTGCTGTGCCTGATTTTGTGTTGTGAACCCATCCAGGGGGTCACACACACCCGCTGCCGAGCTAACCCCTCACATTATATAGATTATTTGATCTAATAATTTTATTTATTTGTTTACTAATATTGCAATAACCAGAGATATATTTATATATATAAGTGCACTGGGAGATATTTACAGGGATTGTTCTGAATTGTACGCCTATACTTGCTATAATTGTTGATACTTGCATGTTATGTCCCCCCTCCATACAGCTCAGAAATAGTCACGGCTGGCCTATCATATATGGCGCAGCACCCGGTGGTCCTGGCTGTATGGATGGGGGACTTCAATATGACTATGAAGCCCTCCCTAGACCAAACCAATACAACAGGGAACTCAGGGTATGAAGGTGAGGAAAAGTAGACTAAGCCAACATGTCAATCCTCAAGCCACAGAACAATGTCCAGAATAGATTACATATTGGTGTCCAAAGCCCTCCCACCCAAAATCGTGGGATCAGGATTTGCACCTAAGGCACTGTCAGACTACTCCCTGTGCTGGATGCTGGCCTCACTGTTGGGGACGGCACCCAAGCGGTTTTGGAGACTAAGCCCATACTGGTTGTCAGTATTAACAGAGCATGATGATATAGCAAGGGAATTGCAATTTTTATTTCCAGAGGAACAACGCTCTTTGTCCTTTAATTCCAGGTGGGACCCGTTTAAGCTAGATGTGTGCAGAATACTTAACACAAATATTAACAGACTCAAAAAATCATCTAAAACAATCATTTGGACAAATTGGAGGAACTAGAGGAAGCCTATAATATGCACCCCTCCCTGGAAAATCAGAATAGGGTTAAACTACAGGCCCGCACAATGGCACAACTGTCCTTAGAAAAAGCCAGGCAAAAGGTGTCCTTCTGTAAAGCCCGAGTATATGAACACGGGGAAAAAGCAGGGAAACTATTGGCATACTTGGCCCATTTGGATGACAAACCACCGGTGGTGGTCTCCTTGACCGGACCAGATGGGGAACTGATCACTAATCCTCCATGAGTAGCAGATACATTTCTTGACTTTTATGGTAACCTATACAAATCACAGTGCAGATACACATTGATTCTAATGGTACAATTGTAACTTCCCCAAATAAATCCTTTTAATTTTGAGATGAAATGTATCTTTCTCTGAAATAATATTTTTCTCTGTAACATTGTTGCTTCTACTTAATCTATTTTGTTTTTTAAGAATGCTAGAATGTGGAATGTTTTGATAAAATATATTTTTCTCTGTCACTTTCACTTGTTACTCTTCATCTCACAACAATCTTTACAGGACATACTAAAACATTTAATGTGAAAATGGCTTAATGTAGCTTAACCTGTAATAAAGTGCCTAAACCTCAATCAATTGCCCTGAAACTTTGCACAGCCTAAGTTTTTACCTTTTAACCTATAAGTTTTATGTAGTCTTAAATGTTAACCAATTTCCTGCAAACTTTATACAATAGAAGACTCTACCCATGCCAACATATTGTGGAAATTTCAGCTCATTTGGTAAATCACACCAAAAGTTATTCACGTTAAGCTATATTTTACAATGCTAAAACATTTAATGTGAAAATGGCTTAATGTAGCTTAATGTGTAATAAAGTGCCTAAACCTCAATTAATTGCCCTGAAATGTTGCACAGCCCAATATCTCACCTTCCCTGTCTATGTCAACAGAAAATTTCTGAATATTTGATAAATCACACCAAAAGTTTTTCTCATTAAGCTATATTTTACAATCCCAAAACATGTGGCTTAGTGTAAAAGAAGCCTAATGTGCCCAAACCTTAATACATTGTGTTGAAACTTTGCACAACATAAGTTTTCAACTTCCCAAACTATCATAGAAGAGTCATGGATTTTGGTCTCCCACAAAGAAAATTAGGGTGTTAAGATTGTTTTTTTGGGGAGCTTAATGGGGCTTAACTTACAATAAAGTGCCTAAACCTTAATCAATTGCCTTGAAACTTTGCACAACCCAAGCTTTCAGCTTTCCCAAAGCTATCCTAGATGTTTCGGGTATTTTTGTTGTGACATTAAGCTTGTGTAGCCCCTACCACCTTTTGTGTAGTGGCCATAGTGTAGGGCAGCCAATGGTGGAATATTATGCATGTGTGTGGCTCACCAGCCAATCACTAGGCATTTCTTGGCCAGTGGTACATGCTGGGGAAGTGCATTTATACTTAGGAGAATTGCCATGTGCTCAGTCTTCATGCAGCCTACATCCAGGCTTGTCCTGGAGATGGGAATGCTCAAGTGTGGGAAAGGTTTGACTAGGTCTCAAGCCTAGAAGAGGCCTGAAATGCTGATTGAGGAGGAGAACCAGAGATGGTGGATAGCTACTGGAGGTACCTGTTACTGAAAAGAACCTAATGAGCATGGCTGGTGTATCTCCTACTGAAGATCTTATGTCTATCCTTATTCAGCTGTTGCTCTAATACCCAGTGCCAGCCTGTGCTCCTATTGATTCTGCACTGTGGAATACTGAAAGGCACTGTTGAGTCTGGAGTTCTGTTCTAATCTAGTTTTGCCATGGATGTTCTAAGCCCTATGCCTTCTTTGTCAGTTATTAAGTTCTCTGATAAAGCATTCAAAAATTTACTTTAAATGACTGGCGCCAAACATTTCTTTGCTTGCAGAGCCCTTCACTTACCTAGGATCTGCCCTAGATCATAATGTCAGCCTTCCCTGCCTTTGGGTGTCCGTGCTATGCCTCTGAGAGTCAGGGGGTCCTGTAATTGTTTTTTTGGGGAGTTTAGTGTGGCTTAATGTACAAAAAAGAACTTTTATCCAATTTCCCCAAAAAGATTGTATCAACATAATCTAAAAATCTCAAGTTGTTTGGTAAAACAGACCAAAGGTTATTCACTTTTAACAATTTTATTCTATTTGTGAAACATTTAATTGGAATAGCTTAAAGGGTAAGTTCACCTTTACAGAAAATCTGTAAGGTGAACTTACACTGGACAATCCTTCCCCACTCGCTCATTAATGTTGGAACAGGAAGAAGCCATCCCTAAACTGTTCCCACAATGTTGGGAGCATGAAATTATCCAAAATGTCTTGGTATGCTGATGCCTTAAGAATTCCCTTCACTGGAACTAAGGGGCCAAGCTCAACCCCTGAAAAACCACCCAACATCATAATCCCCTCTCCACCAAATGATTTGGACCAGTGCACAAAGCAAGGTCCATAAAGACATGGATGAATGAGTAGGGGTGGAGGAACTTGACTGGCCTGCTGTCAGGTACTCACCAGATATCTTCAAGTGAAGAGAAGGCCTGTGCAGAGCGGACTTGTTGCCAGACCAATGAGACGCCTGTCTGGGACTCAAACACCTAGACCCGGAAACAGGAACTGGAGAAGGGTCAGCTGAAGAGGCCAAGGGTCTAACACATAGGTCCGGGTGTAGAGAAATCCTTTTGGTAGGCCGAGGTCATACACCAGGGTCAGGCAAGTAGAAGGGATCCTGGAGCAGGCGGAGGATCAAACATAGGGTCAGGCATAAGCAAGTCCTTAGGGCAGGCCGAGGGTCAAACACGGAGTATAATCAAGAGTAAGTCCTTTGAGCAATCCAGGGGTCAAACATGGAAGTCAGGAAGAAGCAAAGTCCTTTGAGAGAAGCACACATGGAGAGTAGTCAAGTAGAGAAGTCCTTAAACAAGCCGAGGGTCAAGTACTGGAGAGATTCAGGGGTGGTTAAGACAATCTGGGTCACAACAGGCAGGCACAGGTACACAGAACTAGGAAGCAGGAACTGAAAGCTGAAGAGACAAACCAGCAACTAGCAAGGGGCAGAACTGCCTTTTATAGACCCGCCAGGGGGACTTCCTGCAGTGCGCGCACGTGCCCGCGTCGATGCCCTGCCTCGCGCACTCGTTCGGATCACACGCTCGTATTCGCCGACCCGACGATCACGCACCAGTATGTGCTGGTGCGCTATTCCACCACGCAGGCACACATGGGTGCGCCGATACTGGCAGACTTTGATTCTGCTATTCCTCTGACACCTGCACAGAGTCCTGATCTTAACACAGCAGAACACCTTGGGGATGAGTTAGATAGAGCAAGACTGTAAGCCTTACCTTCTAGTCCAACATCAGTGCCTGACCTCGCAAATGCACTTATGGAAGAATGGTCAAAGATTCCCATAGACACACGCCTAAACCTTGTGGACAGCCTTCCCAGAGGAGTTGAAGCTGTTATAGCTGCAAAGGTTGGGCCAAAAATGAATGTTGAACCCTACTGATAAGACTAGGATATCATTACAGTTCATTTGCATATAATTGCAATACTTTGGACAATATATTGTATATTGCTTGTGACTAAGGATGAGCCGAACACCCCCCTGTTCGGTTCGCACCAGAACCTGCGAACAGACCTAAACTTTATGTGAACTTTAGAATCCTATTAAAGTCTATGGGACTCTAACGTTCAAAATCTAAAGTGCTAATTTTAAAGGCTAATATGCAAGTTACTGTCCTAAAAAGTTTTTGGGGACCTGGGTCTTGTCCCAGGGGACATGGATCAATGCAAAAAAAAGTTTCAAAAACTGACAGTTTTTCGGGAGCAGTGATTTTAATAATGATTAAAGTGAAACAATAAAAGTGTAATATTCCTTTAAATTTCATACCTGGGGGTGTCTATTGTATGCCTGTGAAGGGGCGCCTTATCTCCCGTGCTTAGAACTGTCCCTGCACAAAGTGTCATTTCTGCAAGAAAAAAAGTATTTTAAAATCACTCGCAGCTATAATGAATTGTCGGCTCCCGTAATACAAAGAACACTCATTGAAAGTCATTGATAAAAAAAAAAGCGTGGGGTGCCCCCAAATTCAATTACCAGGCCCTTCAGGTCTAGTATGGATATTAAGGGGAACCCCGCATCAAATTTAAAAAAAAAATGACACTGGGTTCCCCCTAAATATCCATACCAGACCCTACAGGTCTGGTATGGATATTAAGGGGAACCCCGTGTCAAATTAAAAAAGAAAAATTGATGTGGGGGTCCCCCTAAAAATCCATACCAGACCCTTTATCCGAGCACGCAACCTGGCAGGCCACAGGAAAAGTGGGGGGACGAGAGAGCGCCCCCCTCCTGAACCGTACCAGGCCACATGCCCTCAACATTGGGAGGATGCTTTGGGGGTCTGTGACCCCTCAAAGCACCATGTCCCCATGTTGATGGGGACAAGGGCCTCATCCCCACAACCCTGGCCGGTGGTTGTGGGGGTCTGCGGGTGGGGGGCTTATCAGAATCTGGAAGCCCCCTTTAACAAGGGGACCCCTAGATCCCGGCCCCCCCCTGTTTGAAATGGTAAGGGGGCACAAAAGTACCCCTACCATTTCACAAAGAAAGTGTAAAAAATAGTTAAATAAGACAAATACACTTTTGAAAAATGTCTTTATTAAAAATAAAAAAATAAAAAAAGATTCCAGCGGTGGTAATACACTCTTGCTATCAAGCGACAGATGATCATCTCTCCGGGGTCCAGCAATGGCTGATCTGATCCAGCGACGGGTGATTTTCAGTCCAGCGCAGTCCATCCATGCATTCATCTTCTGTCTCCACTGTCAGAGACCCTGCGGGATGCCGGCGCCTGACGTTTCTTATATTATGAGGCGGGGCCACCCGTCACCTGACCCTGCCCCCTCTGACGCTAGTGAGGGAGGCCAGGGCTTCCCCAATTACGTATGGGTGACCCTGCCCCCTCTGATGTAACGGAAACCTGCGTTTCTGGCATAGTGAGGAGTATTACATGCAACTCAATGGCATTGGAATGGGTGCGAAGTATGCACCAAGTGTCACCAATGTATTTATGGCTAGGTGTGATCCTTAGTGACCCAGAGGACTCAGGATCAAATGCCTCTGCAAACCTACGCTGCATTGCCTCCCTGATCCTGATCCTGAAAGGCCTGCGAAAGGACCCTGGGATTCGTGGAAAGGGATCATTACTGGCTGGCAACCCTTCTTGATCCACGTTACAAGGGTAAGGTTGGAGAACTTATCAAGCCTTCGCAGAGGGAGCAGAGGATGAAAAATCTTCGGGAGGCCTTGCAGAAAGGTTTGTGCAATGCGTTTCTAGAGCCAGGGAGGTTTCAATTTCCCGGTGCTGGACAACGTGTTTCTGCAACATTACATTAAAGCTGCAAGCATTTTTAAATGACCTTTATTCCTTTAGAAATGTAATTTTGTGCAGGGACTGTTCTAAACAAAATTTTACAGGCATATGCCAGTTTACATGCATACTATAGACACCCCCCAGGCACAATATTTAAATGAATATAAAGAAAAATTTAAAGGAATATTTCACTGTTATTGTTCCACTTTAAGCATTATTAAAATCACTGCTCCCGAAAAAACGTCAGTTTTTAAAACTTTTTTTTGCATTTATTCATGTCCCCTGGGGCAGGACCCAGCTCCCCAAACACTTTTTATGACAATAACTTGCATATTAGCCTTTGAAATTAGCACTTTTGGAGGCGCGTGCGTGGTGGCTCCTAAGATGGACGCTTAGTCCAGGGAACTCCGTCCCGCCCCAGTAGCACAGTCTTCATTATGGCGCCATCACCAGCTATCAATGCCTGGATCAACAACCCTTGAGCTGCGGAAACCCCAGGGACTCCACAGATGTATTCGGGAGCAGTGAGGAGGAACTTAAAACCTTCATTTGAAGCCGCTCTGCCTCCGACTGGGACGCCCAAAATGGTGGACGCTCCTCACAGCACTGATCTAGCCTGCCTCACCAGCGCGCAGCCAGCAGTCTCTCCCTACATGCTGCAGCACGGACTCACTGCAGGTAACCCTTTGCTTCTCCCAGTATCCTGTGCTTCAACCGAATCAATTATTGAACAATCTCTGTCAGATATAAACTTCCCCTCCATGGAAGCAGGCCCATCCCATACCCACCAGCCACTACAGCCTGGGGATTTGGGCCTAATGCAGCCTGTAAATGTGGCTGGCCTATTTGCCAAGTTTTCTGACCTTGTGCAAAATACAGCCAACAGGATTACCAGTGACATTAAAGCTGACATTCAGAACATTGGGACCCACATGGAAATCATTGAACTTGAGACTGCCAATGCTAAAATCGACGACCTCGAAAACAGGAACAGGAGGTAAAATTTCAGAGTCAGGGGGCTCCCGGAGACCTATAAAGACATCCCTGAAACCATAAGAGCCTTCATTAAAGACTTGCTCCCTGACACACCTCTGCACAGACTAGAGCTGGATCGGGCTCACAGAGCTCTCAGACCCTCTAGGGCTGATGGCCTACCCCGTGATATCATGGTGAAACCACACTTTTTCTCTGTAAAGTAGGATGTGATGAGGGAATTGAGAGCCATGTCCAAAATAATGTTTCAGGGTCATCAACTGCAAATCTTCGCGGATCTGTCCCCGTCCACCATTCAAAAAAGGAGAGAGCTGAAACCGCTTCTTCAAATCTTGATGGACAGAGAAATTAAATATTGGGGGCTCTTCCCATTCCAACGTAAACTCCTCTTCAAAGGCAAGACTTATAACTTCGGCTCCCTGCGGGAAGGCAAAAAGCTTCTTCTGCGTTCTCGCAAGCCACCTCACGCAGGGAAATCTCTTTATTAACTTTTCTTTTTCTATGACCATCCTAGCATTCTTTTTTATATTCATTTTAATTTTTGTTTTGTATTTTTGTATTCTCTTAGTGGGGGGCGGGGGGATTATCACCCGAATTCACCCCTACGTAAACCAAGGGAATCTTTCATTACAGCCATGTTGTCCTGAAGTACCTTCTCCCCTGAGTACTCGCCCACTCTGCCATACTTTCCCTTCTCCCTTTCCCCTTCCTTCTCCTCACCTAGTTTACTCAGATCCTGTTAACCATTGAAATTCCAGGTTATCACCTTCACGCTTAGTTGTTTGTTTTATTCACTCTTTGTTAGCTGTTAATTACTTAGTCTTCGCCTCCAATCTGCCTTTCCCTCGGAAAGGGCTGCGACAAAGGCGACCATGTATCCGTAGAACCTGATGCTCACTTTTGCTACTCAAGATCCATTACACGAGGCCTCTCTGCTGGGGCGGTGTTCATGCACCCCCTCCTGTCTAGTAGAACAGGTACTTTACCCTTCTTCAGACAGGACCATTCTCTGTTTTTCCTTTATTTTAGGAAAGGAATCTCAGAGTGACACACACTACCTAATGGAAGAATCAATCCCCTCCACTCTACGGGAGACTCCCTTGTCTTCCGCTTTCCTTCTCTATCCTTCTTTTCTCCCTTTTCCACAAGGTTTTAATTATTCTTTTCTTTCAGAGGTCGACTGGGGGGTATCCCCTGACATCTACCAATGCTCTTAGAGGTCTTTGACTTGCACTTGGATCAGGCTGAGCTTACTGGACTCCTTCTGGTAAGTGAAACTGGTCTCCTAGATTGCCTCCCACCTCTGCTCAATGGCTAACGACCCCCCAGTAAATATACCCCTTAACTTAGTGTTTCATAATTAGGGATGAGCTTGGTGTTTGAGTCGAACGCATGTTTGACTCGAACACCAGCTGTTAGCCCGTTCGGCGAATACCGAACGTTATTGGCCGTTCATGCTAACTTCGTGTGGCGCTCACTTCCCACAATGCACTGCACCATCGCAGTGCATTGCTGGCTCATGATTGGCCAAGCATGCACTGTGACCCTGCATGCTTGGCCAATCCCAGCGCCGGCAGCGAGGAGAGCCATAATTGGCCACAGGCAGAATGCCAGCGCGGCGGCCTTGTGTAGGGAGAGAAGGAAAGGCAGGGACAGTGTGTTCTTTTCTCAAGCATCTGCAGGAGTTAAAGTGGGTGTTGTATGCCTCCAGCCCAGTATACACCTGTAGCTACACTTTATTGCTGGTGTTCTCTAATACAAGCACCTGCAGGAGTTAAAGTGTGTGTTGTGTACCTCCAGCACAGTATACACCTGTTGGAATCAGACAGGAATTAGTATTATACATCTACACAGCTGTTTGTACAGCCGAACTCAGCCATATTGATGCCAGGCAGTCTCACATGTTTAAAAGCAAGTAATGTGACACAATTTGAATAAGCAGAATGAGTTCTATTCAGCCCACCTGGAATGTACTGAACTTCAAAGACAATATGGTGCCGACTTGTCTGAAAGAACAAAGGACAGCTGGTGGGGCGTCCGAGATCGAGCCACAAGATGGCAATCCAGTCAGAGCAGTTGCAATTCATGGGCAAACACTGCCCCCCAGAGGCCAAGTATGGCAGGACTGTTAGCCTGGGGGAGGAAACGCCCCAGAGACGCTGATTGGTCTACGGGAAAAGTAGGATGGGCTATGGGGTGTGGTATGGCTGAGGTATGTTTAACAAAAAGGGTTGCAACCATGCGTTCGGCCTCCTCTCACTTCCATCATGAGGCGTAGCTGCGAAGGTCGGATAAGTATGGCTTATATTGTACTTTGATTGTATGCTATGTATTATTGTAACTTCTATTGATACCTTATGCACGCTGTATTATTTCCTTGGGAAATAAATGAGATTTGATTGATCTTAGACCGTGTATTGATTTCATAGCCAAGGGTGGTAGTATTGTGATATTAACAATAACATGTGCTTGGCGTATTTGAGGCTTAGCTGAACTATAGGGACTAGACAAAGGAATACATAACTGATAATAATAGTACTAGACTGAATTGATCAGTTACTTCATTTGGCACCCCAGAAGGCGTGTAAAACGTATTTTTACACAGAATCCACAAAAATCTAAGGTATTTTTGTTTGAGTCCCTGTAAGCACAGATGCTCAGACACCCAGAACTGAAAGTCATCTCTAGTGTGGCTCGCAAATTCTGAAACCACGCTTGGATGAGCAGGAAATTCTGTGAGATATTTCACTGGTAGGAAACGCACGCGTAAAACCTGGTGAGAACTGTGACTGATATATATATATATATATATGTACGTATTGTTGTGTTTGCGGCAAACTTGTAACCAGAGGGCAAATTGGCACACTGGCGAGATAAGGGACTGATCATCCCTGGTTATGTGATATAACCGCAGATTGACAGGATAAACCATACAATTTTGAGGGAAAAGTGGAAATATCCACGTGATTGCGAAAAAAAACTTTCTGTCCCAATAGAAATTCCCTATGACCTGCTATCGGATAGGAGGGCATTGAATAAGAGTGTGTTCTCCTAAAGAAATTCGTGGGTAAACGGATTTGTATTTTTTTTTTTTTTTTTTGGCTTTTTGCATTTTTTCTTTTGTATTTGGAGTGGGACTACAGGTCAAAGCTAGCTTCTAAATAGCTTCATCTGTGTCTTTGTGCGTTTGGTATCTGTTTGTTTAGTGTATTGCTCTGGTCCAATGGAAGACCAAGGCATTGATTAAGAGTGTGCCTTGTGTCTTGTATGCTGTAGAACCACAAGTCACTGGAAATTTAAACGGTTCGTATTTTTTTTTTTTTGTTCGTTTGTTGGTAGGAATCTGTCTTTGTGGGGGTTATCTAGTTGTTTGTCTATTGTCTAAGCAACTGGTGGAGCAACCTAGTGTGGATAGGCTAATTAGCATATCAATGGAAGCCATTGAAGGTTTCATTAGCAAGCATGGTGGGATTAGATTTCAACTTACTCACGAAAGTAAATTAACATATCAATTCAATGAACTTTTAAAACAATGTAATACACATAACAGTCTCATAAGTAATAAATCAAAAAAAGGCAGGAAACAGAGAATGGCCAATGCCTTATGCATGTTAATGAGAATGAAAGAAATTGCGGAACAAAAAGAATTAGAATGGTTTGCTGATAGAGAAAAAGTGATGGAACAGGTAAGTGATATAGCAATGGGGATTGAAAAGGCTGATGCAGTTGCTCATAGTCGGATTAAACAATTAGTGACTGAGAAATGTGTATTGCAACAGAGATTAGATGAATTAGAACAAACGTGTAAATTAAGAGAAAGTTGCATTGCCTCTTTGAATCAAAGGGAGGCTGAGAATTTGCAGGTAATCACAATGCTTAAGGCACAAGCAGCCATAATGGAGTTATCCTCCAAGTGTGCAATAGTGGAGGTACCCTCCACACATGCTCAGTGTATAGAAAAGCTAGAAGTGAAATATGAAGAAAACCCGTATGCTATTATCACTGCAAATGATAGTACTGTGATGGGAATCGATGTGGAAGAAGCAAATAAAGGTGGGATAACTGCACTTGAAATTGACTCAGGAGTTGACACTTCGGATGACTCCTCAGACAACGAAAGTGTAAAGTCTGTGCATTCCAATCGCAGTAATATTATCCAGCAATGTGGGTTTCCAGCGCAATATGCTAAAAAAATGGCCTATGCAGGGAAACCAGAACTAAAATGTTTTTTGTGTAAAAGGGGGGGTCACGCTTCAAAATATTGTCGGGCGGCGAATAATGATATCGAAAGGAAATTATACCCGAAAACGACCCCAAGGCTTCATGTGTGTTATTCAGCCAGGTGGGGTAGCCATCCACAGCACGGAACCCATAGTAATCAAACCCATTTCCCGTGTAAAACGAAAATGCGGGGTCTAGAAACTAAAAAGCAATATGTAGGACAGTTGCTTAGAGTCAAAATGGAGATAGACGCATGGTTACTCAAATATAGCACTGGGGGAAACAATGTTAGCAGAACTTAGTGAGCTGCAAGCATGGTAAGAATATTCTGGTCAATGTTTCCCGGCTATGAAAAAGGTTTGATGTAAGTTTCAGGTTCAGAATATGATAGAGGACCTTTGGTAGGTCAGTTATGAAAGATAGCAGCCAGGACAGATTACACAGTTCTGAAGGAGAGATAAGGAATGACTTCACACCCTAAGCACAGCCAGCAACAAGACTGCATGAACATTCCAATATTTGCGCCCTGGGCTAATCTACCATTTTGGCTTGTATGTAATTGGACACAAATGGCATTTGACATTTTTCTTGGGTAATATGGCAAAGATTTCCAATACCACTGCGTAGTATAGAAAGGTATGGCAACTATATTGCATTAATGGGAAAGGCTTTGGGGACTTAAAAAGTCAATTGTCATGATAATTGTTTGTAATCACTGTCGTTGTGTTTTTTTTTCCACAGACCATGGAAGAAGTTAAATGGCTTTAGATACTAACATTTGCATTTGTTTGCAGGTCTGTCAAAGTGAAATCAACAGTGGTAAAATATAGCAGAACATGGGTTAGGTTATTGTAAATGCATAATCGATTATCACATGGTACCTTGAGCTCATTAGTTAGTAATTGTTTGCAAACAATGAAAAATAAATAGTACTAAAAAGAGTTACAAATGAAGCTAAAATGTTGTGATGATACATATGCTTTGTTTTGTTTTTCGTTTTCCCCATTAACTAATTGTATTTCAGATTGGAATAAGCACTCTTTGCAGGAGAAAAGTCCATGGATGTTGTCAACTAAAAGTTGAGTGTTTGTCATTATTGTATGATGGTTGTCTTGTCGGATGATGGTTGTCTTGTCATGTTATTTGTGTGATCATGGCCAGATTTTTAAGTTTTTTACATTTTTTTTTTTATTTTTTTTTATTTATTTTTATATTTTTTTTTATTTTTTTCTTCTAAAAAATTTTTTGGGATATTGGCTTAGTCCTCTATGTTAGTTATATTTTTATTCAGGTGGAAAAGTAGTAGGTCTAATCCACCTGAAAGGGGGGGAATTGACAATGCCCTCAGTTAGAACCAGTCACCTGAAAAGGGGTAGTGCATACATCGTAAAGATACAGATAGATGCATTGTTTTTTTTAGTTTGTAAAATTTGAAGTTTTTGAGAAGCAACACTGACTTTCAGTTTTAAACATTTTTTTGATCATACCATGGGGATCCATTTTACAGTGGGTTCAGCCTAAAGAGGTCATGGTTGTTTGGATAGTTTGGTCAGAGTTGCAGAAGCCAGGAATACTGAGATCCTAGGCTCCAAGGAGTGAACTATAAGTAAACATGGTAAGCGAGCAGATATTGTGGATAAGAAGTTGATACTGCTCTTGTTTTTCACTTCAAGAATCCAAGTGGGGCGAGAATTGGAGAGGCTTCTGGAACATGGATGACAGATGATCATCTGGTTGGCAGTTTGTCTGTGCCACACCATACCACAAATTAGTTCCGATAAACATCAGGAGAGAAGGAAAACTGAAAGATTCAGATTAATACCTGTTTTTTCGTATGGACAATTTGGTGCTAATGTGGAATCTGAAAGACTGTGCCTAACAAGAGAACTTGTGAAATATTTTTGCTGAAGTCTCTCCTGATGAATGCTCACATGTTATTTATACATGTGCAATGGGTTGGAGGTTGGGGAAAAATTATGACACATCCAATCCGTCAAAACATGAAAATGTAAAATATGTGTTTTTTTTTGTTGGAAGGAGGAATTGAAAGAAGAAAGGTTTTAATGTATTACATGTATTGATGTAACGGAGACAATATGGTGCAGGTACCCAGGAGGCATACTGGCGCTTATGCATAATAAGGTGGCTGTTGGTCAGACTAAAGGGTGCCAGGTGATACATCAATGGGGTGAAAACTTCCTCGTAGGGGTGGTGTCTCAATCCTAGCGGTCCTAGAGAGAAGCTTTCGGTTACAGGACATGCGGGACACCAGAACTAGACACGAGGAACATACGCCCGGTTGGTGTCTCACCTGAGAGGTTGAAACCCTGCACAGATAATGCCAGTGAGTACACACAGGAGCATGCTCTGTTAAAATAAAGGGAACAAACGCTGGCTACCAGGGTACCGTAGGACTTCACCACATGGTGCTGCAACATCTCATGGTGGTTGACAAAAACCTATCACCCTATATGTGCTGAGTATACACTGAATCAGGTGCGGTTATTGTACCAGTGACTTACTCCCAGAGATGAGAATGAGGTCCATGCAGGATGCTTATTGCTGAGGAGTAACCCGAAAGAGGAGGGATGTATTCAGCACTATATTGAGGGGGGAACTATAGCTGGGATGGGTGGTGTTAATGGAGGGGACATCAGCCTCCTGAGGAACAAACTCACAGCCATAGCTTCAGAGAAGGAGCGTGACTTTGTTACCCCAGGAGATTGGTGGCATCCTTGATAACATTCAATGAAGTTACAGAAACACTCAGGTTAGAATGGCTCTGGATTTTGTCAACCATGTTGAGAGGTTGGTAGAGAGGACGGAAACCTGTCATGGGCTCTGGCGTGCACTCGGTGGCAGGGGGAAATATCAGCCAACATCAAGCTGATTGTACCGTCTCTGTATGAAGGGGCAGTGGCCTGATGAGTTAGCGTCACGGCTCAGTAAGATTTTGCCAAAACACATTGCTTACACTAATCCAAGGTAGTGGTCGAATGCCTGTATGGGCTGTACTAAGTTGGATTGTGAAAGGTGTTATGCTGTATGTTCTCATATATAGAAGTGCAGACTTGGTCTGTATATTTGGTGGCATCAATGGGCTTACTGACTGGGGACTCTATCTTGTTGCATTTAAGGCTATATCACACATGTGATCAGAGAAGATGAACGCTGGAGGCAGGTTGATATTTCCCTTTGTCGGAAGCATGACCATGATGTCCTTTGTAGGCCAGGTCAATACATGGGGATGAACGAATAATGTTGGGAAGTTATTTCTCTCTGTATTCTGGATGGAGAGGTCATTGCTGGGAAGAAGGCACCCAGGTATTATTTAGGACTGTTAGGAACTTCAGGTATTGAGTCTGTCTTAGTAGAAGGGGACCTCTCTTACGGCTCTGGTTCTGGTCTCGCTGGAATGGGAACAGGGAGACCGGAGCGCAGTGGGGTAGGAGAGTCCAGCCAGGAGCAGTAGCAGGTATCCGGAGATGAGGGTTCTCAGGAGCAGGGACTCTCAGTAGTAGGAAGGCTGAGGACTGCAGGCCACTGGATCAGGTTGGATGGGTCCTCAGGATACAAGGTAGTGATGCAGGAACAAGCAGAGGTGTCAGGTACAAGCAGAGTTCGGCAACAGGAGATCAGTTCAAGAAGGGTCAAACAAGCCGGGGTCGGAGCAGGAGAGGTCAACAAGGTCAGACGGAGCCGGGTCGGATATCAGGTAGGTAGCAGGTAGACAAGCAGGTATACACAGGCACGAGCTGCAGACGAGACAGCACAGAGCTGCTGCAACTGTGCCTTTAAAAAGGGCCACTGGCGCCAATCGTGCTAACGCTCGCCCGTGCGTGCGTGTACCGCGCGCACACACGAACGGCGTGCACCCGCGCGCGTTGGAAGGCGCTCGTGCCTACGACGACCCGCTGCACGAACGTGCACGCGCGCACGGAGAGCCGATCGCGCAGGACGAGCGGATCCCTGACATTGCCCCCCCACAAGGGGCAACCTCCGGGTGCCCCTAGTAGGTCTTTTCTCTGGGTGTGCAGCAAAGAAGGCCTGTATTAGTCTATTGGCATGTATGTTAGTAGCAGGTTCCCATGAATTACTCTCTGGGCCATAGCCCTTCCACTTAATCAGAAACTGACCTTGTCCCCGTCGTCTTCTGAAATCCAAGATGGCCTCCACTTCGAACTCCTCACTGCCATCAATCAGCACAGGATCGGGTGGTCTTGTTCCTCTACCAGGGAAGGGGTCAGGTATGACAGGCTTGAGTAGAGCTACATGGAAGACTGGGTGTATTCTCATGGAATCGGGTAAAGACAACTCATAAGATACCTCGTTAATCCTCCTTTTAACGGGAAATGGACCCAGAAACTTTGGTGCCAACTTCCTGGAGGGACATGCTAATTTTAAATTAGAGGAAGACAGCCATACCTGGTCCCCGACTTGAAGGATCAACTCTCCCCTTCTTCCTTGATCGAAACTCTTCTTGCTGTCAGCCTGAGCCTTGGTTATAGCCTCCTGCAGGATCCGGTTGTTCTGCTGAAGAAAGGATACTGTGTCCTGAACTGCTGGTACATGCGATTCTGTAGGGATATCGGGAAGAAAAGACAGGTTAAAACCGTAATTGGAAAAGAACGGGGACTGCCCGGTGGTAGCATGGCTGGCATTGTTGTAGGCGAATTCCGCCAAAGGTAACAGGGAAACCCAATCGTCCTGGACAAAGGAAGAAAAACATCTGATATACTGTTCGAGGGTTTGGTTGGTGCGTTCTGTTTGCCCGTTAGTCTGTGGGTGGTAGGCGGAGGACAAGGCCAATTCAATTTTCAGAGCTCCGCATAAGGCTCTCCAGAAACGGGAGGTGAACTGCACCCCTCTGTCAGATACAATGTTGGTGGGGACCCCGTGAAGCCTGATTATTTCCTTAATAAAAACGTGAGCCGTTTCGGTAGCAGAAGGAGTCCCCTTCAAGGGAAGAAAGTGGGCCATCTTAGACAGACGGTCACACACAACAAAGATGGCGGTACAGTTCTCAGAGGGGGGGAGTTCTACGATGAAATCCATAGTAATCATCTGCCAGGGGCGGTCGGGTGCGGGGAGAGGCTTAAGCAGGCCCCAGGCCCGATTCCTGGGAATCTTATTCCGGCAACATACTGGACAAGAGTTCACGTACTGCTTGCAGAACTCCCTCATGCCTGGCCACCAGAAGGAACGTTGTATCAGCTCTAAGGTCTTGCGGACACCAAAGTGACCCGCGAGTGGATGGTCATGGAGGAGCCCCAAAACCTTAACTCTCACCTCCTCAGGAACGAAGATTAGGTTGTCTTTCCAGAGCAGGCCCTCTCTGGATGTTAATGAGATTCCTGGGGGACAGGAAGATGTGGAAGAGGCACTCTTGAGCAGAGAAACTAGGCCCGGTTGGATGAGAAGAAAGGAGTTAGCAGGGAGGATAGTATCCGGGGGTGCAGAGTCCTTAGGATTGTCAAACATGCGAGAGAGTGCATCCGGCTTGGTGTTTCTTGATCCAGGGCGATAGGTGATGTGAAAACTGAATCGGGAGAAAAAGAGGGCCCAGCGGGCCTGCCGAGGTTTCAGTCGTTTAGCGGTGCGGAGGTATTCGAGATTTTTGTGATCCGTGTAGATGAGCACGGGGTGTACCGCCCCCTCCAGTAAGTATCTCCACTCCTCCAAGGCCGATTTAATGGCAAGTAGTTCCCGATCTCCTACATCATAATTCTTCTCCGCTGGAGAGAGTTTTCGGGAGAAGAACCCTACGGGGTGCATCAGGTCGTCTTTACCAAAGCGTTGGGAGACCACCGCCCCTACTGCTATCTCGGAGGCGTCTACTTCCAGAATATAGGGTCTAGATGGATCCGGATGACTGAGGATGGGGGCAGAGGTGAACAAGTCCTTGAGTTTTTCGAAGGCGACCTGGGCTTCAGGACTCCAAAGAAAGCGCATATTCTGCTTAGTAAGCTGGGTGATGGGGGAGATAATGGCCGAGAACCCTTTAATAAACTTTCTGTAGAAATTGGCGAAGCCTACAAAGCGTTGGACGCCTTTCTTGTCGGTGGGGGCTGGCCACTCGAGAACAGCAGCGACCTTTTGCGGATCCATCCTGACGCCTGCTGGGGAGATTTCAAGGCCAAGGAATTGGATCTCTTGTTGCTCGAACTTACATTTCTCGGCCTTGGCGTATAGTCCATGTTGCCTGAGCCGAAGTAAAACTCTGCTGACGTGCCCCCGGTGCTGTTCCAGGGACCTGGAGAAGATCAAGATATCGTCAAGGTAAACGATGACAAAAATGTCCAGGAAGTCCCGGAAGACATCATTAATCAAGTGCTGGAAGGTGGCTGGGGCATTGCACAATCCAAAAGGCATCACCAGATACTCGTAATGCCCAAAACGAGTTCGGAACGCAGTCTTCCACTCGTCGCCTGCTCGTATACGGACCAAGTTATAGGCTCCTCTCAGATCAAGTTTGGTGAAAATAACAGCCGATCTCAATTTTTGAAAAAGTTCTGGGATCAGAGGTAGGGGATAGCGGTTTTTAATCGTGACTCTGTTCAGTTCCCGATAGTCTACACAGGGTCGGAGGGTCTGGTCTTTTTTAGTGACGAAAAATATCCCAGCCCCGGCAGGGGATGTGGAGTGACGGATGAACCCCTTCTTGAGGTTTTCGGAGATGTATGCCTTCAGAGCCTCCTGCTCCTTCTCGGATAAGGGGTAGACACGTCCAAAAGGAATCTCAGCCCCAGGGAGGAGCTCAATGGGGCAGTCGTAAGGACGATGCGGAGGTAAGGAGTCAGCCCCCCGTTTACTGAAGACATCCAGAAACTGATGATAAGGCTCTGGAACCGATTGACATAGGTCCAGGTCTGGATCTAGACAGAGGAGTGTTCTGGATTGTGCAGGAGCCCCAGAGAGGCAGTGGTCCTGACAGTAGGTGGAGAGGAATCTTACCTCCCCAGAGGACCAGTCAATGGAGGGGTTGTGGGCTTGCAGCCATGGTATGCCCAGAATCACAGGAAAGAGTGGTGATGAAATGACATCAAGAGTTAGTAGTTCCGTATGTCGGCAGGAGGTGGAGGTGGGTAGAGGAAGGGTCTCATGAGTGACCCGGCCGGACTTGATCTGAGAACCATCGGCCAAGAAGATAGAAAGTCCATGAGATTTCGGCTGAAGTGGAATGGAATGCAGGTTAGTGAAGGCAGCGTCGATGAAGCAACCGCAGGCTCCGGAGTCAAGGATGGCTTTGACGTGGATCGTCCTTCCATGAAGCTGAAAAGAAAGCAGAAGGGCAACATGTAGAGAGTTGGAAGATGAGTTAACGAAACTGCGGGACACAGAAGAGAGGCACTTACGAGGCTTCACAGGGCAGTTGGCCACATAATGTCCGGAGCCGCCACAGTATAGACACAAGTTCATATGTCGACGACGGGCACGCTCCTCTGGAGACAGAGTAGGTCGGAGTAGTCCAAGCTGCATAGGTTCCTCGGGAGCAAGAGAGGTACTGGCAGGCCCCTTTTGAGAGGGCGGAGAGAAGAACGGATTGGGAGACGGGGTTCTGGCGGTCATCCAGGCAGGTCTCAGAGGTTGAGAAGAGCGTTCGGCCTTCCGCTCACGGAGTCTACGATCGATCTGGATGGCTAGAGCAATTAAGTCCTCTAAGGCATCTGGGATACCAACTCGGGCTAGTTCGTCCTTGAGGCCTTCAGACAGGCCCATGCGAAATTGGTGTCTAAGGGCCGACTCGTTCCATAAGGTATCTGCACTCCAGCGCCTAAAGTCCAAGACATAGTCCTCGGCCGTCCTACGGCCTTGCTGGAGCGCAGTTAATGCGGATTCTGCGGTGGCAGTCCGCTGGGGGTCATCATAAAGTTGTGCCATCCCTTCAAAGAAGGCAGAGAGAGTCTGAGTAAGAGGACTGTCATTCTCCAGGAGATGGTGGGCCCATGACTGAGGTTCTTCTTGCAGGAGAGAAATGACAAATCCCACCTTAGTTGCTTCCAGTGAAAAAGTCCTGGGCTGGAGGGCAAAGTAAAGCTGGCAGGCATTACGAAAACCCCGAAACTTGGAACGGTCCCCAGAGAATCTTTCCGGAATGGGAACCCTAGGCTCAGGTGGAAGCATCACGACTGCCGGATGAGTTGCAGGCTGGACTGGAGGAGACTGAGGTGCAGTGTCCGGGGATCCCGAAATGGAGAGATGTTGGACCCGCTCTTCCAATCTGGTGTAGCCGTCTTGAAGGGATTTCACGGCCTGGGTGAGAGCCGCAAGGTGAGAGCAAATCTCCTTCATGGCGGAGGCCCCTTCTGCAGACTCAGACATGGCTGTCTCGTACTGTTAGGAACTTCAGGTATTGAGTCTGTCTTAGTAGAAGGGGACCTCTCTTACGGCTCTGGTTCTGGTCTCGCTGGAATGGGAACAGGGAGACCGGAGCGCAGTGGGGTAGGAGAGTCCAGCCAGGAGCAGTAGCAGGTATCCGGAGATGAGGGTTCTCAGGAGCAGGGACTCTCAGTAGTAGGAAGGCTGAGGACTGCAGGCCACTGGATCAGGTTGGATGGGTCCTCAGGATACAAGGTAGTGATGCAGGAACAAGCAGAGGTGTCAGGTACAAGCAGAGTTCGGCAACAGGAGATCAGTTCAAGAAGGGTCAAACAAGCCGGGGTCGGAGCAGGAGAGGTCAACAAGGTCAGACGGAGCCGGGTCGGATATCAGGTAGGTAGCAGGTAGACAAGCAGGTATACACAGGCACGAGCTGCAGACGAGACAGCACAGAGCTGCTGCAACTGTGCCTTTAAAAAGGGCCACTGGCGCCAATCGTGCTAACGCTCGCCCGTGCGTGCGTGTACCGCGCGCACACACGAACGGCGTGCACCCGCGCGCGTTGGAAGGCGCTCGTGCCTACGACGACCCGCTGCACGAACGTGCACGCGCGCACGGAGAGCCGATCGCGCAGGACGAGCGGATCCCTGACAAGGACATAGGCGAGTTTTTGTTTCTTTGTCCTAAAGAATACCGGTGTAGTGTTAGTCATGGGACTAGAGGGTTCCTTGAACCTAACCGTAGGTAGAGGTGCATGGTATACAATGGGCATGATCTCTGAAATCCAGGCACAGGGGTGGAATTGTGTGGGTTTGGTAATTGTTGTAAACTTATATGTGTAGTTAAGCGATATTTATCTAGAAGGGTCTCCCAGTTGTCTATGCAAGTTGAGGGACGATTTGACGGTGAGCTCTCTGTGTACAAATTGGAGACGTTGCTGCCAAGTCAGAGCCCTGCAATGCCGCTGCGAGCAAGCCTGCCTAATCCCGACCCGTAATTACAGTAAAAGGTTATAGGAGGTTGGGATGCGTAATACATATATATGTATATATTATGGTAATAAGTTGATTTATGTTTGTGGTAGAGTGTGACCTAGGGGTAGTGTAGGCTAGTAATATGGGCAAGAAAGGCCCTCCTCAAGACTCTGGGTCTGAAAGCTGGGTGATATGTTGCTCTGAATGGGTGCTGGTGAATGGTGAATGAATGGGCACCCCTTGCCTGTACTGCCGTCCTGAAGATACCCAAGATGCAGAATGGTGACATGGAAGCTGTCGCTGAAGAATGGTGGAGATGTGTCACTCAGTGGCAAAGCGGCACGTGTTGGGAAACATCACATGGTAAAACAATTATGGACTGCTCCATAGGACCTGTTTCTGCACACGTTGAAAACACAGCGTGGTAAGACACTTGTGTACTGTTCCATAAGAGATGTCTCTGGAGCGCTCGTTGGAAACAACCACGCGTTACACAAGCTAAGGACTGTGCCACAGGTACTGGAAGACAGTTATGGACTGTTCAAAAGGAGCCGTGTCTGAAGAAGGGTGGTATGCGCCTTTTAGGCGCAAAGCGGCTTATGTTGGAATCAGACAGGAATTAGTATTATACATCTACACAGCTGTTTGTACAGCCGACCTCAGCCATATTGATGCCAGGCAGTCTCACATGTTTAAAAGCAAGGAATGTGACACAATTTGAATAAGCAGAATGAGTTCTATTCAGCCCACCTGGAATGTACTGAACTTCAAAGACAATATGGTGCCGACTTGTCTGAAAGAACAAATGACAGCTGGTGGGGCGTCCGAGATCGAGCCACAAGATGGCAATCCAGTCAGAGCAGTTGCAATTCATGGGCAAACACTGCCCCCCAGAGGCCAAGTATGGCAGGACTGTTAGCCTGGGGGAGGAAACGCCCCAGAGACGCTGATTGGTCTACGGGAAAAGTAGGATGGGCTATGGGGTGTGGTATGGCTGAGGTATGTTTAACAAAAAGGGTTGCAACCATGCGTTCGGCCTCCTCTCACTTACATCATGAGGCGTAGCTGCGAAGGTCGGATAAGTATGGCTTATATTGTACTTTGATTGTATGCTATGTATTATTGTAACTTCTATTGATACCTTATGCACGCTGTATTATTTCCTTGGGAAATAAATGAGATTTGATTGATCTTAGACCGTGTATTGATTTCATAGCCAAGGGTGGTAGTATTGTGATATTAACAATAACATGTGCTTGGCGTATTTGAGGCTTAGCTGAACTATAGGGACTAGACAAAGGAATACATAACTGATAATAATAGTACTAGACTGAATTGATCAGTTACTTCAACACCTGTATCTACCCTTTTTTGCTGGTGTTCTCTAATGCAAGCATCTGCAGGAGTTAATGTGGGTGTTGTGTGCCTCCAGCACAGTATACACCTGTATCTACACTTTATTGCTGTGTTCTCTAATACAGGCATCTGCAGGAGTTAAAGTGGGTGTTGTGTACCTCCAGCACAGTATACACCTGTATCTACCCTTTATTGCTGGTGTTCTCTAATACAGGCATATGCAGGAGTTAAAGTAGGTGTTGTTTGCCTCCAGCACAGTATACACCTGTATCTACCCTTTATTGCTGGTGTTCTCTAATACAGGCATCTGCAGGAGTTAAAGTGGGAGTTGTGTGCCTCCAGCACAGTATACACCTGTAGCTACACTTTTTTGCTGGTGTTCTCTAATACAGGCATCGGCAGGAGTTAAAGTGGGTGTTGTGTGCCTCCAGCACAGTATACACCTGTAGCTAACCTTTATTGCTGATGTTCTCTAATATAGGCATCTGCAGGAGTTAAAGTGGGTTTTGTGTGCCTCCAGCACAGTATACACCTGTAGCTACCTATATTGCTGGTGTTCTCAAATACAGGCATCTGCAGCATTTACAGTGTGTGTTGTGTGCCTCCAGCACAATATACACCTGAAGCTACCCTTTATTACTGGTGTTCTTTAATACAGGCATCTGCAGGAGTTAAAGTGGGTGTTTTTCGGTGCCTCCTGCACAGTATACACTACCCAATTGCTGGTTTTCCCATCTCCCTGCAGGCCACTACTATGTCTGGAAGGCCAACAAGGAGAGGCAGACAGTCCCGAGCCAATAAAAGAGGGCAAGCAGGCTTTGTGTCTAGAGACAACAGTGCTGGTCGTGGACGCGGTGCATCGTCATCAGCACGTGGCCATGGGACACGCTTGTCCTTATTTTGGGCAGCTGGATGTGTTGAGCCGCATCATGCCGAAGACTTGGTAGAGTGAATGACCAAGCCCATCCTCCTCATCCTCTCTCACCCAGGTTCAGGGGATTAGCAAAGCAGCTGCCAATGCGTCCTCTTCCCTTGTCTCAATGTCATCAGTCACTCCTTCCCTAGACCCACCATGTCCTCCTGAGGAGTCCCCTGAACTGTTTGAGCACAGTGTTGGGTACATGCTCCAGGATAATGCCCAGCCTTTTGAAGGCTCTGATGATGATACCCAGCTAGAGGAAGGCAGTAGCGTGAGCGCAGAGAGAGGGGATGCTCAAGAAGGACAGCAATCTGGCAGTCATTTTCCACCAGCTGCAGCATACTGCCAGGTTTGCTGCAGTGATGAATCACACCGCAGAGCTCTGCTTGTGCAGGGCGCTGCCTCTGCGCATTATTCTAAAAGTTCTTTGGTGTGGGCCTTTTTTGAGACGAGTGCATCAGATTGCACTGCTGCTATTTGCAACATATGTCTCAAGTGTATCTCGCGTGGCCAAAACAGCAGCCGCTTGGGCACCACATGCTTGACCAGACATATGTTGACCTGTCATGCAGCTCGTTGGCAAGTGTACCTTAAAGACCCACACCAAAGAACAAAGTGGACCTCTCCTTGCTCCTCATCAGCTCAGATATCCAACCCCACTAGACCTTTGTCACAGCCAAGTACTTGCGGGCACTCTGCTAGAAGTACACCCATGTCCGATTGTAGCAGGCAAATTTCCCTGCCCAGGCTGCTGGACCGTCGAAAGAAGTTCACTCCCAGCCATCCACATGCCCAGCGGTTGAATGCTAGCTTGGCTAAATTGCTAGCACTTCAACTGCTGCCTTTTCAGTTGGTAGACTGGGCCCCCTTCCATGAGTTTGTGCAATGTGCAGTTCCTCAGTGGCAGGTCCCTAAATGACACTTTTTCTCACGGAAGGCGATTCCATCTCTCTACCGGCATGTGGAAGGCAATGTCCATGCCTCGCTGGACAGGGCAGTCAGCGGTAAGGTGCATATTACTGCTGACTCAAGGTCCAGCAGGCATGGACAGGGACATTACCTATCCTTTACGGCCCATTGGGTCACTCTTCTGGCAGCTGGGAAGGATGCAGGACAAGGTGCAGTAGTGTTTGAGGTTGTTCCGCCACCACGCCTCCAAAATGCTACTACTGGTTGTGACACACCTCTCTTCTCCACCCCCTCCTCTTCTTCTTCCTCCATGGCCTCTTCCAGTGCTTTGTCCTTGGAACCAGCGGTGTTCTGTAGGTGTTCAAGGGGCTACACAAGTACGCAGGCAAAAAGATGCCATGCCATGCTTGCGCTGGTTTATTTGGGGGACAGGAGCCACACTGGGGCAGATATTTTGTCAGCTCTGCAAAAGCAGGCCGAAAGGTGGTTGATGCCATGCCAGCTTAAGCCAGGAATGATGGTTTGCGACAATGGCACCAACCTCCTCTCCGCCCTCCGACAGGGACAACTGACTCATGTGCCCTGTGCGGCTCACGTCCTTAACCTGGTGGTGCAGTGGTTCTTGGGCAGGTACCCAGGCTTACAAGATGTCCTGAGGCAGGCCAGGAAAGTCTGTGTGCATTTTCGCCAATCATTTAATGCCAGTGCTCAGCTGGCTGAGCTCCAAAAGGAGTTGAACCTGCCCAAGAACCGTCTTATATGTGAAATGCCCACCAGGTGGAACTCAATATTGGCCATTTTGCAGCGGCTGCAGCGCAGAGGGCCATCAATGAGTACCTGTGTGACTCTGGCACCAGGACAGGGTCCGGGGAGCTCGGTTTTTTTTCACCACACCAGTGGGGCATGATCAGGGATGCATGCACTGTCCCTGTCACCATTTGAGGAGGCCACGAGGATGGTGAGCAGTGACAGTGCATGCATCAGTGACACTGTACCTCTTGTCCACCTGTTGGCTGCATGGATTAATGGACAGGGCACTTGAGGCAGAACATAGGCAGCAAGAGGAGGACTTCCTTGTTTCTCAAGGCCCCCTTTATCCAGACAGTGTTCCTGCTGTCCCACCAATCACACAGGAAGAGGACGAGGATGAGGAGGAGGCTTGTGTCAGCATGGAGGTGGAGCCTGGCACTCAGCATCAGCAGCAGCAGTCTTTTAGGGATGATTTAAAGTCCCAAGAAACATGTGGACTTGTACATGGCTGGGAGGAGGTGGCTGCGGATCATGTTGTCCTTAGTGACCCAGATGATTCCAAACCGAATGGCTTAGCTAACCTATGCTGCACAGCCTCCCTGATCCTGCAAAGCCTGAGGAAGGATCCTCGAATTCTTCGGATCAAGGAGAGGGACCATTATTGGCTTACTGGGTCTTGAGGATGGATGGATTTTTTTTGGAAATGTCACATCCCTTCAAGACTGCCTATGCTGAAGCTGAGTGACTGTCCTGTATAGGAGGTGGCTGTGGATCATGTTGTCGTTAGTGACCCAGCGGATTCCGGACCGAATGGCTTAGCTAAGCTACACTGCATAGCCTCCCTGATCCTGCAAAGCCTGAGGAAGGATCCTCATATTCTTCAGATTAAGGAGAGGGACGATTACTGGGCCACTCTCCTTGATCCACGGTACAAGGTTAAGGTTGCAGACCTTATCTTGCCGTCGCAGAGGGAGCAGAGGATGAGACATCTCCGGGAGGCCTTGCAGAAAGGTCTGTGCAACGCGTTCCCAGAGACTGGGAGGTTACAAACTCCTGGTCCTGGACAACGTGTTGCTGAGGCTTCAGTCAATCACAGAAGGAGCGGTGGAGAAGGTGGCCGTCTGACCGTTGTGTTCAGACAATTTTTTAGTCCGCAGCCCCAAGGTATGATCGGTTCCAGCAACCATTGCCAGTGTTTGATTTATATGGTGCAGGAATACCTAGGGGCAAGGTTAGACTTGGACACCTTTCCTACCGAAAAGCCTCTGGCTTACTGGGTCTTGAGGATGGATCACTGGCCAGAGCTTGCACAGTATGCAATTGTAAGCAATTGAGCTACTGGCCTGTCCTGCATCCAGCATTCTTTCGGAACGCACATTCAGTGCTGCTGGAGGCTTTGTAACCGATCACAGGGTGCGCCTGTCCACCGACTCGGTTGATCGACTGACCTTCATAAAGATGAATCAGTCTTGGATCACCACCAGCTACCAAGCACCTGAAGCTGATGTAACCAAATAATTTTTTTTTGAAATGTCACATCCCTTCAAGACTGCCTATGCTGATGCTGAGTGACTGTTCTGTTATGTTGACTGACTATCCTCTTCCTCCTCAATGATCCTGCTGATAGCTTGGAAGAACATTTTTGGTTCTGGGTGACGCCACTAGCCCAATTTTTCAGCCCTTGTTAAACAGGGGCGTGTAATTACAATTTTGGATGCAATGCTTTGCAGCAGGGCTCATTCCTGCACTCCAACTAGAGTATATGGGAGAGGTTGCAGTGTCATGGCACCAGCACCAGTGCCTAAGACCCAATTTTTCAGCCCCTGTTTAACAGGGGAATTTAATACATTTTTTTATGCAATGCTTTGCAGCAGGGCTCATTATTGCAATACAACTAGAGTATATGGGAGAGGTTGCAGTGTCATGGCACCAGAACCAGTGCCTAAGGCCCAATTTTTCAGCCCCTGTTTAACAGGGGCATGTAATTAAAATTTTTGATGCAATGCTTTGCAGCAGGGCTCATTCCTGCACTCCAACTAGAGTATATGGGAGAGGTTGCAGTGTCGTGGCACCAGCAAGCAGTGCCTAGGGCCCAATTTTTCAGCCCCTGTTTAACAGGGGCATGTAGTTACAATTCTTGATATAATATTTCACAGCAGGGCCTGTTCCTGCACCCACCGAGAGTAACTGTGAGGTCTTATAGTGTTGTGGCACTAGCACCACCACCACAACCCCCAAAGGCGCAATTTTTCTACCACTGTTCAACAATGGCATGTAATTACAATTCTTGATATAATCATTCACAGCAGGGCGCTCCAGCACCCACCAAGAGTCACTTTGAGGGCTTACAGTGTTGTGGCAACACCAACACCTTAGGCCCCCATTTCTGCAGAGCATATAGGGCAGGCCCCTACTTTCAAACATCCAACTTACAAACGTCTCCTACTTGCAAACAGAAGGAGACAACAGGAAGTGAGATTGAAAAAGAAGGACGGACAAAAAAATTATACAGGGGTGATAACCCTTCTCTATGTTTTCCAAAAAGCTTAAAAATAGATTTTTTGACTGGAGCTACACTTTAAAAATGTACCAGTTCAAAATTACAAAGATTCTACTTAACACAACAAACCTACACAGTCCCTGTCTTGTTTACACCGCCTGTATACTGCTGTTCTGAGTATATAGGGCCTGGGGGCCCCACGCCTTTAATTTTTTAAATTTAGGTACAGGGTTCCCCTTAATATCCGTACAAGACCCAAAGGGTCTGGTAATGGGCAGGGGGGGGTACCCATGCCATTTTTTTCTCAATGATTTTCATCCGTATTGCCGGAACCAGACATGACATTAAAACCGCAAGCAGTTTTAAATTATTTTTTTTCCGTTAAATGTCATTTTGTGCAGGGACTGTTCTAAACAAGGGAAACACGTGTCACTTCACAGGCATACTATAGACACCCCCCAGGCATGATATTTAAAGGGATATTTCACATTTTTTCACTTTAATCGTCATTAAAATCAGTGCTCCCCAAAAAACGTCAGTGTCACTTCACAGTCATACTATAGACACCCCCCAGGCATGATATTTAAAGGGATATTTCACTTTTTTTCACTTTAATCGTCATTAAAATCAGTGCTCCCCAAAAAACGTCAGTTTTAAAAAAAAAATTGCCATTGACCCATGTCCCTTGGGGCAGGAGCCGGGTCCCCAAACCCTTTTTAGGACAATATATTGCTTATTGGCCATAAAAATTAGCACTTTTTATTTTGAACGTTCGAGTTCCATAGACTTCAATGGGGTTCGCACAAATTTTCGGTCCATTCGAAAGTACTGGCACGAACCGAACTGGGGGGGTGTTCGGCTCATCCCTACTCATAATGCTCAAGGCTTGAACTCCCTAGCTAAAAGGTGCAAGGTCTTCCAACATCTCCATACACAAAAGGTGGATGTAGCCCTCTGTCACGTACCTTCTAGTAGCGAGCCCGGATTGCAGAAAGAGGCCTCCATTACAACTCCCACTACCAGTTTCCTGGCAATGTAACAGGGAGCACAGGAGTAAGGAGGGGTACAGGTGCCTGGCAGGATCAACAGATGAGTAGGATGGGTAGGTGAAGTTCAGTGGAGCAGGTAATCACAGCGAATGGATCAGCAGGTAATTGATAGCAGATAACACGGTTCAATGGAACAGGTAACTTGCAGCAGATGAAAAGCAGTGTAGGGAAGTAGGCAACTTGTAGCAGATGAACAGTGCAATATGCAAAGCAGTACAGGGAAGTAGGCAACTTGTAGCAGATGAACAGTGCAATATACACAGGTACTTGCAGCAGATGAACAGTTCAATATGAGCAGGCACTTGCAGCAGGTGAACAGTTCAATAAGCCAAGTGACTTGAAGCCGATGAACAGTGCAATATAAACAGGTACTTGCAGCAGGTGAACAGTTCAATACAAGCAGGTTACTTGTAGCAGATGACACAGTTCAATATAAGCATGTACTTGCAGCAGGTGAACAGTTTAATACAAGCAGGTTACTTGCAGCAGATGACACAGTTCAATGTAAGCAGGTTCACCTTTAGCAGACGGATGGTCAAAGCAAGCCGGGTCAGATATCAGACTGGAAGCGAAGTACAAGGGAACAGGCAGGAGAATCGTCACAACAAGCCGGGGTCGGGTGCAGGCAGATAGCAGATGGGTCACAGGCAGGCCGGGTCAAACAGGAACGAATGCTACGGATCAGGTCTCACAGGTATAACGCTGTAGACAGCAGAGAGCATTAGCAAGAGGCTAGTTTAAATAGGCCGTTTGGCGCCAACACGGACGCACGCACACGACCGCGCACGTGCCCGTGCACGCGCACCTGTGTACGAACGTATGGGCGTTCGTACGATCGTGCGTACCCACGACGATCGTAAACCAGAAGACCTGGAGGTCAGTCTCTTCATGCGATTTTCATGACACCCTCCTTCAGGAAACACACTTTCCTAAACACTTCAATCCATCCTTCATTCACTCCAAATTCCCTTCTTTCTCACTGGCCAATGCTGTTAACAAAACTATGGGTGTGGGCATCTTTGTCTCCAAACAGTGTAAATTCACTCTCAAATCTGAACTCAGGGACCCAGAGGGCAGATATATTCTCATAGTGGGGGAAGTGGATGACAAACTATACTCTTTCATATCATATTATGTCCCCAACAAAGGCAAACTACCCTTTTTTCAACACCTGCTGAAAACCCTATAACCATTGTTAGAAGGCACTGTAATTTTTGGGGGAGACTCCAACACTGCCTTTGACCAGGGGTTGGACAAGTCCCAACTCCCTGGCAAATGCATCACTAGACCCACCAAACAGAGCCTCCGCATAGCCAAACTGATCTCTCAGTATGGTCTGGTGGACATCTGGAGAGAAGTGAACCCCACTCTTCATAACTTCACACACTTCTCTTAGTTACATAGTTACATAGTTCGTAAGGTTGAATAAAGACACCAGTCCATCCAGTTCAACCTGAGTGAGTTTCTACAATTGTCCCTATCCCTGTACATTGCACACTCACATCAGTCCCTACCCTCAAGGAGCCCACAATCCAAGGTCCCCATTCATATACTAGGGCCAATTTTGGACAGAAGCCAATTAACCTACCTGCATGTCTTTGGAGTGTAGGAGGAAACCGGAGTACCCGGAGGAAACCCACGCAGGCACAGGGAGAACATGCAACCCTCTAACTCTCTAACCCACACCAATCATTTGCGAGAATATATCATATACTCATCACCTCTAAATCCATTCCACTGACGATCTGGGCATACATCAAAGATGTAGTCTGGTCAGACCACTCCATGGTGGTTTTGTCTGTCCAGCGCCCTGCAGGTCACAAACCCTGTAGGCGATGGAGACTTAATGAGTCCATATTGAGTGATCCGATCAGAGTGACGGAAATCGAACGTGCAATCAGCAGTTACTTCCTTACTAATGACATGTTATAAATAGGCCCCTCAAGCTTCTGGGCAGCTCACAAAGCCGTCATTAGAGGTCACTTGATTCAAATAGCCTCCCAAATAAACAAAGCTCGTAGAATAGACATAGAAAAGTTGGAACAGGAGTTTACAGCCTTAACTAAAAAACACAAGGTCAACCCCAAATCAGTTCCCAAATCTAAACTGGATACAGCTTGTACGACCCTGAACTTAGCCCTGACTATTAGGGCTGAGAAATAGCTGCACTGGAGAAGCTCTCGGTTTTATTGTCAAGGAGATAGGATCGGTCCTATGCTAGCAGGCAGACTCTCTCCAAAGCTCAGATCTACAGTACTCCACAAAATTAAAATCCAAGGCGGAACCCTGTCAGAGAATTCCCAACGTATCATGGGGGAATTTCATGACTTCTACAAATCTCTGTACAGCAATACTAATGATCCATCTCAATCCGCGGTCAATCGGTTCCTAGACTCCATCCAGTGCCCCATTTTGGAAGATACTCACAGTCTGAAACTAGATGCCCCTATCTCCGCAGAGGAAGTTTGTGCGGTTATCAAAAATTTGAAGACACATTCAGTGCCTGGCCCAGATGGCTTCTCTGTACCCTACTACAAATCATTCTCATCCACACTAGCTCCCTACATGGCCTGCATTTTAATGCTCTCAGACAGGGAGGTCAATTAGACACTTCAATCAACACGGCATATATCACGGTTCTAACCAAACCAGACAAAGACGTCAGCTCAGTTAGCAATTATAGACCGGTATCCCTCATTAATAACGATTTGAAGATTCTGACCAAAATCCTTGCAGACCGCCTGGCCTCCTTCATTAGCCTATACATTAACAAAGACCAAGTGGGCTTTATCCCGGGGAGACAGGGACCAGATCAGACCAGATGTGCAATTGACATAATATCTCTCATCAGTTCTAATTGGGACAAGGGTGCTCCCAGGCAGGGATGTTTGATTTTCCTGGACCTACAAAAATAATTTGATTCCGTTCAATGGCCATACATCTTTTCAACTTTAAAATGATGGGGAATCGTTCCTCAACATCATATATACCTTATATTTCACCCCCTCGACACAGATGTGTCTGCAGGGATTTTACTCTGAATCTTTCCCCATATCAAGGGGCACTAGACAAGGATGCCCACTCTCCCCTTGAATTTTTGCCATAGCAATCGAATCCTTGGCAATTTCCATCAGAACCGACCTGAACGACCTGAACATCCAATGCTTTCAATGTGGCTCCCGATACCACAAATGCGCACTGTTTGCAGATGACATTTTATTATTTGTCTCTTCCCCACTGACATCCCTCTCCAATATCTGTCATCTATTAGACAAATTTGGGGTGGCCTCCGGCCTAAAGGTCAACTATGACAAATCCCATGCACTTAACATCAACATCCCCGATTCCCTTCTAATCAGGCTTAGGGAGAGCTTCTGATTCACCTGAAATGACTATGCGATTACATATTTGGTGATAAAACTGACCCCAAGATTGAACTCCTTCACCGAGCAAACTACCCGTCTCTTTACAAAAAACTAGAGGAAGACCTCTCTCAGTGGTCTCGGCTCTCCCTGCCCTGGTTGGGCAGAATCAATAGGATCAAGATGACCCTACTTCCCCACATATTGTACTACTTTAGAGCCCTCCCGATCCCAGTTGACAAAACTCACCTAAAACTTTTTCAAGCCAAAATCATCAAATTCATCTGGGGTAAGGGAGGACATAGATTTTCAAAATCAGTCCTATTTAGATCCAGGGTGGAAGGGGGGCTAGGTCTGCCCAACTTGCTCTGGTACTTCCAAGCAGCAAAACTGGCACAACTATCGACAGCTTATTCACGGTGGGAACAACCCGACTGGGTACACATCGAGAGACAGGCAGTTCCCCTTCACACACTAGACTATCTCCTCTGGAGCTCTAAGAAACGAAGGCCTTCAATTTTATCCCCAACACTGTCACATTCGTTCGTTCTTTGGGACACACTGAAAAACAACAGCCAACTCACCTCCCCCATAGAACCGTTAAAACACATGTTCCACCTGGGCCTTAACATAAAAGTCTTCAAGTGGTGGCTTGACAAAGCGCTTTACAGAATAAGACACTTCCTTAGACCCCTCGGCCCCCTATCTAAAGCTTTTTGTGTTAGTAAATTAGACATACCTAAATCTGAATTCTTCAGATTTACCCAGATCTCGGATTTCTTACACAAACGATGCAAAACACTTACGAATGTACCTCAAATAACTCCATATGAACAATGGCGCGGACAGGCTGTTGAGCAGAGGGGGGGACTCTCGTTGATCTACAAGGCATTATCATACGAACAGTCCAAGACGCCCTACATATTGGCCTGGGAGGAAGACTTATGCCAACACTGGAAACTAGAAACCTGGCACAGGAATTTCTCCCACTCTTACAAAGGTATTATTAATGCAGGTCTCATAGAAGCCAGTATAAAAGTACTTACTAGATGGTACCTAGTTCCCTCGAAACTGGCAAGCATTTTCCCATGCTTCATGTTTGGTGGACTTGCCCCAGGATACGCCATTTTTGGCATAAAATCTTCTCCTGGATCCGCAAAATAACCACAATGTCTATCCAACCGTCTTCCCCCATTGCACTCCTCAACTTCTTAGTGATGGAAGCCTCCAAGTCTACACCACGCCTCATTTATTTTATCATCCTAGGGGCCAAGCTTACTCTGGCTAAAGCCTGGAAAAAACCCTCTGTCTCAACTCTTCTAGCTAAAAGAAAGATCTCCTGGATAATGAACCAGGAGAAGATGGCAAGTGTGATCTTAGACCGCTCTGATAAATTTGTCCAAACTTGGGAACCATGGGTGACATTTGTTGGAGTCACTCTCCATCATTGACCTCAAGAGCATTTACTACTCGACCATACCCTCCCAGTCGACTTCCGTGCTTCTCTACTTCTACCCTCCTCTTTCATCTGTTCCTTATTTCTTTCTCTTTCTCCTTCCCCTTTTTTTATTTTTTTCTAGATTCAAGGCCTAGACACTTTTACAAATTTGTCTAGCCAACACCAGGATCAGATATTACCCCGGACCTGGTCTGCGCAACTCCCTCTGATTTTGGAATCTTGCTGGTTACCCCCACGTTAGGCATCAGCTACACCCTTTTTTTTTGTTTTCCACCAGGATCTATTCCTCATTACATTATGTTGAACATGTCCTTTTCCTATCTTATCTAGTCATTCTACGTTTTCGGCTTCATTAGGGTACACACTAAGTTACACAATTTTTAATAATATAAGGAGGGGGTGATGGGGAGTGAGGAACCTTGCCACAGCAAGATCCCTTTCGGGGTGGCAGGGCCTCTCCCCCTCTATCGCTATACCCCTCCGCAGGACATAGCTCTTGTTTAGGGGGCTGCGGGAACCCGCTCGCAGTCCTGTACCACTGACCATTCTGTAATACTGGCTGTGTTAATTATATACCACTGTATTGGCCTAGTTCGTTGTTATACATTTGTTTCACTACTGACGATTACTGTCTTATAAGGGCCGATGGCCCCTGTTGTTTCGTTACTTATGTTTGCACTGTTATTTTTTTCTTTCCTTGAAAAATAAAACATATTGAAAGTAAAATTAGCACTTTTGATTTTTCATGTTCGAGTCCCATAGACTTTAACAGGGTTTGAGTGTTTGCACAAATTTTTGGTCTGTTTGCATGTTCTGCCATGAACCGGGGGTGTATAATACATACATTCAACTGCCTATGATGTAATCCACATAGAAGGGTTCATAAAGTAGCATCAGGTAAGTAGGGATGCAACCCAAAGGAGACAATTGAACAATTACAAAGCCAGTCAGAGGTATGATATGACCTAAGAAATATTAGTGTTGTCAAGGTTAACCACAGTTGCTCAGCTAAAACCACGCTGCTACACATTGGGGAGGGGTATAGTTTCAATATAATTCAGGTACACAATTGAGAACACTAAAGCTGGAGAACTTGTAAAAAGCATGTTAAGGGTGACTACAGGGCCAGAAAATCTTGGGGTTACTAGCTTGCACGCTCAGTCTATGGGCACTTTGACTTGGTGTTCAACAATCCCTGCTAAGGATAACATTTAGGAAAGCAGACAACCCCCAATGGGAGAGACCCACAAGGTACACGGAACAGAGAATGAAAGAGTAGAAATAGTGATTGGGAGCAGAGAGGGGAAATGTTAGGAGAGGATAGGGAAGAGGAAGGAGACCACAGGGAGAGAACAAATTAAGGGGGAAACTCCAGAGATACATGCTTCCTCCTATTCACTGTGGCCTGATTGGGCAAAGCTTTGCCCAATCAAGGATTAGATGCACTCTGCAGTGCACAGTGCATTCCAGGGAGTTCAGCAGGGTGAACACCGGCTGAACGACTTGCAAATTGAGGCGTTCGCTAAATGGATGAACAGGCGATGTTCGGCCCAAACTTTTGCTTGACCCAAACATATTTGGCTAAGTCTAATAGTCGTATTAGGGAGAAAGGTATCAGTGCCAAACTAGGGATTCCATAAGTCTTGCAGAGGGTTGAAAATGGTTTAAAGGCATTGGGGTCATACATTTGTAGGCCTGAATAATATTAGCTGAGTACCAATTTACAAAACAAAGCAGGAGACGTCCAGGTGGGGTAGAAGGTCAGATTACGAAAGAAGGATAAAAGTGGGTTATGAGGTTATGTAAATCATAGCGGGATTTAAGTCATAGCCATAGCAAATTAGGGACTGATAGAGGGTTGCAAATCCATAGACTATGGGGCAATGCAAAGTGGAACTTTACGTTCACAGTGTGATATTTGGGAAGTTAGGACAAATGCGCCACTTGGTAGTACTTAGTAAAGTTTAAAGGGGTTATAAACCTTTGTGTTTTTTCATCTTAATGCATCCTATGCATTAAGGTGAAAAAACTCTTGGCAGTGAGCGGCCCCCCAGCCCCCCGTTTTACTTACCTGAGCCCTGGAACTTGACCGGGTGTGGAGGCCAATTCAAAAATTTGGTGGCTATGGATGCTGAATACTGGACTCAGGAGTGTGCCCGCATGGTAACCTCCTCGGGAGAGCGCCACTCTATGCAAAACGAGCTGCAGAGTGGCGGTAAGTATGATATGTTTGTTATTTAAAAAAAAAAAGAAAACCCTTACAATCACTTTAACAACCCAGGCCGCTTTTGAGCTTTGGGAAAAAAGGTTGGTTGCCCCTGGTGTAAGTGATGGCAAGACACTGCAGAATCTGGAATAAAATGAGATGATTACTGGTATAGGTAGGACGTGGGGAAGGTCTAGGATTTTAGGCAAGATAATATTTTTGGAAATAATTGTACAGTGTTGAAAATTGACTTTATAGGCACACTCATACACAGCAAATTTCTTTAAAACATACTATTTTTTATTTTAACATCATTTAAAACATCATGTACACACATATTATTTACTAAAAGATCACCTAATACTGTATCAGATTACCTACATAGCACATACACCCCCAATATTTCCATAAATAGAAGTACAATTTGTCCCAAAGTGGATATACAGTATTCCAAATACTTTAATGCGATTTATGGTTGAGGCATATTGTAGGTTGCTCTACATGTCACATCAGCGCTTCCTCAAGAGTTTGAGCATCTATCATGTATGAAAAAACAGATAATGAATTTAACATCAATTAAAACATGTGAAAAACAAACACCCTTATCTTGCTTGTCACTAAATTATGTAGTGATTGTCCATGCCCAACATGCAAAAGGTCCATAAACAGTGCAACCCAGCTGTAGAGAAGCACAACCTAATTATGGAGGTGTATGTAACATTATACTCCTAATTTGATCCAGTGGATAATCTAGGATATATACTAGTATAATCAAAGAATAAAAATGTGTAGAAAGAATAACACTTACAATGCAATCATTACAATAACATCAAGTGATAAAAGCAAGTAGCACAAAACCACGGTCCCGCAACTGCACATGCATCTCAAAAGATAATGGAACATAAATCTATAAGAAAAATAGAATGTATCTCTATGCATTTATATATATGTAGTGTGCACCTTGTATCTTTGCGCTCAGTCACCAATACCAATAATGAAATGTAGTAAAGATGTATAAACTTACCAAGAAATTACACAATAGTGTCAATGGTAAACAGCCAGTACATTAGGTCCTAAGGACAGCAAAGGAAGCATGACCACACAAACAAACCAAACTGTAAAATTCACAGGTTTAAGAATAGATAATCCGAAAAATATTATACATGTCAGGTAACCAGTGTTGCCATAGCAAGGCCTCCAAAGTCTAAATATCCTCAATCCTTTTATGGCTAGTAGGGGTAAGATAAAAGGGTTGGTAAGTTGGTAATAGTCCTTCAACTGAAGGAAAACATAGCCAGAAGAAAATTTCTCCCAAAACCTACCCAGTATGGGGAACATTCAGTCAAACCACCGCCACCTGTGGATCCTTCACATGGTAATGGTGACTGTGCTAGACACCAATGCGTCTATTTGTACATATATCCCGACTGGATGTGTGTCATACCAGCAACCCGGAAATTACATCATCTGGACTGGCCATAGGCTACTGCGCATATGCCTGGACCTAATGCTGGCATGAAAGCTTTAGGCCAATGCAACAGCAGCAAAAGGGGGACTAAAAAAAGGAGGAGAACCTCCCATTCGGTCCTCTATTAGTCGCAACCCAACCTAAACAAGAAAGTTGGCCCAAATGCGCTTTTTAGTAGTACTTAGTAAGTTCAAAAATCCTAGGCTGCTTTTGAGCTTCAGGAAAAAAAGGTTGGTTTTGGACAGATGCTGTTTGACTACCTTGCCCCAGGCATAAGTGATGGTACAACACTTCAGGATCCGGAAGAGAATGAGACAATACTGGTATAGGTAGGACATGGGAAAGGTCTAGAATTTTAAGCAAGATCAGATTTTGACCATGGTAATCCATTCCATCCACGCCAGTACACAGCAGCGGGTCAGCTGTCAGTTTGATGCCCAGGAATGGGATATACTGATACAACCTGGAGAATGCCAAGGTCTGCTGGAATTAGGTCAGCATAGTTGGGGACACATTAAGACACATTAAGAGCTGTGGATTTCTGTAGATTCACCACCAGGCCTGAGACTGCCCAAACTGATCTGCAGTCGTAAGGAGATTGGGAGCAGAGTTCAAAGGGGAGGACAAAAAACAGACAGACAGACACAAACAGACACAATTTATGGTGATGACCTCCAAGTTCTGGTCCTGAATATGTGGTCAGCTCAAATCATTTGGGCTACGGGGGAAGCCTTGCCTCATCCCTCATTGAACAGGGAAGGAATCTGATTTATAGCCTGCATATTTTAGATATACCCTGAAAATAGCGTATAGTGAAGATATCCAATAAAGAAAATGTGGACTGAAACCCCATCTGTGTAGGGTGAACTGTAGGAGTCAGGACCTGGGCTATGAACCTGGGACCTCTTTGGTGTCTGGCGTTGACTCATCCTGCTGAGCTATCTGGAATGCTGGACAGCTCTGTGCTGATCTATTGGACAATCCTATCTGATCCATTGGGTAACCCTGCCTTGTGTCTTGATTGCTGTTGAACCTTGAACTCCTTGCTCCTTCCATGAACTTCCTATATAAGCCTTGTCTCAGCACTTCCTCTTTGCCAGGTTATTGTGCTTTCTCAGCCAGTGCCTTGCTCTTGTCTTCCCTGCTGCCATCTGTATTTCGCTACCACTTGTGATCGACCCTTGACTTGTTCCTTGACTACTCGACTGCCTGATCCCAACCTAAAACTACTCATTACCAACATTTTGGCTTGTTTACTGACCACTCTGTTGTTCGATCCTTATCTGCTCATCTGCTTCTAGACCCCGGCTTGCTCACACCCTTGTGGGGCAAACCTGAGGACCGCGACTTGGTACTAGCATGCGGCTAAATCCATCTCCACCATCAGGAGCTCTGGTGAACACCAGTTAGTACTTAGACTCCACACCTCATGTGAGCCTCTGTCATCTGCTGGGGTGACTGCCTGCGTACCTATCCTGCTGGTCGGTGGTAGTACTGCAACTGGTCTTCAAGCCTGACACCTGATCGTGACAGTAGGTATAGCCATGAGACCATATTGAAGGGCTTTTTGATATCCAGAGATATAAAGCAAGTAGGTCTATGTCTTGAACTGACTGCATGTGCCAGTAGGTAGCTTTTCGCAGAGAAAAGAAGCTCACTTGGTCCTTATGGATCAAAGAGCCGATGACTACATTTAATCGAGTAGACAGGATTTTGACCACAATTTTGATGTCAAGGTTAAGAAGGGAGATGGGCCTATAGTTGGTCCAGAAAGTATCATCGGAGTGGGGTTTTGGTAGCAAATAAATGATAGCTTTTAAAGAGTGCGGTCGGAAAGAATGTCCATCTAACAGGGAATTGAAAGTGCTAACCAACAGCGGTGATAGTAGGTTGGCAAACCATTATATTAGGTGGCCGTGAAGCCATCATGGCTGGGTGTCTTGTTAGATTTTAACCACTTGCCGACCGCCGCACGACGATGTGCGTCCTATTTTTGAAGAGGGATATCTCATAACGGCAGCAGCTGCTGCCACAACCGAGATATCCATCTCTTCAGGTGGCGGTCGGCTGTACGATAACGGTGGTCTCTGCGGCGGATTCGCCACGAGATCACCGCTATCGGCGGCGGGAGAGGTGCCACCCCCCCTCCCGCCGCCCTCCCGCACCTTCCGCCGCTTACCGGAGTCGTCGGTAATGGCGGAGGCGATCGGGTCCTCTTCCTAGCTGGGCATAGAGACAAGTGAGGCTAAGATGGCCCCCACTCGTCTCTATACCATAGGAGGGCGGAAGCGACGTCAAAACGTCACTTCCGCCCATACCTCTTAAAGGTATATTTTTTTTTAAATGTCAGATTTTCTTTTTTTTTTTTTTCGTTGCATTTTAGCCCAAATATGAGATCTGAGGACTTTTTGACCCCAGATCTCATATTTAAGAGGACCTGTCATGTTTTTTCTATTACAAGGGATGTTTACATTCCTTGTAATAGGAATAAAAGTGATCAATTTTTTTTTTTTTTTAAAACAGTGTAAAAATAAATACAATCAATTAAAATAAATAAGAAATTATTATTTTTTTTTTTAAAAACACCCCGTCACGACAAGCTTGCGCACAGAAGCGGGCGCATACGTGAGTAGCGCCCGCATATGAAAACGGTGGTCAAACCACACATGTGAGGTATCACCGCGATCGGTAGAGCAAGAGCAATAATTCTAGCCCTAGATCTCCTCTGTAACGCAAAAAATGCAACCTGTATAATTTTTTAAATGTCGCTTATGGAGTTTTTTGAGGCTAAAAGTTTGACGCCATTCCACGAGCGGGCGCAATTTTGAAGCGTGACATGTTGGGTATAAATTTACTTGGCGTACCATTATCTCTCACAATATAAAAAAAAATTTGGCTAATTTTACTGTTGTCTTATTTTTTTATTCAAAAAAGTGAATTTTTTCCAAAAAAAGTGCGCTTGTAAGACCGCTGCGCAAATATGGTGTAAAAAAAAAGTATTTCAATAACCGCCATTTTATTCTCTAGGGTGTTAGAAAAAAAACAATATAAAATGTTTGGGAGTTCTAAGTAATTTTCTAGCAAAAAAAACTGTTTTAAACATGAAAACACCAAGTCTGAAAAAGAGGCCTGGTCCTTAAGTGGTTAAGGACTTGATCATATTAACCTCCCTAGCGGTAATCCCGAGTCTGGCTTGGGTTGGGATTTTAGAAACATAAGCGGTAACCCCGAGCCAGACTCGGGATCGCATCGCTGGATACAGGGAGGACACAGGGAGAAGTTACTTACCTTGTCCCCTGGATCCAGCGATGTCCTCCGCACTGTGTGAGCGAGCTGTCCTCCGCTCGATTCACACAGTGCCCGAATGCCACCGATCTCCGTTCCCTGCGACGTTATGGCGCACGGGAGCGGAGATCGGTGCCAAATTCAAAAAAGTAAAAACACACAAAACACACAATACTGTAATCTGTAAGATTACAGTATTGTATAAAAAAAAATACACACCCCCTTTGTCCCTAGTGGCCTGTGCAATACTGTTTTTTCTGCCTGGAATTTGGAGATTGCCCATAGCAACCAAAAACTGTTACTTTATGTCAAAAGTGATTTTAGACCAACTTGAAAACAGCGATAATAAATTATAATCACTTGCAGAATTGAGCGATTGCGATTTGTGGGGAAATTCGTCATCAAACACTAAATCTAATGACAGCAACAATTCTGCAAATGAGCAAATTTCAGTGTTTTTGGATTTGATTACATTATTGAATAATTTTTATTATTATTTATTATATTATACACTTTATCATACCCGGGATGTCTGCTAGATTTAAGAGAGTTATTCCTAAGAATTACAGGACTACAATATAAAACACCAAATTTCCATGCAAAATAATTGTACCGCTTTCAGCACCTAAAACCAGAACTAATCATACCGCCAGGGAGGTTAAGAGCCTCCAACTCTGTAATGGGTTTCTCTAGGGCTGCACATTGGGAAGCCAAAATGTTGGCAGATAAAGATTGGAGAAAAGAGCAAATGCTTGAGTTTCATTGAACAGGCCCTTTGTGGAGCACAAATTATGATTTCAATACATGTGGAGGACATTCAAGGGGTTATTGGAGTATGAGTCCCTAGTAAACTTCAAGAACACAGGCTTGTGTATGGGATCCAATCTATGCAGGGCTAGGGCAAGGAATGTACCAAGTTTTTTTGGCTTTCATGTATATTCTATGCTTGAACCTACACAGGGATTTTTTCTGCATACTTGGTTAGGAATAGGTCTAACTCCAGCCTGGACTAGTCTAGGTTTTGTCTGTGTAATGCCCTGTACACAAGGTCGGACATTCCGACCACAAAATCCGTTGGATTTTTTCAGCCGGATTTTGGCTGAAACTTGTGTTGCATACGCACGATGGGACAAAGTTTTTGGAAAATCCGATCGTTCGGTACCAGGTGACGTTCACTCCATATGATGGTACTACGTAGAGGCCAGTAACCAATAGCTTTTGTCTCATAATTTTTTCTGAGCATGCGTTGCACTTTGTCCGTTGGAAGTATCAACAAACGATCGGAAAAAGTGTGATCGGATTTTGTTGTCGGAAAATTTTAGATCCAGCTCTCAAACTTTTTCTGTCTGAATTTTCCAACAGAAGAAGTCCGATAGAGCCCACACATGATCTGATTTTCCGACAACGTAATCCGATTGGACGGGTCAGTCTGTAAGGCTGTATGAGTCTGTTGAAATGCAGCTTCTAAACATTGATGCAATGCACGTCTCTGCTTCTTGAGGTGGGAAGCCTAACTGATACAGGCTCCCTGAATCACGGGCTTATGAGCTTCCCATAAAGTTAAAGGAGAAATGTCAGCTGTAGAGTTGTAAGGCAAATAGACCTTGAGTGCCACTTTGATATCTAGTCTGTGGGCCAAAAGGGTGCCATTGAGACACCATGTAGGGTTGTTCTGCAGTGACACCAAGGAAGGTATGGATGTGAGGACAGCATTGTGATTTATCAAAGTATAAGTTATGACAATAGAGGACGGGAGTGCCGGGGAAGTTCCCACAGTTAAGAATATGTGATCAATGCGGTAAAAGGTTTTATGAGAATGTGAGTTGTATGTGTATTGTCTCCTAGTCAGGTTAGTTTCCCACCAGGAGTCAATAAGGGAATGTCGGTGATGTAGTTGCTGAAACGATAATAATTTGTTTGGAGTGGAGGATACAGGTATGGGCAACTTATCTAAAAATTGGTACATCACCTAGTTCGTTTCCAATGATTAACAGTGTGCCTTGTTTCTGGATTTCTATAACCTGCAGCAAATGGGAGAGGAATGAGTTTGTACTGTGACTGGGACTACAGTATGAGACTATAGTGACCTCCAAGTCTAGGAGGTGGCCAATTAAGATGATGTAACAACCTTCAGGGTCTCTAATCTCTGCCCAGAGAGCATATGGAGTAGTGCAATGGAATGCTACAAGACCGCCTCTGTTTGGACTCTGTAGATGCAGAGAAGACCTGGGGGTAAGAGGTGCTAGAGAACTTGGGAGTATGGCAGGTAGTAAAATGTGTCTCCTGCAGGATGACTACATGGGCCTTGGCAGAAGCAAATGGTTTGAAGGCCTTAACCCATTTGGGAGGGGAGTTTAGTCCCTGAAAGTTGAGACTGTAAGCACATTCAATGCAATGGGGGAGAATGCATGCAAAGCTGATTGTAATCAGCACTTTGAAGTTGTATCCACTCCCCAGGGTAAGGTAGAAAAGAGAAAAAGAAGAAGGGCAATAGCAGTAGATCTAAAGAAGTAGTACAGAAACAAAAACATCATGAGCCTAAGTAGGCTAAGAAGTCAGGTAAGCACATGGGTTGTCCATCTTTGCAGGGTGGAGGCACCTGGCTAGAGGGCAAGACACTGCCCAGGGTGAAGCCAGCACGAAGACACTGAGGTCAAAGGTGAGGGAAGCAGTGTCTGTTATTGGAAGCCACACCAGCCATTGAACAAGACATTACTTAAATAAAATATAAAGAAACCCAGTTAAGGATATACTTCTGGAAGCTGGTTTGCGACACAGTTGGTGGGCAAGGTGAGTTGCATTTGGATTGGTGAAGGTAGGGGAAACAGCTGCCACGGTGCATGGCCACGTAATTACAAGGTGCAAAAGCCGAGGCCACGGTAGGTTTGAGGCCTCCCAAAGGCAAGGTTCCTTATCTGACATGGATTTTTGGGTCTGAACTGGGTTAAGAACACCACAAGTGTATATTACAAACTCACCAATTCAGTGGTGTTCAGATATTATTTTCTGTATTCTCTGCATGTTATGCCGCGTACACAGGACCAGACTTTTCAACGGACTAGGTCCGACAGAATGAATCAGTCGGATATTACGATGGTGTATGGGCTCCAGGAGGACTTTTTTCCCCCAAAATAAAACATGTTTCAAATCTTTCCTATGGACTCGAGTCCAGGCGAAAAATCAGTTAGTCTGTATGCTAGTCCGACGGACCCTATACTTGTCTGGTCATATGTTATCATGTTTAAATGCGTCGGACTTTGGTGTATTTGTGTGTGGCCAAGTCCGTTTGTTCAGAAAGTCCGTCGAAACATCGCCGCAAGTCAGTTGGGAAGACCGTCCGACCTAGTCCGTCGAAAAGTCTGGTCGTGTGTACGCGGCATAACATGTAAATTGTGTATTGTATACACATACTGTATGCAACAATTAAACTAGAGTTTTAGGTGTAAATTATTTTATAATGCACTTCAGGAATCTGAATATTTAGTAAAATCCCTATTTCCTTTAGAAAAGCATAAAAGAAAATAATATGTTGCCAATGTGAACAGTCAATGAAGGATGTACTAGTATTGATAATAATTAGGGATGAGCCCAATGTTCGAACATCGGGTGTTCGCCTACTCACCAAATAGCGAATAATTTGGGGTGTTCATGGCAAATTCAAAAGCTGTCTAACACCCTTTAAAAGTCTATGAGAGAAATCAAAAGGGCTCATTTTAAAGGCTTATATGCATGGTATTGTCATAAAAAGTGTTTGGGGCCCTGGGTCCTGCCCCAGGGGACATGTATCAATGATAAAAAAAGTTTTAAAAACAGCCATGTGAAACAATAAAAGTGAAATATTTCATACCTGGGGGATATCTATAGTATGCCTGTAAAGTGGTGAATGTTTTCCATGTTTAGAACAAGAGCAAAATTAAATTTCTAAAGGAAAAAAAGTAATTTAAAAGTACTCACGGCTATAATGAATTGTCGGTCCTGGCAATACACATAAAAGTTAATTGATAAAAATGGCATGTTATTCCCCCACAGGGGAACCCCGAACCAAAAAAAATAAAAAATTTGGTTCGGGTATTTGGGGCCCCCCCCAAATACCATACCAGGCCCTTCATTCTATTATTTTATTATATTTTAAATGTATTGACACTGTATTTATTTACATTTAACTTTGTTGCTATCACAAAGGGGCTAACAACCCCCTATGCATTGGATAAGTTAGAGGTACTTTTTATGGAGACATGAGGGGTCTATTAGACCCTTAATTTCTCCCCTGCTCTCTGCTCCAGCCAATCAAGCACAAATTGCGCCTAATTTGCTTTCAAAATTTGACAGCTCTGACGTGATAATGCTCAGAGGGAGAAGCTGAAGAGTACCGGAACCAATGGGGGAGAGAAATCTGGTGTGGTATAACAGCTTCTGCAAGCACTTTTGAAGTAGTCAGACAGCTCTACAGCCACTCAGATCACTTTTACATAAAAGCACTGGGCCTGATAAAGAAAAGTGAAAAAGCTCACTTGTGCTACCACAGCCATGAACTTGTTTTAAACTTAAATGCTAAGTTCCCCTTTTCAGACAGAATTTCACTTGTCATAATAAATAGAGTCTTTTCTAATGTACTTTCTGCCCAATGTGCTTATCTCTCACTTACCTTGCCCACGGCAGCTTTGAATTTTCCACTTTCTGTTTGAAAATATAAAAAATGCTTTCTGCTTTCATCACTACCTGTATGTAGATCATGTGGCATCCAGGAAGCTTCATATTCCATCATGCAATATCGTATGAATTACAAAATAGGGTGTGCTTACCTGTATGAACCACACCTTCCTCATTAATATACCACCTCATTAATATACATACATTGTACACTCCGATTTTACAATCTCCTTTAACCACTTCTAGACCAGCGCACGCCGATGTATATCGGCAGAATGGCACGGACAGGCAAATGGGCATACAGGTACATCCCTTTAAATTTGCTGCCATGCCATCGTGTGCGTGCCGGTGGCAGCGCGTGCATGCCGGTCGGAACCTCCATGAGTCCAATCGCAGGTCCTGCGGACACGATCACCGCGGGGATACCCGCGATTGTTTCATGGGGAGGAAGAATGGGTAGATAACTAAAGTAAACAAGCATCTCCCCGTTCTGCCTAGCAACAGTGTCACTGATCTCTGATTCCTGTGATTGGAGCAGAGATCAGTGACATGTAAAACACAGCCACGCCCCCCACAGTTAGCAACATACCCCTAGGATACACTTAACCCCTACACTGCCACCCAATGGTTAAACCCTTCACTGCCAGTGTCATTTACACAGGAATCTGTGCATTTGTATAGCACTGATTGCTGTATAAATGACAATGGTCCCAAAAATGTGTCAAAAATATCTGATGTGTCCGCCATAATGTCGCAGTCACAAGAAAAATCGCTGATCACCGCCATTACTAGTAAAAAATTATTAATTAAAATGCCATAAAACTATGCCACATTTTGTAAACACTATAACTTTTGCGCAAACCAATCAATATTCGCTTATTGAGATTTGTTTTACCAAAAATATTTAGAAGAATATGTATCGGCCTAAACTGAGGGAAAAACAATTATACATTTTTGGGGGATATTTATTATAGCAAAAAGTAAAAAATAATGCATTTTTTTCAAAATTGTCACTCTTTTTTTGTTTATAGCGCGAAAAATAAAAACTGCAGGGGTGATCAAATAGCACCAAAAGAAAGCTCTATTTGTGGGAAAAAAAGGACATCAATTTTGTTTGGGAGCCACGTCACACGACCGTGCAATTGTCAGTTAAATGACAAATGCCGAATTCGCAAACAGTGGTCTGGTCTTTGGCCAACAAAATGGTCTGGTCTGAAATTGACCATCAACTATGTAGTGCAAGTGTCTGCCTGATTTGATACAAATTTAATAGCTTATTTAGGTGGGTCCTCCTAATCCACCTGAGAGATTGCATAGTGTGGCCATCTTCATGCAAGTACAGAGGAAGGAGTAGATGGAGAAACTCAGCTGTCAAGCCTCATTCTTGAGTTCCCGCAAGTTATTTTTTTTTGTTTTAGCACAATTCAATACTATAGCTCTGTTCCACATATGGCTGTTATGTGATCACTCAGCTCCTGCACAGTCTGCCACGTGAGAAAAAGGTACAGAGTGATCGATAGCTGTGTATTCAGTAAGGATGGTGTTCATTGTTTGCATATGAATACAGAGGTGGGTGAGAGCAATCTCCTGGGGGGGGGGGGGGGGGTCAGGTGCAGATGCTGAACAGAGGTACATTAATGGTATACTGATATACAGGGAAGCTGGAATTTAGTTAAAAAAGGTGACCTTAGCCTTTCAGGTATTTTTTAGAAATGTCCAAAGAGCTATAGAGCTAATGTTATGGTAACAGTTTACACAAACTGATTTTTCCCTGTGTGCTTTGCAATGTAGTGTCAAAAGGGGAATAAAGCACCCCTGAAGTAAAACAGACATACTTTGATGATTATTTTTGGATTAAATATCTGGGGTGCACACATTTCAGAAATGATGTGTTGGGAAAAATACAGGATTTTTTTTTAACTATGTACTTTTATAACGTTTTTTGTCATGTATAGAAAGTCTACACAAATAGGAACTAGTTTCACCAAAAAAATGTGAATCCTGCTATTTATGATGTTACATTTGATATCAACACCCAAAATTATCAAAAAATATTGAAAAAATAATAAATGTTAAAACTGTAGTTTATAAAATGTTTTGCATCTAAAATACATATTTTTATTTTTACTGTATGTACACCTGTCAAACTTTTTTTTATAGACTATGTATTGTGTAATTCTTTATTTCTATTTAACCTTAGCTATTACTTAGGGAATTTGTCATGACAGAACTCAAGGCTTACTATATTTCAAGCTGTTCTTTCCTATCTTGTGAAATGTCAAAGAGCCAACATTTTTCTGTCCCAATTGTCACCTGTTGCACCTGGGGATTACAAGGAACAGATCTCAGTTTTAGGTATAAACACAAAAGATGACATTGCAGCCTGATATAACCTTAAGCACAAAAAATCAGCTATAGCATTTTGTTAAAATTGTACAAAACATATATCTTTTCAAGGTAGAAAAAGGTAGTTCTTATACTTATATGTCATCTCTGATTAGTGATGAGTGGTTTAGTGTGCATAAACCAAAACTTGAGCATCTGCAACAACTGGGTGTTTGCTAAAGATTGCAAAACCACCCAGGTGAACTGATCAGCAATTGCTGCTTTGTAAGCTGGTTAATGTGTCCAATGTTTAACCACTTCAATACAGGGCATTTATACACCCTTCCTTCCCAGACCAATTTTTAGCTTTCAGCGCTCTCACATTTTGAATGCCAATTACTCAGTTATGCATCACTGTACCAAAACAAAATTTTTATCATTTTTTTTCATAGAAATAGAACTTTCTTTTGGTGGTATTTAATCACCACTGTTTTTTTATTTTTTGCAACATAAGTGAAAAAAAGAGCGAACATTTTGAAAAAAACACACTTTTTCTGTAGTTTCTATGATAAAATTTTGCAAATAAGTCATTTTTGTTCATAAATGTGGGCAAAAATTTATACTGCTACATCTCTTTGCTAAAAATAACCCAAATTAGTGGATATTATTTAGTCTCTTTGAAAGTTATAGAGTCTACAAGCTATGGGGAACATCACTGAAAATGTATCACATCTGATCACACCTGATGTACTGATGGCCTATCTCATTTCTTGATGCTCTGAAATGTCAGGAAAGTAAAAATACCCCCCAAATGACCCCTTTTTGAAAAAGTAGACAGTCCAAGGTATTTAGTAAGAGGCACGGTGAGTTTTTTGAAGTTGTAATTTTTCCCCACAATTCTTGGGAAAAAGAAGAATGTTTTTTTTTTTTTGTTTTTTGTTTTTACAAAATTGTCATAATAACAAGTTATTTCTCATACACAGCATATGCATACTTCCAATTACACCCCAAAATACATTCTGCAACTCTTCCCAAGTATGGCGATAGCACATGTGTGGAACTTTTACACAGCCTGGCCACACAGAGAGGTCCAACATGCAGGGAGCACTGTCCGGGGTTCTAAGAGCATAAATGACACCTCTAATTTCCTAACGACTTATTACATTTGTGAAGGCCCTGGAGCACCGGGACAATGGACTTACCCATGAAATGACCCCATTTTAGAAAACAAACACCCTAAAGTATATTCTATGAAGCATTATGAGTCTTTTGACGGTTCATTTTTTTACACAAGTCTTCAGAAAACGTGGAAAGAAAATGAAAATCTTTTTTGTTTTGTTTTTTACACAAAGTTGTCCATTTATAAGATATTTCTAACACATAGCATGTATATAGCAAACATTACACCCCAAAACACATTCTTCTACTCCTCCTGAGTATTGTGATACCACATGTGTGAGACTTTTACACAGCCTGGCCATATACAGAGGTCCACCATTGAAGTAGTACCTTCAGGCGTTCTAGGAGCATAAATTACACATCTCATTTCGTTCTGAACGATTGGATTTTCTGACAACTTTGTCCGACAGTGTGTATGCAACAGTTTCGGACGAAATCCATCAGACAAAATCCGTAGAACAAAATGCAACGGATTTGGTTGTCAGAATGTCCGACCGTGTGTACAAGGGCTAAGACTGGGATGCCATGAAACTTAATGTGCATTTAAAGGCAGACGTCACAATACTTTTGGTAATATAGTGTATGTCATTCAGTCAATTAAAGATGGTTGTCTATCGTTTTCTATTCACTTCTGAACACAAGGTGCATCAAATGAAGCACCTTTTTAGTCTCTGCTCTGAAGATCTTAAAAATACAAAACACAAAGGTTAAAGGGGGCATGGTTTGAACCTATCATGTACCTGGTAGTAGAGCCTGAAATGATGAGGAAGGCCAATCTTACACCTCTGACACGAGGACCCTGGTAGTGTGAACAGAAAGCGCAGGAGTGCACAGTGGAATGAGAGGTCATCAGCAGTCTTCAGTGTAGCAGACGGGCTGGTAGACAGTTGGTGGATGGCAGACTAAGTAAGTTGCTTCTGATGACAGTGGGCATGTGAGGCATGAGCTGGTAGCAGACTGTAGAACAGCAGGCCCAGCAGAATGTGTCAGGAAGCAGGGTCAGGCAAGCCAGGTTATATACTGGCAGGACAAGTCAGGTACAGAGGAGAAGGCAATAGAATGTTCTGGGTACAAGCCAGGTCAGGAGCCAATAAATCCAATAGAGGGCAATGGAGAGCACAGAAGCATAGGTCAAGGACAAGCTGGGGTCGGTGCAGACAGAGTTCAGAGTGTGGTCAGGCAAGCTGGGTCAGCAACTGGAATCAGGATACAGGATCACAGGATGTGGGGAAGGCTGCAAGACAAAGCAGTGCTGATTCTGAGCACTGGCTGAGTTTAAATAGTCTGTTTGGCACCAACATCTGTCACAGGTGCACGTTTAGGACATTGCGCACGAGACTGTGCATATGCTTTAGCCAGTGCCCAGTTTCTACGAGCACAAAAAGGAATATGTTTTAGCACAGAAGTCATTTTCATGGCTTATAGCCGCAGCTTCAGTGTCCATCAGAAGGTGTCTTCCAGAAGCCAGCAGGTTTAATCTCTACCTGGTTTCAGCTGCTAGGTGGCAATATAAGGCTGTTCCTTATAGCACACGGCGCCTCAGTGTTTTGGCTGCTCCCGTTTTGTACCCTCTTTGTTGTGCTGCTGTCTGACTTTGTTATCATTTACCCATGATCTTACCTTGTTTCCAGTACCCTGTTGCCTTGTTCCTTTCCCAGTTTTTTTTCCCTTCTCCCCATCTGCACCTTCAGTTTTCTCCCTGACTTGTATATTTCATTTGTATATATTTGTATATTTAGTTATTTGTTATTTTCTGCATTTTGGTTGTTCAGTTTTTATTTTCATGTGTTCTCATGTTTATTGCTATTGGTGTGTGGTTATTGTTCACTGTAAATACATCTCACTTTAAAGATATACATACATGGTCTGGTCCCAGTTTCTGTGTCTAGCTACATGTAGCTGGTCATCCTTCTCTGCCTCCAGCTGCAGCAGTTCTACTTTTTCTTCATACTACAAAGACTTGATGAACACTGAGAACTTGCTCTACAGGTTGTTGTTTTTATCTACAACCTGTTTCATCTCCCTGTACATATATGAGCCATTAAAGCATGTCAGGGAATGTCTGAAAAATTAGTTTCGTCAGCTAGATCTAACATTTAATTGATTGATGAACAATAATTCCTCCAATACAAAAATAATTAGTAAAAATGAATTAAGCTGACTTAATTATTTTTGAGTTTCTTGCCCATTCAGAAATTATTTGATTAACACAATAAAATCAGGCATAAGTTACATAGTAGTTGAAGTTGAAAAAAGACACAAGTCCATCAAGTCCAACCTATGTGTGTGATTATATTTTAGTATTACATTGTATATCCCTGCATGTTGTGGTTGCTCAGGTGCTTATCTAATAGTTTTTTTAAACTATTGATGCCCCCCACTGAGACCACCACCTGTGGGCTACCCTCTACTTAGTTTACGATTAAACCTCTTTTCTTCATCTTGTCTTGTTAAACTCCCTTCTGCAAAAAAGTTGTGTCCCTATTGTGGGGTCACCAGTATGATATTTTTAAGTTGAAATCATATCCCCGCTTAAGCTTATCTTCTCCAAAGAGAATAAGTTCAGTGCTAGCAACCTTTCTTCATAACTAATATCCTCCAGACATTTATTAGCTTTGTTGCCCTTCTTTGTACTCGCTCCATTTCTAGTACATCCTTCCTGGGGACTAGTGCCCAGAACTGGACAGCATACTCTAGGTGCAGCTGGACCAGAGTCTTATAGAGTGGGAGAATGATCGCTTTATCTCTGGAGTTAATCTCTTTTTTAATGCATGCCAATATTCTGTTTGCTTTGTTAGCAGCAGCAGCAGTAGCAGCAGCATGCCACTGCTGAGCCTATCATCTACTAAGACCCCCAGGTCCTTTTCCATCCTAGATTCCCCCAGAGGCTCTCCCCCTAGTGTATAGATCGCATTTATATTTTTGCCACCCAAATGCATTATTTTACATTTTTCTACATTAAACCTAATTTTCCATGTAGTTACCCACCCCATTAATTTGTTCAGATCTTCTTGCAAGGTTTCCACATCATGCAGAGAAGTTATTGCCCAACTTACCTCAGTACCATCCGCAAATACAGAGATTGAACTGTTTACCCCATCCTCCAGGTTATTTATGAACAAATTAAATAGGATTGGCCACAGCACAGAACCCTGTGGAACCCCACCACCCACTCCTGACCATTCCAAATATTCTCCATTTATCACCACCCTCTGAACTCACCCTTTTAGCCAGGTTTCAATCCATGTACTCACCCTATGGTTCAGTAAACGTTTATGGGGAACTGTGTCAAATGCTTTTGCAAAATACAGATACACCACGTCTAGGGGCCTTTCTATATCTAGATGCCAACTCCCCTCTTCATAGAAGGATTATAAATTGGTTAGGCCAGAATGATTCTTCATGAATCCATGCTGATTACTGCTAATGACACCTCTTTCATTACTAAAATTTGGTATATAGTCCCTCATCATCTCCTCCAAGAGTTTGCATACTATTGATGTTAGACTAACTGGTCTGTAATTCCCAGGGATGTATTTTGGGCCCTTTTTAAATATTGGTGATACATTGGCCTTTCTCCAATCCGCTGGTACCATTCCAGTCAGTAGACTGAAATGGTAAAAATTAGGAACAATGGACTGGCAATTACTTGAATGCGTTCCCTAAGTACCCTTGGGTGATTTATTAATGTTAAGTTTCCCAAATCTAATTCTAATTCTGTCCTCTGTTAACCATGGAGGTGCTTCCAGTGATTTGTCATGAGAATAAACACTGCAGTTTTGGTTACTGAAGCCCCCCTGATTCCCTTGTGAAGACTGAGAAGAAGAATAAATGCAATACCTTTGCCATCTCCCCATCCTTTGTAACCAAATGTCCTTCCTCATTCTTTATGGGGCCAATATTCTCTGTCCTCCCTTTTTTACTGTTTACACACTTAAAGAATTTCTTGCGATTTTTTTATTTTGTTCTCCTCTGCTATGTGTCTTTCTTGTTCTATCTTAGCCGCCCTAATTGCATCCTTACATTTCTTGTTACATTCTTTATAATGTTTGAATGCTGATGATGATCCCTCAACCTTGTATTTTTTGAAGGCCTTCTCCTTTGCTTTTATAGGCATTTTTACATTGGAGTTAAGCCATCCCAGACTTCGTTCTTTTAAATTTATTACCCAATGGGATGCACTGGCTAATGCCCTTATTTAATATGCTCTTAAAGCAAACCCATCTCTCCTCCATGTTCTGTGTTGCTAAGATTTAATCCCAATGTATGCCTTCTAGCAAGGTTCGTAGTTTAGGGAAGTTGGCTCTTTTTGAAATGCAGTGTCTTTGTATTCCCCTTATGTTTCCTATTTGTGTGATTTATACTGAAGCCAATTGACCTGTGACCGTTGTTTCCTAAATTGTCCCATATTTCCACATCCGTGATCAGGTTCTCGGTAATCAGTAGATCTAGTAACCCTTTATCTCTAGTTGGTGCATCCATCTGACCCATGAAACTGTCCTGCAAGACATTTAGGAACTGGTGAACCTTAGATGAATGTGCGGTTCCCTCCACCCCATTATGATAACACTTTCCATCCTTGCTGCTAATCCAAATTGTGATAGGAGCGCCATCTCCCCCTCCTCCATCAGGTTAGGGGGCCTATAGCATATTGCCAGCATTATTTTCCCCTTAGCTTCATCCCTTTGGAGCTCTACCCATAAGGATTCCACCTTCTCCCTAGCTCCCTAAGTGATGTCATATCTCATATTCACTTGTACATTATTCTTGATATATAGACATACCCCTTCCCCTTTTTTACCCTCTCTATCCCTGCAATCAAGGGTATACCCTTGAATGGTTGAATGATACCCTTGAATGGTTGCCAGTCAATCATGAGAGCTGTTGAACCAGGTCTCTGAAATTCCCACAAAATCCAAATCCTTCTCGTGCAACAGTATCTCTAGTTCACCCATCTTGTCCACCAGGCTCCTGGCATTGGTGAAAATGCCACGTAGTTTAGACCGGTCAAATACTATCCTCTTATTGGGTATTCCAAGATTGCAACTAGGACTTGTTACTATACTTACCTTGGGTTTATGTGCTTTAGTCAACATACCACTAATGCCCCCAATACTACCATCTGGAATATGTTCTGCACTAACTAGCTCTACCTCTGGACCCTCCCCTCCATCACCCAGTTTGAAAACCCCTCTAACTTTTTGGCCATCTTTACTCCCAGCAGATCTGCACCCTCCTCATTTAGGTGCAGTCCGTCCCTTCTAAAGTACTGGTGTCCAACTGAGAAGTCGGCCCAGTCCTCCAGGAACCCAAATCCCTCCTTACTACACCAGCTCCTCAGCCAATTGTTTACTTCACTAATCTCCCTCTGCCTTTCTGGTGTGGCTCGAAGTACTGGTAGTATTCCTGAGAATACTACCTCGGAGGTAATTTTCCTCAATTTAGCTCCCAAGTCCCTAAAATCATTCTTTAGGACACTCCATCTGCCTCTGACATTGTCATTGGTGCCAATGTGCACCATGACAGCCGGGTCTTCCCCAGCCCCTCCCAGTAATCTGTCCACAAGATCCATGATGTGCTGAACCCAAGCTCCCGCTAGACAGCATACAGTTCGGTGCTTCAGGTCTTTGTCACAGATTACTCTCTCTGTCCTTCTAAAGAATTGAATCCCCTACCACCAGAATCTGTCTATCCTTTCCCTTCACTCCTCCCCCCTCCCACTCTCACTGGAGGAGTTCTTCCCCTGGCAGCTAGGAGAGTCCATCAGGTCCAGCAGTGCTGATCCCTGACTGGTTTCATCAATGTTACTCAATGGAGTATACCGATTGCCTCCCTGGCACTTCCCCCTGTATCCTTCCTGACTGTCACCCATCTACTCTTTTCTAGTATCTTAACCTCTTTGTCTTCACCCGCCTCTGTGCTGGCTCCTGCTGGCACCTGCTGGGTACATTCAAGGCTCTCCTGTAGTTTGGAGAGTCTTCTCAGTGCTGACAATTCCTTCCCTAGATTCAGAACCTGGGCTTCCAGGAAAACAATGTGCTTACATTTTGCACAGCAGTAGCTCTCGATCAGATAATTAAGGAACACATAAATGCTGAAACATGTACACTGAGTCACATCTCCACTTCTAAGGAGGTGGGGAGAGGGAGGGGCCTAAACATGGTTCTAGTAGAGAGCTTGTGCTAGGAGCTCCAGGCTTATCCAGGCTTATGCATTCCCTTAACCACTAGCCGACCAGCCGCTGTTATTATACTGTGGCAGGTTGGCTCTCTCCTGCAAATCGCCGTAGCTCTACGTTGGCCCTTTAAACAGCTAGAGCAGGCATATGCGCCTGCTGTGCAGCGGGGAATCCGATGTGCGTGGCTTGTGGTTGCAATGACCAAAGGCCACGCAAGATCACAGGCACAAGAGACAGAATGGGCATTTGTGTGTGTAAACATACAAATCCTGGTTCTGTCAGGAGAGGAGAGACAGATCATCTGTTCCTACTAGCTGGAAACAATTATCTGGCTTCTCCTCTAGTCAGTCACATCTCCACACAGTAAGAAACACACTGAGGGAACAAATTTAACCCCTAATGTTAACCCCTTCCCTACCACTGATATTTACACAGTAATCAGTGCATTTGTATAGCAATGGTCCAAAAAATGTGTCAAAAGTGTCCAATTTGTCTACCGCAATGTTGCAGTCCCGATAAAAATTGCTAATCACTGCCATTACAAATTTAAAAAAAAATAATAATGCCATAAATGTTTCCCCTTTTTTGTAGACGCTATAACTTTTGTGCAAACCAATCAATATATGCTTATTGCTTATTTTTTTTTTTACCAAAAATATGTAGAAGAATATATATCTGCCTAAACTAATGGTATATTTATTATAGGAAAAACAAAAAAATATATAGTTTTTTTTTTCAAAATTGTCGCTCTTTTTTTGTTTATAGCTTGAAAAATAAAAACTGCAAAGGTGATCAAATACCACCAAAAGAAAGCTCTATTTGTGGGAAAAAAAGGGACATAAATTTTGTTTGGGTACCACATCACACGACCATGCAATTGTCAGTTAAAGCGAAGCAGTGCCATATTGCAAAAAAAATGGCATGGTCATTAAGGAGGAAAAGGGGGCTCAAGTGGTTAATGCAATGAATGAGGCAGCTATGATAACCCCCAGCCTCATCCCCTTTGCCACAAACCTTCTGGTATGACCTGGCTAGAACAGGGACCCCGAGCCAAGAGGAGAACAGACAGTGATCCGGAAAGGTATAGAGTGGATTGCGGGCTTGCTCGTGCACAGAGTGAGATACTCACCTAGTCAGCTGAAGCTGAAACCCGAACTAGCAGGAGGGAAAGTGGGGGTCAGGGACACCCGACTTTGTTCGGCGGTACTTGGGTGAACTCGGGGGAGTATGGAAGCGGCATCCTGGGCTCACACTGAGAAAGTGAGTGGACAGTGAGCGGCTGGACTGACCAAATTGGCGGGGACCTGGTGAAAGTGCAGGGGCCTAGCCACGGTGGAAGATGAAGCGGAGAAGCTCAGTGTGAAGCCAGCAAACCCCTTCCCTCAATACGAACGGGGAGTGAGGAAGGGAGAAAGATAACCCGGAGCCAGACCAAGAAATCAGCAGATGCCTACCTATCACTACATCTCCAGACACTAGAAGTGGAATCTGCATACCCCTTAAATCCTGGAACAAAGGTGGTGAGTCCCCCCCCCCCCCCCCGTATCTTTTTTTTATTACCATAAACTGAAATGAAATGGACATGCAATGTCGAAAGACTGTTAGTATATAAATATTAGACAACATCTGAAGAGGAAGAAAATGGAGAAAGATTATTAAAAAAAAGGGGGGGGGGGACAAGGAAGGAGAAGGAAGGAAGAACAGCAAAAGGAGGGGTGGTGGCAAAACTACCCAAAATAAGTCTAAGCCCAGGTCCAATATAAAAATATATGTCCCAAGCCTCTGAAAAGCAAGTAACAGAAACAGACAGGCAACAAGGAACTTGCAGGAAACAGTTAGAAGTAAAAGAAAGAAAAAAAAGAGGACAAAGTAGATCATCAGTGGATACAAGCACAGACAGCCAAGAATAGATCAAGAACTGGAAAGTGACGTGGAGATGGGACAAACGGAAGAGCATGTCAGGGCTGGCTTAGCCCTCCTCCTCTGGGCTGGCCGCTCAGCTGTCGGCTAATTGCCAGCTCTCTTCTCTCTCCACAGTTACCAGCTGTTCCCGATGATGCTCGTCTGGCCTGTCTATTTAAAGTCTTCCAGCTCATTTCTCCATTGCCTTCACGTTTGGTCACATCACTAGGAACCTTCTCCTGCTGTTGTTTCAAGACTGGCTTGCTAACATCCCCCCTGGCTTCCATCCTGCTTGCAGTTGCTCTCCTTGGATCCCTGACGTCTGGACTGGCTGATTACCCGATCTGGTTTATGAACTTTGGACTGGCTGACTACCCGATCTGGCTATTGGACTCTGGCTTGCTTGACTACGCTTCTTCCTATTTACCTTTTTATTTTTATTAATAAACAAGTGTGATTTGATTATACTTCTGTCTCTGACTGTTTCATGGTTCCTGACAGAGCAACAACTAAATGACCAATTACCCACAAAAATAGGGAGTTGGCATATACAGTAAACTGGAAGACCAGGAGAAATGAAACAGAAGGAAGAACTTGAGAATCTGGTGCCTACCAGAATCAACACAGGGAGAGGATTTATTGGGAAAGATACAGACAATATTTAATCCAGTACTAGGCAGAGAAGAAGCTGAGCCTATAAAAATTGAAAGAGTACACATAATCAGAAGACCAAAAGGCATGCCCATGAAGACCCCAAGAGATGTAATCATAAGATTCCATGACTTTGGAGAAGAAGATTTAATTTGGGGAAACTTGAGGGGAAGCCACTATTAGAATATGAAAATTCTAAGCTTCAGATCTTTGCAGACCTATCACAGGAGACTTTAAGAAGAAGGCAGTTATTAAAACCATTATTGGGTCAATTGCAAAATCATGGTATAAGTACAACTGGGGCTTTCCAGTTTGCCTGATAGGTGAGAAAGATGTATGTATAGCAAAATTAAAGTTTAAAGTTTGTAAATACCTATCCTGGATATACCAAGATTGACTGCAGCGAGTAAAGGAAGAACAACACAGGTTGAAGAACAATGGCTACTAATTCCCAAGAAAAAAACATCATGAGGAGGAAAAAAGGGAAGGGAGAAGGGAAGGGGATATAGAGTCTGAGAACTCCTACTTACTGGTTTTCCCTGTTGTTCAAGCTCATTTGGGAGGGGTCTCCCCCTCCTTGCCCCCCCCCCACCCCAGGCCTTTGGGAGTCCAGGGGGAGGGGGGCCCTGGATAGGAGACAGGGAGGGGAAAGTGGAAATGAGGCAGCTCAAAATTCTTGGACATATATTGTAAGAGGATTAAACTCCCCAGAGAAAAGACATAAGGTACTAGGGGGAATTAAAAGGTACTCCACAAACATAGTATTCTTACAAGAGACACATATAGCACAAGACAGAAATCTTGAACTATACTCAAAATTCCTTCCAACATGGTATTATCGGGACTCCCCAATTAGAAGGGCAAAAGGAGTAGCAACAGGGATGGGGAAAGACATAAGCTTTATGTTGGAAGATAGGAAAGTAGACCCAGATGGGTGGTTTCTTTTTCTGAAAGGGACTCTACAGGGGATGGAGTGCACGTTGACAAAGCATCTATCGGGATAATATTGATCTCGGACCCAGTTCCGGGACAAGGTTATTCAGTGCCCAAGGCGGAGATGGCAAACTGTGCCCCACTCAGGTGTAAAGAAAGAGTCAGTGTCAGTGGTAATCAGGGAAAAGAATAAAAAGGTGACCATTCCCTCTGTAAAGAGCTCTGTATTGATTATCAGCACAGGGTTCAGGGCAACATTTCCCTTACCACAGGGACATGTTGCCCTGCAAATTGTACTGACCAGGTCATCTGCCCCCTCCACCCCTGCCTTGTACCGGTCCTGCTCGGACCATGCTCCAGTAGTGATGAAGTGGAAGGAATAGAAAATAAGACAAGTGCATGGAGGCTGAATGTATATATGTTCCGATAAGCCCCCCCCACCCACAGACCCCCACAAACAATGGGCAAGGGTTGTGGAGATGAGGCCCTTGTCCCCATCAACATAGGGGCACGATGCTTTGGGGGGGACCCCAGAGCACCCTTCCCATGTTGAGGGCAGGCGACCTGGTATAGTTGAGGATGCCACTCGCTCATCCCCTCTATCCTGGCCTGCCAGACTTCTTGTTCAGATAAGGCCGCGTACACACGGGCGGACTGTTCGCCCAACTTTGTCCACTGAACAGTGTTTGGGCGGACAGTCCGCTCGTGTGTGGGCTTTCAGCGGACAGTTTCAGCGGACAGTTGGATGAACAAGGTTTTTCGGAAATTCCGTAAAACTGTCCGCTGAAACCTTGTTTCAGCGAACAGTCCGCTCGTGTGTAGGCTTGTTCGTCAAACAAAGTTGCACGCATGCTCAGAAAGGATTTTCACGCCGAAAGCTATAATGCAGTGTATAGGACGTCGTATTTTTCGTCCCGTCGTACGAGCCGTTCACGTCATCGCGCACGGTTTCAGCAAACTGTTCGTCCGTCGTGTGTGGCCATGTCCGTCCAGGCTAAGTTTGAGCGGACTGTTTGCCGAAACTGTTGGACGGACAAAGTTGGGCGAACAGTCCACGCGTGTGTACGCGGCCTAAGGGTCTGGGGACCCCACACCAATTTATATATAACACACACATATATATATATATATATATATATATATAATTTACACTGGCTGCACTGTATACATAGTGTATTAGCCTAACTAACCTTTCTCTAGCTAATGTCTCTCATTCATTACACAATATACAGCTGCTGTGCAAGCAGCCTTAGGGGGCATTGATTTAGTCCCCTGAGCCATGATCAACCCAATAAAGTCGGAAATATTAAACATAAGCCTAGATAAGAAAGATGGACTAGAATTACAGAGAGAATTCCCATTTACATGGGGGGGGGACGGGGGGGGGATTAAAGCACCTTAGAATTAAACTGACAACTTCACTGGGGAAACTATATCAAGCAAATTACATTCCGATACTCAGTGAGTTAAAAACAGAGATTAGGGAGGGGAGGAGGCGGAGCCGAGCCGAGAGGTAATGCTGGCTTAGAGCTCCATTCTCAGCAGGACAATGGAGCCATATAACGGCGGAGATAACTTGTCCCTCCACACATATATCATACCAAACGGTAGATAAATATCCCTACCTTACATAGGTAACATTCGGGGGGGTCAGAGGAGACTCATGAGGCAGAAAATTTACAAGAAAGCGCCGCCTCACACATATAGCAGTATGGCACTGAACCCCCCCCCCCCTCTGAGGGGAGACACAGTGAGGAGAACAAACAGACAGCCCCTTCTGCTGCTTTACATAAATATGTTCTCTCATTAACCACTTTCAGACCGGACCATTTTGCTGGTAAATGACCAGAGGTCTTTTTACACTTTGGCACTGCGCTGCTTTAACTGGTAATTGCGCGGTCATGCAATGTTGTACCCAAACAAAATTTGCGTCCTTTTCTTCCCACAAATAGAGCTTTCTTTTGATGGTATTTGATTGCCTCTGCGATTTTTATTTTTTGCGATATAAACGTAAAAAGACCGCAAATTTTGAAAAAAAATGATATTTTCTACTTTTTGTTATTAGAAAAATCCAATAAACTCAATTTTAGTCATACATTTAGGCCAAAATGTATTCAGCCACATGTCTTTGGTAAAAAAAAAGTCAATAATTGTATATTTATTGGTTTGCGCAAAAGTTGTCACATCTACAAACTAAGGTACGTTTTCTGGAATTTACGCAGCTTTTAGTTTACGACTGCCTATCTCATTTCTTGAGGTGCTAAAATGACAGGGCAGTACAAAACCCCCCCAAATGACCCCATTTTGGAAAGTAGACCCCCTAAGGAAATTGATAAGAGGCATGTTGAGCCCATTGAATATTTTATTTTTTTGCCTCAAGCGATTGAATAATGACAAAAAAAAAATTTTTTTTTTTTTTTACACAAAGTTGTCACTAAATGATATATTGCTCACACATGCTATGGGCGTATGTGAAATGACACCCCAAAATAAATTCTGCTGCTTCTCCTGAGTACGGGGATACCACATATGTGGGACTTTTTGGGAGCCTAGCCGCGTACAGGGCCCCGAAAACCAAGCACCGCCTTCAGGCTTTCTAAGGGCGTAAATTTTTGATTTCACGCCTCACTACCTATTACAGTTTTGAAGGCCATAAAATGCCAAGATGGCACAAAACCCCCACAAATGACCCCATTTTAGAAAGTAGACACCCCAAGCTATTTGCTGAGAGGCATGTTGAGTCCATGGAATATTTTATATTTTGCCACAAGTTGCGGGAAAATTACAAACTTTTTTTTTTTTTTTTTTTTTTTCACAAAGTTGTCACTAAATGATATATTGCTCATGCATGCCATGGGCATATGTGAAATGACACCCCAAAATAAATTCTGCTGCTTCTCCTGAGTACGGGGATACCACATATGTGGGACTTTTTGGGAGCCTAGCCGCGTACGGGGCCCCGAAAACCAAGCACCGCCTTCAGGCTTTCTAAGGGCGTAATTTTTTGAGTTCACTTCTCACTACCTATTACAGTTTTGAAGGCCATAAAATGCCAAGATGGCACAAAACCCCCACAAATGACCCCATTTTAGAAAGTAGACACCCCAAGCTATTTGCTGAGAGGCATGTTGAGTCCATGGAATATTTTATATTTTGCCACAAGTTGCGGGAAAATTACAAACTTTTTTTTTTTTTCACAAAGTTGTCACTAAATGATATATTGCTCACGCATGCCATGGGCATATGTGAAATGACACCCCAAAATAAATTCTGCTGCTTCTCCTGAGTACGGGGATACCACATATGTGGGACTTTTTGGGAGCCTAGCCGCGTACGGGGCCCCAAAAACCAAGCACCGCCTTCAGGCTTTCTAAGGGCGTTACAGTTTTGAAGGCCATAAAATGCCAAGATGGCACAAACCCCCCCCCCCAAATGACCCCATTTTAGAAAGTAGACACCCCTAAATTTAGGGGTACACTAGTGAGACTAGGTAATAAATGGCGGGTGCCCTGAAACTATAAAAAAATAACTAACCAACCAGCGTCACCTGTAACAGTTATATGGTGATCACTGGTGAAAGGGTTAACTAGGGGGCAATCAGGGGGCTTTATGCGGTAGTATATGGGGGTCCCTGGCGCTATAAAAAGCTGCGGCGAACCTAAATACCTACCTGCCTAACTAGCGTCACCTGTGACACTAATACAGCGATCAGAAAAACGATCGCTTATTAGGCTGGGTTCACACTGGAGCGATGCGGGAACGCCACGAATGCGCGGCGGGTTCCCGCATCGCATGCCTCCCGGCGGCAGTTCACACTGCCCTATGCGAACTGCTGGGAGTGTCAGTGAAATGTTAATGACACCCCCAGATTAGTTCGCATATCGCAGTGCGATCTGCAAACTTGGATCGCATGGTGTGAACACCCATGCGATCCGATTCTGCTGCGGACCAAAAAAAGGGTCCCGTGCGAGTTTGCGGCGGGTGCGGCGGGTGCGACACGAATTCAGCCATACTATCTGTATAGCTGAACTCGAATCGCACAGAGATCGGATGTGATTTGCACTGCAGTGCGGTGCGAATCACATCCGTTCTCATAAACCGCTGCAATGTGAACCCAGCCTTAGTGACACTGGCGACGGGGGGTGATCACGGGGTTAAACCTTTATTGGGGGGGTTAGGGGGGTACCTTAGAACTAAAGGGGGCTAACCCTAACTGCCCTAACAGTTATTAGTCACAAATGACACCTGCCGGGTGATCAGGGGGTTAAACCTTTATTAGGTAATAAATGGCGGGTGCCCTGAAACTATAAAAAAATAACTAACCAACCAGCGTCACCTGTAACAGTTATATGGTGATCACTGGTGAAAGGGTTAACTAGGGGGCAATCAGGGGGCTTTATGCGGTAGTATATGGGGGTCCCTAGCGCTATAAAAAGCTGCGGCGAACCTAAATACCTACCTGCCTAACTAGCGTCACCTGTGACACTAATACGGCGATCAGAAAAATGATCGCTTATTAGGCTGGGTTCACACTGGAGCGATGCGGAAACGCAGCGAATCCGCGGCGGGTTCCCGCATCGCATGCCTCCCGGCGGCAGTTCACACTGCCCTATGCGAACTGCTGGGAGTGTCAGTGAAATGTTACTGACACCCCCAGATCAGTTCGCATATCGCAGTGCGATCTGCAAACTCGGATCGCATGGTGTGAACACCCATGCGATCCGATTCTGCTGCGGGCCAAAAAAAGGGTCCCGTGCGAATTTACGGCGGGTGCGGCGGGTGTGGCGGGTGCGGCGGGTGCGGCGAATGGCTGAACTCGAATCGCACAGAGATCGGATGTGATTTGCACTGCAGTGCGGTGCGAATCACATTCGTTCTCATAAACCGCTGCAATGTGAACCCAGCCTTAGTGACACTGGCGACGGGGGGTGATCACGGGGTTAAACCTTTATTGGGGGGGTTAGGGGGGTACATTAGAACTAAAGGGGGCTAACCCTAACTGCCCTAACAGTTATTACAGTCACAAATGACACCAATGCAAAAAAAAAAAAAAAAAAAAAAAAAATGACATTGGTGTCACTGTGACTGGGGGGCAGGGGTAATTGGGGGGGTGATCGGGGGGTAAAGGGGGGGTGTGAGTGTGCCTGGCATGTTCTACTGTGTGTGGGATGTGTTGGTGCAACTCACTGATCCGCTCTCCTCCGTGTCGGAACGAAAAATACCGACACGGAGGAGAGAATACATCACTTCCTCTCCTGTGTTTACATTACAGGAGAGGAAGTGATGTCACCGGGGATTTCCATTCGTCGGGAGCGATCGCGAGGGGGTGGCCATGAATGAATGGCCGTCCCCTCGTCCGGGATCGCTCCCGAACGAAAACCGACCGCCGCAGGCACCGGGCGGGGGCCCGATCGGGCCCCCGACCCGCGGGAGGCAAAGCACGTACATGTATGTGCTTATGCCTGCCCGTGCCATTCTGCCGACGTACATCGGCGTGCGGCGGTCGGCAAGTGGTTAAAGGCACACAGTCTCTCTCATCAAATACCTGAGAAAAATATGTCAGTTCTGGAGAATTTAGAACTTTCCACACAAAAAGACTTATCCCCTCCTGTAAGGCTAAAACAAATAGAAAATCTGCTTCAAAAATCACTAAAATACACTGCAGATACCATCACCACAAACCTTACTAAAAGAAATTAGAGAACTTGGTCAGCGTACATCAGCACTGGAAATTAGAGCAGACGATCTGGAAAATTATACATCTAACATTACCTCAGAAATTGATTTTCTTAAAGAGGAAAATGACATATTACAATCCGAATTGGAGGATTTCGAAAATCGTGCAAGACACTCCAATATACATATTAGAGGAATACCCGAATCTGTGACTGATTTAAACGGTGCTATTACTGCACTTTTTCAAGAATTACAGCCAGCTATCCCTCTAGAGCGTCTTGAAATGGACCAGGTTCATAGAGCCCTAGCACCAAAGAAAACAGATGGTCCTCCCCGTGACATTATCGCAAAATTGAATTTCTACTGCACTAAGGAACTACTGCTAAATACAGCTAGAAATAAAGATCCCCTAATTTTCCAGGGTCATAAATATCAATTATTCACCGACCTCTCACAAATCACAATCAACAAAAGAAGAACCCTGAAACCACTACTGCAAATATTACAGCAAAATGACATAATCTACCAATGGGGCTTTCCTTTCTCAGTGTGTTTTACTTTCCAAAGTCGCAAATATATGTGCCGAACAGCTAAGGACCTGCAAACTACTTTACAGAAACTTGAGATGATAAACACATCAGGAGATGCTGAAGACACTCACCAAAAATCATCCTCATATACTGATAATCCCTCCTCTGCTTCCAGAAGAGAAGAAGACTACAATCCACAGAAAAGATGTCGCATACAATCTCCACCTCCGTATCCAGATCTGGCTGACACTATGGACTGATAAACACCTGTACTGAGGCTACTATCTTGCCTTTTCAACAGAATGGCTACTGCCGAGTTTTTTCTCTGACTTCCAATCAATATTATTATCATAATCTTATTTAAGTAATGTTCCTAATAATTTAGGCACCTTATTCTAACTGTTTTTTTTTTCTCTCTCTTCTCTTCTTTGTCTCTGAGGTTGCCTTAATCTTACATTTTTATTTTTAGCTTGAAAAATGAAATTATATGATTGGCTCTTGGTGTTCTGCAGGGAAGTTCCTTCCACCCTCTCTTGCTACTCTCAGCAGCTCGGTGTACACCGGGCAATTGACAGTGGCTCATGCACCCTTGGAGGGAGAGTTTTTCTCCTCCCAACGGACACATTAAGAACATAGATATGTTAAGATATATTTCAATATTGTATATTAATTGTATTTTCTTTTTCAGTCATTATCTCCTTTCCCCTCCCTCCCTCCACCCCTATACTCTGGAGACAAATAATTTCTTATATGACACACGTTCTAACATAAACACCAACATATATTTACTTTTCCCAACTCCATGGCCCCATTAAACATCATATCATTAAATACTCAGGGACTAAACGTTCCACACAAATGCCCTAAAGCCTTCCGCACATTTTCATCCAAAAAAGCACATATAGTTTGCCTCCAAGAGACTCATTTTGCATCACAATCCACTCCCAAATTTTTCAGTAAAGACTACCCCCAAGTATACACAGCTTCAGCCTCCTCTAAAAAATGAGGCGTGCTTATAGCTTTCCATCGCAACACACCTTTTTCACTAATGAAGGAAATCAAGGATCCAGAAAGTCGTTACTTGATTCTTAAAGGACACCTACTTGATACCGCTATCACCATTACATCATACTACGCTCCTAACAAAAATCCTATTTCTTTTCTTTCTCATTTATTTCAAACTATAGAACACCACAAAATAGGTACGACAATTCTATGTGGAGATTCTAATCAGATCATATTTCCATTTTTGGATAAATCACCAATCCCACAGTCACATACAGCAGACAAACAACTCTTATCAAAACTAATTACAAAACATAACCTAGTAGATACTTGGAGAGAATTGAATCCAACCAAGAGACAATACACACATTAGGCCGCGTACACACGGGCGGACTGTTCGTCCAACTTTGTCCGCTGAACAGTGTTTGGGCGGACAGTCCGCTCGTGTGTGGGCTTTCAGCGGACAGTTTCAGCGGACAGTTGGACGGACAAGGTTTTTCGGAAATTCCGTAAAACTGTCCGCTGAAACCTTGTTTCAGCGAACAGTCCGCTCGTGTGTAGGCTTGTTCGTCAAACAAAGTTGCGCGCATGCTCAGAAAGGATTTTCACGCCGAAAGCTATAATGCAGTGTATAGGACGTCGTATTTTTCGTCCCGTCGTACGTGCCGTTCACGTCATCGCGCACGGTTTCAGCAAACTGTTCGTCCGTCGTGTGTGGCCATGTCCGTCAATGCTAAGTTTGAGCGGACTGTTTGCCGAAACTGTTGGACGGACAAAGTTGGGCGAACAGTCCGCGCGTGTGTACACGGCCTTACTCATTCCCTCATCGCTCATTCTCTAGGATAGACCACATATTTATGTCCATAGGGCCAATTCCAGAAATAATATCTACAAAAATTATTCCCATCCCATGGTCTGACCATAGTGCACTCTACATTACTGTTGCCTCTATAATTCCCCAAAAAAAAGATCCAACATGGATATTAAGAGATTTCCTACTCAAAAATCCAGCTCATAAAAATAATATTGAAATTGCGCTCAAAGATTATATAAAATATAACTCCACACCTGACATCTCTCCGACTACATTATGGGAAGCACACAAACCTGTTCTCCGTGGCATATGTCTACAGCAAGCAAACATATTCAACAGAGAGCGGAAAATACTTTGACAGACTTTAGAAACAAATTTCAATAAATGTCACACAGCATTCCAAAATAACCCTTCTTCTTTATCTAAAATAAATCTTGACAAAGCTAAATTGGAATTTGATCTATTCCTTACTGAAGCAGCGGATAACACCATCAAGAGATCACAACACAATTTCTATATCAATGCGAATAAACCTCACACACTATTAGCCAGGGCATTAAAATCCTGCCAGAACCCAACGAAACCGATACGTCCTGAAAATCTCTAGGGGGGTATACACAAATAATCCTTTAAAAATATTACAAAAATTCAAAACACAATTAAAAAAAATTATACTCTTCTAATAATGAGTTGGACCCTTCTAGAGCGAATTATTTTTTCTCTCATATATCTCTACCGACACTATCTAAAACACAAATGGAAATGATGGAGGAACCAGTGTCAATTATAGAGGTATCTGAAGTTATCAAAAATCTGAAACTAAATAAAAGGCCAGGTCCTGATGGTTTTTCTGTGCTGTATTACAAAACGTTTGTAGACACCCTATCTCCAGTCTTGACAAACACTTTTAATTCCCTTTTGGAAGGTCATTCTTTTAGAAGAGAAACCCTGACTGCAATTATCTGTATGCTCCCTAAACCTCACACAGACGATTCAATATGGTCTAATTATCGCCCTATTTCGTTACTAAATTTGGACATAAAAATTTTAGCCAAAATTCTAGCTAACAGATTAAATACTATTATAGGCAATCTTATACATCGTGATCAAGTGGGCTTAATTTCATTACGTCAAGCAGGAGACAATATTAGACATGCAACACTCCTGTCACATGCCGATAAAAAAAGACGTATTCCCACTTGTTTTCTTTCTTTAGATATTATGAAAGCTTTTGACACAGTATCATGGTCATATATGAACTATACCCTTTCCAAATGGGGATACGGCCCTAATTTTTTACGATGGATCTCTAATTTGTATCAAGATCCCAAAGCTTATATCAGATATGCAGGGTACAAATCCGACGAGTTTAATATACTGAGGGGGACTCATCAAGGATGTCCACTTTCGCCATTATTAGGATGGAACCCACTATAACAGGTATTGAAATGGGTGGCTTTCATCATAAGCTCTGTTTATTCGCAGACGATATTCTCCTTTTTCTATCTTCTCCACATGTTTCGGCCCCAAATCTTATGGTTGTACTACAAGAATTCTCATTTATTTCAGGCCTTAAGGTCAATATTCAAAAATCTTCAGCATTAAACATTTCACTTGTCGAGAAAGATAAACAATCTTAACGAAATTCACTACCCTTTAAGTGGGTAGATCATAGCCTCCCATATCTGGGTGTGCAGTTTACTCCTAACCCCTCTGATTTATTTGCAGCTAACTACCCAGCTCTATTAAAAAATATTACAAGGTCGTTATCTAATTGGTCATCAATGCCGGTATCATGGTTTGGGAAAATCAATATCATAAAAATGTCTGTTCTTCCGAAATTTTTATATTTATTCAGAACTCTCCCGATTCATATTCCTGCATATTTTCTTAGGCTGATTCAACAAAAAGTAACGAAATTTACTCGGGGGAAAATAAAACCCAGACTTCACAAAAAAAAACACTTGTTCTCCCCAAAGCTTTGGGTGGTTTGGGATTTCCAGACTTTAACATATATTATAAGGCAGCTCAATTATCTCAATTAACAAAATATCACTCTTCTACAGAGATTCCTTTATGGGTCCTCATTGAAGCTGTAGACTGTGATCCTCATCCTATAAACAATATATTATGGTTACAACCTGCGGATCGTAAGTCTATAAATAACCCCATTTCTAAGCACTCTCTATCTATATGGGATAGGTATAGAAATTCACATGGTCTGCAATCTCCACAAAATCCGCTATTATCTTTTCACAACAATCCGATTTTTTACCCAGCCTGGAAATATCCCAAAACCTTTAAAGCTTGGTCTAAGGCTGGTATCACTTGTCTATATAATTTAACTTCAACTGCATCAATAAAATCTTTTACAGATCTATGTAAATTATATAAGCTTCCACAATCAGAAATATTCAGATATCTCCAAATCAAAATTTTTTATACTCCTCTTCTCAATTTAAATGTAAGCTTACATAATATTTCTCAATTTGAAAGATTTTGTCTCAAGGAACCACATGCTAAAGGTCGTATTACATCATTGTATACGCAATTGATATCTAATTCTAATACTGTTATACCTAAATATGTGGCCAAGTGGGAAAAAGATTTAGATTGTACAATCGATTCTAGGTCTTGGTCCAACATATGGTCTTTCACAAAATCTTCCTCTATAAATATATTGGCGTCTGAATCATCATATAAAGTTCTCACACGCTGGTATTTGGTTCCTGCGAGAATCGCCAAATTCTCAACAGAGAACACTGGCCTCTGCTTTCGTGGCTGTCCAGAAAAAGGTACCTATATACATACCTGGTGGCATTGCCCAATTGTACAATCATTTTGAAAAAAGATCTTTCTGATAATTACAAAATATTTTAATCTTCCAATTTTTTCAGACCCAATTATAGCTCTCCTTAATTTAAAACCAGCCTTTCTGAATCAGAAACAATTCAAATTAGTTATTACACTCCTGAAAGCCGCAAAGCAGACTATAGCCAATGCGTGGAAAACAGATGTGGTGAATATTGCAGAAACCAAACGTAGAATGAATCAATCTTTCATCCATGCTAAAATGGACGCTATAGATAAAAACCAGATGACAAAGTTTGATATCATATGGAAACCCTGGATTAAATATTATACATCAGATAATATTGATAACCGAGTTTTATTGTTATGGTGATTAAGATTTTTTATAGAATTACAACATTAGCTGATATATAAAACCTCCTCCAGAGAGTTATTCCCTCCCCTTCCCCTCCTATATACCTTTTATGTTCCTCCCTTACTATATATTACTTACTATAAACATACTTTAGAAGTTATGGTCAAAACTTTAAAATCATATATTTTCTTTTAGACATATTTATATTTTCTTGGGATTAAAATGTTTAAAACTCAGCTATAAGAATGTTTTCAAATTCTAAAATATATAAGGCCATTTATTGTCATTCCCACGAGAATATCTTGAAATTCTTCTTTGCTTTATATCATCCGTACTTCAATATGTCTTTTTATTTCTGGTATCAAATAATTTATCTTATATTCTGTACATGTAATTTATTTTAACATAAAATAAAAACTTTTGAATGAGAAAACAGAGATTAGGAAAATTTCAATATCCCCACTATCCTGGATGGGAAGGATAAATATGTTAAAAATGGTCATGCTCCCAAAAATATTATATATGTTTCAAATGATACCAATAGCACTCTCCCAGAGTTGTTTTAAATAATAAAAGCAATGATTTTAAAATATATATGGCAAGACAAAAAGCCTAGAGTACAATTTGCGTTAATAAGTAGAGGAAAAAAACACAGGAGTTTGGTAGGTCTGGATATAAAAAAATATTATAAAGCGGTAATAATAGCACGAATGATGAAAAAACAAAAAGTGAAAAAAGATAGGTAAGATGGAAAATACACAAAGTAAGACACAGTTGCACAAGAATATTTGGATACCATGAAAATATAGAACACCAGATAAAGAAGCTCACGAGTTGACAAGAAATGGTTTCAAAGTTTGGGGTTTAATTTATAGACAAGAAAAATTGGAGTATAATTCATCATTCATTTCTCTCACAGGAAAAAAATATTTTTTGTCTAGGAAAGGGACACTTTTTGGAATTTGGACAGGAAATACACAGTTAAAGGTGTACTAGATAAAGGGAAAATTAGATCATTCCGGGAATTAAAACACAGTGGTGGGTGGAAGAAGATCAATGAATGGAGATATCTACAGCTAAAGCATTTTGTAACCACAAAACCCCAGCCAATTAGAGACAGAGGGATGTTGAACCCATTAGAACAACTATGCAGTGTACAAAAACCAGTGAAACATGGGGTATATCGGATCTATAATATTCTGACGAATTGGGAGGGGCTGGGGATAGATAGTCACTGGAAAATGGGAACAGGAATTGGGCACACAGTTGGGAGAGCAACAAGTGGAAAAAATGATTGGAGCAAGATATGATTATGCAACTGATATAAAACACAATAGAAATTAACTATAATGCCTTGTACACACGGTCGGAAATTCAGACGGAAAAGGTCCGATCGGATTAATTTGTCAGAAAATCTGATCGTGTGTGGGCTCTATCAGACTTTTTCCATCGGAGATTCCGACAGAAAAAATTTGAGAGCAGGATCTCAAATTCTCCGACAAAAAAATCAGTTCGGAATTTTTCCGATTGTTTGTAGAGAATTCCGATCAGACAAAGTGCCATGCATTTTCAGATCAAATTATGAGACCAAAGCTATTGGCTACCAGCCTCAACGTAGTCCCGTTGTAATGAACGAACGTCACCACGTTCTGAACGATCAGATTTATATATTTATAAGGTTTGAAAAGTTATTATTGCTGAAATGTATAGATCTATGATGCTTTCTTTGTTATGGAAAATTAAATAAAGTTAAAATTAAATAATGAATTTTCCCTCAGACAGCATAACCATATATAACTACCTAGCAGACAATAATCTGCATTTGACAGATTCCAACTGTAATTCTCCTGCATAAAGAATAATGCCCTGTACACACGGTCAGACATTCCGACAACATTTTGTCCTAAACTGGTGTTGCATACACACGGTCGGACAAAGTTGTCGGAAAATGTGATCGTTCGGAACGTAATGACGTTCGTTCGTTACGACGGGACTACATTGAGGCTAGTAGCCAATAGCTTTGGTATCTTAATTTGATCTGAGCATGCGTGGCACTTTGTTCGATCGGAATTCTCTACAAACGATCGGAAAAAGTCTGATCTGATTTTTTTGTTGGAAAATTTGAGATTCTGCTCTCAAATTTTTTCAGACGGAATTTCCGACAGAAAAACTCCGATAGAGCTGACACGCGATCGGATTTTCCGACAATATAATCCAATCGGACCTTTTCCTGTCGGAATTTTCGACCGTGTGTACAAGGCATTAGAGTCAAAACAAATAAAGGTGTGCACCAATATGGCCAAATAAACAGAAAACAAAAAATATATAAAAAATTTTTTAGAAATATTATTTTTTTATTCAATGAAACTCAAACAAGCAGAGGTACGCAAAAACTCCTTTTATACTATCGATGGAAGACTCACTACTCTCCTACCCTAATTCTGTTGCCTCAGCTTCAGCTAGTGTACCTAAAGACATGCTGTCCCTAAAAACCTATTTTCAACACGATTTAACTATTATCAAATATTTACAAATGTGGCTTGGAATTTTAAAATCTCTACCAAAAGCACCCCAAGCCTTCTCGAAGATCGGAGCTATGTCATTTTTACATATGCTTTGCTCCCATCATAGTGGCTTTATCAAGTATTTATAATTCAACGCTGTGCTGAAATGGGAAGACCTGGGTACCGCATATACAGAGAACAGTGGCCAAGAGCCTATATATGGTCTAACACAGAATCTCATTGGGAATCAGCACAGAAATTTTTTGTCAAATTGTACTATACTTAGAATATCTAGGATAATTTTGCATTAACATTTTTGAAAAGCTGTGAATATAAAGGTAAACTATTGCATATGTGGTGAAAATTCACAAACCTAAAAGTAGCACCCATATTCTAATGAAGTCTGTAGGAGCTGAATATTGTACATTTTTTTCTTGCCTTTTTGGCCTTATCCAAAAAATAAGGCTGCGCTAAAACTTAGGCCGCGTACACACGCGCGGACTGTTCGCCCAACCTTGTCCGCTGAACAGTGTTTGGGCGGACAGTCCGCTCGTGTGTGGGGCTTCAGCGGACAGTTTCAGCGGACAGTTGGCCGAACAAGGTCTTACGGAAATTCCGAAAAACTGTCCGCTGAAACAAGGTTTCAGCGGACTGTTCGCTCGTGTGTAGGCTTGTTCGGCCAACTAAGTCTCGCGCATGCTCAGAAAGGATTTCCACGTCGGAAGGTTGCATTGCAGTGTATAGGACGTCGTATTTTTCGTCCCGTCGTACGTGCCGTTCACGTCATCGCGCACGGTTTCAGCAAACTGTTCGTCCGTCGTGTGTGGCCATGTCCGTCCATGCTAAGTTTGAGCGGACTGTTCGCTCAAACTGTTGGACGGACAAAGTTGGGCCAACAGTCCGCGCGTGTGTACGCGGCCTTATACATTACAGTATTAACAATGTGACGTGTTAAATTCTAGTATTAAACAATGTATACTATCAAGAAAAATTGTGTATAAAAACATCAAACTTGAAGCACATAAAAAGTCCAAAGAGAGGGAAGTACGAAGGTATGGAATAAGTCCCTTGAAGTGACTCTTTACAAACACCCTTCAGATGTATAGCAGGTGCGCCCAAAGAGGAAGTTCTATCCACCACCTATTTCAATGAGGCTTACCAGCTGCCAAGATCTCTTTTTAGGGAGATCATACAGGCATGAAGAAAAAACGATCGTTCCTGGTCTCTCCGATGGGTTCTGCTGGCGTCTCCACCTCTTATATCTCTTTCTTACAACGTCTCACATTCCACCGAATTTTTTAGATAAGAAAGAAAGGCTCCCATAGCGTAATTCCGCATAAAAATTTAATACGAACGAAATAAAAGTAAAACAAACTCACAAATTCCAGTTGAGTACAAGCGTAAGTACAATCACGAGCCGGCCGGCTCTCTCCTATTAACACTGCCCGTCCTTCCTGGTCAACGGGGAATGGCGGTAACGCCTTTGGCCTTATGGCTGACAGATTTCAGTTTGCTTAGTTCTGTTTGTAAAAAGTGATGCGGAGTCCCCCTCAAAATTTGGATAAGAGTCCCGTATAGGTTTTGTTGGGACCCAATGCAAAAAAATAAAATAAAAAATCCATACTAAGGTCTTATCTGGTCATGCAGCCCGTAGCCTTGTGTGTGCCCCCATTCTGAACCATACCAGGCCACAAACCTTCAAGATTACTTCCCTATGACAAAGGCCACATCCTGGCCTGCTGAGTGTGTGGATCTTTGCAGGTGACATATTTGCATTTTGGAGCCTCCTTTAGAACAAAAAAGGTAAATAATAAATAAACACACATACATCATAGAAAAATAAACAATCTAATAGATACTATCTGTGCTCAGTGTAAAAGGAAATTACATTTTTTTAAATTAGTTAAATTAAAGATTGGGCGGCGGACGATATTGTATACTGAATGCCTGTTTTATATTCAGCTTTGTAAGTAGATTTCTTTTTAATAAATTAATGATATGAAGGGACCTTGCGCAATGAGACTCTCTTCCCTTTTTCTTTATACTATGCCCCATATGATTTTGCGGGAATAATATACGGTGAAGTGACATCTTGGTGAGGTGATTTGGAGAGTGTGTCCAATTGATTGATTATCCACATGGGCCTTCCCGCTGGAAGATGCTTTCCATACCTATAGTTAGGGGTGTACTCACTAAAACGAGTTCATGCCCTAATAAGGTCTTATTTTCTGGTAAGGGGCTACATTTTTCATCTTGGAGTGGAGCACGATTGGGTGATCACCTACAGCACCAGCACAATAGGATGTGCACATATTGAACACTACATTCCAACTAATTGAATATTTGGGACTTTTACCCTTTTTAACACATTTTCTGGACTTACACAATATTTCTTTTGCATGATAGTACAGATTTTTTAATTGTGGATTATATGAATTTGATGAGTTCACTTTATTTACTGGCTTGAGGCACTATATGCACTTTATTCATTGTTTTCTGAGATATATATATATATATATATATATATATATATATATATATATATATATATATATATGAATTTAGGTATGCATGTATTTGATGACAGTGCAACATTTCTCTCTTTCTGTTTGTAAATCATAGAAAAATACTTGAAAAATATCACAAGGAAAATAAGATCAGTTATGTCATCCAGCAATGTCAATTCAATGTTAATCACAATAAACTAGAGGTAAGCAACCTTTCAGAGGTTGAGATGTACCTGGGCAACATGTAGGAAATCAAAAATCGGGGGGGGGGGGGGGGGAGTGTATGGGTGTCGTTGTCACTCGTTATAAAAAAAAACTCCAATAGAAACACATAGTTTGTCACAGTAGTGTCTTCTGCCCCGCTTCAAATAACTCCCCCCCAGTAATATACTGTGACCCCCCACTGTAGTGTCCTCTGCCCACCCTCCACACACACACATGGTAGTGTCCTCTGATCCCCTCACACACAGTAGTGTCTGACCGCTCTTAACAGTAGTGTCATCTGCTCCTCCTCCATAGCAGTGTCATCTGCAACCCCCTACCCCCGCAGTAGTTTCTTTTGACCCCCCTCTGTAGTGCCCTCTGCCACCCCATAGCAGTGTCTTCTGCCACCCACCCCCACAGTAGTGTCCTCTGCCCACCCTAGCAGTGTCCTCTGTACAAACCCCTCCCAGTGGTGTCCTCTGCCCCCCTCTGTAGTGCCCTGCCCCTAAAGCAGTGTTCTCTGCAATGCCTCCATAGCAGTGTCCTCTGCACCAAACCCCCCAGTAGTGTCCTCTGCCCCTCCATAGCAGTGTCCTCTGCAATGCCCCCCCCCACAGTAGTGTCCCCTGCTCCTCTATAGCTGTTTCCCCTGTTGCTCCAAACAGTAACACACAGCTGTAGGTAGCTCTCTCCTGCCTTACAGTGCTTGTACATTACAGAGGCAGCACAGTGTTGAATGGAGGGCAGGAGCTGCTTTAGTTAACTTTTTTATGTTAACAAGCTGGTGTTTGATTGCTAGGACAGCCTAGCAACCAATCACCTGCTAGTTAACTTGCAAAGTTAACTAAAGTAGCTCCCGATCCTACCCTCCATCCAGTACAGAATTGACTCTCACTCCTCTCTGCTCTTGAATGAATAAATGAATGAATGAAATACTTGTATAGCGCACAATGCGAACTGAATCACCTCTTGAAGAGAGAGTAATGCTGGCAGAGCCTGGGGGAAGCATTGGCTCACAGCCCTGATCATGATCTACCTGTTGGCTTCCTACGATCAACAAGTAGATCTCGATTGACAGGTTGCCGACCCAGGCAATAAACAATGCTCAGATGACCTGCTGATCCTCTCCTGCAACTCTTATGACAAATGAGAGTTTCCAGGAAATGTGAACACAGTCTGAGGAACCTGGGTGACCTTATTGACCAAATATGGTCATGACCATATGTGTGCCGTCAATAAATTTGTTTTGTTTCATTACATTCCGTTTTGTATTAGAATTAATTAGTATTTCGTAATTTGTGTCTGAAATTTCATACGAAATACAAATTTTCATTAGGTTCGTTTACTTTTTGTAACAATTACGAATGTTCGTTATGATGAATTTATCATTATGACGGGCTCCCACCATCCCTGTGCTGTGCTGACTTCCTGGGTTTTTAACTTTTAGGTTTGTTAACATTTCATAACAATTAAGAATGTTCATTAGGATGAATTTATCATTATGAGGGGCTCCCACCATCCCTATGCTGTGCTGACTTCCTGGGTTTTTAACTTTTAGGTTTGTTAACTTTTCGTAACAATTACGAATGTTCGTTATGATGAATTTATCACTATGAAGGGCTCCCACTATCCCTGTGCTGTGCTGACTTCCTGGGTTTTTAACGTTTAGGTTTGTTAACTTTTTGTAACAATTACGAATGTTCGTTAGGAATTTGGATCCGAAATTCATAAAATGAAATTTCGTATTTCATACAGAATTCGGAAGCATAGCAATTCGTATTTCGAAATCTCCCGAATGTACGAATTTACATAAATTCATACGAATTTTCGATTCATACAAAACTAATCGCACATGTCTGCCAATTACATCACCTAGGATCCCCACTGGCTTGTTCTATTTAGGAGGAGCTTTGTATTCAGGTCACCTATGAGTTTGATGTGGACTGCTTGTTTGCAGTATATCTAAAAGATGAACAGATTTTGTCAGTTTGCACATCTGCCTGCGGCACTTCTGTCTACTGTAGCCAAAAGTTGCTAATTTATAGTAATGGTATCACTTTTTCCAATAGGTGTCAGTTTCCTGACTCCGTACTTGTTTCACATTGTAAAGTCCGCTAAATGAATAACTTCAAACTGCAGTAGCCAGAGGTGTCTGCCAGCGTACACACTGGCTGAATCTGCCCATTTAGTTCCTTCATCAACAAATATGAACAAGCTGAGTTTGCATTGAACACATGGTTGACTTGAAGCTCATTCCTGCTCAAAACAAATTTCCAAAAAAAAAAAAATATTAGTACAGAATGTTTATTGATTATAGACAAATAACAATATTAACAATATTAAGGAACACATTAAAAAAATATTGTGATGAGATTTATTTCTACAGATACTAATTAAACTTCAGTTTATGTGCTACTCCATACCCCGATGCCTGACTGTGCTGATGCTGAGCATGCAGTGGAATGGAGATGACTGTTGTGCTAAGAGAACTATCTAATACACTCATGCTTTGATGTGGATATCACTTTGGGACACTTTATTTTCTATATCTCTGTTATCCATTTTATAAAAAGTTTATTTAATATATTGATGTTCTGCTGTGGATGGTACTTCTTGCAGGTTTAAACTACCACTGAGAGCTTCACACTGATCTTATTAATGAGATAATTTAAGTCTTCTTTTTACCTAATAAATCTTTATATGGCACCTACATTAACTTAGTATATTTCATGAGTAATTTTGGTCCTGCATGGGAGCTTTGGGTTGTTGGTCTTACGTTTAACTGCCCTTGCACTTGCCTAAGGTAGTTTTTAAGCAGTTTAAACTAGTATACTTGATTGCTGAACACTTACCTGATTCACTTCTATTTTCTCTGGAGCGAGCAGACCCCACTGTCTGAGAAATGCATTACATATTCTTCATCCCACCACACACTCAGTGCTAAATAAAGCTTATAAAGCATTTTACAAAATGGGTGTGGCTGTATTGTATTTGGTCTTATTGGTAAATACTGTATATGGCAAGGTGGTCCACTCTTCTCTTAAACACTGGACTACATTGTCTAACTTTGCTTTAATTCTGCCTTACTAAGAATTTGTATCTGCTGACTATACTTATTTGTTTATTTTTGAAAGTATCACTTATTTTGTATTGCGCTGCCTTGGACAAGATCAAACATTTAACCTTATCCTGTTGTCCCCTCTTGCATTGCACTCTGTCCCGGCCAGTTGTAAACCACAACCACCCATGGGGGGAGGAGCTGCTTTGCGGACGTCACCCGCTGTCTGACTTGTGTACTTCACAGATGATATAGTGTCACCTTGTGGCTATCTGCAGGCATGTTTTAATGCACATTGTGAAGTTTGTATTTTTCATTCTGCTACATTTTTTTGACTGTTACTTTTTTTATTGAATAGAGTTTTATTTAATAAACGTTCGCTAAAAGGTACTCCTGATTGGCTGTGACAGGTCCCCCTTATTTGGGGGAGGCAATCAGGCACATTACTACACTTTTTAAGGCAGGTCTCCTCACACCCTGAGGAAGAGAAACGGCGCTACAGCCGTTTGTTGACATTTGTGACCGGCTGTGATTGGACACAGCCAGTCACGTGGCAAACGAGACAATTTCATTGGCTCTTACCCTGATTGAGGATAGGCTATGTCTAAAAGGACACGCCTCATCACTGATCGCTGCGCACCAGTGGACACGGCCAGTCACAATTTCATTAGCTCTTTACCCTGATGGGGTTTCTTTTCTTTGTGTGAATGAGCTTATCAGCGGGTGTCCCATCCTCCCAGCACTAACAGGATCAGCAGAATTTAAATTAAAGATCTGGCGTGCTGAGCTCATTTCCCAGCACAGTCTGGTCACAGTCTGATTTATAGCAGATTTTTACCCCCCACTACACATATGTGGTGGTGATGGTGAAAATGTCACATCTAGGGTTCCCATTCACAAAGCATATCTAAACATAATTTAAAAAATATTTGGTACCTTTTTAGTTGTTTTTTTTGGAGAAGGATTATACACAGAACTCTATGGACGGCTTGTATTGTTAGGAGTCATTTCACATTTGCTTATTTAGGGACATTTTGCAAGCGTCTTTAATTCTTTGTTAGGCTCAGTTCACACCTATGCATTTTTTTTTTTTTTGGAGAAAAGCACTACAGTCCATTTAAAATGATTTCCTATGGGACATTCACGTCTATGCTTTTTTCAGCCACTGTTTTTTTGGAAAGGGTCAGCGACGTTTTAAGCAAAATGTGTGAAAAATGTGTCAAAAATGTGAGCGCAAAAACACAAAATGCACCACAAAAAGCACTGCAGAAACAGATCAAAAGAAAACTACATAGGTGTGAACCTAGCCTTAGGACAGGCAGTGTGCACATCTAATTTAAAACTGACAATTAATATCTGCCAGCACAGTATAGAATAGAATAATTATAAAACAAAAAAACCTCCTGCAACCTTTCTACCATATTTTCTGAAAATGTAAATGGTTGCTGAACATTGTGATTGCCAGAAATGTATTTTTACAAACTTGTAATGTAAAGTACTGTATATATTTATTTATTTTATTCCTTATATAAAAACTATAGATAAAAGTACAAATTGCACTCTGATTTTTTTATCATATAAAACTATTCACACATAGAAGCCCCATAGAGGGACCTAAAATCTACAGACATTACAAGGGCATAAAGCTTGCATCTCATTTTCCTGACTACCTATCACATTTTTGGAGGCCATGGAGCACCAGGACAATGGAAACACCCACAAAATGACCACATTTGGAAAGCAAATATTCCAAGAGTCATGGTGAGGTTTTCCACAAGTTTTTGTGAAATGCAGAATGAAAATGAATTTTGTTTTACAGGGAGTTTTTAATGAATAAGATATTTCGAACACACAGCATAGGCATGCTTTAAATTACACATTTACACATTTTGCTACTCCCTCCAATTGTAGCAATACCACATATGTGAGACTTTTTCACAGCCTAATTGCATATAGAGGCTCAAAATCCAAGGAGCACCTTTAGGGGCATAAATTATGCATCTAATTTCCTGACTACTTTCATATTTTTGGAGACCCTGGAGCACCAGGATAGTAGAGACTCCAACAAACTGACCACATTTTGAAGATGAAACATCCCAAGGCATTTTTAAGAGGCAGGGTGAGTCTTTTGAAGACTTCATTTTTTTGGGCACAAGTTTTTTTGTTTTTTTTTTAATGCAGAAAGAAAATTAAAATTATATATTTTTTTTACATAAAGTCATCAATTTAATAGAATATTTCTCGCACACAGCATGAGCATACTTAAGCCTCATAAACAGGATTGGATTTTCCAACAGGAATTGTGTGATGACAGGCTGTTGGCGGAAAATCCAACCGTTTGTACACTCCATTGGACAATTGTTGTTGGATTTTCCCCAGACAAATGTTGGATGTCAGGCTTTAAAATTTTCCGCGGACAAATGTCTGTTGTCGGACGAGCTGGAAGCAGTTGGTCTTGTAAACTAGCATTCGTAATGGAGAATTAACATGTGTGACATGGCAAATTATGAAAGCTCGAAATTCAGCGCAAATTATCTTCTTCTTTATTTAATGGGATAATAATGAATCCTTTGTTGGTGATACTGATGGAGTTATGGCAAACATATTTTTAAAGGCTTTTTGTTTCTAGTGACATCAATAATATTATTATGCTTATTATTATTTTTTTTGCAAGTTACCATAACACCATTATGCCGTAGTTTTTAAGATCAAAGATACAACTATGTTGGTGTCCCTTGTTAATTTTACATTGGATTTTTTAAAATGTAACTGCCTACTCCCAAACTGTCATTTGAAGTAAAACACATAGCCAAGTATTATTCGACATGATTTTTATTTTATTTTAATTTTTAATTAAAAAATAAATAAAAAAATTGACATGCTATCTGCCAATAGAACTTAACCAAAAAGTGCATTCTATGCATCCAAAAATATAGAAAATATACCAAATCAAATCATTATTCAACCAAAAAATAAAATAAAAGCCTCATGCATGTGTCCTGCTTCTTAATATAGGGGTCAACAATGCCAAGAGCTTGTGAAAGCGGGGGTCCGTCATCCGGAGATAATTTTGAAAATCATCTGGATTATTTTCCTGGAGCTCCCGCAGCAAAGGCATATGACATAATTGGTCACAATTAATAAAGCAACACATTTTTGGTCCAAGAAATCCTCTTCTTCCTGTTCCTGGCCTAGACTTGGGTCAAAGCAATAACTCCAACCGCAATAATAAATAACACATTAACTCCTCCGATTCTGCAACATGACTGGTTGATGAACGGCTGTCCAGAAACAAACTGAAAAGCGCGGAATTAAAAGTGCGAATCAACACTCATCAAACTTCTACTAACACGAAATTAGCAGTAGGAGCCCAAAGGGTGGCGCTAAAGAGCTGAAAAACCATGTAGTCCATCACTACGTTCATGTTTGTTGGGTGACAATTGTGTGCTGTTTGTATGCAAGATAAGTTTGGGGCCAACGCCCTTCAGACAAAAGGCTGAGATATTGTCTGTGGAAAATCCGACTGTGTGTACGACGTTTTAATATTACAGCCCAAAGCACATTTTACTGCTCCTGAGTATGACGATACCACATGTATGAGGTTTTTTCATTGTTTGGACAGATTATGTACTGGACATTTTATCTTATGTATCACACAAATCAACAAATTGTGTATTAAAAAGAGGAGCAAGAGGAGGTGCAGGTGGAGATGAGCACACTGGACACCACTCTTTGGTGTTGCTGCCAGGAGTATCTCAGTTCCATCATCCCACAGGATGGCCTGATTTGGGAGAGAAAAATAAAGCTTTAAAAGTAATAAATGCACCTGATTCATTACTTTCTGTCGGATACACAGATTAAAGCCTTTAGCGTCACATTATCTTCTAAAAAGGACTAGGCAGAGTTTACAGGCCAGTTCTCAGGTCAAATTTAAACAGGGACGAGATTCAGGAAGTTAACATTTCCCTTCAAGACCTAATTAGAAGAGTGGACATGGTAGAGGTTGAACATACTAATGTGAAAAATAAAAACAAACCCTGCACTATAGAGTGTTTGGTTCTCAGTGAAAAAAAACAGAAATGTGATAAAATGATGTACAGGTATGTGAAAAAATACAAATATATTAAAAATATCATAAATTAAAGCGGAGTTCCACCCAAAAGTGGAACTTATGCTTGTTTGTCTCCTCCCCCCTCCGGTGCCACTAAGAAAAAGACCTTATTTACTGCTGCCACCTTACAGCAAGATCACAAAAAACACATTTGAAATTAAGGTATTCATCTTAACTTCAAAAGTGGCATTGTGAAGATATTCACAATGTCAAATTATCAAAGTGCATAAACCAACCATTAATTAAAATGGTTGTTAAGCCACTCTAACCTGTATACACCATCAGCACTGCATCCAATTGTATTATCCCCCTCTGTATGTGATTTATAAAAATAAATGCTGCAAATACCTAATTTCCCTGCCGAGATTGGGTTCACATGACTGTCCAGCTTTCTCCCTTCCTCCTCTGAGAGATAAAGCAGGCGGGGCTGAGATTCTTCTGCTGATGTCAGTCTGGAGGGGAGGAGAAGAGAGCTGGCTGGTCATCTGATCGCAATATCTGCTCTTAAATTAGGTATTTACAGCATTTATATTTATGAATCCTTCACAGAGGGGGGCACTGCAATAGGAGAAAGTGCTGATGGTGTATTCAGGTTAGTGTTATCAGAGCAGCAGGAGGGGCGGTTCACACGCAGACAAAGAGGGGAGGGGGAGGGGGACACATGAACAGAGCGGAGAGCAGATAGCAGGTGTCTGATCTCAGCAGCCATGATACACCGTGGTCAGTTTACAGAGGGGTTGGGAGAAACTGTCAGGATCAGCAACTTTTTTTAGGTGTTACAGGGGGCCCAATGACACAGGACAAGCACTGTGTCATATAACATGCTTTAAAGGAGCAGGATCCTTTTTTTGAGGGGGGGGTTAACAAATGCTTTAAATACAGTCTACCAAAAGTCCATAAAAAGAAAAATTATGTTGCGCTAAAGTGCTAATGTGCATAAATTGTGAAAATCTATTAATACCCACAATAAATATCAGTGGTCAAATTCATAGTTCAAATTCATTCATGCAGTGATCCATATAAACATATGGATATAAGTCAAAACCTATATATCATAAGTGCTGATTATGAAAAACATGATAATATGCAATCTTATTACAGAAAAATAAGTGAAAAATCCAAAAAATGTGAATAATATAAAATTGGTGCTCAATAACATAGATTATATATATATATATATATATATATATATATATATATATATATATATATATATATATATATATATATATACTATTATATAAATGTGAATAAGATTATAGTCTCAATAGATGGTGAAGATTTCCCGTGATCAAAGGGCGACACTGGAAAGTGCTCTGAATAGGGTGAAGATTTTCTATCCACCACAACGCCTATAGGAGTGAGGCTTACCAGAACTCATGGACTTGGGAAGGCGTATCAACTGTGGCCTCTCTACAGCGTAGATGACATCCTCCTCCCACTTCGCCATAAAAATATTTGCCAGACTTGGGGCAAATTTAGCCCTCATTGCCACTCCCTTTTCTTGCAAATAAAAGTGTCCATTAAACCAAAAGTAGTTATGGTGAGTGGCAAAATCTAATAGGTTCATAATAAAATTGCTCTGGGTTTTAACTAAAGTAGGCTCTCTTTCCAGGAAAACTTTTACAGCTTCTAACCCATTTGAGTGAGCGATACTAGTATATAGAGAGGCTACATCCACAGTGGCCATGATGTAATCCCCGTCTATATTTATTGAGGAAAGAATGTTAATGATGTGTTAGTATCTTTGAGATATGAGGGAATTTTCTGTACTATTGGTTGTAAGAAATGGTCTACATACTTGCCGATCCTTGATGTCACAATCAATCCCACTAATGATGGGATGACCTGGAGGATTCGTGGCATCCTTGTGAATTCCCAATGTGTCAGCAAGGGAGGATCCGTGTTAGTGTTACCGTGTATGGATGGGTGTTGCGCAGACGGCGTTCTAGCTAGTCAAATGCATGATAGATCTCCCCTTTTGCCTTTATCCCAAAGTGAGGCTTGGTTTCCTTTATCTATGCCAAAGCACGGGTTAGTTGGCTCGAGGCAGAAGTAATGACGTGATGTGCATCACGACGCAACACCTGTACTTGCGTTCCATCAAGGCGGAAGTGACGGAAAGGTGAGCGTTATGCTACACCGCTCCGTCTGCCCTCCACCGGACGGTTCATTTCCGGATAATTAGACCATTTAATTTTACAGAAAGTATACTTTTTGCCCGTTTAATTTACATGGCAGTGACTAGATTTCCACAATACACATATAATCATATAATGGCTAAATTCTCCTGGAAATATGGAGCAACCGGAAGTGCAGATCACTTCCGGTTTAGACACCGCAATTCAGTTTGGGGTTACATTCTATATAAAAGCGTGCTGCTGGTGGTCCATACCCCAGATGACATCTAAGTGGACGAAACGCGTCGGTTGGACTACAGCAACAGCATCATGCCATTTCTCCATACAATTTTCTAAATAAGCCAGATTTTTCTTCAAAACATGTGAGTGTTCTTAATCTTCCTTTTTAACTCGATTAAAATACCTTTTAAATGTTATTGCACTATGCAAGTTCTTTTTCATTTTCGATCCACCATATTTGAATACGTCTGAACACATGGAGCTCTGATGATCAACACCTGCTTGTTGTCCATCTTCTGTGAATGTACCAACATAATATACAGTGAAGCTTTGGAGATTGTCCATGGAGCAGTGATTTGCCACTTTTTTTATCAAAAGCCTATCACGACTTGCAAGGCGTATGCCTTCCCAAGTCCGTGAGTTCTGGTAAGCCTCACTCCTATAGGTGTTGTGGTGGATAGAAAATCTTCACCTTATTTAGAGCACTTTCCAGTGTTGCCCTTTGATCACAGGAAATCTTCACCATCTATTGAGACTATAATCTTATTCACATTTCTATATACCGGTATATATATATATATATATATATATATATATATATATATATAAGCGTGTTGTTTTGGATAAAGCCAACACATATATTCTTTGGTCTATCTACGATCTATAATCAGGTCACTTATTGGATAGAATTTATAATTTATTGGACTCTTCACTTGTTCCTCTATATCATTGAGCACCAATTTTATATTATTAAATTTTTTGAGGAATCTTCATTTGTTTTTCTGTAATAAGATTGCATATTATAATTTTTTTCATAATCAGCACTTATGATATATAGGTTTTGACTTATATCCATATGTTTATTGGTATGAATTTGGCCATTGACATTTATTGTGGGTATTAATAGATTTTCACAATTTATGCACATTAGCACTTTAACGCAACATCATTTTTCTTTTTATTCTTTATTAACTGTTAGTCTTTCGGTAATGTTTGCTGCTTTTAAATTATAGTCCCAGCACAGTATTTTTTCCTATTTTTTTTACCAAAAGTCCACAAACTCATGCAAAAAAAAAAGTGTTGTGTTTCCTCCCAGTCTTTCATCACACACCACTTGTGCACATGATGACCTTCTCCCTTCGGGCAGAAAACTCACTGAAGCTCAATGCCACTCATACTCATGACTGACATTATCCAAGTTCCTGGATATTTTTAACACTGGGTCAATCCTCCATCTGCTCATATGTCACCACACATTATACAAAATACCCAATCCACAAGTATTTTATCTCACTCACAAATTAAAACAATCAAGCTCATCAATAAAGTATAGTGGCATCAGGCATTAATATACAGTGGTCTCACCACCTCCGGAATGATCAGGTACCTTTGCTATGTCACTTCCAGTTCCAGCTATTTTGGTCACAGTGTAGCCACATTCTGATGCATTTCATCTTCCGACTTTGTCACAGGGGGTGGCTACATGGCACGGCAACCAGACCTTTATACCTTCCTCCTCAGTGTTAACTCCTTCCTAACTACCAGGTGCCTTCACGGTCAGTGGGATTAAACTACTTTAGTAAAGTCCCACTTATCCACCTGTGCATTTAATCCCTTCCTATGCCAGATCATAACCCGCCTCGTACTGTATATACAATGCTACCAAGTAAAAATTGGGCCTAAATGAAGCAAGATGACATGAATCGCATAATATATCACAGGAACAAAGTTACAAAGCTGATTTAGAGGAAGGTATATTTGTCAAAGTAAACAGTCAATACATATACTTAAACTACCCGTATATAGTAAAAATCTGATAAATACATCAAATACCATTACAAACCTTCAATTAATAATCATGTTTAAAATTTAGACATTTAGTAAAAAATAAAATCAATAACATACCTAAACCCCCCCCCCCCCCAAGAAAAAATAAAACATTAAATTATATAAAGACTCCCTTCAAAAGAAATCATTTTAACAACTATGTTTTAATAATCATTAATGCAGCAATTTATATCAAGCTCAATATTCAAGCTGTCAGGTGCCAACGTACACAACGTATAAATCTATATGGTTTCCTCTTGGGGAGGTCCCTAATCCTATTGGAACCCCTCAAAGAGGGATGGACTCTATCCACACCCCAAAACTGCAGACCTGATGGATCCCTGACATGGATTCACCTAAAATGGTCTGATATGCTGTGATGTTTATAGCCTTTCACAATGTTTGTTATATGCTCAGTTATCCTCTTCTTTTTTTTTTTAAGGGACATTTAGTGCATCCTACATGGATTAACCCAAATGGGCATTGGAGTGCATAAATGACATGCATCGTATTGCATGTAATAAGCTCTAAAATGTCAAATTCCCATTGAGTAACCTGAGAATAAAATTTCCTATGATTCCTTAAATTTCCTCTAGCTTCACTACATGCTTTATATTTTTCTACTTGCAGCAAAACCTCTTCTATCAGGGAAAACCCAGGGTCCTATCGAGGGATCTAATACTTTTTTTTTACCATTCTCTATACTGTAGATAAAACAAGGTCTGCTTAGTAACACTGAACCCAAAACCTTATCCATCATAAATACATTTCAGTGTTTCTGAAAGATAACTTCCACTTCTTTATGCTGACAGTGAAAATTGCTTTACCACATCCTGCAAACACTGTTCCCTAGGTACTCGTTTTCTCCAATTTGTCTGATGGGTACTCCTTTTGTACAAACAGCCAGGTGCATGCACTTTGCAGTGGGGGGATGGCATTACCAGCGGTCTATTGATCATTGAGGATGCTCTGTAGTAGCCCACCTTTCTTGCTTTACATTGTCACCCCCCCCCCCCCCCCCCCACAGACTGGAATGTGACTACTTAGGAGAGATGGCAAGGAGCTTATTAATGTGCCCTTATGCCTTCAACAAATGTGAGTGCATTGGATGATGTTTTTGTTAATTGGATAAAATAAATAATTTTACACTAGGGCAGTGATGGCGAACCTTGGCCTGCCAGATGTTTTGGGACTACATTTCCCATTATGCTCATGCACTCTGCAGTGTAGTTGAGCATCATGGGAAATGTATTTTTAAAACATCTGGGGTGCCAAGGTTCGCCATCACTGTACTAGGGCAATCTTTTAGGGTTTAGCATGCTCCTGTCACTTGGTGGAATCCTTAAGAGCTGCAGCTGCCAAGTGTATTTTTGAACTGTCCTGTGCTTATTAACTGTGTATACCAGCTATTGGAGGGACATGAAGACCAGTACACATACTAATGTTGTTAATGTGTTGTTCAAAAGGCTCTATAGAATATGAGGGAGCAAATATATAGTTCATTGAAATCACTCTTGGAAGTTTTGTAGACTTCAGTACAGAGCTATCAATGGAGGTATCCTTATTACCTGCAAATTTGAAAGAATTGCATTTTTACCCTTCATACACTGCAGCAACTACCCGTTCTGTTTAAATCCCTAGAGGTCCTTCCACTGGCTATTTCAGACTGTACAGTGCTGGATCCTCCAACTCTTCCAGCTTTATCAACCTACCTACCACCTTAATAACTTAGGATTAGCATGCAGTTTTGCAACCAAGACAGGGATACTTTGGTCTAGTAATTGGCAGGTATCAGTTTCAGGAAGTCGACAGGATTTGCTTTTTATATATAGTGTCCTCCTGGCAGTAATATTGAGTTTAGTAGGATTTTATGTACAGTAGTTATGTGGATTTGGTTGCAATGTAATTATTTTGGGATTTGGGCAAGCACATATAATAACATAGGATATATTTATTTTACAGTAGTATGGGGCCCTTTTTTCCCTTTCTGTTTCCCTCTCCATTCATTTACCACTCCAATTATCCGGGCATTCAACCATTTGTTCGGCCCTTGCATTGGAAGCCCTGGTTGAATGAAGCAATGAAAGCTTTGCCCAATCAGGGCACAGAACACTGTCAGTGCCATTATTGGAGAAATTAATGATGGCTCTATTCAATCATGGCTCATTGCTCTTAGTCTCGCCCCACACTATAAAAATATTCTCCCCATAGTGGCCATTTGCAGTGTGATATTGGCATGGAGAGAGATAGAACACGGCTCTGTTCAGTGTTGCTTAGTGTGCTATAGTGTGCTATTGTGCTTCTATATACAGTGCAGAATATCAGTTTAGTGTAAATCTAGTGATAGTTCAGTGTAAGTGTAGTGCAACGGCTCATTTTTACTTTAGTGTCAATTTTGGGTGTGTAGTGTGACCATTCATTTTTACTTTAGTGTCAGTTTAATTTGTCAGGGCATGTTTCCTGCAGTATATATCAGGACATTACTTCATGTTTAACGCAGTATATTTCCGTGCATTACTGCACATTTAACGCAGCATATATCAGTGCGTTACTGCATGTTTAATGCAGTGTATATATCATTTAACACGTTACTGTACATTTAACGCAGTATATATATCCACATGCTACTGGACGTTTAACGCAGTATATATTAGTGCATTACTGTACATTTAGAGCAGTATATAGCCACGTGTTACTGCACATTTTTAACGCTGTATATATCAGTGTGTTACTGTACTTTTAAGGCAGTATATATATCCGTGTGTTACTGGACATTTAACACAGTATATATCAGTGCATTATTTCATGTTTAAAGCAGCATATACCCTGTTTTCCCAAAAATAAGACCTAGCGTGATTGTCGGTGATGGCTGCAATATAAGCCATGTCCCCAAATAAGCCCTACCCTGTTTCCCCAAATAAGCCCTACCCTGAAAATAAGACCTACAAGGACTTTAACCACTTGACCACTGGGCACTTAAACACCCGTAATAACCAGACCAATTTTCAGCTTTCGGTACTCTCACATTTTGAATGACAATTACTCAGTCATGCAACACTGAACCTATATGAAATTTTTGTCCTTTTTTTCACACAAATAGAGCTTTCTTTTGGTGGTATGTAATCACCGCTCGGTTTTTTATTTGTTGTGCTATAAAAGAAGAAATACTGAAAATTCTGTAAAGTAATGTATTTTTCTTTGTTTCTGTTATAAAAATTTAGCAGATTAGTAATTTTTTGGCCAAAATTTATACTACTACATATCTTTGGTAAAAATAAGTACAAATTGGTAGATATTATTTGGTCTTTGTGAAAGTTATAGAGTCCACAAGCTATGGTGCCAATATCTGAAAATTGATCACACCTGAAGTACTGACGGCCTATTTCAATTCTTGAGACCCTAACATGCCAGAAAAGTACAAATACCCCCCAAATGACCCCTTTTTGGAAAGAAGACATTCCAAGGTATTTAGTAAGAGGCATGATGAGTTTTTTGAAGTTGTAATTTTTTCCCACAATTCTTTTCAAAATCAAGATTTTTTTTACTTTTTTTTTTTTCACAAAATTGTCATATTATCAGTTTATTTCTCACACACAGCATATGCATACCACAAATTACACCCCAAAACACATTCTGCTATTACTCACGAGTACGGCGATACCACATGTGTGAGACTTTTACACAGCGTGGCCACATACAGAGGCCCAACATGTAGGGAACGCCATCAGGTGTTCTGGAGCACCCAGGACAATTCTGACATTTCTCTCCTACATGTAAAAATCATCATTTATTTGCTAGAAAATTACATAGAATCCCAAAACATTATATATGTTTTTTTAGAAAACACCCTGGAGAATACAATGCTGGTCGTTGCAACTTTTTATCTCGCATGGTATTTGCGCAGTAATTTTTTGAATGCTTTTTCTGGGAAAAAAAACTGTTTTGTGCTTAAAAAAAAAAAACACAGTAAAGTTAGCCCAATTTTTGCATAATGTGAAAGATGAAGTTACGCTGAGTAAATAGATACTGAACATGTCACTCTTCAAAATTGCACACGCTCGTGGAATGGCGCCAAACGTCGCTACTTAAAAATCCCCATAGGCGACGCTTTACATTTTTTTTTTACTGGTTATATGTTTTGAGATACAGAGGAGGTCTAGGGCTAGAATTATTGCTCTCACTCTAACGTTCGCAGCGATACCTCACATGTGTGGTTTGAACACCGTTTTCATATGTGAGCGGGACTTACGTTTGCGTTCGCTTCTGCATGCGAGCACATGGGGACAGGGGCGCTTAAAAAAAAAAAAAAAAAAATCATTGTTCATTTTACTTTACTTTATTTTAGTTTGACATTTTTTCCCCCAAAAATAAATTTTTGGATCACTTTTATTCCTATTACAAGGAATGTAAACATCCCTTGTAATAGGAATATGGCATGACAGGTCCTCTTTACAGTGAGATATGGGGTCAATAAGATCCTACATCTCACCTCTAGGCTGGAAAGCCTGAAATAAAAAAAATAAAAAAGATTCTGGCTTTGATCGTATTGGCGAGTCGGTAGAAGCACCGGAGGGCGGCGGGAGGGGGGGGGATGTCTATGGCTGGGTTTTGCAGGGTATCACCGACTATGGCTGGGTATTGCAGGGTATCTCCGAGTATGGCTGGGTATCTCCGAGTATGGCAATTTATGGCAGGGTATTGCAGAGTATTGGCAGGGTATTTCAGAGTATTGGCTGGAATTTTACTGCAGAGTATTGGCGGGTACTGCAGAGTATTGGAGGGGATTGCAGAGTATTGGCTGGTGTTGCAGAGTATTGGCTGGTGTTGTAGAGTATTGACAGGTGTTGCAGAGTAATTGCAGAGTAATTGCAGGTACTGCAGGGTATTTGCTGGTACTGCAGAGTATTGCAGGGTATTGCAGAGTAATGGCAGGGAATTGTGGGGTTACATTTTCGGTGAGCAGCGATGTGGGCACTGCAGATGCAGCCCACAGCCCTGCTGACACCGATCTCTTCCCCCTCCGCTGTCCTGATCGGTACAGAGAGGGGGATGGAGGAACCGGCGTCATAACAGGTTTGTTTACAAGTGATCACTCCATCATTTGACGGAGCGATCACGTGGTAAATGGCCGCGATGAGCCACAGGACCCGGTGGTCACGGATGCTCTCGAGTGCGCGCCCCAGGGGGCACGCGAGAGCGGAATTCTGGGAGGACATCATATGACGGCCTCCAAGAGTTAAACAACCGCCCTGTAGCCATCATTCGGCTATGGGCCGGTTGTTAAGTGTTTAACTAGGGCTTATTTTGGGGGTAGGGCTTATATTGCAGCCATCACCGACAGTCCCGCTAGGTCTTATTTTCGGGGAAACAGGGTATCAGTGCATTACTGCACGCTTAACGCAATACATACAGTATTTCTGTGTGCTACTGCCCATTTAACACAGTATATATCCGTGCAGTACTGTATCTTTAACGCAGTATATATCAATGCGTTACTGCAGTTCAACTCAGTGTATTTGAGTTGCGTTACTTTGTGTTTAGTGCAGTATTTATATCCATGCATTTCTGTTTGTTTAATGCTCAATATATATCTGTGCATTGCATGTTTAACGCAGTATATTTGAGTGCGTTACTGTACGTTTAATGCAGTATATTTGATTGCGTTACTGCATGTTTAATGCAGGACATTTCCATGCATTAGTGTATGTTTGCCACAGTATATTACAGTGCATCAGTGCAATTTTACTGCAGTATGTTGCAGTGTGTCAGGGGAGTGTGTCTGTGTAGTGAGTACTCAAGTTAAAGTGCACCAAACATTACTTTCCATTTATTAAAGTGCATCCATGTACACATTTCCACATCTTTATTATATTTTGTTAATAAGCGTCACCCTCACCCATCATGTCTGGGAGGCCAGCAAGGAGAGGCAGACATTCCCATGGCACTGTAAGGGGGTCAGCAGCAATTGTGTCCACCAGCAAAGGTGGACCTGGTCTGTCCTCAGCCAGGGCATTTTCTCTGTTTAGTGATGTTGCCTGTGCCATCCAGCATGCAGAGGAGGCAGTGTACCTGCTTACCAAACCATCATCATCCTCCTCATCCTCCATCACCCAAGCAGAGACTTGTGCACAGTCCACTGCAGCTGCCAGAGTGGCTTATACTGCCTCCTTGTCCACAGCTACTCCTGCCATAGCCCCAGCATCAGGCTTGGAGGAGTTATTTGAACACAGCATCAGCCACTTGCTCCTTGATGATGCACAACCATTACGTGATTCAGATCTTGGTTCTGAGGCTGGAGTAGGTAGGAACATGAGCTTACAGTGGGTAGAACACTAGCAAACAACAAACTGGCAGTTATGTTCCCCCAGCCACAGAGTATTGCCAAGTGATAATGAGGATGGAGGGGATGATGGTAATGATGAGGTCACTGACGTGACTTGGTTCCAGATAGAGCAGAGGAGGAAAGTGAGGGTGAGGCACAACCCCTAAGAGGCAGCCAGCCTATTTAACCAGATTGTGGAGCTGTTAACTCCCTGCCTACTTCCCATAGCTCAGCTGTGTGGATCTTTTTTAGGACATGTGCAGCCGATCGTGCTGTTGCAATTTGCAAACTTTGCCTCAAGCACATCAAGCGTGGCAAAAACACCAGCCATTTGGGTACCACATGCTTCACAAGGCAGTTAACCTCCCATCACTCAGCCCATTGGCAAGAGCACCTGAAAGCCACACAAAAGGGATGCAATTCTGCTCCTCATTTCTCCTCACCCTTCCGGTCTACCCCCACTTTACCTCATGACCCCCCCGAAGCCTCCACTAACAGGGATGACGGTATAGTGCAGGGTGTTCTAGGTCCTTACAGCACATCTGCCAGTAGCATACCACCAGCTGTAGACTACAGCAAGCAAATTTCTCTTCCCCATCTGCTACAGCAAAAAAATACAGTCATTACCCACATGCCCAGCATCTAAATTCAAGCTTGTCAAAGCTGCTAGCTTTACAACTCCTGCTTTTCCATCTGGTGGATTCTGCCTCTTTCTGTGAATTTGCAGAATGTGCTGTACCACAATGGAAGGTTCTCAGTCCTTATTTCTTTTCATGTAAGGCTATTCCAGCTCTCTACTCAAATGGAAGGCAATTTTGTGGCATCGTTGGGGAAGGCAGTCAGCTGCAAGGTCCACATTACTGCTGAAACATGGTCCAGTAAGCATGGTCAGGGACAATATATTGTGTTTACAGCACACTGGGTAACTCTGCTTGCAACTCAAAAGGATGCAGGACAGGGCTAAGTTTTGCAGCTTTTTGTGCAGCCACATCTCCATACAGATAGTGGTGATGATGCAGGATTTATCAGCTCCACCCCTCCTCCTCCATGCCCTCCTCTGCTGAATTGTTCAATGAACTACAAGTACCCCTTAAGCATTTAAGGGGCTATTCAATGAGTCAGGGTGAAAAGTGCCATGCAGTGCTTTAGTGCTTCAGCTGGTCTGTCTAGGGGACAGGAGCCACATCAGAACTGAGATTCTGGCAGCTCTTCAGTGGCAGGCCAAGAAGTGGTTCACGCCCCACCAGCTGGACCCAGGAATGGTGGTGTGCGATAAAGGCACAAACCTCCTGTCTGCCCTTAGACAGGTTGACACATGTGCCATGCCTGGCACATGTCTTCAATTTGGTGGTGCAGCGTTTTTTAAACAGGTACCCAGGGTTGCAAGATCTGCTGAAGCAGGCCAGAAGAGTCTGAAGTCATTTCATGTGGTCATACTCAGCTAGTGCTCATTTGGCTGACATTCAGTGGGAATTCCACCTGCTTGTAAACCGCATGATTTGTGACATGCCCACCAGGGAGAACTTGACTTTAGCAATGCTGTAGCCCTCACATTTTTGTAAATATTTTATTATATCTTGTCATGTAACAACACTGAAGAAATTACACTTTGCTACAATGTAAAGTAGTGGGTGTACAGCTTGTATAACAGTGTCAATTTGCTGTACCCTCAAAATAACTCAACACACAGTCATTAATGTCTAAACCGCAAAATTTACACTGTTATGCCACGTACACACGATCAGAATTATGGTCAGAAAAAGGTATGGTGGTTTTCCCGACGGAATTCCGATGGAATTCTGCTCAAGCTGTCTTGCCTACACGCGGTCACACCAAATTCTGACGTCAAGAACAAGGTGACGTACGACGGGACCAGAAAAAGGAAGTTCAAGAGCTACTAGCCAATAGCTTCTCGTAGTTGATTCTGAGCATGCGTGAGTTTTTGCGTGTTGGAATTGCATACACACGATCGAAATTTACATTGGGAAAATTGAGAACATGCTATCAAATATTTGCTGGCAGGAATTCGGCCAACTAAATGCCGATGGAGCATACACACGGTCGCATTCTCTGATGAAAAGCTCTCATTGGTCTTTTGCTGGCCGAAATTCTGATCGTGTGTACACAGCATTATACAAGCTGTACACTCACTATTTTACATTGTAGAAACATGTATGTGTTGTCACATGAAAAGATATAATAAAATATTTACAAAAATGTGAGGGGTGTACTCACTTTTGTGAGATACTGTATGTCAGAGGGCCTTCAACGAGTACCTGTGGGAGTATGGCAAATGACAGGCTCAGGCAGGCTCTGCTTTTTTTTCCCCACACCAATAGCTGTTGATAAGATACACGCACTGTACTGTCACTATTTGAGGATGCCAGTAGGATGGTGAGCCATGACATGCATCGGTAACACAATCCCTGTTGTGTTCCTGCTGGAGCAGACTATGCATGGCATAGTAGTGGGCGGAAAGGAGGCAGAGCAGTGGGAGAAAGAGGACTTCCTTTCCTCTCAAGCCCTGCTTTATGCAGACACCATACTTCCTACGCCACAGAACACACAAGAGAAGAAGAGGAGGAGGGAGAAGATGAGGATTCTGGCAGTTTTTAAGGTATTTAAGCAGAGCAAGACATAAGTCAACCATTAACAGTTGGTTTTCCATCCCCAAAACCCTTGGGAATAGTATGTGGCTGGGAGGAGACAGTTTCAGATACTGTAATCTTCAGTGACACAGAGGAGACTGCTGCTCATACCTCCAAACTTGCGTGCTTACTCACATGCACTGCTGAGTACCCTGGATCATTTGTGTGTCATGCTTTTAAATTTCATGGACTTTTAATAAACATAATTTTCTTCTTGTTTCTTTGTATTGTATGGATTCCTTTATCCCGGACCTAGGGAGGCACCCGGCTTCTCATAGCAGTGTTTGAGACCTTGCATTAACTTGGAGCAGTGTGTACCCTGTCTCTCTTTTCAACCCTCCTTGACCACCGTTACAAGGGGAAGTCTTGTAAACTCACCGCGTCGCCACAGAGGGAGCAGAAGATGAAATTTCTTGAGGACACATTAAAGAGAAGTTTATGTAACATCTTTCCCGACTTTGGAAGTCTGGTGGAAAACTTTGTTTTGAGGCTTCTGTTGGTCTAGAGAGGAGCAGTGGAGAAGGTGCTGCTTCAGTGATGCCTTTCAAAATGTTTTCCTCCTCGGCACCCAGGGCTGTCAGCTTTCACATCCCATTGGCAGTGTCTTCATCATATGGTGGAAGACTATCTAGGGGTGAAAACAGATATGGATAGTTTTCCAGTTGACTATTCACTGGGTCATGAGAATAGACCGCTGGCCAGAACTTTCCCAGTATGCAATAGAGCTGCTGGGTTGCCCTGAATCCAGTGTGCTTTCCAAACAGGCATTCAGTGCTGCCGGAGGTTTTGTAACTGATAAGAGAGTACGTCTATCCACAGACCCCATGGAATGGCTGACATTTATCAAAATGAATCAGTCCTGGATTAGCAGCAGCTATGTAGCCTCTGATGCTGATGTCACTGATTGAATGTTTTCTGGATCTGGAATCTCTTAAAGACTGTCTAGGCTGCTTAGCTTTGTGGGTTTTGATTTCATCTGGAAGAATTTTTGTAGTGTAGGTTTCATGGGCACAATTAACACCCAAGAACCAATTTTTACACACCTGTTTGACAGGTGCATATCTTTGCAATTTTTGACAGCAAGGCCAATTCTTGCTTCCATCAAGAGTACCTCTCTAAAATTACGGTGTGAAGGCACCACCAACACCCAAAGACCAATTTTTCAGCACCTGTTTGACAAGTGCATATCATTTCAATTTTTGACAGACCAATTCTTGCTTTCATCAAGAGTACCTCATTAGGATTACAGTGTGAAGGCACCACCGACACCCAAAAGACCAATTTTTCCACACCTTTTACTTCTATCCAAAGTCTGCGAATGAGACACCAAATTGTAATAAAAAAATCTCTAATCTTGTTCTGAGTGCAATAAATTGTGACCTCATCATATGGACTGGCTCCCCAAGCCGATGTTAAAAAAATAAAGAAAGCTTGAATGGAAAATGTCATTTTTTTGGCTTTATAAATGTCATTATTGTGGCAGCATGTTCTATACATGGTACAGATGTGCCAGGCAGACTAAGGGGACCCCTAGACACTATATTTAAAGGCATTTTTCATTTTTATTGTTATTTTTATTTGGTGGTCACTTTAAGAATCAGTATATCATTGCTCATTTAAAAAGTTTTTTACAAACTTTTTTTTCATTGATAGATGTCCCCCAGGGCAATATCCGGACCCTCATACCCTTTGTATGCCCAATTACTTGCATATAAGCTTTCAAAATGGACACTTTTGATTTTTTCACACTCGGGTCCCATGAACTATTTAATGGGGTTCGTTATTCGGTTTCGAACTTTTGTGATGTTCTAAAGTTCTGCTGCATACCGAACAGGGGGTCGTTAGACCCATCTCTAGTCAGTATATTAGCTGGCACATTTTGAGTTGGTTCAGAGAGAAGGACAGTGGGAATTAATCCCTAAACCTGGCTGCCAAAAGAGAAAATTAATGATCACTTGAGATACCTCAACAGAAATATGTGATACTGGATTTTATATGTATGCATTAAAAGGTCTGACAGATTATACTACAATCCTTGGTCTAGGGGATTGTGCAGATGTTTGGTAATATATGTGTATATGTACTGTATAAAATATATATATTGTGACAGTAGGAGATGTTGTCACAGTAAAATTGGTAGTTTGTGGGACACAGGGTGTGCACATTTGCTTGGTGCAAGAGTAAAGATGTGGACTGGAGAAAATTGCTTTTACAGCTTTCTCCAGGTTTTGGTACTCTGTCATCGACCTCTGTAGTTTGGAGATTCCATAGTGTCTTGGGAGGGATGGGATCTCCAACCCTGTGTCCAGATTTTGTAGATGACCAGCAGGGTGTGTGCTCAGGTAAGAGCCCTTATACTGAGGGTATGGGAAGACCTCATAGCTCCCAGTTGGACACTGCTCCACACAAGAGCGACAGGAAGTCTCCAGGGGTCAGAGGGGCTGCGGGAGGCAGCCAGAACATGTGTGACTGCAAGAGGCTGTGAAACGGCCTGAGAACTAAGGCCAAAGCAGAGCTGTGGGCACTAAAGTGAAGCCGTCCACATTTAAGAATCCTGTGCTCTGTGTGACCAGGATAAGGAGCAGAAGTACTGCTAAAAAGAGCCAGGTGGGCTAGCATTTTCCATTGTGTGTATTTACTGGAGAAGAACCCCTGTGTGGGAAACGTTTATGTTACAGACTTTTATTTGCCTTTTAATAAAAATTGGTTACTGTGCCGTAAAATATAGTTCCTGACTGGCTTGAATCCCTGACAAATGCATCTACCATGAGAGGTCATACTCCCTTGTTCCTGAAGAAGCCGGTCAAGGCGAAACATGTTGAACGTACTGGGATGGAACTTCCGTTGGTCTTTAACTGGTTCCTGACCGCTGGCCGTCCAATGATGGCCAGGCGGAGCACCTATTGTGTCGGGAGGCCGTCATATGACGGCCTCCCGTTTAAACAGGGAATGCGCGCGATCGTGAGCGCACATCCCTGTTTCTTCGGTGGCGGCGTGTCATGGAGACACCGCTCGCCACCGAAGGGGGTGAACAGCCATTGGTTATGGCTGTTTACCAAGTGATCGGCCGTGATGAAGTCACGGGCGATCACAGATCGTCACAACCCGGCTGTGCATGGCGCATACGCGCGATCGCACTGCGCGTGCACGTCAGTGGTGGCGTGTTCCCTGGGAACACTGCTCGGCACCGACGCTGGTAAACAGCCATTGGTCGGCTGTTTACCCACGTGATCGGCTGTGATCCTTTCACAGCCGATCACTAAAATGTAAACAAACCGCGGTAACGAGATGTTACCAGGTTGTTCTCCTCCTCACACACCGATCGTGTGTGAGGAGGAGATTGCGGTAACATCTCGTTACCGCCTAGTGTACACCAATCACACTGATTCCCCCCCCCCCAATAAAGAGGACCTGTCACCACCCCTCATAGTACCTGTCAATCACAGTCCATCAGAGTACCTGTCACAGTCCATCAGAGTATTTGAGTACCTGTCACAGCCAATCAGAGTACCCGAGTACCTGTCACAGTCCATCAGAGTACCCGAGTACCTGTCACAGTCCATCAGAGTACCCGAGTACCTGTCCCGGCCCATCAGAGTACCCGAGTACCTGTCCCGGCCCATCAGAGTACCCGAGTACCTGTCCCGGCCCATCAGAGTACCCGAGTACCTGTCCCGGCCCATCAGAGTACCTGAGTACCTGTCCTGGCCCATCAGAGTACCCGAGTACCTGTCACGGCACATCAGAGTACCCGAGTACCTGTCACGGCCCATCATAGTACCCGACTACCTGTCACGGCCCATCAGAGTACCCGAGTACCTGTCACGGCCCATCAGGGTACCCGAGTACCTGTCACGGCACATCAGGGTACACGAGCACCTGTCACGGTCCATCAGAGTACCCAAGTACCTGTCACAGTCCATCAGGGTACCCGAGTACCTGTCACAGTCCATCAGAGTACCCGAGTACCTGTCACAGTCCATCATGGTACCCAAGTATCTGTCACGGTCCAACAGTGTACCCGAGTACCTGTCACAGCCCATCAGAGTACCCGAGTACCTGTCACAGCCCATCAGAGTACCCGAGTACCTGTCACGGCCCATCAGAGTACCCAAATACCTGTCACGGGCCCATCAGAATACCCGAGTACCTGTCCCAGTCCATCAGAGTACCCGAGTACCTGTCCCGGCCCATCAGAGTACCCGAGTACCTGTCCCGGCCCATCAGAGTACCCGAGTACCTGTCCCGGCCCATCAGAGTACCCGAGTACCTGTCCTGGCCCATCAGAGTACCCGAGTACCTGTCACGGCACATCAGAGTACCCGAGTACCTGTCACGGCCCATCATAGTACCCGACTACCTGTCACGGCCCATCAGAGTACCCGAGTACCTGTCACGGCCCATCAGGGTACCCGAGTACCTGTCACGGCACATCAGGGTACACGAGTACCTGTCACGGTCCATCAGAGTACCCGAGTACCTGTCACAGTCCATCAGGGTACCCGAGTACCTGTCACAGTCCATCAGAGTACCCGAGTACCTGTCACAGTCCATCATGGTACCCAAGTATCTGTCACGGTCCAACAGTGTACCCGAGTACCTGTCACAGCCCATCAGAGTACCCGAGTACCTGTCACAGCCCATCAGAGTACCCGAGTACCTGTCACGGCCCATCAGAGTACCCGAGTACCTGTCACGGGCCCATCAGAATACCCGAGTACCTGTCCCAGTCCATCAGAGTACCCGAGTACCTGTCCCGGTCCATCAGAGTACCCGAGTACCTGTCCCGGCCCATCAGAGTACCCGAGTACCTGTCCCGGCCCATCAGAGTACCCGAGTACCTGTTCCGGCCCATCAGAGTACCCGAGTACCTGTCCCGGCCCATCAGAGTACCCGAGTACCTGTCACGGCCCATCATAGTACCCGACTGCCTGTCACGGCCCATCAGAGTACCCGAGTACCTGCCACGGGACACCAGAGTACCCGAGTACCTGTCACGGCACATCAGGGTACCCGAGTACCTGTCACGGTCCATCAGAGTACCCAAGTACCTGTCACAGTCCATCAGGGTACCCGAGTACCTGTCACAGTCCATCACAGTACCCGAGTACCTGTCACAGTCTATCATGGTACCCAAGTATCTGTCACGGTCCAACAGTGTACCCGAGTACCTGTCACAGCCCATCAAAGTACCCGAGTAGCTGTCACTGCCCATCAGAGTACCCGAGTACCTGTCACAGCCCATCAGAGTACCCGGGTACCTGTCACAGCCCATCAGGGTACCCGAGTACCTGTCACGGCCCATCAGGGTACCCGAGTACCTGCCACAGTCCATCAGAGTACCCGAGTACCTGTCACGGTCCATCATGGTACCCAAGTATCTGTCACGGTCCAACAGTGTACCCGAGTACCTGTCACGGCCCATCAGGGTACCCGAGTACCTGTCACGGCCCATCAGGGTACCCGAGTACCTGTCACGGCCCATCAGGGTACCCGAGTACCTGTCACAGTTCATCTGAGTACCCGAGTACCTGTCACAGTTCATCTCAGTACCCGAGTACCTGTCACAGTCCATATGAGTACCAGTCACCGCCCTTCAGAGTACCCAAATACCAGTCACCAAGCCATCAGAGTACCTGTCACCAGGCCATCAGAGTACCCGAGTACCTGTCACCAGGCCATCAGAGTACCCGAGTACCTGTCACCAGGCCATCAGAGTACCCGAGTACCTGTCACCAGGCCATCAGAGTACCCGAGTACCTATCTCCAGCTCATCAGAGTACCCGAGTACCTGTTTGCAGCCCATGTCTCATAGACGTTGGGGTGTTTGCTTTCCAAAACGGGATCATTTTGTGGGTAATTTCACTGTCCTGGTGCTCAGGACCTTCAAAAGTGTGATAGGTAGGAATGAAATGAGATGTGTCATTTATGCTCCTAGAATGCCTGAACGTACTACTTCAATGTTCGGCCTCTCTATGTGACCAGACTGTATAAAAGTCCTACACATGTGGTATCGCCATACTTGGGAGGAGTAGCAGAATGTGTTTTGGGTTGTAATTTTTGCTATATACATGCTATGTGTTAGAAATATCTTATAAATTGACAATTTTGTGTAAAAAAAAATGTGTTTTAATTTTTTTCCACATATTCCAAAAACTTCTGGAAAAAAATTAACCGTTCAAAAGACTCATTATGCCTCACAGATTATACGTTGGGGTGTTTGCTTTCCAAAATGGGGTAATTTTATGGGCAATGCCATTGTCCTGGTACTTCAGGGCCTTCAAAAGTGTAATAGGTGGTTGAGAAATGAGATGCGTCATTTTTGCTCGTAGAACGTCTGAAGGTACTACTTCAACGTTGGTGCTCTGTATGTAGCCAGGCTGTGTAAAAGTCTCACACATGTGGTATCGCCGTACTCGGGAAGAGTAGCAGAATGTATTTTGGGTTGCAATTTGTTGTATGCATATGCTGTGTGTGAGAAATAACCTGATAATATGACAATTTTGTCAAAAATAAAAATAATAAAAAAAAAATCTTAATTTTGCAAAGAATTGTGGGAAAAAATGACAACTTAAAAAAACTCATCATGCTACTTACTTAATACATTGGAATGTCTACTTTGTAAAAAGGGGTCATTTGGGGGGTATTTGTACTTTCCTGACTTGTTAGTGTCTCAAGAAATGAGATGCACCTGATGTACTGAAGGCCTGATCAGAAGTGATCAATTTTCAGTGATTGACACCATAGTTTGTAGACTCTATAACTTTCACAAAGACCAAATAATATACACTAATGTGGGTTATTTTTACCAAAGATATGTAGCAGTATAAATTTTGGCCAAAATGTATGAAGAAAAATTACTAATTAGCAAAAATTTATGACAGAAACAAAGAAAAAGGAATTTCTTTCACAAAATTTAGGTTTTATTTTATTTATAGCACAAAAAATAAAAAAACTCACTAGTGATTAGATACCACTAAAAGAAAGCTCTATTTGTGTGGAAAAAAGGACGCAAGTTTCATATGGGTACAGTGTTGCATGACTGAGTAATTGTCATTCAAACTGTGAGAGCGCTGAAAGCTGAAAATTGGTCTGGTCAGGAAGGGGGTGTAACTGCACTATATTGAGGTGGTTAAAGAAAATGTCACCTGTGCTTACGCATTTGGTGTCAATTATTGACCATAGGGAATTGTATTAAAAGTTTGACTTCTTTTATATTTTGTGGAGTATATGTGAAATTTGTATTTTTTTAGTATATTCCTTCTAATTCATTTTCTTTTTTCACTTTTAATATTTGGTGCCGCAAAAGTCCCTTGCCTCCAAACTTTTTGTGCATATATTTTCCTTTAGGATGCTGGTACCATTATTGTATATCACTTGAACGGATCCCTGTCAGAGTATTTTTTCTATAGTTCTGACATATTGTTCTTGGTGTAATTTTTGTATGTAGCAAATGGGTTCCAAGAATGTGCTATCCCTTAACTCGAAGGGAAAAGAAAAAAAGGTCCCAGCTTTTATGAGAGCTCTGGGGAATGAAGATTCAAATTGCATACCTTCAGAAAATCCTTTTTAATAGATCCAAACACGCAATAATAGGTGATTTTAGACTACATACATTCATTTAATAGTTGTTCCACAAATTAAAAATCTTGAGGCTCCTGTTTCTGTCAATGAAGCCTGTAAAACCAGCACTCAAGGTGAGAAAGCCTGTAGCTGGCCACAGCACTGGATCAATACAGGAATCAGGTTGGGCATGTTGGGGAAGGCGGGGGGGGGGGGGGGGGGGCAGACACAGTGGAACGTTTTTTGACCTTAAGGCAGGGAATGCACAAGGTCAGCTGACACAGGAGGATGTGTTAAAGAATTATATTCTTTCTTATATAATCTCCCTGATTCACATTACCACTTCCCCAAATCTTAGGGAAGATCTTATAGAGCAATGTCTTAAAAAAGCAAGATTATCTAAATTATCACCTCAGGCAAAGGATTCCTGAGGGAAAAGGGAATCCCACTGGTACCCACATGTACAACTTTTTAAAAGAGCCTCTGTCCAAGGGTTTTTAATGCTTATTGCTCCACATTACAAGACCACCCACTGCTTAGGGATATAGTATGAATAAAACAGTAATAGCAAAAGAGGATAAGGGTCTTCCTCTTTGTACCACTTCTAGACTGATATCTTTTCTAAACATAGATATAAAACTCTTTGAGAAAATCTTAGCTACATGCCTTCTTCCTCATTGGATTCTTATGAAACACTATAATCAAGTTGGGTTTATGCCTGGCAGAAAGGCTAAGAACAATACTTATAGGGCACCTAACAACATTGTTTATGTAAATTCTAAACCTCTAATAAGGATGAGCTTCGTGATCGAGTCGAACATACGTTCAACTCGAACATCGGCTGTTCGCTCATTCAGCAAATACCGAACGTTATGGGCCATTCGCGCCAAATTCACGTGGCGCTCACGGCCCACAATGCACTGCACCATCGCAGTGCATTGCTGGCTCACGATTGGCCAAGCATGCACTATGACCCCACATGCTTGGCCAATCACAGCGCCGGCAGCGAGGAGAGCCATGATTGGCCACAGGCAAGATGCCTGTGGCCAATCATAGCTCAGGCTGTGTAGTACATGCCCCACACTATATAAGGCCGCCAGCGCGGCGGCCTTGTGTAGTGTGTTGGCGTCTGTAGGAATTAGTGGGTGTTCTCTGTGTACCTTCAACACAGTATACACCGTTCATTATCGACCAATTTTGCGTTCTTGCTCTTCTGTAATTGAGCTGTTATCAATCTTCCGGAGTTTGTGCCTGTTGTCTGCGTGCCCTGACCGCAGTATACACTGTTATAGCCACCTATATAGCTAGCTATATTGCTCTTTTGTAATAGAGCTTGCAGTCAGTTGTAGGAGATTGCGCGTGCTGTCTGCGTGCCCTGACCGCAGTATACACCGTTATATCCACCTACATAGCTAGCTATATTGCTCTTTTGTAATAGAGCTTGCAGCCAGTTGTAGGAGATTGTGTGCTGTCTGCGTGCCCTGGCCGCAGTATACACCGCTATATCCACCTATGTAGCTAGCTATATTGCTCTTTTGTAATAGAGCTTGCAGTCAGTTGTAGGAGATTGTGCGTGCTGTCTGCGTGACCGGACCGCAGTATACACTGTTATATCCACCTATATAGCTAGCTTTATTGCTCTTTTGTAATAGAGCTTTCAGTCAGTTGTAGGAGATTGTGCCTGTTGTCTGCGTGCCCTGACCGCACTATACACCGTTATATCCACCTATATAGCTCTTCTCTAATTGAGCCATCTGCCATCTGCAGGAGTTAGTGGGTGTTGTGTGCCTCCAGCACAATATACACTACCCAATTGCTGGTTTTCCCATCTGCCTTCAGGCCATTACCATGTCTGGAAGGCTAACAAGGAGAGGCAGACAGGCGGGAGCCAATAAAAGAGGGCAACCAGGCTCTGTTTCTAGAGACAACAGTGCTGGTCGTGGACGCGGTGCATCGTCATCATCAGCACGTGGCCATGGGACACACTTGTCCTTTTTTTGACAGCTGGACATGTTGAGCCGCATCATGCCGAAGACTTGGTAGAGTGGATGACCAAGCCCTCTTCATCCTCCTCATCCTCTATCACCCAGGCTCAGGGTACTAGCAAAGCAGCTGCCAACGCATGGTCTTCCCTCCTCTCAATGTCATCATCAGTGACTCCTTCCCTAGACCCACCACGTCCTCCTGAGGAGTCTCCTGAACTCTTTGAGCACAGTGTTGGGTACATGCTCCAGGAGGATGCCCAGTGTTTTGTAGGCTCTGATGATGATACTCAGCTAGAGGAAGGCAGTAGCATGAGCGCAGAGAGAGGGGATGCTCAAGAAGGACAGCAATCTGGCAGTCATGTTCCACAAGCTGCAGCATACTGCCAGGTTTGCTCCAGCGATGAAGAGGGAGGGGATGATGAGGGCACTGACTCCATGTGGGTGCCTGGTAGGAAGGAGGAGGAGAAGGAGGAGGAGGAGGAACATGTCCAACGAGGCAGGATGCCCTCTGGGGGCCAGCTTAGGGTCAGCACACCGACTGAATCACACCGCAGAGCTCCGCCTGTGCAGGGCGCTGCCTCAGCGCGTTATTCTAAAAGTTCTTTGGTGTGGGTCTTTTTTGAGACGAGTGCATCAGATCACACCGCTGCTATTTGCAACATATGTCTCAAGTGTATCTGACGTGGCCAAAACATCAGCTGCTTGGGCACCACATGCTTGACCAGACATATGTTGACCTGCCATGCAGCTCGTTGGCAAGCGTACCTCAAAGACCCACACCAAAGAACAAAGCGGACCTCTCCTTGCTCCTCATCAGCTGGGATCTCCAACCCCACTAGACCTTCAGTCCTCTCTGAAACCTGCTCTGAGAAGAATGAAGGTGTATAATTAGGTGTGTCACAGCCAAGTGCTTCACGGAAGGCGATTCCGGCTCTCTACCGGCATGTGGAAGACAATATCCTTGCCTCGCTGGACAGGGCGGTCAGCAGTAAGGTGCATATTACCACTGACTCATGGTCCAGCAGGCATGGACAGGGACGTTACCTGTCTTTCACGGCCCATTGGGTCACTCTTCTGGCAGCTGGGAAGGTGGCAGGTGCAGGACAAGGTGCAGTAGTGTCGGAGGTTGTTCCGCCACCATGCCTCCAAAATGCTACTATTGGTTGTGACGCACGTCTCTCCTCTACCCCCTCCTCTTCTTCTTCCTCCATGGCCTCTTCCAGTGCTCTGTCCTCAGAACCAGCGGTGCTCCGTAGGCGTTCCAGGGGCTACGCAAGTACGCAGGCAAAATGATGCCATGCCGTGCTTGCGCTGGTTTGTTTGGGGGACAGGAGCCACACTGGAGCAGATATTTTGTCAGCTCTGCAGGGGCAGGCCGAGAGGTGGTTGACGCCACGCCAGCTTAAACCAGGAATGGTGGTTTGCGATAATGGCACCAACCTCCTCTCCCCCCTCCGACAGGGACAACTGACTCATGTGCCCTGTGTGGCTCACGTCCTTAACCTGGTGGTTAACCTGGATGCAGCGGTTCTTGGGCAGGTACCCAGGCTTACAGGATGTCCTGAAGCAGGCCAGGAAAGTCTGTGTGCATTTCCGCCGATCATTTAATGCCTGTGCTCGGCTGGCTGAGCTCCAAAAGGAGTTGAACCTGCCCAAGAACCGCCTTATATGTGACATGCCCACCAGGTGGAACTCAACGTTGGCCATGCTGCAGCAGCTGCACACGCAGCAGAGGGCCATCAATGAGTACCTGTGCGACTACGGCACCAGGACAGGGTCAGGGGAGCTCGGTTTTTTCTCACTACGCCAGTGGGGAATGATCAGGGATGCATGCACTGTCCTGTCACCGTTTGAGGAGGCCACAAGGATGGTGAGCAGTGACAGTGCATGCATCAGTGACACTGTACCTCTTGTCCACCTGTTGGAGCATACGCTGCGTGGAATAATGGACAGGGCACTTGAGGCAGAACAGAGGCAGGAAGAGGAGGACTTCCTTGCCTCTCAAGGCCCCCTTTATCCAGACAGTGTTCCTGCTGTGCCACCCATCACACAGGAAGAGGATGAGGAGAAGGAGGAGGAGGATTGTGTCAGCATGGAGGTGGAGGCTGGCACTCAGCATCAGCAGCAGCAGCAGTCTTGTAGGGATGATTTACAGTCCCAAGAAACCCGTGGACTTGTACGTGGCTGGGAGGAGGTAGCTGCGGATCATGTTCTCCTTAGTGACCAAGAGGACTCCGGACCAAATGCCTCAACTAACCTACGCTGCATGGCCTCCCTGATCCTGCAAAGCCTGCGGAAGGATCCTCGTATTCTTCGGATCAAGGAGAGGGACCATTACTGGCTGGCCACTCTCCTTGATCCACGGTACAAGGGTAAGGTTGCCGACCTTATCTTGCCATCGCAGAGGGAGCAGAGGATGAGACATCTCCGGGAGGCCTTGCAGAAAGGTCTGTGCAATGCATTCCCAGAGACTGGGAGGTTACAAACTCCTGGTCCTGGACAACGTGTTGCTGAGGCATCGGTCAGAAGGAGCGGTGGAGAAGGTGGCCCTCTGACCGATGCTTTCAGACAATTTTCTAGTCCGCAGCCCCAAGGTATGATCGGTTCCAGCAACCATCGCCAGCGTCTGATTTACATGGTGCAGGAATATCTAGGGGTAAGGTCAGACTTGGACACCTTTCCCACCAGAAATCCTCTGGCTTACTGGGTCTTGAGGATGGATCACTGGCCAGAGCTTGCACAGTATGCAATTGAGCTACTGGCCTGTCCTGCATCCAGCGTTCTTTTTATGAACGCACCTTCAGTGCTGCTGGTGGCTTTGTTACCGATCACAGGGTGCGCCTGTCCACCGAATCAGTTGATCGACTGACCTTCATCAAGATGAATCAGTCTTGGATCACCCACAGCTACCAAGCACCTGAAGCTGATGTAACCGAATAATTTTTTTTGAAATATCACATCCCTTCAAGACTGCCTATGCTGATGCTGAGTGACTGTCCTGTTATGTTGATTGTCTATCCTCTTCCTCCTCCGCTGATATGTTGGAAGGACATTTCTGGTTCTGGGTGATGCCATCAGCCCAATTTTTCGGCCCCTGTTTAACAGGGGCGTTTAATTACAATTTTTGATGCAATGCTTTGCAGCAGGGCTAATTCCTGCACTACAACTAGAGGATATGGGAGAGGTTGCAGTGTGGTGGCACCAGCACCAGTGCCTAAGGCCCAATTTTTCAGCCCCTGTTTAACAGGGGCATTTAATAAAAAAATGTATGCAATGCTTTGCAGCAGGGCTCATTATTGCAATACAACTAGAGTATATGGGAGAGGTTGCAGTGTTGTGGCACCAGCACCAGTGCCTAAGGCCCAATTTTCTGCCCCTGTTTAACTGGGACATGTAATTACAATTCTTGATATAATATTTCACAGGAGGGCCCATCCCTATGCCCACCCAGAGTAACTGTGAGGACTTATAGTGTTGTGACACCAGCATCACAACCACCAAAGGTCAATTTTTCTACCACTGTTCAACAATGGCATGTAATTACAATTCTTGATATAATCGTTCACAGCAGGGTGCTCTAGCGCCCACCAAGAGTCACTTTGAGGGCTTACAATGTTGTGGCAAAACCAACACCTTGTTCTGCCATTTCTTCAGACCATATAGGGCAGGCCCCTACTTTCAAACATCCAACTTGCAAACATCAGCATCAGCAGAGACAACAGCAAGTGAGATGAAAAAAGATGGACGACAAAACAAATTATACAGGGGTGATAACCAAAAAGCTTAAAAATAGTTTATTTGACTGGAGCTGCACTTTAAAAATGTACCAGTTGAAAATTACAAACAGATTCAACTTAACACAACAAACTTACACAGTCCCTGTCTTGTTTGCACCGCCTTTATACTGCTGTTCTGAGTATATAGGGCCTGGGGGCCACACGCATTTCCTTTTTTTAATATGGGTTCTCCTTAATATGCGTAAAAGACCCAAAGGGGCTGGTAATGGGCAGGGATGGCTACCCATGCCATTTTTCTCAATGATTTTCAACCATATTGCAGGAACCAGATATAACATTAAAACCGCAAGCAGTTTTAAATGATGTTATTTCCGTTTAATGTCATTTTGTGCAGGGACTGTTCTAAACAGGGGAAACATGTGGCACTTCACAGGCATACTACAGACACCCCCCCAGGCACGATATTTAAAGGAATATTTCACTTTTTTTTCACTTTAATCGTCATTAAAATCAGTGCTCCCGCCAAAACGGCCATTTTTAAAAACATTTTAGGCATTGACCCATGTCCCCTGGGGCAGGAGCCAGGTCCCCAAACCCTTTTTAGGACAGTATCTTGCATATTAGCCGTTAAAATTAGCACTTTTAATTTCGAACGTTCGAGTCCCATAGACTTCAATGGGGTTCTAAAGTTCGTACGAATTTGGGGTCCGTTCGAAAGTTCTGGTGCGATTCGTCTCATCCCTAGTTGTGGACATACTACAGATGATGGTTAGGGGTTGCGGAAATACTACCGATTAGGGTTGAGCTTCGAGTTCGAGTCAAACTCATGTTCGACTTGAACATTGCCTGTTCGTCGAACAGCGAACAATTTGGGGTGTTTGTGGCAAATTCGAAAAGCCGCGGAACACCCTGTAAAAGTCTACGGAAGAAATCTAAAGTGCTAATTTTAAAGGCTTATATGCAAGTTATTGTCATTAAAAGTGTTTAGGGACCTAGGTCCTGCCCCAGGGGACATGTATCAATGCAAAAAAAAGTTAGGCCCTTGTCTCCACCATCATGGGGATATGGTGCTTTGAGGGGTCACAGACCCCCAAAGCATCATCTCAATGTTGAGGGCATGTGGCCTGGTACGGTTCAGAAGGGGGGGCGCTCTCTCATCCCCCCTGCGGCCTGCCAGGTTGCGTGCTTGGATAAAGGGTCTGGTATGGATTTTTGGGGGGAACTCCACGCAATTTTAAAATAAAAATTGGTGTGGAGTTCCCCTTAACCACTTAATACCTGGCCCATAGCTGAATGACGGCTACAGGGTGATTGCTTAACTCTGGGAGGACTTACATTGACGTCCTCCCAGAATCTCGCTCTCGCGCGCACCTGACAACTTCCATGACCGGATCACGGTGAACAGCCACTGATCGCGGCCAATTACCACGTGATCGCTCCGTCAAATGACGGAGTGATCACATGTAAACAAACCGGCGTGATTTCCGGTTCATCCCTCCCCTCTCTGTCCAGTGTGAGCAGAGAGGGGAGAGATCGGTGGCCACAGCGCTGTGGGCTGCATGTGTATTGCCCACAGCGCTGCTTAGGGAGAGATCCATCGATCCATCCATCCACGCTCACCCATCCATACTCTGCATACTCAGCCATACCCAGCCATACTCTGCACACCCAGCCATACTCTGCATACCCAGCCATACCCAGCCATACTCTGCATACCCAGCCATATTCTGCATACTCTGCATACCCATCCATACTCTGCATACTCTGAATACCCATCCATACTCTGCATACTCTGAATACCCATCCATACTCTGCAAACTCTGCATACCCATCTATACTCTGCATACTCTGCATACCCATCCATACTCTGCATACTCTGCATACCCATCCATACTCTTCATACCCATCCATACTCTGCATACCCATCCATACTCTGCATACCCATCCATACTCTGCATACTCTGCATACTCTGCATACCCATCCATACTCTGCATACCCATCTATACTCTGCAAACTCTGCATACCCATCCATATTCTGCATACCCATCCATACTCTGCATACTCTGCATACTCTGCATACCCATCCATACTCTGCATACTCTGCATACCCATCCATACTCTTCATACCCATGCATACTCTGCATACCCATCCATACTCTGCATACTCTGCATACCCATCCATACTCTGCATACCCATCCATACTCTGCATACCCATCCATACTCTGCATACTCTGCATACCCATCCATACTCTGCATACTCTGCATACCCATCCATACTCTGCAAACTCTGCATACCCATCCATACTCTGCATACCCATCCATACTCTGCATACTCTGCATACTCTGCATACCCATCCATACTCTGCATACTCTGCATACCCATCCATACTCTGCAAACTCTGCATACCCATCCATATTCTGCATACCCATCCATACTCTGCATACCCATCCATACTCTGCATACTCTGCATACTCTGCATACCCATCCATACTCTGCATACTCTGCATACCCATCCATATTCTGCATACCCATCCATACTCTGCATACCCATCCATACTCTGCATACTCTGCATACTCTGCATACCCATCCATACTCTTCATACCCATCCATACTCTGCATACCCATCCATACTCTGCATACTCTGCATACCCATCCATACTCTGCATACCCATCCATACTCTGCATACTCTGCATACTCTGCATACCCATCCATACTCTGCATACTCTGCATACCCATCCATACTCTGCAAACTCTGCATACCCATCCATATTCTGCATACCCATCCATACTCTGCATACCCATCCATACTCTGCATACTCTGCATACTCTGCATACCCATCCATACTCTGCATACTCTGCATACCCATCCATACTCTGCATACTCTGCATACCCATCCATACTCTGCATACTCTGCATACTCATCCATACTCTGCATACCCATCCATACTCTGCATACTCTGCATACTCATCCATACTCTGCATACTCATCCATACTCTGCATACTCTGCATACTCTGCATACCCATCCATACTCTGCATACCCATCCATACTCTGCATACTCTGCATACCCATCCATACACTGCATACCCATCCATCCATACTCTGCATACCCATCCTCAGCCATCCTATCCACCCCATCCATAATTAGCCATACCCAGCCGTACTCAGCCATACTCAGCCGTACTCAGCCATACTCAGCCGTACCCAGCCATCCCATCTATACCCATCCATACTCAGCCCTACCCATCCATACTCAGCCATACCCGGCCATAATCATTGATGCTCAGCCATCCCCATCCACGGCTCATCCATCCCCATTAATGCTAATCTATCCCCATTCATGCTCATCCATGCCACTACAGTGCCTCACAAAAGTGTAATAGATAGTCAAATTAGATATGAAACTTATGTCCCTAGAACACCTGACGGTGCTCCCTGCATGTTGGTCCTCTGTATGTGACCATGCTGTGGAAAAGTCTCACACATGTGGTATCGCCGTACTCAGGAGGAGTAGGAGAATCTATTTTGGGGTGTACTTTTTGCCATGTACATGTTATGTGTTAGAAATATTGTGTAAATGGACAACGTTGTGTAAAAAAAATGTGTTTTCATTTTCTTTACACATTTTCCAAAAACTTCCAGGGCTTTCAAAAGTGTAAGAGGTTGTCAAGAAATTATATGTGTAATTTATGCTCCAAAGAATGCCCGATGGCGCTCCCTGCATGTAGGGCCTCTCTGTATGTGGCCACACTGTGTAAAAGTCTCACATATGTGGTATCACCATACTCAGGAGGAGGAGTAGAATGCGTTTTGGGGTGTAATTTGTGCTATGCGTATGCTGTGTGTGAGAAATAACCTGCTAATATAACAATTTTGTGGGGAAAAAAAAGAAAAGAAAATCTTGATTTTGCAAAGAATTGTGGGAAAAAATTACAACTTAAAAAAACTCACCATGCATCTTACTAAATACCTTGGAATGTCTACTAAATTACTAATTTGCTAAATTTTATAACAGAAACGAAGAAAAATGATTTTTTACAGAATTTTCGGTCTTTTTTCTTTCATAGCGCAAAAAAAAAGAAACAGCGGTGATTAAATGTCACCAAAAGAAAGCTCTATTTGTGTGAAAAAAGGACAAAGATTTCAAATAGGTACAGTGTTGCATGACTGAGTAATTGTCATTCAAAATTTGAGAGCACTGAAAGCTGAAAATTGGTCTGGGTATGAAGGGGGTTTAAGTGCCCAGTGGGCAAGTGGTTAAAATCCATACCAGACCTGAAGGTCTGGTATGGATATTTGGGGGAAACCCCAGGTCATTTTTATTTTTTTTATTTGATGCCGGGTTCCCCTTAATATCCATACCAGACCTGAAGGGCCTGGTAATTGAATTTGGGGGAAACCCCACGCATTTTTTTTTTTTTTTTTATCAATGACTTTCAAAGACTGTTCTCTCTATTACGGGGAGCCGACAATTCATTATAGCCGCGAGTGATTTTAAATTACTTTGTTTCCTGCAGAAATGACACTTTGTGCAGGGACAGTTCTAAGCACGGGAAACATGCGCCCCTTTACAGGCATACTATACACACCCGAGGTACAAAATTTAAAGGAATATTACACTTTTAATGTTTCACTTTAAGCATTATTAAAATCCCTGCTCCCGAAAAAATGTCAGTTTTTAAAAGTTTTTTTTTGCATTGATACATGTCCCCTGGGGCAGGACCCAGGTCCCCAAACCCTTTTTAGGACAATAACTTGCATATAAGCCTTTAAAATTAGCACTTTTGATTTTGAACATTCAAGTCCCATAGACTTTAATTGGGTTCTAAAGTTCACACAAATTTTAGGTCTGTTCACAGGTTCTGGTGCGAACCCAACCAGGGGGTGTTTGGCTCATCCCTACTACCGATGATGGTTAGGGGTTGCGGACATACTACAGATGATAGTTAGGGACTGCGAACATGGTACAGATGATGGTTAGAGGCTGCAAACACACTACATGGTTAGGGGCTGCGAAAATGCTAAAGTTAAAATTAGATATGCACTGATACCACTTTTTTAAGACTGAGTACAAGTACCAATACTTTTTTTCAAGTACTCACCGATACCAATTACCGATCATTTTCTTTAATGTCATTTGACAGTGGCACTAATATGCAGCATATTTATACATGCTCATGCAAATGCTCTGTATCAGCGCTGATACTGATACTAGTATCTGTATCAGTGCAACCCTATGTAAAAATCTTAACACCACCAGTCACCACTCATCAGTGCCTGGTGCTTGTGACTGCCGTGCCTCCTCTCCCCTCTGCAGCGGCATGTAGTTCTGACTCCTGAGTGGCAGTGGTACTAACAGTCCTCTGCTCTCCCACCTCCCCATTTAACAGTGCTCTCCCACCTCCTCATTTACATCTCTGCTCTGGCTGTTGTTCACTCATAAAAAGGCACCAAATGGCACCATTACATCACACTGAACTCAGCTGAGCTCAGCCAAGCTTGCCCGACCCAGTTTCATGCATGCACAGTTGAAAAGTCGGCTGGAGGTCATTTTTTAAAATGGACATTTACGGACAGGCCATAAATGGTAAAAATGTATGGACTATACTTAAATTTATGAACGGATGGCAACCCTGCTGGCAGCTCTTGAACAGGCTGTGTCAGCCCTCTCTCTCCAAACACTACACTGGGTATCTTCGTCCTGCTAAAATTCCTTAAAAAAAAAAAAATTGGAATTTTTTTTTTAACTCACCTCTAAATGCCTGTTGCTAGGGGGTCCCTCGTAGTCTGCCACCTTCAGTGCCTGGGCTGGTGACGTCACCTCCCCTTGGTGCAGGAAGGGCTCAGCTCTGCCCCCTCCCTCCTTTCAGTCATCTGGGACACGTGACAGGTCCCAGATGACTGCACGGCCACTCACAGTGTGCGACGCTGCTCACGCATGCACAGTGGTGCCCGGCTGTGAAGCCACAGCCGGGTGCCCACAGTTGCAATGCTGGCGCCGCCAAACAGAGAGTGGGGCTTCGTTCCCCCGCATCGCTGGACCCTGGGACAGGTAAATTTCAGATTATTAAAACGGGAATCACTGATCACTTAAAAACACATAACTTGCTGGACCTAATGCAGCATGGCTTTACTAAGAGCAGATCATTTCAGACTAATCTTAATAAATTTTTTGACTATATGTCACTAATGTTTTGGAGCAGGATGGTGCTGTGGACATAGTCTTAAATTCAGCAGAATATTTCATACAGCTCCACATAATAATCTAATACAAAAGTTGTAAAAGCTAGGACTTAACCCTTGATTGGTTCAGTGGATATATGCAGTTGGCTAAAGGATTGACACCAAAATATGGGTGTAAATGAGATTTTAAAGAGACCAGTCACTAATGGTATACCACAGGGGGTGCTCAACCTTTTTAGGAGCGTGCGCTTTTTAACAAATTCTCGACTGGCTCCTGTACATATACGGCGGCAGGATGGCTCTCCTGCGTGAATCCCATATATATATATATATATATATAAATATACGGTGGTTCCTATAAGAGCCATAGCCGTTGTGCGCGCACCAGCTGCACACTGGGGGACATGATGCGCATGGCCACTGGTGATTCCAGGCACGAGAGCCAGAACAGGGATTTGTGTGTGTAAACACACAAATCTCTGTTCTGACAAGGGAGCAAAGACAGATCGTCTGTTCCTACTAAGGAACAATGATCTAGCTCCTCCTCTAATCAGCCACATCCCCTCACAGTAAGAAACACTAACTAGGGAACACATTTATTTCCTTGATTGTCCCCTAGTGTTAACCCCTTCCCTCCAGTGACATTTACACAGTAATCAGTGCATTTTTATAGCACTGATCACTGTATAAACATCAATGGTCCCAAAAAAGTGTCAGAAGTGTCCGATATGTCCACCACAATGTCACAGTCCTGATAAAAACCACTGATCACTGCCATTACTAGTAAAAAAAATAATAATAATACCATAAAAATGCCATAAATCTATTCCCTATTTTGTAGACGCTATAACTTTTGTGCAAATCAATCAATATACACTTATTGCAATTTTTTTTACCAAAAATGCATATTGGTCTAAATTGATGAAGAAATTTGTTTTTGTTTTTTTAAATTTTGGGAATATCCATTATTGCAAACAGTAAAAAATATATATTCTTTTTCAAAATTGTCAGTCTTTTTTTGTTTATAGCGCAAAAAACGCAGAGGTGATCAAATACCACCAAAAGAAACCTCTATTTATGGTAAAAAAGGATTTATTTAGGTACAACGTTGTACGACCACACAATTTTAAGTTAAAACAACGCAGTGCCGCATCGCAAAAAGTGGGCTGGTCAGGAAGGGGATAAATCCTTCAGGGGCTGAAGTGGTTAAGTGAATTGGTAGCCAGTCACGGGCCACAATGAAATTAAATGGTTCAGAATTTTATTTTGTTTTCTTGTGAATAGCATAAAGAATAAAGAAGATTTCAAACAACAATCAGGTTCATCATTTTCTGTGGGACCAATCTTTGTTGGATGCTTACCCACTGTTTACAATCACAAAATTACAGAGTGGATGACACTAGTGTGAACAACTTTACAAGGTTTATATGTCTATTTCAGTGGTTGCAGGAGGAAAATGCCTCCGCTGCCCCTCCTGTCCAAGTGTAAAAAGATGATGCTACACCAGTGGTTGGGGGTGTGTGGTAAAAACACATCTCAACTATTGGGTTTTACCATCCCCCAAACCAAAAATGAGCCCTTGCTGTCCTGAGCCCCCTTTAAGGGTGTAGCTAAGCCACAGGTGCACTGCACTGCATGCGGTGTGGGTAAACCACAGCGCATCAATGTGAAAGCAGCCTAATAGTTGGAAATCCTTTGATAGATGCTAATATGCTCATTGGTAGACGTTATTATGCCCAGTGTATGTGTTGTTTCATACACTGACATAAGGACCTCTTTTTTTCCTCTTGCAGCTGCTGCTGGCATCACTCTCCAGACTGCTAGAAGTGATAAGAGGTGGAGTGCACTTAATATCTCTCTGCTATGGACAGGAGCTGGCATTCAGCTTGTGTGGCTCCTGCTCCCTCTACTGCCACTCCTGGCTCACTGCAATCTGGTGCTCTGAGATGACAGGACAGGTCCAAAAGACCAGATTGCAATTGATAGTTTGCCGACCTCCGGCATGCACTTCCCTGGTCTGTTTTTTACATTGTTTAATAATTAACAATCATATTAGGTTTGAGGTTGTGGGTCACTTCAGATGGCTCCACAGGCCATGGGTTGAGCACCCTTGATGTACCACAAGACTTTGTACTAGGTCGGGGCATGGTCTGCCAGTGTTGGAGATAGCTGCTTAGACGCTGAGCTCGTCAGCCTGGGGAGAGAAACAAAGTGACACAGGCCCAATCCCACAGAAGATCCACAGCCATCCTACCACCCTATCATCTGGAGACATCAGGGAACCATGTCCCGCAAGCAAATGAATGACAACTGCCCTCAAAAGCTGACAGCCTTCTTCATCAAACCTCTTCCTAAGGTCAGTCAGACCCAAGATGGCACCGGCATGGCCGCAACCACAACTCACGAGGCCTATACTGATCTCCCTGATGAGGTTCAGGGGGATCAGGACCCCCAAAACCCTGACACCTAGCCATAGATCGGAGGCTAATCCCATCACATGCAGCCCCGCGAAAGCCCACATGTGGATGGATCCACAGTCGCTAGTCCTGCAAATTGATGTTTTCACCCCTTCCAGGCTAACCAGGCCTTACAATCCTCCGTGGCCCCTTTTCCCACTACATAGCAACCTGTGATCGACACCATCCTAAAGGACATGCTACTCTCACTCCAGTCCTCTCTGATGACTGACATATCATCCTTATTTACCAAGATATCCACAGATATGCATGTATTGGATTAGAGCTGCCATGACGAGTCGACGTAATCGATTACGTCGACTACAAAAATACATTGATGTGCGTGCAGGGCGTCGATGCGTCACAGTGCTCCGTATCTCCCGCTCTCCTCCATGCTGCCGTCCCCCTCTCTTCTCCCCCTCTGTGCCGCCGTCCCCGTCTCTCCTCCCCCTCCGTGCCGCTGTCCCTAGGGGTGCAACGGATCGTCAACGATCCGTGATCCGAATGGGTCACCCAGCTTGGATCGACACATGCCATGATCCGCGGTCTCGGCCTTAGGAGAGGCCGCGGCTTCAGCCTAGCTCCGAAGCGGCGGCCATCTACCTACACCCAGGCGTTTACAATGTGATCGCTCCGACGGAGCGATCACTTGTAAACAAACCGGCGTCATGACATGACGCCGGTTTCTCTCTCCCCTCTCTGTATTGATCTGTGCAGTGGAGGGAAGAGGTCGGATGGAAGCAGCCATCCCTCCATACCCAGCCAATACTCTGCCAGCCCAATACAATACTCTGCCAGGACCTTTACTCTGCCAGGACCTTTACTCTGCCAGGACCAATACTCTGCAATACCAATACTCTGCAATACAATACTCTGCAATACAATACTCAGCCAATATTACAGTGGGGGAGAGGTATATTACAGTGGGGACTATATGGTGGTGGAATTTTCACAGGTTTTTGCAAATTCAATCACTATTTGCTGATCTGAAAAATTATCCGATCCGTGACTCTGATCTGAGGAACGATCCGATCCGTGAGTTTTTTGATCCGTTGCACCCCTACTGCCTAGCCATACTCTGCCGTACCACTGCTCCCTGCACCATACAAGAATATCCTGCTTTTTCCTGATCTAAATATAATTTGTAATTACAAAGACAACTGAATTCAGTTACTAAAGGCCTCCATAATCACAAGATATTATACAAATGGAGATACCCAGCAACGCTGCTTGTTACACACAGCGGTACGCCACACATGATTAACAACCTTAAAAGTGGCACACATCTACTGTATGCATGGGGAATCATCCCTGATCCTTCACATGATCCCAACCCACCATTGGAGCAACGTGGACCTCACAACTACTCACGCTATTACCCATGGGAAGCACACCACATGATCAAGTTCACGAGTCCTGATCTCACTGGGCCCATATCCACAGTCAGTTACACCTCTCCCCAGCTATCAGCTTTATGATTTTGTCATCAAAGCTCTTGACTCTTGCTACCCCCTGCAGTGGTTCAGTTGAACCACAGAATTCACTAATCCACCTGTCCCCCTCACCCATGATAAGATCACCCACATCCACTCCCCTACAAGTTCCGTTTGATCTTGTTCAGTTTTTCTTTTGTTAACTTTGTTGTTTTGCAGCTCTTGTTCTACATTCTTAAAGTGACCAACAGCAAATACCAAGACCACTAGAGATTATAGATGAAATACCACCTGCTACTACACCAAGGTTTCCACCCTATTACAACTAAATAGTGGGTGCCTTTTAGCACATACTATAGTGACCTATATAATCTTAAACATGACCCAGATACACATCAACCTGTGCTCGATGATATTAATGAATTCCTAAGCCAAATCAAATTCCCGAATCCAATGAAAGACCAATTAACCCGACTAAACGACCCTCTCTCAGAACAGGAAAGCACAACCACTATCAAATCTCTCCCTCCAGATAAAGCACCGGGTCCCAATGGACTCACAGGAGCATATTTTAAACATTTAAACAATTCACCCAGCAACTAGTACCTCATTTAACCACCTTGTTTAACAATGCGGCCTCCTCTGCAAAATTTCCCAGCTAATCCCTGAAAGCAATAATTGTAACTCTACTGAAACCAGGGAAGGATCCAGTGACACCCCAAAACTTCCACTCAATCTCTCTCTCCTAAATTTAGATCTAAAAATTTATGCGAAAACAATAACCACACAATTACTCAATATCATGCCCAAAGTGATCCACAAAGATCAATCCGGCTCCACTACTGGGTTTCAAGCATCAGATGCAACCAGAAGAATGATAGATATTATTCATTATGCTGAGTCCAGCGGAATGCCTTCTCTGCGCCTTACACTGGATGCAGAGAAGGTGTTTGACAGGATACACTGGGTATACTTACCGTATATATTCGAGTATAAGCCGAGTTTTTCAGCCCACTTTTTGGGCTGAAAAAAGCCGCCTCAGCTTATACTCGAGTCAGTGAAAAATTTGCCCGAAATGGAGGAGAAAAAGGGGCGGGGCCACGCCGCTGGGTGACGCTCGTGAATGGCCCGGCGCCCCTCTGTGTCAGTTTGCCGCTCAGCATCCCCCCTCCTCACGTTCTAATGTAATGCAGGGCTGTCTTACGATTCCCCTTCCTCCCCCTCCTGCCGCTCTGTAACAATGTCCCACCTCCTCCTTGTTATGGCAAGCAGCCACATAGCGATGTCCCACCTCCTCTGGTACAGTGATCCAATGATAGGAATCACTGTGCCGTGTGTCATAGGAGGCGGGACATCGCTCCCGCGGCTGCACAGGACATCATCATCACAGCGGGACATCAGCATCATGAGGTGAGTGAAGTATTTCATTGAATACACCGATAATAATTTGTTATCCAGAGCAAATTTTCACAATGGCTACTGTATATTTAATGGGCACAGGCAGGCTGTATATGTTATTCAATGGGCAATGGCAGGCTGTCTAATGTGTTATCCAGAGCATTATTACAATGGCTACTGTATATTTAATGGGCACAGGGCAGGCTGTATATGTTATTCAATGGGCAATGGCAGGCTGTCTAATGTGTTATCCAGAGCATTATTACAATGGCTACTGTATATTTAATGGGCACAGGGCAGGCTGTATATGTTATTCAATGGGCAATGGCCGGCTGTATAATTAATGGACACAGGGCAGGTTGTATATTCAATGGGCACAGGTAGGCTGTACGGTATATTTAATGGACACAGGCAGGCTGTACGGTATATTTAATGGACACAGGCAGGCTGTACGGTATATTTAATGGACACAGGCAGGCTGTACGGTATATTTAATGGACACAGGCAGGCTGTACTGTATATTTAATGGGCACAGGCAGGACACTGGTAGAATGTACGGTATATTATGAGCCCTAACACAGGCTGCTCTATGCAAACAGTCTTGTCTTCACTTTCTGTAATATCAGCCTGCATTAGACCTCAAAAGGTACCCGAACAAGTCTTTTTTTTTTATCCTGTTAGAAATGGATCCCAATACTTCTACCGGTAATCCTGGACCAAAAGAAAAATGCAGGTCATTCGAAGCTGGTTTCAAACTTAAGGTTGTGTCAAGAGCAGAAGAAAGCAATAACAGTATTGCAAGTAGGGAATTTTGTGTTGATGAAAAACAAGTGAGGGAATGGCGGAAAAAGAAAGCTGACTTGGAAAAGATTCCAAAGGCAAAAAAAGCTCAACGTGGTTTAACAACTTCATATGGGGCTCTAGAGACTGAATTGCATAAATGGGTTATGGAGTGTCGTCAAAATGGTTACTGCGTAACACGCATGGGAATTCGCTTACGTGCCCTTCAAATGGCACAAGATGACAAATTAAAAGCACCAGGCATTGAAAAATTTGTTGCGTCAGCAGGATGGTGTACCCGCTTCATGAATAGGTTTGCCCTATGTTTGCGGCAAAGAACAAAGATTTCACAGAAGTTGCCAAAAGACCTTGATGAAAAAGTGATGTCATTCCATTCATTCATTATAAAACAAAGAAGGATCCATAACTATGACCTGGGAGATATTGGAAATATGGATGAAACACCTATGACCTTTGATCTTCCAAGCAACAGAACTGTGGCAAGTTTGGGAGACAAACCTATTTTTCTCAGAACCACAGGAAATGAAAAAAAATAATTTCACAGTTGTTCTGTCATGTTTGGCTAATGGAACTAAGCTGCGGCCTGTCATTATTTTTAAAAGAAAGACCTTGCCTAAAAAGGTCAAATTCCCACCACGAATTACAGTGCGCGCACATATTAAAGGCTGGATGGATGAAGACGGAACAAAAAAATGGCTGGAAGAAATTTGGAAAGAACGACCAGGAGCAGCCTTAAAGAAAAAAACATCATTGCTAGTTTGGGATATGTTCAGAGCCCACACATCTGATGGCAAAAAAAAAAATGGCAAAATCTTCTCAAGTTACTTTGGCCGTTATTCCAGGTGGGCTTACATCTGTATTGCAACCGCTAGATGTGTGTTTAAATAAACCTTTTAAAGACCGTGTGAGAAAGATGTGGCATGAATGGATGTCATCTGGTCAAGCCCGACTGACAAAAGGTGGAAATCTGATGAAGCCCAACATAGAATTGATAGCAAAGTGGGTTCGTGATGCATGGGAAGAGATTCCGGAGGACATGGTGCAACGCGCCTTCAAGAAATGTGGCATTAGTAATGCTATGGATGGCAGTGAAGACAGCGCTTTGTATGAGAACGACAGCAGTGATGGTGATGACTGCGAACTCAGTGATGATGACAATGTCTATGCTGATAACCTCACACCAGCTAATGCTGAAGCTCTGTTTGGACATACAGATGATGAGGAGGAATCCAGTTTTGAAGGATTTTAACTCTTGTGTTTTAGCTTGGTTGCTGAATGAGCTAAGGTTTTTGTACTTTTAAAGTTATTGTTGATACCATTATGTTTTTATTGACCCTCTTTTCCACTTACAGAGATAGTTTACTGTTTTTCTTTGAAATAAATATTCAAAAACATTATTGGTATCTATTTTTATTTTTGAAATTTACCGGTAGCTGCTGCATTTCCCACCCTAGGCTTATACTCGAGTCAATAACTTTTTCCAGTTTTTTGTGATAAAATTAGGTGCCTCATGTTATATTCGGGTCAGCCTATACTCGAGTATATACGGTACAACAAGCCCTCCAAAAATAAGGATTTAAAGGCCCATTATCCCCACTTATTTTTAATGTACTAATAGAACCCCTGGTGGAACACATGAGACAAAACCCTAAAGTTTTTTGGATTTGAGATAGGTAAGACATCCCATAAAGTTAGTTTGTTTGCAGACAACGTCACCCTAATGCTTACTGACCCAACTTTCTCGTTACCGGAGGTATAAAAAGTCTTGCAACAGTTCAGCAAAGTATCATACTACAAAGTCAATGCAACAAAATCATATGTCCTAGATCTCAGGATAGATGCCACTACCAGAACTTTGCTACAAACATGCTACCCATACACATGGGCCGAAAACTACATAACTTACCTGGGAGTACAATTAACAAAATCAACAAAGAACCTCTTCACTTATAATTTCAAACCCTTCCTCACCAAACTCCAAAAAGAAATGCAACACCTAGCAAAACATGAACTATCATGGTCAGTTAGATTGGCTGCTTTCACGATGATACACCTACCTCAGTTACATTATCTTTTTAGAACCATCCCTATTCCGTTACCAATATCATACTTCAAAGATCTCCAGTCCATGCTCAACAAATTATTTTGGCAAGGGAAAAATCTAGATGCACACATTCTAAACTATTCAAACACAAACTTGCAGGAGGGGCGGGAGTTATCAACTTTGTAGATTATCACTAGGCATCTATCCTGACCCAACAACAAGGTTCCAACCACAACCTAAAACTTTATGGGGCCAAGCAGAACCAGCAACCTTCAACCACACAACCCAACAAACTTGGATATTAGGTACTCCACTTGGAGTCCCTATCCGGATTGCAATATCTCCCACAATGAAAGCCTTGGCTTTGGCTATGAGAAAACTATGTAAACTAGAAACACTTCAACACAACACATTCTCCCCACCTCTCTCAATAGACATACCGCATCAGTTCTCACTAGACCTATCTCTGGTTCACTGGGCAACAAAAGGCATCACAAGCTACAAAACCTATTTCAGGGACCCAACCTACTGACGTTCCCTCAATTACAAAATTCATTCAATCTTCCTCCAACTGAATTCTTCAATTACCTGCGAGTAAGACATGCATTTCCCACATATCTACGCCAACATACACATTACTTCACAAGATATGGTCATATCTAACCAATCCTGACGTGAAAATTAAAGGTATCTCCTTTTTCTATGACACTTTCCAGCAAAAAAGGTATTCACCAAATCAAACTCACACCTACATTGGGAATCAGATCTAGCACATAATTTCTCAGACGCTCAATGGCAGACAGCACTTCGTTCTATCTAAAAATCCACTCAGTGCTCCACACTTTGTGAACTTACCCCAAAAATATCCCTATGCTGGTACTTAACACCCACAAGAATAGTGTCCTTTAGCAAGAATACTCCAGACACATGCTGGAGATGCAACAAGTCAATAGGTGACCTTCTCCATATAATGTGGACATGTCCGTCCATACACAACTTTTGGACGTCCATTTTCCATATATTGTCAGATACTACACAGCACAACATCACCCTCACCAGCTCTGGGACTACTTAATCTGACAATAGACAATATACCCTTCCTCCTCAGAAGAATGACTACTCACATCCTCCTAGCAGCTAGGCTAAGCATAACCAGGCTTTGGAAAAGCAACCAGGCACCGGCCATAGAAAACACTCTCGACCTGGTTAGCCTACATTATAGTTCCAAACTGATGCTAGCCTCCAGCAAAGGCATGCTTACTAAAGCCAGATCAAAATGGCTCCCTTGATCTCATTGGTCCAGAGCAGCTGTATTCCTATGATGCATAAAAATATAAGTTTTACCTGTTACAATAGGTTATAGACACTCCTGAAAACTGCTTTCGGAAGTGTAAGTTTTAATATTTTGAACTGAACCACTTGTACTTATTGTGAAGTTTTAACTTGGAATATGTTCTTTATCATATATTTGTAATACATGTGAAAAACAAATAAAAATTACTGAAAAGAAAGACTCTCTACTAGGTCCTGTTCCATTTAACCTATTTTTAAGTGATATAACTAAAGGTTTGATCGGTAAGGTATGTACTTTATCTGATGGCACAATGGTGTGCAATAGGGTTGATATTCATTGAGATATCTGTAATATAGAACATGATTTGGCATTGCTGTAAGATTGGTCAAAGCAGTGGAATTTGCAGTTTAATGTTTCCAAATGTAAAATAATGTACCTAGGGAAAATGGTCCCTTAATATAGTACAACATTGGGGGTGCTGCATTGGCTATCACTATAGATGAAAAAAGATTTGGGATCACTTCTTTCAGATGATTGCAAAAAGAGCAAACAGCGTGGCCATGAAATGGTAAAAGTGAATTGAATTCTAGGATTCATCACTAGAGGAGTCACTAGCAGAAGGAAAGAGGTCTTCTATACCGATCTTTAGTTAGACCTAATTTAGAATCCCATGTCCAGTTCTGGAAACCTCATTTGCAAAAAGATATTAAAAGGATAGAAGGAATCCAGAGGCAGAGAAAGGTCTGAGGGATAAAACATATCAAAAGAAAATTCAGGAACTTAACCACTTGCTTACTGAGCACTTAAACCCCCCTCCTGCCCAGACCATTTTTCAGCTTTCAGCGCTGATGCACTTTGAATGACAATTGCGCGGGCATACAAAACTGTACCCAAATTAAATTTTTATCATTTTTTTCCCACAAATAGAGCTTTCTTTTGGTGGTATTTAATTACAGCTGGGAGTTTTATTTTTTGCTAAACAAACAAAAAGATGCAAAAAAAAAAATCATGTTTAATAGTTTGTTATAAAATTTTGCAAACAGATCATTTTTCTCCTTCATTGAAGTGCGCTGATGAGGCGGCACTGATAGGCTGCACTGGTGGGCACTGATAGGCTGCACTGGTGGGCACTGATAGGCATAGTTAAGGCGGCACTAATAGGCACAGATAAGGTGGCACAGATAGGCACAGATAAGGCAGTACTGATGGGCACAGATAAGGCGGCACTGATGGTCAAAGATGCGCACAGATAAGATGGCACAGATGGGTGGCACAGATGGGTGGCACTAAGGGGCACTGATAGGTACCACTGATAGATGGGACTGATGGGCACTGATAGGTGGCACTGATAGGTGGCTCTGATAGGTGGCACTGATGGGCGGCACTGATGGGCACTGGTAGATGACACTGATGGGCGTGGATATGTGGCACTGGGGTGCAGCACCGTTGTTGAGGCAGATTGTGGGCACTGATGGGTGGCACTGTGGGCACTGCTGGGTGGCACTATGGGCACTGCTGGGTGGCACTGACGGGGGGCACTTATTTATTAATGAGGTGGCACTGGCAGGGGGCAGGTGGACACTGGCAGGGCTGGCCGTGATCGGCTCTTTTTTTTCTCCTCGCGCTGTCAGCGCAAGGAGGAATAATAGCCGATTACCGGGTCCGTTCTATCACATGATCAGCTGTCATTGGCTGATCACGTGGTAAGGGGTCTGGATCGACCCCTTGCTCGGATCCGTGATCAGGCGAGTCTCATAGACTCGCCGATCACAGAGCGCGCCGCGCGCGCCCCTCAGCGCACGCAGGCCGCTCGTGCACGGGACAACGTCAATAGACGTCGTCCCGGCAAAGGAGGTCCGCGCTGTAGCCGTCATTTGGCTATAGCGTGGATCTCTAGTGGTTAAAGAATATGGAAACCCAACATTTCCAAGTCCTGGTATGTGCCTGCTGTACCATGAACTTGTATGAAAAATGAACCTATTCTCTTTGTATTGGTCCCTTTTTGGGAAATACCTGGCGTTCCTGTCAGTACCTCTGTTTTCCTATTAAAAACTATCCACACTAGGCATGAGAGCACAGAGTGGTTCTCTAGCTGTGTTATGAACTCAGCCGTCCCTCGTCCAATGATTGGACCTCTGTTGACACACTCCCCCAGCATAGCATTCACTGGGAAGATCAGTGTGCTGCTGTTTCATCTACCTAGGTCTGATGCAGCTGAGAACAGAGATTATGTAATCACTTATCAAAAAAGGGGAGAAAAGTATTTAAATCGTTTTTTTATATCTATACACAGATGTTTTGCCTTTTATTGCTATTTTAAGTGGATTACATTGTTTTGAAAGATGAAGCTTAATAAGCAGGAGCTTAAACTTAAGCTCATGATTTTTGATTTGAAATACAGTTGTGCTCAAAGGTTTGCATACCCTGGCAGAAATTGTGAAGCTTTGGCTATAATATTGGAAATGTGACTGATCATGCCAAAAAAGTGTATTTTATTTAAGGATAGCAGTTACATGAAACCATTTAATATCACATAGTTTTTTTGGATCCTTTTAAAATCATAATAATAACAGAAATCACCCAAATGGCCCTGATAAAAAACCCTGGAATGTTTGGCCTTGGTACTGAGTAGAGTTATAGGAGTGTGATAATGTTGATTTATTTACATATATATATATATATATATATATATATATATATATATATATATATATATATATATATATAGCTAGATAGATAGATAGATATATATATATATATATATATATATATATATATATATATATATATATATATATATATATATATATATAGATAGATATAGAAATAAATACATATATATAAAGAGATAGAGATGGCATTGTGGTTCACCCGGCGGTCGGTTTGCAGCGAATTTTGGTCATTCGCGATTTGCCAAACCGGCAGACTTTTGGCGCTGTTTGCGCGGCGGACATATGCGTTTACATTGTGAAGAACTTTGACCCATGACACATCCATCATGGGGTACATGACAGCCAATTGAGACATTTCAGCACATGGACAATTGGACATACCCCCTACCTTATAAATAGACCTGATCTGGCAGCCATTTTACATTCTGTCTTTTGTCAGTGTAGGGAAAGGACGCTGTGTGGACAGTCAGTTTAATCACTAGCTATTACTATTAGGTCCACAAAGGTCCTTTTAAGGACTGGTATAGGTGTACAGTATATAGGGTTGTACACATATAATATACTTTCTTTCAAATATACAAAGTATATTATGGTGCACTGCTGTCTGCTGTGCTGCTGAGTGCTGACCGATTCTGCAGCTGTCTTTTATCAGTGTAGGGACTGAGGGACAGTTTGGTGTTTTGGAGCAGGGACAGTCTGCAAATCACTAGCTACTAGGTCCACAAAGGTCCTTTTAAGGACTGGTATAGGTGTACAGTATATAGGGCTGTACACGTATAATATACTTTCTTTCAAATATAGAAAGCATATTATAGTGCACTGCACTGCTGTGCTGCTGACCAATTCTGCAGCTGTCGTTTCTCAGTGTAGGGAAGGACAGGCAATTCACTAGCTAGCTACTATTAGGTCCACAAAGGTCCTTTTGTCAGGGCTGGCTTAGCCCTTCCTCCTCTGGGCTGACCGCTCAGCTGTCGGCTAATTGCCAGCTCTCTTCTCTTTCCACAGTTACCAGCTGTTTCCCATGATGCTCATCTGACCTGCCTATTTAAAGCCTTCCAACTCATTCTTTCCTTTGCCTTCACGTTGGTCACATCACAAGGAACCATCTCCTGCTGTTTGTTTCAAAACTGGCTTGCTGACATCTCTCCTGGCTTCTTATCCTGCTTGCAGTTGCTCTCCTTGGATCCCTGACTTCTGCACTGGCTTATTACCCGATCTGGCTTATGAACTTTGGACTGGCTGACTACCCGATCTAGATACTGGACTCTGGGTATGCTTGACAATGCTTTTTTCTATTTACCTTTTATTTTTATTAATAAACAAGTGTGATTTGATTGCACTTCTGTCTCAGTCTGTTTCATGGCTCCTGAAGGCCATGAATTCAGAAGATACAGTCAATCAAGTTGTTGGTAATATTTTTTCCAGATTGGATGAGCAAGATCAACGCATGGATCAGTTTGCCTTGGTGTTACAAACGCTCCTGAATCGCACGGCTCACCTGGAATCCCCCACGGTGGCTGCTCCGGTACAACCTGAGTTGCAGGCCATCTCTGCTGCTGTGCCAGTCTCTGTGCAGGCACCCGCCTCGAGTATTATCTCTATAAGAGGTATGTCTGGTTCTGCTCCGCTTCCCCAGCGATTTGGGGGTGATCCAGTTCAATGCAGAGGGTTTCTCAATCAGGTTGAGATATACTTTGAAATGCTGCCCCAGGCGTTTCCCACGGACAGAAGCAAAGTAGGTTTTGTGATATCTTTGCTTTCTGAGAGAGCCTTGGCCTGGGCTAACCCTCTATGGGAGATGCAAAAAAACCTGTTGTCTTGAGTTACCCTCAGTTTGTGGCCTCCTTTGAAAGGGTTTTTGATGTTCCCGCAAGCTCCGCTTCTGCTACCAAATGCCTCATGTCCATCAAACAGAGTATGAGAACTGTTGCCGACTACGCTATTGAATTCTGTACTCTGGCAGCAGAGAATACTTGGAACAATGAGGCCCTCATGACTGCTTTTTCTCATGGTCTCTCAGGATTCCATCAAGGATGAGATAGCAGCCCAAGATATACCCACTGAGCTGGAGAGCTTGATCTCGTTTGCCATCCTCATTAACTCCAGACTCAGAGAAAGACTTTCTTTTAAAGCGGGATTCCACTGCCGTTTTTTTTTTTTTACCTCTGTCACTGGTGGGCGATTCCTACGGTGTCTTTGCAGTCACGATCGGCGTCTTTTTAACCCCCGGCGTGATGATTTCATTGCTAAGGAAAACTTTTAAAAAAGCAGTCCGGCGGTTTCCATTTTCACTGTGGGCGTTTGAAGCCCATAGGCATTTACTTCCTGGATGCAATGACGCTGAGCTCCCAGAATCCACTGCTCCATCTCGCACATGCTCATTGAGTGTCCTCTTTGTTTTCCTTCCTTTTGTCTCGTGTGCTATAGTGGTAATGGCTGATAGAGCTGCCTGCCCACTTTCAAAATGGCAATTTCGGCTTGACTGTGTCCCCCACGGATTCCTGGGAAATAGCTAAAAAAGTTCCCAGGGACCATTGCGAAGCCGATAAACACACCTACTCTCACGGGAGGAGAGCCCGGAAGTCGGCATAAACATTAAAAATAAAAGGTAAATACTGCATACTATTTTATTTCAATGGTCATAACTGCATCTATGTTCCAAAGCCATTTGAATAAGATGAACTTGCAATTTTCTGTACAAAACCGCTTTAAGGAGTGCTTGCGGAAGCCTCCTGTACGTTTGCCTCCGAGCTTTGTAGTCCCACCCATGCCTCCCTCACCTCCCATGCCTCCTGGTTAGGGATGAGCCGAACACTCCCCATTTCGGTTCGCACCAGAACTTTCGAACGGACCCCAAATTCGTATGAACTTTAGAACCCCATTGAAGTCTATGGGACTCAAACGTTCGAATTAAAAGTGCTAATTTTAACGGCTAATATGCAAGATACTGTCCTAAAAAGGGTTTGGGGACCTGGCTCCTGCCCCAGGGGACATGGGTCAATGCCTAAAATGTTTTTAAAAATGGCAGTTTTGGTGGGAGCACTGATTTTAATGACAATTAAAGTGAAAAAAAAGTGAAATATTCCTTTAAATATGGTGCCTGGGGGGTGTCTGTAGTATGCCTGTGAAGTGCCACGTGTTTCCCCTGTTTAGAACAGTCCCTGCACAAAATGACATTAAACGGAAATAACATCATTTAAAACAGCTTGCGGTTTTAATGTTATATCTGGTTCCTGCAATATGGTTGAAAATCATTGAGAAAAATGGCATGGGTAGCCCTCCCTGCCCATTACCAGCCCCTTTGGGTCTTGTACGCATATTAAGGGAAACCCAGTACCCATATTAAAAAAAGGAAATGCGTGTGGCCCCCAGGCCCTATATACTCAGAACAGCAGTATACAGGCGGTGCAAACAAGACAGGGACTGTGTAGGTTTGTTGTGTTAAGTTGAATCTGTTTGTAATTTTCAACTGGTACATTTTTAAAGTGTAGCTCCAGTCAAAAAAACGATTTTTAGGCTTTTTGGAAAACATAGGGAAGGGTTATCACCCCTGTATAATTTGTTTTGTCGTACATCTTTTTTCATCTCACTTGCTGTTGTCTCCTTCCGTTTGCCAGTAGGAGATGTTTGTAAGTTGGATGTTTGAAAGTAGGGGCCTGCCCTATATGGTCTGCAGAAATGGCGGAACAAGGTGTTGGTTTTGCCACAACATTGTAAGCCCTCAAAGTGACTCTTGGTGGGCGCTGGAGCGCCCTGCTGTGAACGATTATATCAAGAATTGTAATTACATGCCATTGTTGAACAGTGGTAGAAAAATTGACCTTTGGTGGTTGTGGTGCTGGTGCCACAACACTATAAGTCCTCACAGTTACTCTGGGTGGGCACAGGAACGGGCCCTCCTGTGAAATATTATATCAAGAATTGTAATTACATGCCCCTGTTACAAAGGGGCAGAAAAATTGGGCCCTAGGCACTGGTGCTGGTGCCACGACACTGCAACCTCTCCCATATACTCTAGTTTTATTGCAGGAATTAGCCCTGCTGCAAAGCATTGCATCAAAAATTGTAATTAAACGCCCCTGTTAAACAGGGGCTGAAAAATTGGGCTGATGGCATCACCCAGAACCAGAAATGTTCTTCCAACATATCAGCGAAGGAGGAAGAGGATAGACAATCAACATAACAGGACAGTCACTCAGCATCAGCATAGGCAGTCTTCGGTTACATCAGCTTCAGGTGCTTGGTAGCTGTGGGTGATCCAAGACTGATTCATCTTGATGAAGGTCAGTCGATCAACTGGTTCGGTGGACAGGCGCACCCTGTGATCGGTAACAAAGCCACTAGCAGCACTGAAGGTGCGTTCCGAAAGAACGCTGGATGCAGGACAGGCCAGTAGCTCAATTGCATACTGTGCAAGCTCTGGCCAGTGATCCATCCTCAAGACCCAGTAAGCCATAAGATTTTTGGTGGGAAAGGTGTCCAAGTCTGACCATGCCCTTAGGTATTCCTGCACCATGTAAATCAGACGCTGGCGATGGTTGCTGGAACCGATCATACCTTGGGGCTGCGGACTAAAAAATTGTCTGAAAGCATCAGTCAGACGGCCACCTTCTACACCGCTCCTTCTGACCGATGCCTCAGCAACACGTTGTCCAGGACCAGGAGTTTGTAACCTCCCAGTCTCTGGGAAAGCATTGCACAGACCTTTCTGCAAGGCCTCCCGGATATGTCTCATCCTCTGCTCCCTCTGCGATGGCAAGATAAGGTCGGCAACCTTACCCTTGTACCGTGGATCAAGGAGAGTGGCCAGCCAGTAATGGTCCCTCTCCTTGATCCGAAGAATACGAGGATCCTTCCGCAGGCTTTTGCAGGATCAGGGAGGCCATGCAGCGTAGGTTAGCTGAGGCATTCGGTCCGGAGTACTCTGGGTCACTAAGGACAACATGATCCGCAGCTACCTCCTCCCAGCCACGTACAAGTCCACGTGTTTCTTGAGACTGTAAATCATCCCTACAAGACTGCTGCTGCTGATGCTGAGTGCCAGCCTCCACCTCCATGCTGACACAATCATCCTCCTCCTCCTCTTCCTCCTCCTCATCCTCTTCCTGTGTGATGGGTGGCACAGCAGGAACACTGTCTGGATAAAGGGGGCCTTGAGAGGCAAGGAAGTCCTCCTCTTCCTGCCTCTGTTCTGCCTCAAGTGCCCTGTCCATTATTCCACGCAGCATATGCTCCAAGAGGTGGACAAGAGGTACAGTGTCACTGATGCATGCGCTGTCACTGCTCACCATCCTTGTGGCCTCCTCAAACGGTGACAGGACAGTGCATGCATCCCTGATCATGCCCCACTGGCGTGGTGAGAAATAACTGAGCTCCCCTGACCCTGTCCTGGTGCTGTAGTCACACAGGTACTCATTGATGGCCCTCTGCTGCATGTGCAGCCGCTGCAGCATGGCCAACGTTGAGTTCCACCTGGTGGGCATGTCACATATAAGGCGGTTCTTGGGCAGGTTCAACTCCTTTTGGAGTTCAGCCAGCCGAGCACAGGCATTAATTGATCGGCGGAAATGCACAGACTTTCCTGGCCTGCTTCAGGACATCCTGTAAGCCGGGGTACCTGCCCAAGAACCGCTGCACCACCAGGTTAAGGACGTGAGCTACACAGGGCACATGGGTCAGTTGTCCATGTCAGAGGGCGGAGAGCAAACCACCATTCCTGGCTTAAGCTGGCGTGGCGTCAAGCACCTCTCGGCCAGCCCCTGCAGAGCTGACAAAACATCCGCCCCAGTGTGGCTCCTGTCCCCCAAACAAACCAGCGCAAGCACGGCATGGCATCGTTTTGCCTGCGTACTTGCGTAGCCCCTGGAACGCCTACAGAGCACCACTGGTTCTGAGGACAGAGCACTGGAAGAGGCCATGGAGGAAGAAGAAGAGGAGGGGGTGGAGGAGAGAGGTGTGTCACAACCAATAGTAGCATTTTGGAGGCGTGGTGGAGGAACAACCTTCAACACTACTGCACCTTGTCCTGCATCCTTCCCAGCTGCCAGAAGAGTGACCCAATGGGCCGTGAAAGACAGGTTACGTCCCTGTCCATGCCTGCTGGACCATGAGTCAGTGGTAATATACACCTTACCGCTGACCGCCCTGTCTAGCGAGGCAAGGACATTGCCTTCCACATGCCGGTAGAGAGCCGGAATCGCCTTCCGTGAGAAAAGGTGGCGTTTGGGGACCTGCCACTGAGGAACCGCACATTGTACAAACTCACGGAAGGGGGCCAAGTCTACCAACTGAAAAAGCAGCAGTTGAAGTGCTAGCAATTTAGCCTAGCTAGCATTGAACCGCTGGGCATGTGGATGGCTGGGAGTGAACTTCTTTCGCCGGTCCAGCAGCTGGAGCAGGGACATTTGCCTGCTATAATCGGACGTGGGTGTACTGCTAGCAGAGTGCCCGGAAGCACTTGGCTGTGACACACCTAATTCTACACCTTCATTCCTCTCAGAGCAGGTTTCAGAGAGGACTGAAGGTCTAGTGGGGTTGGAGATGCCAGCACATGAGGAGCAAGGAGAGGTCCGCTTTGTTCTTTGGTGTGGGTCTTTGAGGTACGCTTGCCAACGAGCTGCATGGCAGGTCAACATATGTCTGGTCAAGCATGTGGTGCCCAAGCGGCTGATGTTTTGGCCACGCGAGATACGCTTGAGACATATGTTGCAAATAGCAGCGGTGCGATCTGATGCACTCGTCTCAAAAAAGGCCCACACCAAAGAACTTTTAGAATAACGCGCAGAGGCAGCTCCCTGCACAGGCGGAGCTCTGTGGTGTGATTCAGTCGGTGTGCTGCCCCTAAGCTGGCCCCCGGAGGGCATCCTGCCTCGTTGGACATGTGCCTCCTCCTCCTCTCTCCTACCAGGCACCCACGTGGAGTCAGTGCCCTCATCATCCCCTCCCTCTTCATCGCTGTAGCAAACCTGGCAATATGCTGCAGCTTGTGGAACATGACTGCCAGATTGCTGTCCTTCTTGAGCATCCCCTCTCTCTGCATTCACGCTACTGCCTTCCTCTAGCTGAGTGTCATCATCAGAGCCTACAAAACACTGGGCATCCTCCTGGAGCATGTACCCAACACTGTGCTTAAAGAGTTCAAGAGACTCCTCAGGAGGATGTGGTGGGTCCAAGGAAGGAGTCACTGATGATGACATTGAGATGAGGAAAGACGATGCGTTGGCAGCTGCTTTGCTAGTACCCTGAGACTGGGTGAGAGAGGATGAGGAGGATAAAGAGGGCTTGGTCATCCACTCTACCAAGTCATTGGCATGTTGCGGTTCAACATGTCCAGCTGCCAAAAAGAAGGACAAGCGTGTCCCATGGCCACGTGCTGATGACAATGCACCGCGTCCACGACCAGCACTGTTGTCTCTAGACACAGAGCCTGGTTGCCCTCTTTTATCGGCTCGTGCCTGTCTGCCTCTCCTTGCTGGCATTCCAGACATGGTAATGGCCTGAAGGGAGTTGGGTAAAACAGCAGGTGGGTAGTGTATATTGTGCTGGAGGCACACAACACCCACTAACTCCTGCAGATGCCTTTATTATAGAACACCAGAGATAAAGGGGTATACTGTAATGGAGTCACACAACACCCACTAAGCCCTGCAGATGGCTCTATTAGAGAACAGCAATAAAGGGTAGATACAGGTGTATATTGTGCTGGAGGCACAAAACACCCACTAACTCCTGCATATGCCTTTATTATAGAACACCAGAGATAAAGTGGTATACTGTAATGGAGTCACACAACACCCACTAAGCCCTGCAGATGGCTCTATTAGAGAACAGCAATAAAGGGTAGATACAGGTGTATATTTTGCTGGAGGCACAAAACACCCACTAACTCCTGCAGATGCCTTTATTATAGAACACCAGAGATAAAGGGGTATACACAGATGTATACTGTGCTGTGCTGGAGGCACACACAACTTCCAATAACTCCTGCAGATGGCAGATGGCTCAAATAGAGAAGAGCTATGTAGGTGGATATAGCGGTGTGTACTGGGTACAGAGCACACAGACAGCACGCACAAGCTCCTAACACTACTGACTGCAAGCTCTATTATAAAAGATAGATCACTAGCTATATAGGTGAGGTGAATATAGCGGTGTATACTGCGGTCAGGGCACACAGACAACAACCACTACAGAAGAGCAAGATCGAAAATCGGCCGATAACGATCGGTCTATACTGTGTTGAAGGTACACAGAACACCCACTAACTGCTTCAGACGCCAACACACTACACAAGGCCGCCGCGCTGGCGGCCTTATATAGTGTGGGGCGTGTACTACACAGCCTGAGCTATGATTGGCCACAGGCATCCTGCCTGTGGCCAATCATGGCTCTCCTCGCTGCTGGCGCTGTGATTGGCCAAGCATGCACTGTGACCCCGCATGCTTGACCAATCACAGCGCCAATCATGAGCCAGCAATGCACTGCGATGACGCAGTGCATTGTGGGCCGTAAGTGCCACACGAATTTGGAGCGAACGGCCCATAACGTTCGGAATTCGCCGAACGGGCGAACAGCCGATGTTCGAGTCGAACTTATGTTCGACTCGAACGCGAAGCTCATCCCTACTCCTGGTACTGGATGAGAGAGCCTTTAGGAGGAGGGAGAGATTGTGCCTTTATTGTGGCCAGGCAGGTCATTTTTTGAAGTCTTGTCCTACCCGTCCATGGAACGCCCGAACCTTGAGGTCCTATCATGGACAGACCTTAGGTGGCGTTGTTTCGTTCCCAGTTATCCAGAAGGATAAGCCCCTGGTTTCGGTCACCCTTTCTTGGGCTGAGTCGTCCATCGAGATACAGGCTCTAATCGACTCTGGGGCTGCAGGCCTGTTCATTGATGCTGCATTTGTTTTGCAGCACTCGATTCCGCTGCAGCTGCGTGACACTCCATTGCCATTGAGGCTCTTGACGGGAGACCTTTACAGCCTGCCCATGTGACTCATGAGACGGTTCCATTGTCCATGGCTGTAGGGGCTCTTCACCATGAGATAATCCAATTCCAAGTTATTTCCTCCCAGATTTTTGTTGGTTATTGGTTATCCTTGGTTACAGAGGCACAACCCCTCTTTTGATTGGCTCCGTGCTGAGGTTCTCTCCTGGTGACCAAAATGCAGTGAGACATGCTTCCTGAAGGTATCCAAGGTCCTGTGCACCGCTTCACTCCCCTCCCTGCCGGTGGAGTACCGTGATTTTGGTGATGTCTTCGATAAAGGTCAAGCCGGTAGTTTGCCTCCACACCGGCCTTATGATTGCGCAATTAACCTTCAACCTGGTGCCATACCTCCTTGTGGCCAGGTTTACCCTTTGTAGGTCTTGGAGGATAAGACCATGGAGGAGTATGTTGCTGATGCACTTTCTCGAGGTTTCATACACAAGTCTTCATCTCCTGCTGGTTTCTTCTTTGTGAAAAAGAAGAGTGGTGAACTGAGACCTTGTATAGATTATAGGGGTCTCAATCGTGTCACGATTAAGAATGCCTACCCGAGTTCATTGATTACAGAGTTATTTGACCGCCTCAAGGGAGCAACGGTTTTCACGAAGCTTGACCTGAGAGGGACATACAATCTCATGCGCATTAAGGAGGGCGACGAGTGGAAAACTGCGTTTAATACCAGAACAGGCCATTATGATGCCTTTTGGCCTTTGTAACGCCCCACGCCAGTTTTCCAGGAATTTATTAACGATGTCCTCCGAGATTTGTTGCAATTGTGTGTGGTGGTTTATCTCGATGATATCCTCATATTTTCCAAGTCCCTGGAGAGCCACCACACAGATGTCTGTCGTGTACTTCAGAAACTAAGAGAGAACAATCTCTATTGTAAACTGGAGAAGTGCGAGTTCCATCGTGAACATGTTACATTCCTGGGCTATGTCATTTCCACTGCTGGTTTATCGATGGACCCAGAGAAACTGTCCTACAGTGGCCTCGATCCGTGGGTTTACGTCCTCTGCAGCGTTTCCTGGGCTTTGCCAACTACTATCGGAAGTTTATTCGTAACTTCTCGTCTCTGGTCAAGCCTCTAACTGATATGACCAGAAAGGACGGTAACCCACAGAGTTGGTCTCCGGAGTCCATTAAGGCCTTTGAGACTCTTAAGGTTGCCTTTGTTTCTGCTCCTGTGTTGGCACATCCTGATCCTATGTTGCCTTTTATCCTAGAAGTTGATGCTTCTGAGACTGGAGTTGGCGCCCTTCTGTCTCAATGTCCTAACTCTGAGAGCGCTATGCATCCGTGTGGCTACTTTTCCAAGAAATTGTCACCTGCTGAATGCAATTATGAGATTGGTCACAGAGAGCTGTTGGCAATCATTTTAGCCCTGAAAGAATGGAGACATCTCCTTGAAGGTACCACTGTGCTCATTCTTATTCTTACTGACCATAAGAATCTTACATTCTTGTCTGAGGCTAAGCGACTCTCCCCCAGAAGGGTGCGATGGGCTCTTTTCTTGTCAAGCTTTAATTACATTGTCTCATTCTTACCTGGTACTAAGAATGTAAGGGCTGATGCCTTGTCACGACAATTTTCCTCCACTTCCAAGTCGGAGTCGGTTCCAGTTCCTATGATTCCTCCTGATCGTATCTTGGCTACGATTCGCACCAGTCTTACTTCTCCTTTGGGTGACAAAATTCTTGCTGCTCAGGTCCATGCTCCTCCTGAGAAACCTTGTGACCGCTGCTTTGTCCCAGAGAGTCTCCGTACTGCAGTGCTCCAGACTTAACATTCTCCCAAGGCAGCTGGCCATCCTGGGAAGAATCAACTCATTTGGGCCATCTCCCAACAATTCTGGTGGCCTAGTCTACGGCTGATGTTACTGCCTTCGTAGCTGCCTGTCCTGTGTGTGCTCAGAGTAAGACTCCACGACACCTTCCAGTGGGCCTCCTACAACCCATACCCAATGGAGAGAGGCCCTGGACTCACCTGTCTATGGATTTCATTGTGGAATTGCCCAACTCCCAAGGCAACACTGTTATCCTTATGGTGGTTGACCGGTTCTCTAAGATGTGTCATTGTATTCCACTTAAGAAGTTGCCCACCTCTAAGGAACTGGCTTACATTTTTGCTTGGGAGATCTTTCGCTTACATGGGCTACCCAAGGTGATTGTCTCGGATAGGGGCAGTCAGTTTGTCTCCCAGTTCTGGCGAGCCTTTTGTGCACAGTTGGGAATCCAGCTTGTGTTCTCTTCTGCGTATCACCCGCAGTCTAATGGGGCCGCAGAACAAGCCAATCAGTCCTTGGAGCAATTCCTATGTTGCTATACTTCTGACCATCATAACAACTGGTCTGACCTATTACCTTGGGCAGAATTTGCTCACAACAGTGCCTTGAATTCTGCCTCCTGATTGTCTCCATTTATGGCAAATTATGGTTTCCAGCCTTCTATGCTGCCTGACTCGTTTGTTCCGCAGAGTATTCCTGCATTAGAGGAGCATCTCTGTGGTCTTCGTTCCACTTGGGGACAAGTTCAGGAGGCTTTGAGTCATGCTAATAATAGGTACAGACTCCATGCTGACCACAGACACCTGCCCGTGCCTTCCTACAAGGTTGGGGACAGGGTCTGGCTGTCATCTCGCAACCTCCGACTTCGTGTTCCCTCACTGAAGTTTGCACCTCGATTTATTGGGCCTTTCCGTATCCTTCGCAGGATTAACCCAGTAGCTTACGTGTTGGACCTTCCTCCTAGTATGCGCATCTCTAATGTGTTTCATGTCTCCTTATTGAAACCGTTTATCTGTAACTGATTTACCACCTCGGTGCAACATCCTCACCCTATTCAGGCTGAGAACCATGAGGAGTATGAGGTACAATCCATTGTTGACTCCCGTAGGTTCCGTGGGTCCATACAGTACCTGGTGCTTTGGAAGGGGTATGGTCCGGAGGAATGCTCCTGGGTTTCATCTTCTAAAGTACATGTCCTCTGTCCTCCTGCGCGAGTTCCTTAGATGGTTTCCCCTCAAACCCGGTGGCCCTCGGAGGGAGAGGGGTCATTGGGGGGGTACTGTCAGGGCTGGCTTAGCCCTTGCTCCTCTGAGCTGGCCACTCAGCTGTCGGCTAATTGCCAGCTCTCTTCTCTTTCCACAGTTACCAGCTGTTCCCGATGATGCTCGTCTGACCTGCCTATTTAAAGCCTTCCAGCTCACTCTTTCCTTTGCCTTCACATTGGTCACATCACAAGGAACCATCTCCTGCTGTTTGTTTCAAGACTGGCTTGCTGACATCCCTCCTGGCTTCTTATCCTGCGTGCAGTTGCTCTCCTTGGATCCCTGACTTCTGGACTGGCTGATTACCCAATCTGGTTTATGAACTTCGGACTGGCTGACTACCCGATCTGGCTACTGGACTCTGGCTATGCTTGACTACGCTTTTTTCTATTTACCTTTTATTTTTATTAATAAACAAGTGTGATTAGATTGTACTTCTGTCTCAGTCTGTTTCATGGTTCCTGACACCTTTAAAAGACTGGTATAGTTGTACTATTTGGTGTGCAGTATATAGGGGTGTAAAACACATATAAAATACTTGCAAATATAGAAAGCATAGTATAATGCATTTCCACTGTGCTGCATTGTGACTGCTGAGCGGTTCTGCAGCGATACTACAAAGAGTGACAAACGCAATTAAAAAAGTAGTATTATAACTGATGTGATAGATCAGTGGCCCCTCCAAAACGACAGATTGAAGTGGGGTGTTATATTCCTTCTTTCACATACATACTGCACTTCTCTAGAGAGTTTTGTCACAGGGTCATTTAAAAAATGACAGGCAGAGGAAGAGGCAGTCCCTTCCATAGGGGTGGTAGGGGTAGGGCAGAAGCAACAGGCTTGAGCCAAAGTGGAAAATTGCAGAAGGTGCGTTCGATTACGTCAAAGGACGCACCAGACTTGGTTGAGTGGCTCACTCAGCCTCAGCCCTTGTCCACACGATCGGAGAATCCGTCGGAATGTGTCCTATCGGACCGTGTTGTCGGATAATCCGACTGTGTGTGGTATGCATCGGACTGATTCGGTCGGAATATCCGTCGGACCCAATTTTCCAACTTGTTGGAAATATTTTCTGACCAACTGGGCCGATCGGACATACTCCGATCATGTGTAGCCTACTCTGATGGATAAGGTGCCACGCATGCTCACATTCAAATTCCGACACGGAAGCGCTCGTTCAGGTAAAACTACTGCTCGTAAGCGATATAGCACATTCGTCACGCTGCAATGTTAAAAATTCTTTCATCAAGCGCATTCTCTTGTTCTTTACAATGCTGCAAGAACGAACTTCTTTTGATGCTCATAGTCACATACACTTCTCCCGAACGTACTTCATTACTCTTTTTTAACCATTTCAGCAATACAATTTTAGTTTGCGTCACATCTACACAATTTTAGATTTGGTTTATTCTTTTTTGGATGCTGTTTTATTTTTAATTCCTAAAAATCTCCTTTAAAGACAGTTTGCTCATTTCTCCTTTTTTTGGGGTGTTTTTTGTGTGTAAACTTACCACAACAACATTATTTTATTTTTTATTTTTGGTTTTTCTTTTTTAATCTACAGGAGTTTGTTTAGTGTTGGTACCCCTAGTTATTCATTTCACTTTGTATTTTTGAAATGTACCTGCCTGCTCACAAATAAACCGGGAAAACGCATTACACAAGTATTTCATCAAACAAAAAAAAACCCTTTATTTTGGTCGCTATAAAATAAAAATAGGAATGCAGCACTGGGGAAACGTCTTACTTTGGTGCAGCCTTTGGCCCCCAGGGCAGACATGAACAAATTCTAATAGAAAAAATTGGTGCCCTGAGGAGTAGATATCTCAGGGAGAGAATTCTGGTCCCGAAGTCCTAGAGAACAGGAAATTCAGATTCCCTTTCTGTCCCCAGGATGTGGATCTTCAAGAGGCTGCATCTTCTGGCAGACCAGACTGAACCCAGGCGGCCATCACTCTCTCGTCTTCCTTGGGCACTTCCCACCAGGCATGCTTCCAGGCTGTGGCTGGGCTCCTGTAGTTGAGGCAGGAGGAGGAGGGCGTTGGTCAACCTCCTGGCTGCCACTTGCCGCAGCCTCCCCCCGACTGAGGTCTTCCTGTGTATGAAAAGGGGACATAGTTTTAGTTTTTTGCTCATCAATCACACCATTTTGTGCTCCTGGCTTTTGCAAATTGAATGTTACCAAATAGAACAGACTATCATTCTGAGCCCAGCATTTTTCTTTCCCATCCCAATCATTTTTAGTCACTACTGTCTATTGAGATGTAAACCACTTTGAGAAATCACAACTTACTGATCAATAAGAACATATATGTTCAACAATGCAATACCTGTCTCAAGCTGGGCCCCACCAAATGTTGCTGCCTGGAAGGCCCAGGTTGGAGATCAGAAGCCTCAGCTGGGGTTGAAGAATGCCTTGAAGGAAGACTGGAGAGTGGTGGTCTGAGTGGTGGCCTGGGTACCCCTTGGTCTACCAGAAAATGCAGCCTGTCAAAGTGAACCATCCTGGGGGAATAAATGGCATCTGGATCTCCTGCTCTCAAGGACTCCAGGCAGGGCTCAAGTCCTGCGGGAACGCATGGGAACGGAGTTCCTGTACTTTATCCACAACAGGAACTCAGTTCCCGTTAGCAGCCGCGTCCTGCATATGCCGGAGTAGCTAGTTGCTAGGCTGAGCAGCGCCTCCGAGAGATAGCAGCCAGCCACAGACACCACACCAGACAGAGCCACACTTACTGCTGGTAAGGATCCAGCCTGTGCCCACTGCCCAGTCAGTGCCAGACAGTCCCGGGCCACCACCGACTACTCCCGCAGCCACTGTAGCACATGCGCCAGCATTGCAGCCCAACTCTGAGCTGCCAGACTTCTCCAGTTCAACTTCTCCTCTCCTGAGCTGAGCCTCCGATTCCTCCCACCCGCGAGGTCCGCTGCGAGTTTGCCGCCCGCCAGAGTCATTGACAAACTTCCAGGTTTGTGTCTTACACACACTTTGTTCGTTACAGTGAGCATGCTCCCCCTCCGTTCTGCTGCTGTGTCCCCTACTCCGCCTCCGTTCTGCTGCTGTCCCCCACTCCCCCTCCATTCTGCTGCTGTCCCCATCCAGTTTTCCTCCATGTCCCCCTCTGTTCTTGTGGTGATTATTCTGTTAGTTTGACAAGTTAACTTATTTTGTTTTTGTAAACTGGCACTTTACAAAAAATGTTGCACTATATTTTCTGTGAAATATATATGCATATGAGTGTATCTTTTTTTTTTGGTGGGGGAGTGCATCTTGGGTGGGAGTTCCCACACTTTTTTCCCCAGGACTTGACCCCTGACTCCAGGTGCTTCTTTATCTCCCTGAAATATGTAATCCTCATGGCCCCAATTTTCCGATTCAGATAGTCCATGTCTGCCGTCGGGACCATGATCCGCACCAAAGAAAGCAATTTCTCCAGTGCTGCATTCCTCTTTGTTCTGTCGGCATAAAACTTGTTGTGGAACTGCCACAGGTAGGGCATCTCCATGTACAATTCTATGAATAGCCCAATAAAGTTTGCATTTTTGAAAGGATCCATATTGTCTGCAAGACACAACACAAGACAAACCCTCAAATACTAATAATGCCATTAAAAACCCTCCTAATCTTGTCCCAACATCGGCCTAGATAGAAGCAGTCTAGTCTAGTGAAACACCAACTTAAAAATGTTACCTTCGTTTCCATGTTCATCACGTCCGCGCCTCACTCTCTTCCCAGATCGTACGGACGATACACGTGTGTTGCGTTTTATATACAGCGTGCATGCGTGAAACTCCACCCGCCCCTGACGTTCTTTCCAGACTATTCCCCGCCCCTTCGCTTCTGGCGCAGTGGGGAGAGCACATGGCGGAGAGAACACAGGTGCGCACTAATAATAGTTCCACTAACGAGGAGGAGGGTGAGGAAAGCCCAGAGCCTGAAATGTCCCGATCCAGGAAGACAAGATTTAAGGCCTCAAATATGTCTTTTGGAGAGATGTTGGAGATGGTGGACAGATTGAACAGGACCGACTATGATGGGAAGTATGGACATTACTCAAACCCAAATATCAGAAAGGCCAAGATCATGAATAAAGTTGTGAAGAGTCTTCATAAGAATTTTGGGGTACACCGATCCAAGGATCAATTGAGAAAACGCTGGTCAGACCTAAAACTGAGGGAGCACGAGCAGTACCTAAGGATCAAGCGTGTTCTTAAAAAAGTAAGTAGTTGTTGTGTGTTCATATGATTATTCTTGCTTGCATACTGCTCCATGTGCTTTGATTTCATGTTGTGCATTTTAAAATGGCCACTTTCAAGTTCATGGTTTCGATCGTTCGTATGAAACATCGTTCTGCAGGGAAGTATTCCAGCTTAACAAAGTGTACCCAATAATGTTCTCACCTTGTAACTCGGCCCAAAAACACAATTGTTCAAAGCAATGTTTATGATTCCTATTTCTGCCCTCTTTGTGCTAATTATTCTTTGTTTACATTCTCATAGGGGAGAGAAGACTCGGCAAGTATGAGGGCACCAGGGACCACACCCCTCCCAAAGAAGGGCAACTTCCAAAAGCAGAAACAGAGGAGCAGGAGCAGGAGGAGGAGGAGGAAGGAGAGATCGTGGAGGTTGGACAAATTGTCACCACAACAGGTGAGTGTCGGAGAACACAGCTTCCGGTAAGCTCATCAGTGTATATCACCATATTTGGATTACATGGTGTGTTTGTTTGCTTTGTTTTGTAGGTGATGTGGAAGAAGATTCCCGTTTTACCAGTGAAAGTGCCCAGATCTTAATCGGGGAGATAATGGGGTGCAATCGTGATTTGGAAATTATCCAACAAAACATCAATGATGTAAAAAATAAAATGAAGAACATCATTGATGTTTTGGGGAGAGTGTGAAACAACAAAAACTAGATAGGGTTTTATTTTTGCTATTTAAAAAACAAAATGTTGTATTTATCGAAATTCCAAATTTGGAAGATGCACAGAGTGTGTAAACATGCGCTATCTCCCATCATGGGGGATCAATGTACATGTTTTGTGGAAAGTGTCTGAGATGAAGGGGTTGCAGCCCCAAAGCATGTACATTGATCCCCCATGATGGGAGATAGCACATGTTGACACACTGTGCGCTAGACATGTGCATTCGTTTTCGTCCGAATGCATTTTCGTCCGAATTTCAGCTATTTTCGTTTTCGTTTTGACAAACGATAACGAAAGCACAAAATCCGAAAAACTAAAGATCCGACATAAATAAATGCTTTATTTTCGTTTTCATTGTTACAACAGTTCGATATAGAATAGGAGATTCGACATGACTCTGACAACAATGTGTCTATAGAACCTGTGGTCGAATGTGCCTAACCTTACCTCTATTAGTCCAAGATTATTTAGAGAAAATATTCGACAAAAAAGATTTGACAGAGAGAAAAGATTCTGCAAGTTACTGTCCTAAAAAGTGTTTGGGGACCCGGGTCCTGCCCCAGGGGACATGTATCAATGCAAAAAAAAGTTTTAAAAACGGCCGTTTTTTTGGGGAGCAGTGATTTTAATAATGATTAAAGTGAAACAATAAAAGTGTAATATTCCTTTAAATTTCATAGGGGGGGGGGGTTGTCTATAGTATGCCTGTGAAGGGGCGCATGTTTCCCGTGCTTAGAACTGTCCCTGCACAAAGTGTCATTTATGCAGGAAAAAAAGTCCTTTAAAATCACTCGCAGCTATTATGAATTGTCGGCTCCGTAATACAGAGAACACTCATTGAAAGTCATTGATAAAAAAATAAATTAATAAATTTAAAAAAAAGCGTTTCTTATATACGGAGGGCGGGGCCACCCGTCACCTGACCCCGCCCACCTCTGACGCAAGGGGAAACCCGGGGTTCCCTGTGACGTATGGGTGACCCCGCACCCCTCTGATGTAACACAGGCAGGTTTCCGTTACATCAGAGGGGGGCGGGGTCGCCCATACGTCACGGGGAACCCCGGGTTTCCCCTTGCGTCAGAGGGGGGCGGGGTCAGGTGACGGGTGGCCCCGCCCTCCGTATATAAGAAACGTCAGCCGCCGGAATGCCTGCAGTGTCTCCTCCACGGAGACAGAAGAAGGATGTATTCGCTGCGCTGGATGAGATGAGACATCGCTGGAGAGATGACCGTCCGTAGCTGCATAGCAAGAGTGGATTACCGCCGCTGGAATCTTTTTTTTATTTTTTATTTTTAATAAAGGAATTTTTCAAAAGTGTGTTTGTTTTATTTAACCATTTTTTACACTTTCTTTGTGAAATGGTAGGGGTACTTTTGTACCCCCTTACCATTTCAAACAGGGGGGGGCCGGGATCTGGGGCTCCCCTTGTTAAAGGGGGCTTCCAGATTCTGATAAGCCCCCCGCCCGCAGACCTCCACAACCACTGGCCAGGGTTGTGGGGATGAGGCCCTTGTCCTCATCAACATGGGGACAAGGTGCTTTGAGGGGTCACAGGCATACTATAGACAACCCCCCCTACGAAATTTAAAGGAATATTACACTTTTATTGTTTCACTTTAATCATTATTAAAATCACTGCTCCCGAAAAAACGGCCGTTTTTAGAACTTTTTTTTGCATTGATACATGTCCCCTGGGGCAGGACCCGGGTCCCAAAACACTTTTTAGGACAGTAACTTGCAAATTAGCCTTTAAAATTAGCACTTTAGATTTTGAACGTTGGAGTCCCATAGACTTTAATAGGGTTCTAAAGTATGCTATATACTAGCTCCGTCGAATCTTCTTTATACATTCGTCAGACACCATAAGCCTTCAAAGACATATTCGACCGTAATTCATGTGGATTTTCGGACGAATGCAATTTTTGAACGAAAAACGAAATAAATAAAAACGAATTTCGGGAGTAACTAAATAAATTAAGTTTTCGGACGAAAACGAAATTCCGAAACGAAAGATTTTACTCTGCACATGTCTACTGTGCGCATCTTCCAAATTTGTTTTTTTCAGGGGTGACACCCCATGTGATGAAGGCAATATCAGCCCAGTTTGTACATGCTCATGTCTGATATTGTCTTCACTTTTCAAAGTTGAACGTTGTAAGTTCCTGTGTTCTATATTTTACGGTTTAATACATGCCTGTTTACACAAAAACAACAAGAAAAAAAAATTCTGATTAAACTCTGTTTTGGATACACAAAATCTCTTGGTTTGTTGTAAAAACCTTTTCGAAACGCACATGTGAATGTGCTTGTATTAAAAAGTTGAATTCTCAACAATGTGTGGCTTCCTTTTTCATTGCGCATAAAATGTATTTGTAGTCAAATTTTAGTTTGTGCTGAGAAGGAGTTTGATTTACTAAAGGCAACTCAACTTTGCACTCCAAGTGCAGTTTCAGGTGTACTTTTGCAGTGCACTTGTAGTGCATAGTGGATGTGCCTTTAGTAAAAAACACCCAGAGTGAGGTGTAAATTTGGACAATCATGCCATTTTCCTGCCATGGTGCTGAAAATGAGCATGATTTTGGTCAGTAATTCACTACATACATTAGTTACAAAAAGAAGGTGTGTGTGTAGCAGACCCACAACATAATAACATTATCTGAAGAAGAGACTGTCCCCTCATTTCGCTCTGAACTTGGGTTTGCACTGTTGGTGAAAAAGGCACAACTTAAAAAAAACTGGCAAAGTGGGAGGCCACAGTCTGCCATTCCTGTGGCGTTGAAGGACACTGTGTAGTGAAACAAGTACAAAAATTAGTAATTTGACAAATCAACATTGCAAGCAGATTAGACACCCACATTTTTGGTCAAAATTAGTATAACATTTTGGCAACTGAGTATTTAAAGCCTAAAGTATAAGGTCCCCTTTTGAGAGTCATCACCCCCCCCCCCCCATCTGATGGGCCCTTGCTAAAAAATGAGGGGGGATGTTTAGGACAGGTAACCCTCTCCACTTGATTGAGAGCTGAATGCCTAAATAACGTGTGATACTTTGGGAAGCCCCTCCTTAGTTACACTATTGGCAGCCCGCCGGACAGGTAAGAAGTGTCATAATAACCAAATGAAAGCACATTTTGACATTCTGCTATTACATAGCAAGAAAATTAATGTGTTAAAAAAAATAAAAATAGCATTTGAAAGTATTGAGGCAGGCCCTTACACTACATGCTTTGGTGAATTCGTCCATAAGGCTGGGTTCACACTGCTGCGGGGGGAGATCCGGATGTGATTCGCACCGCAAATCACATCCGATCTCCGTAGCGATGCGAGTTCAGCCATACAGATAGTATGGCTGAATTCGCATCGCACCCGCCGCAAACTCGCACGGGACCCTTTTTTTGGTCCGCAACAGAATCGGATCGCATGGGTGTTCACACCATGCGATCCGATTCCTGTGCGAGTCGGCAGATCGCACTGCGATATGCGGACGGATCTGGGGGTGTCATTAACATATCATTGACACTCCCAGCCGTCCGCATAGGGCAGTGTGAACTGCCAGCGGGAGTAATGCGATGCGGGAAAACGCCGCGGATTCGCGGCGTTCCCGCATCGCAGCGGTGTGAACCCGGCCTAAATGTGATCATGAAAAAGGTAGGTATAGTGTGTATTGGGTTTGGTCAAGTCATCAGATAGAAGATTGCTATCAGCTGAGCTAGCAGTTGGGGAGAGGGGGGTTACTAATGAGTTTGGCACAACTCCAAAAATAAAAAAAAGGTCACTTTGCATGAATTGAAGCACACACATCACAATTGTAGACATTTTAGGGGGTGTTTAGGGGAAAGCAATACTATGGAGCTGACAAAAAACATTGTTAAGTGACTTGACTATAGTTTTATGGGCCAAGAAGAGCATGGTGGGGAAGTTAGTGAGGCAAATATGCATGAGGACAAAGGGGCAGAGCATATGAATTAGAGCATATTGCAATGATGGTAATTAGGGAATGAGGAAAGAAATGCAAGACATTAGCAATCATGAAATACATAGAATGTGATGTTTAAGGATAAAACTTAGCTTCATATAGTCCTTCTGCAGGACCTGAATGATGGCAGAACAGGTCTCTGGAATAATGATCCCCAGAGCCTGGGGGGAGATGCCTGTAGAGAACTTGAGGTCCTGAAGACTTCTCCCTGTCGCCAAGTAGCGCAATGTGGCGATGAGCCTCTGCTCCAGAGTGATGGCTTGCCACATGCAGGTATCCTGCCTGGTGATATAAGGGGTCAGCAAAGCCAGCAGACGGTGAAAAATGGGGTCCCTCATCCGGAAAAAATTCCTGAAATGATCAGGATTATTCTCGCGGATCTCATGGAGCAAAGGCATGTGCGAGAACTGGTGACGCTGGCGCAACCAATTCTTGGTCCACAAACGCCTACCCTCCCTGTTCATGGACTGGGCTTGTGTCAAAGTAAGAACCCCAACACGAAGCCCCTGCACAGCACAAACTGTATGACGAGTACGTAGAGGAAACATGGTTTGAAAACGGTCGGCTGGTCAGAACGGACACCAGAAAGCACCGATAAACAGCAAGGCCTGAAAGAACGACCTGAATAGCAGAAGAAAGCAGACAAGAAAAAATGCCTTTCAAAGAGTACTATACCAAGATATAGTCCACAATGAGAAACAAATACTTAATGACTAGTGATGGACGAACTTCCGACGGGACGTTTCGCGAACGCGGACCGCGAACGCGGCCGATAGGTCGCGAACCGGAACGTTCGCGGCGGGCCCCATTGACTTCAATGGGAGGCAAACTTTGCAAACCTACAGGTCAAATTTGCAGCCACAAAATAATTAATAGCTGTGCAAACATAGTCCCACCACATGGCCAATGACATAACACATGTATGAGGTGAATCTGGGATCGACAACTACAAGCATTCTTTTTTTATATGGGAAATTGTTGTGACAATTCAGGACTGTGGAGCCCATGAAGGCAATGGAGGAGAGGGAAGGTCAGGATAGGCAAAGAAGAGGGTGCAGGAGATGATCACCAGCAGCGTGACATACAGCAATGACACCTGCACCGTGATATACAGCACTGACAGCAGCACCGTGATAGAAAGCACTGACATCAGCAGCGTGACATAAAGCACTAAAACCAGCACCGTGATATACAGCACTGACAGCAGCACCGTGATAGAGAGTACTGACATCAGCACCGTGATATACAGCACTGACACCTGCACCGTAAGCATCCCCAGGAGGAAGTAAGCATAGCACAGGGATGGTGGGAGCCCCTCATAATGAGCATAGCACAGGGATGGTGGGAGCCCCTCATAATGAGCAGAGCACAGGGATGGTGGGTGCCCCTCATAATGAGCATAGCACAGGGATGGTGGGAGCCCCTCATAATAAGCAGCCCCATGAGGATGTCAGCATAGCACAGGGATGGTGGGAGCCCCTCATAATAAGCAGCCCCAGGAGGATGTCAGCATAGCACAGGGATGATGGGAGCCACTCATAATAAGCAGCCCCAGGAGGAAGTCAGCACAGCACAGGGATGGTGGGAGCCCCTCATAATATGCACAGCAGAGGTACAGCCCCAGGAGGATGTCAGCACAGCACAGGGATGGTGGGAGCCCCTCATAATAAGCAGCCCCAGTAGAAATATGACACCGCTCACCCTCTTCAAAGAGGAGGGTATGGGCATATAGTACGGTGTGCTTTTTTTGGACAAGGAAGTGAGCCAAATGAAGAAAGAAGGTCTCTGTGCTCGATTAAAAAAATTGTTTATAGACATATACATGGTCTACTGGTCACATGTGTTGAATTCCTCCGAGATCCATGCCTCATTCATTTTTAGAAATGTGAGGTAGTTAACACTGTCGTGAGCTAGGCGAGTGCGCTTATCGGTCACGATCCCCCCTGCTGTGCTGAACGTCCTTTCGGACAGGACACTGGATGAGGGGCAAGCCAACAGTTCGATTGCAAATTGGGCAAGCTCTGGCCAGAGGTCAAGCCTGCCCACCCAGTAGTCCAGGGGTTCATCACTCCTCAGAGCGTCCACATCGGCCGTTAACCCCATGTAGTCGGACACCTGACGGTCTAGGTGTTCCCTGATACTGGATCTGGATGACACCTGTCGATGGGTCGGCTGAAAGAATGACCTCATATCCGAAGTCACCAACACATCTTCAAACCGGCCTCTTCTTGCAGGCGCTGTTGGATTGGTACCCGCAACTCCTTATCTGGGAGTGGGAATTGCTCCTCTGCCAGCGCACGCAAAGGCAGAATGCAGCATTTCTCGAAGCAAGGCCTGGAAGTGGTCCATTCTGCCAGCCCTCTGTGACGGCGGTAAAATTTCTGCCATTTTGTGTTTGTAAAGGGGGTCTAAGTACGTTGCCACCCAGTACTGGTCCTTGACCCTTATGCTTTTTATACGGGGGTCCCTATTAAAACACTGGAGCATGAAGGCCCCTATTTGCACTAAACTGGAAACGGTGTGGTGGCCTGGCTCCTGCTCATCATCCAGGATAATGTCGTCCTCTTCATTCTCCTCTCCCCATCCACGCACAACAACAGGAGTCCCAGAAAGGTTTAAAGCATGCTCTTCTTGCTCCTCCTCATCCGCCCCGGCACCATTCTCCTCTGACTCCTCTTCAGACTCCTGTTGTTGACTTGTCTCAGATAGAGTAGCCCCCCTGGGAATTTATCCAGCATTGCGACTTCCTCATCTTCCAGCTCCTGCTCCTCCACAACTTGCTCAATGACACGCCGCAATGCATGCTCCATAAAGAAGACATAAGGTACCATGTCACTGATGGCGCCATGGCTGCGACTGACCAGTTTGGTGATCTCCTCAAATGGCCGCAGAAGTCTGCATGCGTCGCGCATGAGCAGCCACTGGCACGGTGAAAAAAAAACCAGCTCCCAGAACCTGTTCTGCCGCAGAGTTCATACAGGTAGACGTTAACTGCACGTTTCTGCTGGAGCAGCCTATCAAGCATAAAGAAGGTTGAGTTCCATCGCGTCGGGCAATCGCAAATAAGACGTCTGACCGGCAGATTGTGTCGCCGCTGAATGTCAGCAAGGCGAGCCATGGCCGTGTAAGATCTTCTGAAATGGGCCGAGATTTTCCTTGCCTGCCGCAAGATGTCCTGGACCCCAGGGTATTTGACAACGAATCGCTGCACGACCAAGTTTAAGAGGTGTGCCATGCATGGCACGTGCGTGATTTTGCCCTGTTTCAATGCACTAAGCAGATTGGCACCGTTGTCACACACCACTTTACCAACTGTCAAATTGAGCGGTGTTAGCCACTGATCTGCCTGTGAACACAAAGCTGAAAGGAGTGCCGGGCCAGTGTGGCTCTTGGCTTCCAGGCACAACAGACGCAGCACGGCATGGCAACGTCTCATCTGGCATGTCGAATAGGTTCTGCTTGGGCGGCGCAGCGGAAGAGACGCTAGCAGCAGAAAACGAGGAGTCAGCCGATCAGGAGAGGGAGGAGGATGGAGTAGGAGGAGGAGGAGAAGAAGAGTCAGGCCTGCATGTAATCCGTGGCGGTAAAACCAAATCTACACGGGTGCCACGGGTTACATGCTTGACGGTCGTCAGAAGGTTCACCCAGTGGGCAGTAAAAGTGATATACCTTCCCTGCCCGTGTTTGCTAGACCACGTGTCTGTGGTCAGATGTATCTTGGCACCAACACTGTGTGCCAGAGATACATTCACTTGCCGCTGAACATGACCATATAGCTCTGGGATGCCCTTCTCTGAGAAATACTTCCTTCCTGGGACCTTCCATTGTGGTGTTCCAGTGGCCACAAATTTGCGAAAGGCCTCAGAGTCCACCAGTTTATATGGCAGTAGTTGGCGGGCTATGAGTTCTGACAAGCCAGCCGTCAACCGTTGGGCAAGAGGGTTATCTGGCGTCATCGTTTTTTTACGCTCGAACATTAGGCCCACGGAAGCCTGCCTTTTTGCAGAAAAACGTGAGCTTGGCATGATGGAAGGTGGAGTATTGTATGGAAGGAGGACAATTGTGAGGAGAGAGGAGAAGAAGTAGAAGACGAGGCTGGACGGTGAGAGCCTGGAATGTGGCTTTGTGTGTTCTGTTGCTCCCACTGGGCTCGGTGATGGCTTGCACATGTGCCTTCTTAAGGCGATCATCCCCAGGTGAGTGTTGGGATTACCGCGACTAATGCGTTGACTGCAAAGATTACAGATGGCAACTATTGTCAGCAGCGGACACGTTAAAAAAAGCCCACACTGCGGAGCCATGTGCCGGTGTCCTGGGAGTGCCAGATGTGACCGTACATGGTCGATGACTCGCTCCTGATACATTTGCAGTCTGCTTTGTCCCTCCTGTGCAATGTAAGTTATTCCTGCTTCTCCTCCCTATCTGCTGGTCCATATCTCCCTCTGAACTCCCCTCCTCTTCCTCTCTTGTGGGCACCCACGTGACATCACTAGACACATCATCATCGACGTCACCTTCCCCACCGCTATAAGTAGAGATCTCGGAGTAGGCAGCAACACCGGGGGCCAACCTCCTCCTTGGGGTGATCTGGGTACTGTCGTCAGACTGCTGAGTAGCGGTTGTTCCTACCTCCTCTTCCTGATCCAATACCAAGAGTGGCTGTGCATCAGAAATGTCTTGATATGGATCGGAAAATAATTCCTGTGACTCAAGCGGAAGGTATGTGGTGGTGGTGGTGGTGGTAGTGTCTTTGGGGGTGCACATAGCAGAGAGTGAAGAAGAGGGTGCAGATCGAGAGGATGAGGAGGGTGCAGAAGAGTAAGGCTGAGTGAGCCACTCAACCAAGTCTGGTGCGTCCTTTAAAGTAATTGAACGCACCTTCTGCAACTTCCCACTTTGGCTCAAGCCTGTTGCTCCTGCCCTACCCCTACCACCCCTGCGGAAGGGCCTGCCTCTTCCTCTGCTTGTCATTTTTTAAATGACCCTGTGACAAAACTCTCAGTCCCTATACCGATGAAGGACTGCTGCAGTATAGGGCAGCAGTCAACAGTAGTGCACCTCAACCCTATGTATTGTGGACCTATACCAGTCCTTATAGAATAGCAGACTGTACCTCACTCAACCCTATGTACTATAGCACCCTACTCCAGGTTATTACCAGTCCTTATAAGGACCTTTGTGGAACAAGTAGGTTGTGTGTGACTGATTAGCAGACTGTACGTCAGTCCCTATACCGATGAAGGACTGCTGCAGTATAGGGCAGTGGTCAGCAGTAGTGCACCTCAACCCTATGTATTGTGGACCTATACCAGTCCTTATAGAATAGCAGACTGTACCTCACTCAATCCTATGTACTATAGCACCCTACACCAGTCCTTATAAGGACCTTTGTGGAACAAGTAGGTTGTGTGTGACTGATTAGCAGACTGCAGCAGAAGGGCAGCAGTCAAGTATAATATTCTTTCTATATTTGGAAGAAAGAATATTATACGTGTACAAGCCTATTACCATACCACTGATACCAGTCCTGAAAAGAACCTTTGTGGACCTAATATAGTAACAGCTACTGATTAAACTGACCCTCACTGCCTCACACACAGCTTCCTGCCTGTCCCTATATAAACTGACAAAACAGAGGCTACTGGAATAATAACTGGAATAGCACTTTTGTGGACCTGATAGTAACAGCTAATGACTAAACTGACTGTCCCTGCAGCACACACCGTCCTGTCCCTTTCTCTAAACTGACAAAAGACACTCAGGCTGCTGCAACAATCAGTAGCACAGCAAACCTATAACCTGAACTACACCTAACACCTATACCAGTCCTTAAAAGAACTTTTGTGTACCAAATATCTAGCGATTTGGGTCACTGCAATCTCTCCCTGCTCCACACAGCAACCTCTCCCTATAGTGACAGAAGAAAGAATGTAAAATGGCCGCCGGATTGGGTGCATTTATAAGTTAGGGGGAATGTCCAAGTGTCCATGTGCTGTAATGTCTCAATTGGCTGTCCTGTACCCCATGATGGATGTGTCATCATAGGTCAAAGTTCTTTTACACAGTAAACACGGAAGTCCGCCGGGCGTACGGTGTCAATAGCCGAAATTTGCCGCGAAACGACCGTTTGGCCATCCCTATTAATGACTGCATGCACTGATTAGATACGCAAAGACAAGCAGAAACCGAAGTGCAGTAGCGATCTGAATCACTAATGTGAAAAGTGCGAATCGTCACTCCCCAAACTTCTACTTAACACGAGATCAGCAGAAGGAGCCCAAAGGGTGCCGGACGTGGTGCTGAACTTCCCTTTTCTAGTCCCACCGTACATAGCTTACGTCACCGCGTTCTTAGCAACCTCTAAATCCGACAACTGGGTCCAACCGTGTGTATGCAACAGTTTCGGACACAATCTGTCGGACAAAATCCAATGGATTTGGTTGGCAGAATGTCCAACCGTGTGTACAGGGGCTTACTCTTCTGCACCCTCCTCATCCTCTCGATCTGAACCCTCTTCTTTAGAGATGGACGAACTTCTGACGGGACGGCCAAAAGTTTGCGAACCGCAAAGTTTGCGGCGGGCCCCATTGACTTCAATGGCAGGCAAACTTTAAAAACCTACAGGTCATATTTCCAGCCACAAAATACTTACTACATGTGAACACATAGTCCCACCACATGGCCACTGACATAACACATGTATGAAGTGAATCTGGGATTGACAACTACAAGCATTCTTTTTTTATCTGTGAAATTTTGACAATTCAGAACTAGCGCATGAAGGCAATGGAGGAGAGGAAAGGTCAGGGTAGGCTATGGAGAGGGTGCAGGAGATGATCACCAGCACCGTGATATAGAGCACTGACACCAGCATGTGATATAAAGCACTGACACCAGCACCGTGATAGAGTGCACTGACACCAGCACTGTGATATAGAGCACTGACACCAGCACCGTGATATAGAGCACTGACACCAGCACCGTGATATAGAGCACTGACACCAGCACCGAGATAGAGAGCACTGACATCAGCACTGATACCAGCAACTCGCTGCTGGGCCCCAAAAATATGACACTGCTCAACCTCTTCAAACAGGAGGGTACGGGCATATAGTATGGTGTGCTTTTTTGTACAAGGAAGTGAGCCAAATGTAGAAAAAAGGTCTGTGTGCTCGATTAAATAAATCGTTTATAGAGATATGCATGGTCTACTGGTCACATGTGTTGAATTCCTCCGAGATCCATGCCTCATTCATTTTTAGAAATGTGAGGTAGTCAACACTGTCGTGAGCTAGGCGGGTGTGCTTATCGGTCACGATCCCCCCTGCTGCACGGAACGTCCTTTCGGACAAGACAATGAACGAGGGGCAAGCCAACAGTTCGATTGCAAATTGGGCAAGCTCTGGCCAGAGGTCAAGCCTGCCCACCCAGTAGTCCAGGGGTTGATCACTCCTCAGAGCATCCACATCGGCTGTTAACCCGATGTAGTCAGACACCTGTCGGTCTAGGAGTTCCCTGATGCTGGATCTGGATGAGACCTGTCGATGGGTCGGCTGAAAAAATGACCTCATATCAGAAGTCACCAACACATCTCCAAACCATCCTCTTCTTGCAGGTGCTGTTGGATTGGTACACGCAACTCTTTCTCTGGGAGTGGGAATTCCTCCTCTGCCAGCGCACGCAAAAGTAGAATGCAGCATTTCTCAAAGCAAGGCCTGGAAGTGCTCCATTCTGACAGCCCTCTGTGACGGTGGTAACATTGCCACCATTTTGTGTTTGTACCGGGGGTCTAAATACGTTGCCACCCAGTACTGGTCCTTGACCCTTATGCTTTTTATACGGGGGTCCCTGTTAAAGCACTGGAGCATGAAGGCCCTCATTTGCAATAAACTGGAAGCGGTGTGGTGGCAAGGCTCCTGCTCATCATCCAGGATAATGTCGTCCTCCTCATTCTCCTTTCCCCATCCACGCACAACAGGGATCCCAGAAAGGTTTAAAGCATGCTCTTCTTGCTCCTCCTCATCCGCCCCGGCACCATCCTCCTCTGACTCCTCTTCAGACTCCTGTTGTTGACTTGTCTCAGATAGAGTAGCCCCCCCTGGGAATTCATCCAGCATTGCGACTTCCTCATCTTCCCGCTCCTGCTCCTCCATGGCTTGATCAATGACATGACGCAATGCACGCTCCATAAAGAAGGCATAAGGTACCATGTCACTGATGGCACAATGGCTGCGACTGACCAGTTTGGTGATCTCATCACATGGCGCAGAAGTCTGCATGCGTCGCGCATGAGCAGCCACTGGCACGGTGAAAAAAAAAACAGCTCCCCAGAACCTGTTCTGCCGCAGAGTTCGTACAGGTAGATGTTAACTGCACGTTTCTGCTGGAGCAGCCTATCAAGCATATAGAAGGTTGAGTTCCATCGCGTCGGGCAATCGCAAATAAGGCGTCTGACTGGCAGATTGTGTCGCCGCTGAATGTCAGCAAGGCGAGCCATGGGCGTGTAAGATCTAATGAAATGTGCCGAGATTTTCCTTGCCTGCCGCAAGATGTCCTGGACCCCAGGGTATTTGACAACGAATCGCTGCACGACCAAGTTTAAGACGTGTGTCATGCATGGCACGTGCGTAATTTTGCCCTGTTTCAATGTGCTAAGCAGATTGGCACCGTTGTCACACAGCACTTTACCAACTGTCAAATTGAGCAGTGTTAGCCACTGATCTGCCTGTGAACACAAAGCTGAAAGCAGTGCAGGGCCAGTGTGACTCTTGGCTTCCCGGCACAACAGACGCAGCACAGCATGGCAACGTCTCACCTGGCATGTCGAATAGGTTCTGGGGAGCTTGGGCGGCACAGCAGAAGAGACGCTAGCAGCAGAAAAGGAGGAGTCAGCAAAGGGGGAGAGGGAGGAGGGTGGAGTAGGAGGAGGAGAAGAAGAGCCAGGCCTGCATGCAATCTGTGGCGGTAAAACTAAATCTACACAGGTGCCACGGGTTACATGCTTGACGGTCATCAGAAGGTTCACCCAGTGGGCAGTAAAAGTTATATACCTTTCCTGCCCCTGTTTGCTAGACCATGTGCCTGTGGTCAGATGTATCTTGGCACCGACACTGTGTGCCAGAGATACATTCACTTGCCGCTGAACATGGCCATATAGCTCTGGGATGCCCTTCTGTGAGAAATACTTCCTTCCTGGGACCTTGCATTGTGGTGTTCCAATGGCCATACATTTTCTAAAGGCCTCCGAGTCCACCAGTTTATATGGCAGTAGTTGGCGGGCTATCAGTTCTGACAAGCCAGCCGTCAACCATTGGGCAAGAGGGTTATCTGGCGTTATCATTTTTTTACGCTCAAACATTTGGCCCACAGAAGCCTGCCTTTTTGCAGAGAAACGTGAGGATGGCGTGATGGAAGGTGGAGTGGAAGACAATTGTGAGGAGAGAGGAGAAGGAGAAGTAAAAGACGAGGCTGGACGGTGAGAGCCTGGAGTGTGACTTTTTGTGTTCCGTTGCTCCCACTGGGCTCGGTGATGGCAGCTCATGTGCCTTCTTAAGGCGGTCGTCCCTAGGTGAGTGTTGGGCTTACCGCGACTTATGCATTGACTGCAAAGATTGCAGATGGCAACACTATTGTCAGCAGCGGACACGTTAAAAAAAGCCCACACTGCGGAGCCATGTGCCGGCGTTCTTGGAGCGCCAGATGTGACCATACATAGTTGATGCCTCGCTCCTGTGATACATTCACAGTCTGCTTTGTCCCTCCTGTGCAATCTAAGTTCTTCCTGCTTCTCCTCCCTATCTGCTGGTCCATATCTCCCTATGAACTCCCCTCCTCTTCCTCTCTTGTGGGCACCCACGTGACATCACTAGACACGTCATCATCAATGTCACCTTCCCCACCACTATAATTAGAGATCTCTGAGTAGGCAGCAACAGCGGGGACCAACCTCTTCCTTGGGCTGATCTGGTTACTGTCGTCAGACTGCTGAGTGGTGGTTGTTGCTACCTCATCTTCCTGATACAATGCCAAGAGTGGCTACGCATCAGAAATGTCTTGATAGGGATCGGAAAATAATTCCTGTGACTCAAGCGAAGGGTATATGGTGGTGGTGGTGGTGTTGGTGATAGTGTCTTTGGTGGTGCACACAGCAGAGAGTGAAGAAGAGCGTGCAGATTGAGAGGATGAGGAGGGTGCAGAAGAATAAAGCTGAGTGAGCCACTCAACCAAGTCTGGTGCGTCCTTTGACATAATTGCACGCACTTTCTGCAATTTGCCACTTTGGCTCAAGACTGTTGCTCCTGCCCTACCCCTACCACCCCTGCGGAAGGCCTGCCTCTTCCTCTGCCTGTCATTTTGTAAATGACCCTGTTACAAAAGTCTCTAGAGAAGTGCAGTATGTATGTGGAAGACGGTATATAACACCCCGCTTCAATCTGTCGTTTTTGGGGGCCACTGGTCTATCACACCAGTTATAATACTTTTTTTTATTGCTTTTTGTCACTCTTTGTAGTATTGCTGCAGAAGCGCTCAGCAGTCACAATGCTGCACAGTGGAAACACACTATACTATGCTTTCTATATATGCATGTATTTTATATGTGTATTACACACCTATATACTGCAAACCAAATAGTACACCTATACCAGTCCTTAAAAGGACCTTTGTGGACCTAGTAGCTGTCCCTCAGTCCCTACATTGATAAAAGACTTCTGCAGAATAGGGCAGCAGTCAGCAGCAGTGCACCACAACCCTATATATTGTACACCTATACCAGTCCTTACAAGGACCTTTGTGGACCTAGTAGCTAGTGATTTGCAGACTGTCCCTCAGTCACTACACTGATAAAGGACTGCTGCAGAAACCAGCAGTAATCTGCAGCACAGCCCTGCACCAGCACCCTATATATTGTACACCTATACCAGTCCTTACAAGGACCTTTGTGGACCTAGTAGCTAGTGTTTTGCAGACTGTCCCTCAGTCCCAACACTGATAAAAGACAGCTGCAGAATCGGGCAGCAGTCAAGTATAATATTCTTTCTATATTTGGAAGAAAGTATATTATACTTGTACAACTCTATATACTGTACACCTATACCAGTCCTTAAAAGGACCTTTGTGGACCTAACAGTAATAGCTAGTGATTAAACTGACTGTCCCTGCTCCACACAGTGTCCTGTCCCTACACTGACAAAAGACAGCTGCAGAATCAGTCAGCAGTGCACTCAACAATCACCAGCACAGCAGTGCACCAGAACCCTATATACTGTACACCTATACCAGTCCTTAAAAGGACCTTTGTGGACCAAATAGTAATAGCTAGCTAGTGATTAAACTGACTGTCCCTGCTGCACACAGCGTCCTGTCCCTCCCTACACTGACAAAAGACAGGCTGCTGCAATCACCAGCACAGCAGTGCACTGAACCCTATATACTGTACTACACCTATACCAGTCCTTAAAAGGACTTTTGTCTTTCGAAAATTTGTGGCCATTGGAACACCACAATGGAAAGCACCAGGAAGGAAGTATTTCTCACAGAAGGGCATCCCAGAGCTATATGGCCATGTTCTGCAGCAAGTAAATGTATCTTTGGCACACAGTGTCGGTGCCAAGATACATCTGACCACAGGCACGTGGTCTAGTAAACATGGGCAGGGAAGGTATATAACTTTTACTGCCCACTGGGTGAATCTTCTGACGGCCGCCAAGCATGTAACCCGTGGCACCCGTTTAGATTTGGTTTTACCACCACGGATTGCATGCAGTCCTGGCTCTTCTTCTCCTCCTCCTCCTACTCCATCCTCCTCCCTCTCCTCCTCGGCTGACTCCTCCTTTTCCGCTGCTAGCGTCTCTTCTGCTGCGACATGCCAGGTGAGACGTTGCCATGCTGTGCTGCGTCTGTTGTGCCTGGAAGCCAAGAGCCACACTGGCCCTGCACTCCTTTCAGCTTTGTGTTCACAGGCAGATCAGTGGCTAACACTGCTCAATTTGACAGTTGGTAAAGTGGTGTGTGACAACGATGCCAATCTGCTTAGCGCATTGAAACAGGGCAAAATTACACATGTGCCATGCATGGCACACGTCTTAAACTTGGGTCCAGGACAACTTGCAGCAGGCAAGGAAAATCTCGGCCCATTTCAGAAGATCTTACATGGCCATGGCTCGCCTTGCTGACATTCAGTGGCGACCCAATCTGCCGGTCAGACGTCTTATTTGCGATTGCCCGACACGATGGAACTCAACCTTCTATATGCTTGATAGGCTGCTCCAGCAGAAACGTGCAGTAGAAGCAGCAGAACAGGTTCTGGGGAGCTGTTTTTTTTTTCACCGTGCCAGTGGCTGCTCATGCGCGATGCATGCAGACTTCTGTGCCATGTGATGAGATCACCAAACTGGTCAGTCGCAGCCATGGTGCCATCAGTGCCATGGTACCTTATGCCTTCTTTATGGAGCGTGCATTGCATCATGTCATTGATCAAGCCGTGGAGGATCAAGAGCGGGAAGATGAGGAAGTCGCAATGCTGGATGAATTCCCAGGGGGGGCTACTCTATCTGAGACAAGTCAACAACAGGAGTCTGAAGAGGAGTCAGAGGAGGATGGTGCCGGGGTGGATGAGGAGGAGCAAGAAGAGCATGCTTTAAACCTTTCTGGGATCCCTGTTGTTGTGCGTGGATGGGGAGAGGAGAACGAGGAGGACGACATTATCCTGGATGATGAGCAGGAGCCTGGCCACCATACCGCTTCCAGTTTATTGCAAATGGGGGCCTTCATGCTCCAGTGTTTTAAAAGGGACCCCCGTATAAAAAGCATAAGGGTCAAGGACCAGTACTGGGTGGCAACATATTTAGACTCCCGGTACAAACACAAAATGATGGCAATCTTACCACCGTCACAGAGGGCTGTCGGAATGGAGCACTTCCAGGCCTTGCTTCGAGAAATGCTGCATTCTGCTTTTGCGTGCGCTGGCAGAGGAGGAATTACCATTCCCAGAGAAAGAGTTGCGGGTACCAATCCAACAGCGCCTGCAAGAAAAGGGCAGTTTGAAGATGTGTTGGTGACTTCTGATATGAGGTCATTCTTTCAGCCGACCCATCGTCAGGGGTCATCCGGATCCAGCATCAGGGAATGCCTAGACCAACAGGTGTCCGACTACATCGGGTTAACGGCCGATGTGGATGTTCTGAGGAGTGATCAACCCCTGGACTACTGGGTGGGCAGGCTTGACCTCTGGCCAGAGCTTGCCCAATTTGCAATGGAACTGTTGGCTTGCCCCTCGTCCAGTGTCCTGTCCGAAAGTACGTTCAGCGCAGCAGGGGGGATCGTGACCGATGAGTGCACTTGCCTAGCTCACAACAGTGTTGACTATCTCACATTTATAAAAATGAATGAGGCATGGATCTCGGAGGAATTAAACACATGTGACCAGTAGACCATGTATATGCATAACTCTAAAAAACGATTTATTTAATCTAGCACACGGACCTTTTTTCTATCTTTGGCTCACTTCCTTGTACAAAAAAAGCACATTGTACTATATGCCCGTACCCTCCTGTTTGAAGAGGTTGAGCGGTGTCATATTTTTGGGGCCCAGCAGCGAGTTGCTGGTATCAGTCATGGTGTCAGTGCTCTCTCTCGGTGCTGGTGTGGTGCCAGTGCTCTCTATCTCAGTGCTGGTGTGGTCTCAGTGCTCTCTATCATGGTGCTGGTGTCAGTGCTCTCACAGTGCTGGTGCCAGTGCTCTCTATCATGATGCTGGTGTCAGTGCTCTCTCTCTATCTTGGTGCTGGTGTCAGTGCTCTCTCTCTATCTCAGTGCTGGTGTGGTGTCAGTGCTCTCTATATCACAGTGCTGGTGTCAGTGCTCAGTCTCTATCGCGGTGCTGGTTTCAGACAGTGAGGGAGATAGCAGCGGAGAAGCCAATCAGCAGGCAGTGCCAGCACCATGGCTGAGGATCAGCACTGGACTGGCACCTCCGGACCACCGCAGTGGAGCCCTGCATAGGTGGGGGTAAGGGCCGGGCAGAGGGAGGGGCTCAAGCACAGGTTGGCACACTGGGATACTGGCACAGGACTGCGCTGCCCTGACTGTGGCTGACTGTAGTAATGAGTCTGTGTGGTGAGTAATGCCTATGTGGCAAGTGTACAGGCCTGTGTGACCAAGTGTGATAAAGTGCCATTTGACGACTACTGTGTGTAGCCCAGGAGAAATTTTGGGTGACGACCCACAAATTTTGTAAGTAGACTCAAGAGTGAGGACTCTAGATTGGCAGTATGACCTTTCGAGCCGGAAAAGGTAGATGTGGCATAAGTAAGTCCTATGACTGACATGACAGACAGAAGGAGTTCTGATCAATTTGGGATTATGTGTATGTTAAATTGTATGGCAGATTGACAGATGTGGACAAGGTGATTAAGTGTGTACAATATTGGATTTTTGAAAGTACGAAACGTGATGAAACTTTAACTGGTTATGAGCCTGTAAAAGTTTTTATAATGAATATCACTGATGGGTCTAGAAGAGAATTACACCAGGCAATGCAAGTGTTATCTAAATGTTTGAGAAGCAGAAAAATAATGCTACATATGTATGATTGTAAGATTTTTATGAGAGAAGCCTGCTTGCATTTTCCTTACCTCCCACCCTTTGTGTTTCTGTGTAAGAAAGGAGTGAGATGCTCCTCCTCTTCAAATTCCTGTGTAGCATTGTGTGTTTATAGAAGAGATAAATCAGAAGGTTATTGATGGTTTAACCACTTGCCGACCGGGCCATAGCTGACAGACAGCTACAGCACAGTCGACATTCTGGGAGGACGTCCTGTCATTTCATGACACCAGTTCCTCCCTCCCCTCTCTGTACCGATCTGTACAGTGCGAGGGGAGAGGGGAGAAATCATTTGTAGCAGCGCTGTGGGCTGGATCTGTAGTGCCCACAGTGCCGCTCAACACCAATACTCTGCAGTACCCTGCCCATACTCTGCAATAATCTGCAATACTCTTTTACCAAATTTTAAGTATTTTTTGATTGATAGCGCAAAAAATAAAAAACCCAGTGGTGATTAAATATCGCCAAAAGAAAGCTCTATCTGTGTGAAAAAAAGGACAACAATTTCATATGGGTACAGTGCTGCATGACTGAGTAATTTTCATTCAAAGTGTGAGAGCGCTGAAAGCTGAAAATTGGTTTGGTTAGGAAGTAGGTTCAAGTGTCCAGTGGTCAAGTCGTTAAAGTAGATAGAAAACATGAAAGTGAATTGCACTAGAAGAAAGTAGACAGAATGTTGTAGAATTATTAATGAGGATTGCTGGATGTGAGACAGGAAAAGACTAAGGATGTTTTGATTACTTTAAATGTGTCCAGTCTATGGCAGAGACAGTAAATGTGGATGTGACCAACTACTAACTTACTTTACTGCCATAATAAGAAAATGCAGATTGCCTGACAGATGTAGCAGAATAAAGAGGGAGATAAATGACTAGTAAAGCAGCATGAACTTTTTGAGCACACAGAAGTTAATTTGTGCATCTCTGAGATGGATGGTAAAGATGCTTCTGTAACATTACGCTTTCCACAACTAAGTGATCAGGAAATGTCATGCTTAGTCAATTCTGGCTCTGCCCAGACTATAATTCAAAAGTATGCCTACCAAAAGACACCCCCCTTACATCTGGGCCACTAGCAGTTGGAGTGGGGGGAAAATCTATTCCTCTCAAGGAAATGACCCCCCCCCCCCCATACAAATTGGAAGCCACAATATGTTTCATAAGCTGCTTGTCTCTGACACTGTAGCATGCAACCTATTGAGAAGAGACCTACTGAGTTACTTACAAGCCTGTGTACAGTACAAACCCAATGGAATAGAATTAGATGAAGAAATTATATGTGGATTGACAGCAATTGTATTAGAGCAAGAGATTGAAGGTAATATTCCACCTGACATTGTTGCTAAAATACCTGATATTCTCTGGGCCAAGGGAAAATATGTTAGAAGGACTTCTAGAAGTCCCTCCGGTTAAAGTCAAAATAAAAGCAGGAGCTCAATTCCACGCATACCACAGTATCCACTGTCACCAGATCAACTCGCTGGTGTACGAGTACAAATAAATAATTATTTGAAGCAGGTGTCATAAAGAAAACAGAAAGTAGAGCACAGACGCCATTCTTTCCTGTAAAGTAAGAGGTTGAAAAGGGAGAAAAGCCATTATATCGAATGGTACATGATTTAAGGGCCATCAATCAAATCATTGAGGAAGGCACTCCTGTTGTTGCAAATCCCAGTACTTTGCTCGAAGACATACCTACAGGAACACGGATGTACACTGTAATAGAACTGGCAAATGCTTTCTTCAGTGTCTTGGATGAAGAGAGCCAAGAACTCTTTGCTTTGCAGACCTTGAAGAGTAGGGTGACCACATCTGCTTAAAACGTATGGAAGAAGAAATGCAGCAAATATCCCCAGTAAAGGAAAGTCCTCTTGAAAATCCAGATCTGATCCTGTTTGCAGAGGGTTCACACCTGTACAAAGATGGATTGCTTAAGAATGGCATATGCAGTGATAACATTGGAGGAAGTGATTGAGACCCAACTACTCCCTTCATCACTTTCAGCGCAGGTTGCCAAAGTAGTAGCTCTAGAGTCTGTGAGGCTGTAAAGGATCAAACAGTCAACATCTACACTGATGGCAAGTATGCTCTCGTAGTAGTCCATGATTATGGACCCATAAGGAAGAAAAGAAGATTCACAACTGCTGCAAGAGAACCAATTCAAAACTGGAAATATATTCAAGAACTTTTTGAAGCAGTCACCCTGAAGGTCAAGGCACATACTGGAGGACAACCCATGGAAGAAAAGGCAAACCAGTTGGCTGATCCTACTGCCAGGAAGACTGCTGAAACACCAATGGAAGCAATCATGACACTAATCACTGATTTAGCAAAGGAATAAGAAGCCCGTAACAGATTGAATAAAAAGAAAAGAACAAAATACTCAAAGTAAAAGAGCTGATTAAGAAATTGCAAGAATCTGCACCTGATGACTGGAATGAAATCATGGAAAAGGGACAGAGCAAAGAAAAACTAAGAAGAACTTTTGTGCAAGGAAAATGGAAAATGGAGATTATACAAAATGGCAGTTCCTTTCAGCTATGGCCCGGTCGGCAAGTGGTTAAACCATCAATAACCTTCTGATTTATCTTTTCTATAAGGACTAATGAAATCATGAAAAAGGGACAGAGCAAAGAAAAACGAAGAAGAACTTTTATGCAAGAAAAATGGAATATGGAGATTATACAGAATGGCAGTTCCTTGCAATTTTGTTGTGCCACATCCAGTATTTACAGAACTAGTAAAGAAAACCCCTGGTGGTGGACTTTGAAGGCACGTACAAATGCAAAATAGATAGAAAAACAGAATTTATTAGTTAGATTATCATAAAAACATTACATAGACAAGCGATTTACACAGCATGATACTCAATGGTATGAAGTGCACTAAGCTATAAATCTCGTCACCCTACACGTTTTAGAGCATCGAACGTCTCCTTCCTCAGGGATGTAAATATAGCAAAAAGGAAATTTCTATTCAAAAACATAAATAGAATATTACAACATAAGAATGATTGTATATATTGATAAACATTCAGCAAATCTCTGGATAATGTACTTATAGATCAAAAAAGGATGTTACATAGAAATTCCATGCTGTGTATCATTAAAAACAACAGGACAGATAAGACACTGCGAGTGGTCCTCTAATCTCAAAGGTTCCCAAAGAATTTAGATGATATCGAGAATAACTCGTAGATTTGTTTGCCACGGGTGAAAAAAACAGATCCCTAAGATCCCCAACTCTGCTGAGTGGGCTGGGAGAGACATTGGGGCAAAATAGCACTCGGTCCTGTAGAAGCAGGAGTATACAAAAATATTTAAGAGAAGATAAATTTAAAAAGTGACTGAGTAAATATAGAACTCGTTAATATGATATCTCAAATTATTTAGAATCATTTAACTATGTGTAACATGTAATCTTGGATATATGTGGGCAATATTAGAGATCGAATGTATGATTTAGTGTAAGATCCAAGACCTGAATGTCTAAAGTAGCTATAAAAAAAAAAATACATAGTAAAAAAATATATATAAAATAATAAATTAAATAAAATTAGAAATAATAATGAATAAAAAATATAATGAATATGATCAGAGTATATATAGAGTAGAGGAGATATATATCAATATATTATCCCATAAGAGTTATCAATTATTGAATACATTTCATTTAGTGATGCATATGTAAACCAATAGCCAGAAATGAAATAGACGACTGAAAAAAAAATGTATTATATGTTCAAATGAGCTAAGTAAATAAATGTCAATCAGAGTATATAGGTATCAACATTTTTTTAGTATACGTTTGTACACGTTTCCTTGGGTGGCATGGAGAAATAACATCTTTATCCCTGCCACCCGATAATTCCATTCAATTATTTATGGCTATTCATTTTAATCTCTATTCCTATATATATATCACATATATTCTAACATTTATCTACATGTTTCATGTTTTTTTCACCAATCATGGGTATTCTATGTTTTCTTAAGAGCACTATGTTCTCCTTAAAAAATTAATTTTATATATATATATATATATATATATATATATATATATATATATATATATATATATATACACAGAGAGAGAGAGACACTGTAGCTTTAAGAATTTATATTATGCTTGATTTGTTTTTTTCCTTCTTAGATGGCTTGTTTCGAATTTCTGGGAATTTGAAACTGTTGGATATGTGACGACACAAACTACTGATAAGAACCCAGAAAGCTGCTCAAAATTAGTCTGAAATGACCAGATATTGCTGAATTCAATTTTTTTGCCAGTCACATGATGTAACCACCCATTTAACTGTTCCCTTGCTACTAAGAAGATATGAATGCTGTTTGGACTAAACTATACAATTGTAAAGTATATTCATTAGGTATATATTGTTAAACTTGATGTTTTTTTATTGTTAAACTTGATGTTTTTAAGTCAGAGACACTTCCTTCTTCATTCGGCCTGGTAGTTCTGAATATCAGTGTATTGTGTCTCTCCACTGCAGTGTATACAATAAAGCACCTACTTATCTTATCTTAAGATCTGGATCTACTATCTTATCTGAATTTCTTGTTTGGAGACTCCTTAACCTGATTTAACAGTACAGACACAGAAGGTGGCACACACAGGGTAAAATGGTAATTACATAGTTACATAGTTAGTAAGGTTGAATAAAGACACCAGTCCATCCAGTTCAACCTGAGTGAGTGTCTACAATTGACCCTATCCCTGTACATTGCACCCTCACATTGGCCCCTACCCTCAAGGAGCCCACAATCCAAGGTCCCCATTCATATACTAGGGCCAATTTTGGACAGAAGCCAATTAACCTACCTGCATGTCTTTGGAGTGTGGGAGGAAACCAAAGTGCCTGGAGGAAACCCACGCAGGCACAGGAAGAACAAGCAAACTCCAGGCAGGTAGTTTGGTGATTGGGATTCGAACCAGCGACCCTTTTTACTGCTAACCGCTACACCACTGTGCTGCCCAATTAAAGGTTAATTTCCTACATTTGTGGATTTTTAAATAACAATTTGTGTTTGTGTATAAATAGTCAATGAGTTTTTTAGCTTTCACATGGATGCACTAAGCAGGCTTGACACTGAGCCATGAGTCGATAGAAAAGAACAGTCAAAAGACCCGCGTAACAAGGTAATGAAACTTTACAAAGATGGAAAAGGATATAAAAAAATCCAAAGCCTTGAATATACCAGTCCGTACTGTTCAATCACTTAATAAGAAGTGGAACATATGGGGATCTCTTGATACAAAGCCAAGGTCAGGTAGACCAAGAGAGATTTCAGCCACAACTGCCATAGGAACTGTTCGGGGTACAAAGAAAAACCCAAAGAAACCCTCAGGAGAAATACAGGCTGCTCTTGAAAAAGTTAGTGTGGTTATTTTTAAGGAGCACAATACGATGATACTTGAACAAAGCAGAGCTACATAGTCAAGTTGCCAGAAAGAAGCCTTTACTGTACAAGTTCAACAAAAAAGCTTGGTTACAATATGCCCAACAACAGCTTGACATGCCTCTTTGGCTATTGTTGAATTGTGCTCCTTAAAAACAACCACACCGTCTTTTTGGAGATCAGCCTGTATTCCTCCTGCAGATACAATAGAGTGTAGTATCCTTCTTTTCATTGATATGGTTAAACACAGATCAGCTTCAGCTTTGTGATTTTCCTTAAAGTTAAAAATTTACAGTCTGATCACCATGAGAGAGGAGACTGAGCAAAAGCTTTTTCCTACCCATAGCAGAATGATGACATCATTTCACCTAGGCAAATTCACTTGGCTGGAGCTCAAGGACTGCTTTTTATTGATAAAAAGTGCACATTTTTTCAAAAATTCTACTGTTTGCATTCTATTATGACATGTCTTAGGCAACTCTTGTAAAGTTCCCTTTAAGTGGGCCATTTAAAACTCAGCAGGAAGAGTGGCTGAACTAATTTTCCTTTCAAGTGACTTGTGCATTCATGTAAAAAGAATGCATAACAATGCAACAAAGTATAAAAAGATTGGAAAGCTATCATTTGTTAAAACATGTTTATGCCGAAGATGTAAATTATTGTTCTTTAATAGTGATGGATGAACTTCCGATGGGATTTTTCGTGAACGCGAACCGCAAAAGCCGATAGTTTGCGAACCATAACGTTCGCGGCGGGCCCCATTGACTTCAATGGGAGGTGAACTTTACAAACCTACAGGTCATATTTGCAGCCACAAAATAATTACTAGCTGTGCACACATAGTCCCACCACATGGCCAATGACATGACACATGTATGAGGTGAATCTGGGATCGACAACTACAAGCATTCTTTTTTTATATGTGAAATTGTGACAATTCAGGACTGTGGAGCGCATGAAGGCAATGGAGGAGAGGGAAGGTCAGGCTAGGCAAAGAAGAGGGTGCAGGAGATGATCACCAGCAGCGTGATATAGAGCACTGACACCTGCACCGTGATAGAGAGCACTGACATTAGCAGCGTGACATACAGCAATGACACCTGCACCGTGATATAGTGATCTGACACCAGCACCGTGATAGAGAGCACTGACATCAGCAGCGTGACATACAGCAATGACACCTGCACCATGATAGAGTGATCTGACACCAGCACCGTGATAGAGCACTGACATCAGCACCGTGACATACAGCAATGACACCTGCACCGTGATAGAGTGATCTGACACCAGCACCGTGATAGAGAGCACTGACATTAGCAGCGTGACATACAGCAATGACACCTGCACCGTGATAGAGTGATCTGACACCAGCACCGTGATAGAGAGCACTGACATCAGCAGCGTGACATAAAGCACTGACACCAGCACCTGCACCGTAAGCAGCCCCAGGAGTAAGTCAGCATAGCACAGGGATGGTGGGAGCCCCTCATAATGAGCATAGCACAGGGATGGTGGGAGCCCCTCATAATATGCACAGCAGAGGTACAGCCCCAGGAGTAAGTCAGCATAGCAAAGGGATGGTGGGAGCCCCTCATAATAAGCAGCCCCAGGAGGAAGTCAGCACATGGTTGGTGGGAGCCCCTCATAATATGCACAGCAGAGGTACAGCCCCAGGAGTAAGTCAGCATAGCACAGGGATGGTGGGAGCCCCTCATAATAAGCAGCCCCAGGAGGAAGTCAGCACAGCACAGGGATGGTGGGAGCACCTCATAATGAGCATAGCACAGGGATGTGGGAGCCCCTCATAATGAGCATAGCACAGGGATGGTGGGAGCCCCTCATAATATGCACAGCAGAGGTACAGCCCCAGGAGGAAGTCAGCACAGCACAGAGATGGTGGGAGCCCCTCATAATTAGCAGCCCCAGGAGGAAGTCAGCACAGCACAGGGATGGTGGGAGCCCCTCATAATGAGCATAGCACAGGGATGGTGGGAGTCCCTCATAATGAGCATAGCACAGGGATGGTGGGAGCCCCTCATAATATGCACAGCAGAGGTACAGCCCCAGGAGGAAGGCAGCACAGCACAGGGATGGTGGGAGCCCCTCATAATAAGCAGCCCCAGGAGGAAGTCAGCACAGCACAGGGATGGTGGGAGCCCCTCATAATGAGCATAGCACAGGGATGGTGGGATCCCCTCATAATGAGCATAGCACAGGGATGGTGGGAGCCCCTCATAATATGCACAGCAGAGGTACAGCCCCAGGAGGAAGTCAGCACAGCACAGGGATGGTGGGAGCCCCTCATAATAAGCAGCCCCAGGAGGAAGTCAGCACAGCACAGGAATGGTGGGAGCCCCTCATAATAAGCAGCCCCAGGAGAAATATGACACCGCTCAACCTCTTCAAACAGGAGGGTACGGGCATATAGTACGGTGTGCTTTTTTTTGTACAAGGAAGTGAGCCAAATGAAGAAAGAAGGTCTGTGTGCTCGATTAAAAAAATCGTTTATAGACATATACATGGTCTACTGGTCACATGTGTTGAATTCCTAAGAGATCCATGCCTCATTAATTTTTAGAAATGTGAGGTAGTTAACACTGTCATGAGCTAGGCGAGTACGCTTATCGGTCACGATCCCCCCTGCTGCGCTGAACGTCCTTTCGGACAGGACACTGGACGAGGGGCAAGCCAACAGTTCGATTGCAAATTGGGCAAGCTCTGGCCAAAGGTCAAGCCTGCCCACCCAGTAGTCCAGGGGTTCATCACTCCTCAGAGCGTCCACAACGGCCGTTAACCCGATGTAGTCGGACACCTGACGGTCTAGGCGTTCCCTGTTGCTGGATCCGGATGACACCTGTCGATGGGTCGGCTGAAAGAATGACCTCATATCAGAAGTCACCAACACATCTTCAAACCGGCCTCTTCTTGCAGGCGCTGTTGGATTGGTACCCGCAACTCCTTCTCTGGGAGAGGGAATTGCACCTCTGCCAGCGTACGCAAAAGCAGAATGCAGCATTTCTCGAAGCAAGGTCCATTCTGCCAGCCCTCTGTGACGGCGGTAAAATTTCCGCCATTTTGTGTTTGTGCCGGGGGTCTAAGTACGTTGCCAATCAGTGCTGGTCCTTGACTCTTATGCTTTTTATAGGGGAGTCCCTATTAAAACACTGGAGCATGAAGGCCCCCATTTGCACTAAACTGGAAGCGGTGTGGTGGCCTGGCTCCTGCTCATCATCCAGGATAATGTCGTCCTCTTCATTCTCCTCTCCCCATCCACGCACAACAACAGGGATCCCAGAAAGGTTTAAAGCATGCTCTTCTTGCTCCTCCTCATCCGCCCCGGCACCATCCTCCTCTGACTCCTCTTCAGACTACTGTTGTTCACTTGTCTCAGATAGAGTAGCCCCCCCTGGGAATTCATCCAGCATTGCAACTTCCTCATCTTCCCGCTCCTGCTCCTCCACAGCTTGATCAATGGCACGACGCAATGCACGCTCCATAAAGAAGGCATAAGGTACCATGTCACTGATGGCGCCATGGCTGCGACTGACCAGTTTGGTGATCTCCTCAAATGGCGGCAGAAGTCTGCATGCGTCGCGCATGAGCAGCCACTGGCGCAGTGAAAAAAACCCAGCTCCCCAGAACCTGTCCTGCCGCAGAGTTCATACAGGTAGAAGTTAACTGCACGTTTCTGCTGGAGCAGCCTATCAAGCATATAGAAGGTTGAGTTCCATCGTGTCGGGCAATCGCAAATAAGACGTCTGACCGGCAGATTGTGTCGCCACTGAAGGTCAGCAAGGCGAGCCATGGCCGTGTAAGATCTTCTGAAATGGGCCGAGATTTTCCTTGCCTGCTGCAAGATATCCTGGACCCCAATGTATTTGACAACGAATCGCTGCACGACCAAGTTTAAGAGGTGTGCCATGCATGGCACGTGCGTAATTTTGCCCTGTTTCAATGCGCTAAGCAGATTGGCACCATTGTCACGCACCACTTTACCAACTGTCAAATTGAGCGGTGTTAGCCACTGATCTGCCTGTGAACGCAAAGCTGAAAGGAGTGCCGGGCCAGTGTGGCTCTTGGCTTCCAGGCACAACAGATTCAGCATGGCATGGCAACGTCTCACATGGCATGTCGAATAGGTTCTGGGGAGCTTGGGTGGCGCAACGGAAGAGACGCTAGCAGCGGAAAAGGAGGAGTCAGCCGAGGAGGAGAGGGAGGAGGATGGAGTAGGAAGAGGAGGAGAAGAAGAGCCAGGCCTGCATGCAATCCATGGCGGTAAAACCAAATCTAAACGGGTGCCACGGGTTACATGCTTGACAGCCATCAGAAGGTTCCCCCAGTGGGCAGTAAAAGTGATATACCTTCCCTGCCCGTGTTTGCTAGACCACGTGTCTGTGGTCAGATGTATCTTGGCACCGACACTGTGTGCCAGAGATACATTCACTTGCCGCTGAACATGGCCATATAGCTCTGGGATGCCCTTCTGTGAGAAACACTTCCTTCCTGGGACCTTCCATTGTGGTGTTCCAATGGCCACACATTTTCGAAAGGCCTCCGAGTCCACCATTTTATATGGCAGTAGTTGACGGGCTATCAGTTCTGACAAGCCAGCCGTCAACCGTTGGGCAAGAGGGTTATCCGGCGTCATAATTTTTTTACGCTCGAACATTAGGCCCACGGAAGCCTGCCTTTTTGCAGAGAAACGTGAGCTTGGCGTGATGGAAGGTGGAGTGGAGGACAATTGAGAGGAGGAGAAGTAGAAGACGAGGCTGGACGGTGTGAGCCTGGAGTGTGGCTTTGTGTGTTCCGTTGCTCCCACTGGGCTCAGTGATGGCAGCTCATGTGCTTTCTTAAGGCAGTCATCCCTAGGTGAGTGTTGGGCTTACCGCGACTAATGCGTTGACTGCAAAGATTGCAGATGGCAACACTATTGTCAGCAGTGGACACGTTAAAAAAGCCCACACTGCGGAGCCATGTGCCGGCACCCTGGGAGCGCCAGATGTGACCGTACATGGTCGATGACTCGCTCCTGATACATTAGCAGTCTGCTTTGTCCCTCCTGTGCAATGTAAGTTATTCCTGCTTCTCCTCCCTATCTGATGGCCCATAACTCCTTCTGAACTCCCCTCCTCTTCCTCTCTTGTGGGCACCCACGTGACATCACTAGACACGTCATCATCAACGTCACCTTCCCCACCACTATAAGTAGAGATCTCGTGGTAGGCAGCAACACTGGTGACCAACCTCCTCCTTGGGCTGATCTGGGTACTGTCGTCAGACTGCAGAGTGGCGGTTGTTGCTACCTCCTCTTCCTGATCCAATGCCAATAGTGGCTGCGCATCAGAAATGTCTTGATGTGGATCGGAAAATAATTCCTGTGACTCAAGCGGAAGGTATGTGGTGGTGGTGGTGGTGGTGTTGTTGGTGGTAGTGTCTTTGGGGGTGCACATAGCAGAGTGTGAAGAAGAGGGTGCAGATCGAGAGGATGAGGAGGGTGCAGAAGAGTAAGGCTGAGTGAGCCAGTCAACCAATTCTGGTGCTTCCTTTGACGTAATCGCACGCACCTTCTGCAATTTCCCACTTTGGCTCAAGCCTGTTGCTCCTGCCCTACCCCTACCACCCCTGCGGAAGGGCCTGCCTCTTCCTCTGCCTGTCATTTTTTAAATGACCCTGTGACACAACTCTCAGTCCCTATACTGATAAAGGACTGCTGCAGAATATGGCAGCAGTCAGCAGTAGTGCACCTCAACCCTATATACTGTAGTACACTATACCTTACCAGTCCTTAGAAGGACTTTTGTGGAACTGGTAGGTTGTGATTAGCAGACTGTACCTCACTCAACCCTATATACTGTAGTACACTATACCTTACCAGTCCTTAGAAGGACCTTTGTGGAACTAGTAGGTTGTGATTAGCAGACTGTACCTCAGTCCCTATATTGATAAAGGACTGCTGCAGAATAGGGCAGCAGTCAGCAGTAGTGCACCTCAACCCTATATATTGTGGACCTATACCAGTCCTTAAGGATTAGCAGACTGTACCACACTCAACCCTATATACTCTAGTACGCTATACCTTACCAGTCCTTAGAAGGACCTTTGTGGAACTAGTAGGTTGTGATTAGCAGACTGTACCTCAGTCCCTAGACTGATAAAGGACTGCTGCAGAATAGGGCAGCAGTCAACAGTAGTGCACCTCAACCCTATATATTGTGGACCTATACCAGTCCTTAAGAATTAGCAGACTCTACCTCACTCAACCCTATATACTCTAGTATGCTATACCTTACCTGTCCTTGGAAGGACCTTTCTGGAACTAGTAGGTTGTCATTAGCAGACTGCACCTCACTCAACCCTATATACTGTAGTACACTATACCTTACCAGTCCTTAGATGGACCTTTGTGGAACTAGTAGGTTGTGATTAGCAGACTGTACCTCAGTCCCTATACTGATAAAGGACTGCTGCAGAATAGGGCAGCAGTCAGCAGTAGTGCACCTCAACCCTATATATTGTGGACCTATACCAGTCCTTAAGGATTAGCAGACTGTACCACACTCAACCCTATATACTCTAGTACGCTATACCTTACCAGTCCTTAGAAGGACCTTTGTGGAACTAGTAGGTTGTGATTAGCAGACTGTACCTCAGTCCCTAGACTGATAAAGGACTGCTGCAGAATAGGGCAGCAGTCAGCAGTAGTGCACCTCAACCCTATATATTGTGGACCTATACCAGTCCTTAAGAATTAGCAGACTCTACCTCACTCAACCCTATATATTCTAGTACGCTATACCTTACCAGTCCTTGGAAGGACCTTTCTGGAACTAGTAGGTTGTCATTAGTAGACTGCACCTCACTCAACCCTATATACTGTAGTACACTATACCTTACCAGTCCTTAGATGGACCTTTGTGGAACTAGTAGGTTGTGATTAGCAGACTGTACCTCAGTCCCTATACTGATAAAGGACTGCTGCAGAATAAGGCAGCAGTCAGCAGTAGTGCACCTCAACTCTATATATTGTGGACATATACCAGTCCTTAAGGATTAGCAGACTGTACCTCACTCAACCCTATATACTCTAGTATGCTATACCTTACCAGTCCTTAGAAGGACCTTTGTGGAACTGGTAGGTTGTGATTAGCAGACTGTACCTCACTCAACCCTATATACTGTAGTACACTATACCTTACCAGTCCTTAGAAGGACCTTTGTGGAACTAGTAGGTTGTGATTAGCAGACTGTACCTCAGTCCCTATATGGATAAAGGACTTCTGCAGAATAGGGCAGCAGTCAGCAGTAGTGCACCTCAACCCTATATATTTTGGACCTATACCAGTCCTTAAGGATTAGCAGACTGTACCACACTCAACCCTATATACTCTAGTACGCTATACCTTACCAGTCCTTAGAAGGACCTTTGTGGAACTAGTAGGTTGTGATTAGCAGACTGTACCTCACTCAACCCTATATACTGTAGTACACTATACCTTACCAGTCCTTAGAAGGACCTTTGTGGAACTAGTAGGTTGTGATTAGCAGACTGTACCTCACTCAACCCTATATACTGTAGTACACTATACCTTACCAGTCCTTAGAAGGACCTTTGTGGAACTAGTAGGTTGTGATTAGCAGACTGTACCTCAGTCCCTATATTGATAAAGGACTGCTGCAGAATAGGGCAGCAGTCAGCAGTAGTGCACCTCAACCCTATATATTGTGGACCTATACCAGTCCTTAAGGATTAGCAGACTGTACCTCACTCAACCCTATATACTCTAGTATGCTATACCTTACCAGTCCTTAGAAGGACCTTTGTGGAACTGGTAGGTTGTGATTGGCAGACTGTACCTCACTTAACCCTATATACTGTAGTACACTATACCTTACCAGTCCTTAGAAGGACCTTTGTGGAACTAGTAGGTTGTGATTAGCAGACTGTACCTCAGTCCCTATATTGATAAAGGACTGCTGCAGAATAGGGCAACAGTCAGCAGTAGTGCACCTCAACCCTATATATTGTGGACCTATACCAGTCCTTAAGGATTAGCAGACTGTACCACACTCAACCCTATATACTCTAGTACGCTATACCTTACCAGTCCTTAGAAGGGCCTTTTGTGGAACTAGTAGGTTGTGATTAGCAGACTGTACCTCACTCAACCCTATATACTGTAGTACACTATACCTTACCAATCCTTAGAAGGACCTTTGTGGAACTAGTAGGTTGTGATTAGCAGACTGTACCACACTCAACCCTATATACTCTAGTACGCTATACCTTACCAGTCCTTAGAAGGACCTTTGTGGAACTAGTAGGTTGTGATTGGCAGACTGTACCTCACTCAACCCTATATACTGTAGTACACTATACCTTACCAGTCCTTAGAAGGACCTTTGTGGAACTAGTAGGTTGTGATTAGCAGACTGTACCTCACTCAACCCTATATACTGTAGTACACTATACCTTACCAATCCTTAGAAGGACCTTTGTGGAACTAGTAGGTTGTGATTAGCAGACTGTACCTCAGTCCCTATATTGATAAAGGACTGCTGCAGAATAGGGCAGCAGTCAGCAGTAGTGCACCTCAACCCTATATATTGTGGACCTATACCAGTCCTTAAGGATTAGCAGACTGTACCACACTCAACCCTATATACTCTAGTACGCTATACCTTACCAGTCCTTAGAAGGACCTTTGTGGAACTAGTAGGTTGTGATTAGCAGACTGTACCTCACTCAACCCTATATACTGTAGTACACTATACCTTACCAGTCCTTAGAAGGGCCTTTTGTGGAACTAGTAGGTTGTGATTAGCAGACTGTACCTCACTCAACCCTATATACTGTAGTACACTATACCTTACCAATCCTTAGACGGACCTTTGTGGAACTAGTAGGTTGTGATTAGCAGACTGTACCTCACTCAACCCTATATACTGTAGTACACTATACCTTACCAGTCCTTAGAAGGACCTTTGTGGAACTAGTAGGTTGTGATTAGCAGACTGTACCTCAGTCCCTATACTGATAAAGGACTGCTGCAGAATATGGCAGCAGTCAGCAGTAGTGCACCTCAACCCTATATATTGTGGACCTATACCAGTCCTTAAGGATTAGCAGACTGTACCTCACTCAACCCTATATACTCTAGTATGCTATACCTTACCAGTCCTTAGAAGGACCTTTGTGGAACTGGTAGGTTGTGATTAGCAGACTGTACCTCACTCAACCCTATATACTGTAGTACACTATACCTTACCAGTCCTTAGAAGGACCTTTGTGGAACTAGTAGGTTGTGATTAGCAGACTGTACCTCAGTCCCTATATTGATAAAGGACTGCTGCAGAATAGGGCAGCAGTCAGCAGTAGTGCACCTCAACCCTATATATTGTGGACCTATACCAGTCCTTAAGGATTAGCAGACTGTACCACACTCAACCCTATATACTCTAGTACGCTATACCTTACCAGTCCTTAGAAGGACCTTTGTGGAACTAGTAGGTTGTGATTAGCAGACTGTACCTCACTCAACCCTATATACTGTAGTACACTATACCTTACCAGTCCTTAGAAGGACCTTTGTGGAACTAGTAGGTTGTGATTGGCAGACTGTACCTCACTCAACCCTATATACTGTAGTACACTATACCTTACCAATCCTTAGAAGGACCTTTGTGGAACTAGTAGGTTGTGATTAGCAGACTGTACCTCAGTCCCTATATTGATAAAGGACTGCTGCAGAATAGGGCATTGGTCAGCAGTAGTGCACCTCAACCCTATATATTGTGGACCTATACCAGTCCTTAAGGATTAGCAGACTGTACCTCACTCAACCCTATATACTCTAGTATGCTATACCTTACAAGTCCTTAGAAGGACCTTTGTGGAACTGGTAGGTTGTGATTGGCAGACTGTACCTCACTCAACCCTACATACTGTAGTACACTATACCTTACCAGTCCTTAGAAGGACCTTTGTGGAACTAGTAGGTTGTGATTAGCAGACTGTACCTCAGTCCCTATATTGATAAAGGACTGCTGCAGAATAGGGCAGCAGTCAGCAGTAGTGCACCTCAACCCTATATATTGTGGACCTATACCAGTCCTTAAGGATTAGCAGACTGTACCACACTCAACCCTATATACTCTAGTACGCTATACCTTACCAGTCCTTAGAAGGACCTTTGTGGAACTAGTAGGTTGTGATTAGCAGACTGTACCTCACTCAACCCTATATACTGTAGTACACTATACCTTACCAGTCCTTAGAAGGACCTTTGTGGAACTAGTAGGTTGTGATTAGCAGACTGTACCTCACTCAACCCTATATACTGTAGTACACTATACCTTACAAATCCTTAGAAGGACCTTTGTGGAACTAGTAGGTTGTGATTAGCAGACTGTACCTCAGTCCCTATATTGATAAAGGACTGCTGCAGAATAGGGCAGCGGTCAGCAGTAGTGCACCTCAACCCTATATATTGTGGACCTATACCAGTCCTTAAGGATTAGCAGACTGTACCTCACTCAACCCTATATACTCTAGTATGCTATACCTTACAAGTCCTTAGAAGGACCTTTGTGGAACTAGTAGGTTGTGATTAGCAGACTGCACCTCACTCAACCCTATATACTGTAGTACACTATACCTTACCAGTCCTTAGAAGGACCTTTGTGGAACTAGTAGGTTGTGATTAGCAGACTGTACCTCAGTCCCTATATTGATAAAGGACTGCTGCAGAATAGGGCAGCAGTCAGCAGTAGTGCACCTCAACCCTATATATTGTGGACCTATACCAGTCCTTAAGGATTAGCAGACTGTACCACACTCAACCCTATATACTCTAGTACGCTATACCTTACCAGTCCTTAGAAGGACCTTTGTGGAACTAGTAGGTTGTGATTAGCAGACTGTACCTCACTCAACCCTATATACTGTAGTACACTATACCTTACCAGTCCTTAGAAGGACCTTTGTGGAACTAGTAGGTTGTGATTGGCAGACTGTACCTCACTCAACCCTATATACTGTAGTACACTATACCTTACCAATCCTTAGAAGGACCTTTGTGGAACTAGTAGGTTGTGATTAGCAGACTGTACCTCAGTCCCTATATTGATAAAGGACTGCTGCAGAATAGGGCATTGGTCAGCAGTAGTGCACCTCAACCCTATATATTGTGGACCTATACCAGTCCTTAAGGATTAGCAGACTGTACCTCACTCAACCCTATATACTCTAGTATGCTATACCTTACAAGTCCTTAGAAGGACCTTTGTGGAACTGGTAGGTTGTGATTGGCAGACTGTACCTCACTCAACCCTACATACTGTAGTACACTATACCTTACCAGTCCTTAGAAGGACCTTTGTGGAACTAGTAGGTTGTGATTAGCAGACTGTACCTCAGTCCCTATATTGATAAAGGACTGCTGCAGAATAGGGCAGCAGTCAGCAGTAGTGCACCTCAACCCTATATATTGTGGACCTATACCAGTCCTTAAGGATTAGCAGACTGTACCACACTCAACCCTATATACTCTAGTACGCTATACCTTACCAGTCCTTAGAAGGACCTTTGTGGAACTAGTAGGTTGTGATTAGCAGACTGTACCTCACTCAACCCTATATACTGTAGTACACTATACCTTACCAGTCCTTAGAAGGACCTTTGTGGAACTAGTAGGTTGTGATTAGCAGACTGTACCTCACTCAACCCTATATACTGTAGTACACTATACCTTACAAATCCTTAGAAGGACCTTTGTGGAACTAGTAGGTTGTGATTAGCAGACTGTACCTCAGTCCCTATATTGATAAAGGACTGCTGCAGAATAGGGCAGCGGTCAGCAGTAGTGCACCTCAACCCTATATATTGTGGACCTATACCAGTCCTTAAGGATTAGCAGACTGTACCTCACTCAACCCTATATACTCTAGTATGCTATACCTTACAAGTCCTTAGAAGGACCTTTGTGGAACTAGTAGGTTGTGATTAGCAGACTGCACCTCACTCAACCCTATATACTGTAGTACACTATACCTTACCAGTCCTTAGAAGGACCTTTGTGGAACTAGTAGGTTGTGATTAGCAGACTGTACCTCAGTCCCTATACTGATAAAGGACTGCTGCAGAATAGGGCAGCAGTCAGCAGTAGTGCACCTCAACCCTATATATTGTGGACCTATACCAGTCCTTAAGGATTAGCAGACTGTACCTCACTCAACCCTATATACTCTAGTACGCTATACCTTACCAGTCCTTAGAAGGACCTTTGTGGAACTAGTAGGTTGTGATTAGCAGACTTTACCTCAGTCCCTATACTCATAAAGGACTACTGCAGCAGAAGGGCAGCAGTCAAGTATAATATTCTTTCTATATTTGGAAGAAAGAATATTATATGTGTATAACCCTATTACCATACCAGTCCTGAAAAGGACCTTTGTGGACCCAATAGTAACAGCTACTGATTAAACTGACTGTCCCTCACTGCCACACACAGCTTCCTGTCTGTCCCTATTTAAACTGACAAAACACAGGCTGCTGCAACAATAACTTGAATGGCACTCAAAACTATATCCTGTACTACTACACCATACCAGTCCTGAAAAGGAATTTTGTGGACCTAATAGTAACAGCTAATGATTAAACTGACTGTCCCTCTCTGCAACACACAGCGTCCTATCTGTCCATCTCTCAGCACTGACAAAAGACAATCTGCTGAATAGCAGTGCCCCAAACCTATATCCTGAACTACACCTATACCATACCAGTCCTTAAAAGAACTTTTGTGGACCTAATAGCTAGCGATTTGGGTCACTGCAGTCTCTCCCTGCTCCACACAGCAACCTCTCCCTATAGTGACAGTAGAAAGAATGTAAAATGGCTGCCGGATCGGGTCTATTTATAAGTTAGGGGGAATGTCCAAGTGTCCATGTGCTGTAATGTCTCAATTGGCTGTCCTGTACCACATGATGGATGTGTCATCATAGGTCAACGTTTTTTTACACAGTAAACACGTAAGTCCGCCGGGCGAACAGCGGCAATAGTCCACCGATCGGGCGGACCGCGAACAGCCGAAATTCGCCGCGAACCGACCGCCGGGCGAACCGTTTGGCCATCCTTATTCTTTAATGCGAGAAGTCTAATATGTCTTAAAGTGTTGCTAACCCATCTCAAACAAATAGGCATCCTAGACCTGTATACTGTTATACAACTCAGCTTATGTTTTAAAATCAAGTTATCTTATATACCTTTAGGCTGGGTTCACACCATTTTTGCATGCTGCTCACAGAAAGGGGTCCAGTGCGTTTCACTGTTTCAGATCCGATTTCATTCAATTTTTGTCAGAATTCGGACCTGAAACTGACCAAAAGATGCATGGGACTCCTGTGCAAATTTGCACCAGAGCGGAGATATGCGAACCAGCTCAAGCAGAGAGAGACAGTTAAAATCTCCCGCTATTGCAAATTCGATGCGGACAAACCACATCCAATTCGCAATAGTGTGAACCCAGCCTTAAATTAGCTTTCCTTTTCTAACTGGGTATTCTCCCCTTGCTGTGCATTTTCTGTATTATTTACCAATAAAGCAGTTTGAGCAGTGCACACACATACCGACCAGGGTGGACTGACAACTCATGGGGCCCCCGGGCAATAGAAGATCATGGGGCCCCCTTGGTCCCCACACTCAAGCCACATCGCCACACCTGCACAGGGAGACATGGGGGAGGTAGAGCACACAGGGGGACATTGTGTGTGTGGGGGGGGAAAGCACACAGGGGGACACTGGGGGGAGAGCACACAGGAGGACACTGGAGGGGGGGAGTGCAAGCAAGGGGACACTGGAGGGGGGAAGCACACACACAGGGGGACACTGGGGAGGGAGAGAAAAATGGGGGAAATTGTGGGGGGGGGAGCACACAGAGGGACACTGTGGGGGGAGAGCACAAACAGGGGGACACTGGCGGGAAAACACACACAGGGGGACACTGGAGGGAGAACACACACAAAGGGGGACACTGGAGGGAGAGCACACAGGGGAACACTTGAGAGAGAACGCACACACACAGAGGGATACTGGAGAGAGAACGCACACACAAAGGGAGACACTGGAGAGAGAATGCACACACACAGGGGGACACTGGAGGGAGAGTGCACACACAGGGGGACACTGGAGGGAGAACACACGCACAGGGGGACACTGGAGGGAGAACACACACACAGGGGGGCACTGGAGGGAGAACGCACACACACATGATGTTCACTCTCATTCTATATGGGCAGTCTTATCGGTGTTTACGTGCTAGCTACTATGGGACCGTGTATACCAGTATTTGCACAGGTGATTTGATCAGTTTCACTGCCTTAGTAATTACCATAGCCATTTCATCTGAGGGAAATCCTGAAAACATGACCTGTTGGGGCACCTTGAGGACTGGAGTTGAGAAACACTGGTGTAGACTGAAGGTAGCCATCCTCAGAAAGAAAGTTAAATCAGGGGAATTTTAGTGAAAATTCCTATGATGTCATCACAGCAAAAAAAATATGAAGGTTCTGAACATTATTCATTTTTTACTTTGAGTTTACTAACACTTTAAGTTTGGTGTAAATTCCCCTGATCTCAAAAGCATTTTAAATAGGTACCCTTCTTACTGAAATGGTTAATTGCAGAGTGAGGTTCAATTATTCCATGGGATCTGAAAGCAGTGCAATCAGTTCAAAGAAGATTGTTCTTATTTTTGTTTTGATTTATTTTTACATTGACTGAAAATGTTTTGCTTCATTTATTCCATTGCTCTCATATTTTTCACACTCAAAGTAAATTAGCACTTGCCACTTAAGAATCAAACTACTCCACGTTGAGTTGCAATTCATGAAAACATTATTCTCCAATCAAAACCTATGGCTATATCAGCAAAACCAATTACTGTTTTTTCTGCATAATAATAACAATTGGCAGGAAGAACAGTGGTGTATCACATGATAGTACTTCAATAGTAGCTACTCACAGTTTTAAATGTCTATTCAAAGTAGTTTTATTTGATAATGCAATGAGTATCGTAAATACTCTCCTTTTTTTGTTTTATAAAATACAATCAGTAAGAAAGTGACATTTCAGAAAACTATTAGCTAGACACCTAAACGACCACAACATACAGGGATATACAATGTAATACTGACATAAAAGCACACACATAGGTTGGACTTGATGGACTTGTGTCTTCTTTCAACCTCAATTACTATGCAACTTACGCCTGATTTTATTGTGTTAAAGAATTTCTGAATGGGCAAGAACTATGTAACTATGTAACGACGTAACAATCTTCACCGTTTTTCATGTCTTTCCTTTGCATTTCAGTGCTATTGACACCCCTTCCTCAAGGCCAGTGCATTGATAGTGACAATGGTGGGCCAAAGCTGTGCAGTGGGTGCCAATGCAATAACTCCTAGCCTCTAATGTATAACACCATAAAAATTCTGGTGCACAACTGGGATATGTCACTTCATAATAGAAAGTGCCTGAACAATTACCTTCATTGCAGGATTGCTAATTATAATTTTATTGAAAACTGCATATTTAAAAAGATTAAAAACTATTTTTGGAATTATTTTAACAGGCTAAATCTAATATGAGAGTTTAGTGGTTATGTTTAGATCTAGTTGAATTCACCATTAGAAAAATATAAAAATCTGGTTATACATGAACAACATGTGTGAGACGCTGTCCACCACCCATTTCCTTGTGTTCATAGAAATCCTTTGCTCTCACCTACCCACTACTAAGGATGAGGTTTAGGTTCACTGCAAATCATTAGGATAGGCAAGGCTCACAAACTGCAAATGTTTTGCCACACTTTTTTTAGGTTTGCCGCTAGAAGTAGGTCACAATCTATAATGCAGTTTAAAGCCGTTGCTCCTAGTCAGCTAAGTCACAAGAAGCAATAATATGAAGGAGTGGATAGCCCCCTCACTATAGAAGGGTGTGCTCACAACAAGAGATGGCCTTTGTGGTTTGCCTGGCGGTCGGTTCGCGGCAAATTTTGCTCGTTCGAGATTCGCCAAACCGGAGGACTTCTGGCACTGTTCGCGCGGTGGATATATGCCTTTACATTGTGAAAGAACTTTGACCCATGATGACACATCTGGTGGCCATTTTACATTCTGTCTTTTGTCAGTGTAGGGACAGGACGCTGTGTAGAGCAGGGACAGTCAGTTTAATCACTAGCTATTACTATTAGGTCCTCAAAGGTCCTTTTAAGGACTGGTATAGGTGTACAGTATATAGGGTTGTAATACACTTAGAATATACTTTTTTTCAAATATACAAAGTATATTCTGGTGCACTGCTGCTGACTGCTGTGCTGCTGAGTGCACTGCTGACCGATTCTGCAGCTGTTTTTTCTCAGTGTAGGGAAAGGACGCTGTGTGGAGCAGGGACAGTGAGTTTAATCACTAGCTATTACTATTAGGTCCACAAAGGTCATTTTAAGGACTGTTATAGGTGTACATTATATAAGGTTGTACACGTATAATATACTTTGTTTCAAATATAGAAAGCATATTATAGTGCACTACACTGCTGTGCTGCTGACCAATTCTGTAGCTGTCGTTTCTCAGTGTAGGGAGAGACAGTTTGGTGTTTGGAGCAGGGACAGTCTGCAATTAACTAGCTACTAGCTAGCTACTATTAGGCCCACAAAGGTCCTTTTAAGGACTGGTATAGGTGTACTATTTGCTGTGCTCTCTATCACGGTGCTGGTGTCAGTGCTCTCACAGTGCTGGTGTCAGTGCTCTCTATCATGGTGCTGGTGTCAGTGCTCTCTATCTCGGTGCTGGTGTCAGTGCTCTCTATCTCGTTGCTGGTGTCAGTGCTCTCTATCTCGGTGCTGGTGTCAGTGCTCTCTATCTCGGTGCTGGTGTCAGTGCTCTCTATCTCAGTGCTCTCTATCATGGTGCTGGTGTCAGTGCTCTCTATCACAGTGCTGGCTTCCCTCAGTCAGCTCTTTAGAACCCAAGGGCCAGCTTTCCATCTTCCAGACCTCTAGCCTGAGACCACATGACAGCAGGTGCTGAGGAGGGCAAAGTGCCCCCTCCTCAGCTAGACTCTCCTCTCTGGGCAAAGACCCCTCCTGCGCATTTCACCGCATATAAATACTTTTCCCAGCATGCATAAGGGCCTCTATGTCTAATTGGCTGGGATGGCATTCATATTCATGGTACTAATCGGCTTGAGTCACTCCTGTCCATCCAGCAATTTCCAAAACTGCCTGGATACAGATGATCCAACACAGATACAGTAGCATTGTAAAACACACAGGTCTTCCTAGCTACACCAACTATCTACAGCCTAGCAACCTACCTAGCAGAGTGCTACATGTGTGAGAATTTGGGGTATTTATGTATGCTCTACTATTTTAATTATTGAGGACCATATCGTCTGTAATGGCTAAGGTCAGCCATAGACAATTCTAATCTCTGCTGGTTCCTGCCGAACCGGCCGAGATTCAAACCGTGTGTGGGCAGTCTGAATGTAACAAGTTGATTTATTGCTCAATTTGAGTACAACCAGCCTGCCAGATTCACTTGCCGTTATCACTAGCGTGAATATGTGTAGAACCTTGTGAGCTGTTATATGAAATGAAGCTGCCCGCACTCCCCACACTTCCTGATTTTGTGAAAATACAAATGCAAACAATAATAATGCAGTGCTAAATAAGTAAGCAATAATAATGAAATGAAATTGGTGTCCACATGCATGTATAAAACAACTGCAGTATACAGTGGTGTGAAAAAGTGTTTGCCCCCTTCCTCATTTCCTGTTCCTTTGCATGTTTGTCACACTTAAGTGTTTCGGAACATCAAACCAATTTAAACAATAGTCAAGGACAACACAAGTAAACACAAAATGCAATTTGTAAATGAAGGTGTTTATTATTAAAGGTGAAAAAAAATCCAAACCATCATGGCCCTGTGTGAAAAAGTGATTGCCCCCCTTGTTAAAACATACTATAACTGTGGTTGTCCACACCTGAGTTCAATTTCTCTAGCCAAACCCAGGCCTGATTATTGCCACACCTGTTCACAATCAAGGCATCACTTAAATAGGAGCTGCTTGACACAGTAAGGTCCACCAGAAGATCCTTAAAAGCTACACATCATGCCGAGACCCAAAGAAATTCAGGAACAATTGAGAAAGAAAGTAATTGAGATCTATCAGTCTGGAAAGGGTTATAAAGCCATGTCCAAAGCTTTGGGAATCCAGCGAACCACAGTGAGAGCCATTATCCACAAATGGCGAAGACATGGAACAGTGGTGAACCTTCCCAGGAGTGGCTGGCCGCCCCAAATTACCCCAAGAGCGCAGCGACGACTCATCCAAGAGGTCACAAAAGACCCCACAACAACGTCCAAGGAACTGCAGGCCTCACTTGCCTCAGTTAAGGTCAGCGTTCATGCCTCCACCATCAGGAAAAGACTGGGAAAAAATGGCCTGCATGGCAGAGTTCCAAGGAGAAAACCACTGCTGAGCAAAAAGAACATCAAAGCTCGTCTCAATTTCTCCACAACACATCTTGATGATCCCCAAGACTTTTGGGACAACATTCTGTGGACCGATGAGACAAAAGTGGAACTCTTTGGAAGGTGTGTGTCCAAGTATATCTGGCGTAGAAGGAACACTGCATTTCATAAAAAGAACATTATACCAACAGTAAAATATGGTGGTGGTAGTGTGATGGTCTGGGGCTGTTTTGCTGCTTCAGGACCTGGAAGACTTGCCGTGATAAAAGGAACTATGAATTCTGCTGTCTACCAAGAGATCCTGAAGGAGAATGTCCGACCATCTGTTCGTGTACTCAAGCTGAAACGAACTTGGGTTCTGCGGCAGGACAATGATCCTAAACACACCAGCAAGTCCACCACCGAATGGCTGAAGAAAAACAAAATGAAGACTTTGGAGTGGCCTAGCCAAAGGCCTGACCTGAATCCTATTGAGATGTTGTGGTATGACCTTAAAAAGGCCGTTCATGCTCGAAAACCCTCTAATGTAACTGAATTAGGACAATTCTGCAAAGATGAGTGGGCCAAAATTCCTCCAGGACGCTGTAAAAGCCTCATTGCACGTTATCGCAAACGCTTGGTTGCAGTTGTTGCTGCTAAGGGTGGCCCAACCAGTTATTAGGTTTAGGGGGCAATCACTTTTTCACACAGGGCCATGATGGTTTGGATTTTTTTTCACCTTTAATAATAAACACCTTCATTTACAAATTGCATTTTGTGTTTACTTGTGTTGTCCTTGACTATTGTTTAAATTGGTTTGATGTTCCGAAACACTTAAGTGTGACAAACATGCAAAGGAACAGGAAATGAGGAAGGGGGCAAACACTTTTTCACACCACTGTATAATAAAGTGCAAGATTATTCTAAGAAAGTGCATATATCTCCAAACTTAAAGTGCAATGTGCTTAGTAATCCACACAGTATCCTTATTTCACCCAATAGATAATGTCTTTGTGTGCTATTTCAGACGAGTTGGTGTAAACATGATATCTTCATACTTCACCTTTGTGCAAACAATCTTGGTGTTGCCCTCCACCAGTTGTGCCCACATCTTATAGGCTTAATAAAAAGCGTTTATGTAAAGATTTATCCTTCAAGATATTAATTCTGTTGTTCCTCCTTCATAGGGTTAATTCTCTAACTCAGATGCCAGATCAGCATATGGAGTAATCCTTCCTGATGGTTGCCAGTTACCTTCACTCTCATCACCCACATGTAAAGCAACTGAAGCTTGCAATAGTGCTTTACCGTTTACTTAAATGTATTCAAGAATCATACCACATATATAAACTCACATTATTCTAATAAAAACAAGCCTGGGTATGTTTGATCATATGCTCTGAGACAATGGTATCATCTGAAACTGGCTCTGCAGAATTCCCTGCGTCCGTTGCACTGAAAACCTTTTTCCTAGACACTTCCTCTTTCCGCAAAAGTCAGCCCTTCAGATCCCTTGTGCCATTGTTCCCCAGAAGCAGACAATTGGTGGAGGGATTCCCTTGTCAGCACTGTCTGTGTTGATGTGGGAATCGAGGGAATACAGGAATTTATTTCATGCAACCCATGGCCTACCTAAATTGTCCTTATTTATTGCCACAAAGACTTTGTTCTTCAAGGTCAAACAGATGTGGATGTCACTTCCTTCATTAATTTTCTGATAAGCTGAAGTCACGTAATTATGAAGGAGGGCATCTGTGTTGTGAATTATGAAAATAAAGCCAAATATGTTTAACTCTAACATTGTATTTACATTATGATGTTTTTGGTTTTTTAAATGATGGCCATAGTCTGATTAAATAAAGTACCCTTTTATGTTTAATCTCATCAAGACAATTCATCTTTTTTAAAGAACATAATCCCCTGTTTTCACAACACTGGACATTTTGTCATCTGTTTTGTACATCGTTGTCATAGAATTGAGACTCATAATTAATCTACCTGCATTACATAAGCGATTAATAAACCAAAGTAATTTAAGATATGTCTGGTGTTATCATTTTATGCCAGAAAAAGTGTTTTATGATCCATAATTTTGCTAAATGTTTTAATTCCTAGAAGTGCTGTTGAGGCCAATGCTAACATTTCCTCTAAGCACAAAGCACCATACTATCTGCAAATGCACGTAAGCATGTTGTATATTTGTATTATAATCTTATCCAGAGGTCTACTTAGCCTAAAAGCTTTTACTAGAGTGAAAAATGTTAATCTAACAAATCACAGTTGGCTAAATTTCCAGACATACTTTGACAATCTTAAAATATGTTAAATCCAGTTACTTTGATGCACATGAGCAGCATTTTGCTGTATGCATTTTGGAATTCTAAATAAAATCTGTTATTAGCTTGAAATCCAGTTAAGTAATGTCAGGATGATGGACATCTATTTAATCTTGTTCTGCATCCTATCTGGATCTAATTTAATCGAAACTCAGGTAATATTTTTATCATGATTAGATTTATGTTTTCATTTTTTGTGGTGTCATCCCTACTCTCTACTTTTAATTGTTAGTTTGAACTGGAGGTAAAGGCATACAAATATGCTAGTGCTATGTGAAAGCTAGCTAGTTTACTAACCCAGACATTCATGTCGGACAGCATTGAAAATTTTTTACCATACTTTTTCTTTGCTGTAATGAACCCTTTCACTGCTAGGCTCTGCTACTTCTAACCTCAGGTGGCCAGATCATTTTTTGTTATTTAGTATTTTTCTGTTATGCTTCACACGTTTTTTCTTACAGCTTTGAAAGTCTTTAAAATATCCCCCAAACCATTTTATGAAAGCACAGGCCACGAGGAAAAATTATGGTGCTGTTGATTAAAAAAAAAAAAAAACATTCATATCAATATTAGCACACGCAGACAACACATACCTTAAAAAGTTCCTATTAAAACTAAAATATATACTAAAAAGATAAAACTGTATTAAGTTAATACATTATAAATATTTGTACATTTTAAATTGTGTGTTCTTGTGAAGTAAATAAGTAATTTATGATAAAAATCTGGAAGTTGGCTTCACGACTATGAGTTGTGGTAATGTCCAATTCACAGTGCTGTGGGGTGGATGCTGTGTTGCAACATTTGGCAACCTGTTGTAATTACCTTGAAAAGCTATCTATGAATGGAGGAAGGGCAGATGAATCAAAGGCCCACCTCTTCAATTCTATTAGTATAGCTTCTACAACAAGAGGATGGGACAGAAAGTTTTCCTTGAACTTAGGCCGCGTACACACGCGGGGACTGTTCGCCCAACTTTGTCCGCTGAACAGTGTTTCGGCAAACAGTCCGCTCGTGTGTGGGCTTTCAGCGGACAGTTTCAGCGAACAGTCCGCTGAACAAGGTTTTTCGGAAATTCCGAAAAACTGTCCGCTGAAACAAAGTTTCAGCGAACAGTCCCCTCGTGTGTAGGCTTGTTCGTCAAACTAAGTTCCGCGCATGCTCAGAAAGGATTTACATGCTGAAAGTTATAATGCAGTGTATAGGACGTCGTATTTTTCGTCCCGTCGTACGTGCCGTTCACGTCATCGCGCACGGTTTCAGCAAACTGTTCGTCCGTCGTGTGTGGCCATGTCCGTCCATGCTAATTTTGAGCGGACTGTTTGCCGAAACTGTTTGACGGACAAAGTTGGGCGAACAGTCCCCGCGTGTGTACGCGGCCTTAGACTTTAAATGGTGTTTTTTTAATCTTTGTCTACACCTTTCTTTTAATTCAGTTATTTTTTGGTATGATAATTTTCTCTTAAAATGTTTAAGGCAGAGTTTCATTCAAAAGTGGAACTTCTGCTGATTTGTCTCCTCCCCCCTAAGGTGCCACATTTGGCACATTTCAGGGGGGAGAGGGGACTTCGGGGGAAGAGGGGACTCCCACTTCCAGGAATCCGGGCCGCGACCCATAAAATCACCGCTCAGCTCCCTCCTCCTCCCCCTGCCACTGGGCCAGTAGGTGAGAGGAGCTGAGCCTCGCGCATGCACAGTAGGGTTCCCAGCGTGAAGCTGTAAGGCTACACTGCCGGGTTCCCTTACTTGCAATGGTGGCGGCATGCACCTGACAGCTGATGCATCCCCACAGACCCCCAAAACCACCGGGCAACCCCAAAGCACCAACCACATGTTGATGGCATGTGGCGTGGTACGGTTCAGGATGGGGGGCTCTCTCGTTCCCCCCTTTTCCTGTGGCCTGCCAGGTTGTATGCTCGGATAAGGGCCTGGTGTGGATTTTGGGGGGTCCCCCATGCCATTTTTTTTATTTTGGTTTTGACACAGGGCTCCCCTTAAAATACATACCAGACCCAAAGTGCCTGTTATGGACTGGGGGGGGGGGGGGGGGGGGTGAAACCCACGCTGTTTTTTTAATTTCAATCTTTTTTTATTAAGATTTATCAAGAGAACATACAAACGATGGACAGTAGCAGTTATGGAGTTACATAAGAACATGAATAGTCAAAAGAGTGGTTACAGGCAGATTCAGGATACAATCACACTGCAATTACTTAAGGTAGGAAGTCGTATGCCACCTTGAATATACCAGTGGGTCTATGATGGCAGGTCCAGGGCTCATGACACTACTCCAGCCCCCCCAGACCCCCCTTGGGAGCAGACTGTGTCTTAGGGGGAGGTGGGAGGCCACCCGCCCTGGTCCTCCATAGACCCAGTAGAGAAAAAAAAAATTTTATCAGGCGGTGGGGATTTGTCATGGCAGACTGAGTGGTTTTAGGGACTATCCTGGGCTGTTTTCACTGCTGTTTCCGTTTGGTCTGGTGTCATGTCAAAGAGCATTCAGGTCAATTTTAAGCTGCTAGGATGTGCTAGCCAAGGTGACCAAGGTTGCTTGCTGAATTTGTGACCTGTCAGATTCATTTTAGAGATGAGATATTCCACATGACAGTGTTCATTGAGTGCATTAATTATTGATCTGATGGTTGGAGGCTCCTGGCTCAAGCTATTACTAAGTGTGCTGCAATTAAAATATGGTGTATAAGTGGTAAGCAGGTTGTAGGCCAGTCTTGGGGATCCATCCCGAAGAGAGCCATCTGCGGAGTCAGGTGCTGGGGAGTATTAGTTGTATCCTTAATTAGAGCAGAGACTTGTCTCCAAAATGGAGCGATGATTGGGCAGTCCCACTAAACGTGAAATATGTCTCCTAGTTTCGCCATAGTTTCTCGAGCATTTTGGGGAGTGAGTTGGGAAAATGTTTGCCAATCTGGCAGGTGTGTAGTACCATTTATGGAATATCTTCATCAGGGTTTCCCAGTGAGTTAAATTTTTGGATATACTGGTTGGTATGCGAAGCGTTCGGTGCCATTCCTCCATGGGGAATGAGGCTTTCAGATGTTATTCCCAATAGATTCAATTTGTTGATTTATGCATTAAGGTTGGTCGAGATAGGAGAGCGTAAATGTAAGAAACACCTTTGATTTTACCAGTCTGGAGAGTGTAGTATGTGAGCAGGCCCCTGGAGGTCATTTCTGTGGTGGTAGGTATCTTTGAGAGAATATGTCAGATCCTAAGATAGATGTAAAAGTCCTTGTTCTGTATGCCAAATTCCGTGGTCAGTTTTTGGAAGGTTTTGAGGTTCCATTGGAGATATAAGTTTACAATGGTCTTAAGTCCAGCTTCATACCAGTGTTGGATGTTTAAATTTGGAGATAGTCGGAGATAGGAGTTGCAATGTTAGAAACGGTAGCTTTTTCAAGGTATCTCCATGTATTCCTTTGTGGGTTTGGCTAAGCGCTTTCAATTGTGCTACACATGTGTTTACTGTTGGGAGGCATGAGTGCGGGATATGGAGGTTCATCCAAGTTGCTGAAATTATAAGTTGCAGGGTGTTTGGTGATACCGTTGCCTCTATTTGGTGCCACATAGTGTTGGTATGTTGGGACCACCAATGTTTCCTTTGGTCCAAGACTGTAGCTTTATAGTATCGTTTGACATCAGGTGCACCCATGCCTCCATAAGTGGTAGGGGTACATAGCGTTGCAGATTTTTTAACATGGTTTGCGGGCTGCCCAGATAAAGGAGTTGAAGCAATGTTGTACTTTGGCCAGTTCACTGGGCAGCATTGGTAAAGGGAGGGTCCTCATGTGTCACCCACACTGATTGGAGTGTGGGTGACACATTAATGGCAATCATGGATGATTTAGAATGGTTTAATTTATACAAAGAAACTGTATTAAAATTTTCTAATGCTTGCATTAGATTGGGGAGGGACTGGATCAGTGAGCGCGATTATGACATCATCTGCATAGAGTCCTATTTTGTGGTGTGTATCACCTACCAAGATCCCGGAGATAAGGGGATGTGCGCATATGGTCTGTGCCAGGGGCTCCATCACCAAGGCAAAGATCAGGGGTGACAGTGGACACCCCTGACGTGTGGCATTGGTGATTGTGAAGGAATCAGAGAGAATGCCCGAAATGTGGACTTTAGCGCTAGGTGATGAATAAAAGCCTAGGATGGCTTGTAGAAAATTTCACTCTATGCCAAATTTCCTTAGTACTCCCTCAAGATATCCCCAATGGACTCTGTCAAAGGCCTTCTCTGTGTCTAAAGAAATCAGCAGAGAAGGCGTCTGGTGATGTTCTGCCCAGTGTATAAGATCTATGAATCTGCGGGTGCCATCTGAGGCCTGGCGTTGGGGGATAAATCCTACTTGATCTGGGTGTACAAGGTGGGTCATGTGTTGCGACAAACGCGTGGCTAACAATTTGGCATATATTTTTAGATCCGTATTGAGAAGTGAGATGGGGCGATAGTTAGCTGGATCATGGGGGGTCTTTTCTGGCTTTTGGATGGTGGAGATAGTAGCTTCTAAGAATTTGGTTGGAATTTCTCCGGTTGTAAGGAATCTGTTAAATGAGTTGCACAGATGTGGGAGCAGTTGTTCGCAATATGTTTTATAATATTCATTTCCAAAGCCGTCCGGGACTGGAGCTTTGTGCAGCGGTAGTGTTGTGATTGCGTCTCGGATTTCTTGAGTCGTGAAGGGTTGGGCGAGTTCTGTGGCTTGTGTGGGAGTTAAAGAAGGGAGGGTCATGTTGGAGAGAAAATTCTGGATATTCGTATCAGTAGGTCATGTCTCAGTGGGAGAGTCTTTTAGGTTGTATAATTTGTGATAGAATGAGCTAAAACCATCGGCTATGTCCTTGGGGTTAGTTAATCTGTGACCATTAGAATCTTCAAGGTATGAGTTAGCTTGCTTGTGCTGCTTTACGTTTATATTGTCGTGCTAGGGTCTTCCCTGCTTTGTTTCCCTGGGAGTACCAGGTAAGTTTTAGTTTGCATATGTAGAACTCATGTCTGTTCTGAAGGTAAGTGCTTAGCTCAGACCTGAGTCTACTGAGTTCTTCATGGGTGGCCTCTGAGGGCGATTGCATATTGTTTTTATATACAGTCTTTATATTGTTGAGGAAGGTGGCAAGAGTGGCATTGCGTTTTTTTTTCTCCTGGGCTGCCAGTTTTAGTAGGGTACCCCTGACCACTGATTTGTGGACATTCCAGAGTGTGGTAGCATTGGAAATGGAATGTTCATTCAAGGTAAAATAATCAGCTATCTGGGATCCGACCAGTTCCTTAACATCCTTGGTACCGAGTAAGGAGGCGTTTAGTCGCCATAACTTACGTGGTGTTAGAACGGGTGTTAAATTGAGAGTGATTGATTTAGGGGCATGGTCAGACCATGATATTGCCCCGATGTCGGAGGAGGTGATAGATTGGAGCAGTACTTTGAATGTCAGGAACAGGTCGATCCTGGAGTAGGTTCTTTGGGCATTGGAATAGAAGGTGAAATCTCTCTCAGTACCATGTTGACACCTCAAGGGGTTGTATAGTTCTTCTAGGCGTGTCATAGAAGAGAGGGCTGTGGATCGTTTCCTTCGCAGTGTGGATGAATCGAGTGAGTGATTCAAGTATATCGTTAAAGTCGCCACATAGAATAATTTGGTCTCTCGGGTAATGTTGTAGTTTGTGCATGATAGTTTTATAAAATAATTTTTGGCGAGTGTTTGGGGCATACAAATTGACAATTACTAATGGCCTTGTATTAAAGTTTGCTGAAGAATTAGATATCTCCCAGCAGGATCCTGCTCTGTACTGGAGACCGAGAACGATATAGTAGAACACACCGCTATGAGTACGCCTCTTACTTTTTTGTTAGTTTGAGAGTGAAAGATGTGTGGAAACAATTTGTGGGTGTACATTGGTGGGTTAATTGAGGAAAGGTGTGTTTCTTGAACACATAGTATATCGGTGTGTTGCGAGATCGCTTCCTTCCACATCAGGGATCTTTTGAATGGGCTATGTAAGCCCTTGACATTATGGGAGGTGATTTTCAGTGACATGAGAGATGAGTAGCAGGTGTCAAAGTGGCACTGGGGTCGATTGTATCCTGGAGTAAGAAATGCAGTAATAAATCAAAACTCTTTAAAACTTATAATTCGTTTACCATTAATTGCAGTGAACAGAAATAAAGATCAAACTTCTATATCACAAAGAGAGTTGAAATAGAGGCTCAGAATACTTAGTTGAGTAAGTCCAATACAAACAAAGAATGGTTACTAATACAGTTAATCTTAAAGGTAAGGCAGTAACTTAAAAGAAACAACAACAAAAAAAATGCTGTGTGCGTTGCACACTATAGCACAGTGGCATGGGAAGATCAGTGACAAACAGATGCTCGTCCATAATTTTATGGCAAGTACAGTCCAGTAGAATGCGGGGACATCTTAAACAGTTATGTAGATATATTCAAAGAGCTAGGTTTTATACTTTGTTACCCACTTATTGAGGATCCTGGAAGCTCTCTTGTTCAAGGAGGGCGCTGGAGGCAGGTTTGGGGCTATACCCCAGTTGTGTAACTGCTTAATTCCATCTTTAGGTGTCAGAATTGCGACTTGCTGGTGTTGGTAAGGGACAATTAGTTTAGTGGGGAATCCCCACTTGTATGCAATTTTGTGCTCCATGAGGATCGATGTCCCTTGAGCAAAAGCTTTGTGCCACTGTGAAGTAGCTGCTGAGATGTCATTATACAGCTGTATTTTAGAGAACGGTTCAGGGAGGTTGCGCAGGGATCTAGCGGCTCTCATGATTTGCTCTTTGGAGTGGAAATAGTGGATCCTTGCTAGGATATCCCTAGGTAGCGATTCGGGCAGGTGCTGTGGCTTATGGATCCTATGAGCTCTGTCTATGAGGAGGTCCTGTGGTGTCAACGTCAGTATGATTTTACGGAGCAGTTGGTGAAGGTATGGGGTTATTTTAGAAGGTGTTATGGCTTGGAGTTATGGCTATGCTGGTGGTCCCCGGATTCCTCCATAGCTGAGACAGGCTCCTCTCTGGTGTTGTTGGTGAAGCCTGAAGCGCGGGATCTCTATCCCGGTCTGCGCCATCTTGTGCAGGGATCCTGGCAGGCTGCATGTAGAATTCGATCAGTTTCCGTGCTCCGTGTGCTCCCGTTCTGCCACGGGTCATGTCCCCAAGGATGTGGGGAGTCAGTTGTCCCTCTGAGTGGTGGGGAGAGCTGAGTCTAGGTGCTGGATGTTGCGGGGTTGCTCTGTGAACGAGCAGAGCTCCTTATTCAAGCAGCCATCTCCGTATGTGACCAGGCCATGCTCCCTCACGCTGTTTTTTTTTAATTGATATTTATCGATATTGTCAGGATCTGGCAATACATTACAGGCGCAAGCAGTTTTATATTTTCATTAAATTTTTTCATTTAAAAATGTAATTTTTCCATTCTCATTCATTACACTATAAACAGCCGATCTGTAAGCAGCCTTACATAGTGTGGGCCAAAGGCACCCTGCCTTTAGCCAATCATGGCTCTCACAACAGAGCACGCTGTGATTGGACAAAGCATGCAGGTCAGGTACATGCTTTGGCCAATCATCGGACATCAATGCACTATGATCTCGCAGTGCATGCATTATGGGGTATTCCACGGGTGCTCAAATTTCCCGCAACCCCCCCCCCTAATGTTTGGAATTCGGCGAGTGGGCTCATCCCTATTGAACACCTAATTTTCTCATGAATGGCTATTTTATCATCAATTCCAATGCTCTCCTCTTGACATTCACATTCATTGAAACACATAGTAAAACTAGCCATACGCATTTTTTTTTCTCATTCAGGCTGCAATTCCTCCATTCGAGCTAATTGTATTCAGTGCCACTGCACCCATGGCACCCATGGCTACCTGCATTCCAAAACAATGACTGCATCTGATAGGATGTATTGTAGTCATAGTTTGGCTGAATTTTTTTTGACTCGGCTTAGTTAATTTTTAAATCAATTTTTGTTGAGCCTCATGGTGCCAACAAAGCCACTCATGATGGGAAAGATTAAAATGTCTATTACATGGATTATTCATTAACCACTTCAGCCCTGGAAGATTTCAACCCCTTCCCGACCAGAGCACTTTTTGAGATTCTGCACTGCATTGCTTTAACTGACAATTTTGCGGTCGTGTGACGTTGCATCCAAACAAAATTGACGCCCTTTTTTTTCCACAAATAGAGCTTTCTTTTGGTGGTATTTGATCACCTCTGCATTTTTTTTTTTTTGCACTATAAACAAAAAAAGAGTGACAATTTTGAAAAAAAAACACAATATTTTTTACTGTTTGCTATAATAAAGATCACCAAACAATATATATAAAAGCATTTTTTTTCCTCAGTTTAGGTCGATTTGTATTTATGTATTCTTCTACATAGTTTTGGTAAAAAATCGCAATAAGCATATATTGATTAGTTTGCGCAAAAGTTTTATGGCTTTTTTATTATTACTTTATTTTTTACTAGTAATGCCGGCGATTTGCAATTTTTATCAGGTCTGCAACATTATGGCGACATAATTTTGACACATTTTTGGGACCATTGTCATTTTTACAGCGATCAATGCTATAAAATTGCATTGATTACTGTGAAAATTTCACTGGCAGTGAAGGGGTTAACCACTAGGGGGCAGTGAAGGGGTCAAGTGTGTCCTAGTATGTGTTCTAACTGAAGGGGGGATGGGAATGTGTAGGGGAGATGACAGATTGTCTGTTCATACTCTGTATGAACAGACGATCTGTCTGTTCTTCCCTCAGTGAACCGGAAACTCTGTGTTTACACAGATCCCGTTTCTCAGTGTGTCTCAAGTGATCGTGGGAGCCCGGCGGTGATTATGATCGCTGGGCACGTGCCCCCTAGTGGCCATCTATGGTTCGACGTACCATGAAGACGATTCGCGCAGCTGAGCCATTTTGCCACAGTATAACTGTGGAGGCTGGTCGGCATGCGGTTAAACATGGAGCTAGATTGAAGGCAGAGAAATCAGCCAAAGTATTTCAACTATTAAAATAAATTCCACTACTAGAAGTGTTACATAAACAAAACTCTAAGTCAGAAATTGGAATACTCTTAAATGATAAACGCATTGAATTACAAACCCTGCTGAATGAACAATCCTTGTGAATAAGGGATGAAAATAGGGCTGGGTTTTATCAACAGGGAAATAAACTGGGAAGATTGTTAGCAAAACCTTTGAAACAATGTTAACCAGAGACTCCATAGTTAAAATAAAAAAAAAAACCTGGAGAAGTAACACATGATCCTGAGAAAATATCTAAAACATTTCACACATTACTCTAAACTTTATAATATACCAATACAAAATAGAAGTAAAGGGGGGAGGGAAAGACAAAAAGAAATAGATCAATATATTAGAGAAACAGCATTATCCATCCTTCCTAAGGAAACAACAGAGGTGCTGAAAAGAGATATTTCAATAGCAATAAAACAGAAATAAAACAAGTTATATCTGGGCTGTTTTCAGGCAAAAGCCCTGGCCCGGAGGGATATACTCCTTGATTTTATAAGATATTTCAAGATATACTCATTCCCATTTTAACCACTTCAGCTCCGGACCAATTGTCAGCCTAAGGACCAGAGGTCTTTTTACAATTTCGCACTGCACTGCTTTAACTGGTAATTGCGCAGTCATGCAATGTTGTACCCAATCGAAATTTGCGTCCTTTTCTTCCCACAAATAGAGCTTTCTTTTGATAGTATTTGATTGCCTCTGCGATTTTTATTTTTTGCGATATAAATGGAAAAAGACCGAAAATTTCGAGAAAAAAAAATATTTTCTACTTTTTGTTATAAGAAAAATCGAATAAACTAAATTTTAGTCATACATTTAGGGCAAAATTTATTCAGCCACATGTCTTTAGTAAAAAAAATGTCAATAAGCGTATATTTATTGGTTTGCGCAAAAGTTATAGCGTCTACACACTAGAGTACATTTTCTGGAATTTACACAGCTTTTAATTTATGACTGCCTATCTCATTTCTTGAGGTGCTAAAATGGCAGGGCAGTACAAACCCCCCCAAATGACCCCATTTTGGAAAGTAGACACCCCAAGGAAATTGCTGAGGGGAATGTTGAGCCCATTGAATATTTTTTTTTTGTCCCAAGTGATTGAATAATGACACAAAAAAAAAAGTTTGCAAAAAGTTGTCACTAAATTATATATTGCTCACACATGCCATAGTTATATGTGGAATTGCACCCCAAAATATATTCTGCTGCTTCTCCTGAGTACGAAGATACCACATATGTGGGACTTTTTGGGAGTCTAGCCGCGTACGGCACCCTGAAATCCAATCACTGCCTTCAGGATTTCTAAGGGTGCAATTTTTTGATTTCACTCCTCAATACCTATCACAGTTTCAAAGGCCATAAAATTCCAAAATAGCACAAAACCCCCCCAAATGACCCCATTTTGGAAAGTAGACACCCCCAGCTATTTACTGAAAGGCATGTTGAGTCCATGAAATATTTTATATTTTGCCACAAGTTGCAGGAATATTAAAAAAAAAATTTTTTGCACAAAGTTGTCACTAAATGATATATTGCTCACACATGCTATGGGCATAAGTGAAATTAAACTCCAAAATAAATTCTGCTGCTTCTCCCGAGTATGGGGATACCACATGTGGGGGACTTTTTGGGAGCCTAGCCATGTACGGGACCCCGAAAACCAAGCACTGCCTTCCGGATTTAAATATAAAACGCTACCAAAAAAACTGTTAGCGATCGCAGGGATCAGGCCTGACTCTGCGAACGCTGCAGTTATGTATTTAGTGTTTTGTAAGTGACAGTGATCGATCGATACTGCACTTGGGTGGGCTGGGCGAAGGGGCAAAACGCAGGTACTAGCAGGTATCTTGGCTGATCCCACTAACAATGCGTTTTTTTGGAACCCTAAACTGCTGGGGACGCTGGTATAGATTTGATCAGATCAGATATTGATCTGTTCAGATTCTATACCACTACGGGAGGTTTATGCTTTGCGAGTGGGTGTTAGCGGTACTGGCACTAACCTAGCGCTGCCTGGGGAGATGCAGACCCTGACCCTAAAACCTAATTGATATCACCGCCGAGTGATCAGGGGGTTAAACCTTTATTGGGTAATAAATGGCGGGTGCCCTGATGCTATAAAAAGCAAACTAACTAACCAGAGTCACCCGTAACACTTGTACGGTGATCACTGGTGAAAGGGTTAACTAGGGGCAATCAAGGGGTCCAAATTTTTATTAGGTAGTATATGGGGGTCCCTGGCGCTATATAAAAACCTGACGGGGAACCTAAATAACTAACTGGCTAACCAGCATCACCAGTGACACTTATACGGTGTTTGCTGGTGAAAGGGTTAACATGGGGCAATCAGGGGGTTAAAACCATTATTGGGTAGTATATGGGGGTACCTAGTGCTATAAAAACCTGGCGGTGAACCAAAAAAAATAACTAGCTACCTAGCGACACTAGCGACACTAATGCAGCGATCAGAAAAATTATCGCTTAGTGACACTGGCAAAAGGGGGTGAAAGGGTTAACTAATTGCAATCAGGGGGTTAAAACCATTATTGGGTAGTATATTGGGGTACCTAGGGCTATAAAAACCTGGCGGTGAACCTAAAAAAATAACTAGCTACCTAACAGCACCAGTGACACTAATGCAGCGATCAGAAAAACGATTGCTTAGTGATACTGGCAAAAGGGGGTGAAAGGGTTAACTAGGGGCAATCAGGGGGTTAAAACCATTATTGGGTAGCATATCGGGGTACCTAGCGCTATAAAAACCTGGCGGTGAACCTGAAAAAATAACTAGCTACCTAGCGACACCAGTGACACTAATGCAGCGATCAGAAAAACGATTGCTTAGTGACACTGGCAAAAGGGGGTGAAAGGGTTAACTAGAGGGCAATCAGGGGGTTAAAACCATTATTGCGTAGTATATCGGGTACCTAGCGCTATAAAAACGTAACTCTAGGGGCAATCAGTGGGTTAAACCTTTATTGGGGGGGTAGGGGGCTACCCTGGACCTAACACTAACTGCCCTGACAGTTTTTACTGTCACAACTGACACTAAATGCAGTGATCAGAAAATAAATGATCACTGCAATCAGTGACACTGTGACTGGGAGGGTGAGGGGGGGGCGATCGGGGGGGGCGATCGGGGGGGGGGGGGTTTGTGTGCCTATGTGTGCCTACATGTCAGTGTAGTGTTGGTGCACACTTACTTTCACTGTTATCCTCGTAGTCCGGTCAAAAAGACCGCCCCGAGGAGAATGACATCACTTCCTCCCTGCCTGTGTTTACTATACACAGCAGGGGGAAGCTTCTGATTCGCCAGGAGCGATCGAGAGGGGATGGCCAGAAACCAACGGCCATCCCCTCATCCTGGATCGCTCCTGCAGCGAAACGGACCGCCGCATCCAGCGGGAGGGGGTCTGATCGGACCCCCTACCTGCTGGAAGGCGAGCACGTATATGTACGTGCTTGTGCCTGTCGGTGCCATTGCACCGACGTACATTGCCATGCGGCGGTCCTTAAGTGGTTAAGTAAGACATTTAACTCTATATCTGCTTCCCAAATATTTACCACACAGAGTATGGAAGCACATATTGTATTGATCCCTAAACCAAATAAGGACAATACCATAAGCGGTAACTATCGGCCAATCTCCCTAACAAATATATATATGTATATACAAATATACTCTAAAATCATAGCAAATAAACTGATGTCTATTTTACCCATGCATATTAACTTAGATCAGGTGGGCTTTATGATGGGTTGGGAAGCAAGGGCCAACATAATAAAAACCTGTACATTGATGGAATACTCCTAGAGAAAGGCCATTCCATCATGCTTTTTATCGGTTGATGCTGAGAAGGCATTTGATAGAGTGGACCGGCTCTTCCTGGGAGAAGCTCTGAATCAACTGGGGATTGGTCCGCAAATTATGGAGAGGATTATGGCTTTATATTCCAATCCTAGAGCAAAAATACACACAAATGCTGTATACTCTTGGAATATGTGCAAATATCAAATGGTATACGACAAGGTTGTGCATTGTTCCCCTTGCTATATATGATAGTGATGGAACATCTTACTACAGCCATATGCAATAATAGAGACATCCAAGGTATTAAGGTCAAAGGAAAAGAATATAAAATGTCAGTATATGTGGATGACTTATTGCTATATATCACCAACCAGATACCAAGTTTACTTAATCTTATATATGAATTTAAAAGGTTTGGAGAGGTAAGCAATTTTAAAGTTAATTATAATAAGTCCGACATGTTAAATATATAATTTCCAAGAAAAGATCAGGAACTTCTCCAAGAGAACTTTTCTTTTAAATGGCAATTAAATATCTAGGGATTTATATCTCAGGAGATATGGCTAAACTACAGGAGTTAAACTATCTGCCATTGATCCGAAAAGTTATAAAATCACTTCAAGGATATGATAAAGTGGTCTGTTCATGGATGGGGAGAATTAATGTAGTGAAAATGGATATATTACCAAAATTATTATATGTATTTCAGGCAATACCTTTGGCTCCCTCAATTAAATTAATGACACAATTATGCAAAGGCATAGGAAGCTTTATCTGGGCTCAAAAATCATCACGGATAAAAAGAGAAATCCTAATTAGAACAAAAGAGAATGAGGGTCTTGCCCTTCCAGACTTCATAACATACTTGTGTGCAGCATCTAAATCATTGATTGGTCTCATAACACGAAATATAAACAGTAGGTAAATCTTGAAGCAGACATTATTCCTTTACAGCTTAAATCACTCCCATGGATTAAACCCCAGTTCCGACCCAGGAAAAAAAGAATCAACAATTTTTATGACTTCTACATTAAAGATATGGGATACAATCATAAAGAGGAAATACCTCTCTACAAGGAAACGGCCTATGACCCCACTATTTTCTAACCCCAAATTCTCACCAGCACTGGAAGCTACACACTTTATTAAATGAAATAGGTCAAAGAATACAAGGATAGTGCAGACCTTAGTGGATGGTAAGATTCCTCGACTAGATGAATTTGGATATGAACTAGGACAAAAATGTATGCAATACTATCAACTACACACTTATATCAGAACAAGTTTACAAATTCCACTGATAGACCACTAACTGTCTTTGAGCAAATTCTAACTCAGGAACAGAAACCGACTCCTAATTTATCAGCCATATATAATCTTTTACTCTCTTTGGGGCCTTTGGGGGAAATAATATATATGAAGGAATGGGAAACTGAAATAGAGAGGTCAATTATGTTGCCAGAATGGAAGAAATAATTTCAAGTAATACAAAACTATCGGTAGCGACTTAACATAAGGAAAGAAACTATAAAATTATGATGAGATGGTACTGGAGCCCTGTTGAAACAATGAAATAAGCTATTGGGGCAAACATCCTTCGCCATATGAGTACAGGCGCTAGAACAATAATAGCTAGAAATGATAGAAAAGCAAAAAGCCCTACAATAATAGAATGGGCCGGTGAGATGAACGAAATGCAATCAATAGAGCAAATGAGTAATTTTGAGGAGAGTTTACATAATATAAATCAAAAAGCATGGTAACAATGGGAAAAATTCCGTGCCTCAATATCTATCAGACGATATTTATAGTTGGGAACTTATCCCCCACCCCCTTTTTTTTTCACTTATGGGATCTGGTGTTAGTGTATATGTAAAGGGTATAAAGATACCCATATTGGTATGAATGGGAGGAAATATGAGAGCTTAAGATAGAAATAGAATTGGAAAATAAAAAAAGAGTAGGAGATATGAATTATCTCAAACTAGATATATAAAGCTTTATCCAATTTTGTATATGCGTATAATGTATGTGTATGTATTTGCATAAGTGTTTTTTTTTTTTTAACTAATAAAAAAGAGATTGAATACAAAGCCACTCATGACTTCAATTTCATCCAACTCAGTATGAATTGGCAACAATTCAAGCAACGTATGGCCTGCTTTAGTGTTACTGTAATAAAAAGAACAATAACATTTGCGCATTGGAAACATTTGCAAATTATAGCCACAATACTTAATACAAAATTGATAAAATTATGTGTTTACATTAATTTTGCCTGATCTCTGTAGCAGGGACGTGCAGTCAGGGGAGGCCCACTGGCCATGAACCTATGGTTCCAGGGATACAGGGCTCCTTGTGCAGCCTGTCAGAAGCTACATACAGAGCGGCCAGTTTAAATACAAGCTGACATATGCTGTTTGCAGCAGACAGAGGATGAGCTCACAGTGCCTCTGACATCTTGCCTCTGACATCTGCCTCTGACACTGAGCTCTATGGACAGTTTGGAGCCTTGGACCAATAGTACAGCACCATTGGTCCAAGCTGTCCAAAAAAATAAAAGTGGAGTCTCTCCCCTCACTGCAGTCTCATAGAAGGGGGCACATGTCTAACAGACACGTGCTCCCTTCCAGCCCAGCCCTCTTAACAACAAGGAAAAAACATGGGTTTATGGGTATAAGGTTTACCCATAATCCCATGTTTTTCTCACACAGTTAAGAGGGAGAATCTGCTGCTGCCGAAAAGGTACTTTTTTTAACAATAATAATTTTTATTGGTTTAAATTGGAGTCATACAGCATTCAATGAACATGTTTGTTAATAAACACATAAGCTAAGTGTATCAAATATACATTCCATGTGGCAGTCATTGCACAGCGTTGAACATATGACAGGAAACATAAGTAAATCATAAAATGATCCTGAGATAGTACAAAAGGAGGGTTGGAGATGTACGCTGGAATCACAAAGGCAGAATCAACATTTTCCAGTAAAGGTTTTGTATGATGAGGTTATCAGATAATATAATTTTCCTAAGGGAGGCAGAGTCAGTGAACTAGTTACAGTATGTAGGTTATGTAATAGTTCTAGTTAGGGTTGTGTAGATGTATACCTAGAGGACCAGGTGGCCCATTTTGATTTCATTTTTCCATAGTTGCCTTGGGTTGCGGCAAACATCGCTTCATAAGTTGCGTGGGTGTTAACTGTCTCTATGAATTCCTTGAGATTTGGGAGAGTAGTGTTCATCCAGTGTCGTAAAATCACTAGTCTATTACCTAGGAAGATGTGAGTAATTTCTGTTCTGACCTCTGGTGGTATATTTTCTATGCCAAGTGATAAGAGTGCCAAAGGTGCATTTGGTGTGACAGGGGTCCCAACTAATGTAGAGATAAGGGTGAAAATTTTGGTCCAAAGTCGGTGAAGCCCAGGGCATCCCCACAGGACATGATACAATGTGCCTACATTGGCGCACTTCCTCCAGCACATGGGAGAATTTGGGGGGTTAAATTTGGACAGTCTTTGCGGAGTTAGGTACCACCGTAGGGTTATCTTGTGGGTGATTTCCCAAAGATTTGCACTTTTGGTCTCGTTAAGGTTGGTTTGTAAGGCTTTCTGACATTGGTCTTCAGTATACCACGTGTCTAGGGCCTGCTCCCATGCCCTGATGTTAGATTTGTGAAATGTGGTTTTAGAGTGGATAAGGGAGTAGAATAGTGATATCCCTTTGATGTTAGTAGTCGCATTTGTAAGATAAAGTGTTACCCTCCAAGGCAGTGAAATGTCGTGAATGGGGGCTTTGTGGAGTAAGTGGGTTATCTGGAGGTATCTGTAATAGTCACTATCCTCTAAGTTGTATTTCAATTGGAGCGACTTAAAGGTTTTAGGAGAGGGGCCTATCATCAGGTCAGTCACTGTGCGTATGCCTTTGGTTATCCAATGTGCTATTTTTAAGTCTGGTATGAGGAGTGATAGACTGGCAAGTGGTAGGTGCAAGGTATTTAGAGGGCAGTCTGAAAATTCCAGAGACACAAAAGTGTTCCAGGCGTGGAGAGTGGCTCCGATAGTTGGTGAAAGGTGTAATGGGGCCCGTAGAGAATGTTTGCTTGTAAGGAGTAGGTCCACCAAGCTGTGTCCTGAGATTTGTGATTGTTCTAGTTCTAACCATCTGGGACCCTGTGCTTGTAAAAACCATGATCTGGTTTGTGCAAGGATAGTGGCCAAGTAATAGTCTTTCAGTAGCACATACCCTATATCGCCTGCAGTTTTGGTTTTTATTAGATTTTTAAAGGCGCATCTCACCCTTTTACCTTGCCAGAGGTAGTTGTTTAGAGTGGATTGGGCCTTGGTAAAAAAGGAATTGTTGACCAGAATAGGTAAGGATCTATATAAATACAGCAGTTGTGAAAGCACCAGCATTTTAAACGCTGCTAGACGGCCAGTCCATGACATTTTTATTTTGGATAAATCTAGGCCCTTGTACACATGGTCAGACATTCTGATGCAAAATGTCTGATCGGACCGTGTTGTTGGATAATCCGACTGTGTGTGGGCTTCATCAGACTGTTTCCATCGGAATATCCGATGGACAAAGTTTTATAGCTGGGCTTTAAAACTTTCCGACAACATGATCAACATGATCTTTGTCCGATTGTGTGTAGAGAATTCCGATCAAAGTGCCACACGTGCTCAGATCAAATTCCTAGACCAAAGCTATTGGCTACTAGCCTGAACGTAGTCCCGTCGTAACGAAATAACATCATCACGTTATGTACGATCGGATTTTCCGACAACTTTGACCGTGTGTATGCAACAGTTTGGGACAAAGTCCATCGGACAAAATCCAACGGATTTGATTGTCAGAATGTCCAACCGTGTGTACAAGGGCTAAGCCCTTGTACACACGGTCGGACATTCCGATGGAAAATGTCTGATCGGACCCTGTTGTCAGATAATCCGACTGTGTGTGGGCTCCATCGGACTGTTTCCGTCGGAATATCCGACGGACAAAGTTTTATAGCTGGGCTATAAAACTTTCAGACAACATGATCCGATCGGACCTTGTCCGATTGTGTGTAGAGAATTCCGATCGGACAAAGTATGTATGCAACAGTTTCGGACAAAATCCGTCTGACAAAATCCAACGGATTTGGTTGTCAGAATGTCTGACCGTGTGTACAAGGGCTAAAAGTTTGTTGTGTATTAGGGTAAGGAATGGGGAGTAATTATCTGCATACAGATCATCAGTGTGTGATGTGAGAGTAATCCCCAAGTACTGCAGCCCATCTTGTTTACATACATATGGATATTTAACGCTTAGTCTCACTTGTGTAGTTGCGTCTACTCCAATGCCCATGATATAAGACTTACTTTCATTAACATTATAATAAGAAAGCCTATTGAACATTTCTAGGGTCTTATGAACCGAAGCCAGGGAAGATTCCACATCTGTTAAGATCATAATAATATCATCTGCGAATAGACTAATGGTATTAGTGTGGTTAGCAATGGGAAAACCTGTGATTGTAGGGTGAGTGCGGATATAGACAGCTAAAGGTTCCATTAAGAGATTAAAGATTAGGGGTGATAGAGGGCAACCCTGCCTAGTGCCATTTGTTATAGCAAAGGGTTTAGAGAGGACTCCTGATGTAAGGACTTGTGCTGAGGGTTTAGAGTATAGGGCTAAGATAGCCTGCAATATAGTTCCTGAGAAGCCAAATTTCTGCAGGACCAGGGTGAGATACTGCCAATGTATACGGTCAAAGGCCTTCTCTGTGTACAAGGCCAACAGCAGAGAAGGCCTTTTGTGCACTCTAGCTAAGTGTATGATATTCGTCATTCTGCGTGCAGCATCAGACGTCTGGTGGCGCTTGGTAAATCCCGGTCTGGGTGTATGAGGAGAGGCAGTATATCAACTAAGCGGGAAGCTAGCAGCTTGGCATATATCTTCAAGTCTATATTGAGTAGGGAGGCCTAAAGTTAGAGGGTGTGTTAGGTTTCTTCCCCGGCTTCGGCAGTGCCACAACTACAGCATTCAACATCTCAGGAGGGAAGGAGGCTGAGGCAGCAGCAGAATAAAATATTTGTTCCAAATATGGGACTAGTATTTGTGAGAACGTTTTATAGTAGTCACCAGGAAACCCATCAGGCCCACGGGATCTATTGGTGGGTAAAGAATCAATTGCTGTTTGAATCTCACTGGCATTGAGTGGCTGGTTTAAAGACTGCAGTTGGTCCTGTGTTAAGTTGGGCATGTTCAGTTTCGCAAGAAAGCAATTGATTTCAATGGTGTGCGGTTGGACCGTGTTTGGATCAGTTTGGAGATTGTAAGGGAGCTATAGTAGTGACTAAAGGCATCCGCCATATCCTGAGGGTGATACAGTTTGTTTTTAGTGATAGGATGCAGTATATACAGGATTTTGTTTTTTTGTCTGAGGCCCTTAATATGTTGTGATAGTGTCTTGCCAGCCTTGTTGCCCGTGGCATAGTGCTTCATCTTAAGTTTTTGGGCTGATTTTTCAAAGTTCTCCAATAGGAGAAGTTTGAGGTCATATCTCAGTTGGGTAGAGAGTATGGTAGAAGGTTTATGTTTGTTCTCAGTTTCTAGTAGGAAACTTTTATCAGTCAGGTCTTTTAGTTTTTTGCGTTGCTGCCTCTTAGCCCTTGCCCCCAGCTGTATGAGAATACCTCTGATATACGCCTTATAGGCGTTCCATAAAACAAAATTGTCTTGTACAGAGGATTCATTGAGAGCAAAGAATTCTTTCGACTGTGTTTCGATTGTTAGCTTAGAGTCCGTCTTTTGTAAAAGAAAAGAGTTAATCCGCCATAAAGGCGGTGGGACACTGGTCTCTGCGTCGCCCAGAGTCAATGCAACCGATGCATGGTCTGACCATGTGATAGCATTGATGTCTGCAGACGACACATTGACCAGGGTGCTCTGGTCCACCAGAAAGAGATCAATACGAGAGTATGCTCTTTGCGGTGAGGAAAAAAACTTAAAGTCTTGTTTCCCCATGTGCAAGCACGTCCAAGCATCAAATAAACCATGTTCGTGGAGTGAAGGTAGAAGAGAAGGCCCTGTTCGTCTGGCTCCTGATGTGGAGTCTGCAACAGGGTCAGGGGTAGCGTTGAAGTCACCACACACTATCAGTCTGCCTTTTTGATGTTTCCTAGTGATCTTCATCAATTTGTGAAAAAAGCGGTCCTGATGCTTATTTGGTGCGTAGGCGTTAACAATAGTGTAGGTGGCAGAGTCAACATCACAGACCATAATAATGTACCGGCCGTTGATATCTGTGACCAGCTCATAAAGGATAAAGGTGACAGAGTCTTTCACTTCGATGAGTACTCCCTTAGTTTTGTTGAGGGCATTTGCAGTGTATATATGTGGGAAGTTCCTATGAAAACAAGCCGGAGGGGCTGATGCTGAAAAATGCGTTTCCTGGGCACTTACTATCTCAAGAAAAAAAGGAGAAAATTTGCGCTACAGAATAAAAAAATATAAATGAAAATAGATAATGCTGCAGTTTTGATATATACCAAAGAAGTTATATACATATATAAATGAGAAAAGAGAAAAACTGCGCAATCCCTAATAGTGAATATTAAGGTGTACACACCTCACCCGAAACTCAGTATGGACCCTAAGTGATTATAGTACAATAACACCTATTTTACCAAGAGTCTCAAGGAGTGCAAAGTGTTATATAGGAAATCACATCATTATAAATACCTGGACATATTGAGTGGCATATATTAAACACATTTAGCAATACATATACAACAGTGTCACTAATTGCATAGAAAATGAATCACAATAATATTGTGCCATGTGCTGACACACAAAAGTTGTGCGAATAAATAGGTCACATAAATTATTGATGTGTCCTCATTGTGATAGTTCTTATAAAAACAGAGAAACTGTGAACAAAACACCACGTGTCTCAAAAAATTCCAAATCTTCTAAGTCGTGTTCCAACGTAGAGCAAACTGAAGTGCACCGCTACCAAACAGATAAGATTGGCTCCTTACCAGATATCCTAGTAAGGTGCGCTTTAAGGGGTCAGGTCAGACCTTACATAAACTTGAATCATCCAACCCTGGCTCCACTCTCAAACAGGAACGCAACTCAAGGGTATTCCAACAGGGAAAGCAAATAGTCCACCTGGGGCCATCCAGGACCACTGTTATGGAAGCACTACATTTTATCAGTCCGTCACCAGCTGTTTCTGATAGTCACACCTGTGTGTTTCTGTCCTTCTCTCCACCTCCTCTCTCAGCTTTCTGAAGCCCTCAGACTGTTCCAGAGACTTGTAGCTCTGATCTATCCATACAGAAGATCTATGCATCTGGAATCTGGAAGTTTTATGGAACTCTCAGCTTCAACCATTTGGCTCCTCTGTCTCCTAATCACCACTTGGAGGGGATCAGCTGGCTCCTCTATCGCTCCTTGAAACAAGCCGGAGGGGCTGATGCTGAAAAATGCGTTTCCTGGGCGCTTACTATCTCAGCCTTTGTAGTGAGGGCTTCGGACCATAGAGATTTCCTTTTTGCTGGGTGGTTAAGACCTTGTGAATTAATTGATAAAATCTTCAGACCCATGTGTGGGAGAAAAAAAGGTACTTTTTTAATCATCAATCAAATAAGAACACAGTGCTATAAGAAGCTAGGAGGGTGCTGCTCACCCCAAGTAGATACAAATAGAACTAGTTCCCCCACAAGCGGGGTTTTTAGGCAGCAAGAGACAGTAATAGAAGCCAATAGAAGTAGTATAAAAGGTATTTTAATAATAATAATTGGTAAAAACAAACATGAGCTTCACCTGAACACTTGGATAACAGACAAAATCATGTATATAAAGTACATATAATGTCACATGGAAGTAAAATAACAGACACAACTATGTTACACTGTATGAGTAGATAACAGTGAGAGCATAAAGCTAACGCGTTTCGACCCCAGGGGGGGTCTTCTTCAGAGATGGTGGTCTGTTAAAAGAAAAACAAGATTACACTGAATAAATGAATCCAGTGTTATGCATATTAGGGATTACCTAATATCAATTTAAAAATGGTTTACCCAATAATGTACTTCCAGGTAGGTAAGATGGATTGTAGTGCTTCAAAAGAAAGGTTCTCCCATAAGGCAATATCTCAATTTCCTTTACACATCTTGAATGGTGCTTGGTCCGTATGTATTGCCAAGATGCCAGACGGAAGAAGAGGCAGTGTCATACACCCACTGACGTGACTCACGGGAGGTCACACTATTGCCTTGCCCCCCAGAGGGGGAAACTCCGGGGGGGTAGGTACGAGTGAGGGTACACCGAAGATATGGCGGGTCACACCTGCAGCAAAATCCCAACAGTGGCAAAAAATTAATTAATTAAATAATTGAAAGCAAGGATTATTTAGTGTTGGAGACATGAAGTGCATACGTACTATGGGGATAATAGTATCATATCCCCGTTATGTATGCCAAGGGTTGTGCACATGTGCACATATACATATACACATCTGCACCCCCAATTGCCTAAATGTCCACATACCATGCTTTCTAAAACCCAGACATAGAGAGAGAGAGGAGGGGGGGAAAGGAGAAACCACGCCTGGGAGTCCAAGAAGCCTAAGAAAGAGGGGAACAAAGGAAAAAGGGAAAAGATGGCCTGGGGTGAGTGAGTGTGCAGGTGTGTGTCCATAATATGATGGGAAGTGGAATGTGTGGAAGCGGTATGAGTATGCGCTTGAATAGAGAAATAAAATGAAAAAGTGCGCAAAGGAATGGTGAGAAAGTGAAAACATAAGTAAGTAATAGTATATGCGGGTCATACAACAAACAAACCAAAAGACACCGCATGTGAAAGTGTGCAAAAACAAGATGCGCTAAACTAGGTGACAGAGATGAGGGACATAATCAATAAGAGTGTCAAGTGCATAGTAGTATATACATATAAAAAAAAGGTGTGTGAATGTGGTGTGTAGGAAAATACCGCACCGGTGTATTAGCGTCATTGGAATAGCCAGGCGGGTGGTGAGGTTATTACCTGAATTGTAGGACCTAATGGGAGACTGTTCCAGAAGGTAAAGATGAGGGACGGCGACTTAGGCGTCAAACCACAAGTGGTAACTGGCGCAGCCCCTACAACGTATTTCCTGAAGTCCGATCTGTAAATTAGTTTGGATCAGTCCTCATATTGAACAGCCAAAAAAAAAAAAAAAAAAAGGGCTTGTTTTGGTGCAGTATATCACCAAGTATAGGTCAAGTACAAAGGGAAAATAAGTGCTCACCTAACCACGGATACAGGTTTCTTTCCTCCTGGATGAATATACACCTCCTATGAATGAAGGTTCGTATATAAAGCCTGGAGATTGGCTGCAGGTGCAAACGCCCACCGATCAGTCGGCGTATCCAAACGTGTTGGCTGCCTGAGTAGGATCAGCCTCGTGTGGCCGCCCCGGCGTCCTGGAAGGCCGGAAACCGGCCCCGAAATTTCGTCACTTCCGTCGCAAAAACGTGGCGTCACAACGTCGCGCACGTCCGTTCGATCGAACGGACGCGCGCGAAGTGTATATCACGCACGTTCGCCCAAACAAGCGGACGCGCCCGAGGTACGCGCCCGGAAGTGTCCGAGGATGCCACCGGCAAGGGAATGCACGTCCACCATCCCTCCACAAGGGGGGAGGGGGAACCAATGGAGAGGCCTGTCCGTAATATACAGGCAAAAACCCCTCCTGCCCTTGCCGGGGAGTCAGAGCAGGGGGCAGACACATTAGCCCCTCCCTCCCTCCGCAACTCGGCAAAGGACCATTAGAGATTTCGAGGGAAGAGAGACATATTCTCACCGGAAGAAAAAAAGTTGTTATAAAATAAAATAAAAATTAATATTAAGCGATGTCAAAAAGCCGAGACCAGCCAGATACCCCCTAAGTACCCACCCGGGATCTTCTAGGGAAAAAAATAAATAAATAAATAAATAAATAAATAATAATAAATAAAAAAATAAATAAAAAAATGAAATTAAAAGGAGGTTGTGCTCGTGAAGGGGAAGAAGATCCAAGGGTGGGGGAAAAAGAGAGGTAGGTGGCAGGTCGGGGCATACCATCACAAAAAGCCAAGTGGAATTCACCAATCAGGTTGTATAATTCCATAATACTCTTCAAAGTTTAATGGCATCTATTGTCATGTAAATATAAGTCTCTATCAAGAGCCTGAACGGAGCAAATATGCAAACTATAGTAAAATGTACATCAATTGAAACGCATGACAGTTAAACACATGGTTTTTCTGGGTAATTATTGGTATAAGGATACATTGCATATACAAAACAATCCCGAATACTCTGTTGATGGATACAGAAAAAGAGCCTGAGATGTAATGATAAAGGGAAAAAGGGGAAGAAAGGAGAGGCCCGGGTAGGGGAAAGGTAAGGCCCCCACTATAAAGCAAGGGAGGCTTTATTGTGTTCTTCCGGAGGAAAAACCTTTGAGGAAGGGGGCAAAAGAGATCGATTCGTTTAAGCCCGGGGCAGAGGTGGCATCCAAATTGTGTATCCACCTCTGTTCCCGTTGCAATAAGACCTTGTTCCAATCCCCACCCCGGGCCGGTATGTGTATACGATCTAAGGCCACAAATGTAAATTTCGGCATCTTATAGTTATGTACTGTTACAACATGTCGACCAACTGGCAAATAATAATTGCCAATTTCCATACTGTACACGTGTTTGGATACGCGACGGTGGAATTCCTGCTTGGTTTTACCCACATAGTATGCCCCACATTCGCATTCCATGAGATATACTATTCCACGTGTTTGGCAGTTTACAAAATGAATGGGTCGAAAGATGCCACCATTTGGTAGGCAAAAGATCTTCTCCCGTCTAATGTACTTACAGCATGAGCAATGGTTGCAAGGAAAAGAGCCAAAAACTGAACAGTGTTTGGATCTCTTTGCTGCACTCATATACTCACTTTGCACTAATCTGTCGTGCAGTGATGTGGCCCTCTTGAAAGAAATAGAGGGACGTGTAGCAACAAGACGTCCAATTTTGGGATCATCGGTTAGGATAGCCCATCCTAACCGATGATCCCAAAATTGGACGTCTTGTTGCTACACGTCCCTCTATTTCTTTCAAGAGGGCCACATCACTGCACGACAGATTAGTGCAAAGTGAGTATATGAGTGCAGCAAAGAGATCCAAACACTGTTCAGTTTTTGGCTCTTTTCCTTGCAACCATTGCTCATGCTGTAAGTACATTAGCACGACAGATTAGTGCAAAGTGAGTATATGAGTGCAGCAAAGAGATCCAAACACTGTTCAGTTTTTGGCTCTTTTCCTTGCAACCATTGCTCATGCTGTAAGTACATTAGACGGGAGAAGATCTTTTGCCTACCAAATGGTGGCATCTTTCGACCCATTCATTTTGTAAACTGCCAAACACGTGGAATAGTATATCTCATGGAATGCGAATGTGGGGCATACTATGTGGGTAAAACCAAGCAGGAATTCCACCGTCGCGTATCCAAACACGTGTACAGTATGGAAATTGGCAATTATTATTTGCCAGTTGGTCGACATGTTGTAACAGTACATAACTATAAGATGCCGAAATTTACATTTGTGGCCTTAGATCGTATACACATACCGGCCCGGGGTGGGGATTGGAACAAGGTCTTATTGCAACGGGAACAGAGGTGGATACACAATTTGGACGCCACCTCTGCCCCGGGCTTAAACGAATCGATCTCTTTTGCCCCCTTCCTCAAAGGTTTTTCCTCCGGAAGAACACAATAAAGCCTCCCTTGCTTTATAGTGGGGGCCTTACCTTTCCCCTACCCGGGCCTCTCCTTTCTTCCCCTTTTTCCCTTTATCATTACATCTCAGGCTCTTTTTCTGTATCCATCAACAGAGTATTCGGGATTGTTTTGTATATGCAATGTATCCTTATACCAATAATTACCCAGAAAAACCATGTGTTTAACTGTCATGCGTTTCAATTGATGTACATTTTACTATAGTTTGCATATTTGCTCCGTTCAGGCTCTTGATAGAGACTTATATTTACATGACAATAGATGCCATTAAACTTTGAAGAGTATTATGGAATTATACAACCTGATTGGTGAATTCCACTTGGCTTTTTGTGATGGTATGCCCCGACCTGCCACCTACCTCTCTTTTTCCCCCACCCTTGGATCTTCTTCCCCTTCACGAGCACAACCTCCTTTTAATTTCATTTTTTTATTTATTTTTTTATTTATTATTATTTATTTATTTTTTTTTTTTTATATTTTTTTTTTCCCTAGAAGATCCCGGGTGGGTACTTAGGGGGTATCTGGCTGGTCTCGGCTTTTTGACATCGCTTAATATTAATTTTTATTTTATTTTATAACAACTTTTTTTCTTCCGGTGAGAATATGTCTCTCTTCCCTCGAAATCTCTAATGGTCCTTTGCCGAGTTGCGGAGGGAGGGAGGGGCTAATGTGTCTGCCCCCTGCTCTGACTCCCCGGCAAGGGCAGGAGGGGTTTTTGCCTGTATATTACGGACAGGCCTCTCCATTGGTTCCCCCTCCCCCCTTGTGGAGGGATGGTGGACGTGCATTCCCTTGCCGGTGGCATCCTCGGACACTTCCGGGCGCGTACCTCGGGCGCGTCCGCTCGTTTGGGCGAACGTGCGTGATATACACTTCGCGCGCGTCCGTTCGATCGAACGGACGTGCGCGACGTTGTGACGCCACGTTTTTGCGACGGAAGTGACGAAATTTCGGGGCCGGTTTCCGGCCTTCCAGGACGCCGGGGCGGCCACACGAGGCTGATCCTACTCAGGCAGCCAACACGTTTGGATACGCCGACTGATCGGTGGGCGTTTGCACCTGCAGCCAATCTCCAGGCTTTATATACGAACCTTCATTCATAGGAGGTGTATATTCATCCAGGAGGAAAGAAACCTGTATCCGTGGTTAGGTGAGCACTTATTTTCCCTTTGTACTTGACCTATACTTGGTGATATACTGCACCAAAACAAGCCCTTTTTTTTTTTTGGCTGTTCAATATGAGGACTGATCCAAACTAATTTACAGATCGGACTTCAGGAAATACGTTGTAGGGGCTGCGCCAGTTACCACTTGTGGTTTGACGCCTAAGTCGCCGTCCCTCATCTTTACCTTCTGGAACAGTCTCCCATTAGGTCCTACAATTCAGGTAATAACCTCACCACCCGCCTGGCTATTCCAATGACGCTAATACACCGGTGCGGTATTTTCCTACACACCACATTCACACACCTTTTTTTTATATGTATATACTACTATGCACTTGACACTCTTATTGATTATGTCCCTCATCTCTGTCACCTAGTTTAGCGCATCTTGTTTTTGCACACTTTCACATGCGGTGTCTTTTGGTTTGTTTGTTGTATGACCCGCATATACTATTACTTACTTATGTTTTCACTTTCTCACCATTCCTTTGCGCACTTTTTCATTTTATTTCTCTATTCAAGCGCATACTCATACCGCTTCCACACATTCCACTTCCCATCATATTATGGACACACACCTGCACACTCACTCACCCCAGGCCATCTTTTCCCTTTTTCCTTTGTTCCCCTCTTTCTTAGGCTTCTTGGACTCCCAGGCGTGGTTTCTCCTTTCCCCCCCTCCTCTCTCTCTCTATGTCTGGGTTTTAGAAAGCATGGTATGTGGACATTTAGGCAATTGGGGGTGCAGATGTGTATATGTATATGTGCACATGTGCACAACCCTTGGCATACATAACGGGGATATGATACTATTATCCCCATAGTACGTATGCACTTCATGTCTCCAACACTAAATAATCCTTGCTTTCAATTATTTAATTAATTAATTTTTTGCCACTGTTGGGATTTTGCTGCAGGTGTGACCCGCCATATCTTCGGTGTACCCTCACTCGTACCTACCCCCCCGGAGTTTCTCCCTCTGGGGGGCAAGGCAATAGTGTGACCTCCCGTGAGTCACGTCAGTGGGTGTATGACACTGCCTCTTCTTCCGTCTGGCATCTTGGCAATACATACGGACCAAGCACCATTCAAGATGTGTAAAGGAAATTGAGATATTGCCTTATGGGAGAACCTTTCTTTTGAAGCACTACAATCCATCTTACCTACCTGGAAGTACATTATTGGGTAAACCATTTTTAAATTGATATTAGGTAATCCCTAATATGCATAACACCGGATTCATTTATTCAGTGTAATCTTGTTTTTCTTTTAACAGACCACCATCTCTGAAGAAGACCCCCCCTGGGGTCGAAACGCGTTAGCTTTATGCTCTCACTGTTATCTACTCATACAGTGTAACATAGTTGTGTCTGTTATTTTACTTCCATGTGACATTATATGTACTTTATATACATGATTTTGTCTGTTATCCAAGTGTTCAGGTGAAGCTCATGTTTGTTTTTACCAATTATTATTATTAAAATACCTTTTATACTACTTCTATTGGCTTCTATTACTGTCTCTTGCTGCCTAAAAACCCCGCTTGTGGGGGAACTAGTTCTATTGGTACTTTTTTTAATCAAGCTAAACAATATATTATTATGCTATATGGTATAACATAATAATTCATTATTTATCTGTTTAATGTGAAATTACTGATTTGAAGTTATAACTTCAAACTTCGGTAATGTATGTGTTAGGACACCTGCTTGAATACAGTTTTTGAAAATATAGAAAATTAAAAACAATACATAATAATTATTTGTATATTACTTACTTATGGTTTAACCACTTGCCACCCCGGCCAATTCTGACACTTCAATAAGTAAAATTCATACATTTTTCACTAGAAAATTACTCAGAACCCCCAAACATAATATTTATTGTTTAACCACTTCAGCCCCGGAAGAAGTTACCCCCTTCCTGACCAGAGCACTTTTTGCGATTGGGCACTGCATCGCTTTTACTGACAATTGTGCAGTTGTGCAACGTGGCTACCAAACAAAATTGACGTCCTTTTTTTCCCACAAATAGAGCTTTCTTTTGGTGGTATTTGATCACCCCCTACAGTTTTTCTTTTTTGCGCTATAAACAAAAACAATTTTGAAAAAAACTCATTATTTTTTTACTTTTTGCTCCCCGTTCTTCCTCTCTGTAAAGCGATCGCAGGTATCCCCACATCAATCGAGACTCGCGTAGCTTTCCGCGTGTGCGCCCCCGCCACCTCTTAAAGGGCAACGTCTAGGTAAGTGATTTTGCCTGTATGTGCCCTTCTGCTGACGTATATCGGCATGAGGCGGTCGGGAAGCAATTAAGCAGACACCCTAGGGAATAAAATTGTGGTCATTGTTACTTTTATGTCACACAGTATTTGCACAGCAATTTTTCAAACTCATTTTTTGGAAAAAAGACTGTTTCATGAATGAAAAAAACAAAAACTTAAGTTAGCCTGATTTTTTTGTATAATGTGAAAGATGATGTTACGCAGAGTAACTAGATACCTAACATGTCACGCTTTAAAATTGTGCACACTTGTGGAATGGCGTCAAACTTCAGTACTTAGAAATCTCCATAGGCAATGCTTTAAAATATTTTACAGGTTGCATGTTTAGAGTTTCAAAAGAAGACTAGTGCTAGATTTATTGCTCTCACTCTATTTGCAGCAATACCTCACATGGGTGGTTTGAACGCCGTTTACATATACTAAAACAAGTCCTTATGCTGGTTAAATTAGTTAACTATGAGAACGCGCTATAGGCGCTAGAGGCGCTATATACTGTATAATATATATATAATCAGAGAATGGTTCAGGTTCTATTCTTTTATTATATAGATTATATATGGCACTTTCATTAGTTCTCATAGTTTATTAATTTAACCAACATAAGTACTTGTTTTACTAAAATCAGTTGCTGTTGGTAGCTATATAGTGCACAGTGTAATTTTTTTTTATTTATGTACTCTGTAACAACCCTGTATTTGAACAACAAAAAAAGCCACCACTCTAGGTGAGCTAATCCAGGTGAGTTAAGATGGGTGGGACTCCACATGCTGGTGCACACCTCAGCTCGTCTGCCATCTAAGAACTGAATAGAAGGAATGACAGCACACCAATGTAACAAATGTTCTTTTATTGAAAAAATGGTAGAGGTACACAAAAGCACATGACATGCAAGTGCAACAGTCAGGGCTAAGCTTGACACACTTCACACAACTACACTGTGCTTATTTATAACTCAGAAGTATGCCACCAACATGCCTTAAATAGGCTCCCCTTCCCACACTTGTGTACACAGGTGTGTATAAAGTGTCGGTTACCACACCTACTAGCCAGTGTTGAGCCGAACAATCCCCCGGTTCTGTTTGCACCAGAACATGCGAAAAGACAAAAAATGTGTGCGAACATGCGAACACTGTTAAAGTCTATGGAACACGAACGTAAAAAACGTAAGTGTTTTTTTTCAAAGGCTTATTTTGAGTTATTGCCATAAAAAGTGTTTGGGGACCCGGGTACTGCCCAAGGGGACATGTATCAATGCAACAAAAAGTTTTTAAAACTGCAGTTTTTTCTGGAGCAGTGATTTTAATAATGCTTAAAGAGAAACAATAAAAATGAAATATTCCTTTAAATATTGTGCCGGGGGAGGGGGGGTCCCCTTAGTCTGCCTGTAAAGTAGCACCTCTTCCCCATGTTTATAACAGTACTGAAGCAAAATTGCATTTCTAAAGGAAAAATGTTAATGTAAAATTGCTTTCGTCAGTAATGTATTGGATACCTGCAATATACATAAAAAAATCATTGAAAAAAATGGCGTGGATTCCCCCCAGTCCATTATCAGGCCCTTCGAGTCCAGTATGGATGTTAAGGGGAACGCTGTGTCAAATATAAAAAAAATGGCCTGGGGGTCCCCCGAAAATCCATACTGGGCCTTTATCCGAGCGTGCAACCTGGAGGAAAAGAGGGGTAGATGAGAGAGCACCCCCTCCTGAACCGTACCAGGCCACATGCCCTCAACAAGGGGAGGGTACTTGGGGTCCTCCCAAAGCACCATGTCCCCATGTTGATGCGAACAAGGGCCTCATCCCCACAACCCTTGCCCGATATTTGTGGGGGTCTGCGGGTGGGGGACTTATCAGAATCTAGAAACCCCTTTTAACAAGGGGGCCCCCTGATCCTGCCCCCCCATGTGAATGGGTAGGGGTACATTGTAGCCCTAACCCTTCACCAAACAAGTTTTAAAAAAGGAAAAACGACAGCAGACAGTTTTTGACAATTCCTTTATAAAAAAAACAAGTGTCCAGCGAGAAAAAAAACGGAAAAACTCTGCCTCCATGACAAGTGTCCTGCTGACTGCAGCCTTTTCGCGGTGACAGCTGTTATATAGCCAAGGGCATGATGTCAGAAGGGGCAGAGTCACCAGTTGGTGTTTATAGAAACATACTCAATTGCAGATAAAAGAAAACCTAAATAGACTGATATAAAGTTATAATTGGAGGGGGACAAAGCACAAATGCTAGAGAAACTGGAACTGAAACTAAACTGCAACTTTAGCTTGGTTGGCGGGGAAGTGCTGGATATATATTGAAAACGTATTCATAAAACGGACTCAAATCCCATTCAAATTTTAAAGCGGGAGTCCGCCGTTTTTTTTTTTTTTTAAAGCCAGCAGCTACCAACACTGCAGCTGCTGACTTTTAAAATAATGACACTTACCCGCCCAGCTCGCCCGCGATGTCGGCACCCGAAGCCGATCTCTCGATCGTCTCTCGGGTGCTGCCGCCACCATCTTGGGTATGGGAATCAGGAAGTGGAGCCTTTCGGCTTCATTTCCCAGTTCCCTACTGCGCATGCGCGAGTCGCGCTGCGCAATAAGGATGGTCCCCACTGTCTCTGGGATCCGTGTGTTTCCCAGCAGGCAGCGGGGGACCTTCGGAAAGGGGCATACATTCTGCGGAATTGCCAATTGTGGCGCCGGAGGGGGGGAGGGTTCCAATGAGCGGAAGGTCCACTTTAGGGTGGACCTCCGCTTTAAACTCAAAGGGATGCGCGTTTGAAGATGAAATATCCAAAACACTTCCCTGCAACACAACAAGCGAATGGTGCCCCCCCCCCCCACTTTTGAGGACTCTGATCTTATCATTGACTTGGACCCGCATAGTAGATCTGTCGCCTCCATGAAACAAATTAAAATGTTTTGCCACATTTGTGGATTTATTATTGTCAATACTGTGGACATGTTCAATAAATCTGTTACGTAAACATCTTGTGGTCCTCCCTACATATTGGACACAACAGGAGCTACATAAAATTAGATATATCACATAGCTTGTATTGCAATTATAGAAGGAATATATGTTGAAATCGTCTCCATGTGTCATGGAGCAGAATTTATTCCCTCCCAGAACATATCTACAACATCCTGTAGCTCCACACTTATAGGCCCCTTTGCAGTGTAACCATGTAACAGATTTAATTTCCTGCCAAAGAAACTAGGGGATAGATATCTTCCCAAAGTGGGTGCTCGGCATGATACCACATTTATTCCACCCTTTAAAATATCAGCACAAGTCTCCTCCATACATAAAATCGGTAAATGTTTAAAAATTATACCTTTTATGGAGTCTAATTCTGTGCTGTAGGGGGTAGTAATAGTGAGTCTATTATCACGCTCCCTGTTATTTTTTAAGCTGCTAACCTTGCTGGTATCCTTATTCAATATTAGATCTACTCTCCTTTTGCCTCTTGTGATTTACAGCGCTCTATCAATCATCTATCTTGGGTACCCTATGTCTAGGAAGCGCCTATGTAAGGCAGAAGCCTCTTGTTAAAAGGCAGCATCACTACTACAGATCTGTCTCACCCTTAAGAATTGACCAACAGGTATCCCTTTAATGGTGTGTTTTGGGTTCACAGATTGGGCAAGGAGAAGAGTGTTCCCTGATAGAGGTTTTCTATCGAGAGAAGTGACAATATCTAACTCACTGCTAGTTAATTCAACATCTAGGTAACAGATGTTCTTGTTATTTCCATGTCCTGTATAGGATAGATTTTTGCTGTTTGTATTAAGAAACTCAAGAAAATAATCAAGATATGTCGTCCCATTTTACATGACAATCAAGAGGTCATATATATCTAAGATAGAGCTTCATATGTTACCTAAAGGGGTTCTCTGATCCAAAGATATGGGACCGCTCCCACCAACCCATGTATAGGTTGGCAAGAGAAGGTGAAAACTAAGCTTCCATCATGGCCCCGCATCTTTGGAGGTAGAACTCCCCATCAAATAAAATAATTGTGGGACAGGAGGAAGAGTGTCCAGTAAAAACATACGATGTTCCACAGATAATGCAGTGAAAGACTCCAAATAGAAAGAAATTGCCTCAATAGCCAAACTATGGGTTATTGAGGAATACAAACTGCATACATTGCATGTGAACCAAGAGAGGTTCTCCTCCCACTCCAAATCATTAATTATCTGCAACAGATGATTGGTATCTTTTAGATACCCTGGTAACTTGGTGACTAGGGATTGCAGCTGTGTATCCAACCATTGTCCAAGTTTCTCATTAAGGGACCCGATACCCGATATAATGGGCCTCCCATGAAGGGGATCGAGTCCCTTTTGGGTCTTGGGCAAATGGTAAAAAGTAAGTAGGACAGGATATTCAGGGACCAGTATCTCTGTTTCCTTACTGTTGAATATACCAAGCATGACCCCCCTTTCTACTAAAGCTGACAACATTGTATTAAACCTCTTTTGATTGTGTGGTGTAAGTGTTAGGATCTGATAACTGACAAACTGTTTCCTTTCTATATATCTCCACATTCGTCCCCACAATCAAGCCCCTCTTGTGTAAGTTCCAAATCACAATCGATTCATCCTCCTGTAAACTTTTTAAAGACAGCTGTTCCCCCTACTAAAATTATCTTGCCAGTCTATCTGCCCATCAAGAGAGGACTGAGCCAAGGCAGTCAAGTCCCGTTCTACTAATTATTAATTATTTATGCTTTCTATCAGACATATGCAGTTATGAGAAACATGCAGGGATCCAGTGATATAATTTTATACATATTTTTATGCCACTTTGGAATTTTACCCTCATGCTTTCCTTACGTGTGTCTACCATTTGACACCACTAACAATCGCATATGTATCTATTGGCCTTATTATTTGTTAGGTTATTTTGACTCCCTTTCCTTTTTTTGCTAGATTTTTAAATTTTATTTACTTTTTATACTTTTGTGATTTGATTGATCCTTTGAATTTTCTTTTCCTTTTGACTTTATCCGTCTTTTCGTTTTCCATTTTTTTAAAAATTGTTTTATTCTAGTATTCTGTCTTGTCAGCACATTTTCCAGTGTTTTGTGTATATATGTTTATATAATTTTCTGGATTTTAGGTATTGTGATACATATGTGGTTTATACTATTATTTTTTGATTCTATCACCACATACCAGCACATATCCTATTCTAGTGCAGTGATCTAGAGTTTTGAATTGCTGTTAATTGTCTGTTAGTTTTAATATGTATTGATGTTGGTATTGAACAGCAGTGGATGGTTTGCTTCTGGTGATTCTTGTACCCGCTAGTTTTGCTCTATATATATTCTTGAGAATTTGTTTTACAATATAGTATATGAGACAAGATGAACCTTCCCTGCATTTGTGCAGTACACACCACTCCATATAGCTTGGTTAGGTGGTGGGGTCACCAACACCTTATACACACCTGTGCACACCTGAGTTATGAGTAAGCACAATGTAGTTGTGTGAAATGCATCAACCTTAGCCCTGGCTGTTGCACTTGTGGTGCATGTCATGTACTTTTGTGTACCTCTACAATTATTTCAATAAAAGGACTTTTGTTACGTCAGTGTGCTGCCATTCCTTCTTTACAGCCCTGTATTTGACCAGTGAAATCTCAGCATTTATAGGGCTGTTACAGAATGCAGAAATAAAAAAATAAAAATCTGCTGTCCATTAGATTCCTTTCATCAGACGCTTATTTGTCTGGGGGAATCTGATTGACTGACTGCATCCTGACATGTTTTTAGGCATAAACCAAGATGCTGAAGATGACATTTTTCATCTTACAGCGCTTGGCTATGCTATGGAGGTTTATTTCCTAAATGATGATGTGGGTGTGTATCTGACTCTGATACTAGCCAGTGCTTCACCGGCAACTGACCTCACCACACATCCCTACTCTATAGTAAGCCATATTTAGTAAAATGAAAAGCTTGTAAAGCTGTAAAAAATATAATGAATGATATAACATGTTATGCTTTTTTAAATTAATATTTATCATCATTGTATTGCATTCCTATACATTGTATTTAGCTTTTTATAGTGACAAATATTTGCCATTTATACTGTATATATTCCTGCCAAACACTACGCACACTTTCATTAAAAGAATGCAGTTTAGTAAATAGTATCTCAATAAAGTACAGCATAGCAGGATTTCAGCATTCCCTGCATCGGTGGCAGGTAGCCTGTAATGCACAATATTTTACAAAAGATGGGGCAGTACCCAGGGGCAGACAATAAGGAGGTGCAGGCCATTCGGGCAGATTGACTACCTGCTCAAAGGTATCATTTTAGTTATATTTCCAATATCACTCAGCAATGCCAGTGGTGTTGACCAGAAGAGCGTCCTTTTTTCACCTTTCAGATAAGTAATGACAAACGGAAATGATCCTTTTAGTTGTCTGACAAATATCACACAATATTTTACACCCATTTAATATCAAAGTGGTTGTAGACCCTCAAGGCTTTTCATCTTAATGCGTTCTATGCATTAATGTAAACAAAACTTCTGTCACTGAGCAACCCCCCCAAGCCCCCCTGAGCCCCCCCTTATTCTTACCTGAGCCCTGTGGTTCCCCCTACGGGAGCAAGCACTGCAACTCCGTCCGGTGTCTTGTGTCCTTATTGGATAGATTGATAATAGCGCAGCCATTGACCCCTGCTGCTGTAAATCGAATCCAATGACATGGGCACCGAGGGGGGGGGGGGGGTGGGTGAAGCTGAGTCCTGCTGTCTGTGTCAACAAACAGACGCAGCAGCAGGATACGGGAGCACTCCTGCATGGGTGTCCAAAAGGAGAGCGTTTCTCTGACAGGGCACTCGAAAAGAGGGGGAGCATGGAGCGCTGCAGAGGAACCCACACACGGGCGGATTGTCCGTGGACTCTGGTCCGTCTGACTTTTCCGCTGGATAGTTTGATCGTGTGTATGCAGCATAACTATCTATGCCTGCACCTGAAGACCTTAGAGTGACCCATTTAGAATGTCTGGCTGCAATTGTTCAGTTATAGTGGCCACCAATTTTAAGGGGTATAAACAGAGACTCTGAGATGTTAACCACTTGCCGCCCGCCCTATTACAAATTGACGGCGGCAAAGTGGTTTCATTATCCTAACCGGACGTCATATGACGTGATTAGGATAATGAGCCGCTGCGTGCCCCCGGGGGCGCGCATCGCGGCGATCGTTGTTGCGGGGTGTCAGTCTGACACCCGGCAACTACGATCTCGGTAAAGAGTCTCCGACGGAGTCTCTTTACCATGTGATCAGCCGTGTCCAATCACGGCTGATCACAGTGTAAATGGGAAGAGCCGGTGATCGGCTTTCCCTCACTCGCGTCTGTCAGACGCGAGTAGAGGAGAGCCGATCGGCTGCTCCTCTGACAGGGGGGGTCTGTGCTGATCGATTATCAGCACAGCCCCCCCAAGGATGCCCACACTGGACCACCAGGGACACCACTAGACCACCAGGGAAAAGGTAATAAAAATCCATAATCCTCCCTAGACCACCAGGGTGCCAGTCAGCACAATGGGTGCCAATCAGTGCCCATAATGGATGCCAATCAGTGGCCACAATGGGCATCACTGATTGGCATGCATTATTGTTTGGCACTGATTGGCATCCATTACTATAACACCGATGCCGCCTATGAGTGCCCACCTGTGCCGCCTATGAGTGCCCACCTGTGCCGCCTGAGTGCCCACCTGTGCCGCCTGAGTGCCCACCTGTGCCGCCTATCTATGCCCACCTGTGCCGCCTATCTATGCCCACCTGTGCCGCCTATCCATGCCCACCTGTGCCGCCTATCCATGCCCATCCGTGCCGCCCATCCGTGCCAGCTATCAGTGCCAATTTGTGCCACCTATCAGTGTCCGTCCGTGTCGCCCATCCGTGTCGCCCATCCGTGTCGCCCATCCGTGTCGCTCATCAGTGCCGCCTATCAGTGCCACTTCATTGGTGCCACATTGGTGCCCATCAGTGCCACCTTATCAGTGCCCATCAGTGTAGCCCCATCAGTGCCCATCAGTGAAGGAGAAAACATACTTATTTACAAAGTTTTGAAACTGAAACAAAAAAAAACATTTTTTTTTTCAAAATTTTCGGTATTTTTTTATTTGTAGCGCAAAAAATAAAAACCGTAGAGGTGATCAAATACCACCAAAAGAAAGCTCTATTTGTGGGAAAAAAATGATAAAAATTTCATTTGGGTACAGTGTAGCATGACCGCGCAATTGTCATTCAAAGTGCGACAGCGCTGAAAGCTCAAAATTGGTCTGGGCAGGAAGGTGTTTAAGTGCCCTGTATTGAAGTGGTTAATTATAAACCACCCACCTCTGTCTACAAGAGTTTTCGTTTTTAAGGTGTCCATTTTACTTTGCTAACCTCTGAGGGGTTGCAATGGTTCAGGTTTTAAAAAAAACAAAAAACAAACATGTTATACTTACCTCCGCTGTGCAGTTGGTTTTGCACAAAGTGGCCCGATCCTCCTCTTCTGGGGTCCCTCTGCAGCGCTCCATGCTCCTCCTCTTTTTGAGTGCTCTGTCAAAGCAACGCTCTCCTTTGGGACACCCATGCAGGAGTGCTCCCGTATCCTGCTGCTGCGTCTGTTGACACAGACAGCAGGACTCAGCTCCAACCCCCCCTCGGTGCCCATGTCATTGGATTCGATTTACAGCAGCAGGAGCCAATGGCTGCGTCACAAGACACCGGCTGGATTTGCAGTGCTTGCTCCCATAGGGGGAACCACCAGGCTCAGGTAAGAATAAGGGGGGGCTCAGGGGGGCTTGGGGGGGGGGCTGCTTAGTGACAGAAGTTTTTTTTTACCTTAATGCATAGAACGCATTAAGATGAAAAGCCTTGAGGTTTTACAACCACTTTGATATTAAATAGGTGTAAAATATTGTGTGATATTTGTCAGACAACTAAAAGGATCATTTCTGTTTGTCATTACTTATCTGAAAGGTGAAAAAAAGATGCTCTTCTGGTCAACACCACTGGCATTGCTGAGTGATATTGGAAATATAACTAAGCTGATACCTTTGAGCAGGTAGTCAATCTGCCCGAATGGCCTGCACCTCCTTATTGTCTGCCCCTGGGTACTGCCCCATCTTTTGTATGCCACTGGATAGTAATTTTTTCTGAGTTTTCTAAGTATGGCACCACTTTGCAATGTATTCTGTGTTGCAAGCAAAATGTGAGGTCGTGACTGTTGGTTCGGGGAGACTGAGTGGCTTTAAGAGATCTAGAGTGAAAAGTCCAGGGCTGAGCTAATAGCTATTTGTTAAACCACTGGAGAACTGTTGTTGCTCATAACTGCTCAAACCCATTAGGGAAAAGAGAAAAAATACAGTTATATGTTCTGAGAAGAGCTAATGTTTTTTCCCAGTACTCTTTTACAATGTTCTTTTTTATAAAGCAGGTGGAAAGGGACATCTAGTGGAAATTAGAGAAAGTACAAGATGTTCTTAATAAGAGAGAAGTTTAACCTTTGCCTATTTATTATATCATAAACCTGTTTGTGTTTTTGTTTTAACTATGCGCTTAAACAAAAATGTACCCACCATCAATATATTACAAAACAAATTAAAGATGAAGTATTTTTGTAATTAAAAGCCAAAGGAATGAAAAACAAAACATAAAAGAAGCAAAGCAAAGGGCAGGCAGAAATATGAAGAAAGAAGGTTTATCTGTTCATAAAGCTTGGGAGGCTTTAAAAAGAAAACAGGGAAAATTGCTTAATCCATCATTCCTTACATAGTTTAACAATTATGTCTGCTTTTTCTTTGAAGCTGGTTGTTCTCAGGACAAAGTGAATAAAGGAAAGCAGAGCTTTAAAACATGAATTTGTAAATTTCTTTACTCAGATGTTTAATCATGAACAGTTGGATAAATGTACACGTGATAGGCACTGACAACACTTCATTCCTAATATCTAGTTTAGGAAATAAGATAGCTTACATATTAGCAACCCCAGATTTGAAAATTTGTTAAGCTGTATTTCTAACAAAAAAACAGCTTTTGCAGCAATATTCACTTTCATTCCAGAGATATTCCTCCACAGCACTCTTCTTTCCTGCCCCTTGATGTCCTCACTCTAATGGCTAGCCTCATTCAAACCAATTACTCAGTGACCAGGTCCTCCAGGACCCACCCACCCTAACCTGTGACAGGATAGTTAAGAGAAGCAGTACAGTCAGTAGTGTATTTATTTTTTTTGCTGCCCCAGGCAACACTAAAATCAGGTGCCTCACCACATTTACATTTGTCCCATCCCAGCCACAGTATACCGTTCCTGTTTCAGGGTCTAATCACAGTGAACTGCTGTGGCTTAGATGATTCGCCCAAGAGCTATACAGTATATAGAAATGCTGCCCATAATCTGACGTTTGCGGTAATACCTCACATGTATGGGGCTATTGCTGTTTGAGTTCGTGCGGAACCGACACATTCATTCGCCTTTGCGCATGAGCACAGGAGGACGGGGGCACTTTAAATACTTCAATATGAGGCACTTATACCCCTTTCCTGCCCAGACCAATTTTCTGCTTTCAGCGATCTCACACTTTTAATGACAATTACTCAGTCATGCAACACTGTACCCGAAAAAAATGCTTTATTATTTTCACACAAATAGAGCTTTCTTTTGGTGGTATTTAGTCACCACTGGGTTTTTTATTTTTTGCAACACGAGTGAACACTTTTTTTTGTTTCTATGATTAGTGATGGACGAACGTTTCGCCCGGCGGTCGTTTCGCGGCGAATTTCCGACTTTCGCCGTCCGCGGGTTCGAACGCCTTTTTCCGTCGTTCGCCCCGGCGGACTTACGTGTTTAATGTATACAAGAACTTTAACCTTTCGTGACACGTTTATCATGTGTTACAGGACAACCAATTGAGACATGACAGCTCATGGACACTTGGACATTCCCCCTAACCTATAAATACACCCGATCCGGTGGCCATTTTACATTCTTTCTTCTGTCACTGTAGGGAAAGGATCCTGTGTGGAGTAGGGACAGAGAAAACGCTAGCTATTTGGTACACAAAAGTTCTTTTCAGGACTGGTATAGGTGTTAGGTCAGCAGCCTGAGTTTCTTTTGTCAGTTTAGATAAAGGGACAGAGCGCTGTATGCTGCTATTTTAGGGACAGCTCAGCCAGATTAGTCTTTCTTCATCATCATCATCATCATCATCATTAGCTGTTACTATCAGGTCCACAAAAGAGCTATTCCAGCTAATCGTTCCAGCCTACTCTTTTTTGCCAATTTGTATAGGGACAGGCAGGAAGCAGTGTGTCAGGCAGTGAGGATAATTTTAAAGACTTGCTGTTACTATTAGTTCCACAAAGGTTCTTTTCAGGACTGGTATCAGTGGTACGGTAATAGGCTTGTACACGTATAATATTCTTTCTTCCAAATATAGAAAGAATATTATACTTGACTGCTGCCCTTCTGCTGCAGTCTGCTAATCATTCACAACTCACTTGTTCCACAAAGCTCTTTATCAGGACTGGTAACTTGGTCTGTCTAGGGTGCTACGGTACATAGGCTTGGGTGCGGTACAGTCTGCTGTTCTGTAAGGACCGCTATCGGTCCACAATACATAGGGTTGCCGTGCACTACTGCTGACCGCTGCCCTATACTGCAGCAGTCCTTCAGCGGTATAGGGACTGACGCACAGTCTGCTAAACACTAATACACAACCTGCTTGGTCCACAAAAGTTCTTATAAGGACTGGTAACTTGGTATAGGGTGCTACGGTACATAGGCCTGAGTGCGTTACAGTCTGCTGTTCTGTAAGGACCGCTATCGGTCCACAATACATAGGGTTGACGTGCACTACTGCTGACCGCTGCCCTATACTGCAGCAGTCCTTCAGCGGTATAGGGACTGACGCACAGTCTGCTAAACACTAACACACAACCTGCTTGGTCCACAAAAGTTTTTATAAGGACTGGTAACTTGGTATAGGGTGCTACGGTACATAGGCCTGAGTGCAGTACAGTCTGCTGTTCTGTAAGGACTGCTATCGGTCCACAATACATAGGGTTGCCGTGCACTACTGCTGACCGCTGCCCTATACTGCAGCAGTCCTTCAGCGGTATAGGGACTGACGCACAGTCTGCTAAACACTAATACACAACCTGCTTGGTCCACAAAAGTTCTTATAAGGACTGGTAACTTGGTATAGGGTGCTACGGTACATAGGCCTGAGTGCAGTACAGTCTGCTGTTCTGTAAGGACCGCTATCGGTCCACAATACATAGGGTTGCCGTGCACTACTGCTGACCGCTGCCCTATACTGCAGCAGTCCTTCATTGGTATAGGGACTGACGTACAGTCTGCTAATCACTAACACACAACCTGCTTGGTCCACAAAAGTTCTTATAAGGACTGGTAACTTGGTATAGGGTGCTACGGTACATAGGCCTGAGTGCGTTACAGTCTGCTGTTCTGTAAGGACCGCTATCGGTCCACAATACATAGGGTTGCCGTGCACTACTGCTGACCGCTGCCCTATACTGCAGCAGTCCTTCAGCGGTATAGGGACTGACGCACAGTCTGCTAAACACTAACACACAACCTGCTTGGTCCACAAAAGTTTTTATAAGGACTGGTAACTTGGTATAGGGTGCTACGGTACATAGGCCTGAGTGCAGTACAGTCTGCTGTTCTGTAAGGACCGCTATCGGTCCACAATACATAGGGTTGCCGTGCACTACTGCTGACCGCTGCCCTATACTGCAGCAGTCCTTCATTGGTATAGGGACTGACGTACAGTCTGCTAATCACTAACACACAACCTGCTTGGTCCACAAAAGTTCTTATAAGGACTGGTAACTTGGTATAGGGTGCTACGGTACATAGGCCTGAGTGCGTTACAGTCTGCTGTTCTGTAAGGACCGCTATCGGTCCACAATACATAGGGTTGCCGTGCACTACTGCTGACCGCTGCCCTATACTGCAGCAGTCCTTCAGCGGTATAGGGACTGACGCACAGTCTGCTAAACACTAACACACAACCTGCTTGGTCCACAAAAGTTTTTATAAGGACTGGTAACTTGGTATAGGGTGCTACGGTACATAGGCCTGAGTGCAGTACAGTCTGCTGTTCTGTAAGGACCGCTATCGGTCCACAATACATAGGGTTGCCGTGCACTACTGCTGACCGCTGCCCTATACTGCAGCAGTCCTTCATTGGTATAGGGACTGACGTACAGTCTGCTAATCACTAACACACAACCTGCTTGGTCCACAAAAGTTCTTATAAGGACTGGTAACTTGGTATAGGGTGCTACGGTACATAGGCCTGAGTGCAGTACAGTCTGCTGTTCTGTAAGGACCGCTATCGGTCCACAATACATAGGGTTGCCGTGCACTACTGCTGACCGCTGCCCTATACTGCAGCAGTCCTTCAGCGGTATAGGGACTAAGAGTTTTGTCACAGGGTGATTTAAAAAATGACAGGCAGAGGAAGAGGCAGGCCCTTCCGCAGGGGTGGTAGGGGTAGGGCAGGAGCAACAGCCTTGAGCCAAAGTGGGAAGTTGCAGAAGGTGCGTTCAATTACTTTAAAGGACGCACCAGACTTGGTTGAGTGGCTCACTCAGCCTTATTCTTCTGCACCCTCCTCATCCTCTCGATCTGCACCCTCTTCTTCACTCTCTGCTATGTGCACCCCCAAAGACACTACCACCAACAACACCACCACCACCACATACCTTCCGCTTGAGTGCAAATGGGGGCCTTCATGCTCCAGTGTTTTAATAGGGACCCCCGTATAAAAAGCATGAGGGTCAAGGACCAGTACTGGGTGGCAACGTACTTAGATCCCCGGTACAAACACAAAATGGCGGAAATGTTACCGCCGTCGCAGAGGGCTGTCAGAATGCAGCACTTCCAGGCCTTGCTTCGAGAAATGCTGCATTCTGCTTTTGCGTGCGCTGGCAGAGGAGCAATTCCCACTCCCAGAGAAGGATTTGCGGGTACCAATCCAACAGCGCCTGCAAGAAGAGGCCGGTTTGAAGATGTGTTGGTGACTTCGGATATGAGGTCATTCTTTCAGCCGACCCATCGACAGGTGTCATCCGGATCCAGCATCAGGGAACGCCTAGACCGTCAGGTGTCCGACTACATTGGGTTAACGGCCGATGTGGACGCTCTGAGGAGTGATGAACCCCTAGACTACTGGGTGGGCAGGCTTGACCTCTGGCCAGAGCTTGCCCAATTTGCAATCGAACTGTTGGCTTGCCCCTCATCCAGTGTCCTGTCCGAAAGGACGTTCAGCGCAGCAGGGGGGATTGTGACCGATAAGCGTACTCGCCTAGCTCACGACAGTGTTAACTACCTCACATTTCTAAAAATGAATGAGGCATGGATCTCGGAGGAATTCAACACATGTGATCAGTAGACCATGTATATGTCTATAAACAATTTTTGGAATCAAGCACACAGACCTTCTTAATTCATTTGGCTCACTTCCCTGACCCAAAAAAGCACACCGTACTATATGCCCCTACCCTCCTCTTTGAAGAGGTTGAGCGGTGTCATATTTCTACTGGGGCTGCTTATTATGAGGGGTTCCCACCATCCCTGTGCTGTGCTGACTTCCTCCTGGGTGTTCTTATTATGAGGGGCTCCCACCATCCCTGTGCTGTGCTGACTTCCTCCTGGGGGTTCTTATTATGAGGGGATCACACCATCCCTGTGCTGTGCTGACTTCCTCCTGGGGCTGCTTACGGTGCTGCTGTCAGCGCTGTATGTCACGGAGCTGCTGTCAGCGCTGTATGTCACGGAGCTGCTGTCAGCGCTGTATGTCACGGAGCTGCTGTCAGCGCTGTATGTCACGGAGCTGCTGTCAGCGCTGTATGTCACGGAGCTGCTGTCAGCGCTGTATGTCACGGAGCTGCTGTCAGCGCTGTATGTCACGGAGCTGCTGTCAGCGCTGTATGTCACGGAGCTGCTGTCAGCGCTGTATGTCACGGTGCTGCTGTCAGCGCTGTATGTCACGGAGCTGCTGTCAGCGCTGTATGTCACGGAGCTGCTGTCAGCGCTGTATGTCACGGAGCTGCTGTCAGCGCTGTATGTCACGGAGCTGCTGTCAGCGCTGTATGTCACGGAGCTGCTGTCAGCGCTGTATGTCACGGTGCTGCTGTCAGCGCTGTATGTCACGGAGCTGCTGTCAGCGCTGTATGTCACGGAGCTGCTGTCAGCGCTGTATGTCACGGAGCTGCTGTCAGCGCTGTATGTCACGGAGCTGCTGTCAGCGCTGTATGTCACGGAGCTGCTGTCAGCGCTGTATGTCACGGTGCTGATGTCAGTGCTCTGTATTACGGTGCTGCTGTCAGTGCTCTGTATCTCCTGCACCCTCTTGTTTGCCTACCCTGGTCCCTGACCTTCCCTCTCCTCCATTGCCTTCATTAGCTCCATAGTCCTGAATTGTCAGAACAATTTCCCAAATAAAAAAAAAATGCTTGTAGTTATCGATCCCAAATTCACCTCATACATGTATTATGCTATTGTCCAGGTGGTGGGACTACGTGCTACCCCCTAATAATTACCCCGTGGCCGCAAATTCGACCTAAAGGTTTGCGAAATTCGCCTCCCATTGAAGTCAATGGAGCCCGCGGCGAACGGTCGTTTTCGCGAACGTTTGTGTCCGTTCGCGTTTCGCGTTCGCGAAACGTCCCGTCGGAAGTTCGTCCATCACTATCTATGATAAAATTTAGCAAATAAGTAATTTTTGTTCATAAATTTGGGCCTAAATGTATACTGCTACATATCTTTGGTAAAAATAACCAAAATAAGTGTATAATATTTGGTCTGTGTGAAAGTTATAGACTCTACAATCTATGGTGACAATCATTGAAAATTGATCACAGTGATGGACTGATGGCCTCATCTCATGATGTCATTTCTCAAGGCAATGAAATGACAGGAAAGTACCCCCCAAATGACCCCTTTTTGAAAAATCCAAGGTATTTAGTAAGAGGTTGTTTTTTGAAGTTGTAATTTTTTCCCACGATTCTTTGGAAAATTAAGACTTTTTTTTTTCTTTTTCACACAAAATAACAAGTTATTTCTCACACACAGCATATGCATACTTCCAATTACACTCCAAAATACATTCTGCTACTCCTTCTGAGTATGACGATACCACAAGCGTGGGACTTTTTTCACAGCCTGGCCACACACAGAGGTCCAACATGCAGGGAGCACCGTCAGGCATTCTAGGAGCATAAGTTACACATCTAATGGGCTATTACATTTTTGAAGGCCCTTGAGCACCAGGACAATGGAATTACCCACACAATTACCCCATTTTCGAAAGCAAACACCCCAGCGTATATTCAGAGGTATAATGAGTCTTTTGAACTGTTCGTTTTTTTCCACAAGTCTTCGAAAAATGTGGAAAGAAAATGAAAACTTTTTTTTTTTTACACAAAAATTACACCCTAAAATAAATGCTGCTACTCGTCCCAAACATGGTGATACCACATGTGTGAAACTTTTACACAGCTTGGCCACATAGAGAGCTCCAACATGCAGGGAGCATCGTCAGGCGTTCTACTAACATAAATAACACATACAATTTCCTAATGCACTATCACACTTTTGAATGCCCTGGAGCACCAGGACAATGGATTTACCCACAAAATGACCCTATTTTGGAAAGCAAACACCCCAAAGTATATTCTAATAGGCATAATGAGTCTTTTGAACGGTTCTTTTTTCCACAAGTCAAGCATAAATTACACCCTAAAATACATTCTGCTACTCCTCCTGAGTCTGGCGATCCTACATGTGTGAGACTTTTAAGCAGCCTTGCCACATAGAGAGGTCCAACATTGAAGTAGTCCCGTCAGGCATTCTAGGAGCATAAATTACACAACTAATTTCATTCCTATCTATCACACCTTTGAAGGTTCTGGAGCACCAGGACAGTGGAAATACCCACATAATGACCCCATTTTGGAAAGAAAACACCCCGACGTACATTCTATGAGGCATGGGCTGTAGATAAGTACTCGTATAATCCAAAGGGCTGAAGATAGGTTCTCGAGTACTCTGATGTGCTGGTGACAAGTACTCGGGTACTCTGATATGCTGGTGACATGTACTCTGATGGGCTGCAGATAGGTACTCAGGTACTCTGATGGGCTGGTGAAAGGTACTCGGGTAATCTGATGGGCTGGTGACAGGTACTCGGGTACTCTGATGGGCTATAGACAAGTACTCAGGTACTCTGATGGACTGGTGACAGGTTCTCGAGTACTATGGTGTGCTGGGGACAGGTACTCGGGTACTTTGATGTGCTGGTGACAAGTACTCGGGTACTCTGATGTGCTGGTGACAGGTACTCTGATGGGCTGCAGATGGATACCCGGGTACTCTGACGGGCCATAGACAGGTACTTGGGTAATCTGATGGGCTGCAGATAGGTACTTGGGTACTCTGATGGGGTGCAGATAGGTACTTGGGTACTCTGACAGGCTGGATACAGGTACTCCAGTACTCTGATGTGCTGGTGATAGGTACTCGGGTACTCTGATGTGCTGGTGACAAGTACTCGGGTACTCTGAGGTGCTGGTAACAGGTACTCGGGTACTTTGATGAGCTGTGACAGGTACTCTAATGGGCTGGTGACAGGTACCCGGGTACTCTGATGGGCTGGTAACAGGTACTCGGGTACTTTGATGGGCTGTGACAGGTACTCGGGTACTCTGATGTGCTGGTGACAAGCACTCGGATACTCTGATATGCTGGTGACAGGTACTCTGATGGGCTGCAGATAGGTACTCAGGTACTCTGATGGGCTGGTCAAAGGTACTCAGGCAATCTGATGGGCTGGTGACAGGTACTCTGGTACTCTGATGGGCTATAGACAAGTACTCAGGTACTCTGATGGGCTGGTGACAGGTTCTCGAGTACTATGGTGTGCTGGGGACAGGTACTCGGGTACTCTGATGTGCTGGTGACAAATACTAGGGTACTCTGATGTGCTGGTGACAGGTACTCTGATGAGCTGCAGATAGGTACCTGGGTACACTGACGGGCTGGAGACAGGTACTTGGGTAATCTGATGGGCTACAGATAGGTCCTCGGGTACTCTGATGGGCTGGTGACAGATACTCTGGTACTTTGATGGGCTGTGACAGGTACTCAGGTACCCTGATGAGCTGGTGACAGGTACTCTGATGTGCTGGTGACAGGTACTTGAGTACTTTGATGGGCTGGTGGCAGGTACTCGGGTACTCTGATGGGCTGGTGACAGGAACTCTGATGCTGGTGACATATATTCTGATGGGCTGCAGATAGATACTCAGGTACTCTGATGGGCTGCGGATAGGTACTCGGGTACTCTGGTGGGCTGGTGACAGGTACTCGGGTACTTTGATGGGCTGTGACAGGTACTCAGGTACTCTGATGTGCTGGTAACAAGTACTCGAGTACTCTGATGTGCTGGTGACAGGTACTCTGATGAGCTGCAGATAGGTACTCGGGTACTCTGATGCACTGCAGATAGGTACTCGGGTACTCTGATGGGCTGCCGATAGGTACTCGGGTACTCTGATGGGCTGCAGATAGGTACTCGGGTACTCTAATGGGCTGGTGACAGGTACTCTGGTATTTTGATGGGCTGTGACAGGTACTCAGGTACTCTGATGGGCTGGTGACAGGTACTAAGGTACTCTGATGTGCTGGTGACAGGTACTCAGGTACTCTGATGGGCTGGTGACAGGTACTCTGATTCTGGTGACAAGTATTCTGATGGGCTGCAGATAGGTACTCGGGTACTCTGATGGGCTGCAGATAGGTACTCAGGTACTCTGATGGGCTGCAGATAGGTACTCGGGTACTCTGATGGACTGGTGACAGGTACTCTGGTACTCTGATGGGCTGGTGACAGGTACTCGGGTACTCTGAGGTGCTGGTGACAGGTACTCGGGTACTCAGATGGGCTGTGACAAGTACTTGGGTACTCTGATGTGCTGGTGACAAGTACTCGGGTACTCTGATGTGCTGGGAACAGTTACTCTGATGGGCTGCAGATAGCTACTTGGGAACTCTGATGGGCTGGTGAAAGGTACTCGGGTAATCTGATGTGCTGGTGACCGGTACTCGGGTACTCTGATGGGTTAGAGACAAATACTCAAGTACTCTGATGTGCTGGTGACAGGTTCTCGAGTACTATGGTGTTCTGGGGACAGGTAGTCGGGTACACTGATGTGCTGGTGACAAGTAGTCGGGTGCAGATAGGTACTCTGGTACTCTGAAGGGCTGGAGACAGGTACTTGGGTAATCTGATTGGCTGCAGAAAGGTATTTGGGTACTCTGATGGGGTGCAGATAGGTACTCGGGTACTCTGACAGGCTGGAGACAGGTACTTGAGTACTCTGATTTGCTGTGACAAGTACTCGGGTACTCTGATGGGCTGGTGACAGGTACTCTGATGGGCTGCAGATAGGTACTCGGGTACTCTGGTGGGCTGCAGGTAGATACTCAGGTACTCTGATGGGCTGGTGACAGGTACTCGGGGACTTTTATGGATTGTGACAGGTTGTCATGGTTATGCAGTGATCTTTCTGTTTGCTTACCTCCCTCATGTGTTCAGACTAAGAGGCCAGCCACTTCCACCTGGAGGTTTTTATAACCTCTCCTCTAAGCATGGCTCCACCCTAGGCCCTATCAGGGAACCTTATATTAACCTGTGCACTGCAGGCCAACAGTGCTGATCAACCATTGTGTATTCCTTTGTGTGTTAGCTTCCTGTTACCTACCGTGTGCTCTGCTGTTGTTACGTTACCGACTTTGGCGTGTCCCTGACTATTCCTGTCTGCTTGTGGCCCCCGACCTCAGCTTTGTCCCTCACTATCCTTATCCTCCCGTTGCCTACTGTGGGTGTGAGCTGGGGGACCCTGGGGGTCGCGACCTGGAGCCAGTTGCAGCCAAGTCCATCATCACCACTAGAGGCGCTGGTGAACACCTGCTGGCTCTTAGACTTCGCGCCCCAGGGAATCTTACGCTCTAACCCCAGTGGGATCTGTCTCCCATCCGCAGCAGTCTGCCATAGGGTCCACAACCTTGCGGTACACTCCTGATCCCTACGGTGTGCATCTGTCACCTCGCCCCAAGGTGACCTGACACAGGTACTCAGGTACTCTGATGTGCTGGTGACAGGTACTTAGGTACTCAGATGGGCTGGTGACAAGTACTTGGGTACTTTGATGGGCTGGTGGTAGGTACTCGGGTACTCTGATGGGCTGGTGACAGATACTCTGATGCTGGTGACAGGTATTCTGATGGGCGGCAGATAGGTACTCGGGTACTCTGATGGGCTGCAAAAAGGTACTTGGGTACTCCGATGGGCTGCAGATAGGTACTCGGGTACTCTGATGGGCTGCAGATAGGTACTCAGGTACTCTGATGGGCTGGTGACAGGTACTTGGGTACTTTGATGGGCTGTTACAGGTAATCTGTCACTCTGATGGGCTGGTGACAGGTACTCAGGTACTCTGATGTGCTGGTGACAGGTACTTAGGTACTCTGATGGGCTGGTGACAAGTATTTGGGTACTTTGATGGGCTGGTGGCAGGTACTCAGGTACTCTGATGGGCTGGTGACAGGTACTCTGATGCTGGTGACAGGTATTCTGATGGGCTGTGACAGGTACTCGGGGGACTGTGACAAATACTCTGATGAGCTGTGACAGGTACTCTGGGGCAATGACAGGTACTCTGTTGGGCTGTGACATGTACTCTAGGGGGCTTTGACGGGTTTTCTGGGGCAGTGACAGGTACTCTTTATTTGGAGGGAGATCGGACACTGTGCTTATACTTTTTCCTTCTAGATACTCTCCTGCCCCTCTACCACATGCAAACACATGAATAAGACATATGATGTGTGTGATTGGTTTGCTGAATTTGCATATGAATGACCTTAGTCTTATATGTTAACCCAGAACTCGTTCCCAGTACACAGTCATGGCTAGACAAATGAACAAACAGAGGACCTGTACAGGCTGTTCTGGGACAGTTGGTAAGTATGTGTCAGTTATTTATAGTCCATTTATTATATGGAAATAAACCATTATATAGAAATAACCATATAGCAATAAAAATGCCTAGGTCCTCAAACTCTCAAATTCAAACTCTCAAATGTCACCCTTCAACAGAGCTTATAGCAGAAGTAAAAAATAGGACTGCGAGTATGTAGAGGGTTTTTTAGCAGAAGAATCATGTAAAGTCTCTACCAAAAATGTTTTGCTGCTTGCTTCTTTTTTAAATTGTATGTGTTCACTGTATGATAAATATAGCTGGGTGCCAGGGATGATGTAACTCCTGTGCGCATGCTCAGGCTTTACAATATCAGAAGCCACCCGATGACCAAAGAGGATGACGAGGACCCAGAAGTTGCAGAAGAGTTTGGGTTTGGTGGAGATGGGGGGTAGGGAAGTGAATAAGAGCATAAATCGATGCTGGAGGCATACTCATAAGGTAAGTAAATCACATTAGGAAAGTATGCATATTATTGCAAGAGTTCACTTACTTCACTTCCATTTAATCATAGAGATAGTGGACAAAGGAAACAGGAACTTTTATCCATTGGTCAGTCTAGAACTCCATATGGTGCATAAAGGTACATTGACATGAAATTTACCTATACCTTGCATTAAATATGATGAAGTTTGTCACTACAACAATTTACACAGTTAACTACTTGCTTACTGGGCACTTAAACACCCTTCCTGACCAGACCAATTTCCAGCTACATGCAACACTGCAACACTATACCCAAATGAATTTTGTGTCCTTTTTTTCCCACAAATAGAGCTTTCTTTTGGTGGTATTTGATCACCTCTGGGGTTTTTATTTTTTACGCTATAAATGAAAAAAGACCGAACATTTTGAAAAAAAACGCATATTTCTTTGTTTCTGTGATAAAATTTTGCAAATTATAATTTTTTTTCATACATTTTGGCCACAATTTATACTGCTACATATCTTTGGTAAAAATAACCCAAATTAGTGGATATTATTTGGTCTTTGTGAAAGTTAGAGAGTCTACAAGCTGTGGTGCGAATCGCACAAAACTGATCACATCTGATGTACTGGTGGCCTATCTCATTTCTTGCGACCCGAACAAGTCAGGAAAGTACAAATACCCCCCAAATGACCCCTTTTTTGAAAGCAGACATTCCAAGGTATTTACTAAGATGCATGGTGAGGTTTTTGATGTTGTCATCTTTTTCCCACAGTTCTTTGCAAAATGAAGATTTTTATTTTATTTTTTTCTCACAAAATTTTCAATGTAATAGGTTATTTCTCTCACATGGCATGTGTATACCACAAATGACACCCCAAAATACGTTTTGCTACTCCTGAGTATTACGATACCAAATGTGTGAGACTTTTACACAGCCTGGCCACATACAGAGGCCCAATATTGAAATAGCACCATCAGGCGTTCTAGGAGCATAAATTACACATTTCATTTCTCAACCACCTATTACATTTTTGAAGGCCCTGGAGCACCAGAACAATGGAAATGCCCACAAAGTGACCCCATTTTGGAAAGCTAACACCCCAACGTATAATCTATGAGGCATAATGAGTCGTTTGAATGGTTATTTTTTTTTCCCAGAAGTTTTGGGAAAATGTGGAAAAAAAATGAAAACGCATTTTTTTTACGCAAAGTTGTCCATTTATAAGATATTTCCAACACATAGCATGTACATAGCAAAAATGACACCTCAAAATACGTTCTACTACTCCTCCTGAGTATAACAATACCAAATGTGTGAGACTTTTACACAGCCTGACCACATACAGAGGCCCAATATTGAAATAGCACCATCAGGCGTTCTAGGAGCATAAATTACACATCTTATTTCTCAACCACCTATTACAGTTTTGAAGGCCCTGGAGCACCAGGACAATGGAAATGCCCACAAAGTGACCCCACGTGGCACAGACAATACATGGCACTGACGACACGTGGCACTGACAGATGGCACTGGAGGCAGATGGCACTGGAGGCAGATGGCACTGGAGGCAGGTGGGGCTGACAGATGGGGCTGACAGATGGGGCTGGCAGATGTCGCTGGCAGATGGCACTGGGGCTGGCACTGGCAGATGGTGCTGGCTATTTGCTCTGGCTAATTGCTCTGGCAAATGGGGCTGGCAGATGGCATTGGCGCTGGCAGGTGGCACTGGCGCTGGCAGGTGGCACTGGCACTGGCAGGTGGCACTGGCAGGTGGCACTGGCGGCACTGGGGCTGACGGCACTGGGGCTGGCAGGTGGCACTGGCGCTGGCAGGTGGCACTGGCACTGGCAGGTGGCACTGGCACGTGGCACTGGCGGCACTGGGGCTGGCGGCACTGGGGCTGACGGCACTGGGGCTGACGGATGGCACTGGCGCTGGCAGGTGGCACTGGTGCTGGCAGGTGGCACTGGGTGGCACTGGCAGGTGGCACTGGCGGCACTGGCACTGGCAGCACTGGTGGCACTGGTGCTGGCAGGTGGCACTGGCGGCACTGGCGGCACTGGCAGCACTGGGGCTGACGGCACTGGGGCTGACGGCACTGGGGCTGACGGATGGCACTGGCGCTGGCAGGTGGCACTGGCGCTGGCAGGTGGCACTGGCACTGGCGGCACTGGGGCTGATGGCACTGGGGCTGATGGATGGCACTGGCGCTGGCAGGTGGCACTGGCGCTGGCAGGTGGCACTGGTGCTGGCAGGTGGCACTGGCGGCACTGGCGGCACTGGCGGCACTGGCACTGGCAGCACTGGGGCTGACGGCACTGGGGCTAACGGATGGCACTGGCGCTGGCAGGTGGCACTGGCAGGTGGCACTGGTGCTGGCAGGTGGCACTGGCGCTGGCAGGTGGCACTGGCGCTGGCGGCACTGGGGCTGACGGCACTGGGGCTGACGGCAGGCACTGGCGCTGGCAGGTGGCACTGGTGCTGGCAGGTGGCACTGGCGGCACTGGCACTACTGGCAGATGGCACTGGGCTGACAGATGGCACTGGGGCTGACAGATGGCACTGGCACTGGGGCTGACAGATGCTACTGGCACTGGGGCTGACAGATGGCACTGGCACTGGGGCTGACAGATGGCACTGGCACTGGGGCTGACAGATGGCACTGGGGCTGACTTACAGATCGCTCTCCCTCCTCACACGCTGTCTCTGTGTGAGGAGGGAGAGACACAGCAATGGGAGATGATCTCATATGTTTACATATGAGATCATCTCCCATTGGCAGCTGCGATCGCGTTGTGAACGGCCGCTTGGATTGGCCGTTCACGGCGATCTGTATTTGCCTGTCTCCGGGAGACACGGCGAATACAAAACTTCCGCGATGCGCGCCCCCGGCGGCGCGCATTGCGGAAGTAAACAGAAGGCCGTCCAGGGACGGCCAAGCGAAGGAACCTGCCTGCTCTAAGGCCGTCATTCAGCTATAGGGCGGGCGGGAGGTGGTTAATATATAGTTGTATTAAGTGTTGATCCTGTCAGTAGATACCTTACTTTTCTCATTAAAGGGTGACAAAGCTATTTATTCTATATTAGAATATTAGAATCTATATTAGAATCAAACAGCAGTATTGTCACCTAGTGCAACAAGACAGTCTTAGGCAAGCCATAGTTTATTGGAGCTTCTTTCCTTCCACCACGGTACTATTGTATTCTGTCAGCGAAGATGGGGGGGGGGCATGGGGAGACATTTTCCAATTTTCAGAGTGTACTATTTTTAGACATGTTCTTCATGTGCCCCCTGTCACAATAAAAGAGTCATGCAAAGTTATCATATCACCAAAAAAGGCACAGAACAAGGTTGGTGTATCATTGCAGGCATTTGCATGTACATTAGGATTTTCTTTGCAGGCCTCCAGGGAACTCCAGTATCCCTGAAATGTTGGCATGCAAATTCCAACTTTCTGGGTGTCAGAACAATTCCATAATGTACCCAACAACATCCATCATGGTTCTTAACAGACTGTTGAGGTCCTAGCATTCTATTCTGAGACCTGAGGAGGTAACACTTTTTCTCTGACTTTTAAGAGATCTTCAGCACACATGTTACCAAAGGAGAGGTTGGCAATATCAAGAAATCATGTATGCACACATTCACTTACCAACAGGTGGCCACACACTGCCTTTTGAACTAGTAAAGGGACCTTTTTTGCTCTTTGAGCAAATATACCCCTTTTTTTTATCAGTTTAGCATCCTTAATTGAAAGCCACAATGAAAATTAATAAAGTGCCCTCAGATTGTACCTTGTAAAACAGAAGATTCCTTGGACCCTTGGTATAAGAGGATATGTACCTTTAAGAATGGATTGGTAACACATATGTGTGCTACAGCAAAAGCTCTTTGATTAATCTTACATCTCTATTATCTGCCTCCTCTAAATCACCAGCACCCAGTGATTTCAGGGGAGTGGCAGTGGCAATAGATTGAAGTGCAGTCCAAGGTGATTGGTTTACAAGAAATCAGCTGGTTCACCAATGGTGGAAGTTGTATAATAAAAAGCACGTGACCTGTTTGGACCCCAATGTAACGTATGAATGCCTCCATCCCTGTATTAATAAAAGGAAATGAAAAAAGTGGATTGCGGGACTTTAAATGAGGCATGGATATGTGTTTGAAATGGTCTAGAATACCTAAAATTTAATTAATTGTCACTGTCCCTGCGGGGAAAATCTGTGTACCCATAAAAAGTTGCTAATCAATCCAATAAATTAAATACAAATACTAAATAGTAGGTATATATAATGTATCATAATATATGGGTCATGCAACAAGAAGCATAATTGTAGTAATAATCATGTTGACATATTTAATGTATATAATGGATAGACATAATTGGTACAAGCAATCACAATTAAAAATTGAATGGATATACAGAGCAGGTGAAAGAGTAAATAAATATATGAATATGAATGGCCCATATGTGCATACCTCATACTCTGGCATTGTGATGTGGCTGTTCGCTTCTCCCGTTGGCCGTTGTTTCCCACTGCCCCTTCTCCATTCCTCCATGTTTCTTGGAGAGCTATGGCTTAGGGTGAAGGGGAAGCCGGCTCATTCAGTGCCACCATCCTATTCCCTTTTTGGGTCTGTTGGGTTATTCATCTGAACGTGGCCAAAGGTAATGCATCCACATTTAACACCTGCTCTCTTTTTGAAAGCAATGATTTTTCATTTGAGACTGTGACCGACCTATTTACTCATTTATTTCATCTCTTTATTTAGCAATTTTTTTGATGCATCCCACTCCTGATGATTGGCTGAAATCGCCATGAAACGCGTAGAGTCCATACTCAGGGATGCCAAGTCAAGTTTGCTACAATCATGAATTTTCTTCATTTCTTTATTTATTTCTAGTTATATTTATTAGGATAACCATGTTCACTTGCTCTGTATATCCATTAAATTTTTTAATTGTGATTGCTTGTACCAATTATGTCTATCCATTATATACATTAAATATGTCAACATGATTATTACTACAATTATGCTTCTTGTTGCATGACCCATGTATTATATATTATGATACGTTATATATACCTACTATTTAGTATTTGTATTTAATTTATTGGATTGATTAGCAACTTTTTATGGGTACACAGATTTTCCCCACAAGGACAGTGACAATTAATTAAATTTTAGGTATCCTAGACCATTTCAAACACATATCCATGCCTCATTTAAAGACCCACAATCCACTTTTTTCATTTCCTTTTAATGGTGGAAGTTGATTGATAACAGTATATTCAGTTCAAACAATGGAATTAATGCTGCCATCAAAGTAATAATAAAACTGCTTCATTTTAATAGTGCTTCAAAATAAGTGAGACTTTACTGTTCATTAATATAATAGCATTTCAGACATAAAAAATCTAAACATTTATACTTAAAGGGTTTGTTACCTCAACATTTCATAATCCTGATATGTGTATGTTATACAATATATTGTCTTTGTTTGTGTGAAATAGCTGGTGCCAGCCCCCTTGCTTTTCTATTTCAAACTGACCACACCAAGGTATGGAAGCACATCTCCCCGAGCTTAGTCAGTTTGCTCCTTTGCATTGGGAGCACAGCCTGCCTGCACTCCAGTGGTCAGACTTGTGCTGATATGCCCCCCTGCACAGGTCTTTTCACTGGGAAGATAGGTGTACCATTGTCCGCTGCCTCCTGCTGGTATGCCTCCCGCAGTCTCCATCCCTAGCTCTCTAAGTCCTTAATGCAGGACAGAACAAAGGTCATGTGATCACCTGAAAAAGGGGAACAATAAGGTATTTATAATGTCTTAATTATACATAATGTATATTCATACTGTATATAGATATATGAAAAGTGGCTGCTCAGAGATGCATCAAACACTTAAATGTGGGTACCTACATCCTAAATAATATCAAGAATATTTTGGAAAAGAGTGAGACAGAAGAATTTTCTGGGTACCGTCGAAAGACATTACAATGTTGATTTAAAATCAATATATTTTTTATTTAACAGACAGTTACAATGAACAAACGTCCTTTTGGGACATAAAATACAATAATTCCCTCTTTGATGGCTCTTACACCCCCACCGAAGCAGTCACCTCCATAGGAAATATCTCCTGAGGGATTTTAGCTGCAGACCATCAAGCTCTCAACATGTTTTGCAGCTACCCACTTCTTCAGGAGAATACACAGGGGAGGAAAATACTTTAATACACATTGAAAGCTATTTGTATATATACTGTATGTATTCATAACATCATCAAAAGTACATATTAAGCATCTTTTGGAACATATTCAAAATCAGAGTAGTGCGGCAACACTCCCCAATATCCAGCCCAGCCGGCAAACAGCCCAAGGAGGGTCATCAAGGAAAAGGACCCCGGATGAGCATTGGAACAGAAGTATCAAGACCACTGGAACTGCTCTGTGCATTTTATACAGTACATATATATGCAAGTTTATATAGCCCAGTCATCATAGCACAATACACAGGCAAAAACCATTAATCGCAAAATCCAAATATGCATACCACCAGTTCTGGCAGTGAGCAGAGTGCATTCCTGCTAAACCTCCATAGATAGGATCAATTATTTCCCAGGTGTGGCAAATTAGATGGATAGGGGTATAATAATGGTTTAAATGCAGCAGCCTGAAAATGTATAAGGGAATAACAAGGGCTGGTATCTCCAAAATCTAGCACTGTTTATGGTAGGACACCTCATATATAACAATCACCGGGGACAGCAATGATATACAACAACTGGATAGCGAATAAACTCTCCCCAAAGCCAAATGGCTGAAGTATAGGTAGCAGAGTATCATGGTGGCAGGAACATAGTCCTAATCCTACCCAAAGCCATGTCCTGTAATAGGATACAAAGTACATGCCTCAATGTGATTATAGGCTGGTGTACATACCAGCACAATCTGCTGCAGTATGTGATACTAATGTAGTCAGACAATACCTGGGGAGAGGATGGGTCCACATGTGTCCACCGCCATAACAGAGCCACCAAATAGTGGCCCTAATATACTGCTCCTGCCCCAGGATGCCCAGCCCATCCAGCGGCTGGCTGATGATGTCACGGGCCCGATCCCCAGAAATCCGGCAGATGTGCATTGCCATTTAGTAAAGCCGTGCCTGGTCAGGTGGAAGGCCGCATAGTGGCTCTGTATGCAGATCAGAAACAGGCCATCCAAGGCAGATGTAATAACTGCAATGCACACAGAGAGGCATGGCCAGCAACCATCCAGCTGGCCACAGAGGCAAGAGGGAGGAAACCATAGCGGAGCAAGCTCCCCTTTGTTCCTCCCCCTACGGGGCTCCCATGCTCGTCAGGTCTGGTTTGGCCTGCAGTCCTTGGGGAGCGTCTGTGGCACTGTGCACCTGGTGAGCATGCAATCCCTGTAGCAGTTTCAGTGGTCTTGATATTTCTATTACCATGCACGTCCGGGGTCCTTTTCCTTGATACCCCTTCTTGTGGCCGTTTGCCATTTGCGCTGGATATTGGGGTGAGTGCTTCCACACTACTCTGATTTTGAATATGTTCCAAAAGATGCTTGATATGTACTTTTGATGATGTTATGTGTAGGGAGGAGGGATTTGGGTTTCTAGAGCACTGGGCTGACTTTTCATTGGGGTGCAACCTATATGCTAACGATGGTTTGCACTTGAATGGAAGGGGGTCTGCTGTGCTGGGGAGAGGTTTATGGGAAGGCTGGAGGAGTATTTAAACTGGGTTTGAGGGGGGAGGGTGAACCAGAATTACATTGGGCAGACAGGTCAGTTAGGGGTCAGACATTAATGGAGGGTGGAATGGGGATAGATGGGGGGTGGGATATGGCAGGTGACAAGAATTTTCCCATGTTGCAAACAGCCATTGAAAACTATAGGGCAATTTGTACTACTAAAAATATGAAAAACACCAGAGCAAAATGTAATAATGCATTAAAGTGTTTGTACACCAATGCCAGAAGTCTGCCAAGCAAAATAGGTGAGTTGGAAGCTGTGGTGCATGAGGAGAGCTATGATGTAATTGGTATTGCTGAAACTTGGCTTCAATCCTCACATGACTGGGCTATTAATATTCCTGGCTATGCACTCTTTCGGAGAGACAGGGTAAAAAGGAAAGGTGGCGGGGTCTGTTTCTATGTGAGAAGTGATCTCAAAGCAAGTGTGAAAGAGGACCTGGTGGATGGAGAGTGTGATGAGTCTGAAGCATTATGGGTGGAACTGCATTTAGATGGGTGTAGTTAAAAGTTAATTGTTGGAGTTTGTTATAGACCACCCAATGTTAATGAGGAGGTGGAGACTCAGCTCCTTGCACAGATGGAAAGGGCTGCAAGGGCTGGGACAGTGATAAAAATGGGGGATTTTAACTACCCAGAAATTGACTGGAGTAATGGCACTGCTGGGACAGTTAAAGGGCAAAAAATTATAAACCTATTACATGACAATTTTATGGTCCAGTTTATTGAGGCCCCAACTAGGAATGAAGCTCTGTTGGACCTGGTAATTTCAAACCATGCAGAGCTTATTACTAATGTCCAGATAAAGGAACACCTGGGTAGCAGTGATCATAACATGATTTCCTTTGATGTTAGCGCTAAACAAGAAATACATACGGGTAAGCTAAAAACACTTAACTTCAAGAGAGCAAATTTTCCAAGGATGAGGGCTGCTCTCCAGGACTTAGACTGGGAGAGAATATTTGCTTCAATGGGCACAGAACAGAAATGGGAATTCTTCAAAAAGACTGTTTGGGACCTCACTGCAAAGTATATTCCCATGGGCAATAAGTTTAAAAGGCTAAAAACAAAACCTATGTGGCTCACAGCCAAAGTTAAAAAAGCTATAAACTATAAGAGAAGGGCTTTTAAAAAATATAAAAATGAAGGATCACTAGTGACATTTAAATGTTACAAAGAATTTAACAGAATATGTAAAAAGGAAATCAAGGATGCAAAAATTCAAAACGAACGACAGATTGCAAAAGATAGTAGGACAAACCCCAAAAAATTCTTCAAATATATTAATAGTAAAAAGGTCAAGTCTGAGCATGTAGGCCCTTTACAAAATAATCTAGAGTGGGTGACTGGGGACAAAGAGAAGGCTAATTTATTAAACACTTTCTTCAGCTCTGTGTACACAAAAGAGCATGGGGGAGCGCATGTCCATAATGGGGGTGATAGTGACACAGCCCCAAATGATCCACAATGGCTCAAAAGTGATATGGTCCAGAAATATTTAGACAGAATAAAGGTGGCTAAAGCACCTGGCCCTGATGGCATCCACCCACGGATCCTAAAAGAATTGAGCTCTGTAATTTCAGAGCCATTGTATCTAATTTTTAGGGACTCATTAATGATGGGAATAGTCCCACTGGATTGGCGCAGGGCGAACGTGGTGCCTATATTTAAAAAGGGATCAAAGTCTTTACCAAGTAACTATAAACCTGTTAGCTTAACTTCTATAGCTGGGAAGATACTGGAGCGTTTAATAAAAGACCACATCGACGAGTTCTTGCTGAACAAAAACACTTTAAGCAACAGACAACATGGATTCATGAAAGACAGAAGTTGTCAGACAAATCTGATTTCTTTTTATGAGGAGGTAAGTAAAACCTTGGACAGAGGGGTGGCGGTGGACGTGGTATACTTGGATTTTGCAAAAGTGTTCGATACAGTTCCCCACACACGGCTCATGTGTAAGGTAAAGTCTACAGGTTTGGAAATATCAGTTTGTAAATGGATAGAAAATTGGCTAAAAGACAGAATTCAGAGAGTAGTGATTAATGATTCTTACTCTGAATGGTCTAAGGTTATCAGTGGTGTACCCCAAGGTTCAGTGCTGGGACCCTTACTTTTTAACATCTTTATAAATGATATTGGGTCTGGGATCAAAAGTAACATTTCTGTCTTTGCAGATGACACCAAGATATGCAGTGGAAAACGTCCTTACAGGATGTCTCCAATTTACAAGCCGACCTCAATACACTGTCTAATTGGGCGACTATGTGGCAGATGAGGTTTAATGTTGATAAATGTAAAGTTATGCACTTGGGGGCTAAGAATATGCATGCATCATACATGCTAGGGGGAGTACAACTGGGGGGATCCATAGTGGAGAAGGATCTGGGGTTTTTGGTAGATCATAAGCTCAATAATAGCATGCAATGCCAAGCTGCTGTTTCCAAAGCGAGCAAAGTCCTTTCTTGTATTAACCACTTAATAACCGCCCTATAGCCGAATGACGTCTACAGGGCGGTTTCTTAACTTTGGGAGGCCGTCATATGACGTCCTCCCAGAATTCCGCTCTCGCGCACTCGAGAGCATCCGCATCACGGAACACGGTAAACGGCCGCTCGTCGTGGCCATTTACCACGTGATCGCTCCGTCAAATGACGGAGTGATCACTTGTAAACAAACCGGCGTCATGTTATGACGCCGGTTCCTCCCTCCCCCTCTCTGTACCGATCGGAACAGCGGAGGGGGAAGAGATCGGTGTCAGCAGCGATGTGGGCTGCATCTGCAGTGCCCACATCGCTGCTCACCAAAAATTAACCCCTCAATTCCCTGCAAATACTCTGCAATACCCTGCCATTACTCTGCAATACCCTGCCATTACTCTGCATTACTCTGCATTACCCTGCATTACCCTGCATTACCCTGCAATACTCTGCATTACTCTGCATTACTCTGCAATACCCTGCAATACTCTGCATTACACTGCATTACACTGCAATACTCTGCATTACACTGCAATACTCTGCATTACACTGCAATACTCTGCAATACTCTGCAATACCCTGCAATACTCTGCAATACCCTGCAATACCCTGCAATACTCTGCATTACTCTGCAATACCCTGCAATACTCTGCAATACCCTGCAATACCCTGCAATACTCTGCATTACTCTGCAATACCCTGCAATACTCTGCAATACCCTGCAATACCCTGCAATACTCTGCAATACCCTGCAACACTCTGCAACACTCTGCAATGCTCTGCAATACCCTGCAACACCCGCCAATACCCTGCAACACTCTGCAATGCTCTGCAACACCCACCTATACCCTGCAACACTCTGCAATGCTCTGCAACACCCGCCAATACCGTGCAACACTCTGCAATGCTCTGCAACACCCTCCAATATCCTGCAATACTCTGCAACGCCATACTCTGAGATACCCAGCCATACTCTGAGATACCCAGCCATACCCAGCCATAGTCGGTGATACCCTGCAATACCCAGCCATAGACACCCCCCCCTCCCGCCGCCCTCCGGTGCTTCTACCGACTCGCCAATAGGATCAAATCCAGAATCTTTTTTTTTTTTCAGGCTTCCCAGCTTAGAGGTGAGATGTGGGGTCTTATTGACCCCATATCTCACTGTAAAGAGGACCTGTCATGCCATATTACTATTACAAGGGATGTTTACATTCCTTGTAATAGGAATAAAAGTGATCAAAAAAATTATTTTTGGGGAAAAAAATGTCAAACTAAAATAAATAAAGTAAAATGAACAATAATTTTTTTTTTTTTTAAAGCGCCCCTGTCCCCATGTGCTCGCATGCAGAAGCGAACGCATACGTAAGTCCTGCCCACATATGAAAACGGTGTTCAAACAACACATGTGAGGTATCGCTGCGAACGTTAGAGCGAGAGCAATAATTCTAGCCCTAGACTTCCTCTGTAAGGCCGCGTACACACGCGCGGACTGTTCGCCCAACCTTGTTCGGCAAACAGTTTGTCAAACAGTCCGCTCAAAATTTGCATGAGCGGACTTGCCCACACACGAGCGGACTGTTTGACGAACAAGGTTGGGCAAACAGTTCGCTCAACTTTTGAAATGAACGGACTCGCCCACGTAAGGAGGAGGCAAATCCGCCCATTTCGAGCGCGTGTACAGGTAGGCGGGGCCCGCGAAGGAGACGTCGCGGGCTCCGCCGCCTGGAATGGGCTTAAAGGGGAACCCCAACGCCGAAAAAAATCGGCGTGGGGGTTCCCCCCAAGTCCACACCAGACCCTTGTCCGAGCACGCTACCCGGCCGGCCAGGAAAGGGGGGCGAGCGAGCGCGCCCCCCCCTCCTGAGCCGTACCAGGCCGCGTGCCCTCAACATGGGGGGGTGCCTTGGGGAAGGGGGGGGCCGCGCGGCCCCCCCACCCCAAAGCACCTTGTCCCCATGTTGATGAGGACAAGGGCCTCTTCCCGACAACCCTGGCCGTTGGTTGTCGGGGTCTGCGGGCGGGGGGCTTATCGGAATCCGGGAGCCCCCTTTAAGAAGGGGGCCCCCGGATACCGGCCCCCCACCCTATGTGAATGAGTATGGGGTACAATGTACCCCTACCCATTCACCTGTGAAATAAAGTACAAATAAAAACACAACACAGGGGGAAAAAATATTTTATTGCACAGCCGGGGGTCTTCCGTCTTCGGGGGTCTTCTCGCCGGACTCCTCCGCTATGTGTGTGTAGCTCTTTTGCCAGCGGAGGAGTCCGGCTTTCTTCCTCCCCGCCGCCGGCCTCTTCTCCCGACTTCGGGGGTCTTGTCCCCCTCTTCGGTTCTTCTGCCGGGCCACCGCGCCTGGTCCGGTGGCCCGGTCTTCTGTCGCCGTCTTCCGTTCTTCTGTCGCCGCCTTCGGTTCTTCTGCCGGGCCACCGCGCCTTCTTGTAGCTCTTTTACAGGTGGTGGCCCGGTCCTCTGTCGCCGTCGCCGCCTTCCGTTCGTGTTCTTCTTCTTGTTCTTCTTGTTCTTCTCCAGGCGATGTTGACACGTCGCTCCCTCCGGCCGGAATGCCAGAGCCGCCCTGCGCTGTGACTTATATAGTGACAATGGGGCGGGGTCACATGGTATATGTCACATGGGTTGATGTCACATGGTGACCCCGCCCCCTTACGATGTCATAGTCCCCATGTGACATCAACCCATGTGACCAACCCATGTGACATATACCATGTGACCCCGCCCCATTGTCACTATATAAGTGACCGCACAGCGCGTCCCCGGCATTCCGGCCGGAGAGCTCGTCGAGTCAACATCGCCTGGAGAAGAACAAGAAGAACAAGAAGAAGAACAAGAACGGAAGGCGGCGACGGCGACAGAAGACCGGGCCACCGCCTGTAAAAGAGCTACAAGAAGGCGCGGTGGCCCGGCAGAAGAACCGAAGGCGGCGACAGAAGAACGGAAGACGGCGACAGAAGACCGGGCCACCGGACCAGGCGCGGTGGCCCGGCAGAAGAACCGAAGAGGGGGACAAGACCCCCGAAGTCGGGAGAAGAGGCCGGCGGCGGGGAGGAAGAAAGCCGGACTCCTCCGCTGGCAAAAGAGCTACACACACATAGCGGAGGAGTCCGGCGAGAAGACCCCCGAAGACGGAAGACCCCCGGCTGTGCAATAAAATATTTTTTCCCCCTGTGTTGTGTTTTTATTTGTACTTTATTTCACAGGTGAATGGGTAGGGGTACATTGTACCCCATACTCATTCACATAGGGTGGGGGGCCGGTATCCGGGGGCCCCCTTCTTAAAGGGGGCTCCCGGATTCCGATAAGCCCCCCGCCCGCAGACCCCGACAACCAACGGCCAGGGTTGTCGGGAAGAGGCCCTTGTCCTCATCAACATGGGGACAAGGTGCTTTGGGGTGGGGGGGCCGCGCGGCCCCCCCCTTCCCCAAGGCACCCCCCCATGTTGAGGGCACGCGGCCTGGTACGGCTCAGGAGGGGGGGGCGCGCTCGCTCGCCCCCCTTTCCTGGCCGGCCGGGTAGCGTGCTCGGACAAGGGTCTGGTGTGGACTTGGGGGGAACCCCCACGCCGATTTTTTTCGGCGTTGGGGTTCCCCTTTAAGCCCATTCCAGGCGGCGGAGCCCGCGACGTCTCCTTCGCGGGCCCCGCCTACCTGTACACGCGCTCGAAATGGGCGGACTTTCCGAGCGGGAACAGTCCGCTCATTTCGAAAGTACAGCGGACAGGCCCACACACGGGCGGACTGTTCGCTCAAACACAGTTTCAGCGGACAGTTTTTCGGAATTTCCGAAAGACTTTGTCCGTCCAACTGTCCGCTGAAACTGTCCGCTGAAAGCCCACACACGAGCGGACTGTCCGCCCAAACACTGTTCAGCGGACAAGGTTGGGCGAACAGTCCGCCCGTGTGTACGCGGCCTTACTCAAAACATATAACCAGTAAAAAAAAATTAATTCGTCGCCTATGGGGATTTTTAAGTAGCGACGTTTGGCGCCATTCCACGAGCCTGTGCAATTTTGAAGAGTGACATGTTAGGTATCGATTTACTCGGTGTAACTTCATCTTTCACATTATGCAAAAATTGGGCTAACTTTACTGTGTTTTTTTTTTTAAGCACAAAACTGTTTTTTTTCCAAAAAAAAGCATTCGAAAAATTGATAAAAAGTTGCAACGTCCACCATTGTATTCAGGGTGTTTGCTAAAAAACATATATAATGTTTTGGGATTTGATGTAATTTTCTAGCAAATAAATGATGATTTTTACATGTAGGAGAGAAATGTCAGAATTGTCCTGGGTGCTCCGGAACGCCTGATGGCGCTCCATGCATGTTGGGCCTCTGTATGTGGCCACACTGTGTAAAAGTCTCACACATGTGGTATCACCGTACTCGGGAGTAATAGCAGAATGTGTTTTGGGGTGTAATTTGTGGTATGCATATGCTGTGTGAGAAATAAACTGATAATATGACAATTTTGTGAAAAAAAAAAAAAAAGTAAAAAAAATCTTGATTTTGCAAAGAATTGTGGGAAAAAATGACAACTTCAAAAAACTCATCATGCCTCTTACTAAATACCTTGGAATGTCTTCTTTCCAAAAAGGGGTCATTTGGGGGGTATTTGTACTTTTCTGGCATGTTAGGGTCTCAAGAATTGAAATAGGCCGTCAGTACTTCAGGTGTGATCAATTTTCAGATATTGGCACCATAGCTTGTGGACTCTATAACTTTCACAAAGACCAAATAATATCCACCAATTTGTACTTATTTTTACCAAAGATATGTAGTAGTATAAATTTTGGCCAAAATTTATGAAGAAAAAATTACTAATCTGCTAAATTTTATAACAGAAACGAAGAAAAATTCTTTTTTTTTACAGAATTTTCAGTATTTTTTCTTTTATAGCACAAAAAATAAAAAACCCAGCGGTGATTAAATACCACCAAAAGAAAGCTCCATTTGTGTGAAAAAAAGGACAAAAATTTCATATAGGTCCAGTGTTGCATGACTGAGTAATTGTCATTCAAAATGTGAGAGCACCGAAAGCTGAAAATTGGTCTGGTTATTAAGGGTGTTTAAGTGCCCAGTGGTCAAGTGGTTAAGAGAGGTATGGACTCCAGAGAGAGAGATATCATTTTGCCCCTGTTCAAATCATTAGTAAGACCTCACCTGGAATATGCAGTTCAGTTTTGGGCACCAGTTCTCAAAAAGCATATCGGGGAACTGGAGAAAGTGCAGAGAAGGGCAACCAAACTGATAAGAGGCATGAAGGAACTCAGCTATGAGGAAAGATTAGAGGAACTGAATTTATTCACTCTTGAGAAGAGGAGAATAAGGGGGGATATGATCAACATGTTCAAATATATTAGAGGTCCATATAGTGAACTTGGTGTTGAGTTGTTCTCTGTACGGTCAACCCAGAGGACAAGGGGGCACTCTTTACGTCTAGAGGAAAAGAGATTTCATCTTCAAGTACGGAAAGGTTTCTTCACAATTAGAGCTGTGAAAATGTGGAATAGACTCCCGCCAGAGGTGGTTCTGGCCAGCTCAGTAGAATGCTTTAAGAAAGGCCTGGATACTTTCCTGAATGTACATAATATAACTGGGTACTAACATAGGTAAAGTTGATCCAGGGAAAATCCGATTGCCTCTTAGGGGATCAGGAAGGAATTTTTTTCCCCTGCTGTAGCAAATTGGAGCATGCTCTGCTGGGTTTTTTTTCGCCTTCCTCTGGATCAATTGTGGGCATAAAATTGGGTATTTGGATTGTACGATTATTTTTTATTTTATTTATTTGTTTTTAAGGTTGAACTGGATGGACTTGTGTCTTTTTTCAACCTGACTAACTATGTAACTATGTAACTATATATATACTGATAATTTAAATTTGTATTAAAATATTTTTCTCCCCTCTGTACAGTAGTTTCCTGAAGAAACCGCAGTAACCGAAAAACATGTTGAGAGCTTAAATGCCTGAAGCTAAAACCCTTTGGGAGATATTTCCTATGGAGGTGACTCCTTCTTTGGGGGTGCATCGTTGCCAACTGTCCCGAATTTCCTGGGACATTCCCGGGATTAGGACATTGTCCCGAATTAATTTTGTCCCGGGAAATGTCCCGGGAAATTTGGTTTGTCCCGGGAAATTGAATTTTCCGGTCTTTTGCCGGCGGCCGGCGGAGACAATGTCGCCATTTTTAAGAAGACCAGAAGTTGGTCTACACCTGTGGCGCCGCCCACCCCTGCTGCCAGTGTGTGTTTGTGTCAGTGTAAAGTGCGGTGGGCGGTTAAATGTCTCCGCGCGGCAACAGCGGCATGTCGGGAGCCAGTCTGTCAATGTGGATGTCGGGGCGGGGGCCAGTCGGATGTCGGGGGCCAGTGACAGTCATGTATGTGGATGTCAGGGGCCAGTCTGTGAATGTATGTGGGGGCCAGTGGTATGTCGGGGGCCAGTCTGTAGATTTGGGGGCCAGTCTGTGGATGTCGGGGGCCAGTCTGTGAATGTGGGGGCCAGTCTGTAAATGTGGGGGCCAGTGGTATGTCAGGGGCCAGTCTGTGAATGTGGGGGCCAGTCTGTGGATGTTGGGGGGCCAGTCTGTGAATGTGGGGGCCAGTCTGTGGATGTCGGGGGCCAGTCTGTGAATGTGGGGGGCCAGTCTGTGGATGTCGGGGGCCAGTCTGTGGATGTCGGGGGCCAGTCTGTGAATGTGGGGGCCAGTCTGTGGATGTCGGGGGCCAGTCTGTGAATGTCGAGGGCCAGTCTGTGGATGTGGGGGCTAGTCTGTGGATGTTGGGGGCCAGTGGTATGTCGGGGGCCAGTCTGTGGATGTGGGGGGCCAGTCTGTGGATGTCGGGGGCCAGTTGTATGTCGGGGGCCAGTCTGTGGATGTTGGGGGCCAGTGGTATGTCGGGGGTCAGTCTGGAGATGTGGGGGCCGGCCTGTGGAGTATGTGGGGGCAGGTCTGTGCAGGATGTGGGGGGGGCGGTCTGTGGATGTGGGGGGGGCGGTCTGTGGATGTCAGAGGGGCACCAGATGTAAGGAGGGGCTCCGCTGATGTACACAGATGTGAGGAAGGTACCTCTGATGGGGCACCTGATGTAAGGACAGACTCCGCTTGGGACACCTGATGGCATCTGGTGGCAGGCAACGTGGCTAGTGACCCGTTCATGGCTCCCACTGATTCTGCATTATGGTGAGTTGAATGATTTAATTTTATATTAGAATGTAATAATAGAAATAATGCATTTCAATCATCCTGACACCATAACAATCATGGCGCCGGGATGATTGAAGCGCCAACACCAGGTATTTGGAGTATCTTTATCTGCTGATTGTCAAACTCTGGAAATATTGCTATTGTGGTGTAGGATCGGGGGGCTGCTGTCCCTCCTTTCCCACTCCCCCCCCCTCCTTTCCCTCTCTCCATCCCCCTCCTTTCCCTCTCCATCCCGCATTCATCTCAGACTCTAACCACACCCCTTTGAGCCATGGCCCATGTAAGCCACACCCACAATTTTACGTAAACCACGCCCACTATTTTGCCACGGCGCGCTGAGCGCGCCGCATTTTTACCCTTTTCCTATGCCACACCTATAAACGCATGCCCCACCCTCTAATTATACCACGACTCCGCCTACTGCCAAAAAAGTGTCCCGATTTTTTTTTTACAATGTTAGCAACTATGGTAAGAGCCATCATTTTACGTTTGTTCATTGTAACTGTATGTTAAATAAAAAATATATTGATTTTAAACCAACTTTGTAATGTCTTTTAACGGAACCCAGAAAATCCTGCTGCCCCACCCTTTTCCAAAATATTCTCTCTCTCTCTCTCTTTATTTCTCTCTTTTTTTCTTTTTTTTTAACTGAATTGGATTATTTTACAAGGTAAGGGTTTTTATATAGTTAAGATGACTCTTGATAAAACTGTAACTAACATACAATGACATTTCAAAACCATAACTAATATGCATAAAAAGATATAGGTTTTCCATCTGATGGTCACTTTATTCAATTCAATATCATATAAGTTCCCAATTTAAAATATAATACAATGTTTTACATTAAAAATACAATCAAATTTCATGAAAATATTAAATGTGTACATTAGCCAAATAAAAAAAGCAATTATTGTAAAGCAAATTTGTCGCTTGTGTTTATACTACAAAATGAAATTCTACTCCATCTAGTGGTAAAAAAATTTAAATTTGCAATTTGCAGCTTCCAAAATGTTAAGGAAATCATTTAGTGGCCTAAAGTGTATCTAGAGCCAGCACTTCTTTATCTTATGAGGACTGGAAATGATAAGAAACTCGGTTTTGTTTTCTTTGTTTTTTTTTCTGTCTGTGTCCTGACGGCAGACTTTTACCCTATCAATTTTGTAATCGCTGTTAGCGGAACAGAAAGTGGTAGGAAAAACAAAATTTTACAGCTAAAAAAGGGAGTTCTCCGTACAAAGATTTCCAATCATTTTCTAGTTCTGTTTCTAGAAAAGAAAAACTATATTCAAGTTGCAGTACTTCTGAAATGTATTGTACTCTTTTTTGCTTTGAATGTCTTATACATATAATACTCTATACTATACACCATACTCTATATAGTGACACTGTGGGGGTGATTTACTAAGACAAATCCGCTGTGACGGTTCATACATTAATTGGTGCACCGGAAAAATCATGACTTGATCGTGCGAACTGGTGCATGCGGATGTGCAACACGATAATAAATATAAAATCCAACTGGTGCTATGTTAACCACTTAAGGACCGCCGTATTGCCATTGTACGTCAGCACAATGGCACAGGCAGGCACAATCACGTACATCTACGTGATTGCCTTCCAGCGGGTGGGGGGTCCGATCGGACCCCCTCCCGCTGTTTACGGCGGTCCGATTCGGTCCAGGAGCGCTCCGTGATGAGGGGATGGCCGTTGGTTTTCGGCCACCCCCTCTGGATCGCTCCTGGCCAATGAGAAGCTTCCTCCCCTGTGTATTGTTTACACAGGAAGGAGGAAGTGATGTCATTCTCCTCGGGGCGGTCTTTTTGACCGGACTACGAGGAGAAGAGTAAAAGTAAGTGTGCACCAACACTACACTGACATGTAGGTACACACAGGCACACAAACCCCCCCGATCCCCCCCCCCGATCGCCCCCCGATCCCCCCCCGCCCCCCCTCCCCCCCCAGTCACAGTGTCACTGATTGCATTGATCATTTCTTTACTGATCAATGCATTCAGTGTCAGTTGTGACAGTAAAAACTGTCAGGACAGTTAGTGTTAGGTCCAGGGTAGCCCCCTATCACCCCCCAATAAAGATTTAACCCCCTGATTGCCCCTAGAGTTAACCCTTTCACCCCCTTTTGCCAGTGTCACTAAGCGATCATTTTTCTGATCGCTGCATGTGTCGCTAGGTAGCTAGTTATTTTTTTAGGTTCACCGCCAGGTTTTTATATCGCTAGGTACCCCGATATACTACCCAATAATGGTTTTAACCCCCAGATTGCCGCTAGTTAACCCTTTCACCCCCTTTTGCCAGTGTCACTAAGCGATCGTTTTTCTGATCGCTGCATTAGTGTCGCTACAGTCGCTAGGTAGCTAGTTATTTTTTTAGGTTCACCGCCAGGTTTTTATAGCGCTAGGTACCCCGATATACTACCCAATAATGGTTTTAACCCCCTGATTGCCGCTAGTTAACCCTTTCACCCCCTTTTGCCAGTGTCACTAAGCGATCATTTTTCTGATCGCTGCATGTGTCGCTAGGTAGCTAGTTATTTTTTTAGGTTCACCGCCAGGTTTTTATATCGCTAGGTACCCCGATATACTACCCAATAATGGTTTTAACCCCCTGATTGCCGCTAGTTAACCCTTTCACCCTCTTTTGCCAGTGTCACTAAGCGATCGTTTTTCTGATCGCTGCATTAGTGTCGCTACAGTCGCTAGGTAGCTAGTTATTTTTTTAGGTTCACCGCCAGGTTTTTATAGCGCTAGGTACCCCGATATACTACCCAATAATGGTTTTAACCCCCTGATTTCCGCTAGTTAACCCTTTCACCCCCTTTTGCCAGTGTCACTAAGCGATAATTTTTCTGAACGCTGCATCAGTGTCGCTAGTGTCGCTAGGTAGCTAGTTATTTTTTTAGGTTCACCGCCAGGTTTTTATAGCGCTAGGTACCCCGATATACTACCCAATAATGGTTTTAACCCCCTGATTGCTGCTAGTTAACCCTTTCACCCCCTTTCACCAGCGATCACAGTATAAGTGTCACTGGTGACGCTGGTTAGCCAGTTAGTTATTTAGGTTCCCCGTCAGGTTTTTATATAGCGCCAGGGACCCCCATATACTACCTAATAAAAATTTGAACCCTCTGATTGCCCCTAGTTAACCCTTTCACCACTGATCACCGTATAAGTGTTACGGGTGACTCTGGTTAGTTTGTTTTTTATAGCATTTTATATTCAAATCCGGAAGGCAGTGCTTGGTTTTCGGGGTCCCGTACGTGGCTAGGCTCCCAAAAAGTCCCCCACATGTGGTATCCCCGTACTCGGGAGAAGCAGCAGAATTTATTTTGGGGTGTAATTTGACTTCTGCCCATAGCATGTGTGAGCAATATATCATTTAGTGACAACTTGGTGCAAAAAAAAAAAAGTTTGTAATATTCCCGCAACTTGTGGCAAAATATAAAATATTCCATGGACTCAACATGCCTCTCAGTAAATAGCTTGGGGTGTCTACTTTCCAAAATGGGGTCATTTTGGGGGGTTTTGTGCTATTTTGGCATTTTATGGCCTTCGAAACTGTGATAGGTAGTGAGGAGTTAAATCAAAAATTTGCACCCTTAGAAATCCTGAAGGTGGTGATTGGTTTTCGGGGTGCCGTGCGCGACTAGACTCCCAAAAAGTCCCACACACGTGGTATCCCCATACTCGGGAGAAGTAGCGGAATATATTTTGGGGTGCAATTCCACATATAACCATGGCATGTGTGAGCAATATATCATTTAGTGACAACTTTTTGTAAAAAAAATTATTTTTTTTTTTTTGTCATTATTCAATCCCTTAGGACAAAAAAAATAAATATTCAATGGGCTCAACATACCCATCAGCAATTTCCTTGGGGTGTCTACTTTCCAAAATGGGGTCATTTGGGGGGGATTTGTACTGCCCTGCCATTTTAGCACCTCAAGAAATGAGATCGGCAGTCATAAATTAAAAGCTGTGTAAATTCCAGAAAATGTACTCTAGTTTGTAGACGCTATAACTTTTGCGCAAACCAAAAAATATACGCTTATTGACATTTTTTTTACTAAAGACATGTGGCTGAATAAATTTTGCCCTCAATGTATGACTAAAATTTAGTTTATTCGATTTTTCTTATAACAAAAAGAAGAAAATATCTTTTTTTTTCAAAATTTTCGCTCTTTTTCCATTTATATCGCAAAAAAAAAAAATCGCAGAGGCAATCAAATACCATCAAAAGAAAGCTCTATTTGTGGGAAGAAAAGGACGCAAATTTCGTTTGGGTGCAATATTGCATGTCCGCGCAATTACCAGTTAAAGCAGCGCAGTGCGAAATTGCAAAAAGACCTCTGGTCCTTAAGGTGTTTATTGGTCCGGAGCTGAAGTGGTTAAATACAATTTTCTTGTTGATAACAGTGCACACCCAATGCAATTGGTTAATTTTATCTAATTGGGTGTGTGTCTTGCTAGGCAATTAGTAGCTGTTCTCAGTTAATTAACCCCTTTTGATGCTAATCTCATTCTTTTTATTTCTAATATATCTTTGCAATTTTTGTTTTAGTCTTTTTTTACCCAAATCTTTCAATACATTACAAAGAACAGAGAAGTGTTTATGAACACAATAAATGCATGCTTTCATATCATAAAGTGACAATACACTGTGCAATCAGTTACATCTTACATAAATTCGATTTAGTGCCAGAGCATGTTTGATTTACTACAATTAGAAGTAATTCTTCAAGTGCATCTTCCTATTACCTATTTAGCCTAAATGTCGCGTTGTACAGAGATTGCACAACCAGATTGTGTAGTGTATGACCATCTTAATTGAAAAATTTGAAATGTAGATGTGCCATGACCCACTTGTATGTTTCAAACAATAGTTTTGGTCCATTATACAAGGCACATGAGAACACACCCTTTTCCAGATACATGTATAGCCTTCAAAACATGCTAGATCATTATTTTTCAAGCCTGCGCTTTTTTTCATACATCACAAATTAGGGACAGTGCTGAAAACATTTGTATGCCTCCAGATTTTGAAGTGTGGCATATACTCAACTTCCCTCTGCTGGTGGACTCAAGCAGCTACATATATAAACATACAAAGGAACATAAATAGAAGAAATCACATCACCAATTAGCATTTTTAGTGTTAAGTATCTGGGACAATTGTGTCCTGTCTCTAGCTATTAAATAAGATAGCTGCATCAATAGACACGCCAGATGTCTGCAGTAGTCTAATTTATTCTAAATAGAGGCTCACATGTAGTATTGCCACACCCTTCCGGGCATAGCTGCTGTAGTGATTTTGATCTGGCAGAAAAGAGTTGCACATGTGGAGTGTCACTGAGGAACCCAGTAGTCATGCTATATGGGGAGTGGCTATAGGCCAGTGATGGCGAACCTTGGCACCCCAGATGTTTTGGAACTACATTTCCCATGATGCTGAACTACACTTCGGAGTGAATGAGCATCATGGGAAATGTAGTTTAAAAACATCTGGGGTGCCAAGGTTCGCCATCACTGCTATAGGCTCACTCCTCCTGCTCTGGAGAAATGTCTGCCTCAGCCCAGGTCTCTGAAAGGGACCTGGGCAGTTAAGCTGGGCCTACATATTTTTGTTGTTGAAGGCAATTTCCACGCATTTGGAAAAGCATATGAATTTCATTAACCGCTTCCCGCCCGCCCTATAGCCGAATGACGGCCTTAGGGCGGGCGGCTTCCTATGCCTGGCCGTCCCTGGACGGCCTGGTGTTTACTTCCGCGATGCGCGCCACCGCGGGCGCGCATCGCGGAAGTTCTGTGTTTGCCGTGTCCCCCGGGGACAGGCAAACACAGATCGCTGTAAACGGCCAATCACAGCGGCCGTTTACAGCGTGATCGGCGTGTCCAATGGGAGATGATCTCATATGTAAACATATGAGATCATCTCTCAGCGCCGCTCTCCCTCCTCACACAGACAGCGTGTGAGAGGGGAGAGAAGAACGGCTGCAGCAGCCGTTAGTGTACAAAAGAAAAAAAAAAAAAAAAGTGTAAAAAAAAGTTAAAAAAAAGTGCCATCCTCCCCCAGATCCATCCTCCCCCAGAGCCATCCTCCCCCAGTGCCATGCCCCCCCCCCAGTGCCATGCCCCCCCCAGTGCCATGCCCCCCCCCAGTGCCATCCTGCCCCAGTGCCATCCGCCTTAGTGCCATCCTGCCCCAGTGCCATCCGCCCCAGTGCAATCCACCCCACCCCAGTGCCACCTACCCGCAGTGCTATCTGTCCCCAGTGCCACCTGTTGTCAGTGCCATTTGTCCCCAGTGCCACGTATAAGTGGCATCTGTCAGTGCCACGTGTTATTAGTGCCACATAGTGCCATCTGTCATCAGTGCCACGTATTAGTGCCATCTGTCATCAGTGCCACATATTAGTGCCACGTGTCATCAGTGCCACATATTAGTGTCATCTGTCATCAGTGCCACATATTAGTGCCATCTGTCATCAGTGCCACGTATAAGTGTCATCATTGCCACGTATCAGTGCCATCTGTCATCAGTGTCACGTGTCATTGTCCTGGTATTTCAAAAGTGTAATAAGTAGTCAACAAGTTAGATGTGTAATTTATGCTTCTAGAACACGTGATGGCGCTCCCTGCATGTTGGGCCTCTCTATGTGGCCAGGCTGTGAAAAAGTCCCACACATGTGGTATTGTAATACTCAGGAGGAGTAGCAGAATTTTTGGGGGGGTGTCATTTGTGGTATACACATGCCACGTGAGAGAAATAACCTATTACAATGACAATTTTGTGGAGAAAAATAAAAAAAATGAAAAATCTTCATTTTGCAAAGAATTGTGGGAAAAAAATGACAACATCAAAAAGCTCACCATGCCTCTTACTAAATACCTTGGAATGTCTACTTTCCAAAAAGGGTTCATTTGGGGGGTATTTGTACTTTCCTGACTTGTTCGGGTCACAAGAAGCGAGATAGGCCACCAGTACATCAGATGTGATCAATTTTGTGCGATTCGCACCACAGCTTGTAGACTCTATAACTTTCACAAAGACCAAATAATATCCACTAATTTGGGTTATTTTTACCAAAGACATGTAGCAGTATAAATTGTGGCCAAAATGTATGAAGAAAAATTAATAATTTGCATAATTCTGTCACAGAAACAAAGAAATATGCGTTTTTTTTCAAAATTTTCGGTCTTTTTTCATTTATAGCGCAAAAAATAAAAACCCCAGAGGTGATCAAATACCACCAAAAGAAAGCTCTATTTGTGGGAAAAAAAGGACACAAAATTCATTTGGGTACAGTGTTGCATGACTGAGTAATTGTCATTCAAAGTGTGAGAGCACCGAAAGCTGAAAATTGGTCTGGGCAGGAAGGGTGTTTAAGTGCCCAGTAAGCAAGTGGTTAAATACTTTTAAATTGTCTGCAATCAGGCAGACCCTTGTGCTATGTGTTAAAATATAAATGTCTAAGAAATTAGATTGCCACCTTGGATAATGTACGGCCAACCCAGACACTAGTCCAGTAGTGCATTCCACCTTGGTTTCTTGGCCTTTCATTAGCTGGAATAATCCCTACTAGAAATTGTTGATATTAGGGTCCAACTACCAGGCACACCCTTTTCACATAATTTATGACATAATACATGCATGGCTAGATTCAATCAAATAATTCTGGCTTTTAATTTTTACATGTTTTTATTGTCAAAATAAATAACGGTGTAGGTTTCTACTTGACTGTGCTCATCTGAACGAGTTTTCCAAAAAGCAGATTTAAGGATTGTCTTTGGCCTACAACAGATGTCAGCTTTAGGATCTTCTCAATGCTAGGGCCCACACTAGCCTACATTTTGAGAAATCAGATTTTGTGTTTAACCACTTAGCAACCGGCCCATAGCCAAATGACAGCTATAGGGCGGTTGCTTAACTCTGGGAGGGCGTACTATGACGTCCTCCCAGAATTCCCCTGGGGCGCGCACCCGAGAACTTCCGCGACCGTCGGGTCCTCACGGATCACAGTGTATGGCCGCTGATCGCGGCAGTTTACCACGTGATCGCTCCATCAAATGACGGAGTGATCACATGTAAACAAACCGGCGTGATTTCCGGTTCCTCCCTCCCCTCTCAGTCCAGTGTGAGCAGAGAGAGAGGAGAGATCGGTGGCAGCAGCACTGTGGGCTACATGTGTAGTGCCCACGGTGCTGCTCAGTGACAGCTCCATCCATCCATCCATCCATCCATGCTCACCGTTCTATACTCTGCATGCCCATCCATACCCAGCCATACTCTGCATACCCAGTCATACTCTGCATGCTCTGAATACCCATCCATACTCTGCATATCCAGCCATACTCTGCATATCCAGCCATACTCTGCATACCTATCCATACTCTGTATATTCTGCATACCCATCTATACATACTCTGCATACCCATCCATACTCTGTATACCCATCCATCCATACTCTGCATACCCATCCATCCATACTCTGCATACCCATCCATCCATACTCTGCATACCTATCCATCCATACTCTGCATACTCATCCATCCATCCATGCTCACCCGAGAACTTCCGTGACCGTCGGGTCCTCACGGATCATGGTGAATGGCCGCTGATGACGGAGCGATCACATGTAAACAAACCGGCGTGATTTCCGGTTCCTCTGTCCCCTCTCAGTCCAGTGTGAGCGGAGAGAGGGGAGAGGTCGGTGCTCAGTGACAGATCCATCCATGCTCACCCATTCATACTCTGCATACCCATCCATACCCAGCCATACTCTGCATACCCAGTCATACTCTGCATGCTCTGCATACCCATCCATACTCTGCATACCCAGCCATACTCTGCATACCCATCCATACCCTTCATACTCTGCATACCCATCTATACATACTCTGCATACCCATCCATACTCTGTAAACTCTGCATATCCATCCATCCATACTCTGCATACCCATCCATCCATACTCTGCATACCCATCCATACTCAGCATACTCATCCATCCATCCATGCTCACCCATCCATACTCAGCATACTCATCCATCCATCCTCATCCATACTCAGCGTACTCATCCATCCATGCTCACCCATCCATACTCAGCATACTCATCCATCCATGCTCAGCCACACAGCCATGTATGCTCCACCCCCATCCATAATTAGCTGTACCCAGCCATACTCAGCCGTAGCCAGCCATACTCAGCCATACCCAGCTGTACGCAGCCGTACACAGCCATACCCAGCTGGACCCAGTCATACCCAGCCATACTCAATCTTACTCAGCCATACCCATCCATACTCAGCCATACCCAGCCGTACCCAGCCGTACGCAGCCATATGCAGCCATACCCAGGTGTACCCAGCCATACCCAGCCATAATCAATCATGCTCAGTCATACCCAGCCATACTCAGCCATACCCAGCCATCCCATTTATACTCAGCTGTACCCAGCCATACTCATTCATGCTCAGCCATCCCTATCCACGGCTCATCGATCCCCATTCGTGCTCATCCATTCCACATCTATGCCACTACAGTGCCTCACAAAAGTGTAATAGGTAGTCAAATTCGATTTGAAACTTATGTCCCTAGAACACCTGATGGTGCTCCCTACATGTTTGTCCTCTGTATGTGGCCACGCTGTGGAAAAGTCTCACACATGTGGTATCGCCATACTCAGGAGGAGTAGGAGAATCTATTTTGGGGTGTAATTTTTGGTATGTACATGCTATGTGTTAGAAATATTGTGTAAATGGACAACGTGTGTAAAAAAAATGCGTTTTCATTTTCTTTACACATTTAACCAATGTGGTGTAGTGGTTAGCACTCTCACCTAGCAGTAAGAAGGGTCACTGATTCAAATCCCAACCACGACACTACCTGCCTGGAGTTTGCATGTTCTCCCTGTGCCTGTGTGGGTTTCCTCCGGGTACTCCGGTTTCCTCCCACACTCCAAAGACATGCAGGTAGGTTAATTGGCTTCTGTCCAAAATTGGTCCTAGTATATGAATGGGGACCTTGGATTGTGGGCTTCTTGAGGGTAGGGACCAATGTGAGTGTACAAGGATAGGGACAATTGTAGACACTCACTCAGGTTGAACTGGATGGACTGGTGTCTTTATTCAACCTAACTAACTATGAAACTAGAAACCAAAACTTGTAGAAAAAAATGACATGTTCAAAAGACTCATTATGCCTCATAGATTATACATTGGGTTGTTTTCTTTCCAAAATGGGGTAATTTTTGGGGCGTTTCCATTGTCCTGGTTCTCCAGGGCCTTCAAAAATGTAAGAGGTAGTCAAGAAATGATATGTGTAATTCATGCTCCAAGAACGCCTGATGGCGCTCCCTGCATGTTGGGCCTCTGTATGTGGCCACGCTATGTAAAAGTCTCACACATGTGATATTGCCATAATCGTGAAAAAAAGAAAAGAAAATCTTGATTTTGCAAAGAATTGTGGGAAAATGACAACTTCAAAAAACTCACCATGCTTCTTACTAAATACCTTGGAATGTCTACTTTCCAAAAAAGGGTCATTTGGTGGGTATTTGTATTTTCCTGGCTTGTTAGGGTCTCAAGAAATGAGATAGGCTGTCAGTACTTCAGGTGTGATCAATTTTCAGAGATTGGCACTATAGCTTGTGGACTATAACTTTCACAAAAAAACAAATAATATACATCGATTTGGGTTATTTTTACCAAAGATAGTGGTATAAATTTTGGTATAAATTTTGGCCAAAATATATGAAGAAAAATTACTAATTTGCAAAATTTTATAACAGAAACAAAGAAAAATTCATTTTTTACAGAATTTTTTTGTCTTTTTTCTTTTATAGCGCAAAAAATAAAAAAAACAAGTGGTGATTAAATACCACCAAAAGAAAGCTCTATTTGTGTGAAAAAAAGGACAAAAATTTCAAATAGGTACAGTGTTGTATGACTGAGTAATTGTCACTCAAAATGTGAGAGCACCAAAAGCTGAAAATTGGTGTGGTTATTAAGGGGGTTTAAGTGGCCAGTGGTCAAGTGGTTAATGTATTTCTTTTGCATCTATTTGGATATGTGTCTATTTGTGATGCAGAATGCTCACCAAAATGCCCAGCTCTTTGCCAAAACACAGCACCTCCACCCATGGGCGTCCACAGGTAGGAGCAAGGGGGGGTCAAGTGCCCACCCTGGAATCAGGGATCGGATCTTAAATTTAGCACAGTTGCGTCACCAGTGGTGTCACCGGTGGGGGGACACTATCGAGGGGCTGTCAAGCCCCCCATCAATGTAGTGTGATTTCGGGCTCTTTTCCCTGCTCAGTCCAGCAGAGAACTTGGCAGCGCTGTGACAGGAGAAAGGCGAGCTGCGGGCTATCAGAAGTTTCCCCCGCTCACACCCCCTTTCACCTGTCAAGGAGAAGAGATGGCGGCTCTCACCAGGTTCCCCACCTAGCTTCCTGCCTGCTCTGTTACCTCCCTATTGGCCATAACTAAGCGCCAAATCAAAGGAGACTAGGAGAGGAGACCATCATGGGATATGTAGTCCCAAAGATTGGCGGCCCTATTTTCCAGAGGGAGGAGGCTACAGCTTGATCAAGAGAGAGATTGAGAGACTGCAGCCTGAAAAAAAACTGAGGGAGAGAGTGCTACAGGAAAAAGAATGAGGAGTGTGTTGGGTGGAAGCCAGAAAGAGAGCCAAGCTGCCCAGTGCCACCAGAGAGAGCCACGCTGCCCAGCGTCACCACAGAGAGAAAGACTGAGCCACTACCAGGGTACAGACATGATACACTACTAACCAAAGTCGCCCCGGGGAACCCAGAGTGAGCAACTGTCCAGCCGGAGGGATCACTGCTGTAGTTTCGTGGGGCCTGGAAAGAGTGCCTGTTGACCATTATCCATTACTTATCCTAGGAACTGTACTACATCTGCAGTCTCTGACCATTATAATGTGATAATGACATTGTCAAAAAGGGGCGGTGCATGGGTGACCCTAAAATGATGCCCCCCTGAAAAAAAGTTCTGCGGATGCCCATGCCTCCATCCTTGGAAAGAAAAAAGGTCTTTCCAGGTTATTTTATGCTTTTAAACATGGAAGCAGTTACACAACATAGAGGGGAGGGATGAGGAAATAGCTGTGGTGCTTCCAAACCACCTCTGACATGCCAGGGTGTTTATGCAGGTCCAAGATGCCAGTTTTTGCCTTGTGCCACAACGTATCCACTTTTCACAATTGAAGGTGAGTGGAAGACGTGAAGATGGCTTCCTCCCAACAGGATCCATAAACAGTACCACTCCTGTACAATGACATTGAGATATGATATGAGAATAGGCTTTCACTTAATGCAGGCTAGTTAGAGGTCGGGAATGCAGTATCTTTACTTCATGTGGGGCGTTCAGCACAATTTAGGTGTCTATCATTGGGCACCTATAGACTCGGGAGAGCCATGTGTGGGCATGCTGGTGTGTGTAGTGTGCTACATCCATTACTGCTGTGCTTATTTGTTTTTGGTTGATGTTAGCAGACAATCACAAAGTTAAAAAAGACGTTCCTAATTTATGGAATTACAAACAGCTTTGCTTTCTTTTGACAGAGAGCTGTGATTGGACTCCAGCTATCACATGGGTACTGGTTAAGGCACACACTTGTGACTCCAGACAGTCCTTCTGAACTGGTTTTCCAGGATCCAACGTTTAAGCAAAAAGCTCCTGTGATTATTCGGCTAAAGAACAAAAAAAATTACAAACAATAAAAATATAGCAGAAGTAATTTCATAATATACAGGTTATCTCTCTCTAACAGGGGCACACACACATACACAAACACCTGACAGCTGTTTTACTCCCTCTCCACTCCATGTCAGAAAAGAAACAATGCTTGCCATTTATCTTCGGGTTGTGCTGCCCAGTGGCATCATGTTGATGACAGACTCCATATAATGGCAAGAACAGCTGTCAGATATTTCTTAGTGTCTGGGTCCATGTCATGGAGAGATTTCAATGTGTTTTTTTATTTCAAATTCACAACTAGGTATGCTGACTTAAGCCGCGTACACACGGGCGGACTGTATGGCCTACTTAGTCCGTCGAAACACATTTCAGCGGACAGTCCGCTCGTGTGTGGGCTTCAGCGGACTTTTTCAGCGTGCAGTCTGGCGTACTAAGTATTTCGGAATTTCCGTAATTCTGTCCGTCATACTTTGGTTTCAGCGGACAATCCGCTCGTCAGTAGGCTAGTTCGACGGACTAAGAATGGTGCATGCTCAGAAAGGATTTACACGGCGAAAGGTTGCATTGCTGTGTATTGGACTTCCTATTTCTAGTCCCGTCGTACGTGCTGTACACGTAATCGCGCAAGCTTTCGACGGACTGTTTGTGCATCCGTGTGTGGTCAAGTCCGTTCATTCGAAAGTATGACGGACTGTCCGTCGGATTGTATGACGGACAAAGTAGGCCATACAATCCGCCCGTGTGTACGCGGCCTTACATGTAAAGTATCTGCTGATCAGCTCAGCTTGAGTAGCCAATCCTGTCTCAGCACTCTCCCTTCTGGTGACGGACCTCAGGCTCCCTATCCTCAGAAGGCTCCCAGGATTCATTTCTTAACAAGCAGATGTTGTGTAACACACAGCAGGCAAGAATGATCCTGTCAGCCTTCCGAGGAGAGTACAGGATTTCTCCCCCAGGCTTGACCAGGCACATAAATCGGCTCTTGAGAAGGCCAAATGTGGTCTCCACAATGCTTCTTGTTTTTTTATGTGCCTTATTGTACAGGTGCTCTGCCTAGTTCTGGGGGTAAAAGTAAAAAATAGTGTAGCGCTTCTGAAGTGATAAGTTGAAATCAACATGTGTTAAAAGAATGATCATATAACAAAGATCATATAGATATGTAGATTAGCAAAATAGAGTCCAAAAAGTGGGTGTAAACTTCCGTGGAAGAGCCGGCACAAAGATGGTCGGACCGTATCAAAATGGGAGGCAAATCCTATTAAACGAATATGTCCATATACATCAGCTTGTCTGGAAACATTAGGAAGAAATAGATGGATACTTCTTACCAAATCTGTTGGACTCACACAGTCGTATGACGGTTGAGTCAATAGAGCTTGGGGTCACAATCTGGGACCGGGGGGTGGATCGAAGGAGGTCCGTCAGCCTGGTGGGGAAACTCCAAAAGACCGTATGCCCAATGATGAATCTCACCGATGGAACTTCAGAATGGTTTCGAAATCCAACTCAGATATGGCCCACTGCACACCGATACTCCAAATGCCCCAAAGTGAAGGGGAAGGTGTTTTAAGGGTTTAGACCAAAAAAGAAAAAAGAAAGAAAGAGCTCCACATGGTGCGGGTCAGGCGATGAAAAATGGAAATTTATTAAAAGTCAAAAAAATAACTAATGACTTAGTGATCACAGAGCAATAAGGTAAAAGTAAAAGTAAAAGCAATGTAGGGTGCCAACAGCTAGCCCGACGCGTTTCGACACATATGTCTTCGACTGTTTTCCCCCTATCCCTAGTTCTGGGGGTACCTGTCTGTTAACCGCTTCAGCCCTGGAAGATTTTACCCCCTTCCTGACCAGAGCACTTTTTGCGATTCGGCACTGCGTCGTTTTAACTGATAATTGGTTGGTCGTGCCACATTGCACCCAAACAAAATTGACATCCTTTTGTTCCCACAAATAGAGCTTTCTTTTGGTGGCATTTGATCACCTCTTCAGTTTTATTTTTTGCTCTATAAACAAAACAAAAAGCGACAATTTTGAAAAAAAAAACAATATTTTTTACTTTTTGCTATAAATATCCCCCAAAAATATATATAAAAAAAATTTTTTTTCCTCAGTTTAGGATATTTATTCTTCTATATGTTTTTGGAAAACAAAAAAAATTGCAATACAAATATATTGATTGGTTTGCGCAAAAGTTATAGCCTATACAAAATAGGGGATAGTTTTATGGCATTTTATTATAATTTTTTTTACTAGTAATGGCAGCAATTGGGACTGTGACATTATGGCAGGCACGTTGGAGAATTTGGATTACTGTAAAAATGTCACTGACAGGGAAGGGGTTAGCACTAGGAGGCGATCAAGGGGTTAATTGTGTTCTCTAGTGTGTGTTCTAACTGAAGGGGGAGGGTACTGTGTAGGGGAGAGGACAGATCACTGTTCATACTTTATATGAACAGACGATCTGTCTGTTCTCCCCTCAGAGAACCGGAAACTGTATGTTTACACACACAGATCCGGTTCTCGGTGTAACCCGAGCGATCGTGGGAGCCTGGGGATGATCGTAACCACCGGGCACTTGCATCAGCTCTGTGGGCGAGCAGGGGGCGCACCCCTAGTGGCCAAAACAGGAAGTGATGTAACCTGACGGCGATTCACACGCCGAGTCATGTTGCCACAGTACAACTGCGGTGGCTGGTCAGCAAGCGATTAAAAAGGTTTGTCAATGTCAGACAAGATTAGTTATGCTAGGTTGACCTTAACCATGTAAGCGGATTGGTTTCTATGCAGAAGTGAGCCTTATTTTGCAATCTCCAGCTTTGGCAAATTAAGGGGTTCTTCACTAAAGCTGGCGAGTGCAAAATCAGGCTTACTTCTGCCTAGAAACCAATTTGCTTCCAGGTTTTAGTGTCAACACTTAATTGACCAAGCTGAAGTGAGAAGCTGATTAGCTACCATGCACAGCTGCAGCAGATTCTGAGTGCACCAGTTTGAGCTAATCTACCCCTAAGCCATTCATTTCAACCTAGCAGAGCTTAATGATGCACAGTACTCCTTGGGGTTGATTTACTAAAACTGGAGAGTGCTAAATCTCGTGCAGCTCTACACAGAACCCAATCCAGGTTTATTTTGTCAAAGCTTAATTAAACAAGCTGAAGGTAGAAGCTGATTGGCTGCCACGCACAACTGCTGCAGATTTTTGACTCTCCAGTTTTAGTAAATAAACCCCCTTGTTCTTGGTGTGTCTTGTTGTACAGGTACTCTGCCTGCCTTTGGGGGTACCTGTAATTGAAACTAAACCTGGAACAGATAGGGTTTTCTTTACTAAAGCTGTTCTCCAAATAACATGCATGGCTCATTACATTTTTCAAAAAATGTAGGCAAACAAGTATGTGTCAACATTATGCGTTACCAAGGAGTCATCCTAAGGGCATTTGGCTACTCTCAAACTTCTCATAAAGTGCAGTCTGTTGAAGAAAGAATGCATCATGACATGACCCTGAAAAACCCATTTGTGCACACATGATACGCTGTCTGGCGTCACACACAACTTGCACATTGAGAGAGTGGTACTGCTTACAGTTCCTATAGTCCACTTCACATCTCTGGGGGGGGGGGGGGGGCCTGATTGCAACATGAGTGCAATCAATATCAATGGCCCCCAGGATCTTTGAAAATTGTGCACGCTGATAGAAAGCCATCTTCACATTGATCCACTCATCTTTAGTTTGTGGCCAGTGGATAAATTGGGACACAAGGTCAAGAATGGCATCAATGCCCTGCATAAACACCCTGGACACAGTGGGTTGGCTGATTCCCAATATAAGGGCAGAAGTGCTTTGGAAACTGCCATGGCCCAAAATATAGAGTGTGGTCAGCAACTTGACCATCCCAGGCACTGCATGGCTTTGGGATGTAGCTGGATCCAGTTTATCCTCTAGAAGGCCATAGAGGTAGAGAATTGCTCCTCTGGGCAACTGGATTCTGGTCCGGACATCAGAGTCTCATATGTCTCCCAAAAAGGCCAGTAGCGAAGGCGGGGTGGAAGAGCCACAGCGTGGTCTCCTGCTTCTTCTTCCTAAAGTAACTCATCCACTATAGCTCTGCAAACCAAACAAATTCCCAATCGTACAACACCAGCATAATTTAATGGATCCAGAGAGTCCGACAAGATCCACAAGTGCCTGTCCTTGCTCCTGTGCCATAATTTCTGCAAACAGAAAGGATTAGCAAATGGGCATGTGTCCATGTGAGATCCGCGCACGCCATGCCCGTGCGCCACGTCTTTGCGACACGCCCTACTATTGTATAAATAGAGCAATGGCTTCTGGTCATTCTCTCTTTTGGATGCAGAGTGTGACACAGAATTGCGTTTTGTAAACTGGAACATCACCACCTTCCTTATAAAGGTAATTCACATATTTAACTCTAACTTGTTACAAATAACTCTTTAATTAGGATGTGCTGCCAAAGAACATTTTACCTAAAGTGTTTGTGGTGCTCCAAATTTTTAATTCTTTGTTACTTACTCCTCACTCCCATTCTGTGTTTTTAATTAGCATAAATCATACTTTATGATCACCCCCCCCCCCCCCCCCCAAGATAAAATGCCATGTTTGAACCTGGTAGGTAGTCACATTTTAGACTAATCTGCTTCTTTATACAAGTTTGGCCACTCAAACCTGGCTTTGTGTGGACTCTGGTTGTGTATCAGCCTGGTTCTGTTTTTTTTTTAATTTTTTTTTATTATTTTTTTATTTTATTAGTCATCATTTCTTCACAGTTTATGCTGTTGGCACTATCACATGCTGTCACTTAAATTCTTTTAGTATTTGTTTCACGGTAAAATTGGGACATTAATGCCACAATTTTTTTCATTTAAATACGTTTACACTTTATCAATATTTCAAGTGGCAGCTCTAGTAGAGTGTATTTGCATGAGCGTAGTGGTGGGACATCAAGCATAAGGTACGTGAGACTTGCTGACCAACAGTTGGATATGTGTGAAAGAATGTCTAGCTTTGCCACTGACTACCAGGGTTTAAAAGGTTGCACTTGCAACCACACCCTGGTGTTTCACCACGGTGGGAGGATCCACTGATTGAGGAGAACTAGTTTTGCTTGGGTTGTGACTCAGGAGATAGTACACACTCAACATAGTAACCACACAGCAGACCGCCTACCTAGTCTATCTGCCTATTCAATTTGCAGCTTTAGGCAGATGGGGCATGCTGTCGAGGAGCAGAACTGGAGTCAGTTGACATGGGCTGGGACAGTGAAGGGGGAGAGCTGGAGGAGGTCTCCACTGTGTGAGGAGACCCATCTTGGGAAACTGGCTGACAGGTGACAACAACAAGTGAGTGTTGCTGATCCCATCCCCCCACCAAGACTACCACTCATTCACCTCAGTCACTGCCATTGATGCTATACCTCCACCAGCACTGCCACTGATCCCATCAAACCCCCCCCACCCCCCCCCCAGAAAGCAATGGGTGAGCAGTAAGGATGTGCAATACCTTCTAGCAACCAATCAGTGAGCAGTAATGTGTGCTGTAAGCTCTGGCAACTAATTGCAATCACTGCCTGATCTGCTGCAGTAAAAGGATTTTGAGTCTATCTGCTATTTCTTCTATGTCTCACAGCAGTTGGAGAGGGAAATTGGGCCGGGGGACCCAAAAAAAATGTTTGCCCAGGGTCAAATCAATTTTAAAGACAGTCTTGATACTTGCTGTATGGAGTCTGCATGTTAGCCGTGTGGCTTTGGGTTGTACAGAAACTCTCTTTGCCTCTACAAATCTCCAGACATGCTGGCTAAGAATTAAGGCTTAGGTCTAAATGTCCCCTAGTATATTTGAGTATGAATGGGAGTTAGACAGACAAGTTTGCTCTTTCCTTGAGGGCAGCCCAGGGATAATCCTTTACAGCTTTTTGGTCCATCTTGGAATATTCTTTGCAACAGGGTGGTTTTGGGGGGACCGGCAGCACATGCGTTGTAATGTGCTGCTGGGTAATTGTTTCTTTCAAAGTATTTTATTTTTCAAATAAGAAAGTACAGAGAAACTGAATCAACCAACTTGACAAGTAGTATTTGAATAAATACAAAGAGATGGTGACAGTCATGTTAGCTAACATATCAACCTTCTTGACAATTAAAGAGTGAGGGGAATTTATAGCAAAACACATATGAAAAAAAAAAACGCTCTAAAAGTAGTGAGCCTGGTTCCCTTCATCATAAAGGGGGGGGAGTGACCTGGAATGTCCGCTGGGGTCAAAACATATAAACATTTCGTCTCGGCAGGGGAGTCTCAACTCCCAGGTATGGCCCAACCTGGGTTAGCTATAGGAGGTACCCCCATCCCTGCGCCCCTCTCGGGATCACACTGCACAGGGAGAGGGCCTCCCGCACATAGAGCGGACCCTCCCAGCCACCCCTCCATGATGTTCAAGGTCGGATATGCGAGAATGTTGTAAAGGTCGACCAGTACCCCTGTGGGAATGGGAGGCTAGCCTTCCGAAGAATCAGAAAGAGGAAAGGAAAGATAGAAAAGGATAGAGATAGAGAGTAAGAATGTTCATTAGTTTCCCAATGGTCAATCCTTGCTCAGTGCGTGGGTGCTGCTGGGTAATTGTTTCATGCAGCAAAAAGGTTCCTGCATCATTTTTGCTCTGCAGGGGCTGGTCAAGTGCATGTTGATTATCAAATATACAGTTTCATGTTTCTTGCAGAAGCTGAGGGGGGAGGCTTCATGGAGTTTAGGAACTTGCTTACACTATGGAGTAGTCAGCCTTATCACCTACTCCCTCTATTACACCTTCCTCAATTATTCCCTGTGACCATTCTGCCTTGGTGTTCATTAGAATTTTGCCTTGAACTGTTTACATAGCCTCTTCATAATGTCTATTCTGACATCCCTTTAGCTGTGTTTATTTAAGCATTCCCATGGGTCCCCTCTGCTTTAAAAACGTCTGGAGACATGACATCCCCTGCAACCCCACCCCACCATCCCACCATCCCACCATAATATATGCTAGCTACTTCTGTCTGCCCCAGGCCGAACTCACATGCGTTGCATGTGGTCTGTGAATCACCATGTTGTCAAGTGAGCTTTGCACTTTTGGTCAGAAATATCTTCAAACAAGCACACCATTATACACAGTCTTCCCCCAGATGTGGCATGTTGAGTCTATTACAGGGATGGGCTGAACACCACCCTGTTTGGTTGGCAGCAAAACTACCAAACGGGAGAAATGTTTGAACCTGAACAATAAAACCCATTAAAGTCTATGTGAGCCAAACAGGAAAAATCAAAGGCTTTGAAGGATTATATGCAAGTAATTGTCAAGAAAAGTGGTATTAGGGGTTTGGGTACTGACCCAGGGGCCATGTCTGAATTCATACATTAAATAATATTGTATTTTTATGAGCAATGTTTTTAACCACTTCAGCCCCGGAAAGATTTGCCCCCTTCCTGAGCAGAGCGCTGTTTGCAATTTGGCACTGTGACGCTTTAACTGACAATCGTGCAGTGGCGCGCCGTTGTACCCAAACAATTTGACTTCCTTTTTTTCCCGCAAATAGAGCTTTCTTTTGGTGGTATTTGATCACCTCAGCGGTTTTTATTTTTTGCGCTATATACAAAAAAAAGAGCGACAATTAAAAAAAAAAAAAAAAACACAATATTTTTTATCCCCCAAAAAATAAATACCCCCCAAATATCCCCCCAAAAAATAGAAAAAAATATTTTCCTCAGTTTAGGCCGATAAGTATTCTTCTACATATTTTTGGTATAAAAAAAAATCACAATAATCGTATATTGATTGGTTTGCACAAAATTGATAGCGTCTACAAAATAGGGGATAGTTTTATGGCATTTTTATTATTAATTTTTTTTTTTTTAGTAATGGCGCCGTTCTGCGATTTTTATCGCAACTGGGACATTATGACGGACACATCGGACATTTTTGATATTTTGGGACCATTGTCATTTATACAGCGATGAGTGCTATAAAACTGCACTGATTACTGTGTAAATGACACTGGCAGTGAAGGGATTAACCACTAGGGGGCAATGAAGGGGTTAAGTGTGTCCTAGGGAGTGATTCTAAATGTGGGGGGATGGGCTTCAACACACATGACAGCAATCACTGCTCTCGATGACAGAGAGCAGTGATCTCTGTCATGTCACAAGGCAGGGCGCTCGTGTCTCCGTGACACGATCGTGGGCCCCCAACAGACATCGAGTCCGCGGGACCCCCAGTCACGGTCACCGATTCTTGAAGAGGACGTACCTGTACGGCCATTTGCCCACCTGTGCCATTCTGCCAAGGTATATCATCGTACAGCATTCGGGAAGTGGTTAATGATGCTTAAAGTGCAACAATGAAGGCAAAGTTCTTTAAAATATCATGCATGGTGGGTCCCCTTAATGTGCCTGTAAATTGCTGCATTTGGGGCATATACACAACATGCTACAGCAAAAATGACATTTGTAAAGCAAACCAAAAGAGTCAAATCCCATGTAAAATTACTTATGGGTCCAATTGCAGGCAGCCAGCAATTAACACCACAAGAAAAAAGGGCATGGAGCCTCCCAGTCCATAACAGGTCTTTTGGTGGATTAACATTAAGGGACACTTTTATTATTTTGAGATAACATTTTAGACTAAATGATTTTGAAAACGGTCTCTTGTTTTGTTTGTTTTTAACTCTTTTTTGGTGAAGATGTATGGTTGTGATGTACCCGATACCCATTCACATGGGGAGGGGTCAGTATCTGGAGGCCCCCTTGATAAAGGGTGTTTAAAGATTCTGAGAAGCCCTCAACCCGCAGACCTCCACAACCACAGCCCAGGCTTGTCGTAAAGAGACCTTGTCCCATCAACATGGGGTTGGTGGCGCAGAGCCCCTCTGCCACAAAGCACCCACCCCTCCTATGTTGAGGTCATGTGGCCTGGTATAGTCCAGTAGGGGGGAGGGCACTTGCTCATCCTTTCTTCTTCCCTGACCTGCTGGGCTGCATGCTTGGGTAAGGGTCTGGTATGGATTTTGTGGGTGAGCTGGTGCCATTTTAGAAAACTTTTTTGAAGGGCAGTTGTTTTTTTGGGATTCAGCTGTCAGGGAGAATACACATTTACAGCTGCTGACTCATCAGTTGTTAAGGATGTGCCCGCCAGCTTCCTTGCCCTGTCCCTTAACAACCAGCTTACACTGCGCCCTGATTGCTTAGCACAATCAGGGCACAGAATGCACTGTGCAGTGCTTAGTGTATTGCAGGGTGTTTGTTGGTGCCAACACCTGGCGAACACTCTTTGGTTAAAATGCACAATCTGGTATGGTTTTCCCCTCCTAATTTTCACAATTCCCCTTTATTGGCGGCTCCCTTTCTTTGGAAATGTGAGTATCCTCCCCTCCATCTCCTCGGGGGCAGGTTGCATTTGTAGGAATCCATTGTTGCCCTCTTTGTTGTTTTTTCATTGCAGAATCTCGTTTGTCTGGGGCTGTATACCAGATTGTGGTCTTTTCCTTGCTTGTCAGCTCCATTTTATGCTCAAAGTGAATATTTCCCGATTCCCTCTCAAAGCTGGCATTCTGTGTTTGGGACTCCCTTTCCTTATAACCATGTTTCCTTTTTTTCTTTTTCTCTTTTCAGGTACCCTCATTTTGTCTCTTGGTTTAATACACCTCCACCCAACTTGCCTGCTGCTGTGTTGTTCTTACCTGCCTGCTGCTGCTACTGATTACCACTATTCAGACCTCCTGCCACCTTTTCTGATTTTGCCATGGCCCTCACCAGAAGGCCCAGGGGTTCAAGGTTGTCTGGCCGTGGTGTGGTTAGGACTTCAGCTGTTGGCGGGAGGGGTGACTCTCCCTCCAGACACTGGCAGGTGGCTTGGGCGCAGACACTTCCAGCTTCAAGGATGTCCCCAAGCCTGGAGTCACCAGGGGAGGATTCATCCAGGTAGGCTGCAAGGCAGCAAGTTCGTTTACCGCGGTTCTCTGAGGAGGAAAACCTGGTCCTGGTGTCAAAATATTTGGAGAACTACTCCCAAATTCAGTACCTGGTCACCCCTCGCACAGGAGCTCCTCAAAGTGACCTCCTGTGGGATCGGATCACTGTGGCAGTAAATAAAGTGAAAGGCCGTGCTCACCATACTGCTGAGAAAGTACAGAAGTGTGTGAATGACCTGGTGGGGCAGACCAAGAAGTTGCTGGGCAGGTGGGCTCGTGATGGGTATGTGACCAGGCAGGGTGTGACATCTCACCTGAGCCAACTGAAAGATTATCAATGGGCCCTGCTAGATATCATCAGTCTGGATAATGTTCTTGGTGTGGATTCTCAGGATGACACTGATGCTATCCAGCATGGTAAGTAAAAATCACATGTACAATTTTACATGGGAGGGAGTTTGCTTGTTAGTGTTTAATGCTTTATGCAAAGTGTGTCTTAATGAGGAAATATGAGGAAATTCTCATATCTTTACGTATTTGAATTGTAGCACCTTCGTCAAGTCCTGGGTCATCTGGTGGTGCTAATGTCACAATATTACCGTAAAACAAATACTAAAAGAATTTAAGTTACACCATGTGATAGTGGCAGCAACATAAACTGTGAAAAAATGATTAATAATAAAATAAACAATGAATTGAAAAACAGAAAAAGTGAAATAAAGTGAAAAAAATCCAATTAAAGTCCATAAAAGTGACAATCTTCAAGTGATTAACTTCACAATGACTCCTCTATGAATTATACTCAAAATGAACTTCCTTCCACCACACCATTTGTGACAGTGATTCCATTCCCTTAAGAAAGTCACTCACCAAATTTAAATGCCTTGCACTCTCATGCGCCACATCAACACTTTTAAACCCACCAGGGTTAACAGGCCGTGCACAACAGACGAGCATTGCTGCACCTGGTATAGGTGACGGGTCCTCCAGTAACAAGGGGCACAGTTATCTAGCTTCCTCCTCAGCGGTCAGTCTCCTGTAGCAATCAGGACTGAACGCGCGTGGCATGGACCGGTGTGACCAAAATTGTTTGGACTGGTTGTGTATCACGCACCATCACTTCCGGTGCCATTCGCGCATGAACGTTGGTGATCTTTCGGCGTCCACGCCTTATCGGTGTCATTGGATGCCGGTGGGGTGGAGGGGATATAAATAGATCCGCTTTCTCTGTAGACAGACAGCGGCTGAGTTGGTAGCAGGGTGATACTTGCTTCAAATTGGTAAAAGGTCCTCCTTATTTAAAGCCACATTGTAGTCTCTGCCCAGGTCAAGTATGGAGAGGACCTGGGCTCCAAGCAAGCAGTCAAATAATTTGGTTCAAAGATACCCATTTTTGACAGTTGGCCTGCAGTCTACTCAAGGTTTTAGGGCTCCATTATTCTTTTCAAAAAAGAGAAAAATCATCTTTATCTAGTTAGGCAGATTTCTGGATAAAACCCTTTCTTAACATTTTACAGAATATATATTCAGCCATGGCTGACAACTCAGGGATTGAGAGACCATACATTTTTCTTTGAGGAGGCCATCAGTACTACTTTCTTAACTGGAGTAGGAGAGAGGTACTGGGAATGGCAGAGACCCCATGCCAGAATTTTGAGGATGGACCAAATAATAGTGAGAAGGTGCTGCTGCAGCCAAGGAATGCCCAGGATGAAGTAGGAGGTGGCATCTCAATGAAGCACTCCAATAAACATCTTGAGGGGCACAGTTTGCAGAAGTATGGGTCTGGTGCTGGATAGTGCTATCATTGACTAACATGGAGAAAGGTGTGGAAATAAGTTCTGAAACATGCCCCAGGTCTTAGAAAAGGGAGAGCCAAATGGAATTAGCCACAGTCCCAGAGTTAATAAAGGCTGAAACTGAAATTGGCTGACCTCTAACATAAAGATATATGGTAATAGTAGAAGAATTAGCAGAGGGTGAAGATGATAGGTCCAGTAGGCCAACCTCAAGGTAAACTAGACCTGGGGGTTTACGTGTGTGATGAGGACACTGGTTGATAAAGTGCCCTTTCCAAGTGTGAGTTCTTTCCCTGGAGGACAGCTGAGCTGTAATCCAACTGACAAGTATTCCATGAGTGAAACATCGCCTCTTCAAATGCAATTGGGCAAGGGGCAGAGTAGAAATGTGACTGGCCTCTGTGCTTATGGAAGCATTCCTTGAAACAGACATCAATTTGAAACCAAATCATCCAGAAAATAGAGGGAAGTTCTCTGATCACTAGGGATGAGCTTCGTGTTCGAGTCGAACGTACGTTCGACTCGAACATTGGCTGTTCGTCCGTTCGGCGAAATCCGAACATTTTAGTCCGTTCGCGTCAAATTCGTGTGCGATGCCGCAGTGCATTGCTGGCTCATAATTGGCCAAGCATGCACTGTGACCCCGCATGCTTGGCCAATCGCAGCGCCAGCAGCGAGGAGAGCCATGATTGGCCACAGGCAGGATGCCTGTGGCCAATCATAGCTCAGGCTGTGTAGTGCACGCCCCACACTATATAAGGCCGCCATCGCGGCGGCCTCGTGTAGTGTGTTGGCGTCTGAAGCAGTGGGTGTTCTGTGTACCTTCAACACAGTACACACCGATCGTTTTCGGCCGATTTTTCTATCTTGCTGATGTGTAGTGGTTATTGTCTGTGCCCTGACCGCAGTATACACCGCTATATTCACCTCACCTATATAGCTAGTGATCTATCTTTAATAATAGAGCTTGCAGTCAGTAGTGTTAGGAGATAGTGGGGGCTGAGTTAGAGTAGGATTTTGCAATATCAATCAATTGGATCGCTCTGCAAATGCTGTCTCATGTACCCCTTAACCACTTGCCGACCGCCGCACGACGATATACGTCGGCAGAATGGCACGGGCAGGCATATGGGCGTATATATAAGTCCCTGCCTGCCCGCGGGTGGGGGGCCCGATCGGGCCCCCCCCCGGTGCCTGCGGCGGTCGGCATTCCTTCGAGAGCGATCCGGGATGAGGGGGCGGCCATTCATTCATGGCCACCCCCTCGCGATCGCTCTCGACGAATGGAAATCCCCCGTGACATCACTTCCTCTCCTGTAATGTAAACACAGGAGAGGAAGTGATGTATTCTCTCCTCCGTGTCGGTATTTTTCGTTCCGACACGGAGGAGAGCGGATCGGTGAGTTGCACCAACACTCTACACACACAGTAGAACATGCCAGGCACACTCACACCCCCCCTTTACCCCCCGATCACCCCCCCAATTACCCCTGCCCCCCAGTCACAGTGACACCAATGTAATTTTTTTTTTTGCATTGGTGTCATTTGTGAATGTAATAACTGTTAGGGCAGTTAGAGTTAGCCCCCTTTAGTTCTAATGTACCCCCCTAACCCCCCCCAATAAAGGTTTAACCCCGTGATCACCCCCCGTCGCCAGTGTCACTAAGGCTGGGTTCACATTGCAGCGGTTTATGAGAACGAATGTGATTCGCACCGCACTGCAGTGCAAATCACATCCGATCTCTGTGCGATTCGAGTTCAGCCATTCGCCGCACCCGCCGCACCCGCCACACCCGCCGCAAATTCGCACGGGACCCTTTTTTTGGCCCGCAGCAGAATCGGATCGCATGGGTGTTCACACCATGCGATCCGAGTTTGCAGATCGCACTGCGATATGCGAACTGATCTGGGGGTGTCAGTAACATTTCACTGACACTCCCAGCAGTTCGCATAGGGCAGTGTGAACTGCCGCCGGGAGGCATGCGATGCGGGAACCCGCCGCGGATTCGCGGCGTTTCCGCATCGCTCCAGTGTGAACCCAGCCTAATAAGCGATCATTTTTCTGATCGCCGTATTAGTGTCACAGGTGACGCTAGTTAGGCAGGTAGGTATTTAGGTTCGCCGCAGCTTTTTATAGCGCCAGGGACCCCCATATACTACCGCATAAAGCCCCCTGATTGCCCCCTAGTTAACCCTTTCACCTGTGATCACCATATAACTGTTACAGGTGACGCTGGTTGGTTAGTTATTTTTTTATAGTTTCAGGGCACCCGCCATTTATTACCTAATAAAGGTTTAACCCCCTGATCACCCGGCGGGTGTCATTTGTGACTAATAACTGTTAGGGCAGTTAGGGTTAGCCCCCTTTAGTTCTAAGGTACCCCCCTAACCCCCCCAATAAAGGTTTAACCCCGTGATCACCCCCCGTCGCCAGTGTCACTAAGGCTGGGTTCACATTGCAGCGGTTTATGAGAACGGATGTGATTCGCACCGCACTGCAGTGCAAATCACATCCGATCTCTGTGCGATTCGAGTTCAGCCATTCGCCGCACCCGCCGCACCCGCCACACCCGCCGCACCCGCCGCAAATTCGCACGGGACCCTTTTTTTGGCCCGCAGCAGAATCGGATCGCATGGGTGTTCACACCATGCGATCCGAGTTTGCAGATCGCACTGCGATATGTGAACGGATCTGGGGGTGTCAGTAACATTTCACTGACACTCCCAGCAGTTCGCATAGGGCAGTGTGAACTGCCGCCGGGAGGCATGCGATGCGGGAACCCGCCGTGCATTCGTGGCGTTCCCGCATCGCTCCAGTGTGAACCCAGCCTAATAAGCGATCGTTTTTCTGATCGCTGTATTAGTGTCACAGGTGACGCTAGTTAGGCAGGTAGGTATTTAGGTTCGCCGCAGCTTTTTATAGCGCCAGGGACCCCCATATACTACCGCATAAAGCCCCCTGATTGCCCCCTAGTTAACCCTTTCACCAGTGATCACCATATAACTGTTACAGGTGACGCTGGTTGGTTAGTTATTTTTTTATAGTTTCAGGGCACCCGCCATTTATTACCTAGTCTCACTAGTGTACCCCTAAATTTAGGGGTGTCTACTTTCCAAAATGGGGTCATTTGGGGGGGGTTTGTGCCATCTTGGCATTTTATGGCCTTCAAAACTGTAACGCCCTTAGAAAGCCTGAAGGCGGTGCTTGGTTTTCGGGGCCCCGTACGCGGCTAGGCTCCCAAAAAGTCCCACATATGTGGTATCCCCGTACTCAGGAGAAGCAGCAGAATTTATTTTGGGGTGTCATTTCACATATGCCCATGGCATGCGTGAGCAATATATCATTTAGTGACAACTTTGTGAAAAAAAAAAAAAAAAAAAAAAGTTTGTAATTTTCCCGCAACTTGTGGCAAAATATAAAATATTCCATGGACTCAACATGCCTCTCAGCAAATAGCTTGGGGTGTCTACTTTCTAAAATGGGGTCATTTGTGGGGGTTTTGTGCCATCTTGGCATTTTATGGCCTTCAAAACTGTAATAGGTAGTGAGAAGTGAACTCAAAAATTTACGCCCTTAGAAAGCCTGAAGGCGGTGCTTGGTTTTCGGGGCCCCGTACGCGGCTAGGCTCCCAAAAAGTCCCACATATGTGGTATCCCCGTACTCAGGAGAAGCAGCAGAATTTATTTTGGGGTGTCATTTCACATATGCCCATGGCATGCATGAGCAATATATCATTTAGTGACAACTTTGTGAAAAAAAAAAAAAAAAAAAAAAAGTTTGTAATTTTCCCGCAACTTGTGGCAAAATATAAAATATTCCATGAACTCAACATGCCTCTCAGCAAATAGCTTGGGGTGTCTACTTTCTAAAATGGGGTCATTTGTGGGGGTTTTGTGCCATCTTGGCATTTTATGGCCTTCAAAACTGTAATAGGTAGTGAGAAGTGAACTCAAAAATTTACGCCCTTAGAAAGCCTGAAGGCGGTGCTTGGTTTTCGGGGCCCCGTACGCGGCTAGGCTCCCAAAAAGTCCCACATATCTGGTATCCCCGTACTCAGGAGAAGCAGCAGAATTTATTTTGGGGTGTCATTTCACATACGCCCATAGCATGTGTGAGCAATATATCATTTAGTGACAACTTTGTGTAAAAAAAAAAAAAATATTTTTTTTTTTGTCATTATTCAATCGCTTGAGGCAAAAAAATAAAATATTCAATGGGCTCAACATGCCTCTTATCAATTTCCTTAGGGGGTCTACTTTCCAAAATGAGGTCATTTGGGGGGGTTTTGTACTACCCTGCCATTTTAGCACCTCAAGAAATGAGATAGGCAGTCGTAAACTAAAAGCTGCGTAAATTCCAGAAAACGTACCTTAGTTTGTAGATGTGACAACTTTTGCGAAAACCAATAAATATACAATTATTGACTTTTTTTTTACCAAAGACATGTGGCTGAATACATTTTGGCCTAAATGTATGACTAAAATTGAGTTTATTGGATTTTTCTAATAACAAAAAGTAGAAAATATCATTTTTTTTCAAAATTTGCGGTCTTTTTACGTTTATATCGCAAAAAATAAAAATCGCAGAGGCAATCAAATACCATCAAAAGAAAGCTCTATTTGTGGGAAGAAAAGGACGCAAATTTTGTTTGGGTACAACATTGCATGACCGCGCAATTACCAGTTAAAGCAGCGCAGTGCCAAAGTGTAAAAAGACCTCTGGTCATTTACCAGCAAAATGGTCCGGTCTGAAAGTGGTTAAATGGACATAGCCTACTTGATCTTTATGCGCAGCCACTGCGCCCATCAAGCGCAGCCACTGTGCCTATCAAGTGCAGCCACTGTGCCCATCAAACGCAAGTACTGTGCTCATTAAACGCAGCTACTGGTGCCACTAGCGGCTGGTGCTCAAAATTTTTGGGGAGGCGCAAACAAACTGAAAAAAGAAAATCAATTGCGGCCATTGTGCCATCAAACTAAGCCACTGTGCCCATCAAGCCCAACCACTGTGTCTATCAAACGCAGCCACTGTGCCCATCAAGCGTAGCCCCTGTGCCCAGCAAGTTCAGCCACTGTGCCCATCAAATGCAACCACTGTGCCCATCAACCACAGCCACTGTGCCCATCAATTGCCACCACCGTGCCCATCAAATGCAACCACTGTGTCTATCAAACGCAGCCACTGTGCTCATCAAGCGCAGCCACTGTGCCCATCAAATGCAACCACTGTGCCCATCAAACGTCGCCACTGTGCCCATCAAATGCAGCCACTGTGCCATCAAACGCAAGCCACTGTGCCCATCAAATGCTGCCATTATGCCCATGAAACGCAGCCACTGTGCCCATCATAGGCAGCTACTGTGCCCATCAAGAGCAACCATTGTGCCAACTACCATACCTATCAATTGCTGCCAGTATGCCCATCAATTTCTGCCAGTGTACCCATCAATTGCCGCTCCTGTGCCCCATCAAATGCTGCCAGTGTGCCCATCATTTGCCGCTGCAACTGTGCCCCATCAAATGCTGGCAGTGTGTATCACCCCGGCACTTGCCTGTCTCGCAGCGGGTCAGTGGCGGTGTCCTGCGTGCTCCTTGATGTCTTCTTCCGTCCTCTCTATCAGGCGTCCAATCACAGCGTCTGATGTTTCAGCCAATCAGGTGACAGATAACAGACCCGAGCACCTGATTGGCTGAGAGGTGGTTCAGTGTTAGCAAAGTGAATTCCTTCGCTTTGCTAACAAACAATTGAGTGAGCAGCAAACGCACAGCATTGCACCCGCTGTTCACCTTTTTGGGTGCCTATTAGAGTCTACGGCTCTAATCAGGTGCTTCCAAAAAAAAAAAAAAACATCACTATAATTCAGGTGCCCAGCGCCAGAAAAGGGGCCAGACACCTGAATAGGTAGTGTCAGCGGGGACTATAAATAGATTCATGCAAGGCATGAATCTATCTATGGTGATAGAGCGGTGACAGAAGAGAGGGGGCAGCGCTCCTGCGCCCTTTACGGACGCACTGCCACTGTATGTTATACTTTTCATTTAAAGCCCCTATCAGAGATAAGATCCACACCCCTGCCTGTTGTAGCCACTTCCTATTGGATGGGCTATGGTAAAAAAAAGGTGGACGTCAGCAGAGAGGATTGGAGGAGACTGGTGGTCCCCTGGGTCGGTGGTACTCCTAACAGTGGGGATGTGGGATCTAGTTTGGGGATTTACGTGGGTATATCTGGCTTCACACAGTAAGGGGGAAAAGGCCTAATAGAAAAAGATAGTGGGTATTTAAGTCAAATAATGAAGAGGTAGAGAAACAAATTTGGGAGCCCAATGGATCCAGCAAATGATGCATTCTAATTATTTTCCTATTGCATTCTTCTTTCTTTTCTCCAGTACCACTACATTAAACTGCCACTTAAATTAATATTTTATTGCTTCATAGGCAGAACAAATGTCATTTGTAATTATATGGCAGAGGTTGCAGTGTGGTGGCACCAGCACCAGTGCCTAAGGCCCAATTTTTCTGCCCCTGTTTAACCACTACAATACAGGGCACTTTCGCCCCCTTCCTTCCCAGCCCAATTTTCAGCTTTCAGCGCTCTAGCGCTTTCAGTGACAATTGCGCGGTCATGCTACACTGTACCCAAATGAAATTGTTATCATTTTGTTCGCACAAATAGAGCTTTATTTTGGTGTTATTTATTCACGACTCCGTTTTTTTTTTTTGCGATATAAGCGCAAAAATAGCGGAAATTTGGAAAAAAAACAATATTTTCTTTTTTCTATTTGAAAAGAAATCCAATAAAATCAAATTTTGTCATAAATTTAAGCCAAAATGTATTCTGCTACATGTTTTTGGTAAAAAAAATTCCGTTAAGTGTATAATAATTGGTTTGTGTGATCACGGACATATGTACGCAAATGATCATGTACATATGTGTGCAGGTGATCACGTACATATGTGTGCAGATAATCATTGGGACATGTGATTTTAGTGGGACATATGTGGGGGACATGTTTTTATTATTAGGGACATGTGTTTTTATTATTTGGGGACATGTATGTTTTGGGGACATGTGTGTTTTGGGGACATGTGTGGGGACTGTGTTTGTACTGTGTGGTGTGTTGTGTGTTTACACTACACTGATGATCAGTGAGTAAAAAGCTGTAAAAAGCAGCCCATACTCACTGATCATCAGCCGGCTGCAGCGTTCTGCTCTTCTCTCCTCAGCGGTGACTTCCGTGTGAGGAGAGGAGAGCCGATTGCCTAGCAACCGGCTGTTTGTTTACATCACATGACGGCCGTGATTGGACACGGCCGTCATGTGATCAGGAGGGCCAATCACAGAGCCCTCCTGCCGATCTGAGATGTGCCGTGTCCGGGTGACACGAGCACATCGGGATCGCGCCGCTGCGCGGGCGCGCGCGCGCGCGCGATCCCGCTACTCCTGAATGACGTTCCTGAACGTCCTATCAGGAGTAGACGGCTCCCACCCGGCCGTATATATGCATTGGCCGGGTGGGAAGTGGTTAACAGGGGCGTTTAAGTACAATTTTTGATGCAATGCTTTGCAGCAGGGCTAATTCCTGCAATAAAACTAGAGTATATGGAAGAGGTTGCAGTGTGGTGGCACCAGCAGCAGTGCCTAAGGCCAAATTTTTCTGCCCCTGTTTAACAGGGACATGTAATTACAATTCTTGATATAATATTTCACAGGAGGGCCCCTTCCTGTGCCCACCCAGAGTAACGGTGAGGACCACAACCACCAAAGGTCAATTTTTCTACCACTGTTCAACAATGGCATGTAATTACAATTCTTGATATAATCGTTCACAGCTTCACTTTGAGGGCTTACAATGTTGTGGCAAAACCAACACCTTGTTCCGCCATTTCTGCAGAGCATATAGGGCAGGCCCCTACTTTCAAACATCCAACTTACAAACATCTCCTACTTGCAAACGGAAGGAGACAACAGCAAGTGAGATGAAAAAAGATGGACGACAAAATAAATTATACAGGGGTGATAACCCTTCCCTATGTTTTCCAAAAAGCTTAAAAATAGTTTTTTGGACTGGAGCTACACTTTAAAAATGTACCAGTTGAAAATTACAAACAGATTCAACTTAACACAACAAACCTACACAGTCCCTGTCTTGTTTGCACCGCCTGTATACTGCTGTTCTGAGTATATAGGGCCTGGGGGCCACACGCATTTCCTTTTTTTTTATATGGGTACAGGGTTCCCCTTAATATGCGTACAAGACCCAAATAGGCTGGTAATGGGCAGGGAGGGCTACCCATGCCATTTTTCTCAATGATTTTCAACCATATTGCAGGAACCAGATATAACATTAAAACCGCAAGCAGTTTTAAATGGTGTTATTTCTGTTTAATGTCATTTTGTGCAGGGACTGTTCTAAACACGGGAAAGACGTGGCACTTCACAGGCATACTACAGACACCCCCCAGGCACGATATTTAAAAGAATATTTCACTTTTTTTTTTCACTTTAATCGTCATTAAAATCAGTGCTCCCGCCAAAACGGACGTTTTTAAAACTTTTTTTTGCATTGACCCATGTCCCCTGAGGCAGGAGTCAGGTCCCCAAACCCTTTTTAGGACAGTATCTTGCATATTAGCCGTTAAAATTAGCACTTTTCATTTCGAACGTTCGAGTCCCATAGACTTCAATTGGGTTCTAACGTTCGTTCGAACTTGGGGTCCGTTCGAAAGTTCTGGTGCGAACTGAACCGGGGGGTGTTCGGCTCATCCCTACTGATCACCATTTCATCTTAAAGGGATTTTGTTAGTCCATGCCAAAATGGGGATCTTAGAGCCTCGTTATTCCAAACCAGTTTGACCAACAAACAGAAACAAAGCTGGATGGCCGCACTCCAATGCAATCACCTTTATTGCATGAAAATACAAACAGTGCATCAATGGCATAGGATTATGAACTAACAGGCACAACTAACGCGTTTCACACTGGGATTGGTGCTTAATCATAGCTCAGTTTGACCACCAGAGTCTGAAAATACTTCCGGGCCAACTGTCATGCTTCCCTGACAAAGGCATAAGAGAGCACTAGCAGCAAAGGGGGCACATCCTGATATATCAAAAATGTGTAAAAAGATGACAAGGAATGGCCAGATCGAGAAGCCCAGGCCTGGGTGTCCCTGGCTAGGAGGGAGATTACATAGGCTGGGTTGAAATTCACCATGAATTCAGGACTGATTAAGGAAGCTTAGGATCTTCAGAAGAATGGTGGCAGTAGGTGAAGAGTCACAGAGAAGAGATTTGGCTGTGGTTGTACCTATATACAGGGAGAAGGCATAGTACTGTAGATGTGATCAGACACCCCAACAGACTTGCAGGCAGTCTAGTCAAGAATTTAGCTCTTGCAAGTGAGGCAGATGACATTTGGGACCAATTGTCACACGCTTTGTAAGTTTAGTTTTTGCCTCAGGACCTTACAGTACTGAGGGTTAATTGTGTAGGTAAGCCTTAACACCAGTCTGGCCAGGCCATGATTGATGTTCTGCCTGGTCATGTGAGCGGTGAGGTGCATATGACAGGCGAGAACTAGGCTTGGTTGGATGTTTGGGTATGGCCCTCTCAGAGCCAATCAGTAGGAGTGCCGGGCCCACTGAGGAGTCTGGGAGGGGGTACTTAAGCAGGTGTGGGTCACGTGTACGGGGTTCCGGGGTTGTTCGAGAGTCCCGTGTGGTCTGTTCTGGTTCCAGGACCGGGGTAGCCCCATGAGGGGTCCTGGTCCCGGGGTGTTTGACATCCTGCAACATGTTCCTGTCAGTGGCCCCTGTTAGACCCGACTGGTCTGTAGTAGGGATACGTCTGTTCCCGAGTCTTGGAATCTGCTGGTCTGAGGCGCTGTAACTGAGGGAGGATTCAGAGTGTCCGGGTGTGCTCTCGGCTTGGAGGGACACCACAGCTCGTGCGAGTGACCGGGGAGGACTCTTCATAGGAGGGCCGACAAGTGGCATCCTGAGAAGTGCCTGGTTACTGAGTTGGGAAGGACATTGACGAGTCCACACTTTATCAAGTACCTCAAAGGAAGCGGGAAACATTCCAGGTACGATTGGAAAAAGATTCCTGTTTATCTTCGGTTGATTGTTCAAGTTTGAGTCAATGTGCTGACCGCCATAATATTTGGCTAGAGGTCTGTTCAGCCTTGAAGTACCCAGCTGTGAGTGGCTACTCTCTGGGTGGAAGTAGAGACTTTGTTAAGCCTGCAGTTCAAGGTTCCTGAGGTCTTCAGCCGTGCCCTCTGTTCCCAAAGAGACTGTGTTGTGTGAAAGTTAAACTGCAAAATAAAACCTTTTGAAAGGACTTTATAGGTGTCAGTGTACAAGTCGTTGGGTATCAACCCTGGAACCCCTAGACGCTGAGGAGCAGGCCAGGTGAAGGTAACCGGTAAGCCCATTTAGTCAAGGCTGCCCTGTAATGGGTTATGGCTAGTGATAGCCGAACGGTTCGCCGGGCGGTCGCAGCTGTTCGCGGTCCGCCCGATCGGTGGACTATTGCCGCCGTTCGCCCGGCGGACTTCCGTGTTTACTGTGTAAAAGAACTTTCACCTATGATGACACATCCATCATGGGGTACAGGACAGCCAATTGAGACATTACAGCACATGGACACTTGGACATTCCCCCTAACTTATAAATAAACCCGATCCGGTGGCCATTTTACATTCTTTCGTATGTCACTATAGAGAGAGGTTGCTGTGTGGAGCAGGGAGAGATTGCAGTGACCCAAATCGCTAGCTATTTGGTACACAAAAGTTCTTTTCAGGACTGGTATAGGTGTTAGTTCAGGATATAGGTTTGAGGTAGTGCTGTGCTAGTGATTGTTGCAGCAGCCTGAGTGTCTTTTGTCAGTGTAGAGAAAGGGACAGGATGGTGTGTGCTGCAGGGACAGTCAGTTTAATCATTAGCTGTCCACAAAAGTGCTATTCCAGTTATTGTTTCAGCAGCCTCTGTTTTGTCAGTTTATATGGGGACAGGCAGGAAGCTGTGTTTGAGGCAATGAGGGTCAGTTTAATCAGTAGCTGTTACTATATTAGGTCCACAAAGGCTCTTTTCAGGACTGGTATCAGTGGTATGGTAATAGGCTTGTACACGTATAATATTCTTTCTTCCAAATATAGAAAGAATATTATACTTGACTGCTGCCCTTCTGCTGCAGTCTGCTGATCAGTCACAATCTACTTGTTCCACAAAGGTCCTTATAAGGACTGGTAACCTGGTGTAGGGTGCTACAGTACATAGGGTTGAGTGAGGTACAGTCTGCTATTCTGTAAGGACTGGTATAGGTCCACAATACATAGGGTTGAGGTGCACTACTGCTGACCGCTGCCCTATACTTCAGCAGTCATTCATCAGTATAGGGACTGACGTACAGTCTGCTAATCAGTCACACACAACCTACTTGTTCCACAAAGGTCCTTATAAGGACTGGTAACCTGGTGTAGGGTACTACAGTACATAGGGTTGATTGAGGTACAGTCTGCTATTCTGTAAGGACTGGTATAGGTCCACAATACATAGGGTTGAGGTGCACTACTGCTGACCGCTGCCCTATACTGCAGCAGTCCTTCATCAGTATAGGGACTGACCTACAGTCTGCTAATCAGTCACAACCTACTTGTTCCACAAAGGTCCTTATAAGGACTGGTAAGGTATAGGGTACTACAGTACATAGGGTTGAGTGAGGTACAGTTTGCTATTCTATAAGGACTGGTATAGGTCCACAATACATAGGGTTGAGGTGCACTACTGCTGACCGCTGCCCTATACTGCAGCAGTCCTTTATCAGTATAGGGACTGACGTACAGTCTGCTAATCAGTCACAACCTACTTGTTCCACAAAGGTCCTTATAAGGACTGGTAATTTGGTCTAGGGTGCTACAGTACATTGGGTTGAGTGAGGTACAGTCTGCTATTCCATAAGGACTGGTATAGGTCGACAATACATAGGGTTGAGGTGCACTACTGCTGACCGCTGCCCTATACTGCAGCAGTCCTTCATCAGTATAGGGACTGAGCGTTTTGTCACAGGGTCATTTAAAAAATGACAGGCAGAGGAAGAGGCAGGCCCTTCCGCAGGGGTGGTAGGGGTAGGGCAGGAGCAACAGGCTTGAGCCAAAGTGGGAAGTTGCAGAAGGTGCGTTCAATTACTTTAAAGGACGCACCAGACTTGGTTGAGTGGCTCACTCAGCCTTACTCTTCTGCACCCTCCTCATCCTCTCGATTTGCACCCTCTTCTTCACTCTCTGCTATGTGCACCCCCAAAGACACTACCACCAACAACACCACCACCACCACATACCTTCCGCTTGAGTCAAAGGAATTATTTTCCGATCCATTTCAAGACATTTCTGATGCGCAGCCACTCTTGGTATTGGATCAGGAAGAGGAGGTTGCAACAACCGCTACTCAGCAGTCTGACGACAGTACCCAGATCAGCCCAAGGAGGAGGTTGGTCCCCGGTGTTGCTGCCTACTCCGAGATCTCTACTTATAGCGGTGCGGAAGGTGACGTAGAGGATGACGTGTCTAGTGATGTCACGTGGGTGCCCACAAGAGAGGAAGAGGAGGGGAGTTCAGAGGGAGATATGGACCAGCAGATAGGGAGGAGAAGCAGGAATAACTTACATTGCACAGGAGGGACAAAGCAGACTGCAAATGTATCAGGAGCGAGTCATCGACCATAAACGGTCACATCTGGCGCTCCCAGGAAACCGGCACATGGCTCCGCAGTGTGGGCTTTTTTTAACGTGTCCGCTGCTGACAATAGCGTTGCCATCTGCAATCTTTGCAGTCAACGCATTAGTCACGGTAAGCCCAACACTCACCTAGGGATGACCGCCTTAAGAAGGCACATGAGTAGCCTTCACCGAGCCCAGTGGGAGCAATGGAACACACAAAGCCACACTCCAGGCTCTCACCGTCCAGTCTCGTCTTCTACTTCTCCTTCTCCTCTATCCTCACAATTGTCCTCCACTCCACCTTCCATCATGCCAAGCTCACGTTTTTCTGCAAAAAGGCAGGCTTCCGTGGCCCTAATGTTTGAGTGTAAAAAAATGATGACGCCGGATAACCCTCTTGCCCAACAGTTGACGGCTGGCTTGTCAGAACTCATAGCCCGCCAACTTCTGCCATATAAACTGGTGGACTCAGAGGCCTTTCGTAAATTCGTGGCCATTGGAACACCACAATGGAAGGTCCCAGGAAGGAAGTATTTCTCACAGAAGGGCATCCCAGAGCTATATGGTCATGTTCAGCGGCAAGTGAATGTATCTCTGGCACACAGTGTCGGTGCCAAGATACATCTGACCACAGACACGTGGTCTAGCAAACACGGGCAGGGAAGGTATATCACTTTTACTGCCCACTGGGTGAACCTTCTGACGGCCGTCAAGCATGTAACCCATGGCACCCGTGTAGATTTGGTTTTACCGCCACGGATTGCATGCAGGCCTGGCTCTTCTTCTCCTCCTCCTCCTCTTACTCCATCCTCCTTCCTCTCCTCCTCGGCTGACTCCTCCTTTTCCGCTGCTAGCGTCTCTTCCGCTGCGCCGTCCAAGCTCCCCAGAACCTATTCGACATGCCAGGTGAGACGTTGCCATGCCGTGCTGCGTCTGTTGTGCCTGGAAGCCAAGAGCCACACTGGCCCGACACTCCTTTCAGCTTTGCGTTCACAGGCAGATCAGTGGCTAACACCGCTCAATTTGACAGTTGGTAAAGTGGTGTGTGACAATGGTGCCAATCTGCTTAGCGCATTGAAACAGGGCAAAATCACGCACGTGCCATGCATGGCACACGTCTTAAACTTGGTCGTGCAGCGATTCGTTGTCAAATACCCTGGGGTCCAGGACATCTTGCGGCAGGCAAGGAAAATCTCGGCTCATTTCAATAAATCTTACACGGCCATGGCTCGCCTTGTTGACATTCAGCGGCGACACAATCTGCCGGTCAGACGTCTTATTTGCGATTGCCCGACGCGATGGAACTCAACCTCCTATATGCTTGATAGGCTGCTCCAGCAGAAACGTGCAGTTAACGTCTACCTGTATGAAATCTGCGGCAGAACAGGTTCTGGGGAGCTGGGGGTTTTTTCACCACGCCAGTGGCTGCTCATGCGCGACGCATGCAGACTTCTGCGGCCATTTGAGGAGATCACCAAACTGGTCAGTCGCAGCCATGGCACCATCAGTGACATGGTACCTTATGCCTTCTTTATGGAGTGTGCATTGCGGCGTGTCATTGATCAAGTTGTGGAGGAGCAGGAGCGGGAAGATGAGGAAGTCGCAATGCTGGATGAATTCCTAGGGGGGGGCTACTCTATCTGAGACAAGTCAACAACAGGAGTCTGAAGAGGAGTCACAGGAGGATGGTGCCGTGGCAGATGAGGAGGAGCAAGAAGAGCATGCTTTAAACCTTTCTGGGATCCCTGTTGTTGTGCGTGGATGGGGAGAGGAGAATGAAGAGGACGACATTATCCTGGATGATGAGCAGGAGCCAGGCCACCACACCGCTTCCAGTTTAGTGCAAATGGGGGCCTTCATGCTCCAGTGTTTTAATAGGGACCCCCGTATAAAAAGCATAAGGGTCAAGGACCAGTACTGGGTGGCAACGTACTTAGACCCCCGGTACAAACACAAAATGGCGGAAATGCTACCGCCGTCACAGAGGTCTGTCAGAATGCAGCAATTCCAGGACTTGCTTCGAGAAATGCTGCATTCTGCTTTTGCGTGCGCTGGCAGAGGAGCAATTCCCCCTCGCAGAGAAGGAGTTGCGGGTACCAATCCAACAGCGCCTGCAAGAAGAGGCCGGTTTGAAGATGTGTTGGTGACTTCGGAATGTGATGTTATTCTTTCAGCCGACCCATCGACAGGTGTCATCCGGATCCAGCATGAGGGAACGCCTAGACCGTCAGGTGTCCGACTACATCGGGTTAACGGCTGATGTGGACGCTCTGAGGAGTGATGAACCCCTGGACTACTGGGTGGGCAGGCTTGACCTCTGGCCAGAGCTTGCCCAATTTGCAATCGAACTGTTGGCTTGCCCCTCGTCCAGTGTCCTGTCCGAAAGGACGTTCAGCGCAGCAGGGGGGATCGTGATAGATAAGCGTACTCGCCTAGCTCACGACAGTGTTAACTACCTCACATTTCTAAAAATGAATGAGGCATGGATCTCGGAGGAATTCAACACATGTGACCAGTGGACCATGTATATGTCTATAAACAATTTTTTAAATCGAGCACACAGACCTTCTTTCTTCATTTGGCTCACTTCCTTGTGCAAAAAAAGCACACCGTACTATATGCCCGTACCCTCCTCTTTGAAGAGGTTGAGCGATGTCATATTTCTACTGGGGCTGCTTATTATGAGGGGCTCCCACCATCCCTGTGCTGTGCTGACTTCCTCCTGGGGCTGCTTATTATGAGGGGCTCCCACTATCCCTGTGCTGTGCTGACTTCCTCCTGGGGCTGTACCTCTGCTGTGCATATTATGAGGGGCTCCCACCATCCCTGTCCTATGCTTATTATGAGGGGCTCCCACCATCCCTGTGCTGTGCTGACTTCCTCCTGGGGCTGCTTATTATGAGGGGCTCCCACCATCCCTGTGCTATGCTGACATCCTCCTGGGGCTGCTTATTATGAGGGGCTCCCACCATCCCTGTGCTATGCTGACATCCTCCTGGGGCTGCTTATTATGAGGGGCTCCCACCATCCCTGTGCTGTGCTGACTTCCTCCTGGGGCTGTACCTCTGCTGTGCATATTATGAGGGGCTCCCACCATCCCTGTGCTATGCTCATTATGAGGGGCTCCCACCATCCCTGTGCTATGCTGACTTCCTACTGGGGCTGCTTACGGTGCAGGTGTCAGTGCTGTATATCACGATGCTGATGTCAGTACTCTCTATCACAGTACTGCTGTCAGTGCTGTATATCACGGTGCTGGTGTTAGTGCTTTATGTCACGCAGCTGATGTCAGTGCTCTCTATCACGGTGCTGGTGTCAGTTGACTCTATCACGGTGCAGGTGTCATTGCTGTATGTCACGCTGCTGATGTCAGTGCTCGCTATCACGGTGCTGCTGTCAGTGCTGTGTATCACGGTGCTGGTGTTAGTGCTTTATGTCACGCTGTTGATGTCAGTGCTCTCTATCACGGTGCTGTTGTCAGATCACTCTATCACGGTGCAGGCGTCATTGCTGTATGTCACGCTGCTGATGTCAGTGCTCTCTATCATGGTGCTGCTGTCAGTGCTGTATATCACGGTGCTGGTGTTAGTGCTTTATGTCACGCTGCTGATGTCAGTGCTCTCTATCACGGTGCTGTTGTCAGATGACTCTATCACGGTGCAGGTGTCATTGCTGTATGTTACGCTGCTGGTGATCATCTCCTGCACCCTCTTCTTTGCCTACCCTGACCTTCCCTCTCCTCCATTGCCTTCATGCGCTCCACAGTCCTGAATTGTCACAACATTTATATATCCCATATAAAAAAAGAATGCTTGTAGTTGTCAATCCCAGATTCACCTCATACATGTGTTATGTCATTGGCCATGTGGTGGGACTATGTTTGCACAGCTATTAATTTTTTTATGGCTGCAAATTTGACCTGTAGGTTTGCAAAGTTCGCCTCCCATTGAAGTCAATGGGGCACGCCGCAAACGTTCTGGTTCACGAACTATCGGCCGCGTTCGCGGTCCGCGTTCGCGAAACGTCCGTCGGAAGTTCGTCCATCACTAGTTATGGCTGCTACACAAGTATTTTGCAAGGTGTTTTTGCATGGCCTGCTGTATTTCCAATTTCCTTGACAAAACTGCAAGATGATCATCAGAAGGCAAAGGCATCTGGTTAGGATCCATGCTGGTTTGAGCAAACTGTCAAGAGTCATAGTGTATACCTTTTATATTCAGTGTGCCTGCTCCCTCAGCCAGTGAAATCTAAGACCTAGCTAGTGTTCCACCAGGGACATTGTCATGTACCTGGTAGAAGAGCCTGATATACAGAGGAAGTCCTCTCTTACACCTCTGACTCAGGGTCCCTGATATAGTAGGTAGGTCGCGCAGGAGTGCAGAGTGGCACTGGGCTGGGCAGGATCTGAAATAGAGATTTTATAGATAGGCAACTCCTATCCTCATATTAATTAGTGGTTCCAAATGAATAATAACTACTGCAGTAGGTAACAGACACAAAAGATATGCTCAGCATCTTTCCAAATAACTGTTCTCCTTTATTATGACACAGTTAATGGTTTTTATACACATGATTACGTAGGTTACGTAGCGTGTCGACTGGCAAGCCCTTCCTGACAGACATTCTCATGAGAGTTTGGGCTTAGCTGTTGGCTTCCCAAAGCCATGGAGAAGGACAGATGTCAAGTAAAAAGGGCTGACGCATGGGAGAGGCACACAGCAAGGGCTGGGGCTTGAAACTGTGGGTGGTTAGGTGGCTTGAGGCTACAGTTTCAGAGGAAGATAAATTTGCAGGTACAGCAGAGGCTGAAATTACAGGTTCAGTGGAACCTGAAACTGTGAATGCTGCAAATTGTGTAGTGGAGACTGAGGTTAAAGGTGCAGCAGAGGCTTAGAGACACAGATTGCAGGCGCTGAGGCTGGAAGCTGAGCAGTAGGTACATAGAAGTTTCAGGAGCACTCCTTGCTTGAGCAGTGACTAAGTGTCCCAACTGAGTTTCAATAGCTGATGTAGTGTGCCTGCATGTTACCTGTTACAACTGTGACACCCCCAGTAGAAGCCAGATGTATCCATGGCTATGCATTAGTGAGGGAATGTGAGAGCTGGTACATTCACACTTACCATTTTTTCTCCAACTCCTTCTGAAAAAATCCTGTTGTGTACAGAGCCCCAAAGTGGAAGCCAAAATTTACACACATATGTATGAAATAGCAGTGACTCATCCTTCTTCCCCATTCCCTCAATAGAGCACTGTGTTTTGCTTCAGTTACAAGAAACAGTGTATAAAAGAAAACAACTTCTGCTGTGCTCTCTTTATTTAGAAAACCCATAGTGCTTTGAGAATCCTTTGTCATGGGTAGACTTTGTATTTAATGTTTATCTGTATACTATGAAAAAAAACAGAAGAAAATGGAATATCCCGCGCTTGAACAAAAAATAGTGATATATAAGCTGCTCCCCTCAAAGTGCAGAGACTGCCTTTGTGAAATGTGGGTGTAAATAATAAGGGGATGCTATTATAATAAACCTTAAGTGATACAAAAAAGTGCTAGTGCTTAATGATACCTCAGGCGCTCTTAAAGTAAACCTTAAGTGATGCAACTAAAGTGCTAGTGCTTAATGATACCACAGGTATCTCATAAATCAATACATACATGTAATTAAATAAATACAATCAATCCAAAAAGTGCCCATATAGATGAAAAGCATAAAACTGAAGTGAGTGAATCCTGTGTCCCGTCACCACTTGGAAATATTGCACAAACACGTCACCGGTGGATTATGGTAAGTAGTAGGGATGAGCCGAACACCTCCCTGTTCGGTTCGCACCAGAACTTTTAAAAGGACCCCAAATTCGTACGAACTTTAGAACCCCATTGAAGTCTATGGGACTTGAACGTTCGAAATTAAAAGTGCTCATTTTAACGGCTAATATGCAAGATGCTGTCCTAAAAAGGGTTTGGGGACCTGGCTCCTGCCCCAGGGGACATGGGTCAATGCCTAAAATGTTTTTAAAAATGTCCGTTTTGGCGGAAGCACTGATTTTAATGACGATTAAAGTAAAAAGAAAAGTGAAATATTCCTTTAAATATCGTGCCTGGGGGGTGTCTGTAGTATGCCTGTGAAGTGCCACGTGTTTCCCGTGTTTAGAACAGTCCCTGCACAAAATGACATTTAACGGAAATAACATCATTTAAAACTGCTTGCAGTTTTAATGTTATATCTGGTTCCTGCAATATGGTTGAAAATCATTGAGAAAAATGGCATGGGTAGCCCTCCCTGCCCAATACCAGCCCCTTTGGGTCTTGTACACATATTAAGGGGAACCCTGTACCCATATTAAAAAAAGGAAATGCGTGTGGCCCCCAGGCCCTATATACTCAGAACAGCAGTATACAGGCGGTGCAAACAAGACAGGGACTGTGTAGGTTTGTTGTGTTAAGTTGAATCTGTTTGTAATTTTCAACTGGTACATTTTTAAAGTGTAGCTCCAGTCAAAAAAACTATTTTTAGGCTTTTTGGAAAACCATAGGGAAGGGTTATCACCCCTGTATAATTTGGTTTGTCGTACATCTTTTTTCATCTCACTTGCTGTTGTCTCCTTCCGTTTGCAAGTAGGAGATGTTTGTAAGTTGGATGTTTGAAAGTAGGGGCCTGCACTAGATGCTCTGCAGAAATGGCGGAACAAGGTGTTGGTTTTGCCACAACATTGTAAGCCCTCAAAGTGACTCTTGGTGGGCGCTGGAGCTCCCTGCTGTGAACGATTATATCAAGAATTGTAATTACATGCCATTGTTGAACAGTGGTAGAAAAATTGACCTTTGGTGGTTGTGGTGCTGGTGCCACAACACTATATGTCACGATCTGGAGTCAGGCTCAGAGACCAATAGCTATAGCAGCAGAGCAGATATTCACACAGGTCACCCTGGCTGATGGCACGGGTTCACCTGAGGTGCGGGGTCTAAGCACTAACCTGTATTCACCAGAGCTCCCAAAGGTGGAGATGGGCTTGGCTGCGTGTTAGTGCCAGGTCGCGGTCCTCAGGATAGCCCCACCAGGAGGTGAGCAAGCCGGGGGTCTGGTAGCAGATATAGCAGGTAGAGATCAAGCAGAAGCGTAGTTGAGAAACAAGCCAAAGTCGGTAACCAATAGTTGCAGGTTGGGATTCAGCAGAAGCGTAGTCCAGAAGCAAGCCAAATGTCGGTAACGAAAGGTAGCAAGGATACGGTCGGCAGCAGGAGAGATAGAAGCAAGATATTGGCTGGTAAAGGCACAATATTCTGGCAAGGAGGAAGTGCAGAGACATGGCTTATATAGGAAGTTCATGGGAGGAGCCAAAGGTTCAAGGTTCAAGGCAAACAAGATTCAAGACATGATCACTAAAGGAATTGTCCAAGGAGCTGTCCAAGGAGCTGTCCAAGGAGCTGTCCAGCATTCCAGGTGGCTCAGCAAGCAGAGTCACTGCCGGACACACCAGAGGTCCCAGGTTCAAGCCCAGGTCCTAACAGTACTCCCCTCCTCCCAGGACATCCCCTGGATGTCTTAGGGCCAGGTTTCTGAGGAAACCTCTGGTGGAATTCCCTTGTTAATCTAGGGGCATGAACATTCTCCTCAGGCTCCCAAGAATTTTCTTCTGGCCCATATCCTTCCCATTGAACCAAATATTGCAATTTGTTCCTAGAGATCCTGGAGTCAAGAATTTTTCCCACCATAAATTCTTCTTCACCCTGTACCTCGACAGGTGGGGGAGGAGGATGAATTCTTCCAGAAAAAGTATTTTCATGAAATGGTTTGAGTAGTGATATATGAAACACAGGGTGAATCTTCATATTGTCAGGAAGTTTTAGGCGAAAAGTGATTTGAGCAGAAATCTCAAAAGGTCCCATAAACTTTTGACCCAACTTAGCACATGGAACTTGAACTTTTAAATTTTTGGTAGATAACCAAACTTTCTCACCTACTTGAAAAGTGGGAATTGACCTACGATGTCTGTCAGCAGCCCTCTTGTAATATTCCTGCGCCTCCTTCAATGTATCAGTCAATTTCTCCTGGATCTCATGTAATGAAGTTAGTCTGTTGGTAACAGCAGGAATTGAAGTTGAGATGGGGAGATCAGGAATAAAAACTGGATGATACCCCGTGTTTAAGAAAAATGGGCTTTGGGATGTGGAACTATGTTTAGAGTTATTATAAGCAAACTCTGCCGTAGGAAGGTAGTCCACCCAGTCATCCTGAAGATAACTCACGAAGCATCGAAGGTATTGCTCCAGAGTTTGATTGGTCCTCTCGGTCTGACCATTAGACTGCGGATGAAAAGCCGAGGACAGATTAACTGTTACACCCAAAGCTGAGCAAAAACTTCTCCAAAATTTTGAGGTAAACTGTACCCCTCTGTCAGACACCACATCATCAGGAATTCCATGAAGTTTAAAAACTTCTCTAACCATTACCTCAGCAGTATGTTCGGCGGAGGGTACCCCTTTAACTGGAATAAAATGAGCCATCTTAGTGAGACGGTCAACGACTACCAGAATGGTAGTCATCCCTTTTGAAAGAGGAAGGTCAACCACAAAGTCCATAGAAATGGACCCCCATGGTCTTGATGGAACAGGTAGTGGTAGAAGTAACCCCAGAGGAGAAGATCGAGGTGTCTTATTGCGAGCACAGGTTAGACATAAAGCCACATAACTCTTAACATCTTTCTTGTACCCAGGCCACCAAAAGGAACGTGATAAGAGTTCTTCTGTTTTAGAAACCCCAAAATGACCAGCAAGCTTAGAGTCATGTACCAACCTGAGGGCTTCTACCCGAACTGATTCAGGTACATAGAGGCAATGCACTTGAGTCCAAAAACCATTGTTGTACTTGAGGTTAATGTCCTTAGGAGGATTATTAAGAAGTGGGTCATTCTCATAGCCCTCCTTGAGAAGATTAAGAAATGTCTTTGAACTCATGGCCCCTAGAAAGTTCTTTTGAGGCAGGATTGTACATTCAGAGGTGCTTTCCTGGAGAGGCCCAGACAACATCCGTGATAGGGCATCAGCCTTACCATTCCTTGACCCAGGGCGGTATGAAATAACAAAATTAAACCTGGAAAAGAAAAGGGTCCAACGTGCTTGTCTAGATGACAACCTTTTAGCAGACCTAATAAATTAAAAATTTTTATGATCGGTGAGAACGGTTACAGGGTGCTTAGCTCCTTCCAACAGATGCCTCCACTCAGAAAATGCTTCCTTAATTGCCAGCAGCTCCTTGTTTCCAATGTCATAATTCATCTCGGCTGAAGACATTAGTCGAGAGAAATAAGCACAAGGATGAAGCTGCATTTTTTCTCCCATTCGCTGAGAAAGGATAGCTCCCACAGCAGAATTAGAAGCATCAACTTCTACGATGAAAGGTAGTTCTGGATCTGGATGTACCAGTATTGGTGCAGAAGTGAAGAGAGTTTTCAGTTTACTAAAGGCAGCCTGTGCCTTAGGTGACCACAAAAAGGGCACCCCTTTCTTTGTCAACTGTGTGATTGGAGCAATTACCCTAGAGAAATTCCTTATAAATCTTCTGTAAAAGTTGGCAAATCCAACAAATCGCTGTATCTCTTTAACATTCTTAGGAGCGGGCCAATCCACCACAGCTTTGATCTTATCGGGATCCATGCTTACCCCTTCAGAAGAGATTATGTATCCCAAGAACTGGATCTGAGTTTGTTCAAACTCGCATTTCTCTAATTTTATGTAAAGTTGATTTCGCCTTAATCTCTCGAAAACAATACAGACATGCTTGCGGTGTTCTTCTAAAGTATCAGAGAAAATGAGAATGTCATCCAAATATGCTATTACAAACTGATCAAGCAAATCTCGAAAAGCATCATTAATAAAATGTTGAAAGGTTGCAGGAGCATTGCAAAGCCCAAAGGGCATGACCAAAGACTCAAAATGTCCATATCTGGTTCTGAAAGCAGTTTTCCATTCATCACCGGAACGAATGCGGACAAGGTTGTATGCCCCCCGTAAATCTAATTTGGTAAAGAGCTTGGCAGAGCGGAGTCACTCAAGCATTTCTGGAATCAGTGGGAGTGGATAGCGATTCTTAATTGTGATCTTATTTAAATCTCTGTAGTCAATACACGGACGCAGGGTGGAGTCCTTTTTCGTCACGAAAAATAAGGCTGCGCCAGCAGGAGAGGTTGAGTGTCTGATAAAACCCTTCTCAAGATTCTCATTAATCCACTCCCTGAGCACTTTCAGTTCAGGTTCTGATAAAGAATAAAGGCGACCAAATGGTATTTCTGCCCCTGGAAGCAATTCAATGGGACAATCATAAGAGCGATGAGGAGGCAGCTGATCTGCGTTCTTTTTATCACAAACGTCCCGAAACTCAAGATATTGTGGAGGTAGCTTGTCATATGACTGGATAGTTGCCAAAACTGCTTGTAAATCTTGGGTTGGTGGAGGGCTTATTTGATAAGATTCTTTGCAATGTTTCTTGCAATGGTCAGATGTAAAGCTTAAAGAACGTGTCTCCCAGTTGATGGAGGGATTATGGATAGAGAACCAAGGAATGCCCAGGATAATAGGGAACTTGGGTGATGTAATCAGCTCAAAGCTGATAGTCTCCTGATGGTCAGTTTCAATTAGGAGTTTAAGTGGGATTGTCTCGTGGGTAACAGGGCCTGAAGTCAAAGGTGAGCCATCCACAGTTTCCATATCAATTGGGGCAAGTTTATTTCTTATTTGAATGTTATTACTTTGGGCAAATTCGATGTCGATGAAGTTTCCCCCAGCCCCTGAGTCCAGCATAGCAGAGCAAGGTATTTCATTGCTTTCAACAATAAGCGTTATAGGGATGACAAAATGAGTTGATAAAGAATTAACTTTATTTGCTTCCTGAATCAAAGGAGAGATGGACTGAGAAATTGAGTTTATTTGTTCAGATACTGTAACATCCATTGCTGCAATTGTTCTTTTAAATTTATTGGGACAATTAACTGCGTAATGTCCAGAGTCTCCACAATAAAGACATAAGTTTTCTGAACGTCGTCTTTCTTTCTCCTGAGTAGTAATAGATCTTTTAATAGCATCCACCTGCATATGTTCAGGAGTGTCAGAATCAGGAAAAACTCTTGGAACCTTAGGAGGATACTGAGTAGTAGAAAAACGCATGCCACCATTACTGCCTAGGATTCCCAGTCTCTCCTTTCTCCTTTCAGTAAGTCTCTGATCAATTCGAATACATAATTTAATAAAAGCTTCAAGGTCATCAGGACTTTCTACTCTGGCAAGCTCATCTTTTACTTGTTCCGAGAGTCCTTGACGGAACTGACTCTTCTGTGCTGCTGGATTCCAATTGGTATCTGAGATCCAACGTCGGAATTCAGTTGTGTACTCTGCAACAGAGTGTCTTCCCTGACGTAAATTGTGCAATTTTGCCTCAGCAGTAGCACAGCGGTTAGGATCATCGAAAACTTGGTTCATCGCAGTCAAAAAAGAATCAAAATTATCCAGGATGACATCATCTTTCTCCACATAAGGGGAGGCCCAGGCTAAGGCTTCCTCAGTCAGGAGGTTGATAATAAACAGCACCTTTTTCCTGTCAAAAGTGAATGCAGCAGGTTGCATCTGAAAGTATATACGACATTGATTAAGGAATCCTCTATAATGGCGGCGGTCTCCGCTAAACTTGAGTGGTAGGGGCATTTGTGCATTAGTTTCTATGGCAGCAGTATCTCGGGCATGAAAATCCCGCAATTGTTTGTGTAGATCAAGGATTTCCTCTTGTAGACCTTTCATTTCAATTTGTAACTCTGAAAATTTTTCCTGGTAGTCAACACCAAATGCCTGTAACTCAGCGATTTGAACCCTGAGAGGAGCCACGGCAGCTGCTACAACGGCCTCCATGTTTTTGGCCAGAATATTCTGTCACGATCTGGAGTCAGGCTCAGAGACCAATAGCTATAGCAGCAGAGCAGATATTCACACAGGTCACCCTGGCTGATGGCACGGGTTCACCTGAGGTGCGGGGTCTAAGCACTAACCGGTATTCACCAGAGCTCCCAAAGGTGGAGATGGGCTTGGCTGCGTGTTAGTGCCAGGTCGCGATCCTCAGGATAGCCCCACCAGGAGGTGAGCAAGCCGGGGGTCTGGTAGCAGATATAGCAGGTAGAGATCAAGCAGAAGCGTAGTTGAGAAACAAGCCAAAGTCGGTAACCAATAGTTGCAGGTTGGGATTCAGCAGAAGCGTAGTCCAGAAGCAAGCCAAATGTCGGTAACGAAAGGTAGCAAGGATACGGTCGGCAGCAGGAGAGATAGAAGCAAGATATTGGCTGGTAAAGGCACAATATTCTGGCAAGGAGGAAGTGCAGAGACATGGCTTATATAGGAAGTTCATGGGAGGAGCAAAGGGTTCAAGGTTCAAGGCAAACAAGATTCAAGACATGATCACTAAAGGAATTGTCCAAGGAGCTGTCCAAGGAGCTGTCCAAGGAGCTGTCCAAGGAGCTGTCCAGCATTCCAGGTGGCTCAGCAAGCAGAGTCACTGCCGGACACACCAGAGGTCCCAGGTTCAAGCCCAGGTCCTAACACTATAAGTCCTCACAGTTACTCTGGGTGGGCACAGGAACGGGCCCTCCTGTGAAATATTATATCAAGAATTGTAATTACATGTCCCTGTTAAACAGGGGCAGAAAAATTGGGCCTTAGGCACTGGTGCTTGTGCCACGACACTGCAACCTCTCCCATATACTCTAGTTTTAGTGCAGGAATTAGCCCTGCTGCAAAGCATTGCATCAAAAATTGTAATTAAAAGCCCCTGTTAAACAGGGGCAGAAAAATTGGGCTGATGGCATCACCCAGAACCAGAAATGTTCTTCCAACATATCAGCGGAGGAGGAAGAGGATAGACAATCAACATAACAGGACAGCCACTCAGCATCAGCATAGGCAGTCTTGAAGGGATGTGATATTTCAAAAAAAATTATTCGGTTACATCAGCTTCAGGTGCTTGATAGCTGTGGGTGATCCAAGACTGATTCATCTTGATGAAGGTCAGTCGATCAACTGATTTGGTGGACAGGCGCACCCTGTGATCGGTAACAAAGCCACCAGCAGCACTGAAGGTGCGTTCCGAAAGAACGCTGGATGCAGGACAGGCCAGTAGCTCAATTGCATACTGTGCAAGCTCTGGCCAGTGATCCATCCTCAAGACCCAGTAAGCCAGAAGATTTTCGGTGGGAAAGGTGTCCAAGTCTGACCTTGCCCCTAGGTATTCCTGCACCATGTAAATCAAACGCTGGCGATGGTTGCTGGAACCGATCATACCTTGGGGCTGCGGACTAAAAAAAATTCTGAAAGCATCGGTCAGACGGCCACCTTCTCCACCGCTCCTTCTGACCGATGCCTCAGCAACACGTTGTCCAGGACCAGGAGTTTGTAACCTCCCAGTCTCTGGGAACCCGTTGCATAGACCTTTCTGCAAGGCCTCCCGGAGATGTCTCATCCTCTGCTCCCTCTGCGATGGCAAGATAAGGTCGGCAACCTTACCCTTGTATCGTGGATCAAGGAGAGTGGCCAGCCAGTAATGGTCCCTCTCCTTGATCCGAAGAATACGAGGATCCTTCCGCAGGCTTTGCAGGATCAGGGAGGCCATGCAGCATAGGTTAGCTGAGGCATTCGGTCCGGAGTCCTCTGGGTCACTAAGGACAACATGATCCGCAGCTACCTCCTCCCAGCCACGTACAAGTCCACGGGTTTCTTGGGACTGTAAATCATCCCTACAAGACTGCTGCTGCTGCTGATGCTGAGTGCCAGCCTCCACCTCCATGCTGACACAATCATCCTCCTTCTCCTCCTTCTCCTCCTCTTCCTGTGTGATGGGTGGCACAGCAGGAACACTGTCTGGATAAAGGGGGCCTTGAGAGGCAAGGAAGTCCTCCTCTTTCTGCCTCTGTTCTGCCTCAAGTGCCCTGTCCATTATTCCACGCAGCGTATGCTCCAAGAGGTGGACAAGAGGTACAGTGTCACTGATGCATGCACTGTCACTGCTCACCATCCTTGTGGCCTCCTCAAACGGTGACAGGACAGTGCATGCATCCCTGATCATGCCCCACTGGCGTGGTGAGAAAAAACCGAGCTCCCCTGACCCTGTCCTGGTGCCGTAGTCGCACAGGTACTCATTGATGGCCCTCTGCTGCATGTGCAGCTGCTGCAGCATGGCCAACGTTGAGTTCCACCTGGTGGGCATGTCACATATAAGGCGGTTCTTGGGCAGGTTCAACTCCTTTTGGAGCTCAGCCAGCCGAGCACAGGCATTACATGATCGGCAGAAATGCACACAGACTTTCCTGGCCTGCTTCAGGACATCCTGTAAGCCCGGGTACCTGCCCAAGAACCGCTGCACCACCAAGTTAAGGACGTGAGCTACAAAGGGCACATGGGTCAGTTGTCCCTGTCGGAGGGCGGAGAGGAGGTTGGTGCCATTGTCGCAAACCACCATTCCTGGCTTAAGCTGGCGTGGCATCAACCACCTCTCGGCCTGCCCCTGCAGAGCTGACAAAACATCCGCCCCAGTGTGGCTCCTGTCCCCCAAACAAACCAGCGCAAGCACGGCATGGCATCGTTTTGCCTGCGTACTTGCATAGCCCCTGGAACGCCTACGGAGCACCGCTGGTTCTGAGCACAGAGCACTGGAAGAGGCCATGGAGGAAGAAGAAGAGGAGGGGGTGGAGGAGAGAGGTGTGTCACAACCAATAGAAGCATTTTGGAGGCTTGGTGGTGGAACAACCTCCAATACTACTGCACCTTGTCCTGCATCCTTCCCAGCTGCCAGAAGAGTGACCCAATGGGCCGTGAAAGACAGGTAACGTCCCTGTCCATGCCTGCTGGACCATGAGTCAGCGGTAATATGCACCTTACCGCTGACCGCCCTGTCCAGTGAGGCAAGGACATTGCCTTCCACATGCCGGTAGAGAGCCGGAATCGCCTTCCGTGAGAAAAAGTGGCGTTTGGGGACCTGCCACTGAGGAACCGCACATTGTACAAACTCACGGAAGGGGGCCGAGTCTACCAACTGAAAAGGCAGCAGTTGAAGTGCTAGCAATTTAGCCAAGCTAGCATTCAACCGCTGGGCATGTGGATGGCTGGGAGTGAACTTCTTTCACCGGTCCAGCAGCTGGGGCAGGGACATTTGCCTGCTATAATCGGACGTGGGTGTACTGCTAGCAGAGTGCCCGGAAGCACTTGGCTGTGACACACCTAATTCTACACCTTCATTCCTCTCAGAGCAGGTTTCAGAGAGGACTGAAGGTCTAGTGGGGTTGGAGATCCCAGCTGATGAGGAGCAAGGAGAGGTCCGCTTTGTTCTTTGGTGTGGGTCTTTGAGGTACGCTTGCCAACGAGCTGCATGGCAGGTCAACATATGTCTGGTCAAGCATGTGGTGCCCAAGCGGCTGATGTTTTGGCCACGCGAGATACGCTTGAGACATATGTTGCAAATAGCAGCGGTGCGATCTGATGCACTCGTCTCAAAAAAGGCCCACACCAAAGAACTTTTAGAGTAACGCGCAGAGGCAGTGCCCTGCACAGGCGGAGCTCTGCGGTGTGATTCAGTCGGTGTGCTGCCCCTAAGCTGGCCCCCGGAGGGCATCCTGCCTCGTTGGACTTGTGCCTCCTCCTCCTCTCTCCTACCAGGCACCCACGTGGAGTCAGTGCCCTCATCATCCCCTCCCTCTTCATCGCTGGAGCAAACCTGGCAGAATGCTGCAGCTTGTTGAACATGACTGCCAGATTGCTGTCCTTCTTGAGCATCCCCTCTCTCTGCATTCACGCTACTGCCTTCCTCTAGCTGAGTATCATCATCAGAGCCTACAAAACACTGGGCATCCTCCTGGAGCATGTACCCAACACTGTGCTCAAAGAGTGCAGGAGACTCCTCAGGAGCATGTGGTGGGTCTAGGGAAGGAGTCACTGATGATGACATTGAGAGGAGGGAAGACGATGCGTTGGCAGCTGCTTTGCTAGTACCCTGAGACTGGGTGAGAGAGGATGAGGAGGATGAAGAGGGCTTGGTCATCCACTCTACCAAGTCGTTGGCATGTTGCGGCACAACATGTCTAGCTGCCGAAAAGAAGGACAAGCGTGTCCCATGGCCACGTGCTGATGATGACGATGCACCACGTCCACGACCAGCACTGTTGTCTCTAGACACAGAGCCTGCTTGCCCTCTTTTATCGTCTCGCGCCTGTCTGCCTCTCCTTGCTGGCCTTCCAGACATAGTAATGGCCTGAAGGGAGTTGGGAAAAACAGCAATTGGGTAGTGTATATTGTGCTGTAGGCACACACAACTTCCACTAACTCCTGCAGATGGCAGATGGCTCAATAAAGAAGAGCTATGTAGGTGGATATAACGGTGTATACTGGGTTCAGAGCACGCAGACAGCACGCACAAGCTCCTACCGCTGACTGCAAGCTCTATTTAAAACGAGCAAGATAGTTTGCTATATAGGTGGATATAGCGTGTGAAGTTTGGGGATACTAGCTCCATGGGATTAAGTGCATAAACCGTTGTCAGGTGAAACCAAAATATATTTATTTATAATTAAATCAAAAATAAAGCTTTTCTTCAGCATATAAAAACCGTAAATTAAAGTCCGCTTATCTTCAGCACAAAATAATACAAAAAGAAAAGACCCTACAGTTCTGTAGACAGGTCTTCACCAAAAAGAGTCCTTGCAAAGATCTTTTTGCAGCCTCCAAAACAGCAAACAGCAAACAGCAACAACACAGCCAGACAGCTCCTCAGACAGGTGTTCATCTCCTTCTCCTCCTCACCACCACCTCTCTGTCTACTTCCTGTCTTATAGGCTGTCTGTCTTCCTGGAGGCCGTTAACCCCCTGTGGTCAGGGAAGGAGGCTCTTTCCCACCCAAATGTCACTTTAGAGCCTCTCAAATTCCAGGTCACAACTATCTCTCTTAAAATATAGAGAGGACCGCGAATCAGTCTTCTCCCGAAAACTATACCCGGAATCTGTCACCCATTCTTGGGTGACCCCTGAGGCCTACCATGATTCCCTTAAAGGGACCACATCCCGAATATAGGCGCCACATAGTACCCGTCCAGGACCCAACCTTGGCGTCCTGTACATATCCCCCCCTCTGCCTCAACGCGGAGGTGTTGGAGGCACCATTTGACACCATACAGTGGACCCGGGAGAGGGCATCAGCATTCTGATGTAGTCTCCCAGGTCTGTGCTCCACCACAAAATTGAACTCCTGGAGAGACAGGAACCACCTCGTTACTCTGGCATTCGTGTGTTTATTTTGCCTCATCCAGGTCAGCGGGGCATGGTCGGATACCAGGCGAAACCTTCCGCCTAGGAGGAAATACCACAAAGAGTCCAAGGCCCACTTAATGGCAAGACACTCCCGCTCCACCACCGCATAGTTTTTCTCTGCTGCTGTCAGCTATCTACTCAGGAAAACTACGGGGTGCTCTTCCCCGTTGATTACCTGCGACAGGACTGCTCCTAACCCCTCATTTGAAGCGTCTGTCTGTACTACAAAATCTTTATTAAAGTCTGGAGCAACGAGCACTCCTGGCACAATGCCGTCTTAAGCTTCTGAAAAGCTTCTTCGGCCTTGTTATTCCATTTTATCATCACCGACTTTCTGCCTTTGGTCAGGTCCGTCAAGGGTGCAGCAATGGTGGCAAAGTTGGGGATAAACCTCCGATAGTAGCCAACTATGCCCAAAAACGCTCTGACCTGCTTCTTGGTTAGGGGACGGGGCCAGTCCTGTATGGCTTTCACCTTGCTCATTTGGGGCTTTACCAGCCCTCTACCCACAATGTACTCTAGGTACTTGGCTTCCTCCACCCCAACTGCACATTTTTCTGGATTTATGGTGAATCCTGCTTCTCTCAGGGAGTCTCTCAGGAGATTGGGGAAGATGTGACTCCCAATCAGGGCTGAAGATGATGATGGCATCCAAATAAACCGAAGCGTACCGATGATGTGGACGCAAAGTTTTGTCCATGGCCCTTTGGAACGTAGCGGGGGCAGAGTGTAAACCAAACGGCATTCGTTTGTACTGGAAGTGGCCTTCCGGGGTAGAGAAGGCCATTTTCTCCCTAGCTTCCTTGGTCAGGGGAATCTGCCAGTACCCTTTCGTGAGGTCCAGCGTGGTAATATACCTGGCAGGCCCCAACCTCTCAATGAGCTCATTTACCTGTGGCATGGGATAAGCATCAAACTTGGAGATTTCATTCAGTTTTCTAAAATCATTGCAGAAGCGAAGAGTGCCGTTGGGTTTGGGTACCAACACGATTGGACTCGACCACTCGCTCTGTGATTCCTCAATGACATCAAGCTCAAGCATTCTTTTAACCTCTTCAGACACTGCCACTCTATGAGCTTCTGGGATACGGTAAGGCTTTAACCGCACTTTTACCTTGGGGTCAGTTACAATGTCGTGCTCGATGACATTGGTGAGTCCTGGCAACCCTGAAAACACGTCCCTATTTCTTTGAAGAAATTCCTTTGCTTGCTGGGTTTGGGGTCTAGTTAAGGTAGTAGCCACCTGAACCAGGTCGATCCCTGCATGATCTCCTGACTGTACCGCTACCACCACGGATACCTGGTCTCTGTCTCTCTAGGGTTTCAACAAATTCACGTGGTAGATCTGGTATGGTTTCCTTTTCCCTGGCTGGTGTACCTTGTAGTTTACCTCCCCCACTTTTTCCACTATCTCGAATGGACCTTGCCACTTGGCCAAGAACTTGCTCTCCACTGTGGGTATTAGGACAGCCACCCGGTCTCCTACTTGAAACTGTCTGACTTTCGCAGACCGGTTATACACTCTTCTTTGGGCTTCCTGAGCCCTCTGCATGTGCTCCCTCACCAGCGGAATCACCTTAGCCACCCTCTCTCGCATTTGAGAGATATGCTCTACTATGGTTTTGTGTGGTGAGGACTCACTTTCCCACATTTTCCTTTACCAGATCCAGCAACCCCCGAGGCCGTCGCCCATACACTAGTAAGTGTACAAAAAAGTGTTGCGCTAAAAATAGATGTGAAAGTGTGTTAAATAATAACTAGATATCACACTCATTTACATATAGAGATAATAAACATCCAAAACAAAAAAATTTGATGTGAACAAAAAAGAAAAGAAAAATACAAAAGAGTCCTTTGTTAAAAGGTCATAATATGTGCTCGCCCTTGATGCAGACAAAAGAATGTGAAAATGTTAATTTCATCCGTGGTATATTTGATCCAAAGAAGAACACCCTGGTGCTGACACCACACACAGAAGAAGGATGTGAGTTTACCAACTCCCAATGACCCTTATAAGCATACGCTCCAGGGGTCGGAAACGCTTTTCAATTGTATCGATAGGAGATCATCAGGTCAGGAAAGATGAGCTTTAGATATTGATGCTAACTCCTCTCTCATTCAAGCTGAGTTGGACACGGAGGCAATACTCCCAGAAAGATCGCACCCTCATTCATGGAGTTATATGGGACAAGAAAAATTGGGCCACATAGCATAATTCCGTATAGTGAATGAATTTATTAAAGTAAAATCACACTTACATTCAAGCAGTGAGAAAAGCGCTTTACAGATAATAAGCAGCAGTGGAGTCCTCCCAACGCGTTTCGTCTCATTTAGACATCGTCGCCCATACACTAGCTCAAATGGGGAGAAGCCCGTGGATGCTTGTGGAACCTCCCGGATGGCAAACAAAAGGGCAGGGAGTAACATATCCCAATCCTTCCCGTCCTTCTGGATGACTCTTTTGAGCATGGTCTTCAAAGTTTTATTAAACCTCTCCACTAGGCCATCAGTCTGTGGGTGATAGACGGACGTCCGTAACTGCTTAATTTGGAACAGAGAGAAAAAGAAGAAAAAAACTGTGCTAAGGTGGAAAAAAAGGTATAAGATATATAAACTCTTGTGTAATACTTTTAGGAATAAATGTTCAGCTGCGGCTTCACTGTGTCACATAAATACAGAACAAACAAAAATGAAAAATACTAAGCCACGCTTAACTTGTACAAACGACTAACTGTGCAAAAAAATTGAAATAGTAAACAAGGTATAGCGACCCTATATAGATTAGTGTATATCTATAACGTGCGTGATATAAAACACACATATATTAATAACTCAAAACATAGAGATTAACCCTTACAATAAATTTCCATAACATAAACCTATATCAACATAAAAAAGGAATGGGACAAAAACACCCAGTGTATGAACAATAAGTCCGTATACATGAGCCACCAAACTGATTATCACAAAGCTGTAAATAAAGTCCTCCAAAAATAAGCCACAATATTCATAAAAAATCCGCCACTAAGTCCAATGGGAAAAGGAGTGTTCAATCCACCACCAACATGCGATAAAATTTGCCGCTTACCAGAAAGCCATGACCCCCCACTACAGAGGGTCACACAAGACTTGTGAGAATGGATACCACTTCCAGCCAAGGGGGGGGGTCCTCAGTGTCCTCCTAGTTCCACCGCTCCAGTGGGGGTTGGGAAGAAGACTCAAAAGCAGGGACATCGAAACCATAAAGGGAAAATGAAACTCGAAATAGTGTAAAACCCTTTATTATTAAAGATAAAAAAGTAAAAATGCACTTACAAATATGTAGAAGAAATTAAGCCTTAAGTCCGTTGCACCGGCCAGAAGCACACGGACAGACCCGTTCTCCTGGAAACCGTCACAAACACGAGGTGATGTATAGCGTGCCGCTCAGCCCTACGCGTTTCGCAACAAAATTGTGTCATCCAGGGGCACGAGCGGCACGCTGTGTCACCTCCATTTATATTGTCTCTAGCCATCCAAACCTCACTCTGGGCACCTGGCTGTTCCCACCAAAACCAAGCCTCATTGTGATATCCACACCTGATTCGTCAGGTACTGACCCCAAGGACCAATCCAAGACTAACCCCGGTCGGATAACCACCCCCCGTATGAGCAGCCAATCGGATTAGTTCCCAGTATTTGTCTGAACTGTAATAGAGCAGATGGCCCGGTATGCAAACTGCTGATATTTGGTGTTTTACTATACTCCTTGGGTCACGCGCCCATCTAAATTAGTACATACCTCTAACTGTTTTGGCAGAAAAGCTAAAAGAGAAGAAATGCACGTGGGACGCCATATCAAAACTTCTCCCGCCCCACTTCCGGTTCACGACCGTCCAGTATAGCCAAGCCTCGCTTTCAGTCTCAGATGATTTCTGGTCCGGCGTGACCCGGTATACAAACTGCGGTGACCGACCCGCCTCTATCCAATGTGGGCTGAGCCCCCATGTACCAGAAAAAATCTTCTATGATTAATTTTTAAATCCTATCAATCTGTTATTTATTGCACAGTTTTAGATATTATAATTTAACCATTTTTAGTTTTTCTTTTTATTTTCCCGTTTTTCACTTTCTCCTTCCCCCTCTCCTGATGGGGTGTTACTACACTCCCTTAGCCCTAGGGGTATGTAGATTGGCTTCCATAATAGCCTGAGTTGGGTATCTGGGCTGGTATGGGTGGGAGTCTTTTGTCAGCATTAAATTACCAATGTAGGTTTGACCTGTGCGGGGCTGTGTGTTGTTCCACAATTAGTGCGCTATGAGGCGCTGTTGTGTGACTGGGACCCGTGTGATGGACATCGAGTTGTCCATATGGCTAGTAGTTGTGCGCTCACGCGGATGGTGACTGAACACCGGACGGGACGCACCGGAAGCTACAGGCTGATGAAAATGAGGCTTGGTAGTCTCCAATCTAGCCAGATACCGGATGTGACATACTGGTTTGAGAGTGAGGCTGTCACAACCACATACCGGATGTGACCTTTCACATCGGGAGCGAGGCTTGGCTGGCCCGGGCACAGCCATTGATTGGGTGTACCGGACCGGAAGTCAGCTGAGACTGGAAGTGAGGCCCGGCTATACTGAACGGCCGTGAACCGGAAGTGGGGCGGGTGAAGTTTCAATAGGGTATCCCATGTTTATTATTCTTCTTTAGCTTTTCTGTCCGAGAAGTTAGGGATATGTACTTACATAGACGGGCGTGTGACCCAAGAAGTTTATTTGAACACTAAATACCAGTAGTTTGTATACCGGGTCACGCTGGACCGGAAGTCATCTGAGACTGAAAGCGAGGCTTGGCTATACTGGACGGTCGTGAACCAGAAGTGGGGCGGGAGAAGTTTTGATATGGCGTCCCACGTGCATTTCTTCTCTTTTAGCTTTTCTGCCAAATCAGTTAGAGGTATGTACTAATTTAGATGGGCGTGTGACCCAAGGAGTATAGTAAAACACCAAATATCAGCAGTTTGCATACCGGGCCATCTGCTCTATTACAGTTCAGACAAATACTGGGAACCAATCCGATTGGCTGCTCATACGGGGGGTGGTTATCCGACCGGGGTTAGTCTTGGATTGGTCCTTGGGGTCAGTACCTGATGAATCAGGCGTGGATATCACAATGAGGCTTGGTTTTGGCGGGAACAGCCAGGTGCCCAGAGTGAGGTTTGGATGGCTAGAGACAATATAAATGGAGGTGACACAGCGTGCCGCTCGTGCCCCTGGATGACGCAATTTTGTTGCGAAACGCGTAGGGCTGAGCGGCACGCTAAACATCACCTCGTGTTTGTGACAGTTTCCAGGAGAACGGGTCTGTCCGTGTGCGTCCGGCCGGCGCAACGGACTTAAGGCTTAATTTCTTCTACATATTTGTAAGTGCATTTTTACTTTTTTATCTTTAATAATAAAGGGTTTTACACTATTTCGAGTTTCATTTTCCCTTTATGGTTTCGATGTCCCTGCTTTTGAGTCCCTTTTTGGACCTCTGAGGAAGACGCCCGGGAGTAAGTCTTCTTCCCAAACCCCACTGGAGCGGTGGAACTAGGAGGACACTGAGGACCCCCCCCCCTTGGCTGGAAGTGGTATCCATTCTCACAAGTCTTGTGTGACCCTCTGTAGTGGGGGGTCATGGCTTTCTGGTGAGCGGCAAATTTTATCGCATGTTGGTGGTGGATTGAACACTCCTTTTCCCATTGGACTTAGTGGCGGATTTTTTATGAATATTGTGGCTTATTTTTGGAGGACTTTATTTACAGCTTTGTGATAATCAGTTTGGTGGCTCATGTATACGGACTTATTGTTCATACACTGGGTGTTTTTGTCCCATTCCTTTTTTATGTTGATATAGGTTTATGTTATGGAAATGTATTGTAAGGGTTAATCTCTATGTTTTGAGTTATTAATATATGTGTGTTTTATATCACGCACGTTATAGATATATACTAATCTATATAGGGTCGCTATACCTTGTTTACTATTTATTTCAATTTTTTTGCACAATTAGTCGTTTGTACAAGTTAAGCGCGGCTTAGTATTTTTCATTTTAATTTGGAACAGTTTGCACAGGTCCGCCATCACCTTTGACATAAAAGGGGTGCCCTGGTCCGTTAATATCCATTTGGGAAAACCAGTTCGCGAAAACATTTGAAATAGTTCTCGGGCAATGGCTTTAGAGGAAGTTTTCCTCAAAGGAACTGCTTCTGGGTACCTGGTTGCATAGTCTAGGATGACTAATATATACTGGTGCCCTCTTGCCGATTTTACCAGGGGTCCCACGAGATCCATAGCGATCCGCTCGTATGGAACCTCAATAATTGGCAAGGTTACCAGAGGGCTTCTATAGTGGGGCACTGGGGCAGTTAACTGGCAAACGGGACAAGATGCACAATATCTTTTAACCTCAACTTTCACCCCTGGCCAGTAAAACCGGTCAGTTATCCTGGCCTCTGTTTTCTCTGCCCCCAAGTGTCCTCCCAGTGCATCGTTGTGGGCTAGATCGAGTAGCATCCGCCTATACGGTTGGGGAACCAGCAACTGCTCTATCGTTTCCCCACGGCTTTCAGCCACTCGATAAAGCAAGTCCCCCTTTAAGACAAAATGAGGAAACCTCTGATCTGCTCCTGGCATTTGTGAGACCCCATCCACAACAGAAACCTGCTCTCGGGCATTAACCAAGGTAGGATCCCGCAGCTGGGCGGTGCCAAACGCACCCCTGGGTACATATAGATCTGGGTGTACTGGCCTTGAGGATGTTTCCCCTTCACTTTCCTCAACTGGGGACTGCAATGGGGAGAGCTCCTCGTCATCCTCCCCCAGCATAACCTGTAACGGGAAGACCCCCCCCCTCAGAGTTTAACTCTGTTTTGCAATCTGAAACAGACACATCCTTCAACTTAAAATGGAAGTAAACCCTTCCAAACAACTTTGACCTACAGGTAAGCCTAGATTAAGGCTTACCTGTAGGTCCAAGTAATATCTCCTAAACCTATATGGTTTAGGAGATATTTGCCCGAAAATGGGCACCGCTGTCTACGGCGCATGCGCCGTAGACAGCGGCGCGCATGCGCACTAAATGCGGCAAGTCCAAGAATGGATTTGCCAAATTTGTCGACTCCCGTGCGCATGCGCGGGAGTGACGTCATCGCGGCCTCGCCGTATGACAGCGGCGGAGCTGCGAGGCGCGACTCCCGTGCGCATGCGCGGGAGTGACGTCATCGCGGCTTCGCCGCTGTCATTGGTCGGAGCTGCGAGACGCCACCAGCAAGATGGACGCGGCGGACTACAGGGATCAGCGGCGACTTCGCTGGCTCCTGTGTCAGGTAAGTGACACATAATGAGCTACTATGCGATGCATAGTAGTCCATTATGCTTTACCTTTGCAGGGAAAAAAAGAGGAAGTAAACCCATCAGGGTTTACTTCCTCTTTAATATTCTCTACAGTATCTTTATCCATAATGGGTATCTCTGTATCAGTGGGGTGGGTTGTGGGGGTTTCAGGCCCATGTTCCTCAGACTCTCCTGGCTGTCCTGGCAGCCCCATCTATACCTGGCTCCACAGTTCGAAAAATAGTGGACAGTCCCGCCCCACTATAATGTCATGTATTAGACTTCTCACTACCCCGACCTCTTGGGTCACTGAGATATGGCCATAGGACACAGTCACTGAAACCATGGGGTATTCCTTGGTGTCCCCATGGATGCACACTACCCGTAGGGTTTTCCTTACAGGGCCAAGTCTCCCAATCACCCTGGCATGTACCAATGTTACCATGCTACCAGAGTCCAGTAGCACCCTGGCAGGAAGGTGGTTCACGCACACTTCACACTCGAACTGTCCTGCGATTGGATCCAGGTGAGTGGTGCAGACTCTTTGCACATAGAAGGAGCTTCTCCGACCACTTCCGCAGTCCATAGGCTCCTCCTGAAGTGGGCATTGTGCCCAGGTATGTCCCCAGGACTGACATCGCCAACACTGTAGGTCTCCTGTTCTTGGGACAGGAACCATCCTTCGAGGTTCTGTAGCAGATGATGCGGTTCTGCGGATCCCAGCCTCTGGCAGGGCTTCTCTCCTAGGCGCTATGGCTGGTCTGGTTGCCCTTGGTGTGGGTTCCCTATGCCTGGCAGGCCCAAGCAGGTCCTCCACCATGGTGTACCTTTCCACCAACTCCACCAGCTGGTCAGTGGTTGCGGGGTCTCCATGGCTTACCCAGCGCTGTAGGTCATCTGGCAGGGACTGCAGGTACCAGTCCATCACAATTCATTCCACCATCTGTGGGCCTGACAGTTTTTCTGGCTGCAGCCATTTTTTAACCAGCTGAACCAGTTCATGCATTTGCGACCTGGGTGGTTGGTCAGGCTTGTACCGCCAGCGATGCACCCTCTGAGTCCAGACAGCTGTGGTCACTCCTAGGCGGGCAAGGATCTCTGCCTTCAGACGCTCATAGTCGCTGATATATTCTGCTGGGAGGTCAAAATAGGCCTTTTGCGGGTCACCGGTGAGGAAAGGGGAGATAATACCGGCCCATTGGTCACGGGGCCACCCCTCTCTCTCCGCTATCCTCTCAAAGGTGGTGAGAAAGGCCTCCACATCATCGCTGGGCATTAATTTTTGTAAAAAATGGCTGGCCCTCACAGACACCTGGTTGCCAGCGGCAACAGCCACTTGTTCACGTCCCTGAGCCAGCCGCTGTACTGCCTCCTGCAAGGCAGCCACCTGTGCTTGAGTGGACTCCTGCTGAGCAGTAAATTGGACGGCTAGCAGCTGTGTGCTTTCCTGTTGTGCAGCTATGGCCTGTGCCAGGGCTTGCTACTGCTGAGCCATCGCTTCCTCATGGCGACAGTTTGCGTCTGCTGAAGCTTGCTGCTGGGTCACGGTGGCTTGCTGCTGGGTCACGGTGGCTTGTGCCAAAGCCCTGATGACCTCCTCCATGTCTTTGCCTGCCTCTTGCAGCGTCTGGGCTGGCTTCACCCAAGACATGCAATTTGTACACAGTCTCTTTTAAATGTCAGTTTTTAAACGTTTTTTGCGGCTGCAAATGCACTTTTGCCAGCATCCAAGACACCAGTTGTGAAGTTTGGGGATACTAGCTCCGCGGGATTAAGTGCATAAACCGTTGTCAGGTGAAACCAAAATATATTTATTTATAATTAAATCAAAAATAAAGCCTTTCTTCAGCATATAAAACCCGTAAATTAAAGTCTGCTTATCTTCAGCACAAAATAATACAAAAAGAAAAGCACCTACAGTTCTGTAGACAGGTCTTCACCAAAAAGAGTCCTTGCAGAGATCTTTTTGCAGCCTCCAAAACAGCAAACAGCAAATATAACAACACAGCCAGACAGCTCCTCAGACAGGTGTTCATCTCCTTCTCCTCCTCACCACCACCTCTCTGTCTACTTCCTGTCTTAAAGGCTGTCTGTCTTCCTGGAGGCCGTTAACCCCCTGTGGTCAGGGAGGGAGGCTCTTTCCCACTCAAATGTCACTTTAGAGCATGGTTCTTCAAACTATGGCCCTCCAGTTGTTCAGGAACTACAATTCCCATCATGCCCGGTCATGTCTGTGAATGTCAGAGTTTTACAATGTCTCATGGGATGTGTAGTTTAGCAACAGCTGGAGGGCCGTAGTTTAAGGATCCCTGCTTTAGAGCCTCCCAAATTCCGGGTCCCAACTATCTCTCTTAAAATATAGAGAGGACCGCGAATCAGTCTTCTCCCGAAAACTATACCCGGAATCTGTCACCCATTTTTGGGTGACCCCCTGAGGCCTACCATGATTCCCTTAGGCCGCGTACACACGGGCGGACTGTATGGCCTATTTAGTCCGTCGAAACACATTTCAGCGGACAGTCCGCTCGTGTGTGGGCTTCAGCGGACTTTTACAGCGTAAAGTATTTCGGAATTTTTCGAAATTCTGTCCGTCATACTTTGGTTTCAGCGGACAATCCGCTCGTCAGTAGGCTAGTTCGACGGACTAAGAATGGCGCATGCTCAGAAAGGATTTACACGGCGAAAGGTTGCATTGCTGTGTATTGGACTTCCTATTTCTAGTCCCGTCGTACGTGCTGTACACGTCATCGCGCAAGCTTTCGACGGACTGTTTGTGCATCCGTGTGTGGTCAAGTCCGTTCATTCGAAAGTATGACGGACTGTCCGTCGGATTGTATGACGGACTAAGTAGGCCATACAGTCCGCCCGTGTGTACGCGGCTTTAAAGGGACCCCCTCCCCGAATATAGGCGCCACATAGTACCCGTCCAGGACCCAACTTTGGCGTCCTGTACAAGCGGTATATACTGGTTCAGAGCACGCAGACAGCACGCACAAGCTCCTACCTCTGACTGCAAGCTCTATTTAAAACGAGCAAGATAGTTTGCTATATAGGTGGATATAGCGGTGTATACTGTGTTCAGAGCACGCAGAGAGCACGCACAAGCTCCTACCGCTGACTGCAAGCTCTATTTAAAACGAGCAAGAAAGTTTGCTATATAGGTGGAAATTTTTATTAAAATAAAACTGCTACTGATTTACATAATCAAGAACTTAAGAAAGACTCATACTTGAGCAAAAAAGAACAAAAGAACAACTTGTACAAATGCTTTTAGATAGACAGGATCTATTCAAACTGCCCATAACGCCCATATCGGACGACCCCTAGTCCCATGATCATCTGGACTACTTAAAAAAAAAAACACACAAAAAAAAAAAAAACCTATCCAAACAATTTCCAATCATTATTATAACTATGTACATTTATATTACATACCCCCTATAGGCAGGAACGTAACGAAACTGATGGTGCATACCATGTTTTTAAAATTAAGTTGCCCAAAAGCTAAAAAAAGGGGGTGAAAGGACAGACAGACCTCCACCTAAGGAAAGAAGGGGGAGATCATCAAGGTGGCCGGAAAGAGAACCCTCTCCACAACCTAGCACACCTTTCCCTACCCATTCTTTCCCCCTCAAGAAACCTCACCTTACCCAATTCCCGAACGATATCACCCGCCACCTCATGCATGGGCAGGAACTTGCCCCTAGTGGACACTAAACACCGAGCGTGCCAAGTGTAGTAAAGGCATATGACACTAACTAAATACAGTGATGATAACACAAAACCCCTCCGGGCTCTGAAGTCACCGTACACCCTCTCAGGATAGGCAAGGGCCCGGAGACGGGGATAGCCAATGGCATCTCCAACCTCCCCCAGAACCCCCAAGTTGAAGGGGCACTCGACCAAAAAGTGGTCCATGGTCTCTAGCACCCCACCACACTCAGGGCGAGGACAGCCTCTGTCCTCTGGGCTCCGGTACTTCAAGTTCGATCTCACATAGAGTCGTCCGTGAAATGCCCTCCATGCGAGATCCCAGAACTTGGCAGGAATTCTCTTGGAATTCAGGAGGGCTAGTCCCTCCCTGAGAACCCTGTCTGGACAGTCCCTTAAGGCCAGTGGTCTCAGGGAGCCTACCTCTAAGGCCGTTATCCTCCACCGCCTTAGTACCTTCAGGGCGGTTGGGACATAGGCGGGGAGGTACCCGTGGGACCTCCGAAGGTCACCCGGGCGACCGCCCCCCTCCCACCTGCTCAGGAACACTAGGAACCAATTCTTACATGAACGTTCCCACAGAGAGGGTTCGTCCACAAAAATGGATTGCAGATTGAACTTCAGGAACACCACAGTGAAAAAAAACGTGGGGTTGATCATGTCCAAACCGCCCTCCCCTCTCCGCCGATACGTGACCTCCCTTTTTATCAGGTTCAGTCTGTTTCCCCACAAAAGCAGAAAAAACAGACCGCAGACCCGCGCTTAGAGTAATTCTGGCAACAGACATGCGTAGCTGACATAGAGGAACTCGGGAAGCAAATAGGTTTTAACCAGGCTCACCCTTTCCCTCAACGACAGCTTCCAGCCTTTCCAGGCGTTAACTTTCTGGGTGGCACTTACCAGCCTGCGCTCCCAATTTAGCTTGGGATAATCACCCTGGCCGAAATAAATGCCTAAGATTTTAACCTCTGGTCGGGGCAGGGGAAAAACATCCGGGAGGTCGAACTGCTCACCCTCCCTTCCCAACCAGAGAGCTTCACTCTTGTCCCAGTTGACCAACGAACCAGACGCCTCGGAGTAGCCTCCAATCTGTGTTTCCACAAACTGTCTCCTCTCGGCTAGCCACTACCACCGAGACGTCGTCCGCGTAGGCCACCACCTTCACCGCTTTATCCGGGCCACTGCTGGGCTCCATCAGGACCCCCCTCAGCTGCCCACAGTCTAGCCTTCTTACGAAGGGGTCGACTGCAAAGACATAGAGCAGGGGACTCAGCGGACAGCCCTGCCTAACACCAGAGTCCATCGGAAAGGTAGGACCCACCCAACCATTGACCAGAGGGAAGCTCTCGGCCCCTCTGTACAAAGTCCTGAGCCAATCAATAAATCGATCAGGCAGGCCGTATCTACCCAGGAGAAGCCAGAGGTACTCGTGGTCTACCAGATCAAAAGCTTTCGCCTGATCTAATGCCAGCAGATACCGCCCATCACCCGTTGCCCTGCACCTCTTCACAGCCTCCCGGACGTTAAGGACTGCACTAAAGGTGCTACGGCCGGGAACTGTGCAGTGCTGGGAGGCAGACAGCAGCTTGCCCGCAACAGCAGACATACGCGTAAACAAAATCTTTGCCAGAATCTTTCTATCCGTGGAGAGAAGGGGCGATAGGACGCCAATTCTCAACCACGGACGGATCCTTCCCCTTGGACAGAAGGAACAAAGCCAACCTTCTCATAGAGGGAGGGAGCAGGCCAGACGCCAAACACTCACTGAACACCTCCCTCAGACGAGGAGCCAAAAGGCTCTTAAAGGCTTTATAAAATTCTGCCGTGAGCCCATCAGGCCCCAGCGACTTTTTTAGAGACAACGAGTCAATAGCCTGCTCAATTTCGGCCACTGAGATCTCTTCCACAAAGGAGTCCGGGGGGTCAGACCTCACTTCAAGCGGAGTCCCGTCAAGAAATTCCTTGGCTCTCCTCAGATCCAACGGCTTCTTCCGAAGGATGTCTGAAAAATGGGCTCTGATGATCCCCAAGTTGCCCGGCTTGGACCTTACCAGGGAACCCGAGGGATCTCTCAGTCCATGTATGACCTTCCTACTCACCGCGTCCCCACAGCTTTTGTAGGGATCCGGGTTGGTGAACTTCCCGTAATCCCTCTCCAGCACCAGGGAGGCGAGACGGTCATACTGACATTCCTTCATCTGGAGCTTCTGATCCGAGATCTGGTCCTGAGGGCCACCATCAGAAACCAAGCGATCTAGCTGCCTGCGTAACTTCTGGTAGGCCTGATACCGGGATGCTGCCCGACGGCCCGAGACTTCCCGGAAGAAGCCCTCCGATCTCTTCTTCACCACTTCCCACCATTCCTGGCGGGAGCAGCCGCTCTCAAGGAGCGAGGCTTGTTCTAAAAAGAAGTCCTCATAGGCCGATCTGATTTCAGGGTCCTCAAGTAGCGACCCGTTTAGTCGCCACAGACCCCTTCCTTTCTGAGGGGTGTCCGCCACATTCAGAGTAACCGACACCATACGGTGATCAGAGAATTCAACCGCATGCAGCGCAGGAGCTGCAAAGGACGAATCCTCCTTCAAAAAAACCTATCTAACCTACTCCTACAACTACCTCTGGAATATGTGAAACCAGTGAGGTTGGGGAAGTGGCGAACGTGCACATCCACCAACCCAGCTTCCCTCACTATTCTATTCAAAAAGATACTATCATATCCCAGAGGGCCTGAGGTGCCTGCCCGGTCCTTTGACCTGGTGACCATGTTAAAGTCACCACCAAAGACCACCTGCTGGGATGTAAACAGATATGGTTTCAGCAGCATGAGAAGGTCTTTCCTCCCCCTCTGGGACTGAGGTCCATAAAAATTGATGAGGCGGAGGGATTCTCCCCTCACGACTGCGTCCACAATCAAACACCTACCGATTTCTAATTCAATCACTCGTCGACAAGCCACCGAACCAGTCTTAAAAAGGACCGCGACACCACTGCAGGGCTCAGCCGCAAGAGACCAGAGGGAGGGCCCATGTCTCCACTCCCTCTTTACTAGGTGCATCTCTGCCACAGATGCCAGCCAGGTCTCTTGCAAAAACAAAATGTTGGCTTCAACCCGGCCGAGAAAATCAAAGGCTGAAAATCTAGCCGCCGCAGAACGCACACTTGCGACATTAATGGTCGGAAGGCGTATTGGAGCGGGTACCGCCATCCTTAGTGATTGAAGTTTACGTTCCTCTCTATATTACATTTCTAAAAGAATCAATCCTCCTCGGAGTCCGAGGAGGAAAGGATCCCGAATCTGTTCCATAGGGCCAGTGAGGAGCCCCCCCCTGCCCCTGAACTAGTACTGGGCTGGGGGTCCTCGCCACCCCCCTTCCCCGAACTCTTCCTCTTCTTTTTGGTTTTCTTCTCCCATTCCACTTTGGGAGGCTCCCTCCCACTCTCTTCATCGGACCTCCCACTGGAGATCTCCTTAATTCTCTTATTAACCCCCTTACCGGCCCCTGAGATGTCCATCGGGGCCACCCCTCCTGCACCAGCTTGCCGACCACTCACGACCACCGAAGAGGCCGGAGGGGGCATTAGTATAGCCGCCTGATCCAGGGGTGGGTGCGGCTTACCCGCAGATTTAATTACTGAAGGGAGGGGGGGAAGGGGGCAAAGGAGAATAAGGGGAAACTGGGAGGGGGGGAGACCAGGGGGGGAGGGGAAGGGGGGGAGGGGAAAGGGAGGAGGACGGGGGAAACAGGAGGAGGGTGATTTTTGGGCGAGGGCTTTTTCGCCTTGGCCGGCTTCCCAGGTGTTTTTGTTGCCTTTGCCCCATCTGACACAGGGTCAGACGGGGCCGGAGAACTCGCCGGCTCCCTCACTACGCCAGTTCCTGTCCTTGATCCCCGCCTGGGGGGTCTGACCCTTTGAGGGAGGGGGGAACCCTCCATCTGTGACCCTGAGGGATTGGGATCCCCACTTCGTCTAGGGACCCCCTCACCCTCCGGGCCTGGGGCACCCTCCTCAGCCTGGCACCCCCTGAACCCCTTGGGGCACCGACTAAAGGGGTGTCCCATTTCCCCACAGAGGTTGCAGACAATAAGCCTGCAACCCTCAGGTGAGTGGCCGAAGCCATTACACCTCACGCAGCGGGGCATTGTGTAGTCCGCGCTGAGGTGCGCGGGACTGCCGCATTTGAAACAGCGACGGGGCTGTCCAGGGTAGAAAACCAGGATCCGGTCTCTACCTATGAAGGCGCTGCCAGGTACATGCGCCACGGTATTGTTGTGGCGCTTGAGCCGGATCCTGTCCAACCACGCACCTGCCCAGACTCCGCGCTCATCCAAACTTTTCCTCAGCCCTGTCTGGAGCTGACCGTACCGCGCCAGCCAGGTCGCGATGTCCTCAGGTGGGAGAGACTCATTCCTGACCAGTACAGTCACATTCTTTACCTCCTCCTGCCTCGAAAGAGGTATCACCCGGAAACTTTTCCATGGATCTGACTTCCTGACGAGCTCGTACAGTGTCAGGAAAAGCTCCATGGAGACCAAGGAGACGAAACTTACATCAAACTCCTTCGAGTTTGTGTAATGTATGACTGCAAATAAGTCCGAAACTTTAAAGCGCAGCCCCAGCAGATAGTCGATGACCTGACCCCTGCTGGGACATGCAGACGTCCCTTCCCACCTGAGCTGCACCACATTCCGTCTGCGCCTCTCAGGGCCCCCCGTACCCCTCGTCCAGGCCTGCGCACCCTGGGGCTGATCCCCAGGGGGAGTCCGGAAATTCTGGGCGCCAAACTGGCCGTACAGGGAACCCAGGGGGACAGAGGAACCCGCCACCTGTGCAAACGAGCGCCCAGCCTTCAGGGCACCTAAGAGGTTTGCCTTCTCCTGTGTGCCCAAGATGGGATTCGGGACTGTGGGGGAAGGGCCAGACCCCCGCTGAGACGAGCCCATGGGCTCTGACGGAGCAGCACACACCCCCCACTCCCACCCTCTATCCCCCCCAACAGGTGACTTGTTCTCAACTCCCACCGTAGATGGGGATGAAGCCACACCCCCCACAGCAGCGGGGGCTCGAGAGGAACCCACTTCCATCCCCTGTGCCATATCCAGCTCCTGCTGTTGGGACCCCTCCAGCTCCCTGATGAAATCCAGGGCTGGGCACTCCCCCCTTAGTTCCCCCATAGGGGACTCCCCCCAACTTGTCTGCCCACCGGGTAAAGCTCCACTGGAGGATTCTGGGGTACCCATGGCAGTAGCCACCAGAGGAGCCTCCGAGACCCCCAAAGCCCCTACCTGACCCAGAGGAGCAGGAGACTTGGTCACCGAGGCCCAGGGTGTCCCCACCTCCTCAGTACATTTTTTCACAACTTCCGGGGTCACCGCAAGTGGTACTTCCAGTTCACGGAGGTCACTTCCGGCCGCACCCCCAGAAACAGGAAGTGACACATCCATCTCCCCGCCCCCTCCCTCCCTGGTGTCTGCAGAGGATGTTTGTCCAAGATGTTTTTCCTGAACATGGTCCGTGCTTGCCAGCACCTCCCCCTCACCACATGCGGCCGCGGCGGGGGCCGCCATTACGGCCGGCACCACTCGCACTGTCCCAGATGCTGCGGGCTCGACTGGGGCCACTGGGGGGGCCTGCACAGCATCACCGTCCACCAACCTCTGGCCGCCGGTCTTCACAGGTCCCTCCGGGTGGCCTCTAGCAAGGACCACCACCAGCTTCCTTCCATGCTGTTCCACCCGACTTGCCTCTCCCCCGGAGTTTCCCTGTGCATCATGGGGTACCCTACCCGGATCTATCTGCTCCACAGCCTCTGGCTGAGAAGGTGAGACAACAGGGATCCGGGGACCCTCCGCACTTACGGCTCCGGGGGCCACGCTCACCTGGCTGGTCTTCACCTCGGGGCGCTGGTCTTCCTCACCCATTGAGGCTGCTTCCTCCACCGGGGTTTGTAGCTTCTCCTCCGATCCCGACAACACTTTCTGGGAAGAGCTCTTTCTCCTGACCGCCTGGGATCCTTCCTGGTTTGCCCTCAGGAGTTCTTTCTTTACCTCAGAGAGGAAACCCCTCTCACCGACACCGCGTTCGCAGAGACCGCCCAGCAACCACCATAGGTCTCTGCATTCATGCTTCAGGCCTTCAATGGCCTCCCGGTATTCCCCCTTCTGCTACTGGCTGAGCGGTCTCTGCGATTCCGCAGGTCCGCAAGTCTCTCAGACTTCAGCATGTATGCCAATGTGGCCTTCTGTATAAGGACTTTAATCCTAGTCCGGCGTTTCTGCATCCTCCCCGGGTCCTCTCCCGGCTGGGCCCGGGTCCAGTCCAGTAGTTCAAACTGTGTCTGCAGGAACAATCTCTCCTCCCTGGAGAGGTCTTTCACTCCAGGGGGATGAACCATGGGCCCAGGCCGGGAAGAGGGCCCTGGACCTGGGCTGGCTGATGCCATCAGCTCCCTCTCCTCCTCCAACTCTCTGAAAGCTCTCACACTCTCAGGACAGGTTAGAGCATGCAGCCAGCACGCACAAGCTCCTACCGCTGACTGCAAGCTCTATTTAAAACGACCAAGATAGTTTGCTATATAGGTGGATATAGCGGTGTATACTGGGCTCAGAGCATGCAGACAGCATGCACAAGCTCCTACCCCTGACTGCAAGCTCTATTTAAAACGAGCAAGATAGTTTGCTATATAGGTGGATATAGCGGTGTATACTGGGTTCAGAGCACGCAGACAGCACGCACAAGCTCCTACCACTGACTGCAAGCTCTATTTAAAACGACCAAGATAGTTTGCTATATAGGTGGATATAGCGGTGTATACTGGGTTCAGAGCACGCAGACAGCACGCACAAGCTCCTACCGCTGACTGCAAGCTCTATTTAAAATGACCAAGATAGTTTGCTATATAGGTGGATATAGCGGTGTATACTGGGTTCAGAGCACGCAGACAGCATGCACAAGCTCCTACCCCTAACTGCAAGCTCTATTTAAAACGAGCAAGATAGTTTGTTATATAGGTGGATATAGCGGTGTATACTGGGTTCAGAGCACGCAGACAGCACGCACAAGCTCCTACCACTGACTGCAAGCTCTATTTAAAACGAGCAAGATAGTTTGCTATATAGGTGGATATTTTTTTAATCCAAAACTGCTACCGAAATATACAATACTTTACATAAGAAAACCAAACATTAGTTTACATCCACTTGAACATAATACGAACTTACAAAAATACTAGGCTATACAAGGAAATAAAATTTTACATATCCTCATCACTATACTCTTCTCCCGAAGAGAAGAGTATAAGCGCAGCATCCCCTTTGTTACTAGACCCTGACTGGGGCCTTGATTCCACCTCAAGGGGTGGGGCCTTTTTTTTCTTCTTCTTCCCACTCTTCTTTTTAACTGTTACCCAGTTAACCTCCCCCTCTTCATCAGACTGTTCCTTGGGGCGCTTTTGGGCACCCTTCATCGAAACCTCCATCTCCTCCTCCCCTGTCTGACTGTCCCCTGCCGAAGAGTCAGATGAGGAGACCCTAACTGGGCGTCCACCTGGTCGCCGCCTCCGAGGGAGGGGAACAGGACCAGAAGACTGGGGGGCTGGAACCTGAACCACCCCCTCCGAGGGGGGAAGCCCAACCACCCCTTCTTCCTCCACCTCATTTGCAGGTGCTTGAGCAGCCTCCCCAGGCACAGACCTGACCTCTTTAACCTTCTGAGGTATATTACCTTCTTGCTGAGGCTGGGTTTTCCCACGTCTCACCCCAGCCTCAGGGTCAGCACTTTGTTTTTTATTCCCAGGACCCCGCCCAGCAGGAGGCGGAGCCTTACTACTGTTTGGTTTATTCCCATCTGCTGTTTCCCCTCTGTAGGCCTTAGGGCATCTACTAAATGGATGTCCCATCTGGCCACAGAGGTTGCAGCAGATCTGATCACATGCCTCCCCCGAGTGCCTGAACCTGTTGCACTTAATGCACCGGACCACTGTGCAGTCAGCACTCAAATGGGTCGGGCACCCACACCTAAAACACCGACGGGGCTGTCCTGGATAGAACACTAGGATCCTGTCCCTTCCCAGAAAAGCACTGCCCGGGACATGCGCAACTGTGCTGCCAGCTCTTTTTAGCTTGATCCTAGTGTTCCATGCTCCAGTCCAGACCCCCTTCTCATCACGACACTTGTTTAGAGGACACTGCAACTGGCCGTATCTCCCCAACCAAGTCGCAATGTCCTCTGGGGGCAAACTCTCATTTCTTACCAATATTGTAAGAGTTTTAATATCCTCCTGCCTACTTAGAGGGATCACCCGAAACCCCTTCCAGGGATCGGTTCCCCTAATCATGCCAAAGGCTGTGATAAACAGCTCCATGATGACCGCGTTCATGAAGCTGATATCAAAATCAGGGGAACCAGACGGGTGAATCACCGCATAAAGTTCCTCTACCTTAATACCTAAGGACAGGACCATATCTACCACCTGGCCTCTAGTGGGGCACTGACCACCTCCCTCCCAACGCAACTGTACCACATTTCTCCTCTTACGCTCCGGACCACCAGTCCCTCTTGACCAAGAATTGGCCCCTGAGGACTGATCAGCCGGGGGAACCCGGAAATTCCCGGCCCCAAACTGGTGATAGATGTGGTCCAGAGCCACATTTGCTCCTGCTACTTTGGCATAAGACCGTTTCTCCCTTAAGGCCGTTAGTAACCTTATCTCTGGTGAACCCCTCAAAATAGGCTCAGGGGGAGGGGCTCCTGTCACAGGTACAGAGGGGGGAGCAGACGGTGACACCCCTATCTCCCCAGCACGAGAAGCATTACCCTCCACCCCTTCTACACTCGGATGATTTCCTAAAGGGGTCTCATCCTCTGAACTACAAAGAAGCGCGTTCCAGACCTCCTTCCACTCTACTTCCATATGAGCCCCGCAGGAGTCTACTGGAACTTGCCCTCCTTCACTTTGGGATTCTTCTAGACCTCTAATATAGTCCAGTGCTGGATTACCCTCATCCAGTTCCCCCATTGGGCAATCTCCCCATGCAATCCCCTGACCAAGTTCCAAACTATCAGACATATCCATATTATTAGAACTGTCAACAACATTTGCGTGAAGCGCTGGACCGGAAGCTGTGTTAACCACCGGCCGGAAATGCTTTCCACGGCCAACTTCCGCTCCCGCTGACATCACTTCCGGCCCTGAATCAACCCCGCAAGAGGCCGATCCGCCTACCGGAAGCGCGTCACCCTCCCCCATTGTCTTTACATTAGGCTCACGCCCAACAGACCCGCCCTTTTGCCCGCGAAAAGACGGCGTTTTGCTATCAGCAGCCGCCATTACCGCACCACCAGGAGCCTTGCCGCCGGCCGTCACTGTAACCTTCCCCACAGCGGCGGCCAAGCTGGCCTGGCTCTTTACACCACCATTACAACCACCAACCCCCTTCCCCTCTCCCTGAGGTCGGCTTGCAGCAGCGGCAGCCGACAGCTCTGCTGACGGCATGCCCTGCTTACAACTACCGCCCGGGATCACTGGGGACTGCATACAAGGTAAGTCCATTTCTTGTTTGTCTTTCAGTCTTGTTAACTGCACCACTGGTGTCTTCACCTTTTTAGAGTCTTTCTTGTTCCTTTGCTGCTTTCCTTCTGCTTCACTGGGACCTACAACGCCACCCGGGATCACAGCCTCACACACAGGCTGATTACCCGTTTTGTCTTTAGGGACACTTTCCACTTTTCCAAGTTTCTCTGCACCTTTACGCACTGGGACTGTCTCTTTGCAGGTCAATGGCTTTCCCTCACCCACAGTCTTTCTCACTGGTTTCTCACCATCCATCTTTCCTTCCACCACTTTTTCTGTCTCTTCACGGGTGGCCACCTCAGAGGGACCCACCATTTCCTCCTCTTGCGTTGTGTTCGGGGCTGGATAATGTCTACGGCGTCTCCCTGCCTGGGTCCCCTCGTCACACGCAATTCTCATCGCTTTGTCCACGTTAGATAGAAAGTCTTTCTCACCAGAAGCACTGTCAATCAGTTTGGATAACAGCTCACCCATCATGTTGCACTGCTTCTTCAATCCGTCTATCACCGTCTTATACTCCTGTCTCTTTACAACGCCCGATCTGTCTCTCCGGTTCCTTAGCTCCGCCAGGACCTTCATTTTCTCGCAGTAGCTGCGGGAAGCCTTCACAATTAAGCTTTTAGCTTTCTTTCTTCTGTCTGCAGATTTCTCCGCATCCTCTCCTGGCTGTCTCAGAGACCAATCTGCAAGATCCAGTTGGTTCTCCAAGAACAACCTCTCCTCCTTGACGAGCTCCAGGAGCTTAGGGGCTCCACGTCCTTCATTAGGCTGAGAAACAGGCCCCTGGCCTGGGCTAACCGACGTCATCAGCTCCCTTTCCTCCTCCACCACTCTGGAAGTCCTCAGAGATCAGAGCACGCAGCCAGCACGCACAAGCTCCTACCACTGACTGCAAGCTCTATTTAAAACGAGCAAGATAGTTTGCTATATAGGTGGATATAGCAGTGTATACTGGGTTCAAAGCACGCAGACAGCACGCACAAGCTCCTACCGCTGACTGCAAGCTCTATTTAAAACGAGCAAGATAGTTTGCTATATAGGTGGAGGTTTTTATTTAAAAAAAAAAACTGCTGCCAGTTGTATTTACAAAACAAAGACATAAATACTCATTCTTGAAAAGAAGAAAGGAAAACCAACTTAAACAGACTTAATAAAATAGAAAAGAAAACATGCTTTCTTCACCAGCTTAAAAGAAAAGTCACTCGGATTAGAACAGTTTATCTACAATAACAACCTATCTATATACACTACACACCCTTTATAGACAGGAACGTAACGAAACCATCAGTGCCTACCATGCTTTTAAAATTAGATTGCCCAAAAAACTAAACGTGAGGGACAGGACAGACAGACCCACCACCTAGGGAAAAAGAAGGGGGAGGATCATCAAGGTGGCCGGAAAGAAAAGCCTCTCCACAATCTGGCACACCTTTCCCTGCCCGTTCTTTCTCCCTCAAGATACCTCACCTTCACCAATTCCCGAAAGATATCACCCGCCACCTCATGCACGGGCAGGAACTTGCCCCTAGTGGACACTAAGCACCACGCGTGCCAGGTGTAATAAAGGCAAACTGTACTAACTAAAAACAGTGACGATAACTCATGACCCCTCCGGACCCTGAAGTCGCCGTACACCCTCTCAGAATAGGTAAGGGCCCGGAGACGGGGATAGCCAATGGCATCCCCAACCTCCCCCAGAACCTCCAAGTTGAAAGGGCACTCAACCAAAAAGTGGTCCATGGTCTCCAGTGCCCCTCTACACTCGGGACGAGGACAGCCCCTGTCCTCAAGACTCCGGTACTTTAAGTTCGACCTCACATAGAGCCGTCCATGGAACGCCCTCCATGCAAGATCCCAGAACTTGGCCGGAATTCTCTTAGAATTCAGAAGGGCTAATCCCTCCCTGAGAACCCTGTCCGGACAATCCCTTAAGGCTAATGGTCTCAAAAAGTCTGAGGTCATGACCCGCTGGTACAGCTCACGCCGACCCAACGAGCCCACCTCCAGGGCCGTTATCCTCCACTGCCTCAGTACCCTTAGGGCAGTTGGAACATAGGTGGGGAGATACCCATGGGATCTCCGTAGATCACCGGGGCGACCGCCCCCCTCCCACCCACTCAGGAAAACCAGAAACCAGTTCTTACATGAACGTTCCCACAGGGAGGGTTCGTCCTGAAAAATGGATTGTAGGTTGAACTTAAGAAACACCACGGTAAAGAAAACCGTGGGATTAATCATGTCCAACCCACCCTGCCTCCTCTCTCGGTACGTGACCTCCCTCTTTATCAGATTCAGCCTGTTTCCCCACAAAAGCAGAAAGAACAGACCGCAGATCCGCGCATAGAGCGATCTTGGCAGAAGACAAACGTAGCTGACAAAGAGGAATTCGCGAAGCAAATAGTTTTTGACCAGACTCACCCTTTCCCTCAGTGACAGCTTCCAGCCTTTCCAGGCATTAACCTTTTGGGTGGCACTCACCAGCCTGCACTCCCAATTTAGTTTGGGATAGTCACCCTGGCCAAAAAGGATGCCCAGAATTCTAATTTCTGGCGGGGGCGTGGGGAACACGTCCGGGAGGGCAAACTGCTCACCCTCCCTCCCCAACCAGAGAACTTCACTCTTAGCCAAGTTGACCAGCGAACCGGACGCCTCGGAGTAATCTCCAATCTGTGTTTCCACAAACTGGAAAAAAGCAAAAGAAATTGAGCAAAACGTCACGTATGACGAAACGCGTATGGGAGGGCACGCTGTGACGTCACCACGTGTTACGAGAGGAGGACAGGCTCTCGTTTTTTCCGGCCGGCTTGATTTTACATGTGAAAAACATTCGTTTTTATGTAAGTGTATTTCTATTAATTAAAAAAGCATTGACGTTTTTTACACTATGGGAGGCTTCTTTTCTTTTTATACTACGAACGTGTACCTGGGTTACCTATGAGATTGTGGAGCGGCTACAGTGTATGGATCGTTCGTTCCTGAGGGATTAAGGATAAAGTGTTCAGTGGAAGCGAGGAGCTGCCGGTGACTTGGTACTGTAAACGCTCCTTGTGCTTTTACCATCTGGTAAGCGCACTGTTTTGTCGGTGGTGGGACACTATAGCAATAAGGAAGTGTGGAATCACTGCGGTGCGATCGTTTTCCTTTCTTGGATAACATAAAGTTTTCATGGACTTTTCTTTATACATTTTTTTGATTTATATTATTTGGCGCAGCTCTTTTGTTTATTTTTCTTTCCACAAACTGGGCCTCCTTTCGGCTAGCCACTACTACCGAGACGTCGTCCACATAGGCCACCACCCTTACCGCCTTATCCGTCCCACTGCAGGGCTCCGCCTGGACCCCCCTCAGGTGTCCGCAGTCTAGCCTCCTTACGAAGGGGTCAACCGCAAAGACGTAGAGCAGGGGACTCAGCGGGCAGCCCTGCCTAACACCAGAGTCCACCGGAAAGGTAGGACCCACCCAACCATTGACAAGAGGGAAGCTTTCAGCCCCCCTGTACAAAACTCTGAGCCAATCGATGAATTGATCAGGCAGACCGTATCTCCCCAAGAGAAGCCAGAGATACTCATGGTTCACCCGGTCAAAAGCTTTCGCCTGGTCTAATGCCAACAGATACCGCCCGTCACACATTGCCCTGCACCTTTCCACAGCCTCCCGGACGTTGAGGACAGCACTAAAGGTGCTGCGGCCAGGAACCGTGCAGTGCTGGGAAACAGACAGTAGCTTGCCCGCGACTGCAGACATACGAACAGTATCTTTGCCAGGATCTTTCTATCCGTGGAGAGAAGGGCGATAGGGCGCCAATTCTCCACCAGGGACAGATCTTTCCCCTTTGACAGAAGGATCAAGGCCGACCTTCTCATCGAGGGAGGAAGCAAGCCAGACGCCAAACACTCACTGAACACCTCCCTCAGACAAGGAACCAAGAGGCCCTTAAAGGTCCTGTAGAACTCATCGGGTCCCGGCGACTTCTTTAGAGACAAAGAGTCTATGGCCTGTTCAACTTCGGCCACAGAGATCTCCTCTGTCAAAGAGCCAAGGGGGTCAGACCACACCTCAAGTGGAGTCTCATCAAGAAATGTCTTGGCTTTTCCCAGGTTCAAAGGCTTCTTCTTCAGGAGGTCCGAAAAATGGGCTCTGACGATGCCCCAGGATTCCCGACCTGGACCTCGCCAAAGAACCTGAGGGATCCCTCAGTCCGTGTATGAATTTCCCACTCACCGTGTCACCACAGCTCTTGTAGGGGTCCGGGTTGGTGAACTTCCCGTAATCCCTCTCAAGAACCAGGGAGGCGAGGCGGTCATACTGACACTCCTTCATCTGAAGCTTCAGACCTGAAATCTGGTCTTGAGGGCAACCATCAGAAACCAAGCGGTCAAGCCGCCTGCACAACTTCTGGTAGGCCTGGTACCGGGAAGCTGCCCGATGACCAGAGACTTCACGGAAGAAGCCTTCCGACCTCTTCTTCACTACTTCCCACCATTCCTGGCGAGAGCAGCCGCTCTCAAGGAGCGAAGCTTGTTCCATAAAGAAGTCTTCATAGGCCGACCTGACTTCAGGGTCCTCAAGCAGCGACCCATTTAGTCGCCACAGGCCCCTACCCTTCTGAGGGGTGTCCGCCACATTCAGAGTGACCGACACCATACAGTGATCGGAAAACTCGACCGCATGCAGCACAGGAGCCGCAAAGGATGAGTACCCCTTCAAAAAAAAACTATCTAGTCTACTCTTACTACTACCTCTGGAGTATGTGAAACCAGTGAGGTTGGGGAAGTGGTGAACGTGCACATCCACCAACCCGGCCTCCCTCACTATGCGATTCAAAAAGATACTATCATATCCCAGAGGGCCTGAGGTGCCTGCCCGGTCCTTTGACCTGGTGACTAGGCTAAAGTCACCACCAAAGACCACCTGCTGGGATGTAAACAGGTATGGTTTCAGCAGCGCAAGAAGGTCCTTCCTCCCTCTCCTTGACTGGGGACCATAGAAATTTATGAGGTGGAGAAATTCCCCTCTCACGACTGCATCCACAATCAAACACCTACCGATTTCTAATTCAATCACTCGTCGACAAGCCACCGAACCGGTCTTAAAAAAGACCGCAACACCACTGCAGGGCTCAGCCGCAAGAGACCAGAGGGAGGGCCCATGTCTCCACTTCCTCTTTGCTAGGTGCATCTCTGCCACAGATGCCAGCCAGGTCTCTTGCAAAAACAAAATGTCGGCTTCAACGCGGCCGAGAAAATCAAAGGCTGAAAACCTAGCCGCCGCAGAACGCACACTTGCAACATTAATCGTCGCAAGGCGTATTGGAGCGGGTACCGTCATCCTTCGTGATTAAAGTTTACGTTTCTCTCTATATTACAAACCCAAGTTAATCCTCCTCGGAATCGGAGGATAGGACCCCAAAACGGTTCCAGAGGGCAAGCAAGGATCCCCCACCCGCCCCCAGACTGGTGCTGATCCTCGCCACCCTCCTTCCCCAGGCCCTTGCTCTTCCATTTTTTTGTCTTTTTCTTAACCCAGCCCGACTTGGGGGGCTCTCTCCCACTCTCACCGTCCGACCTCCCACTAGACACCTCCTTGGGGCGCTTATTCACCCCCTTACCCACCTCAGAGGTGTCCATTGGGATACCACCCTCCAGGCCAACCCGCCGACCACCCACCACCTCCGTGGAGGCGGGAGGAGGCATGAGAAGGGCCGCCGGATCCGGAGGCAGACATGGTACATCTGGGGGGGGGAGAGGTGGACGGGGAAGGAGAAGAAGGGGGGAAAGGGAAGGTGGTGGGGAGGAAGGGGAGGCAGGGAGAGGGGAAACAAGGGTGGGAAGGGGAAGTTGGGGAACTGGTGGAGGGGGGATGCTTCTTGACAGAGGGCTTTTTTGGTTTAGCCTGAACCTCTGCTGGATTCCCTACCGTCGCCCCATCGGGCACAGTACCGGACGGGGCCGGGGAACCTGCTGACATACCCACCCCTGCAGTACCCACCCCCTGCTCATGCCTGGGGGGTCTGACCCTTTGAGGGAGGGGGCGCCCTCATTCTGTGACCCAGAAGGATTGGGGCCCCCACTTTGTCTAGGGATCCGCCCACCCTCTGGGCCTGGAGCACTCTCCTCAGTCTGGCACCCCCTAAAAGCTTTGGGGCAACGGCTGAAGGGGTGCCCCATTTCCCCACAGAGGTTGCATAGTCTGCAACCCTCAGGCGAGTGGCCGAAGCCATTACACCTCACGCAGCGAGGCATAGTGTAGTCCGCGCTAAGGTGCGTGGGACTGCCACATTTGAAACAGCGATGGGGCTGGCCAGGGTAGAAGACCAGGATCCGGTCTCTCCCTATAAACACACTCCTGGGTACATGCGCCACGGTGTTATTGTGGCGCTTGAGCCGGATCCTGACCAACCAAGCACCTGTCCAGACCCCGCGCTCGTCCAAATTCTTCCTCAAACCTGTCTGGAGCTGCCCATACCACGCCAGCCAGGTTGCGATGTCCTCAGGAGGAAGGGACTCGTTTCTAACCAAGACGGTCACGTTCTTTATCTCCTCCTGCCTCGAGAGAGGTACTACACGGAAACCTTTCCACGGATCTGACTTCCTGACAATCTCGTACAGGGTCAGGAAAAGTTCCATAGAGACCACGGAGACAAAGCTCACATCAAACTCCTTGCTGTTCGCAGGATGTATGATGGCGAACAAGTCAGAAACCTTGAAGCGTAATCCCAGCAGGTAGTCAATTACTTGACCCCTACTGGGACGCGCGGCTGTCCCCTCCCACCTGAGCTGCACCACATTCCGCCTGCGCCTCTCCGGACCCCCCGTACCCCTTGACCATGCCTGTGCCCCCTGGAGCTGTTCCTCAGGGGGGGCCCTGAAGTTCTGGGCACCAAACTGGCCATAGAGGGGGCCCAGAGGAACAGAGGAACCTGCCACCTGGGCAAATGAGCGCCCAGCTTTCAGGGCACCTAAGAGGTTTGCCTCTTCCTGCGTGCCCAAGATGGGATTCGGGACTGTGGGGGAAGGGCCAGACCCCTGCTGAGACGAGCCCATGGGCTCTGACGGAACAGCACACACCCCCCCACTCCCACCCTCTATCCCCCCCAACAGGTGACTTGTTCTCAACCACCACCGTAGATGGGGACGTAGCCACACCCCCCACAGCAGCAGGGGCTTGAGAGGAACCCACTTCCATCCCCTGTGCCATATCCTGCTCCTGCTGTTGGGACCCCTCCAGCTCCCTGATGAAATCCAGGGCTGGGCACTCCCCCCTTAGTTCCCCCATAGGGGACTCCCCCCAACTTATCTGTCCACCGGGTAAAGCTCCACTGGAGGATTCTGGGGTACCCATGGCAGTAGCCACCAGAGGAGCCTCCGAGACCCCCAAAGCCCCTACCTGACCCAGAGAAGCAGGAGACTTGGTCACCGAGGCCCGGGGTGTCCCCACCTCCTCAGTACATTTTTTCACAACCTCCGGGGTCACCGCAAGTGGTACTTCCAGTTCACGGAGGTCACTTCCGGCTGCACCCCCGGAAACAGGAAGTGACACATCCATCTCCCCGCCCCCACCCTCCCTGGTGTCTGCAGAGGATGTTTGTCCAAGATGTTTTTCCCGAACATGGTCCGTGCTTGCCAGCACCTCCCCCTCACCACATGCTGCCGCGGCGGGGGCTGCCATTACGGCCGGCACCACTCGCACTGTCCCAGATGCTGCGGGCTCGACCGTGGCCACTGGGGGGGCCCGCACAGCATCACCGTCCACCAACCTCTGGCCGCCGGTCTTCACAGGTCCCTCCGGGTGGCCTCTAGCAAGGACCACCACCAGCTTCCTTCCATGCTGTTCCATCCGACTTGCCTCTCCACCGGAGTTTCCCTGTGCATCATGGGGTACCCTACCCAGATCTATCTGCTCCGCAGCCTCTGGCTGAGAAGGTGAGACAACAGGGATCCGGGGACCCTCCGCACTTGCGGCTCCGGGGGCCACGCTCACCCGGCTGGTCTCCACCTCGGGGCGCTGGTCTTCCTCACCCATTGAGGCTGCTTCCTCCACCGGGGTTTGTAGCTTCTCCTCCGATCCCGACAACACTTTCTGGGAAGAGCTCTTTTTCCTGGCCGCCTGGGATCCTTCCTGGCTTGCCCTCAGGAGTTCTTTCTTTACCTCAGAGAGGAAACCCCTCTCACCGACACCGCGTTCGCAGAGACTGCCCAGCAACCGCCATAAGTCTCTGCATTCATGCTTCAGGCCTTCAATGGCCTCCCGGTATTCCCCCCTTCTGCTACTGGCTGAGCGGTCTCTGCGATTCCGCAGGTCCACTAGTCTCTCGGATTTCAGCACGTAGGCCAACGTGGCCTTCTGTATAATGTCTTTAATCCTAGTCTGGCGCTTCTGCATCCTCCCCGGGTCCTCTCCCGGCTGGGCCCGGGTCCAGTCCAGTAGTTCAAACTGTGTCTGCAGGAACAATCTCTCCTCCCTGGAGAGGTCTTTCACTCCAGGGGGATGAACCATGGGCCCAGGCCGGGAAGAGGGCCCTGGACCTGGGCTGGCTGACGCCATCAGCTCCCTCTCCTCCTCCAACTCTCTGGAAGCTCTCACACTCTCAGGACAGGTCAGAGCACGCAGACAGCACGCACAAGCTCCTACCACTGACTGCAAGCTCTATTTAAAATGAGCAAGATAGTTTGCTATATAGGTGGATATAGCGGTGTATACTGGGTTCAGAGCACGCAGACAGCACGCACAAGCTCCTACCGCTGACTGCAAGCTCTATTTAAAACGAGCAAGATAGTTTGCTATATAGGTGGAGGTTTTTATTTAAAAAAAAACTGCTGCCAGTTGTATTTACAAAACAAAGACATAAATACTCATTCTTGAAAAGAAGAAAGGAAAACCAACTTAAACAGACTTAATAAAATAGAAAAGAAAACATGCTTTCTTCACCAGCTTAAAAGAAAAGTCACTCGGATTAGAACAGTTTATCTACAATAACAACCTATCTATATACACTACACACCCTTTATAGACAGGAACGTAACGAAACCATCAGTGCCTACCATGCTTTTAAAATTAGATTGCCCAAAAAACTAAACGTGAGGGACAGGACAGACAGACCCACCACCTAGGGAAAAAGAAAGGGGAGGATCATCAAGGTGGCCGGAAAGAAAAGCCTCTCCACAATCTGGCACACCTTTCCCTGCCCGTTCTTTCTCCCTCAAGATACCTCACCTTCACCAATTCCCGAAAGATATCACCCGCCACCTCATGCACGGGCAGGAACTTGCCCCTAGTGGACACTAAGCACCACGCGTGCCAGGTGTAATAAAGGCAAACTGTACTAACTAAAAACAGTGACGATAACTCATGACCCCTCCCTTCTGCTACTGGCTGAGCGGTCTCTGCGATTCCGCAGGTCCGCAAGTCTCTCAGACTTCAGCACGTATGCCAATGTGGCCTTCTGTATAAGGACTTTAATCCTAGTCCGGCGTTTCTGCATCCTCCCCGGGTCCTCTCCCGGCTGGGCCCGGGTCCAGTCCAGTAGTTCAAACTGTGTCTGCAGGAACAATCTCTCCTCCCTGGAGAGGTCTTTCACTCCAGGGGGATGAACCATGGGCCCAGGCCGGGAAGAGGGCCCTGGACCTGGGCTGGCTGACGCCATCAGCTCCCTCTCCTCCTCCAACTCTCTGGAAGCTCTCACACTCTCAGGACAGGTCAGAGCACGCAGCCAGCACGCACAAGCTCCTACCGCTGACTGCAAGCTCTATTTAAAACGAGCAAGATTGTTTGCTAAATAGGTGGATATAGCGGCGTATACTGGGTTCAGAGCACGCAGACAGCACGCACAAGCTCCTACCGCTGACTGCAAGCTCTATTATAAAAGATAGATATATCGCTAGCTATATAGGTGAATATAGCGGTGTATACTGCGGTCAGGGCACACAGACAACAACCACTACTGAAGCAAGAACGAAAAATCGGTCGATAACGATCGGTGTATACTGTGTTGAAGGTACACAGAACACCCACTAACTGCTTCAGACGCCAACACACTACACAAGGCCGCCGCGCTGGCGGCCTTATATAGTGTGGGGCATGTACTACACAGCCTGAGCTATGATTGGCCACAGGCATCCTGCCTGTGGCCAATCATGGCTCTCCTCGCTGCCGGCGCTGTGATTGGCCAAGCATGCGGGGTCACAGTGCATGCTTGGCCAATCATGAGCCAGCAATGCACTGCGCCATCGCAGTGCATTGTGGGCCGTGAGCGCCACACGAATTTGGCGCGAACGGCCCATAACGTTTGGAATTCGCCGAATTTTTTTATGAAAAAAGACAGGTCAGGTGAGGCTTTGGCAGGTTTGAGGAACTGCCGACCTTGATGGAGAAATACTGCTTAGGTGCACCAGGAATAATGTTTCAATCCACGATTGCTCAGGAAAAAATATAGAGAGAACAGGACCATGGCATAATATCATTTTATTTTTAAAATTGGCATAAAAAACAAAACGGCCAAATGGCCTCTTACTCTAAAAGTGCCTTGCCTCGGCACTAGAGGGAATGAGCGTGTCAGGCCGGGTGGGTTAGACGTTAGCCATGCCACTTCCGCTGCTTGAATTGGCCTGTGTTCCACCACCTGGACCTCGGAAACCGGAAGTTCGGACCAAACGATGTGACCGGGATGCGCCTCAATGTACGTTTCTTTTTTTTTTTTCCATAAAAGATTTTATTGGAAGATGCATAGTATACACACAAGCGAAACAGGTAAACATCAAGTACAAAAAGTGCTGGGCAGGAGAGGGTCAAGGAGAGGGGGGGTAGGGGGTGGAAGACTATCAGAAGTAGGGGTATAAGGGGGAAAAGAGAAGAGAGAGGAGGTGGGTGCCCTTCTCTGCCCCCTCCTCCCCCCCGAAGACACCGCATCTCTTAGTTTCCTGAGTTAATTAAGGTGTCCCTACGTAGTGGGGGAAAGAATGCCTTATATTTGCTGTGGTTTGGAAGTGTTTCCAGCACGCCCAGATAGTCGAGAATTTCTGTAAGCGTTCTTGTGAGGTATATATCAGCTCCTCCATCTCCTCTATCTTAGCAACTCTGGATAACCATTCCCGGATGGAGGGAACATCAGTAGATCGCCAGTGTGAAGGGATACACAGCCTGGCTGCGTTAACCATATGCATGGCTAATGATTAGAGATAGGTCCGTTTAGGGAGAGTCGTAAGGTGGAGGAGATATTGTGCGGGGTTATAGTTTAAGGTGTAGGTGGTGACCTGTGAAATAATGGAGTGAACTTCCTGCCAAAAGGGTTGGATTAAGGGGCATTCCCACCAGATATGAAGCGTAGAGCCTGTTGCTGTCTTGCATCTCCAGCAAACGTTGGGAAATGCAGGAGAGAATTTATGTAACCTAGCAGGGGTCCTGTACCATTTAGTTGTGATCTTATATCCATTATCTTGAATTGCTACATTCATTGAGCCTTTAAGGGCGTACGTAAATATATCTTCCCTCTGATCATTTGTGAGGTTAATCTGCAAGTCTTTTTCCCAGGAGCTAAGTGTGCCGTCAGTGTTTGGTCAGGCCCCTCTTGAAGTAGTTCATATATGCTAGATATCAGATGCCTCAACGCAGTACATAGGCGTTCAAATGGGAGAAGTTGTCTACACCAAGTGGTAGCTGGGCCTTCTGAGGCGAGGAAATGCCACAGTTGCCTATAAGACCAGAAAGGGAAACTGCGGGTTGGGGACAGTGCAGCTAGGTTTTCGTACGAGCGTGGTCTAAAACGTACATTTCTTTGTAATGACATCGTCTTCAGTTTTATGCTTTTCCTCTATATGAACACTTTTTGAATTGATTGATTGTATTTATTTAATGTACATTGGAGTATGTATTGATTTATGAAATACCTGTGATATCATTAAGCACTAGCACTTTATTTGCATCACTTAAGGTTTACTTTAATAGCGCCTGAGGTATCATTAAGCACTAGCACTTTTTTTGTATCACTTAAGGTTTATTATAATAGCGCCCCCTTATTATTTACAACCCACATATCTGTGTAATACAGCATTTAAAAAAAAAAATCAGATGAAATGTATGAACCATCTCTTGTTTCATTCTATTACTCAACAAATTTCCATCATTCAACTATTACACCAAACGATATCTTTATCTTCATCCCAAAATATAAATTTCTTTCTGGCATTCACATCTTTACTACAGTGCTGCTCCGGTACTACTTCACATTTCTAAACTATGGGTAGCAATCAGAATACTATGAGGTTAGTTAAAGTGGATCCCCAGGAAACCTCTAATGCCACGTACACATGACCAGACTTTCCATCAGAATAAACTCTGATGGTCTTTCTGACGGAGTTCCGACAGAGTTACGACCAAACGGACTTGCCTACACACGATCACACCAAAGTCTGTTCATTTCGAACGTGATGACGTATGATGGGACTAGAAAGCGAAGTTCAATAGCCAGTAACCAATAGTTGCCCTTGTGTCGTCTTTGGTCTGTTGGAATAGCATACAGACAAATGGTTTTCCCGATAGGAATTGATTACGTCAGAAAGATTTCAAACATGTTCTTTTTCTAAGTCTGACAGAATTTTTGAAGAAAAAAGTCAGATGAAGCCCATACACAATCAGAATATCCGATGAAATTATTCTGTCTGACCTTTTCTGCCGGAAAGTCTGGTTGTGTTTATGTGGCATAATTGTGCTTATTCTAGGCTTGCATCACTGCTGTGTGCTGTGGAAAGGCCTAGCTTAATTGATGCCAAAAAGTTCATCCAAGTTTATTCTTTTGGTGCTGTGACAGGAAAGCTGCAGTTTTTATACACACTAGGCATACTGTCATTCGTCTTCTCCTGCTCTCCACTGCGCATTCACAAAACATAATACATTTTGTAAACTCATTCAAAGAATACAAGATGAATGGATAAGGGAAGAGAACAAACAACAATATGGCTTGTGTGCTTGCGAGTTGTAGCTCCCTTGTGGCAGGAAGGCAGCAGCAACGAAACTAACTTTTACAGTGCCTAGCAAAAATGCAGAGGTAACTTCTTTGCACGCAACAGAATTAAAAAAAAACAAACAGACCTGGAGTTATGCTTTAATCAGCTGCCTAAAGGAAACCCCAATATTGATCTTTATATTTAAGGAATGTATAGACTGCTGACCATCCCTCCGGAGAATGCTAGTTATCTGGCTGCCAGGTTGTTACCATGTCTTTAGTAGTTTCTGCCGCCTTATTCCGATCACATATGCAGATTAGAAGCTGTGTCTTAGCACTAACTTTCTAATCTACACACTTGCTTCATGTTAAAGTCTCAAAGTATTGAGGAAAGTAACAGCTGGTCAAATAAGCATTTTCAAAAGGCAAAAAGCAAAGGTAGCTTACATATTTCTCTATTTTCATTTATAGCCAAGAAAAATAGTGAGACACGTGTCTTGTAAACTTCTGGAATATCACGCAGTAATATTATTTATTTTTACATGTATATTTAATACCAGTTTTAAGAAAAAAGATCATAATATTTGCTGATGAATATACGTATTGCATTTTTGTTGTTGTGTTTGTGGGGACAATAAAAAATGACAACACCAGGTGGCAGCAAGACCTAAAGATTAATGCATTAGTACGCACTATGGGTGCATGAAACATAAACTCCCGAAATTACGATTAAAACTGCAATTATATTTTGGCAATTTGGTAGTTGACCTTTTTAAAATATAAATACATTTCGCATTCAGATGTAAGTTTTTATTCAGGACGATTGTTGCCTGGCCCAATTGATTTGTTTTGACATAGATGTTAGTCCACATTTTGACATTGTGTAACAAATTAAAAAGCATGAATTAATTGAACATGCTTATCTTGGAACTCAAGTGTTGATTAGGAATCCTTTAAAACCTGCAAAACATATAACAAGAGTAGTGGATAGTTGATAACTCTATAGTTGATAACAAATGTCTCTTAGGCTGGGTTCACATATGCTGCAGCTGCAGATCACAGCATGGGGTACAAGGCATCCCTGTTCACCAATTTAGGTGCGAATCGGGTCAGAATTTTTGGCTAAATTTGCATCTGAATCTAAACCAAAGACCCTTTTAAATGCAGACTACGACTGCCCCAGAGCTGTGGGACCTGGATCCATTGAGAGCTCATTACATGCGGGGGAACCCCGCATCCAATTCGCATATGTGTGAACCTGGCCTTATACATGCTCCTAAACTTAGGGATCAACGCTATATTTTTTACTATCCTTAAAGCGTTTGTTAAACCAAAAAAAAGGATCCTGCTCCTTTAAAGCATGTTATATGACACAGTGCTTGTCCTGTGTCATTTGGCCCCCCATCAAACCTAAAAAACCTGGCTGATCCTGACAGTTTCTCCTCACCCCTCTGTAAACTGACCACGGTGTATCATGGCTGCTGAGACCAGACCCATGGTCAGTTTACGCTCCTCTGTCATCAGCAGCCTGCCCTCTCTGTCTTTGTGTGAGCTCCCCCTCCTGCTGCTCTCATAACACTAACCTGTATACACCATCAGCACTGCCTCCTATTGCAGTGTCCCCCTCTGTGAGTGATTTATAAATATAAATGTTGTAAATACCTCTTTTTAGATCCGAGTTTGTGATCACATGACCAGCCAGCTCTCTTCTCCTCTCTTCCAGACTGACATCAGCAGAGGACTCTCAGCCTTGCCCGCTGCATCTCTCAGAGGAGAAAAGGAGAAAGCTGCCTCATTATGTGATTGCAATCTCGGCAGTGAAATTAGGTATTTGCAGCATTTATTTTTATAAATCACACACAGTGGGGGATACTACAATAGGAGGCAGTTATGATGGTATATACAGGTTAAAGTGGCTTAACAACCACTTTAACCACTTGAAGACCGGGTCTTTTCCTGACACTCTTTTTTTACAAATAAAAATCGGTATTTTTTGATAGAAAATTATTCAGAACCCCCAAACATTATTGTAAGGTGCGCCCCTCCTTGATTAGCTTGAGCTGGTCACTGGAAACCCCTTTCAATCGATTGGGTAAATCAAGACAACCATGCACAATTGAATGGATTATCGTGAATACGACTTTTTATTTCCTTTATACAGACTTTATACACTTCAGACATTGCAAAAAGACAGAGGGAAGGCCTCTTGTCACAAGACACAATGGGTTAGGCCTTTCTAGCAACCAATCATATACATCCACATTTATGTTCGTCATTACTCTCGGTACCGACACCACTTTGTATACCACACACACTGTAGTGCATCTTCTACAAAACATGTCAACTCAACACATGACAGCTCAGAGATCTAGTGGTTATGAGATTGTGTTATTGAACACACACGGACTCACAGTCAAATCATGCTCTGAAACTACCCCAGCAGTTAGATTGTTACACTCCTTACTCAGACTGCCCATTGCAATCACTCCCACCCATGACTGTTCTGAAGAACTGTCAAATACAACTTCACCAAGACTGGACCTCACTGGCACTCCCAACCCTGAATTTCTGAACATTTTTGTTGACGGAAATTGTTCCAGACCATCAGATGATACATACAAAACAGGGTACACAGTAGTTACTTTGTCTGATGTAATTATTGAAGCAAAACCGCTGACAGCCACTTCCGCACAACAAGCTGAACTCCATGCCTTGACTAAAGCATGCCAGCTATTTCAGGGACAGAAAGTGAACATTTACACTGACAGTAGATACGCTTTCGGGGTCGTCCAAGATTTTGGAATGATCTGGCTTAATCAGGGATTTAAAACCGCAGACAACAAACAAATTACCAACCAAAAATGGGTGGAGAACCTTCTACAGGCGCTTCATTTGCCATCCAAGGTTAATGTTATAAAAGTGAAAGGCCATTCTTATGACAAGTTAGAAACTACCAAAGGTAACAATCTAGCTGACAGAGCAGCCAGAGCTGCAGCTAATGAAATACCTGTGGAGAAAACTCAAATGTTATTCTCAACAGATTTCTTATCCCCTGATTTTCCCTCCACAGCTTCTCTTGTACAAAGAAGAGCACAACCCGAAGACATAGATTGTTGGGTGCTCGCAGGTTTGACACGCAATCCGGATGGATTGTGGTCAAACAAGGAGGGAGTCATAGGGATCCCAGAAGCTGTTGCTCCCTTAATTTTGTCATACCTTCATGGTCCTGGACACATAGGAAAAAAGCCCCTTTTACAACTGTATAACCAAAGCTTTTGTACACAGAAGATGCATTCTCTGGTCAGTCAGCTAGTGGACTCATGTCTCACCTGTGCACAAAACAATGTTCAAGGACCAAAACATGGTTTACATAGTCATCTCCCACCTCCCTTAGGCCCCCTGCAGGATATACAGATAGATTTCACACATATGCCGAAACAAAAGGGAAACATCAAACATCTTTGCGTGATAGTGGACAAATTTTCTTCCTGGCCGGAAGTCGTTCCCGTTACAGGAGAGACTGCAGGAATAGTCAATAGATGCATAATCAATAGACCAACTGTAATTACTGGAGCTGCCTGCGGTATAGGATCAGAAGAACACCAGCAATTGGGGTAGCTTTAGCTGTGCACTGTGCAGGTGGCTCAATACACCGACTGTAATTACTGCATCTGCCTACCTGCGGTATAGGATCAGCAGAACACCAGCAATTGGGCTATCTTTAGGTGCAAACTGTGCAGATGACACAGTACACCAACTGTAATTGCTACAGCTGCCTCCGGATAGAATCAGCAGAACACCAGCAATTGGGGTAGCTTTAGGCGTACACTGTGCAGATGACACAATACACCAACTGTAATTACTGGAACTGCCTGCGGTATAGGATCAGCAGAACACCAGCAATTGGGGTAGATTTAGCGGTACACTGTGCAGGTGGCACAATACACCAACTGTAATTATTGCAGCTCCCTGCCTGTGGTATGGGATCAGCAGAACACCAGCAATTGGGGTAGCTTTAGGAGCAAACTGTGCAGATGACACAATACACCAACTGTAATTGCTGGAGCTGCCTGCGGTATAGGATCAGCAGAACACCAGTAATTGGGGTAGCTTTAGTGGTACACTGTGCAGGTTGCACATTACACCGACTGTAATTACTGCAGCTCCCTGCCTCCGGTATAGGATCAGCAGAACACAAGCAATTGGGGTATCTTTAGGAGAAAGCTGTGCAGATGACACAGTACACCATCTGTAATTGCTAAAGTTGCCTGCGGATAGAATCAGCAGAACACCAGCAATTGGGGTAGCTTTAGGCGTACAGTGTGAAGATGACACAATACACCAACTGTAATTACTGGAGCTGCCTGCGGTATAGGATCAGAAGAACACCAGCAATTGGGGTAGCTTTAGCTGTACACTGTGTAGGTGGCACAATACATCATCTGTAATTACTGCAGCTGCCTACCCGTGTTATAGGATCAGCAGAACACCAGCAATTGGGGTAGCTTTAGGTGCAAACTTTGCAGATGGCACAGTACACTAACTATAATTGCTACAGCTGCCTGCGGATAGAATCAGCAGAACACCAGCAATTGGGGTAGCTTTAGGTGTAAAAAATATAAATAATAGGCTGTGGCGCTAAACCCAAATTTATATGCCTGGCATGTTATAGCCTGTCTGTGAAAAAATATATAATATAACTCTAGTTAGTGATCTATATGCAGACTATGTAGTGCAAATTTATAACTCAGTGCTGAAATATTATTTAAGCATTATAAAATTAGAATAACAAGTATGTGCAAATACGTGCTGACACTGCTGTGTCAAATTAATATAAATTACATATGACAATAGCACCAAAATTCATTCAGAAATTCATACAAAAGTAATTGATGCCAAAATCATTGTGCATGGAAAAAACTTTCAAAGACGCATCCTAGGACCACTAAAAATGTCCCATATAATAATGTCTTAGATAGTAGTAACATAAAATAAAACAACTAGTGCAGAAAGTGCCAATCTTCAATGCAGAGAAAACACTAGTCCCCGGTGCGCCACTCAGTGCTGTGGTAATGTGAATGCTCTCACCAGAACTTGTACCCCTGTGGGGTTGGATGGGCCTTCACAGTATGAGCCACTCTGCTGCTATCTGGATACTGCTGCTGGTGCGCTGGGGAAATGTTCACTCTTCAATTTATATAAACTCCGTTGGTATGTGCATTAGAGGGAAAAACACATCCATGGTGTAGTACATTTAAACAATCGTTTTATTTAATTAAGTGTAGAAAACTACTCACATTTGCAAGTTAAAAAGTTTGCGTTATATATAAACAACCTCCGCCGGCTGCTTCTGGCTGTAGGAAGGGTGCATGTAACGTAGCCACTCCCTACGCGTTTCGTCAGAGTGACGTCTTCTGGATCGGCCATATTGGTGCACCTTCCAGTTTAAATAGGGTGCCGTGCTCCACTGCGCTTGTGCAAGTCGAGCGGCGCCATTTTTGATAAGGGAATCCCTTATGTTACGGTCCGATCACTCCTCCCCTGGCATTTATGTCACACATTCTCCCTGCTGGACGTGTATCAGACCGGAGGGTGAACCGATTTATATAATGCCATATCCCATACATCTATTCATTATTTTATATAGACGTGGAGCACTGTAACCCATTTTTCATATATAAATAAGCCAGCAACTGACACACCACTAATAACATCCACTATCAACATCCTATCCCTGTCGTAGTGAAAACTTCAGTCGAAGTTAATGTACAAATATGCAAATCTAAAATTGTTAGAGGTAACAATTAAAGTTAAAAGTGAGTAAATCATCACATAAGGATATGCGAAATATCAGACAAGAAATGTAAATAGAACAAAAAAAAAAAAGGAAATAAATAAAAAGTTGCTAAAGGTGCTAAAGTTGCCTGCGGATAGAATCAGCAGAACACCAGCAATTGGGGTAGCTTTAGCTGTACACTGTGCAGGTGGCACAATACACCGACTGTAATTACTGCATCTGCCTACCTGTGTTATAGGATCAGCAGAACACCAGCAATTGGGGTATCTTTAGGTGCAAACTGTGCAGATGACACAGTACACCAACTATAATTGCTACAGCTGCCTGCGAATAGAATCAGCAGAACACCAGCAATTGGGGTAGCTTTAGGTGTACACTGTGCAGATGACACAATAGACCAACTGTAATTACTGGAGCTGCCTGCGGTATAGGATCAGAAGAACACCAGCAATCGGGGTAGCTTTAGCTGTACACTGTGCAGGTGGCACAATACTCTGACTGTAATTACTGGAGCTTCCTGCGGTATAGGATCAGCAGAACACCAGCAATTGGGGTAGCTTTAGGTATACACTGTGCAGGTGACACAATACACCAACTGTAATTACTGGAGCTGCCTGCGGTATAGGATCAGAAGAACACCAGCAATTGGGGTAGATTTAGCTGTACACTGTGCAGGTGGCACAATACACCGACTGTAATTACTGCATCTGCCTACATGTGTTATAGGATCAGCAGAACACCAGCAACTGGGGTATCTTTAGGTGCAAACTGTGAAGATGACACAGTGCACCATCTGTAATTGCTAAAGTTGCCTGCGGATAGAATAAGCAGAACACCAGCAATTGGGGTAGCTTTAGGTGTACACTGTGCAGATGACACAATAGACCAACTGTAATTACTGGAGCTGCCTGCGGTATAGGATCAGAAGAACACCAGCAATCGGGGTAGCTTTAGCTGTACACTGTGCAGGTGGCACAATACACTGACTGTAATTACTGGAGCTTCCTGCGGTATAGGATCAGCAGAACACCATCAATTTGGGTATCTTTAAGTGAAAACTGTGCAGATGACACAGTACACCTACTGTAATTGCTACAGCTGCCTGCAGATAGAATCAGCAGAACACTGGCAATTGGGGTAGCTTTAGACGTACACTGTGCAGATGACACATTACACAAACTGTAATTACTGGCGCTGCCTGCGGTATAGGATCAGAAGAACACCAGCAATTGGGGTAGCTTTAGCTGTACACTGTGTAGGTGGCACAATACACTGACTGTAATTACTCTAGCTTCCTGCGGTATAGGATCAGCAGAACACCAGCAATTGGGGTAGCTTTAGGTATACACTGTGCAGATGACACAATACACCAACTGTAATTACTGGAACTGCCTGCGGTATAGGATCAGAACACCAGCAATTGGGGTAGATTTAGCTGTACACTGTACAGGTGGCACAATACACCGACTGTAATTACTGCATCTGCCTACCTGTGTTATAGGATCAGCAGAACACCAGCAATTGGGGTATCTTTAGGTGCAACCTGTGAAGATGACACAGTACACCAACTATAATTGCTACAGCTGCCTGCGGATAGAATAAGCAGAACACCAGCAATTGGGGTAGCTTTAGGTGTACACTGTGCAGATGACACAATAGACCAACTGTAATTACTGGAGCTGCCTGCGGTATAGGATCAGAAGAACACCAGCAATCGGGGTAGCTTTAGCTGTACACTGTGCAGGTGGCACAATACACTGACTGTAATTGCTGGAGCTTCCTGCGGTATAGGATCAGCAGAACACCAGCAATTGGGGTAGCTTTAGGTATACACTGTGCAGGAGACACAATACACCAACTGTAATTACTGGAGCTGCCTGCGGTATAGGATCAGAAGAACACCAGCAATTGGGGTAGATTTAGCTGTACACTTTGCAGGTGGCACAATGCACCGACTGTAATTACTGCATCTGCCTACCTGTGTTATAGGATCAGCAGAACACCAGCAACTGGGGTCTCTTTAGGTGCAAACTGTGAAGATGACACAGTGCACCAACTGTAATTGCTACAGCTGCCTGCGGATAGAATAAGCAGAACACCAGCAATTGGGGTAGCTTTAGGTGTACACTGTGCAGATGACACAATAGACCAACTGTAATTACTGGAGCTGCCTGCGGTATAGGATCAGAAGAACACCAGCAATTGGGGTAGCTTTAGCTGTACACTGTGCAGGTGGCACAATACACTGACTGTAATTACTGGAGCTTCCTGCGGTATAGGATCAGCAGAACACCAGCAATTGGGGTAGCTTTAGGTATACACTGTGCAGATGACACAATACACCAACTGTAATTACTGGAGCTGCCTGCGGTATAGGATCAGAAGAACACCAGCAATTGGGGTAGATTTAACTGTACACTGTGCAGGTGGCACAATACACCGACTGTAATTACTGCATCTGTCTACCTGTGTTATAGGATCAGCAGAACACCAGCAATTGGGGTATCTTTAGGTGCAAACTGTGAAGATGACACAGTGCACCAACTGTAATTGCTACAGCTGCCTGCGGATAGAATAAGCAGAACACCAGCAATTGGGGTAGCTTTAGGTGTACACTGTGCAGATGACACAATAGACCAACTGTAATTACTGGAGCTGCCTGCGGTATAGGATCAGAAGAACACCAGCAATTGGGGTAGCTTTAGCTGTACACTGTGCAGGAGGCACGATACACTGACTGTAATTACTGGAGCTTCCTGCGGTATAGGATCAGCAGAACACCAGCAATTGGGGTAGCTTTAGGTATACACTGTGCAGATGACACAATACACCAACTGTAATTACTGGAGCTGCCTGCGGTATAGGATCAGAAGAACACCAGCAATTGGGGTAGATTTAACTGTACACTGTGCAGGTGGCACAATACACTGACTGTAATTACTGCATCTGTCTACCTGTGTTATAGGATCAGCAGAACACCAGCAATTGGGGTATCTTTAGGTGCAAACAGTGAAGATGACACAGTACACCAATTTTAATTGCTACAGCTGCCTGCGGATAGAATAAGCAGAACACCAGCAATTGGGGTAGCTTTAGGTGTACACTGTGCAGATGACACAATAGACCAACTGTAATTACTGGAGCTGCCTGCGGTATAGGATCAGAAGAACACCAGCAATCGGGGTAGCTTTAGCTGTACACCGTGCAGGTGGCACAATACACTGACTGTAATTACTGGAGCTTCCTGCAGTATAGGATCAGCAGAACACCATCAATTGGGGTATCTTTAAGTGAAAACTGTGCAGATGACACAGTACACCGACTGTAATTGCTACAGCTGCCTGCGGATAGAATCAGCAGAACACCTGCAATTGGGGTAGCTTTAGACGTACACTGTGCAGATGACACAATACACAAACTGTAATTACTGGAACTGTCTGTGGTATAGGATCAGCAGAACACCAGCAATTGGGGTATCTTTAAGTGAAAACCGTGCAGATGACACAGTACACATACTGTAATTGCTACAGCTGCCTGCGGATAGAATCAGCAGAACACCGGCAATTGGGGTAGCTTTAGGTCTACACTGTGCAGATGACACAATACACCAACTGTAATTACTGGAGCTGTCTGCGGTATAGGATCAGAAGAACACCAGCAATTGGGGTAGCTTTAGCTGTACACTGTGCAGGTGGCACAATGCACCGACTGCAATTACTGCAGCTGCCTGCCTGCGGTATAGGATTGGCAGAACACCAGCAATTGTGGTAGGTTTAAGTGCAAACTGTGCAGATGACACAGTACACCGTCTGTAATTGCTACAGCTGCCTGCGGATTGAATCAGCAGAACACCGGCAATTGGGGGTAGCTTTAGACGTACACTGTGCAGATGACACAATACACAAACTGTAATTACTGGAACTGTCTGTGGTATAGGATCAGCAGAACACCAGCAATTGGGGTAGCATTAGGTGCAAACTGTGAAAATGACCGCAGGTCAGCCTGTATTTGTAGGAGGAGTCAGGCTGCATATAGCCTGCCCTCCTCTGCCTCCTCCTCTCGTGGACGCTGGCTTTCATGCTGACGTCACTTCCGGCGGATCAGAGGAGGACGTTCGGCTGCTCTGGCACTCGTGAACAGGGGTGTTCTTGGCCCCCGCTGGCTCTGATTGTGGGCGTCTATCTCAACCGCCCTTTTTCTGCCAGGTGTTCCTCCGGAGGGGGGGTTCACCCGCCAGCAGCTTCTGTCTGCACAGGGAGCCTTTCTCCCGCATGCCTCCTTCTCCGGCTGCCTCTGCTGGAGGGGAGGGGGGAGGGAGGTGCCAGTCACAGGCTTCCCCCGTATGGTTCTGCAGGGGAAGGGGGGGTTCTCCGGCGGCTCCTGTCTCCACAAGGGGGAGCCTTTCTCCCGCCCGCCTCCTTCTCCAGCTGCCTCTGCTGGAGGGGAGGGGGGAGGGAGGTTTCAGCCACAGGCTTCCCCCATGTGGTTCTGCGGGGGGGTTCGCCCCCAGCGCTTGTCTCCACGAGGGAGCCCTTCTCCCGCCCGCCTCCTTCTCCGGCGGAGGCAGGTGGACAGGTTTAGAGCGCCTGCCGGTGGGGGGGCTGGTCCGCCCCTCTCTCCCCATGTTGTTTCAGCCTCCCTGAGTTTTATGAGTTAGACAAGTTCCCTAAAGAATTACACTTTGGGTAATTGCCAATAGAAAAAATGGTGCCCATATACCGAAATGAGGCTTTTTGCCCTCTTTCCAACTTATTCCTTTGTAGATTTGATACATGCGAAGTTATAGGTTTCTAATTAAGTATTAATTTCACGTCACTTCCGGGGTTGATATCCTCGGCGTTAGTGAATCAATATTGCGTTTTCGGCAATGTTGTTTTCAGGCACTATATGCACCATCTTGCTACTCTCTCACCGGACTCTTCCGGGTGAGTCCTATCCCCATATACATCCGATATGATAGATGTGGACATGCGCAATGCCGCGGACTGGCGCCTTGGGCGCCATCTTTGTACACCTATCCACCCTCTCTCCTTATGGTCTCCCTCCCCATAATGCATGTCCACAGCCCGGCGGTGACGTCAGATGCTGCCAGGCTGGGAGAGCCTGTTAAATGACCGCCAATTAGGGATGAGCCGAACACCCCCCTGTTCGGTTCGCACCAGAACCTGCGAACAGACCTAAACTTCGTGTGAACTTTAGAACCCTATTAAAGTCTATGGGACTCGAACGTTCACAATCTAAAGTGCTCATTTTAACCACTTGCCGACCGCCGCACGACGATGTACGTCGACAGAATGGCACGGGCAGGCATAAGGGCTTACATGTACGTCCTTGCCTGCCCGCCGGTCGGGGGCCCGATCGGGCCCCCGCCCGGTGCCTGCGGCAGTCGGTATTCGTTCGGGAGCGATCCCGGACGAGGGGACGGCCATTCATTCATGGCCACCCCCTCGCGATCGCTCCCGACGAATGAAAATGTCCCGTGACATCACTTCCTCTCCTGTAATGTAAACACAGGAGAGGAAGTGATGTATTCTCTCCTCCGTGTCGGTATTTTTCGTTCCGGCACCGAGGAGAGAGCATCGGTGAGTTGCACAAGCACTACACTACACAGTAGAACATGCCAGGCACACTCACACCCCCCCTTTACCTCCCGATCACCCCCCAATTACCCCTGCCCCCCCAGTCACAGTGACACCAATTGCTTTTTTTCTTTTTTTTGCATTGGTGTCATTTGTGACTGTAATAACTGTTAGGGCAGTTAGGGTTAGCCCCCTTTAGTTCTAATGTGCCCCCCTAACCCCCCCAATAAAGGTTTAACCCCGTGATCACCCCCCCTCGCCAGTGTCACTAATGCTGGGTTCACATTGCAGCGGTTTATGAGAACGAATGTGATTCGCACCGCACTGCAGTGCAAATCACATCCGATCTCTGTGCGATTCGAGTTCAGCCATACAGATAGTATGGCTGAATTCGTGTCGCACCCGCCGCACCCGCCGCAAATTTGCACGGGACCCTTTTTTTGGCCCGCAGCAGAATCGGATCGCATGGGTGTTCACACCATGCGATCCGAGTTTGCAGATCGCACTGCGATATGCGAACTGATCTGGGGGTGTCATTAACATTTCACTGACACTCCCAGCAGTTCGCATAGGGCAGTGTGAACTGCCGCCGGGAGGCATGCGATGCGGGAACCCGCCGCGGATTCATGGCGTTCCCGCATCGCTCCAGTGTGAACCCAGCCTAATAAGCGATCATTTTTCTGATCGCTGTATTAGTGTCACAGGTGACGCTAGTTAGGCAGGTAGGTATTTAGGTTCGCCGCAGCTTTTTATAGCGCCAGGGACCCCCATATACTACTGCATAAAGCCCCCTAATTTCCCCCTAGTTAACCCTTTCACCAGTGATCACCATATAACTGTTACAGGTGACGCTGGTTGGTTAGTTATTTTTTTATAGTTTCAGGGCACCCGCCATTTATTACCTAATAAAGGTTTAACCCCCTGATCACCCGGCGGGTGTCATTTGTGACTGTAATAACTGTTAGGGCAGTTAGGGTTAGCCCCCTTTAGTTCTAAGGTACCCCCCTAACCCCCCCAATAAAGGTTTAACCCCGTGATCACCCCCCGTCGCCAGTGTCACTAAGGCTGAGTTCACATTGCAGCGGTTTATGAGAACGGATGTGATTCGCACCGCACTGCAGTGCAAATCACATCCGATCTCTGTGCGATTCGAGTTCAGCCATACAGATAGTATGGCTGAATTCGTGTCGCACCCGCCGCAAACTCGCACGGGACCCTTTTTTTGGTCCGCAGCAGAATCGGATCGCATGGGTGTTCACACCATGCGACCCGAGTTTGCAGATCGCACTGCGATATGCGAACTGATCTGGGGGTGTCATTAACATTTCACTGACACTCCCAGCAGTTCGCATAGGGCAGTGTGAACTGCCGCCGGGAGGCATGTGATGCGGGAACCCGCCGCGCATTCGTGGCGTTCCCACATCGCTCCAGTGTGAACCCAGCCTAATAAGCGATCGTTTTTCTGATCACTGTATTAGTGTCACAGGTGACGCTAGTTAGGCAGGTAGGTATTTATGTTCGCCGCAGCTTTTTATAGCGCCAGGGACCCCCATATACTACCGCATAAAGCCCCCTGATTGCCCCCTAGTTAACCCTTTCACCAGTGATCACCATATAACTGTTACAGGTGACGCTGGTTGGTTAGTTATTTTTTTTATAGTTTCAGGGCACCCGCCATTTATTACCTAGTCTCACTAGTGTACCCCTAAATTTAGGGGTGTCTACTTTCCAAAATGGGGTCATTTGGGGGGGGGTTTGTGCCATCTTGGCATTTTATGGCCTTCAAAACTGTAACGCTCTTAGAAAGCCTGAAGGCGGTGCTTGGTTTTCGGGGCCCCGTACGCGGCTAGGCTCCCAAAAAGTCCCACATATGTGGTATCCCCGTACTCAGGAGAAGCAGCAGAATTTATTTTGGGGTGTCATTTCACATATGCCCATGGCATGCGTGAGCAATATATCATTTAGTGACAACTTTGTGAAAAAAAATTAAAAAAAAATTAAAGTTTGTAATTTTCCCGCAACTTGTGGCAAAATATAAAATATTCCATGGACTCAAAATGCCTCTCAGCAAATAGCTTGGGGTGTCTACTTTCTAAAATGGGGTCATTTGTGGGGGTTTTGTGCCATCTTGGCATTTTATGGCCTTCAAAACTGTAATAGGTAGTGAGAAGTGAAATCAAAAATTTACGCCCTTAGAAAGCCTGAAGGCGGTGCTTGGTTTTCGGGGCCCCGTACGCGGCTAGGCTCCCAAAAAGTCCCACATATGTGGTATCCCCGTACTCAGGAGAAGCAGCAGAATTTATTTTGGGGTGTCATTTCGCATATGCCCATAGCATGTGAGAGCAATATATCATTTAGTGACAACTTTGTGTAAAAAAAAAAAAATATATTATTTTTTGTCATTATTCAATCGCTTGAGGCAAAAAAATAAAATATTCAATGGGCTCAACATGCCACTTATCAATTTCCTTAGGGTGTCTACTTTCCAAAATGGGGTCATTTGGGGGGGTTTTGTACTGCCCTGCCATTTTAGCACCTCAAGAAATGAGATAGGCAGTCGTAAACTAAAAGCTGCGTAAATTCCAGAAAACGTACCTTAGTTTGTAGATGTGACAACTTTTGCGCAAACCAATAAATATACAATTATTGATTTTTTTTTACCAAAGACATGTGGCTGAATACATTTTGGCCTAAATGTATGACTAAAATTGAGTTTATTGGATTTTTCTAATAACAAAAAGTAGAAAATATCATTTTTTTCCAAAATTTGCGGTCTTTTTACGTTTATATCGCAAAAAATAAAAATCGCAGAGGCAATCAAATACCATCAAAAGAAAGCTCTATTTGTGGGAAGAAAAGGACGCAAATTTTGTTTGGGTACGCAGGTTTGGGTACGCAGGTTTCCGTTACATCAGAGGGGGCGGGGTCACCCACACGTTACTGGGGAACCCCTGGCTTCCCTCTCCAGCGTCAGAGGGGCGGGGTCAGGTGACGGGTGGCCCCGCCCTCCCAATATAAGAAACGTCAGCGCTGTGCTCTCTGCAGTGTCTCCGGAGAGGAGACAGAAGAAGGATGTATGGACAGCGCTGGACTGAGAGATTCCCCCGTCACTGGATATGATCATCCATCGCTGGACCCCGGAGATCCGTCGCTGGATAGCAAGAGTGGATTAGCACTGCTGGAATCTTTTTTTTTTTTTTTTTCATTTTTAATAAAGGAATTTTTCAAAAGTGTGTTTGTCTTATTTAACCATTTTGACACTTTCTTTGTGAAATGGTAGGGGTACTTTTGTACCCCCTTACCATTTCAAACAGGGGGGGGGCGGGATCTGGGGGTCCCCTTGTTAAAGGGGGCTTCCAGATTCTGATAAGCCCCCCGCCCGCAGACCCTCACAACCAATGGCCAGGGTTGTGAGGATGAGGCCCTTGTCCTTATCAACATGGGGACAAGGTGCTTTGAGGGGTCACAGACCCCCAAAGCATCCTCCCAATGTTGAGGGTATGTGGCCTGGTACGGTTCAGGAGGGAGGGGGGGCCGCTCTCTCGTCCCCCTCTCTTTTCCTGCGGCCTGCCAGGTTGCGTGCTCGGATAAAGGGTCTGATATGGATTTTTAGGGGGACCCCCACGTCAATTTTTTTTTAAAATTTGATGCGGGGTTCCCCTTAATATCCATATCAGACCTGAAAGGTCTGGTATGGATATTTGGGGGGACCCCCCACGTCAATTTTTTTTAAAATTTGACACGGGGTTCCCCTTAATATCCATGTCAGACCTGAAGGGCCTGGTAATTGAATTTAGGGGAACCCCCACGCTTTTTTTTTTTTTTTTTTTTTTAATCAATGAATGAATGAATTGTCGGCTAATACAGAGAACACTCATTGAGTGTTCTCTGTATTACGGAGACCCGACAATTTAGCCGCAAGTGATTTTAACCACTTAAGGACCAGGCCTCTTTTTCGGACTTGGTGTTTCCATGTTTAAAACAGTTTTTTTTGCTAGAAAATTACTTAGAACCCCCAAACATTTTATATTGCTTTTTTTCTAACACCCTAGAGAATAAAATGGCGGTCATTGAAATACTTTTTTTCACACCGTATTTGCGCAGCGGTCTAAGAAGCGCACTTTTTTTGGAAAAAAAAAATAAGACAACAGTAAAATTAGCCCAATTTTTTTTTATACTGTGAAAGATAATGGTATGCCGAGTAAATTGATACCCAACATGTCACGCTTCAAAAATTGCGCCCGCTCGTGGAATGGCGTCAAACTTTTAGCCTCAAAAATCTCCATAAGCGACATTTAAAAAATTCTACAGGTTGCATTTTTTGCGTTACAGAGGAGGTCTAGGGCTAGAATTATTGCTCTCGCTCTACCGATCGCGGCGATACCTCACATATGTGGTTTGACCACCGTTTTCATATGCGGGCGCTACTCACGTATGCGCTCGCTTCTGTGCGCAAGCTCGTCGTAACGGGGTGTTTTTTAAAAAAAAATTTTTTTTTTCTTATTTATTTTAATTTATTTTATTTATTTTTACACTTTCAAAAAAAAAAAAAAAAAAATGGATCACTTTTATTCCTATTACAAGGAATGTAAACATCCCTTGTAATAGAAAAAAGCATGACAGGTCCTCTTAAATATGAGATCTGGGGTCAAAAGGTCCTCAGATCTCATATTTGGGCTAAAATGCAACAAAAAAAAAAAAAAAAAAAATCTGACATTTAAAAAAAAATAGCTTTAAGAGGTATGGGCGGAAGTGACGTTTTGACATCGCTTCCGCCCTCCTATGGTATAGAGACGAGTGGGGGCCATCTTAGCCTCACTTGTCTCTATGCCCAGCTGACTGAAGGACCCGATCGCCTCCGCCGCTACCGACGGCTCCGGTAAGCGGCGGAAGGTGCGGGAGGGCGGCGGGAGGGGGGGTGGCACCTCTCCCGCCGCCGATAGCGGTGATCTCGCGGCGAATCCGCCGCGGAGACCACCGTTATCGTACAGCCGACCGCCGCCTGAAGAGATGGATATCTCGGTTGTGGCAGCAGCTGCTGCCGTTACCGAGATATCCCTCTTCAAAAAATGGACGTACATCGTCGTGCGGCGGTCGGCAAGTGGTTAAAGGACTTTTTTTCCTGCACAAATGACACTTTGTGCAGCGACAGTTCTAAGCACCAGAAACATGCGCCCCTTCACAGGCATACTATAGATACCCCCCAGCTACGAAATTTAAAGGAATATTACACTTTTATTGTTTCACTTTAATCATTATTAAAATCACTGCTCCTGAAAAAACGGCCGTTTTTAAAACTTTTTTTTGCATTGATCCATGTCCCCTGGGGCAGGACCCGGGTCCCCAAACACTTTTTAGGACAGTAATCTGCATATTACCCTTTAAAATGAGCACTTTAGATTTCTCCCATAGACTTGTATAGGGTGTCCCGGCTTTTCGAATTTGCTGCCAACAGCCCAAATTGTTCACTGTTCGCTGAACAGGCGAACAGGCAATGTTCGAGTAGAGCATGAGTTTGACTCGAACTCGAAGCTCATCCCTACCGCCAATTGATCTGTCACCTGCAAACAAACCAGGGGGATGTAAAAATCTGTTTTCCCCACTGTGTTACAGCGGACGTCTTTATGCACATATGTAAACAGGTATGTCAGATAGGTGCCTCTCATGTCTCTGGTGTTAAATTTACTGTGCACTGGGGAATATGATTTCAGCACATCTTAATACTTGTTTTTTCAATGTTGTTTATTTTTGGCTCCTACTTAATTAATTACTAGCCGATTCAAGCTTGCTACACATCAAGGAATCCTGCATGATAGGGATGTGGATAGCGTCCAAAACAGCAATTGCTGATCTAACCCTTCTATTACATTCAGGTATTTCACACTTGATATTTACTTTACTGAACTTTGATTCTATCTTGCCCATGCTTTGAGACCTTTTACCTTGTAATTTAGGTCCTATTTTTGGCGGCTCTCCTGTGACCTCCATTTTGGATTGCCCAATACCAGATCTGGGACCCGGCTTTTGGTTTTACTCTACATCTTCTACTTTATGGGGCTAAAATCTTGCGGTGCAAGCTGCACAGTAGTGGTCTTTAGGTGAGATCATATTTGGACCTACATTGATAAAATAACCATGTATGACATAATACAGATATGTTTGATACCCTTGACAATGATCTGTTATACAGTTTAGGCACTTTAGCTATTCATTTTTAATATTACTCTATGAATGCATCCAATACTAGCTGTATCTACATTGTATATTTATATCTATATTTGTTTACAGTTTATCTACTAGATATACCGACTACTCCTGAGGAAGCTCGTTTGGAGTGAAACATGTCGAGTGGTATATTCTATAAGCATCTTTAATATACAACTTGTGTGCTTAATCTGTAAAATAACAATGTTGATAATATTTTTTTACATTTTTGGCTCTGTGTTTATAATTTTGTACTGATTATGAAATAAAAATTTGTGTGCTTTTTATGATACTTTTTTGAGCTACTATTTCTACTACAATATACCAGCACCTTTAAAATCCCAGGGGTTAGATCCCTTATCCCTGTCCTTGTATTTTCTCATATATGAAGGGATGTGGTGCTAAATGCTTGTGTCACGTCCGGGTAGGGAGGCCGAGATGCTGAGAGGGCTCCCCTTGCGGCCGAGTGCAGTACAACCCTGAAGGTGACACAGGGATGCAGTGCCCACAGTAGCACAGGTTGCCAGGTAGCAGTAGCCGATGATCAGTCTTGGGGCAACTGTGCAAGGAAGTCCAATGGCAGGGTCAAGGCCAGGCCGAGGGTCAACACGGAAGATCAGTCCAGAGGTCAGAACAACAGGTACCAAGCAGAGAGCCGGAGAGCGGAGGTCAAGCCAAGCCGAGGTCGGATACTGGGAGCAGACAGGGAGCGTCAGATGTAAGCCAGAGGTCGGAGCCAGGAGAATCAACAGAAGCAGGTCAAACAAGCCGGGTCGGTGAACGGGAGATCAGACAGCAGGAATCACGGGCACAGGTACTCAGGAGAAGCTGACGATAATCCAGCGATGAGGCTCTGTCAGGTGAACGTTTAAATAGGCAGGGCGGCTGGGTTACGTCGTGTGCGCGCCGTAGCGTTCGTACGCCTATGACGTGTAACGGAATGCGTTCGTCCTACACCGCGTACTCGCACTCGATCAGACGCAGCTTGGGACGTTCGTCTCGGAACCATATAGCGCCTTCTTGTTTGCTGACGCGCGTTAACGCGATCGTACCGCGCGAGGTTACGCCTATTTCCCTGACAGTGCCCCCCCCCAAGGGGCAGCCTCCGGATGCCTAAACGAGCCCATTTTTCAGGGTGAAGGTTGCGAAACCTGTGTATGAGCCTAGGGGCGTGTACAAAACTTGCAGGTTCCCAAGAGTTTTCTTCGACAGAATACCCCTTCCACTTAATTAAGAATTGGATTGTCCTACCTCTCCGACGACAGTCCAGGATAGACTCAACTTCGAATTCCGTATCATCACCAACTTGAATCGGAGGCGGGGGCGCTTCTTCTCTTCCTGAAAAAGGACTGACAGTTACATGTTTGAGAAGAGAGACATGAAACACAGGATGGATTCTGAAAGATTTAGGCAAGGTAAGTTCAAATGCCACAGGGTTAATTTCACGTTTGATCTCGAAAGGACCCAGGAACTTGGGTCCCAACTTCCGAGATGGACATGACAATTTCAGATTTGCTGCTGAGAGCCATACTTTATCCCCTATCCTAAAGGTGGGGTTACTCCTCTTCTTCTTGTCATAGTGCCTCTTATATTCCTCCTGGGCTTTCTTCATAGTATCCTGGAGCATTTGATAATTTGCTTGAATGAAGCTTACCCTATCTTGAACAGCTGGGACGGTAGATTCAGGAATGATATTTGGTAAAAATGAAGGATGGAACCCGTAATTTGCCCAAAAGGGTGATTGGTTGGTAGAGGCGTGCATTGAATTGTTGTATGCGAATTACGCACAGGGCAGCAAAGAGACCCAATCATCCTGGGAGAAAGAACAGAAGCATCGGAGGTATTGCTCAAGCGTCTGATTGGTTCTTTCCGTTTGGCCATTGCTCTGTGGGTGATAGGCCGAGGACAGACATATCTTAATTGACAGCAGCTTACAGAGTTCCTTCCAAAACCTGGAGGTGAATTGTACCCCTCTATCTGACACAATGCTGTCAGGTACACCATGTAGTCGGACGATCTCTTTTACAAAGATTTTAGCAGTATCCAAGGCAGAGGGGGTCCCTTTCATTGGCAGAAAATGCGCCATCTTGGATAAACGGTCCACCACCACTAAGATGGTAGTATATTCTTCAGAGGGAGGTAATTCTACAATGAAATCCATGGAGATTTCCTTCCAAGGTTTTTCTGGGACTGGTAGCGGCCTTAGCAGGCCCCAGGGTCTGGCGTTCGACCCTTTGTTACGCTGGCAGATTGAACAGGAGTCAACATACTTCTTACAGTCAGATCTTAGGGTAGGCCACCATAAGGACCGCTGCACTAGGTCAATAGTCTTTCGGACCCCAAAGTGGCCGGCTAGTTGATGATCGTGAAAGGTCCTTAACACGAGTAACCTGACTTGCTGCGGAACAAAAATTTTATTCTGATGCCATAGAAGCCCCTCTTGGCTTCTCAGGGAAGAAGCTTCTGTTTCCGTACATTGGCTGGCGGCCTGCACTAATGAAGCTCTTAGATCCGGTTGGATGAGCAGGAAGTTTTGAGGAGACAGGATTGTACTGGGTGGGATTCTCTCTGGGGAATCTGGGAACATTCGGGACAGAGCATCGGCCTTACCATTTTTTGATCCTGGGCGATAAGTTACGTGAAAGTTGAACCTCGAGAAGAATAGAGCCCATCGGGCCTGTCGGGGTCTTAGGCGTTTGGCCGTGCGGAGGTATTCTAGGTTTTTATGATCGGTAAAAACCAGAATGGGGTGAGCGGCACCTTCCAGGAGATATCTCCACTCTTCGAGGGCGGTCTTGATCGCCAGAAGTTCCCGGTCCCCCACATCGTAATTTTTCTCCGGAGCGCTCATCCTTCGTGAGAAAAAAGCTACAGGATGTAGTAGTGCCTTGGGGCCTTGGCGTTGGGATAGAATCGCTCCTGTGGCTACCTCTGAGGCATCAACCTCCAGCACATAGGGTAAGGCGGGATCTGGGTGTTGCAGAATTGGTGCGGTGGTGAAGAGGGTCTTGAGCTGGTCAAAGGCGGACTGAGCTGCTGGGGACCAAAGGAACTTGGTATGCTGGCGAGTGGTCTGAGTAATGGGTGCTACAATAGTGGAAAAGTTTCTTATAAATCTTCGGTAGAAGTTTGCGAAGCCAATGAATCTCTGGACACCCTTCTTATCAGAAGGGGCGGGCCAGTCTAGGATAGACTTCACTTTCTGGGGGTCCATGGCAATTCCGCCTGTGGTGATGATGAGCCCCAAGAACTGGATAGATTCTTTTTCGAAGTCACACTTCTCGGCTTTAACGAATAAGCCATGAGTCCTGAGAATGCATAATACTTTCCTAACGTGTATTCTGTGGAGTTCCAGAGTGGTTGAGAAGATGAGAATGTCGTCAAGATAGGCGACAACGAAGTGGTCTAAATACTCCCGGAAAATGTCGTTAATAAAATGCTGGAAAGTTGCTGGGGCATTGCACAATCCGAAGGGCATGACTAAATATTCGAAATGTCCAAACCTCGTCCTAAATGCCGTTTTCCACTCGTCCCCCTCCCGGATGCGGACAAGGTTATAGGCTCCACGTAGGTCGAGCTTGGTAAAAATACGTAAAGTATGGAACCTCTGAAGAAGTTCGGGGATGAGCGGGAGTGGATAACGGTTCTTCAGGGTGACATTGTTTAATTCCCTATAGTCTACACATGGTCTTAAAGTTTTGTCCTTCTTTTCTACGAAGAAGATGCCTGCACCGGCAGGGGACGAAGAAGGACGAATGAATCCCTTGGCCAGGTTCTCGTCTATATACTGTCTTAGGGCCCCAAGCTCGGTTTCGGAAAGAGGAAATATCCGGCCAAAGGGAATGGGAGCCCCTGGTAATAACTCGATGGGGCAGTCATAAGGGCGATGTGGTGGTAGGACATCTGCTTTCTTCTTGTCGAATACATCTCTGAATTCCTGGTAGGCAGCTGGTATGTTGGGGGCTGGACTGGGTATGGGTTGAACGGTCAGGCAACTGGACAAGTCCTTAGATTCGGGATCCAGACAATATTGTTGGCAGTAGGCGGAAGTAAAGGATATCTCCTTCTTAGGCCAATCAATCCGAGGGTTGTGTGCCTGCAGCCATGGGATTCCTAGGATAACGGGAAACATAGGAGAGCATAGGACATCAAACTTAAGGAACTCCCGATGACCCGAGTCTGTGGTCGTTAGAATGGGTCTTGTTTCCCTGGTGACATGGCCAGAGCTAGGTAGGGAGCCATCGGCCAGACGGACAGTCAGTCTTTGTTTCTTGAGGAGTAGTGGGAGAGCGAGATTCTTGGCTAAGGTTAAGTCCAGAAAACAGCTACAGGCCCCAGAATCGAGTATTGCCTGTAAGTGAACTTCCCGACCTGCCACCATCAATGTGACAGAAAGGGTGATATGGGCCGAGGCGGGCTTCGTTACTTGGAGGTGAAGTGGAGGATAGAGGATTGGTTTGCTTGGTCTTGTGGGACAATTGTTTATCAGATGTCCTGGCTCTCCACAGTAGAAGCAAAGGTGTGCCTGTCGGCGGTAAAGTCTTTCCTCGGAGGTTAAGGGGGAACGAAGCAGGCCTTTCGGAGCGGGGGTTGCCGAGGGGCAGACCAAAGGTGGCGCCAGGATAGGAGAAAGGGTCCGAGCGCGTTCAGACTGGCGTTCCCGTAGACGCCTATCCAGCCGAATGGTAAGTCGGGTAAGATCCTCAAGTGTGGGGGGAACCTCTACTCTGGCTAGTTCATCCTTGAGGACTTCAGACAACCCCATCCGGTATTGATATTTCAGAGCTGCCTCATTCCAGCCAGAATCTGCAGACCATGTCTGGAACTCCACTGTGTAGTCCTCCGCAGGCCGCTCACCTTGACGCAGGGAATACAAGGTTGCTTCGGCTGTTGCTGTCCGAAAGGGGTCGTCGTATAGGTGAGCCATGGCTTGAAAAAACTGGTCCAACGTACTGACGAAGGAGCTGCGTTGTTCTAGTAGGCCGTGGGCCCACGTCTGGGGATCGTCCCTTAGCAGGGAGATGGTGAACCCCACTTTGGTTACTTCGGAAGCAAAAGTCTGGGGTTGTAAGGAAAAGTATAAATAACATGAGTGCCGGAAAGATCTAAATTTCCTTCGGTCCCCCTGAAAATACTCTGGTGCAGGGACTCGTGGCTCCGGCGGGGTTGTAGTTATGGTGATAGCACCTTGGCAGGAGGAGTGCTGCAGATGTTCTTCCAGCCGGAGGTACTTTTCTTGGAGTCCCTTAATTGCTGGAGTAAGAGCCATAACTTCCTGTAGGATGGCCTCCATCGGGGAGTCGCCTCTGTCGGCCTCAGACATGGCTGGATTATACTGTCACGTCCGGGTAGGGAGGCCGAGATGCTGAGAGGGCTCCCCTTGCGGCCGAGTGCAGTACAACCCTGAAGGTGACACAGGGATGCAGTGCCCACAGTAGCACAGGTTGCCAGGTAGCAGTAGCCGATGATCAGTCTTGGGGCAACTGTGCAAGGAAGTCCAATGGCAGGGTCAAGGCCAGGCCGAGGGTCAACACGGAAGATCAGTCCAGAGGTCAGAACAACAGGTACCAAGCAGAGAGCCGGAGAGCGGAGGTCAAGCCAAGCCGAGGTCGGATACTGGGAGCAGACAGGGAGCGTCAGATGTAAGCCAGAGGTCGGAGCCAGGAGAATCAACAGAAGCAGGTCAAACAAGCCGGGTCGGTGAACGGGAGATCAGACAGCAGGAATCACGGGCACAGGTACTCAGGAGAAGCTGACGATAATCCAGTGATGAGGCTCTGTCAGGTGAACGTTTAAATAGGCAGGGCGGCTGGGTTACGTCGTGTGCGCGCCGTAGCGTTCGTACGCCTATGACGTGTAACGGAATGCGTTCGTCCTACACCGCGTACTCGCACTTGATCAGACGCAGCTTGGGACGTTCGTCTCGGAACCATATAGCGCCTTCTTGTTTGCTGACGCGCGTTAACGCGATCGTACCGCGCGAGGTTACGCCTATTTCCCTGACAGCTTGTCTGTGCTATACCTCTTTTGTTTACATTAAAATAGGGCAGTTTGTTTGATATGCAGGTACATATCATAAATACAATGTCAAATTAACAAGGGACACCAACACCAAGCAACCTCCTTGAGGTTTACAAATACAAGATAATGGTGTTGTGGAAACGTGACATACAAAATAAAAAAAAAATATGGAGATGTCTATAAAAAAAAACAAAAAAAGCAGGAGATCTTGATTAATAAAAAAAGACTATAAAAAATAAACATTATTATGGCGATTTGGCTTTAAAAACAAAAAAGATTATTCATGAGATCAGGAGAAATAATAAAGAAATAAGTTTGTGAGAACACTGTGTGAATATCAGCAGCAAAACAACTTTCTTCTAGAATTATAAAGAAGAAGAGAATACGCTACATTGAAGCTTTAAAAATGATCTCTGTGTGACGAATGTGCTATCTCCATTACGAACAGTAGTTTAACCAGACCGAGCGTCTCCTTCTCCTACTTGATTCTGAGCATGCGTGGGTTTTTTGCGTGTCGGAATTGCCCCAGACGATCACATTTTTCGTATATGAACTTTTCTTGACCAAAAAATTGAGAGCATGCTCTCAATCTTTTGCTGGCTGGAATTTGCCTAGCAAAAGTCTGATGGAGTGTACACGCAGTTGCATTTCCAGACGAAAAACTCTCATCGGCCTTTTGCGGGCTGAAATTCTGATCGTGTGTACGCGGAGTTACCCTAATATAGTCCTTCTGCAGGACCTAAATAATAGCAGAACAGGTCTCTAGAATAATGATCCCCAGAGCCTGGGGGGAGATGCCCTGTAGAGAACTTGAAGTCCTGTGGACTTCTCCCCGTCTCCAAGTACCACAAGGTGGCGACTGGCTTTCTGCATTCAGGTGTCCTGCCTGCTAATATGAGGGGTGAGCAAAGCCAACAAATGGTGAAAAATGGGGTCCGTCATCCGGAGAAAATTCCTAAAATCATCAGGGTTATTTTCTTGGATCTCACACAGCAGAGGCATATGAGAAAATTGGTCATGCTGGAGCAACCAATTATTGGTCCATGAACTCCTCCCCACCCTGTTCATGGACTGGGTTTGGGTCAAAGTATGAACCCCAACACCAAGTCCCCAGACAGCATGAACTCTACGACGAGTACTTAACCGCAACATAGCTTCAAAACGGATGGCTGGTCATAGCAAACAAACTGAACGCACTGAAGAACAACAAGACCTGTGAAGAGCGAGCTGAAAATCAGAAACGAGCGGACAAGAACGCACTGAAAAACAGATACGAACTGACTACTCGCACTGAAAACCAGATAGAAATCCACAAGCACAATCTGAACAGCATTAAAACAATCGGATATAAGCACGAGTCTGAAAGCGCGAATTGTCTCTCACCGAACTTCTACTAACACGAGATTAGCAGAAGGTGCCCAAAGGGTGGTGCACTGGGTATTGAACTTACTTTTTCTAGTCCCGTCGTACGTGTTGTATGTTACTACGGTCTTGACAATTGGAATTTGGTGTGACCATGTGTATGCAAGACAGCTTGAGCGAAATCCCATCGGAAAAACCATCAGAGCTTTTTCCAACCAAAATTACGATTGTATGTATGCTGCATAAGAATAAATACCCTTATAGATTAAGACTGTGATGTAAATTATATAATCTGACAGGAAAAATTCATATTTGGATATCACTATTATTGTTCTTATGTTGTTTTGCTATGTTCTTTTTATATATACCATTCACCTCATATTAAAGCGGGAGTCCGGCGGGACTCCGCGTTTTTTTTTTTTTTTTTTTAAAGTCAGCAGCTACAAATACTGCAGCTGCTGACTTTTAAAATAGTGACACTTACCTGTCCAGCGCGCCCGCGATGTCGGCACCCGAAGCCGATCTCTAGATCGACACTCGAGTGCTGCCGCCGCCATCTTGGGTATGGGAATCAGGAAATGGAGCCTTTCAGGTTAATTTCCCGGTTCCCTACTGCGCATGCGCGAGCCGCGCTGCGCAATGAGGATGGTCCCCGCTGCCTCTGGGATCTGTGTGTTTCCCAGCAGGCAGCGGGGCACTTGCGGAAAGGGGCGTAATGTACGCCCCTTTCCGCAGAGAGCTAGCCCGGAAGTGGGTGCAGTTACCTGGATTATCCAGGTAACTGCACCCCCTCCCCCCTGAAAGGTGCCAATTGTGGCGCCGGAGGGGGGGAGGAATCCGATGAGCGGAAGGTCCATTTTAGGGTGGACCTCCGCTTTAAGTACATACTTGATATATTGGATTTACCTATGTTTCTGTTATACATTTGTACTAAACTATGACCTTCTACAATAATAAAAATTGTTAGTAAACAAAAAAAAAAAAATATATTGTGGACAGAATTAATGTGACATGTGTCATGGGGTGCTATTTTTGGGTTTTCATTGCTTTCATGGTTTCTTGATCTTTCATTTATGTTGAGGGGGTCGTGTTACTGACCAGTATTCACTTGTTCCTGACATTGGAGCCATCTTTTTTGACACTTGTTGCTGCTGTTTTGTCTAAAAGAAGAAAAACCTAAGTCGAGGAACAGTGTGCACCTTAACCATCTTTAATTCAATAATTTACATTCACAGGATACCTTCTATACATAGTAAAAATACTTATTAGACTTGTTATATCCCTGATTAAAACTGTCTTGCTCTTGGACAATTTATTACTTTTGTATCCTCTGTAGTATATTCATTCTTGTAGTAAAAAGCAGTCTTCCCAGGGAGATTTTGGCTCCACATTATGCCTCCCAAGAGGCGAACATCCCCGCAGCTACAGTGGACCCCTCAGAGCCGCTCTAGGTCCCTCAATATCTATTTTCAGAGACCCGATGAGGCCCTGCTGGCACTTCCAAGATGGCGCTAGGTGAGCAATCTCATGCTATATGTGTAGCCTCTCTGATCCCTTCTCCACAAATCCCTCTGTCCTCACTTCCTCCCTCCACTAATCCTCTTGCTCGGACAGCCCTGATGGCCACTCAGATGTGGGAGAGGTGAAAGGAGACAAGGACTTGCGGTCACATATATTGTCCCTCTCCACTAAGGCCGACCTGGAGCTATTCCCCCACAGGATTGAGAAGGCCCTAAGACAGGACATAGAAGCCCCCTAGGCTAATACTGCTCATATTGGGGGTAGAGTTGAAGCCCACAGTGTGAAGAAGTCAAACTTACCAGGCACTCACTGAGCGATGCAAAACACAGGATCAAAGGATTAAATCTTTATTAGATCAGATGGATGATTTCAAAAACAGAAGTTAATATTTACATCAGAGGCCTGCCAGAAGCTACTGGAAACAGGGATATAGTCCCTACTTTTCAGGGTGTCTTTAAACAGATTCTTGGTCGTAAAGCACCTGACCATATTGAAATAGACTGCGCTCATAGAGCACTACGTCTGCCTTCAGAGGAGCTGGACAGATCGAGGGATATCATATGTAAGCTTCACAAATACTCCTTAAAGGAACGCATTTTTTTTCCGAATCTCTCCAGGCACACTTTGATGCAACGTCCTGCCCTCAAGCAAGATGCAAAGCTGATCTACAGATGGAGCTTCCATTTTCATTTGTTGGTAACTAAAGATTGCCAACAATTCACCTTACGGAATAAGGACGATCTGCCTCAGTTCGTGAAACACCTGGGCTTATCTTCCACTGATATTCTGGATTGGCAGTCTTTGCCAGAGAGCCCGCTTTCTTCTCGCCCAGATGAGGTCTTGAAGGACTTTTGTGGACTTATTATTTTTCATGATTTTTCCTTTCACAGTTAACTTCTGGGTTCTCTCCTCATTTTTACTCCTGCTGTGGTAATTTGTTATGCACATTTAGGACATTTAGTGCCCTTCATCTAAAACAGGTTATCTGGTGGGCTCACACCTGGTGCTGTGCCATTTACCCCCAATAGATCAACTTTTTGGAGTTATGTCCCCTAATTGGGACCTCACACTACTCGCTGGCCTCAATTCTTTTCTTGACCAGAGGGCAAGGTAGAGGCTCCCTATTTGAGCAGTTTGGATATACATGTGGGAGACTGGTTGCCAGGGCTCTAAGGAGACAATGGGTTTGGGTCATGTCCATAAAATTTAATTGGCGATGGCTCCCCCGTTGTCTACACCTCTGGGATTGCTGCAGTCTTTCAGGACTATTATACCCAGCTCTATCACCTCCCTGACATGCTATCTGGCTCTACAGAAGTCCAGAAGACTGAAGTATCCTGCAGTATCTGGGGGAGGCTCAATCCCCTCAGCTTACTACCCAAATCAGCAAACAACTAGAGGCACATTTCACTCCGATAGAGTTAGCAGAAATTATAAAAGAAATCCCGAAGGGGAAAAGTCCAGGCTGAGATGGATTTACAAATGCCTATTACTGTACATTCCACCCACTCTTGTCTAACCCGATGTGTTCTTACTTTAACACCTTTGCCTCAGGAACTATGATACCCAAGGAGGGGTTGCTTGCCCATATCATGGTCATCCCCAAAGAAGGGAACAATCCTACTCCCCCTAGCAGTTATAAACCGATATTGCTTTTAAATGCCGACATAAACATACTGGCAAGGATCTTAGCTAACCAACTTAAACCCATAATGCCAACAGTGATCCATCCAGACCAAATGGGTTTATTGCTAGGTGTGAAGCCAGAGACAACTCCAACCATGCAATTCAACTGATACACAGGGCACGATCACAAACCGACCATACACCCTGCCTCTTGCTTTCCACTGATATCGAAAAAAGGCATCCGACAGGGTGGATTGGGTATACATTCAAGCGTTGCTGGCTAGACTAAGCCCCTGTACACACGGTCGGAGATTCTGCCAACCAAATCTGTCGGATTTTGCCCGTCGGATTTAGTCCGACGGATTGTGTCCGAAACTGTTGCATACACACGGTCGGGCCAAGTTGGCGAAAAATTCGATCTTTCAGAACGTGATGACGTAATTTCGTTACGATGGGACTACATTCAGGCTAGTAGCCAATAGCTTTGATGTAGGAATTTGATCTGAGCATGCGTGGCACTTGGTCCGATCAAAATGCTATACACATGATCAGATTAGGTCCGACCGGCCCAGTTGGTCAGGAAATATTTCCAACATGTTGGAAAATTGGGTCGGGCGGAGATTCGGATGGAATCAGTCCAGTGCATACCACACACAGTCGGATTATCTGACGACACGGTCCGATAAGACGCATTCCGACAGATTCTCCAACCGTGTGTACAGGGCTTAAGCATTGGCCCCAATATGCTCTCCTGGATAGTGTTGCTTTATGGCTCTCGGAGGCCTGTGTTAAGGTGACTGTTTCCTACCTGTAATAGAACAAGGCAAGGGTGCCCACTGCCCCGTCCCTCTCATTTTTCCACTCAGCCTCAAACTATTGCTTAATAGGATATGCTTGAATCCAGATATTAAAGGTTTATGTGTAGGGTCAGGGGAACAAAAGCTATCAGCTTATGCAGACAATGTTTTGTTTTACTTTGTTGACCCTCACCCGGACCAGAAGGTTTATAACTACCGTCTGGCCAGAGCCAATGTTACATGGTTACATATGGCAATGTTACATAGTTACATAGTTAGTAAGGTTGAAGACACCAGTCCATCCAGTTCAACCTGAGTGAGTGTCTACAATTGTCCCTATCCCTGTACATTGCACACTCACATCAGTCCCTACCCTCAAGGATCCAACAATCCAAGGTCTCCATTCATATACTAGGGCCAATTTGGGACAGAAGCCAATTAACCTACCTGCATGTCTTTGGAGGGTGGGATGAAACCAGAGTACCCGGAGGAAACCCACGCAGGCACAGGGAGAACATCCAAACTCCAGGCAGGTAGGGTCATGGTTGGGATTCAAACCAGTGACCCTTTTTACTGCTAGGTGAGAGTGCTAACCACTACACCACTGTGCCGCCCTAATGTTGTGTTGGCAGAAGTTCCCACCCCATTGCTTTAGCAACCTGTCAATCACAACACAGGCGAGGAGAGGTAAGACAAGTCAGATTATCCAGGGAATGTACTGTCATTGCTGGGAGGTGGGGTCCGAACACAGGCGTGCCTGGCCTTTATTTCTCTAAACTAACTACTCCCTGACTCTGCCTTGTCACTTGTCAATGTGTAACCGTATAACATTTATCATATATTATCATGCTTGTAAGATTGTTGTGTGTCGTTTATTGTACTGTAACTGGGCAGGGAGAGAGGCACTGTCACAATCCTTAGATAATGTCGGGTGGGCAGAGTCAAGCAGCTATAGCGCAAGAGACAATAGGATTGTGTCAGGGCAGGCCACTATGTGTATGTGACTCCACTCCCTTTCTTAAGAAGCCCAATAATTGGCTGTTGAGGTCAGGGTGGGCGGGACCGAGCAGCTACAGAATAACAGCCAATTATTGGTCTTCTTAAGAAAGGGGACAGAGCCGCATATGCGTAGCGGCCTGCCCTGACACCATCCAATTGGCTCTTGCTCAATAGCTGCTCGGCCCCACCCACCCCGACATCATTACAGTGCCTCTCTCCCTGCACAGTTACAGTACAATAAACAGTGTCACACACAACGATCTTACAAACAAAGACTCTTTCTACATCAGCCGGGAGGAAGAGAAATAGAAACTCTGCCCTTTCGCGTCCCTTCCTACATGCCAAAAAAAAAGAGATTTCGGCAATAAGTGATTCAGAAGGACTCCTGGGATACATGACGACACTATTCCAGGAACCATTTTTGGACAGTACAAAGCCTTTTTTGTGTTCAGACAGGCATGTTTAAAACCATAAAACAATACACAACTTCCAAAGTTTAACTTTGACAAAGTGAAGGCAATATCAGACATTAGTATGTCCAAACTGTGTTGATATTGCCTTCATCAGATGGGGTGATGCCACCCCTGTGAAAGACACATTTTGAAGATGCACACAAATTGACAGTCAAAATGGGGATTTCCTTCCTTATTCCATGCCTAATGTCAACATGTGCTAGCTCCCATCATGGAGGATCGTGTTTCGGGGGTACAACCCCTTAATCTCAGCTACCATAGTTTCGAGGAAGGGGTTGCACTCCCAAAACACGTACCTTGATATCCCGTGATGGCAGATAGCACATGTTGACACACTGTGTGCATCTTCAAAATTTAGCTTTCAAAATTTTGTAGAAAAGTTAGAAAAAGAGAAACAAATTTAGAAATGATGGTGTGTTTTCGATTATGCCGAAAACATCAATGATGTTTTTGAGTCTATTTTCCACATCAATGATGTCTTCCTTGATCTTCTATAAATCCCGATGAGGACATGTGTACTTGACTTGTACTTGTAAAATGAGATTCTTCTTCTACAACATCAACATTACATAAAAAAAACAAAAAACACACCATGCTTTATAAATATGCAGGCATACATCTATTACCTGAAGCTGTGGTCTCAGACACTCACCTGTTGTGGTCACTATTTGGCCCACTTCATAAACCTCTCCTTCCTCCACATCCTGAGGTTGTGGCATTGGCATGTCCCCTTCTTTAGGAGGTTGGGGATCCCTGGTGACCTCTGACATCCCAAATCTTTTCTCCCCATGTGAATAAAATAAAGGTATACTTATCATCATATTTGATGCAAGAAATGTGAATATGAAACATTACTTGGAAGTGTCGTACAATTGTCTTTTTTGTCAGAGTTCCAAGCTGAGCACATGATTTTTTTCCCTTTCTTCAAGCTGGAATACTTACCTTTTTGGGTAAAGTTTCACACATGGAGACACCCTTAGTTTGTTCTGGTGTCCCACACATGTGCTCATGCATCCAGATGTGTCAACAGCTGCTGAGTGTCCTCTCCTTACACTGAATCAAGTTTACATTCTAGTTACAAAAACCATCTAGACAAAAATGTACTAAACTTATTTTAAGACAAATAGGCATGACCAAATGTAGTTAACCTGCATCTGCCAAAAACATTGTTTCATAGTTTGTTAGGTTGAATAAAGACACCAGTCCAACCTGAGAGAGTGTCTACAATTGTCCCCATCCCTGTACATTGCACACTCATGTTGGTCCCTACCCTCAAGGAGCCCACAATCCAAGGTCCCCATTCATATCCTAGGGCCAATTTTGAACAGAAGCCAATTTACCTACCTGCATGTCTTTTGATCGTGGGAGGAAACCGGAGTACCTGGAGGAACCCACGCAGGCACAGGGAGAACATGCAAACTCCAGGCAGGTAGTGACCCTTCTTACTGCTAGGTGAGAGTGCTAACCACTACACCACTGTGCCGCCCTATTGTCTTAGTGGACAAACAAACAATGTTTACTACGAACGATTACTGTGCCCACGACCCTGAAACTTGCCATTTTATACTGTACAACATTAAAGAAAAGCACATGGAGCAGCACAAACGTAAGAAGAATAGGAACACACAACAAAGTACTTAATTTTTTGCAGCACTCCTTTGATTTGTCTGTACTCCTGATCCCTCAATTTGAGGTCTGACCATCATTTCCTCAGTTGATCCTCGGATCGCCGTACCCCAAAATTATCTACCATCTCTATAAAGGCCACATTGGAGGCCTTAAATATCCTCCGGCATTGGGATGTTTGTGGCTCTGGGCTTTCCTTGTCATTTGCTGCTGCTGCTGTCTGCATACACTTGACTGTGCTGAAAGACAAGGAGTGGGTAATAGACTAGAAAGAACGTTGGGACGGGTGGAGTTTCACACATGCGCAGTGTATATAGAGCATAACAGGCGTGCGCCGTACGTATGATCTGTGAGAGGAGGAAGGTGTATCGGAAAGCACCGTTCGTTTGAACAAAGGTACAATTTTAACTTGGTGCATCATTGGCTTATACTGCTTATGGATTGAGGCCTATATTGGGACAAGATTAGGAGAGTTTAGCCTGACATTAGGGTTTTGCTTGTGTTGTGTCTTGCAGAAAAAATTGATTTATTGAATGATCAGGACTTTATCCTCATGTTCATTGATATGTACAGGCAGCTGCCCTGTCGGTGGCAGGTAAACCACCCCTTTTATCACAATAAAACAAAGAGGAAGGGAGCGCTGCATCAATTGCTGGAATTTGTCAAGCCGGTGATCCCCAAGGCAAACATCCCCTATTTGAAGGCCCTAATTGGTTGCATGAGGAGCACTTATAATAGGGAGCGCAAGAAAGTCCAGGATTCCCAGAGATCTGGAGTTGCAGCAGATGACATTTATGTACCCAGGCTGTGGTACTATGACAGTTGCATTTTATGGCAGGCCAGACTGAACCCAGGCCATTGCTCTCCAATCTTTTTTCAAGGCTTCCTTCTACCTCAGTTGAGGCTTCCGACGTCCAACCTGGGCCTTCGAGCCAGGAAGATGTGGAGGAGCCCAGCTTGAGGTATAGCATTGTTCAACATATTTATAGTCAAATCATTAATGATGTTAACTAGATGTTATTATTGATTAGTAAGTTCTGATTTTACAAAGGGTTTTACATATCAATAGACAGTAGTGGCCACAAATGATTGGGACAAGAATGAAAAATGCTGAGGTCAGAATGATAGTCTTTTCTATTTATTAACATTCAATTTGCAACAGTCATGAGCTTAAAATTGTGTGTGATTGATGAACCAAAAACTAAACCTATATCCCTTTTTCATTCACAGGAAAGTCTCAGCCAGGAAGAAGCTGTGCAAAGTGGCAGCCAGGAAGTGGCACTTTGTGCCTTGGAATTGTACACACGATCAAAATTTACCAGAACAGATTTTGCTGTCAGAAAATTTGAGATCCAGATCTCAAATTTTGTATGATGGAAATTCCGATGGAAAATGTCCTACACACGGTCGGAATTTCTGAAAAAAAGCCCCCATCGAACATTTTCCGTCGGAAATTCTAGTCGTTTGTAAGTGGCATTAGAGATCAATATGGTCACTTTCCCTTAGATAACTGGAGGTACAGGCAGCTTCAACATTTTACCCATAGCTTGCCCCTGACCATTCATTCCCCTTCCTCCTCAGCTCTTTTTGAGAGCCGGTATACATAAGAGAGTGGAAGAGGTGCCTGCAATATGTGTTTACTGAGACACAACCTGATCATTTATATCGCCCCACCTATTGTCAGTAGGGATGAGCCTGATGTTTGAGTAGAGCGTAAGTTTGACTCAAACATCGGGTGTTCGTCTGTTCGCCGAATAGCAAACAATTTTGGGTGTTTGCGGCAAATTCGAAAGCCATGGAACACCCTTTAAAAGTCTATGGGAGAAATCAAAAGTGCTAATTTTAAAGGCTTTTTATGCAAGTTATTGTCATAAAAAGTGTTTAGGGACCTGAGTCCTGCCCCAGGGGACATGTATCAATGCAAAAAAAGTTTTAAAAACTGCTGTTTTTTTCGGGAGAAGTGATTTTAATAATGCTTAAAGTGAAACAGTAAAATGAAATATTCCTTTAAATTTCATACCTGGGGGGTGTCTATACTATGCCTGTACATTGGCATGTTTCCCGCGTTTACGACAGTCCCTGCACAAAATGACATTTCTAAAGGAGAAAAAGTAATTTAAAAGTACTCGCGGCTATAATGAATTGTCGGTCCCGTCAATACACATAAAAGTAAATGAAAACGGCATGGGATTCCCCCACAGTCCATTACCAGGCCCTTTGGGTCTGGTATGAATATTAAGGGGAACCTCGAACCAAAATGTAAAAAAAAAATTGTGTGGGGGTCCCCCTCAAACTCCATAGCAGACCATTCAGGTCTGGTATGGATTTTAAGGGGAACCCCATGCCAAATAAAAAAAATGGGGTGGGTCCCCCCAAAAATCCATACCAGACCCTTATCCGAACACGCAAACTGGCATCCCCCCTCCTGAACCGTACCAGGCCACATGCCCTCAACATAGGGAGAGTGCTAGGTTGCTTTGTGGTAGCCCCCCAAAGCACCTTGTCTCCATGTTGATGGGGACAAGGGCCTCATCCCCACAACCCTTTCCCAATGGTTGTGGAGGCCTGTGGGCGAGGGGCTTATTGGAATTTGGAAACCCCTTTAACAAGGGAACCCCCAGATCCTGGCCTCCCCCCCTCTGTGAAATGGTATTGGGATACAAATGTACCCCTACCATTTTACAAACAAAGTGTTAAAATGGTGAAAATGATAAGACACATAGAAACTTTACGAGTGGAAGAGACTTAGGGAGCGCTAAATATCCGAGGGTTAGGGGTACAAGTTACTTGTCTTGCCTTGGGTGATGACAATCCATGCTATAAAAATAATTTTACTGTTATGGGCCCCCACAACTTGGGAAATTTTATCAAGGCGTCACGGCACTAGGAAGGTTGAGAACCACTGCCCTAGTACATTTTACCCCAGGAACTGCTTTCTGCCGAATTTTACACTGCTTAGTCCTCTGCAATATCTTATTTCTTGTCTGTGCTCATTGTTAGTAAATTTCAGCCAGTTCTCTCTATTTTAAATGTACCACTCCTGGTCAATTTCACAATGCTATATCATCTGTATTTTTTAATGAGATAGAAATTGGCCAGTGGCAGGACAGTTTGCATCAGCGAGAACATGGACAGCCTCAGTGAACTGGTCAATTTCTATATTTTGGTCAAAGTGGGCCTACTACCATCTGATAAAAAAATGCATGAGACACTTTTAAAAAGTAGTCATCTATTAGCCCTAAAATAGCCAAATGCTATCAAGAACTTTACCCCATAAACATCAGTAGGATTTGCTGGTAAGTTCATGTTTGCTGTCTCTAGTGATAAAGTCATATAAATCAAATTTGCACACAGAAGAGGGTTTCTGCCTAATTTTACATTACGGTACATGCTTTTAGTTCTTTTAATAAAATGTATGGACTGTCTTGTGCACACATGAAAATATACCAAGTAATAGAAGCACCATCCCAAATGATTCAAGCTGAAATACCCTAGGAAAACTTGTACATTTCTTTAACATTTATGAATGTTAATAACAGCTAATTTGCACAGTGTATATTGCTTTTAATCCTCTAGAAATATATCCAATAATCATTTTTCAAATGTCTTCAAGAATCTTACATTCTACAACCCAGGATAAATCATCAGCTATATAATCCACTAAGAAGTTATTATTAAAAGGATCACTGATTTATAAGGACACTTCAAAAATGAACTCAACAGGAACCAAAGAATACCAATTAGTAGACACTTGCCATTGCTGTTTCCTCATCTTCACAGCATGAAGAGTGAGGTTTCTATTATTTAATTTCTGTTTTTATATGAATTTTTAACTTGCCATAATTATCTTAATGAGTTTAATTTAAGGAATTATGATAAGTATATTTTTGAATATCATGCAATGATGTGTAAACTGAAAAAAAATATTAATTTCATCTGAATGAGGAGATGTGTCTAGCTAAAATAGCTTTGCCCTTTCCTTGACATTTTACAAGGACTTGTGTTATTATTAAAAGCAGAAAAGCTCTCAAAATCTATTTCCCCAATCTATTCATGTTTAAACACAAAATAATACATTGTTCCTGTCAGTGAAGGACAAATGTTGTCAGATGTGGGATAGGTATTGATGTGCACAAAACTCTTCAATAATTCTCCAGCAACGCAGTCTGCCCTGGTGCATACCCTTCCTTATCTGATAACCTAGCTAGTAAGGTCAAAGTACTTGAAGTCATAGTATTGTAAATGGCAGAAAATATTACTCATGATATTAAAGGGAATATTCACCCTCTACATATAGTTCTCCCCTCTCCACCCATCCCCCCTCATCTAAAAGAATAGCACTGTTTTTTTTGTTTTGTTTTTTCTTTTTTTGTATAAAATTGTATTAGATTTAGGACAAACACATGGACAAACATGTCTGGAAAGGTTGCGTACCCAGCCGCTAACACTAATACAATATAGGAAGTTTGAAAAATACAAAGGGCAAGCCATTAAAGTGAACAAACCGATGATGTACACAAAGAAGAGTATCACATAAGAAAAATAGGAGTGATTGTACAGCTCAGTTATGCTGCGTACACACGACTGAACTTTCCGGCAGACTAGGTCAGACGGAATTAGTCCGTCGGACATTCCAATCATGTGTGGGCTAATCCGATCGTTTTTTATTTAAAAAATCCGACGGACCTAGAAATAGAACATGTTTCAAATCTGTCCTACGGAATTCATTCCTATCAGGAAAACCGTTCGTTTGTATGCTGGTCCGACGGTCCAAATACGAAGCAAGGGAAGCTATTAAAACAATTAAAAATAATAAAAAAACAGCGTTGAATCCCCTCCAGTCCATACCAGGCCCTTTAAGGGTAAACCCATGGCAAAAAAATAAAAAATAAAATTGCCCCATAAAATCCATAAGGGTCTGCTATGGATTTTAGGGGGTCATTTTTTTTGGGCATGGGGTTCCCCTTAAAATGGCTCTGATCTCCCCACCCCAAAGCACCTTGTCCCTATGTTGGGGCCTCATCCCCACAACTGTGACCAGTGTTTGTGGGGGACTGCGGGCAGAAGGCTTTTCAGAATGAGGAAGTCCCCTTTAACAAGGGGGCCCCCAGATCCCGCCCCCCATGTGAATGTGTATGGGACCCAGCATGCACTAGTCTATGACAGGTGAGGTTAGGTTTTAGGTGAACTAGTATTAAAAAGGATATGTTTAGGAGTGCTTTCATGCAAGAAGGGTGAAAATATGGTTCCTGGGGCTCCTATAATCCCAGTGTTTCACCTCCTCCTTAAGACACATAAGGGTCTAAACCCTCTTTTGGGATGTCCCTTATTGTCAGGGATCGGCTCTCTCACTGATCATCTTGGACTGTGGGTTGGTTGCAAGCTACAGCCCATGGTGAGGGGCCTCCCTGGTTATCTGAAGGACACAAATCAATGATAACTTGCGACGTCTCTAGCCTTTATTCATCTATACCTCATCATCTAGGTTTACAGCAGTTGAGTTCTTCTTGGATTACAGTAGCCTCTATTCCTCCATTCATAAAGAATATATCTTGGAATGTCTTCTCACTCATAACTTCTTCTCCTTTGATGAGGGTTTCCACCTCCAGAATTGCGAAGTAGCCATGGAGGCTCACTTTTCACCGTCCCTCGCCAACCTGTATATGGATTGGTAGGAGAGGGGTCGCATTTTTGGAGATGAGAAGCCCTTTCATCTGGTAATTCAATTTTATTGCAGGTACATAGACTATTTGTTTTTTCGTCTGTTCAGACACAATGGGTGATTTAAACTATTTTCTTTTTTATTTGAATGACAATAATCTAATCCTATGGTTTATAGGACAGATGAGCAAGGACTCAATTCCTTTTTTGGATGTTACACTTTCAGGTAGTAATGGCCATATTAGGTCTAATATATACAGGAAACCTAATTCTGTTAATACCTTGCCTATTGTACTTCTAGTATTGTCCCTAGCATGATGAACTGGTACAAACCCTACTTGATCTTTAATGATTAATTTTGGCAGTAGTTGGGTCAACTTATTGGCCAAGAATTTTGTGAAAATATTTTAGTCTGAATTAAAAAGAACTATGGCCTATAACTATCTGGAAAGGAAGGATCCTTTCCAGGGTTTGGAATGACATAAATATAGGAGTGCATAAAAGGGGGAGGGGGGGAGTTCCCTTGGAGTAGAGAGCTGTACAGGTCCAGCATGTGAGGGGCTAATGTGGGTAGAAAGGTCTTGTAATAAGTAAGCCCCTCAGGATCCGAGGACTTATGTAATGGGAGTTTATAACCACTCTGGAGAGATAGCTGCATTAAAGAGGGATTCCACCTAAAAAAAAAATATTAAAAGCCAGCAGCTATAAATACTACAGCTGCTGACTTTTAATAAATGGACACTCACCTGTCCCGGGTTCCAGCGATGCCGGCAGCCAAGGCCGATCGATCGCTCGGCTCTCGGCTGCTGCCGTAACCATTCTAGGTGAGGGAATCAGGAAGTGAAGCGAATTGGCTTCACTTCCCGGTTCCCTACTGCGCATGCGCGAGTCGCGCAGCGCAATAGGAATTGTCCGCGCTGTCACTGGGACCGGTGTGTGTCCCAGCAGACAGCGCGGCAGGACAGGAAATGACATAGACTCCCACGGGAGTCTATGCCCGGAAGTGGGTGTACATACCTGTCTTTGACAGGTATCTCCACCCCCCTCCCCCCTGTAAGGTGCCAATTGTGACACCGGGGGGGGGGGGGTTCCGATCAGCGGAAGTTCCACTTTAGGGTGGAACCCCGCTTTAAGTATTGATATATTAGTGGATGATCATTTAGGCAAACTAAGAGTCTCAAGAGTCTCAAAAAACTCATCAAACTTCTGTTGAAAATGGAAATAATTGGTGGATGTCAGACAGTTATATAATTTATGATAGAATGGCCATAGTAGGGGGGCAGTAGGTCGGAGAGCCATCTTCCTGTATAAGTAGATCAGGGGAGGAGTGAAAGGGCTGAGACCTGAGTTTGTTTGCATGCATAGTATGAGGTTTGTTAGAAAATTCGTAAAAATTTCTGCTTAGCCCACATTAAAGATTTTGCAATTCTAAACTCTATTCATGTCTAAGGGTTTAAGTTGATTACAGAGGGACGTGACAGTGTGGAGGTGGGTCACATTGGGAGAGCACAAAAGTAACCCCTCCGATGCTCACAATTTGTTTAGTAGGGTAGCTTTATGGCAGGTAGCCTCTCTCTTTGGATAAGAGCCCTCAGAGATGCACAGTGCCCGAAAATAGGCCTTATGCGCCTTCCATAACTGGAAGCCCCCTTCATGGAACCAACGTTTAAATGAAAAAATTTGGCAAAAACGTATTAGTTAACTTTGTTTTAATAGTAGGTGATTGAAGGATTCATTGATGTGCCAGTGACAAGTTTTAGGGGAGGAAGTTGACAGAATGATATCCAGGGTGATGGGGCCGTGGTCAGACCAAGTAATAGGGGCAATTTCTGAGGATACTTTATAAACAGAGATAAAAAAAAGATTCAGTCTTGATAACATTTTGTGAGTGACAGAGTAGTAAGAGAATTATCTATGAGTAAAATGCTTAAGTCTCCAAGAGTAAGACCTGCATCAAGAAGGCATACAATAAAGTTAAGACCCAAGACATTCCCTGATATTTAAACCTACAAAAGCCACACAAGCTTTATATATAAAAAATACTGGTATCTGTTAACTGCAGACCAAAAAATGTATAAATACATTAAATCTTACCTGGAGATTACCTACAGGAGATCCAGATCACTCAGAGATTCACTGGTAATGAGCCACTATGCTTGTGATGATCACATGAAAACTAAGGTTCCAGGATCTTTCCCATGCAGGAAATGTAATTATTGCCCTTTAATTTAAAGGGATGAAAATATTATCCTTCCTGATAATACCAGGTGAACACCTAGGTATAGTACTACATGCCAATCAATCAGTGTTGTCTACAGCATGAAATGTCAATGCAAAGCATTTTTATATAGGAAAGACAACATTTCAATTTTTTTAAGAGGATTAGGGACCCTGTCTCTGTGATATCCAAAAAAAAGATGGAAACACCCATAAGCAGACATGTGGATTTCTACCATAACTTCAATCTGAAATCAATTGGTTTCCATGCATTGTAATACATTCCCCCACATGAGCGGGGGGCTGAGATCAGGACCACTGTTAGAAATCATGGGGCCCCATACAGACTACCTAATGAGCCTGCCCCGACCCAACCACCTCAAAAAAGTGCAGCCTTCAAATGGTATTTGTTTTTCTCCTGCCTGTTAAAAATGTGTCTATTTACATTAGGCTATGTTTGATCTGTCATATTTAGGTCCAGAAAAATAGAAAACAATGCAGTCCTTTTCCATTTTTTTTTCTGAAACTGAGCAGACCTGTGGCAGCCACTCCTTACGGGATGCAGGGGTGGTCTGTTTGCCGCCCCTGGAACACACCCAGATTTAGGCAGATGTAAACAGACACAGGCCCATTTACATTCAGACTCCTGTAGTCCTGTAAAAAAATGACCAATGGATCTAAGTGGAAAGCTTGGGCAATTAGTTCTTAAAGGGGAGTGGTTTGGGGCCTTAACCACTTGCCGCCCGCCCTATTACAAATTGACGGCGGCAAAGTGGTTTCATAATCCTAACCGGACGTCATATGACGTGATTAGGATTATGAGCCGCTGCGCGCCCCCGGGGGCGCGCATCGCGGCGATCGTTGTTGCGGGGTGTCAGTCTGACACCCGGCAACTACGATCTCGGTAAAGAGTCTCCGACGGAGACTCTTTACCATGTGATCAGCCGTGTCCAATCACGGCTGATCACAGTGTAAATGGGAAGAGCCGGTGATCGGCTTTCCCTCACTCGCGTCTGTCAGACGCGAGTAGAGGAGAGCCGATCGGCTGCTCCTCTGACAGGGGGGGTCTGTGCTGATCGATTATCAGCACAGCCCCCCCGAGGATGCCCACACTGGACCACCAGGGACACCACCAGACCACCAGGGAAAAGGTAATAAAAATCCATAATCCTCCCTAGACCACCAGGGTGCCAGTCAGCACAATGGGTGCCAATCAGTGCCCATAATGGATGCCAATCAGTGGCCACAATGGGCATCACTGATTGGCATGCATTATTGTTTGGCACTGATTGGCATCCATTACTATAACACCGATGGCGCCTATGAGTGCCCACCTGTGCCGCCTATGAGTGCCCACCTGTGCCGCCTGAGTGCCCACCTGTGCCGCCTATGAGTGCCCACCTGTGCCGCCTATGAGTGCCCACCTGTGCCGCCTATGAGTGCCCACCTGTGCCGCCTATCTATGCCCACCTGTGCCGCCTATCTATGCCCACCTGTGCCGCCTATCCATGCCCATCCGTGCCGCCCATCCGTGCCAGCTATCAGTGCCAATTTGTGCCACCTATCAGTGTCCGTCCGTGTCGCCCATCCGTGTCGCCCATCCGTGTCGCCCATCCGTGTCGCCCATCAGTGCCGCCTATCAGTGCCACTTCATTGGTGCCACATTGGTGCCCATCAGTGCCACCTTATCAGTGCCCATCAGTGTAGCCCCATCAGTGCCCATCAGTGAAGGAGAAAACGTACTTATTTACAAAGTTTTGAAACTGAAACAAAAAAAAACATTTTTTTTTCAAAATTTTCGGTATTTTTTTATTTGTAGCGCAAAAAATAAAAACCGTAGAGGTGATCAAATACCACCAAAAGAAAGCTCTATTTGTGGGAAAAAAATGATAAAAATTTCATTTGGGTACAGTGTAGCACGACCGCGCAATTGTCATTCAAAGTGCGACAGCGCTGAAAGCTCAAAATTGGTCTGGGCAGGAAGGTGTTTAAGTGCCCTGTATTGAAGTGGTTAAAAACACAGCTCAGCTATTTATTGCTCCAAACGCAAATGTACCCAAGCATCTCATGCTTATGATTATCATCATTATGATGATCAGAGCACAGCAGATGCTCTATGTCTCTGTCACAGTGTCCCATTGCTGTTAATTGCTGACAGTTATGGCTGTACTGTGCTATAAACTGTAACACACAGTACAGCCACAAAGTTAACAAAATCAGCACCCAATAGCATGTGACACTGTGATAGAGCCATAGAACATCTGCTGTGCTCTGATTATCGTCATAGGCAAACACAGTGGGGAGTCAGGGAGTATAAATTCCTTCCTTAGTAGTCAGTGTTATTGTGTACAATGTGAGATGCCACTTGCCAGAGGCTGTGCCCTGCCACCCGTCATCGGATTAAGCCTGCTGCGTCCTCTCAGCCTTCCCACCTCACATCAGTCTCTCTCTTCGTCCATGGAACTTACTGAGAGAGCAGTGTACATGAGCAGTGTAGAGAAGAATCCCTCCGCCAGGGAAACTATAAGCAGTGGGTGGCCCCAGGCAGAACTATAATATGGGTTGTGCATGGGCTTGTCTACCTGCAACCGAAAAAGAAAAAAAACCCTCCTCTGCTGTCACCTCCTGGGTCCCTATGTTGACCTGATGGGGCCCAGTAAATTGTAATTACTCTCTGATTAGCAAGTCAAGCAGGGTATGGTTTAGAAAAAATGTTCACTCTGCATTGCTGTTCTCTGCATAATCTGTGCACAGAGAAGATCTCATCATGTTGTCTGATGAAGGAAAGCTGTTTATCGGAGGACTGAGCTTTGATAGCAATGAGCAGAGACTGGAACAAGTGTTCTGCAAATACGGACATGTCTCTGAGGTGGTTGTGGTAAAGGATTGGGAGACCAAGAGATCGCGTGGCTTTGGATTCATCACTTTTGAGAATCCAGATGGTGCAAAAGATGCCATGCAAGCGATGAATGGGATGTCTGTGGATGGACGTCAGATTAGAGTTGATCAGGCCATAAGGCCTCAAGTGGCAGGAGAGGAGGCTACAGAGGCGGCTCATCTGGAGAAGGAAGAGGTTTCTTCCATTGAGGTAGCGGCCATGGTGGTGGTGACCATGGTTATGGAAGCAGCCGATTTGACAACAGGAATGGCTATGGTGGCGGATCCCGGGATTTCATACTGCTGTTGTGAGGCTGCAGATACGTGAAGCTCTTATTTGTAAATTAGTAGATTCATGCTGCAGGAAATGGCTTTGCTCAGCAAATGGAATGATGTTTCTGCATTCTCATCACTGTAAATGGGTATGCCTCCTTCTACAGTGTGGTCTTAATAGCTCTCTGGCTGGTATGTAAATAGCCATGGGATTGAAACCATGAGCTTATTTTGAGCTCTTATTGTTTGAAAATACTTTTTTTTTGTGTGTGATGTAGTGAAGAGCCTGGGCATGCTGCAATTGATAGCTGTACCACCTTGATATAACTAAAGTGAAAAAATTGATCTGTCACAAGACATTCTTAAAATGTTTGTTTGTATTGTGCTTTTTTTATACAAATATTTCATTTGAATACTGTACTGAAGTGGTTACAGAATTGTATTTACTTTCTTTTTGGCTCCACGAAGCCTATTAAAAAAAGATATATATTTTTTTTATTTATTTAGGCAAAAATAACTTTAAAGTTGCCCGGGCCCCCTGCTGGACTGATAGAGCCCAGGCCCGGTACAACAGGGCCGGTTGTACTGCCTTATCAGCGGCCCTGGGTGAGAACGCCAGTCATTCTGCCACCAAACACTTTAATTTTTTTGCAAATTATGGATTCCACCCAACCTTTGTACCTGATCTGATTCCTGAAACTGCTGTTCTTGCTGTCCACTAATAACTTGCTGTTACAGGAGGCGGTTATGAAGGCTCAGGAGGACAACAAAAGAATGTTTAACAAGAGGAGAAGAGAACTGTTGCTGCAACCAGGGGACCAGGTATGGCTCGCCACGAAAAACTTGAGGATGACTTGCCCATCAAAGAAGCTGGCTCAGAGGGGGCGTGGCTTGTGCACTGAAGAAGATGGCTGCTTAAGCCTAGAGCTCTCCACAGCCGACCGTTTAACAGCAAAATACAGGCAGGTATTTTCTTTTAAAAACATACCTAAATACTCTGCAGTACTCCTGGGACAGTAGGGACAATAATGTCTCGCAAAAGAGGACAAGAAAGGGGACCAAAAAAGCTGTGATCATTTACATTTAAACAGAGCAGTGAGCTGACTAAAATCCAAGATGGAGCCGCCAGAGCTCCTGAGGAAAAATAATAAAACTCACACAAACCTTTCTGCTAGCTATCCACCTTAAATGGATGATGAATTATCATCCTCATATTCTAATGGCTCCTCTCATCTATCCCCAACATCTCAGGGACCCGCAAAATCGCGGATGAAGCTGTTTTCATCTTGTCAGGCAGCTGATACTGTGAACACAGCTCTGCATAGTGATAATGCTATGTCCTCATTACAGACATCTATAGCTGCTTTCCCAACAACAGGTCAGCCAGTACAAGATACCACAATGAAAGAAATGCTTGTGTCATTACAATCATCTATTATATCTAATCTATCCTCCATGATTCATAATTTCTCTCTTGATATGAAACATATGGATGGTAGACTGCAATACGTTGAAAACAAAATGGAGGAATGCACTGAAACAGTGAATAAGCTAGTGGATGCATGTATAGAACAAAAAGATGATTCCATGTGGGTCAAGATGAAATTGGCAGATCTCGAGGACCGCTCACGTCGAAACAACATTAAAATGAGAGGAATACCAGAGTCAGTTCTACCTATGGACTTACGTAACTATGCAAATACACTATTTTCTACATTATTGCCAGAATTATCGCCGATTGAACTTACAATCGATCGTATTCATAGAATTCCCAAACCAAAACATCTAGAAGAATCAATTCCCAGAGATGTTATTCTGCAAATTCATTTTTATCAAGCTAAAGAGCAAATTCTCTCCAAAGTGAGGGAGCTAACTACTCTGCCACCACCATACTCAGATATACAATTATTCGCCGATCTCTCGCAATTTACACTACAAATGAGAAGACAGCTCAAAACTGTAACAAAGGCATTATCTAATTATAAGATCACATACAAATGGAGACATCCAGCCACTATCTTGACCACTTACAATGGGAAACATTTTGCTATATCTACCATTGAAGATGGCATGCGATTACTCCAAACATGGGGTATTATAGTTGATCTTCCACATAACACCCCTGCCTTGAAGGAAAAAACTAATTTGTTCCACTTTGGACAAAAACGTGAACAAAATAGAATTAAATACAAATGAACTACTCCTGCCTGTTAAATGCATTACTGACATATATGGTCTGGTTTGATGCTCAATACCTTACTACTTGAACTTCACCCCCTATCTTGGTCAGCATTCCTTTGAGTGGATTACTGCTTTTTTTTCTTTACTCTTTTATTTTTATTTTTTCTTCTCTCCTTTTTTTAATTTTTAAATTTTTTTTTTAATTCATTTTTATTTTTTTTCCTCTTGCAATATATATTGCCAAATAACTACTAATAAAGTAATAAGTCATTTTTTCATAGGTTTGAAAAAAAAAATCTACATTGTTGTGTGCATGATTTAATATGATTTAATAGTAACTGTGAACTGATCATATAACAAATACTTAGATATTTAGTTGAAGCGTTATAGAAACTAGAGAATATTCTTTTAGGAATATATAGAATTATAGTAACATCTAATTTTGATATATATTAATATGTCTTTCAAAATATTGTCCCTAAATGCAAGAGGACTGAATCACCCAGCGAAACAAACCTCTATGTGGAGGTCTGCCTTATCCTTTAATTGTGACATATTATGTGTTCAAGAGACACATTTTGCTAAAGATGCATCTCCCAAATGTCAACATAAACATTTTCCTCATATTTTTCAAACAAAATTCTCCAAAAAACAAAGAGGGGTGTTAATAGCTATTAGAGATACTATTACATTTCAATTAGATAATTGTATCACTGACCCTGAAGGTCGCTATATTTTTTTGATTTGTACCATTAACAATATTCAATACACCCTTGTATCTATTTATGCTCTGAATATGAGGCAAATGCATTTCATAAAAAAAACTATAGAGGAGGCGAAGAAAGTTCAAAATGGACACCTCCTGATATGTGGAGATTTCAATTTGATTCCAAACAATGATATGGATTCTTCTGCTAAGTCCAAACGCTATGCTTCTCCCCTTGATAAGTTCATAACTTCGAACGACTTATTTGATGTGTGGAGATGTGGACATGCTAATGAAAGGGATTACACATATTTGTCACCACGGCACAATACCTACTCCAGAATTGACTTATTCTTGACAGATAAATGGCTGCTTGACAAGATTTCATCCTCCCATATACACAGGGCTGGTGCAAGGATCGTTGAAACCCTAGGCGAAACCTAATTTTGCCCCCCCCCCCGGCTGCGCACATGACTCCACCTTACCCTGCCCTTGCTACACATGACCTATCTGACCCCTACACTGACCCCTTGACACAAACTAATCCACCTGACTCCTACTTCCTGCACTACTCACATCATGCTGACCCCTACAATGACCTACCTGATAATTACCCCGACCTACCTGGCACCTACACTAACCCACCTGACACCTACACTGCCAATTACACTGACCATCACGCTGACACCTACACTGACCATCACACTGACACCTACACTGACCATCACACTGAAACCTACACTGACCATCACACTGACACATACACTGACACATACACTGACACATACACTGACACATACCCTGAAAACACATACACTGACACATCACACTGACACATCACACTGACACTGGCACATACACGTACACTGGCATGACATACACTGACACATACCCTGACATGACACATACACTGACACATACCCTGACATGACACATACACTGACATGACACATACCCTGACATGACACATACACTGGCACTGACACATACACTGGCACTGACACATACACTGACACATACACTGACCATCATACTGACACCTACACTGACCATCACACTGACGCATACACTGACCATCACACTGACACATACACTGACCATCACACTGACCATCACACTGACGCATACACTGACGCATACACTGACACATACACTGACACATACACTGACCATCACACTAACACATACACTGACACATACACTGACACATACACTGACCATCACACTGATGCATACACTGACACATACACTGACCATCACACTGACACATACACTGACCATCACACTGACCATCACACTGACCATCACACTGACCATCACACTGACACATACACTGACCATCACACTGACACATACACTGACCATCACACTGACCATCACACTGACACATACACTGACGCATACACTGACGCATACACTGACCGTCACACTGACACATACACTGACGCATACACTGACCATCACACTGACGCATACACTGACCATCACACTGACGCATACACTGACCATCACACTGACGCATACACTGACCATCACACTGACGCATACACTGACCATCACACTGACACATACACTGACACATACACTGACCATCATACTGACGCATACACTGACCATCACACTGACGCATACACTGACCATCACACTGACGCATACACTGACCATCACACTGACACATACACTGACACATACACTGACACATACACTGACGCATACACTGACGCATACACTGACCATCACACTGACCATCACACTGACCATCACACTGACACTGGAACATACACGTACACTGGCATGACATACACTGACACATACCCTGACATGACACATACCCTGAAATGACACATACACTGGCACTGACACATACACTGACCATCATACTGACACCTACACTGACGCATACACTGACCATCACACTGACCATCACACTGACCATCACACTGACGCATACACTGACCATTACACTGACACATACACTGACACATACACTGACCATCACACTGACCATCACACTGACCATCACACTGACACATCACACTGACACATACACTGACACATCACACTGACACATATACTGACGCATACACTGACCATCACACTGACACATACACTGAGGCATCACACTGACGCATACACTGACACATACACTGACACATACACTGACCATCATACTGACGCATACACTGACCATCACACTGACGCATACACTGACCATCACACTGACCATCACACTGACACATACACTGACGCATACACTGACCATCACACTGACCATCACACTGACCATCACACTGACGCATACACTGACCATCACACTGACGCATACACTGACCATCACACTGACGCATACACTGACCATCACACTGACGCATACTCTGACACATACACTGACCATCACACTGACACATACACTGACACATACACTGACCATCATACTGACGCATACACTGACCATCACACTGACGCATACACTGACCATCACACTGACGCATACACTGACCATCACACTGACACATACACTGACACATACACTGACACATACACTGACACATACACTGACCATCATACTGACGCATACACTGACCATCACACTGACCATCACACTGACGCATACACTGACCATCACACTGACCATCACACTGACACTGGAACATACACGTACACTGGCATGACATACACTGACACATACCCTGACATGACACATACCCTGAAATGACACATACACTGGCACTGACACATACACTGACCATCATACTGACACCTACACTGACGCATACACTGACCATCACACTGACCATCACACTGACGCATACACTGACCATTACACTGACACATACACTGACGCATACACTGACCATCACACTGACCATCACACTGACACATACACTGACACATACACTGACACATACACTGACACATCACACTGACACATATACTGACGCATACACTGACCATCACACTGACACATACACTGAGGCATCACACTGACGCATACACTGACACATACACTGACACATACACTGACCATCATACTGACGCATACACTGACCATCACACTGACGCATACACTGACCATCACACTGACCATCACACTGACCATCACACTGACACATACACTGACGCATACACTGACCATCACACTGACGCATACACTGACGCATACACTGACCATCACACTGACGCATACACTGACCATCACACTGACGCATACACTGACCATCACACTGACGCATACACTGACCTTCACACAGACGCATACACTGACCATCACACTGACACATACACTGACGCATACACTGACCATCACACTGACACATACACATACACATACCCTGACACTGACACATCACACTGACACATACACTGGCATGACACATACACTGACACATACACTGGCATGACCCATACACTGACACATGCACTGGCATGACACATACACTTACACATACACTGGCACTGACACACATCACACTGACACACATCACACTGACACACATCACACTGACCTACCTGACTCCTACTTCCTGCATTACTCACACACAAACCCCCTCCATACAGCTCAATGTAGATCGGGGATGATCCATCCTCCTCAGGTCCTCCTTACCTCTGCTCTTTGATGCTGCCTTCAGGGACCATCATCCGGGCCTCTCCGACTCCTCCGCACTGGGTGTGCAGAATTGTTCAGGAGTCCACGCCAGCGCCGTCCACCCGCTCCGCCGGGGCCACGCCAGCGCCGTGCACCCGCTCCGCCTCCATCATATCCCTGCCGGGACCAGGCCAGCGCCGTCCACCCTCCTCCACAATGTCCCCGCCGGGCAGGAGGTCAGCTGACCGACGTCTCAATGCTCTCACCTCCGCCGAGCCCCGCCCCTCTGCTGCACTCACACAGACACACAGCGCCGCTCCACAGGGACAGGCTGGAGCAAAGGAGTCCCGGAGCGGCGCTGTGAGATAAACACGTGTGAGCGCTCAGCGAGAAACATGGGGGATTGGTGGCGCCAGCGGCACACCACGGGGGGGGGGGGGGGCGGTGGGGGGCGAGAGAACACTGGACAGAGGCCGTGGTTGCGCCCTAGGTGGTAGTGCGCCCTAGGCGGCTGCCTACTTCGCCTAGTGGTAGCGCCGGCCCTGCATATACATATGGCAATGTGGTCAGATCATGCTTCCATTAGCATGTCTATAACAACCACATCATCCCAACCAAATTCATATATATGGAGAGCTAATAACTATATTCTCCAAAATGAAAATTACTCCACAACACTCCAACAACACCTTACTGAATTCTTTTCAATTAATTCGACGTCTATATCTGACCCAATGATATTATGGAATGCTCATAAAGCTGTTATGAGAGGGGTGTTTATGCAATTAGGTTCTAAAGCTAAAAGAAAGAGAACTCAGAGAATGGATGAACTTACTAAGGAGATAGCCAAAGCTGAGGAACACAATAAAAATGATCCTTCTCCTTTCATTAAAACACAAATTTTCCAGTTACATAATGAATTAAGAACCCTACTTCTAGAGACACATGAGAAATCCTATAAAAAATTCAGAGCTACCACTTATGCAACAGGGAACAAAGCAGGGAAAACAATGGCATTACGCACTAAAGGTTATCGATCTAAGACTAAAATTCCATTCCTCTACCATCCTCACACTAATGAAAAATTGCTTAAGCCTTCTTCAATAGCTGAAGCATTTAGCTCATATTATAATGATTTATATAACATTAAGAACAATGGCGATACCCATCAACCTTCTCAGGAGGAGATTGACACCTTTTTGGAGAGTGTCAAACTTCCATCTATTTCCCCACAACAATTAGAATTTCTCAATTCTCCCTTTACTGTGCCTGAAATTCTACAAATTATCCGTATTCTTCCTAACTTGAAATCACCTGGTCCAGATGGCTTTACAGGGGAATATTTAAAAAAATTTCAAAGTACTCTAGCACCTTTACTATGTGACATTTATAATTTAGCAGCCAATTCTTCATCATTTCCCAATGAAATGCTGAATGCTTTTGTTGTAACTCTTCCAAAACCAGATAAGTAACCATCTTCACCTAAAAATTTTAGACCAATTTCCTTACTCAATTTAGATGTTAAAATTTATGCGAAACTTATAGCCAAAAGACTAGATAGTTTGTTACCCTCTCTTATCCATAGAGATCAATCCGGTTTCACCAAAGGAAGACAAGCATCGGATGCTACTAGAAGAATGATAAATATAATACACCATGTAGGACTCACCAAATCGCCATCCCTGTTTCTGTCTCTTGACGCTGAAAAAGCATTTGATAGAGTTCATTGGGGATATCTGTCATCCGTTCTTACTAAATTTGGCTTAACGGGTCAAATCAACAAAGCAATATTAGCCCTGTACTCTGTCCCCTTGGCTCGAGTGTATACTACAGATTCTTTATCATCTCCATTCCCAATAACAAATGGTACATGACAAGGATGCCCCTTATCCCCCCTAATTTTTAACCTTGTTATTGAACCCCTAGCTGAGAGTATTAGGCCCAACAAAAAAATTCTAGGAGTTACCATTGCTGAACAAGAAAATAAAATCAACCTTTTTGCAGATGATGTTGTTCTTATGATTACTGATCCTGTGAAATCCTTACCGGAAATTCAGGAAACACTAAATATGTTCAGCAAAGTTTCTTATTACAGGCTTAACGCGAATAAATCTTGTATATTGAACTTGGGGATAGATGAAAATACTACTAAACATCTTAAATTAAAATTCCCTTATACATGGACTGAAAGTACAATTAAATATTTGGGTATTCAATTATCAAATTCATGTAAAACACTGTTCCAATATAATTATATTCCACTTCGTAATGCATTACAAGAAAATCTCACTAAACTAGCATCCCATGAATTTTCATGGATGGGACGTTTGGCAGCATTTAAAATGCTTCACCTTCCACAAATTTTATACTTTTTTAGAACTCTCCCGATTCCAATTCCGTTAAAATATTTCAAATCCCTTCAGACTCTGTTTTCTAGATTCATCTGGCAGGGTAAAAAATCTAGATGTGCTCATTCAAACTTAGTGAAGAAACATCAAGCTGGGGGAACAGAGTATGTGGATTTCCAAGATTATTATTTAGCCTCGGTTCTTACACAGTCTAAGGAATGGTTTCTATCTCCTCCATCTACAATTTGGGGAAAGATGGAAACTGCTAAGATCCCAGGAAATAATCTATCAATATGGATTCCTTCCATGGCACTTGGAGCCAAGATACCTTCTTGCATCTCCCCAACAATATTAGCAACACTTAAATCCTGGGTTCGATTTCTGCATCTAATTTCCTCACACCCTCTTCCTACCAAAGTCCAAATTCCGCTAAATACTCTACATAATTTCATGAAGACAACCTCATTTACACCATGGATAGAGAAGGGAATTAAATATCTATCTGATCTACTTGATAATGGGGTGATCAAACCATTTCCTACACTTCAAAAGAAATTTCAATTGCCAAATTCAGATTTATTCCTCTACATCCAAACTATGAATTGCATTTCCAACCTCCCATCATGGACCTATATTGTTCCCCAATCGGCTTGGTCCTTCCTTAAGATCCCCATACATCAACAAATAGGGATCTCTCTTTTCTATAATCTTCTTCAACAAAAAAGTGTGTTTACAAAGACTATCCCTTTAATTAGATGGGAAGACGTCTTAGGATACACCTATACAGTTGACCAATGGGAAAAAGCTTGTAACACCACATATAATGCCACATGCTGCTCTACATTATGGGAAGTATCCATTAAATTGACTCAACGCTGGTATCTTACTCCTGAGAAAATATCTAAATTCAACGGCACATTTGACGACAAATGTGCGGCAAAAAAGGTGATATGTTGCATACATTTTGGACATGCCCTAAACTTGGGAAGTATTGGGAACAAATCTTTCAAATTATGTCTGAAATTACCAAAACAGTCATTCCTCCAAATCCCTCACTGGCTCTATTATCCATTGATCTTGATCGATATCCTATCCAGATTAGAAATGTGTTTACACATATTTTGCTGTCAGCCAGGATCAGTATAACAAGGAACTGGAAAAATCCTGATCCTCCTTCCATAAAAGAAGTGATAGAATCGACTCAAACTCATTACATTTATGAATCAATTCTAGCTCTTCGGCCTCTCAAAAAAGAATATACTCATAAAATATGGCAGCCATGGTTAAAATGGGCTAGTCCCCAAAACATTGCATGAGTTCTTTGTTCCTAGATAACTTGAATTAAAAAATTACTTACCCCGCTCTAATATTTTAATCTTTGTTATGTATCTATTAAATGACAGGTTACTATTACTGTCCCGAACACAGTTTAGCACCCATAGGGGTGTTGGGGAATATATTTAGGTTCATCATCTTTGAATTACTTGAATTGGCAGTATATAAATATATGAAGATAATATTTAGATTACTTTTGTGTATTGTCTCCACAATGGATGTATTAATAACCTTTCGATCGTTATCTTTATTATCCCAATTATAATTGAGATAATTAATATGCTTTTCTTTATATTATATTTTTTATTATTTTTGGATACTATTATCCATGCATCTAAATACTGTAACTGATCTGTTATTTAGTCATAATTTCTGTCATTTGTCCTGATAAAAATGTAAACTTTAATAAAAACTATTGATTAAAAAAATAAAAAGAAGCTGGCTCCGAAATTCATAGGATCATTTCCAGTAAGGTGAAAAATTAATGATGTATCTTATGAAATAACATTACCAGAGTCCCTCAAAGTACATCCAGTGTTCCATGTATCCCTGTTGAAACCGGCAGTACCAGATCCATTTCACGATCATAGTTCGGGACTCCCTGCACCTATTACCATTAATTGGGGTGAGGAATTTGAAGTCAAGGCCATCTTAGACTGCGGGAAGAGGAGGGGGCAAATACAGTATATAACTAAATGGAGAGGTTATAGTCTGGAGGAAAACTCTTGGGGGCCTAGTAGTAATGTGCACGCATCGGTCTTGATTCGTGCATTTTTTCATAGCCACCTATGGAAGAGGAGCTAGTTGGGCATCCAGATGTTGCAAGCGCACCTGTCACTAACACAGTTGCCAAATGGGGCTATTTAAACAGAATGCACTAAGGACACTTTGCTATTTGGTCTGCAACTTCTGTGTGCTCTTACCTGTTACCTGTGCTGACCTCTGATCTTGATCCAGGTTGTTCCCAATAATGCTGTCTGCTTGATACCCTGACCCCGGCTTGTTTTGGACTTCTCTTCTGCCTGCTGCTCTGCTTATCTGCCTGAATGTTACCAACCCCACCTGCCTGACCCTGCATCTGCTCATCCAGCCTGCCATGGCTCTACTTTGCAAATCGCATTGGTTCCTGCTCCTGCTGCGATCCCAGACTGCCGCAACTTTGGTTTGCTTAACCATCACCAGCCATCCTGCTGCACATCCGGCCATGGACAACCAGCTATACTGACTACTGGACTGATACCAGGCACTCCTACATCATCGTGCTTCTGTGGTTACCTTCAGTGACCCACAAGCTGGTGTGGTAAGAGAGGCTCTCCTCTACACATCAGGCTCACAAACCAGGTATGTGACAGACATAATCATATTAAAGTCTTCACCCACATCCATATTAGGGTGTAAGAAAGGATTGATGATTCTAAAAACCTCTTCAAGAAAATGTATTTGTCCCGAATTTGGGGCATGCACGTTAATAATAGTGAAGGCAGAAGACATATAGTCACAGCTCAGGGTAATGTAGCAACCATGGGGGTCAATGTATGAGTCCTTGAGCCATAAAGGGAAGAATTTCTGGAGAAGAATTGCTACCCCTGCTTCCCAGATGAATCTGAGGAGACGTATGATGTAGCGAAATGTTTGGAAGGAAATTTGAACAAACCTCCAGTATGGAAGTGGGTCTCCTGAACTAGGATTCTATCTGCGCCAGAATTTTTGAATTCCTTCAAAGCTAGCCACTTCTTATTGATGGAATGCAAACCCTTTACCTTATATAATGCAATTCGTAAGGCCATGAAAACATAACAAGGAAGGAAAGCCAGTGTATGCATATGAAGAAAGAGTAACAAATGGTGTGTGAAAGAAATCCCCGATAAATGGATCATACCAAAAAAAAAAAAAAAAAAAAAACAGAAGGGCATAAATAAACACATTAGACACAGTAACAATTACAAACCAAAAAAGGGTCAGAAAAAAACCCCAAAAGCAGTAAAAGTAGTAGGCCTAAGACAAAGCCGCATCAAAGGAGCCTCGACCAAGGAACAAATAAGGGAGCATGGCAGTCTTCATCCTGAAGTGAAATAGTAGGGGGTTCCCACCTGCTCTCCAGCAAAAGATGTAGATGAGAATTAAACACTACACAGAGGATATTAGAAGATTTGGAGATCTGGAGAGGAAGGCAACACAATTCAGCACTTAGAGCTCATGGAGGTTGCTTGGAAGGATGCACTTGTAGTGGTGTAGAGGACATCTTCTTCTGCTTCTTCTTAGCAGGGGTCCAGATCCTAATTGGTGCAGCAAAAAATGAACCTGGAGGAAGCTGTGGAAAGAGCAGGTCATCTTTCAGAAGTGGTGGGAGGCCTAGACTCTGGATGAAGGCATCACCTTCTTGTAGATCAGGTAGACTGTGCTGAACACCCTCCCGGGTGACAATTAGGCAAAAAGGGAATCCCCAGTAATAGGGAACCTGGTGAAACTGTAGGTGTGAGGTGATAGGATGGAGTTGTCAACGTTTAGCCAAGGTGATCGGGCTAAAATCACTGAAGATTTGTAACTTGTCACCCTTACAGGCAATCTGAGATTTATTCCAGATAGCAAGGGCAAGTGCTTGCTTACTGTCATAATAATGAAACCAGACAATGACGTCTCTGGGTCGAGCTCCTGCAGGTGATTTGGATCCCAGTGATCAATGCAAATGTGAAGTATATATACACTTGTGCCAAGCTAAAATAAATGTTAAAGCAATATGGTGCAGCTGCTGCCCATAACGGCCTAAAAACAACTTGTTCTGCTCACTTGAGAACTTTACAGTATACCGGCAATGTCACCGCTAAAGCGGATCTCTGCGGCCACCTCGTAGTTATATAGGTACAGACGAGTGGAGAAGGACCATGCGGGACAAGATGGTGTCCCCCCGCCTTCATCTCCGGAGCATACAGGGCCCGACGCCACTAAGGTACTGGAGGCCATCTCACTCTGCCAATCCTCCCTGACTACAAATATTGAGGAAATAAGGATTGATATCTCCCGCATTAGACAGGATATGACTAAGATCCAAGACTGAGTTAAGGAGACGGAAACAAGGATCAGTCAGGCAGAGGATGTGCTTTATCCTATGCATTACACACAAGAGGATGTACAGCGCCAGCTCCAACAATTAGCCCAAAAACACGACGATCTGGAAAACAGGGCCCGCCGATCGAACCTTCGCTTCATTGGCTTACCGGAGGGGGCTGAGGGATCGGATCCAGTCACATTTATGGAAAAGCTCCTGATAGTGACATATGGCAGAGAGGCCCTGTCCGCCACGTTTGTGGTAGAGCGGGCGCACCGCATGCCTGCGTGGTGCCCGCCTGAAGGAGCTCCACCACGTACTTTCATTGCAAAGCTGCTCAACTATCGAGACCGGGACACCATTCTGCGACTAAACCGGGAGAAGGGCAACATCCCCTTTCAGGCGGGGCACATGATGGTGTTCCCGGACTTCTCTGCAGAGGTCCAGAAGCAGAGGGCCCGGTTTGTGGATGTAAAATGGCGCCTTAGAGCCCAGCATTTGAAATATGCAATGCTATTCCCGGCGAGGCTCCGCATTGTAGGAGGTGATAAAACATACTTTTTTGAAGATCCAGCACAAGCATCGGGATGGTTGGACCAAAGAGAGGTGGACAGGAATCGCCATGTCTGAGGCCAAGCACCGGACACCACATGCACAGGGTAAGATGCTTGCACCCTTGCTTCTAAAAGACTTTTGACTCTGGCGGCACATTTTGACGAATAACCGCTGCTATTGCCTTGCCCTATTAGGGCTGCCTGCACAAGGGGAACAGTGCCAGGTTGCTTGCAATGACCCACGTTGATACAGGATAGATTCTTTGTGCCCCACAGCCTATACCTGGATGGACACGAGCCAAAACTACCCCTGCTCCCCCACCTCATGCGGATGCAACACCTATAGACCCTCTCTCAGTGACTGAAGCGGTCCCAGGGTGTTGAAGGACTTGACGAGTAGACTTCCAGGCAAGTGTCTGCACCTGTAATCTAAAGGTCTCCCCTTGGAGGCGATCCCCAGGGTCTGCTCCTATCTTTGGGGTTTTTTGCCCCCCCCTCCCCCCCTATTTTTTTTCTCCCCTTTATCTTTTTCTCAGTTCTCTCTTTGATCCCTAATGGATTCTTCTCCTTATAATCCTGGATAAGTGGGCTGTTACGGAAGGAGAGACTGGACTTCTTAGTGACCGTTAGTGCTATCCTTTCCACTCACTATAATGGTTCCAACAACCGAGAGCGGAGCTATGTAAGCCTCAGGATGCACATGGACATCAACATCCACGAATAAGTCCACATATAGCGAAGGTCTACCCCAAGTTTTGCTAGACGTGGTGTCTGACACCCTGCTGCCCTGGAGTTTTGGCACGGGTGTTAGGAGAATTGCTATGCAGTGTTAGTCGTAGCAAGACACCATAATGTCTGGTTTGAGTTGTACTGGTTCTGGGTTAAATGCTCCAGCTCAGTTGGGATAACTGAGGGCCGGGTGGGCTGGGTGGGAGGGTTTTTTGGGTTGTTTATTAGTAGATAAGATGTTCAGATTTGTGTTACACTGGCATACATGGCAGAACTTACTGGTACATGACTTTAAGCAATGTGTATATGGTAATTGTGGGAGTGACCCTACCCTGGGGACGGTTCCAATTTTCCTGAACAATTATACTATACCTAATCTCAGATGGCCACCATAACATTTTTGACATGGAATGTCCTCGGGGTCCGAGATAGAATCAAGCGGATCGCATTTTCCGGATGCCTTAAATCCTATCAAGCGGACATAACAGTTCTGGTGGAGACGCATGTTACGTCAAGTTATGTCAAGGTATAAGGCTCGACAGGTCACAACAGACTTGCAACTGTGTTCTCAAAAAGGTTCTATTCAGAATGGCTCCAAAGGGACTCACCATAGAAAGGAAAACATGAACACAATGCCTTGCATAGTGAAGTTCCACCACTGAAGGTTTATTTATAAAAAATTGTAGATTACATAAAAATCGATATTGAAAAAAATCACGTGATCCAATAATTAGATAAAAAGCAATATGGGGAGCAGGAAACACTATCCCTACGTGTTTCAACCTCTAAGTCGTCTACTATTTTTTTCTGTGAAATAGTCTGATTGATGACTGAAGGCGTTTTACAGTTTGGGCCAACGGAATTTACGAATCTTCTTCGTTCACCATTTGCTCCCATTGGACATTTTTATATATTTTTTTTGTTCACATATTTGACCACTATTATTTTTTACATTCTGTTTCACATTGATTATTTTATTTGTTTCCTATTGGGCAGCATAACATATTCTATGCATGCTGTCATTGAATAGGTCCTTTCACTGTTAATCTCATTGGGCTTAAGAGTTATTGTTTCTTTTTTTTCACATTTATATGATATTCTAGCGCTACATTTTTTGGTTACATTCAGCTACAACTAGCGCTGAAGCGCCCATGGATAGAGTGGGCCTATCATGCCACGCATACCCCGTACTCCCGTGGAGTATCCGTATTAATAGCCAAAACGTTGCAATTTAAACGAATGTCCCTGCAAACAGATCTCATTGGTCGGTTAATTTTTCACTTTCAATAGTTTTTATTAAGTGTTTGAAAATAACAACATGCAGAAGAAGCATATAAAATTGAAGTTACAGTAAGTCACTTTTACAATACTCCATAAGCGGAATAAAAAGAACAGTAAACATCGGAGCGAGCAAGGAGAATTGTGTCTGTCGAAACATTCCTAGAAGCTGATGAATAAAACCACTAGGATAACCAGTCGCATATAAGAGAATTAGCACTGTGGTGCTTACTCCCGTGAGCTACAATAATTCAGGATTGACCGTCCGGGTACGAGCCCCATCTAAAAGCGACCCCAACCGCCAAAAAAAAAGCTAAACTGGAAAAAAAACAAGTAAATTAAAAGAAGGGAGTTACCCTAAGCAGAGCAGGCAGAGGACATCAGTCGCATTGCCCTCAGCTAGAGATCAGGTGAGGATGCAAGGGTAAGTCCCCCCCCCCGCCGCCTCCAACGGGGTCTCGCTGCGAAAGGGAGGGTCTCGTCTCCCAGCACCACCTCTCACTGCTGGCTGCGGTAAAAAAAAAAAAAAAAAAAATTGCAAGGTAACTAGTGCTAGGGTATAAAGAACATATAAACAAGAAAAAAAAAAAAAAAAAAAAGAGAAAGCCTGGGATACAGGCTTACATTGGTCAAAGGGGTTCTTTAGCCTCGAGGAGTGAGCCTCCTTCCCTTGTCTACGGGAGGAGGAGGACATAGACCGGGGAGAGAGGTACATCAAAACCAAAACATAAACGGCCAGATCCAGGTGCCTCAACACAGTATAAGAAGAGGAGAACTACAGAAAGAAATCTCAGGAGAGGAGGGGGGAGGTAAGAAGGGCAAGGGAGTGGGGATCAGAGTCCAGATAGAGTGTAGATGAGGTAGGTAGAAGGTATTTCCATCCAAGTCCTCCAGAGCGAGCATTCAAGCAGGGGGTACTCCCGGGATTAAGGAGATGTGGCAATACTTCGCCCATGGTTCCCAGATGCATTCAAAGATACGGGTTTTGTCCAGGGTAATGCTGACTAGTTTTTCTTGTTTCATGATCCAGGAGATTTTATGCTTCACCGCTGCAATTGGGACAGAAGGCTTCTTCCAGTGGGCTGCAATAGTGATTTTGGTCCCCAGTAGTATAATGAAGATTAGAGCCTGGGAGTGCTTGTCTATCTTATCTATTTTGAGGTTGAGGAGGGCAATCTCCGGGGTTTGGGGGACCTGGATCGTAGTTACCTTACGTATCAAGTGGAAGACCTTATTCCACAAACACCGAATTTTCGGGCAGGGCCACTAAATGTGTAGCATGGAGCCCAGGTGGTTGCAGTTCCTGAAGCATTGGGGTAGAACTTGGCCAAGAGAGAGGGGACTCTATACCACCTGGTAAATACCTTAAGGTTCGTTTCGATAAGTGAGATATTTAAGATACGTTTAAAAGAGCGCTGGAAGCATGCAAACCATGTTTCTTGATCCCAGGAAATGTCTAGGTCTCTCTCCCAGGCGACAGCGTAAGATGGCTTTGAGGTTGCCGTAGCTAGGGAGGCATAAATGATGGAAATCCCGCCCCTCTGGTCCATGGCCTCCGCACAACAAGATTCATAGGGGGTGGCCTTAGGGGTAGCAGTCTTATGGGGCCAAATTGAGCGGAGAAAGTGTACTAATTGAGAGAATCTGTATCGTTCAGAAGAAGGCATTTGGAGTTTACTGGTACTCTGGTCTCTGGCCTCTGATATGGGGCCCGTAGGCGTGAAGAAATTCCCAATTCTAAGTAGGCCTTTGTTAAGCCACCAACTAAAAGCTAGGATATTCATTCCCGGGGGAAAGGAGGGATTGTGAAACAAATGCGTAAGGGGACGGAGGGCCGACACAAGGGATGTTTGCTTGTGTAGTTGATCACACATGGCTATTGAGTGGGATAGAGTGGGAGCTAAGATTGGGGGCCTAAGTTTGGCAGGGGACCATAAGATGTAATCAATCGTATGACGTGAACTGTCTTTCAATTGAGACCCAGTTAGGTTTTGAGCCTTTAGAGTAGACAGTAGATATTTGAGCAAGTTGCGCTGCTTGGTAATACCACCAGAGGTTCGGCAAGGCTAGGCCTCCTTGGGATTTTAATCTATATAAGATATGTAGCGAACAACGCCTACCTTTGGGGTTCCAAATGAATTGGAGAATTTTGGTTTGCAGGGCTTGTAGTTGGGATTTCCTAATCAGGATCGGGAGAGATCTAAATAGGTACAGAAGACGGGGAAGCAGGGTCATCTTGATTGCATTGATGCGTCCTAACCAGGAAATGTTCTGTTTACCCCAGCTCAAGAGGTCAGTTGTGAGCTTCCGGAAGGCTGGAGGGTAGTTAGAGGCATATAAGGTGTCTATTTTGGGGGAGATGTTAACCCCGAGGTATGGAAGGGATGACTGGCACCAAGAAAAAGGGAAGTGACTCTGTAGGCTATCAAGGCGTTCTGGAGAGACCGTGATGTTGAGGGCCAGGGACTTCGAGGGATTCACGCGGAGTCCAGAGACCTTTCCAAAGGTATCAAGCACAGAGAAAATGTTAGGAGTGGAGATCAGGGGGGAAGTGACATATAACAGTAAGTCGTCCGCAAACAACGCACATTTGTGTTCCTGATCTCCGCACCTAACTCCCTTGATATCAGGGTGCTCTCTAATGGTTATTGCCAGGGTCTCAATTGCTATGGCAAAAAAGAGGGGGGAAAGGGGGCAACCTTGTCTGGTGCCTTTTTCTATGACAAGGGGATCAAATAAGCAGCCTTGGAGTCTGACTTGCGCAGAAGGGGTCGAGTATAAGGATCGTAGTGATTGTAAAAAGTGTGGACCAATGCCCCATCTCTGTAAAACGTTAAACAGGTAAGGCCAGGAGATGGAGACAAAAGCTTTTTGTAAATCTATCGACAATAGGAAACCTTCTTGACGGGGTCCGCCATCCCGTCTGGAATTGAGGAGAGAAACTATATCTACTGTTCTTCTAATCTGGTCAGGTCCTTGTCTACCCGGGACAAAGCCCACCTGGTCTTTATGGATATAATGGGCTATAAAGGATGAAAGCCTGTTAGATAGTATTTTCGTAAAGATTTTAAGGTCATTATTGATAAGCGAGATTGGTCGGAAATTAGAGACTAAAGTAGAATCTTTGCCCAGTTTTGGTATCACTGAGATGTATGCCAGATTAAGGGCTTTGTCCAAGGGAGAGCCAGACCTGAGCGAGTTATAAAATTTAGCCATGAAGGGGGCAAGCGTCAAAGCAAATTTTTTATAGTATCCAACTGAAAAGCCGTCCGGGCCTGGAGCTGAGTTCTGTTTTAGGTGTTTTATGACTCCCAGCACTTCCGCTTCAGAAATTGGGTCTTCCAAAAGGTCTAAGTGCTCCGAAGAGAGTTTCGGTAGAGGGACAGAGTCAAGAAAGTCATCTAATTGGGATCGGGGAACTGGGTGGTCGTCCTTATATAAGGAACGGTAGAACTTATGAAACGTTTCCATAATGCTGAGTGGGTTGTGAGACAGGTCACCCGAGAGGGTACGAATTTTGGGGAAAGCGTGGGTGAGTGGTCTGGGGGATAATTTTGCTGCCAGTTTGGTTCCAATTTTGTCTTTTTGAGAGTAGAATCGGGCCCCTGACCATCTAAGGTGTTTTTCTGCCACAGTGGTAAGCGCTAAGTTTAAGGAGGTTCGGGCCGATTCAAGACATAATAGTGATGCACTAGTTGGGTCACGTTTATGAGCTTTACTGAGGGATTGAAACTCCCTGGTGAGTTTATCTATCTCAGCCCTCCTTCCCTTCTTAAGCTGAGAAGCTAGTTGTATAATCTTACCCCTGACTACTGCCTTGTGGGCAGCCCACAGGGATTCTGGGGATATTGAATCAGTGTTATTCAGTAGGAAGTATTCCTGAATATCGCGCAGTATGGATGTGCAATGGGCCGGGTCACTTAAAAGTGCTTCATTCAGGCGCCAGGTGGACCTGTGTTCTGTCTCATAAGATTGTTTTATATAAACTATGACCATTGAATTGTCAGAAATGGGGGAGTCCCTAATTAAGGCTTTAGTCGTGGAAGGAATGTTGTGGGATTGGATGAAGATGTGGTCGATTCTGGTTTGGAGTTGGTGAGGGGCAGAAAAATGGGTGTAATCTTTTGATCTAGGGTTCAATTCTCTCCAGATGTCCACCAAACCCAGCGAATATAACGAGGAGGCGATTTTGGTGCTCTGTCTCGGGGGTTTCCTAGATTGAGGAGACCCCTTGGACGATTTGTCTAGGGATTGATCAAAGGGGAGGTTAGTATCCCCTCCCATTACAATTTTCCCCTCCAGGAGCGGGCTAAGGGTGGACAGCATGGAGGAAAAGAAGCTGGCCTGATTCTTGTTTGGGGCATAGTAGGATATGAAGGAGTATACAGTACCCTCAATAGAACCCTTGACCAAGATAAATCTACCTTCCCGATCACTAAATGTGAATGAGTGAGAGAAGCCCACATTTTTGGCAAAGCATATAGCAACGCCCTTTGTCTTGTTGACAGCATTGGAGAGGAAGAATTGGGGATAGTGGCCAGAGAGGAATGAAGGAATATATGCTTTGGGGAAATTAGTTTCTTGCAAATGCAGGACATCAAGGCGCTGGGAATGATAAAGGTGAAAGATTTTACGTCTTTTGACTGGAGAGTTTAAACCCTGTACGTTATGTGTGACAATCCTTAGATTGTTGGGGAGCTTGGAATCAGAGGCCATGGACCAGAGGTAGGGAGATGCGCTGTGTGGAGAAAGAGCTTACCCCCATCTCCTGGGAAGAAGAGTTGCAGATGAACAACGCGTCTACTGGGTTCCGAGGACACAGTGGAAGAAGAAGAGATAGGCTTCCGGAGGACTCAGATGGAGGGGAATGAGGAGAAAGAGCAGGGAGGGAAGAGAGCGAGGCACCTAAAAAGGACAAACACAACATGGTAATGAACAAGTGCAATACGTTATAGAACTTAACATTTAAATGCAGCCTAACCAAGACCGAAGTCTTCCTAATGGGTGGGGAGGCTGCACCCCCGCCCATGCCATTAACCCAATACATAACCATAAAAAAAGAAGGAGGAGCGAAAGCCCCAAAAAGGGGTCTTTTCCAGAGTCTCCGAGTGTGGAAAAAATACCACTCTGAGAGAGGGGAGGCGCAGAGCAGCCGCTCTGACCCTTCCGCCATTGTAAATGATAGAGCTAGGAGGAAAAATTGGGGAGATAAAAATGGGAAGGGGAGAGGAAAAAAAAAAAGGGGAAAGGGGGGGGGGATTAAGTAAATCAAAAAAGGGAGGTGGGCAATTAAGCATAATTTTGAAAAAGGGACAAAGGGACAGCACCCCTTCAAAGGGGAATATCTGTTACACACAGTGCAAAAGCTTGGAAGTCCCACCCCGCCCCCCCCCCCAGGGTAGGGGGGGGACATGAGGGGCCCCAAAAGTCAGGTCATACATTAACGGGAAACTTATAAAATTCAAGCAAGTAATGATGCCGGTTAAGTAAGAGGTGAACCGACCAGGAAACTCCAGGCTGGACCCAGGTTGCAGTCCAGACTGTGGCGCCAACCCCAATAAAGAAAAGAAAAATAGTCACACTGAAAAAGGAGGTGGGCGAAGAGAAAAAAAAAAAAAGAGTGATTAATCATTCTCAGGTTGGGTGGCCATCCTTTGATTGCTTTGCTTGTTGCTTCTGCCAAAGGGGTTTGGGAGGGCTCGCCGGGGGAGGTCTCTTCGTTGAAAGGGAGAGTTTCTGATCCAACAGAGGGAAGTGAGATGTAGAGATGAGGCCCAGATGAAGAAAGATGCGTTCACCATCAGCAAAATTGACAAAGCTGTAGGATTTGTTCAGATAGGAGAAAGTTAGTCTAAACGGAAAAGCCCATTTGTATGGGATCGATTTTTGAGACAGGACCTGTAGGAGAGGCTTCAGAGATCTCCTTTTCTGTATTGTGTAAGGGGAGAGGTCTGCGAACAGCTGGACTGGGTGACCTTGGAATGATAAGTTATCGGACTCCCTGGCCTTGCGCATTTTATCCTCTTTTACTTTGAAAAAGTGCGGCTTGACAACAATGTCTCTGGGGAGGCCATCTTGTCGGGGAGGTTGCAGGGCTCTGTGAGCGCGGTCCAGTTCCAGTCTGTGGTCTGGTATATCAGGGAGCAGACTTTTGATAAAGGACCGAACGACCGAGTCTGTATCTTTAAACGTTTCAGGAATTCCTCTGAGCCTGAAATTGTATCTGCGATTCCTGTTTTCAAGGTCATCGAGTTTAGAGTATGCGGTGTCAAGCTGGTCATGTAGGTCCCGAATCCTGTCAGTGTTTTGTTGGGCCATGGCGATCGTCTGGTCAGTTTTTAATTTGATCGCTTCTATTCTGGTGCCCAGGTGTTGCAGATCAGCCTGTATTATGGATGTGATCTGAGATGCGTTTTGGGCCAGACCTCTGGAGAGAATGGAAGAAAAGGTCTCCATCAGGGATGAAAAGTCTGAAGGGACAGCTGAATGAGGCATGGGATGAGCACTCGGGGGATCGGGGGTGGCAGAGAAATCCTCCATGGGCGTGAGAGGGGAGCCATTAAGAATTCTGCCCAGCAAAGATTCCGTTGAGGAGGGAGACAATAGAGGCAGTTGTAGGTTACTCACTGTGGTGGGATGACCATCCTCGCGCTGCATCACATTAGGGGTTGGATCAGCGATGGATTCATCTGGATCCTGAGGTAGGCCTCGCGCCGCTCGGGCGGTCGCCATCTTGGAGCAGGCTGCAGGCGGCGGGTCTGTAGCCAGTTGTTTCGTTAGGCTGCGCCAGGCCGTAATCCCGTTCATGCGGGGGGGTCGGTCGGAGCCACGGGGTGCCACGAGTTTAATGGCGGTGAAGATTTTCCACTATTGTTGGCTGTGGCGGGTCAATCGGGTCGGAGCGGAGCAGAGCTCTCAGGACATGCAACCGTCCATGGAGCCGCCGCGCATGCGCCTTCCGGTCGGTAAATTTTTATGCATTGTACTTTATATGGTGAACAATACCTTATCCTGGCATGCTACATACCACCACCATATAATGTCAGTATCATAAATGTGGGTCTATCCTTCATGGCCCAACACCCGGGAACCCCGGCCATATGGCTCGGGGATTTTAATATGGTACTAAACCCAGCCATAGACAGACTACACCCGCAGTCTACCACAGCACCACAGAGTGCTTCCTGACTAGGCCGCACCTTTACAGACCTCTCCCTGACTGATGCCTGGTGCCATAAATACCGTGATGACTGGACATTCTCATGCTTCTCGGCTTCACACTCTACTATGTTCCGAATAGACTATATTATGGTGTCGAACATATTGGTCCCGCTGATAGAGGATGCGGGATACCACGCCAGATCACTGTCAGATCATGCCCCATGCTGGGCCACTATTCGCCTCGCCCCCCAGGCAGGACAGCGTGTGTGGCGTCTCCACCCTTTCTGGCTGACGGCCCTAGGGGGACTGGAGGACATAGTTGAGGAGTGGTGATTATACTTTAATACCAACAAGGATATGGCTGCGGGGGGTGTGGTTTGGGAGACATTTAAGCTGCATGCATGTTCTGTCTCGAAGCATAAACAGGTTGAAAGCCTCCTCCACTATTCAACTTAAACAGGCCTCTGAACAACTGGAGTCCGCCACTAACATATTCACATTAGATCCCACGCCGCAAAACGGGTCAACTCTCAAACTCCACACACGGATAGTAGACCACTTACACTACGAGAAAGCCAAATGTAAACACTTTTTTTCAAGACAACGGGTGAGAGAGAGAGCAGGGAGAGAGGGTGGGCAAGCTCCTTGCCTACCTGGCCCACCAGGATGCCAGACCGCCAATGGTGGTGTCCTTACTGGATACACAGGGTGCCCATGTTGCGGACCCAACACTGGTGGCAGAAATGTTCTGCTCCTACTATGCAGAACTGTATGAATCTCAGGTGGAGGCCAACTGTCCGTAACCCACATGGAGGGCTTGGAGGCACCTATCACCAGTGACGAGGTTGCCGTGGCTATATCGTCCCTGGCAGCGGCCAAGGCTCCTGGACAAGATGGCCTGCCACTAGATTTCTATGTGGCTTAGGTCAAGGTACTAGTCCCCGAACTCCTTAGGTTATATAATTATATATTTGAGTCTGAAACCCTCCCCGATTCTCTCCACCAGGCTATAATCATAGTACTGCCAAAGCCTGGGAAGGACCCACACCACACGGATTCATACCGCCCAATCTCCCTGCTCCATGCAGATATTAAAATATTGGCCAAAGATTTAGTGTTCTGTCTTAACCCACTTATCCTAACTTTAATTCACCCTGACCAACCAGGGTTCATGCCCGGTAAAAATACAGCCATGAATATCCGCAGATTACACATGAACAGGCGCAACATGAAAGGGGCGCGCGTGAGCAGTGATAGCATTAGATGCCGCTAAGGCATTCGACTCTGTGGAATGGGGGTACTTGTGGGAATGCCTTTGGAGGTATGGTTTTGGCCCCAACTTTATCAAATGGGTTAGGATCTTATATTTTTCTCCCAAAGCTCGAGTGGCGGTGAATGGGAGGCTATCCGATTCATTCCCATTAAAGAGGGGTACTCAACAAGGCTGCCCCCGATCCCCGTTACTGTATGCCCTGGCTGCAGAACCACTAGCCGTCTCCATCAGGCACAATCCATCCATCCGGGGGCTTCAAGTGGGTCCAGTTGTAGAGACAGTTAGCATGTATGGTGATGATATGCTCTTATACCTCGAGGACACGTGCTCATCCCTCCGGGCTGCCCTCCAGATCATTGAGGACTTCGGTCGACACTCGGGTCTGCACATAAACTGGTGCAAATCACAGATTCTGCCCCTCAACGTGTTCCCACTGACACAGGACGCTGCGTCCCTTCCATTACATAGAGTTTCCTCTATACAGTATCTAGGAATTCATATCACTAGGGACCCATCAGAATACCTGGCAAATAACTTAAAGCCCCTATTTTCCTACATAAAAACAAGAACGCACTCCTGGGCCAGACTCCCGCTAGGGGTAATGGGCAGAGTCAGCTTAGTAAAAATGATTCTATTACCTCAACTCCTATATAAATCTTTAAAGCAATTGACACCATTCTAAACACTTTCATATGGGGCCCCAGCAGACATAAATTGGTGTGGAATGTCCTCAAGAACCCGACTTCCTCGGCAGGGGTTGCTCTTCCAGATATTCATGCATACTACATCGTGGCCCAGCTATCCCATTTCTACCATTTACATAAGATGGAAGGACCTAGATACCAAGCCCTGACATGCCAGAAACTGAATAGTTCTATGTATTCCCCTTTACAGGTGCTGTTCAGAGGAGGGGAGGATGGGAGGGGTGGAGAGGGTTGTAAATCACTGCTTGCACACCATAGACGCATGTGGAAGACTGCACTCAAAATGACTGGAGCCGACTTTGCGCACTCTCATACACCTCTGTGGAATAACCCCCAACTGAGGGAACTGAGGGCACTCCCCTGTGCTAATCTGTGGGCACAACTGAGACATGCTCTTCTGGTCCAATTCAGAGACAGTTTCCCCAACCCCCAGACCCTACCCATGACCAGTGATGTAAGTAACTCAGTTAAAATAAACAGAGTTACGTAACGCAGTTACTTTAGAGGGTAACGAGTAATCTAACTGATTACTCTTCCCCTCATCGTAACTCAGTTACCATTACTTGGGCAGAGTTACCACAATTACATCTACCGCCTGGGAAGCCCGCCGTGGCCGCGCTGCCTGGCTGTTCATTCCGCCACGGGGAGGGGGCTTTCGCCCGCTGAGCTGAGAAGAGGCTGAGACTCAGAGACTGTCTGGACCACTCCATGCCGCCCCACCTATCCAGATAGAGAGAATGTAGGGAGATGGGGCGGACACTGAGAAATTAAGTCAGCTGACCAGCTGACACCAATCGAGTGAATGGGAGGGTCTCTCTCCCCATGAGGAAAGGCATCCCTGGAGGCATTCAAGTAAGTGACTGTCTGACGATTCGAATTGCAGTGCAATGGAGTCCTCCACCACCTCTGCTTCTTACTGATCCCATCCCTACCCACCCACCATCACTTCTACAACAGAGGTGATGGGGGATATGGTAGGGATGAGATCAGTGGTGGTGGGGGATGGGATCAGTAAGAAGCAGAGGTTGTGGTGGGAGAGGATGGCACCACCACCGCTGCCACCCCCCCAAGTACCACCACTGCCACCCCCCCAAGTACTGTACACCACTGCCACCCCCAAGTACACCACCACCACTGCCACCCCCCCAAGTACCACCGCTGCCACCCCTCAAGTGCCACCACTGCCACCCCTGTCACATTTACTTTGCTGAGTAACTAATTACTTTTCCAATGTAGTAACCGAGTTACTAACGCAATTACTTTTTAGGAGAAGTAATTTGTAACTTAACTAATTACTTTTTTAAAGTAAGATGACCAACACTGCCCATGACGGAGGTGATATCAGGTGCGGATCCCTCTAAATTGATCTCCACGCTTTACAACGTGTTACGAAACCGCTTAGTGGCTCGATCTATAGATGTAGCTAAGCAAAGATGGGAAGAGGAGGTGGGCCCTATAGGGGATGAAGACTGGGAGGAGATTCTAGAAAACACCAAAAAAGTTTCCCTTAGATTATTAGACAGGCTAACCCAACTGTACATCGTACACAAATCATATCTCACCCCTGTAAGAATTGCCAAACACCAGGCCAATCGGGACCCGCGGTGCCCAAAATGCCCTGATCGGTCCAGCACATTCTATCACTTGATTTGGACATGCTCAGACATTCAGACTTATTGGACACAAGTAATGCGTTTTCTACATGATTGCATGGGTTCTACCCTACAGCTGGACCCAAAGACTTGTTTGCTGGGCCTTCTCTCTGATGCATGGATTGGCAAGTTTAAAGCCACCTTCCTATACGAATCCCTAAATGATAGCCCGGCTCTGGATGCGCAATATCCCTCCTCCTTTTGTTCCAAACATTCCACATTACCATATAAGAAAGTTATCTACCAACACAGGGGATGTCCTGACAAGTATCACAAGATTTGGGATAAGTGGCTAGATACACCAGATACATGCACAGAATAGATGATTAGTCTCTCTGATACCTGTGAACATAGTCAGTAACAACAATATATAATCTGGCAGGAATGAACGTAGTGGAAAGGTATACGACCGAAAGATGGCGAAGGACATATCAGGACTTAAGGAAATTAGACCTAAATATGTCAAACTTGGCTTATATTACCGGATACCCGGGAGAATAGATATGCACATGTATGTAAAGTAATGTACTTCTGTTATGTAACACATGCACTACCATTATGCCTTTTTTTTGTATCTTGAATGTTATTATAAATAAACTGGTTGTTGTTTAAAAAAAACTAACAAGCAATGCAAAAAAGTCCAAGGAATAAAATATTTTCTCTGTGAACAAAAGTTGTGACATCCAATGTGAAAAAAAAAAATTTCTGGTGTATAGGGTCATCCTAATATTAATGGACCATGGTGGTTAATGTATATCATAGACAGCATAAGCGAAAAAAAATTCAGCGGGACACCAGTGCAGGATATGGTAGAAATTCCTACTCACCGGACATTGTTGACCCTATTTGCCATATGGCAAGAGGAGCCAAATCAGGCTTAGTGGTCTTCATGACCGAAGAAAAGTAGAGAAACCGACCGATCCTCACATCCCCTCCTCACGATGATGTGTGGTTCCAACAATGGAGTCTCTCCTTCTGCAGTGCTTCACTACCTGAATCCTTCACATTTGTGTCCTGGTTGTGCTCACTAGGGATGAGCTTTGTGTTCGAGTCAAACTCGTTTGGCGAATTCTGAACATTATGGGCCGTTCGCGTCAAATTCGAGTGGCGTGTCATGGCCCATAATTCACTGCGGCATCGAATTGCATTGCTGTCTGCTGATTGGCCAAGCATGCACTATGACCCGCATGCTTTGGCCAATCACAGCACAGAAAAAATGGAGAGCCATGATTGGCCAAAGCCAGGGTGGCTTTGGCCAATTATGTCTCAGGAGGTTTAGTACACGCCCCACACTATATAAGACCGCCTATGTGGTGGCCTTGTGTAGTGTGTTGCGGTGGTGGAGAGAGAAAGACAGAGAGACCGTTTAATTTGATTTAAGTTAGAAAGAATAAGCAGGCGAGTCAGTTAGCTTCAGTTACAGTGTGTAGAGGATATATATGCATCCCAGGTGTGTTGTATATATATTTATACACTGTATTCAGTTTATCTAGATCCATTCCTGTTATTCTCTTCATAATATACTGACAGGCAGGGAGCTGCACTATTTTCACTTAGTGTACTGTGTCATTTGCACAGAGTGCATCTAAAGCTTTACCTGAATACAATTGCCGGCATTCTCATACAAATATAGGCAGGGAGCTGCAGTAGTTTGTTTCAGTGTCCTTTGCACAGTGTGCACTAGGGATGAGCTGGGTGTTTGAGTCAAACGCATTTTTGACTCGAACACCGGCTGTTCACCCGTTCGGCGAAACCAGAAATTATGGGCCGTTCGCGCCAAATTCAAGTGGCGCTCACGGCCCATAATGCACTGCGGCATCGCAGTGCATTGCTGGCTGATGATTGGCCAAGCATGCACTATGACCCGCATGCTTGGCCAATCACAGCGCCGTCAGTGAGGAGAGCCATAATTGGCCACAGGCAAGATGCCTGTGGCCAATTATAGCTCAGGGGGTTTAGTACAGGCCCCACACTATATAAAAGCGCTTACGCGGCAGCCTTGCATAGTGTGTTGCGGGCAGCTCATAGAGACAGATAGGCAGAGAGGGTGTCTTCATTTACTTTGAAACTAGTGCAATTATAGTCGGTGTATTGTGCCCCCTGCACAGTGTACACCTGAAGCTACCCCAATTGCTGATGTTGTTCTGGTCCTATACCACAGGCAGCTGCAGCAGTTACAGTCGGTGTATTGTGCCACCTGCACAGTGTACACCTCAAGCTACCTCAATTGCTGGTGTTGTTCTGGTCCTAGACAACAGGCAGCTGCAGCAGGTACAGTATGTGTATTGTGCCACCTGCACAGTGTACACCTGAAGCTACCCCAATTGCTCGTGTTGTTCTAGTCCTATACCACAGGCAGCTGCAGCAATTACAGTCTGTGTATCGTGCCACTTGCACAGTCCACAGGGTACACCTGAAGCTACCCCAATTGCACGTGTTGTTCTAGTCCTATACCACAGGCAGCTGCAGCAGTTACAGTCGGTGTGTTGTGCCCCTTGCACAGTGTATACCTGAAGCTACCCCAATTGCTTGTGTTGTTCTAGTCCTATATCACAGGCAGCTGCAGCAGTTATAGTCGGTGTATTGTGCCCCTTGCACAGTGTAAACCTGAAGCTACCCCAATTGCTTGTGTTCTAGTCCTATACCACAGGCAGCTGTAGCAGTTACAGTTGGTGTATTGTGCCACCTGCACAGTGTACACCTGAAGCTACCCCAATTACTCGTGTTGTTCTGGTCCTATACCACAGGCAGCTGCAGCAGTTACAGTTGGTGTATTGAGCCACCTGCACAGTGTACACCTGAAGCTACCCCAATTGCTCGTGTTCTTCAGATCCTATACCACAGGCAGGCAGCTGCAGTAATTACAGTCGGTGTACTGTGTCATCTGCACGGTGTGCACCTAAAGCTACCCCAATTGCTGGTGTTCTGCTGATCCTATACCACAGGCAGCTGCAGTAATTACATTTGGTATACTGTGTCATCTACTCAGTGTGCACCTAAAGCTACCCCAATTGCTGGTGTTCTCATCTCCCTGCAGGCCATTAGTATGTCTAGAAGGCCAACAAGGAGAGGCAGACAGTCACAAGCCAATAAAAGAGGGCAAGCAGGCTCTGTGTCTAGAGGCAACAGTAGTGGTCGTGGACGCAGTGCATCGTCATCAGGACGTGGCCATGGGACACGCTTGTCCTTATTTTCAGCAGCTGGACGTTTTGAGCCGCAACATGCCGAAGACTTGGTAGAGAGGATGACCAAGCCCTCCTCATCCTCCTCATCCTCTCTCACCCAGGCTCAGGGCACTGGAAAAGCAGCTGCCAAAGCGGCCTCTTCCCTCGTCTCAATGGCATCAGTCACTCCTTCCCTAGACCAACCATGTCCTCCTGAGGAGTCCCCCAAACTATTTGAGCACAGTGTTGGGTACATGCTCCAGGAGGATGCCCAGCATTTTGAAGGCTCTGGTGATGATACCCAGCTAGAGGAAGGCAGTAGTGTGAGCCCAGAGAGAGGGGATGCCCAAGAAGGACAGCAATCTAACAGTCATGTTCCACCAGCTGCAGCGTACTGCCAGGTTTGCTCCAGTGATGAGGAGGGAGGGGATGATGAGGTCACTGACTCCACGTGGGTGCCTGATAGGAGAGAGGAGGAAGAGGAGGCACATCTCCAACAAGGCAGGATGCCCTCCAGGGGCCAGCTTAAGGGCAGCACACCTACTGAATCACACCGCAGAGCTCCGCCTGTGCAGGGCGCTGCCTCTGCACGTTATCCCAAAAGTTTTTTGGTCTGTTTTTTTTTTTTGAGACGAATGAATCAGATCGCACCGCTGCTATTTGCAACATATGTCTCAAGCGTATCTTGCATGGCCAAAACATCAGCCGCTTGGGCACTACATGCTTGATCAGACATATATTGACCTGCCATGCAGTTCATTGGCAAGCGTACCTTAAAGACCCACACTAAAGAACAAAGCAGACCTCTCCTTGCTCCTCATCAGCTGGGATCACCAACCCCACTATACTGTCAGTCCTCTCTGAAACCTGCACTGAGAGGAATGAAGGTGTAGAATTAGGTGTGTCACAGCCAAGTACTTGCGGGCAATCTGCTAACGGTACACCGACGTCTGATTGTAGCAGGCAAATTTCCCTGCCCCAGCTGCTGGACCATTGAGAGAAATTCACTCCCAGCCATCCACATGCCCAGCGTGTCACGATCTGGAGTCAGGCTCAGAGACCAATAGCTATAGCAGCAGAGCAGATATTCACACAGGTCACCCTGGCTGATGGCACGGGTTCACCTGAGGTGCGGGGTCTAAGCACTAACCGGTATTCACCAGAGCTCCCAAAGGTGGAGATGGGCTTGGCTGCGTGTTAGTGCCAGGTCGCGGTCCTCAGGATAGCCCCACCAGGAGGTGAGCAAGCCGGGGGTCTGGTAGCAGATATAGCAGGTAGAGATCAAGCAGAAGCGTAGTTGAGAAACAAGCCAAAAGTCGGTAACCAATAGTTGCAGGTTGGGATTCAGCAGAAGCGTAGTCCAGAAGCAAGCCAAATGTCGGTAACGAAAGGTAGCAAGGATACGGTCGGCAGCAGGAGAGATAGAAGCAAGATATTGGCTGGTAAAGGCACAATATTCTGGCAAGGAGGAAGTGCAGAGACATGGCTTATATAGGAAGTTCATGGGAGGAGCAAAGGGTTCAAGGTTCAAGGCAAACAAGATTCAAGACATGATCACTAAAGGAATTGTCCAAGGAGCTGTCCAGCATTCCAGGTGGCTCAGCAAGCAGAGTCACTGCCAGACACACCAGAGGTCCCAGGTTCAAGCCCAGGTCCTAACAGTACTCCCCTCCTCCCAGGACGTCCCCTGGACGTCTTAGGGCCAGGTTTCTGAGGAAACCTCTGGTGGAATTCCCTTGTTAATCTAGGGGCATGAACATTCTCCTCAGGCTCCCAAGAATTTTCTTCTGGCCCATATCCTTCCCATTGAACCAAATATTGCAATTTGTTCCTAGAGATCCTGGAGTCAAGAATTTTTCCCACCACAAATTCTTCTTCACCCTGTACCTCGACAGGTGGGGGAGGAGGATGAATTCTTCCAGAAAAAGTATTTTCATGAATAGTGATGGACGAACTTCCGACGGGACGTTTCGCGAACGCGAAACGCGAACGGACACAAACGTTCGCGAAAACGACCGTTCGCCGCGGGCTCCATTGACTTCAATGGGAGGCGAATTTCGCAAACCTTTAGGTCGAATTTGCGGCCACGGGGTAATTATTAGGGGGTAGCACGTAGTCCCACCACCTGGACAATAGCATAATACATGTATGAGGTGAATTTGGGATCGATAACTACAAGCATTTTTTTTTTATTTGGGAAATTGTTCTGACAATTCAGGACTATGGAGCTAATGAAGGCAATGGAGGAGAGGGAAGGTCAGGGACCAGGGTAGGCAAACAAGAGGGTGCAGGAGATACAGAGCACTGACAGCAGCACCGTAATACAGAGCACTGACATCAGCACCGTGACATACAGCGCTGACAGCAGCTCCGTGACATACAGCGCTGACAGCAGCTCCGTGACATACAGCGCTGACAGCAGCTCCGTGACATACAGCGCTGACAGCAGCTCCGTGACATACAGCGCTGACAGCAGCTCCGTGACATACAGCGCTGACAGCAGCTCCGTGACATACAGCGCTGACAGCAGCTCCGTGACATACAGCGCTGACAGCAGCTCCGTGACATACAGCGCTGACAGCAGCACCGTAAGCAGCCCCAGGAGGAAGTCAGCACAGCACAGGGATGGTGTGATCCCCTCATAATAAGAACCCCCAGGAGGAAGTCAGCACAGCACAGGGATGGTGGGAGCCCCTCATAATAAGAACACCCAGGAGGAAGTCAGCACAGCACAGGGATGGTGGGAACCCCTCATAATAAGCAGCCCCAGTAGAAATATGACACCGCTCAACCTCTTCAAAGAGGAGGGTAGGGGCATATAGTACGGTGTGCTTTTTTGGGTCAGGGAAGTGAGCCAAATGAATTAAGAAGGTCTGTGTGCTTGATTCCAAAAATTGTTTATAGACATATACATGGTCTACTGATCACATGTGTTGAATTCCTCCGAGATCCATGCCTCATTCATTTTTAGAAATGTGAGGTAGTTAACACTGTGGTGAGCTAGGCGAGTACGCTTATCGGTCACAATCCCCCCTGCTGCGCTGAACGTCCTTTCGGACAGGACACTGGATGAGGGGCAAGCCAACAGTTCGATTGCAAATTGGGCAAGCTCTGGCCAGAGGTCAAGCCTGCCCACCCAGTAGTCTAGGGGTTCATCACTCCTCAGAGCGTCCACATCGGCCGTTAACCCAATGTAGTCGGACACCTGACGGTCTAGGCGTTCCCTGATGCTGGATCCGGATGACACCTGTCGATGGGTCGGCTGAAAGAATGACCTCATATCCGAAGTCACCAACACATCTTCAAACCGGCCTCTTCTTGCAGGCGCTGTTGGATTGGTACCCGCAAATCCTTCTCTGGGAGTGGGAATTGCTCCTCTGCCAGCGCACGCAAAAGCAGAATGCAGCATTTCTCGAAGCAAGGCCTGGAAGTGCTGCATTCTGACAGCCCTCTGCGACGGCGGTAACATTTCCGCCATTTTGTGTTTGTACCGGGGGTCTAAGTACGTTGCCACCCAGTACTGGTCCTTGACCCTCATGCTTTTTATACGGGGGTCCCTATTAAAACACTGGAGCATGAAGGCCCCCATTTGCACTAAAGTGGAAGCGGTGTGGTGGCCTGGCTCCTGCTCATCATCCAGGATAATGTCGTCCTCTTCATTCTCCTCTCCCCATCCTCGCACAACAGGGATCCCAGAAAGGTTTAAAGCATGCTCTTCTTGCTCCTGCTCATCCGCCCCGGCACCATCCTCCTCTGACTCCTCATCAGACTCCTGTTGTTGACTTGTCTCAGATAGAGTAGCCCCCCCTGGGAATTCATCCAGCATTGCGACTTCCTCATCTTCCAGCTCCTGCTCCTCCACAGCCTGATCAATGACACGACGCAATGCACGCTCCAGAAAGAAGGCATAAGGTACCATGTCACTGATGGCGCCATGGCTGCGACTGACCAGTTTGGTGATCTCCTCAAATGGCCGCAGAAGTCTGCATGTGTCGCGCATGAGCAGCCACTGGCGCGGTGAAAAAAAACCCAGCTCCCCAGAACCGTTTCTTTCGCAGAGTTCATACAGGTAGACGTTAACTGCACGTTTCTGCTGGAGCAGCCTATCAAGCATATAGAAGGTTGAGTTCCATCGCGTCGGGCAATCGCAAATAAGACGTCTGACCGGCAGATGGTGTCGCCGCTGAATGTCAGCAAGGCGAGCCATGGCCGTGTAAGATCTTCTGAAATGGGCCGAGATTTTCCTTGCCTGCCGCAAGATGTCCTGGACCCCAGGGTATTTGACAAGGAATCGCTGCACGACCAAGTTTAAGACGTGTGCCATGCACGGCACGTGCGTGATTTTGCCCTGTTTCAATGCGCTAAGCAGATTGGCACCGTTGTCACACACCACTTTACCAACTGTCAAATTGAGCGGTGTTAGCCACTCATCTGCCTGTGAACGCAAAGCTGAAAGGAGTGCCGGGCCAGTGTGGCTCTTTGCTTCCAGGCACAACAGACGCAGCACGGCATGGCAACGTCTCACCTGGCATGTGGAATAGGTTCTGGGGAGCTTGGGCGGTGCAGTGGAAGAGACGCTAGCAGCGGAAAAGGAGGAGGCAGCTGAGGAGGAGAGGGAGGAGGATGGAGTAGGAGGAGGAGAAGAAGAGTCAGGCCTGCATGCAATCCGTGGCGGTAAAACCAAATCTACACGGGTGCCACGGGTTACATGCTTGACGGCCGTCAGAAGGTTCACCCAGTGGGCAGTAAAACTGATATACCTTCCCTGCCCGTGTTTGCTAGACCACGTGTCTGTGGTCAGATGTATCTTGGCACCGACACTGTGTGCCAGAGATACATTCACTTGCCGCTGAACATGGCCATATAGCTCTGGGATGCCCTTCTCTGAGAAATACTTCCTTCCTGGGACCTTCCATTGTGGTGTTCCAATGGCCACAAATTTGCGAAAGGCCTCCGAGTCCACCAGTTTATATGGCAGTAGTTGGCGGGCTATGAGTTCTGACAAGCCAGCCGCCAACCGTTGGGCAAGAGGGTTATCCGGCATCATCATTTTTTTACGCTCAAACATTAGGCCCACGGAAGCCTGCCTTTTTGCAGAAAAATGTGAGCTTGGCGTGATGGAAGGTGGAGTGGAGGACAATTGTGAGGAGAGAGGAGAAGGAGAAGTAGAAGACGAGGCTGGACGGTGAGAGCCTGCAGTGTGGCTTTGTGTGTTCCGTTGCTCCCACTGGGCTCGGTGATGGCTGCTCATGTGCCTTCTTAAGGCGGTCGTCCCTAGGTGAGTATTGGGCTTACCGCGACTAACGCGTTGACTGCAAAGATTGCAGATGGCAACGCTATTGTCAGCAGCGGACACGTTAAAAAAAGCCCACACTGCGGAGCCATGTGCCGGTGTCCTGGGAGCGCCAGATGTGACCGTACATGGTCGATGACTCGCTCCTGATACATTTGCAGTCTGCTTTGTCCCTGCTGTGCAATGTAAGTCATTGCTGCTTCTCCTCCCTATCTGCTGGTCCATATCTCCCTCTGAACTCCCCTCCTCTTCCTCTCTTGTGGGCACCCACGTGACATCACTAGACACGTCATCATCAACGTCACCTTCCCCACCGCTATAAGTAGAGTAGGCAGCAACACCGGGGACCAACCTCCTCCTTGGGCTGATCTGGGTACTGGCGTCAGACTGCTGAGTAGCGCTTGTTGCTACCTCCTCTTCCTGATCCAATACCAAGAGTGGCTGCGCATCAGAAATGTCCTCTTGATATGGATCGGAAAATAATTCCAGTGACTCAAGCGGAAGGTATGTGGTGGTGGTGGTGGTGGTCGTGTTGTTGGTGGTAGTGTCTTTGGGGGTGCACATAGCAGAGAGTGAAGAAGAGGGTGCAGATCGAGAGGATGAGGAGGGTGCAGAAGAGTAAGGCTGAGCGAGCCACTCAACCAAGTCTGGTGCATCCTTTAAAGTAATTGAACGCACCTTCTGCAACTTCCCACTTTGGCTCAAGCCTGTTGCTCCTGCCCTACCCCTACCACCCCTGCGGAAGGGCCTGCCTCTTCCTCTGCATGTCATTTTTTAAATGACCCTGTGACAAAACTCTGAGTCCCTATACCGCTGAAGGACTGCTGCAGTATAGGTGAGCGGTCAGCAGTGGTGCACGTCAACCCTATCTATTGTGGACCTATAGCGGTCCTTACAGAACAGCAGACTGTACCGCACTCAAGCCTATGTACCGTAGCACCCTATACCAAGTTACCAGTCCTTATAAGAACTTTTGTGGACCAAGCAGGTTGTGTATTAGTGTTTAGCAGACTGTACGTCAGTCCCTATACCGCTGAAGGACTGCTGCAGTATAGGGCAGCGGTCAGCAGTAGTGCACGGCAACCCTATGTATTGTGGACCGATAGCGGTCCTTACAGAACAGCAGACTGTAACGCACTCAGGCCTATGTACCGTAGCACCCTATACCAAGTTACCAGTCCTTATAAGAACTTTTGTGGACCAAGCAGGTTGTGTGTTAGTGATTAGCAGACTGTACGTCAGTCCCTATACCAATGAAGGACTGCTGCAGTATAGGGCAGCGGTCAGCAGTAGTGCACGGCAACCCTATGTATTGTGGACCGATAGCGGTCCTTACAGAACAGCAGACTGTACTGCACTCAGGCCTATGTACCGTAGCACCCTATACCAAGTTACCAGTCCTTATAAAAACTTTTGTGGACCAAGCAGGTTGTGTGTTAGTGTTTAGCAGACTGTGCGTCAGTCCCTATACCGCTGAAGGACTGCTGCAGTATAGGGCAGCGGTCAGCAGTAGTGCACGGCAACCCTATGTATTGTGGACCGATAGCGGTCCTTACAGAACAGCAGACTGTAACGCACTCAGGCCTATGTACCGTAGCACCCTATACCAAGTTACCAGTCCTTATAAGAACTTTTGTGGACCAAGCAGGTTGTGTGTTAGTGATTAGCAGACTGTACGTCAGTCCCTATACCAATGAAGGACTGCTGCAGTATAGGGCAGCGGTCAGCAGTAGTGCACGGCAACCCTATGTATTGTGGACCGATAGCGGTCCTTACAGAACAGCAGACTGTAACGCACTCAGGCCTATGTACCGTAGCACCCTATACCAAGTTACCAGTCCTTATAAGAACTTTTGTGGAACAAGCAGGTTGTGTGTTAGTGATTAGCAGACTGTACGTCAGTCCCTATACCGCTGAAGGACTGCTGCAGTATAGGTGAGCGGTCAGCAGTGGTGCACGTCAACCCTATCTATTGTGGACCGATAGCGGTCCTTACAGAACAGCAGACTGTACCGCACTCAAGCCTATGTACCGTAGCACCCTATACCAAGTTACCAGTCCTTATAAGAACTTTTGTGGACCAAGCAGGTTGTGTATTAGTGTTTAGCAGACTGTACGTCAGTCCCTATACCGCTGAAGGACTGCTGCAGTATAGGGCAGCGGTCAGCAGTAGTGCACGGCAACCCTATGTATTGTGGACCGATAGCGGTCCTTACAGAACAGCAGACTGTAACGCACTCAGGCCTATGTACCGTAGCACCCTATACCAAGTTACCAGTCCTTATAAGAACTTTTGTGGACCAAGCAGGTTGTGTGTTAGTGATTAGCAGACTGTACGTCAGTCCCTATACCAATGAAGGACTGCTGCAGTATAGGGCAGCGGTCAGCAGTAGTGCACGGCAACCCTATGTATTGTGGACCGATAGCGGTCCTTACAGAACAGCAGACTGTACTGCACTCAGGCCTATGTACCGTAGCACCCTATACCAAGTTACCAGTCCTTATAAAAACTTTTGTGGACCAAGCAGGTTGTGTGTTAGTGTTTAGCAGACTGTGCGTCAGTCCCTATACCGCTGAAGGACTGCTGCAGTATAGGGCAGCGGTCAGCAGTAGTGCACGGCAACCCTATGTATTGTGGACCGATAGCGGTCCTTACAGAACAGCAGACTGTAACGCACTCAGGCCTATGTACCGTAGCACCCTATACCAAGTTACCAGTCCTTATAAGAACTTTTGTGGACCAAGCAGGTTGTGTGTTAGTGATTAGCAGACTGTACGTCAGTCCCTATACCAATGAAGGACTGCTGCAGTATAGGGCAGCGGTCAGCAGTAGTGCACGGCAACCCTATGTATTGTGGACCGATAGCGGTCCTTACAGAACAGCAGACTGTACTGCACTCAGGCCTATGTACCGTAGCACCCTATACCAAGTTACCAGTCCTTATAAAAACTTTTGTGGACCAAGCAGGTTGTGTGTTAGTGTTTAGCAGACTGTGCGTCAGTCCCTATACCGCTGAAGGACTGCTGCAGTATAGGGCAGCGGTCAGCAGTAGTGCACGGCAACCCTATGTATTGTGGACCGATAGCGGTCCTTACAGAACAGCAGACTGTAACGCACTCAGGCCTATGTACCGTAGCACCCTATACCAAGTTACCAGTCCTTATAAGAACTTTTGTGGACCAAGCAGGTTGTGTGTTAGTGATTAGCAGACTGTACGTCAGTCCCTATACCAATGAAGGACTGCTGCAGTATAGGGCAGCGGTCAGCAGTAGTGCACGGCAACCCTATGTATTGTGGACCGATAGCGGTCCTTACAGAACAGCAGACTGTACTGCACTCAGGCCTATGTACCGTAGCACCCTATACCAAGTTACCAGTCCTTATAAGAACTTTTGTGGACCAAGCAGGTTGTGTGTTAGTGATTAGCAGACTGTACGTCAGTCCCTATACCAATGAAGGACTGCTGCAGTATAGGGCAGCGGTCAGCAGTAGTGCACGGCAACCCTATGTATTGTGGACCGATAGCGGTCCTTACAGAACAGCAGACTGTACTGCACTCAGGCCTATGTACCGTAGCACCCTATACCAAGTTACCAGTCCTTATAAGAACTTTTGTGGACCAAGCAGGTTGTGTATTAGTGTTTAGCAGACTGTGCGTCAGTCCCTATACCGCTGAAGGACTGCTGCAGTATAGGGCAGCGGTCAGCAGTAGTGCACGGCAACCCTATGTATTGTGGACCGATAGCGGTCCTTACAGAACAGCAGACTGTACCGCACCCAAGCCTATGTACCGTAGCACCCTAGACAGACCAAGTTACCAGTCCTGATAAAGAGCTTTGTGGAACAAGTGAGTTGTGAATGATTAGCAGACTGCAGCAGAAGGGCAGCAGTCAAGTATAATATTCTTTCTATATTTGGAAGAAAGAATATTATACGTGTACAAGCCTATTACCGTACCACTGATACCAGTCCTGAAAAGAACCTTTGTGGAACTAATAGTAACAGCAAGTCTTTAAAATTATCCTCACTGCCTGACACACTGCTTCCTGCCTGTCCCTATACAAATTGGCAAAAAAGAGTAGGCTGGAACGATTAGCTGGAACAGCTCTTTTGTGGACCTGATAGTAACAGCTAATGATGATGATGATGATGATGATGAAGAAAGACTAATCTGGCTGAGCTGTCCCTAAAATAGCAGCATACAGCGCTCTGTCCCTTTATCTAAACTGACAAAAGAAACTCAGGCTGCTGACCTAACACCTATACCAGTCCTGAAAAGAACTTTTGTGTACCAAATAGCTAGCGTTTTCTCTGTCCCTACTCCACACAGGATCCTTTCCCTACAGTGACAGAAGAAAGAATGTAAAATGGCCACCGGATCGGGTGTATTTATAGGTTAGGGGGAATGTCCAAGTGTCCATGAGCTGTCATGTCTCAATTGGTTGTCCTGTAACACATGATAAACGTGTCACGAAAGGTTAAAGTTCTTGTATACATTAAACACGTAAGTCCGCCGGGGCGAACGACGGAAAAAGGCGTTCGAACCCGCGGACGGCGAAAGTCGGAAATTCGCCGCGAAACGACCGCCGGGCGAACCGTTCGGCCATCACTATTCATGAAATGGTTTGAGTAGTGATATATGAAACACAGGGTGAATCTTCATATTGTCAGGAAGTTTTAGGCGAAAAGTGACCGGGTTGATTTGAGCAGAAATCTCAAAAGGTCCCATAAACTTTTGACCCAACTTAGCACATGGAACTTGAACTTTTAAATTTTTGGTAAATAACCAAACTTTCTCACCTACTTGAAAAGTGGGAATTGACCTACGATGTCTGTCAGCAGCCCTCTTGTAATATTCCTGCGCCTCCTTCAATGTATCAGTCAATTTCTCCTGGATCTCATGTAATGAAGTTAGTCTGTTGGTAACAGCAGGAATTGAAGTTGAGATGGGGAGATCAGGAATAAAAACTGGATGATACCCCGTGTTTAAGAAAAATGGGCTTTGGGATGTGGAACTATGTTTAGAGTTATTATAAGCAAACTCTGCCGTAGGAAGGTAGTCCACCCAGTCATCCTGAAGATAACTCACGAAGCATCGAAGGTATTGCTCCAGAGTTTGATTGGTCCTCTCGGTCTGACCATTAGACTGCGGATGAAAAGCCGAGGACAGATTAACTGTTACACCCAAAGCTGAGCAAAAACTTCTCCAAAATTTTGAGGTAAACTGTACCCCTCTGTCAGACACCACATCATCAGGAATTCCATGAAGTTTAAAAACTTCTCTAACCATTACCTCAGCAGTATGTTCGGCGGAGGGTACCCCTTTAACTGGAATAAAATGAGCCATCTTAGTGAGACGGTCAACGACTACCAGAATGGTAGTCATCCCTTTTGAAAGAGGAAGGTCAACCACAAAGTCCATAGAAATGGACCCCCATGGTCTTGATGGAACAGGTAGTGGTAGAAGTAACCCCAGAGGAGAAGATCGAGGTGTCTTATTGCGAGCACAGGTTAGACATAAAGCCACATAACTCTTAACATCTTTCTTGTACCCAGGCCACCAAAAGGAACGTGATAAGAGTTCTTCTGTTTTAGAAACCCCAAAATGACCAGCAAGCTTAGAGTCATGTACCAACCTGAGGGCTTCTACCCGAACTGATTCAGGTACATAGAGGCAATTCGCTTGAGTCCAAAAACCATTGTTGTACTTGAGGTTAATGTCCTTAGGAGGATTATTAAGAAGTGGGTCATTCTCATACCCCTCCTTGAGAAGATTAAGAAATGTCTTTGAACTCATGGCCCCTAGAAAGTTCTTTTGAGGCAGGATTATACATTCAGAGGTGCTTTCCTGGAGAGGCCCAGACAACATCCGTGATAGGGCATCAGCCTTACCATTCCTTGACCCAGGGCGGTATGAAATAACAAAATTAAACCTGGAAAAGAAAAGGGTCCAACGTGCTTATCTAGATGACAACCTTTTAGCAGACCTAATAAATTCTAAATTTTTATGATCGGTGAGAACGGTTACAGGGTGCTTAGCTCCTTCCAACAGATGCCTCCACTCGGAAAATGCTTCCTTAATTGCCAGCAGCTCCTTGTTTCCAATGTCATAATTCATCTCGGCTGAAGACATCAGTCGAGAGAAATAAGCACAAGGATGAAGCTGCATTTTTTCTCTCATTCGCTGAGAAAGGATAGCTCCCACAGCAGAATTAGAAGCATCAACTTCTACGATGAAAGGTAGTTCTGGATCTGGATGTACCAGTATTGGTGCAGAAGTGAAGAGAGTTTTCAGTTTACTAAAGGCAGCCTGTGCCTCAGGTGACCACAAAAAGGGCACCCCTTTCTTTGTCAACTGTGTGATTGGAGCAATTACCCTAGAGAAATTCCTTATAAATCTCCTGTAAAAGTTGGCAAATCCAACAAATCGCTGTATCTCTTTAACATTCTTAGGAGCGGGCCAATCCACCACAGCTTTGATCTTATCGGGATCCATGCTTACCCCTTCAGAAGAGATTATGTATCCCAAGAACTGGATCTGAGTTTGTTCAAACTCGCATTTCTCTAATTTTATGTAAAGTTGATTTCGCCTTAATCTCTCGAAAACAATACAGACATGCTTGCGGTGTTCTTCCAAAGTATCAGAGAAAATGAGAATGTCATCCAAATATGCTATTACAAACTGATCAAGCAAATCTCGAAAAGCATCATTAATAAAATGTTGAAAGGTTGCAGGAGCATTGCAAAGCCCAAAGGGCATGACCAAAGACTCAAAATGTCCATATCTGGTTCTGAAAGCAGTTTTCCATTCATCACCGGAACGAATGCGGACAAGGTTGTATGCCCCCCGTAAATCTAATTTGGTAAAGAGCTTGGCAGAGCGGAGTCTCTCAAGCATTTCTGGAATCAGTGGGAGTGGATAGCGATTCTTAATTGTGATCTTATTTAAATCTCTGTAGTCAATACACGGACGCAGGGTGGAGTCCTTTTTCATCACGAAAAATAAGGCTGCGCCAGCAGGAGAGGTTGAGTGTCTGATAAAACCCTTCTCAAGATTCTCATTAATCCACTCCCTGAGCACTTTCAGTTCAGGTTCTGATAAAGAATAAAGGCGACCAAATGGTATTTCTGCCCCTGGAAGCAATTCAATGGGACAATCATAAGAGCGATGAGGAGGCAGCTGATCTGCGTTCTTTTTATCACAAACGTCCCGAAACTCAAGATATTGTGGAGGTAGCTTGTCATATGACTGGATAGTTGCCAAAACTGCTTGTAAATCTTGGGTTGGTGGAGGGCTTATTTGATAAGATTCTTTGCAATGTTTCTTGCAATGGTCAGATGTAAAGCTTAAAGAACGTGTCTCCCAGTTGATGGAGGGATTATGGATAGAGAACCAAGGAATGCCCAGGATAATAGGGAACTTGGGTGATGTAATCAGCTCAAAGCTGATAGTCTCCTGATGGTCAGTTTCAATTAGGAGTTTAAGTGGGATTGTCTCGTGGGTAACAGGGCCTGAAGTCAAAGGTGAGCCATCCACAGTTTCCATATCAATTGGGGCAAGTTTATTTCTTATTTGAATGTTATTACTTTGGGCAAATTCGATGTCGATGAAGTTTCCCCCAGCCCCTGAGTCCAGCATAGCAGAGCAAGGTATTTCATTGCTTTCAACAATAAGCTTTATAGGGATGACAAAATGAGTTGATGAAGAATTAACTTTATTTGCTTCCTGAATCAAAGGAGAGATGGACTGAGAAATTGAGTTTATTTGTTCAGATACTGTAACATCCATTGCTGCAATTGTTCTTTTAAATTTATTGGGACAATTAACTGCGTAATGTCCAGAGTCTCAACAATAAAGACATAAGTTTTCTGAACGTCGTCTTTCTTTCTCCTGAGTAGTAATAGATCTTTTAATAGCATCCACCTGCATAGGTTCAGGAGTGTCAGAATCAGGAAAAACTCTTGGAACCTTAGGAGGATACTGAGTAGTAGAAAAACGCATGCCACCATTACTGCCTAGGATTCCCAGTCTCTCCCTTCTCCTTTCAGTAAGTCTCTGATCAATTCGAATACATAATTTAATAAAAGCTTCAAGGTCATCAGGACTTTCTACTCTGGCAAGCTCATCTTTTACTTGTTCCGAGAGTCCTTGACGGAACTGACTCTTCTGTGCTGCTGGATTCCAATTGGTATCTGAGATCCAACGTCGGAAATTCAGTTGTGTACTCTGCAACAGAGCGTCTTCCCTGACGTAAATTGTGCAATTTTGCCTCAGCAGTAGCACAGCGGTTAGGATCATCGAAAACTTGGTTCATCGCAGTCAAAAAAGAATCAAAATTATCCAGGATGACATCATCTTTCTCCACATAAGGGGAGGCCCAGGCTAAGGCTTCCTCAGTCAGGAGGTTGATAATAAACAGCACCTTTTTCCTGTCAAAAGTGAATGCAGCAGGTTGCATCTGAAAGTATATACGACATTGATTAAGGAATCCTCTATAATGGCGGCGGTCTCCGCTAAACTTGAGTGGTAGGGGCATTCGTGCATTAGTTTCTATGGCAGCAGTATCTCGGGCATGAAAATCCCGCAATTGTTTGTGTAGATCAAGGATTTCCTCTTGTAGACCTTTCATTTCAATTTGTAACTCTGAAAATTTTTCCTGGTAGTCAACACCAAATGCCTGTAACTCAGCGATTTGAACCCTGAGAGGAGCCACGGCAGCTGCTACAACGGCCTCCATGTTTTTGGCCAGAATATTCTGTCACGATCTGGAGTCAGGCTCAGAGACCAATAGCTATAGCAGCAGAGCAGATATTCACACAGGTCACCCTGGCTGATGGCACGGGTTCACCTGAGGTGCGGGGTCTAAGCACTAACCGGTATTCACCAGAGCTCCCAAAGGTGGAGATGGGCTTGGCTGCGTGTTAGTGCCAGGTCGCGGTCCTCAGGATAGCCCCACCAGGAGGTGAGCAAGCCGGGGGTCTGGTAGCAGATATAGCAGGTAGAGATCAAGCAGAAGCGTAGTTGAGAAACAAGCCAAAAGTCGGTAACCAATAGTTGCAGGTTGGGATTCAGCAGAAGCGTAGTCCAGAAGCAAGCCAAATGTCGGTAACGAAAGGTAGCAAGGATACGGTCGGCAGCAGGAGAGATAGAAGCAAGATATTGGCTGGTAAAGGCACAATATTCTGGCAAGGAGGAAGTGCAGAGACATGGCTTATATAGGAAGTTCATGGGAGGAGCAAAGGGTTCAAGGTTCAAGGCAAACAAGATTCAAGACATGATCACTAAAGGAATTGTCCAAGGAGCTGTCCAGCATTCCAGGTGGCTCAGCAAGCAGAGTCACTGCCAGACACACCAGAGGTCCCAGGTTCAAGCCCAGGTCCTAACACAGCGGTTGAATGTTGCTTGGCTTAATTGTTGGCACTTCAACTGCTGCCTTTTCAGTTGGTAGACTAGGCCCCCTTCCGTGAGTTTGTGCAATGTGCAGTTCTGTAGTGGCAGGTTCCCAAATGCCACTTTTTCTCACAGAAGGCGATTCCGGCTCTCTACCGGCATGTGGAAGGTAATGTCCATGCCTCGCTGGACAGGGCGGTCAGTGGTAAGGTGCATATTATTGCTGACTCATGGTCCAGCAGGCATGGACACGGACGTTACCTATCTTTCACGGCCCATTGGGTCACTCTTCTGGCAGCTGGGAAGGATGCAGGACAAGGTGCAGTAGTGTTGGAGGTTGTTCCGCCACCACGCCTCCAAAATGTTACTACTGGTTGTGACACGCCTCTCTCCTCCACCCCCTGCTCTTCTTTTTTCTCCATGGCCTCTTTCAGTGCTCTATCCTCGGAACCAGTGGTGCTCCGTAGGCGTTCAAGGGGCTACGCAATTACGCAGGCAAAATGATGCCATGCCAAACTTGCGCTGGTGTGCTTGGGGGACAAGAGCCACACTGGGATAGATATTCTGTCAGCTCTACAGGGGCACCCAGAGAGGTGGTTGACACCATGCCAGCTTAAGCCAGGAATGGTGGACAATGGCAGCAACCTCCTCTCTGCCCTCCGACAGGGACAACTGACCCATGTGCCCTGTTTGGCTCACGTACTTAACTTGGTGGTGCAGTTGTTTTTGGACAGGTACCCGGGCTTACAGGATGTCCTGAGGTAGGCCAGGAAAGTCTGTGTGAATTCCCACCGGTCATATAATGCCAGTGCTCAGGTGGCTGAGCTCCAAAAGGAATTGAACCTGCCCAAGAACCGCCTTATCTGTGACATGACCACCGGGTGGAACTCAATGTTGGCCATGCTGCAGCAGCTGCACACACAGCAGAGGGCTATCAATGAGTACCTGTGTGACTACGGCACCAGGACTGGGTCAGGGGAGCTAGTTTTTTTTCGCCACACCAGTGGGCCATGATCAGGTAGGCATGCACTGTCCTGTCACCATTTGAGGAGGCCACAAGGATGGTGAGCAGTGACAGTGCATGCATCAGTGAGACTTTACCTCTCCTCCACCTGTTGGAGCACACGCTGCGTGGAATGATGGACAGGGCACTTGAGGCAGAACAGAGGCAGGAAGAGGAGGACTTCCTTGCCTCTCAAGGCCCCCTTTATCAAGACAGTGTTCCTGCTGTCCCGCCGATCACACAGGAAGAGGACGAGGAGGAGGAAGATGAGGCAATCTCGTTTGCACCTTTTCTAAAAGGTTATACTTCAGGCAAAACGAGTTAATGTAGTAAATCAATTGATAAATGCCAGTGAGGGCAAAGAAATATAAAATAAATCCCACTATTGTTACAGTGTGGGTTCAGTCACTGTCTCTCTGCTTTCCCTTTCCCTTTCTCCCCTCCCTTCCCTCCTCTCATCCTTTGCCCCGGCCCTCTCCCTACCCTTCGTTCCCCTCTCTCCCAGGATCGTAACTGAATTATTATTAATCCATACCATAGCATGAAGCAGTGAAACAATAATGGTGGTATTTATTATTCCTACAATACTATGTATCACTAGCGATAGCTATATTGTATTATTGATGTACTGTCACTTTATGTAATTCCCCTTGGGCATTATGGATCTGTTGTTCTGATTGAGGTTGGACCATGTCGGGGGTTTCGCTGGCTTCCCGGCACGGGGAGGGGACGTTGGAGCACTTTTTTATTGCTTCCCGTCCCCGATCTCCCTAGGCTAGGTTGAGCTGGGGGTGGTAAATCCCGTGCCGGCGACATTCCGTGATCGCTGCTGGACGTCGCGGTCTGCGCAGTGCGCCTGTGCGGGCTATGGGGGGTCTTGAACTGCGCAGGCGCGCACGCATAATTGCGACGTCAAGTGGGTTGCATCGGAGACGATGGGAATTCCGGGCCATTATGTGCCTTCCGGAACGCCGAGGAATTGACAGGAGCCATAAATATGGCTCTGATGGTTGAGAGCAGCAGATGGGTGGAGAGCTGACACACCCCTAAATAGAAGGAGAATTCCACCTGTATCTAATTTAACAAACAAGTAAGTGCTATAAATAAGGTGTAATAGCCAGGACCTTTTCATTTGAGTCCTGGAACACCATTCAAACAGATCATTGAAACAGGTATGGAGTATGCTGAAGAGAGATATCTCCCTTTTCGCTGCATCTCTTTTTATTGATATAATATGAAGTTTGGTAACTTTATCACTTTTGATTTAGCTTTAGGGCCATTGAGGCACTGGGGGCTTTTCGTTATTCGTTTTAAGGGGCTATTTTACTTATCTGCAGACTACAATATAAGTGCGGCAGATACAATACGCAGGTAATACATTATTATTCACTGACGCTCTTAATATTTTTTATCACTATTCATACTATCACTTTTTTAGGCATCACCACATGTTTATGGGGTTATTGATTCAATACACACTTTTATGGGGTTTTTTCATTTCCTTTCTCTTATACACAGTCACGTATTTTGGTTCATTTGCATCACTAGTTTATTATTATTATTATTATTATTATTATTATTATTATTATTACTATTATTATTATTGTTATCATTTTTTAACTACATTCACACTATTCAGCATAATACTGATTGTCACAATATGGAATATCACACCTGTTTATTATTTGTTTAAACATTACTTGGGAAATAAAGTGGCATTCCCCTCTCATTTCACTATTCCCACTTATCTATGCTTTTGTAGATTAGCACAATATACACAATACTCCACTCAAATAACTAGTTATAATATACATTTTTTGTGATGTATTTGCTCCATATGATATTGTATTTCATTATTTTTAGGTGTGGCCACTTTGGGTGTCCGAAGAACCTCCTCCTCTGTTCCTCTGATCACCCTGGGGAAACTCCAGACACTGTAAATTCTTGTAAGCTAGCGTTTGATGCCCCCGTGAAGTCGTGTTCTGCCTTTTTTCTCCCCTTCTTTTGTCCCCCCCCCCCCCCTCCTGTGTCCATCTTGGTGGGTGGCTGAGGTGGGTCAAAATAGTGGGGCAGCGGATCCAGGATGACCCTTTGAGGGAAGGCACTGTTCCGTTTTTCAGATTTTATTAGAAGTCCCTGGTTGAAAAGCATTGGTTCGGTGGAACTGGTAAATGTTATCGAAATAAGTTTTGATATTACATACATTTTTCGGTTAAAACCTATTATATTGAAAGTCTTTTTTCTTTGATTACCTGCAGAATATACAATATAACTACTCCTTTCGCCAGGGCTTTGTTGCTTTTTACCCCCTGAAGAAGACCCTGACTCCCTGAAGGTCGAAATGCATTGGGGCAGCCCGGGTGCTATTTTGCAACTTTTGAAAAAGTGCTGTACTTGTAAATTGTTCCTGTAACCTATTTTGTATTAAATGTTGCATATACTGTTTATCCACTGATATGCTATAACATTATATACCAGAGCCTGTATTTTTAATCTATGATGGCAAATAAACCGTTGAATTAATAAAATAAATATAACTTTTACAGATTTATCTCTGCTTCTTGTTGCTGCCTGAAAACCCCAAGGGGAACTCTTCTTTTTATTCTCTCTAGAAGATTAGGAGGATTGTGTCATCATGAAGGTGGAGCCTGGCACTCAGCATCAGCAGCAGTCTTTTAGGGATGATTTACAGTCCCAAGGGACTTGACCCAGAGGACTCCAGACCGAATGCCTCAGCTAACCTACGCTGCATGGCCTCCCTGATCCTGCAAAGCCTGCAGAAGGATCCTCGTATTTAGCGGATCAAGGAGAGGGATCATTACTGGCTGTCAACTCTCCTTGATCCACAGTACAAGGGTAAGGTTGCGGACCTTATATTGCCGTCACAGAGGGAGCAGAGGATGAGACATCTTCGGGAGGCCTTGCAAAAAGGTCTGTGCAATGCGTTCCTAGAGACTGGGAGGTTAAAAATTCCTGGTCCTGGACAATGTGTTGCTGAGGCTTCGGTGAGTCACAGAAGGCGTGGTGGAGAAGCTGGCCATCTGACCGATGCGTTCAGACAATTTTTTACTCCGCAGCCCCAAGGTATGATCGGTTCCAGCAACCATTGCCAGCATCTGATTTACATGGTGCAGGAATACCTAGGGGCAAGATCAGACTTGGACACCTTTCCTACCAAAAAATCCTCTGGGTTACTGGGTCTTGAGGATGGATCACTGGCCAGAGCTTGCACAGTATGCAATTGAGCTACTGGCCTGTCCTGCATCCAGTGTTCTTTTGGAACGCACATTCAGTGCTGCTGGAGGCTTTGTAACCGGTCACAGGGTGCGCCTGTCCACTGACTAGGTTGATCAACTGACCTTCATAAAGATGAATCAGTCTTGGATCACCATCAGCTACCAAGCACCTGAAGCTGATGTAACCGAATAATTTTTTTTGAAATGTCAGATCCCTTCAAGACTGCCTATGCTGATGCAGAGTGACTATCCTGTTTTGCTGACTTACTATCCTCTTCCTCCTCAATGATCATTAGTGATGGACGAACTTCAGATGGGACGTTTCGCGAACCGCAAACGCAGCCAAAAGTTTGCGAACTGCGGCAGACCCCATTGACTTTAATAGCAGGCGAACCTTAAAAACCTCCAGGCCATATTTTCAGCCACAAAATACTTACCAGCTGTGCACACATAGTCCCACAACATGGACACTGACATAACAAAAGTATTAAGTGAATCTGGGATCGACAACGACAAGCATTCTTTTTTTGACAATTCAGGAGCGCATGAAGGCCATGGAGGAGAGGCAAAGTCAGGGTAGGCTAGGAAGGGGGTGCAGGAGATGATCAGTGCTACAGTCAGGGCAGCGGAGTCCTGTGCTAGTGTCCCAGTGTGCCAACCTGTGCTTAACCACTTGCCGACCGCCGCACGACGATATACGTCGACAGAATGGCACAGGCAGGCATATGGCCGTACCTGTACGTCCCTGCCTTCCCGCGGGTGGGGGGCCCGATCGGGCCCCCCCGGTGCCAGCAGCGGTCGGTATCCGTTCAGGAGCGATCCGGGATGAGGGGGCGGCCATTCATTCATGGCCACCCCCTCGCGATCGCTCCTGACGAATGGAAGTGAAGCATTGCATCACTTCCTCTCCTGTAACGTAAACACAGGCAGAGGAAGTGATGTAATCTCTCCTCCGTGTCGGTATTTTTCGTTCCGGCACCGAGGAGAGAGGATCGGTGAGTTGCACCAACACGACACTACACAGTAGAACATGCCAGGCACACTCACACCCCCCCTTCACCCCCCGATCACCCCCCCAATTACCCCTGCCCCCCCAGTCACAGTGACACCAATTGCATTTTTTTTTTTTTTTTGCATTGGTGTCATTTGTGACTGTAATAACTGTTAGGGCAGTTAGGGTTAGCCCCCTTTAGTTCTAAGGTACCCCCCTAACCCCCCCAATAAAGGTTTAACCCCGTGATCACCCCCCGTCGCCAGTGTCACTAAGGCTGGGTTCACATTGCAGCGGTTTATGAGAACGGATGTGATTCGCACCGCACTGCAGTGCAAATCACATCCGATCTCTGTGCAATTCGAGTTCAGCCATACAGATAGTATGGCTGAATTTGCGCCGCACCCGCCGCAAATTCGCACGGGACCCTTTTTTTGGTCCGCAGCAGAATCGGATCGCATGGGTGTTCACACCATGCGATCCGAGTTTGCAGATCGCACTGCGATATGCGAACTGATCTGAGGGTGTCATTAACATTTCACTGACACTCCCAGCAGTTCGCATAGGGCAGGGTGAACTTCCGCCGGGAGGCATGCGATGCGGGAACCCGCCGCGGATTTGTGGCGTTCCCGCATCGCTCCAGTGTGAACCCAGTCTAATAAGCGATCGTTTTTCTGATCGCTGTATTAGTGTCACAGGTGACGCTAGTTAGGCAGGTAGGTATTTAGGTTCGCCGCAGCTTTTTATAGCGCCAGGGACCCCCATATACTACCGCATAAAGCCCCCTGATTGCCCCCTAGTTAACCCTTTCACCAGTGATCACCATATAACTGTTACAGGTGACGCTGGTTGGTTAGTTATTTTTTTAAAGTTTCAGGGCACCCGCCATTTATTACCTAGTCTCACTAGTGTACCCCTAAATTTAGGGGTGTCTACTTTCCAAAATGGGGTCATTTGGGGGGGGTTTGTGCCATCTTGGCATTTTATGGCCTTCAAAACTGTAAGGCCGCGTACACACGCGCGGACTGTTCGCCCAACTTTGTCCGCTGAACAGTGTTTGGGCGGACAGTCCGCTCGTGTGTGGGCTTTCAGCGGACAGTTTCAGCGGACAGTTTGACGAACAAGGTTTTACGGAATTTCCGAAAAACTGTCCGCTGAAACCTTGTTTCAGCGAACAGTACGCTCGTGTGTAGGCTTGTTCGTCAAACTAAGTTCCGCGCATGCTCAGAAAGGATTTACACGCCGAAAGTTATAATGCAGTGTATAGGACGTCGTATTTTTGTCCCGTCGTACGTGCCGTTCACGTCATCGCGCACGGTTTCAGCAAACTGTTCGTTCGTCGTGTGTGGCCATGTCCGTCCATGCTAATTTTGAGCGGACTGTTTGCCGAAACTGTTGGACGGACAAAGTTGGGCGAACAGTCCGCCCGTGTGTACGCGGCCTAATAGGTAGTGAGGAGTGAAGTCAAAAATTTACTCCCTTAGAAAGCTTGAAGGCGGTGCTTGGTTTTCGGGGCCCCGTACGCGGCTAGGCTCCTAAAAAGTCCCACATATGTGGTATCCCCGTACTCAGGAGAAGCAGCAGAATTTATTTTAGGGTGTCATTTCACATATGCCCATGGCATGCGTGAGCAATATATCATTTAGTGACAACTTTGTGAAAAAAATAAATAAATAAAAAAAGTTTGTAATTTTCCCGCAACTTGTGGCAAAATATAAAATATTCCATGGACTCAACATGCCTCTCAGCAAATAGCTTGGGGTGTCTACTTTCTAAAATGGGGTCATTTGTGGGGGTTTTGTGCCATCTTGGCATTTTATGGCCTTCAAAACTGTAATAGGTAGTGAGGAGTGAAGTCAAAAATGTACGCCCTTAGAAAGCCTGAAGGCGGTGCTTGGTTTTCGGGGCCCCGTACGCGGCTAGGCTCCCAAAAAGTCCCACATATGTGGTATCCCCGTACTCAGGAGAAGCAGCAGAACTTATTTTGGGGTGTCATTTCACATATGCCCATAGCATGTGTGAGCAATATATCATTTAGTGACAACTTTGTGAAAAAAATATAAAAATAAATAAAAGTTTGTAATTTTCCCGCAACTTGTGCCAAATATGGGGTCATTTGTGGGGGTTTTGTGCCATATTGGCATTTTATGGCCTTCAAAACTGTGATAGATAGTGAGGAGTGAAATTACAAATGTATGCCCTTAGAAATCCTGAAGGCGGTGCTTGGCTTTCGGGGCCCTGTACGTGGCTAGGCTTCCAAAAAGTCGACCACATGTGGTATCCCCGTACTCAGGAGAAGCAGCAGAATGTATTTTGGGGTACAATTCCACATATAACCATGGCCTGTGTGAGCAATATATCATTTAGTGACAACTTTGTGTAAAAAAAAAAAGAATTTTTTTTTTGTCATTATTCAATCGCTTGAGGCAAAAAAATAAAATATTCAGTGGGCTCAACATGCCTCTTATCAATTTCCTTAGGGTATCTACTTTCCAAAATGGGGTCATTTGGGGGGGTTTTGTAGTGCCCTGCCATTTTAGCACCTCAAGAAATGAGATAGGCAGTCATAAACTAAAAGCTGCGTAAATTCCAGAAAACGTACCTTAGTTTGTAGATGTGACAACTTTTGCGCAAATCAATAAATATACAGTTATTGACTTTTTTTTTACCAAAGACATGTGGCTGAATACATTTTGGCCTAAATGTATGACTAAAATTGAGTTTATTGGATTTTTCTAATAACAAAAAGTAGAAAATATCATTTGTTTTCAAAATTTGCGGTCTTTTTACGTTTATATCGCAGAAAATAAAAATCGCAGAGTCAGTCAAATACCTTTAAAAGAAAGCTCTATTTGTGGGAAAAAAAGGACGCAAATTTTGTTTGGGTACAACATTGCATGACCGCGCAATTACCAGTTAAAGCAGCGCAGTGCCAAATTGTAAAAAGACCTCTGGTCATTGACCAGCAAAATGGTCCGGTCTGAAAGTGGTTAAGCCCCTCCCTCTGCCCGGCCTTTACCCCCACCTATACAGGGCTCCACTGCGGTGGTCCGGAGGTGCCAGTCCAGTGCTGATCCTCAACCATGGTGCTGGCACTGCCTGCTGATCGGCTTCTCCGCTGCTATTTCCCTCACTGACACCAGCACTGAGATAGAGACTGAGCACTGACACCAGCACCGAGATAGAGAGCACTGACACCAGCACCAAGATAGAGAGCACTGACACCAGCACCAAGATAGAGAGCACTGACACCAGCACCAAGATAGAGAGCACTGACACCAGCACCGAGATAAAGAGCACTGACACCAGCACCGTGATAGAGAGCACTGACACCAGCACCGTGATAGAGAGCACTGACACCACACCAGCACCGAGATAGAGGTCACTGAGACCACACCAGCACTGAGATAGAGAGCACCAAGACCACACCAGCACCGAGATAAAGAGCACTGACACCACACCAGCACCGTAATAGAGAGCACTGAAACCACACCAGCACCGTGATAGAGAGCACTGACACCAGCACTGTGATAGAGAGCACTGAGACCACACCAACACCGAGATAGAGAGCACTGACACCACACCAGCACCGAGATAGAGAGCACTGACACCACACCAGCACCAAGATAGAGAGCACTGAGACCACACCAGCACCGAGATAGAGAGCACTGACACCACACCAGCACCAAGATAGAGAGCACTGAGACCACACCAGCACCGAGATAGAGAGCACTGACACCACACCAGCACAGTGATAGAGGGCACTGAGACCACACCAGCACCGAGATAGAGAGCACTGACACCACACCAGCACCGTGATAGAGAGCACTGACACCAGCACCGTGACAGAGAGCACTGAGACCACACCAGCACTGAGATAGAGAGCACTGACACCAGCACCGAGATAGAGAGCACTGACACCAGCACAGAGATAGAAAGCACTGACACCAGCACCGAGATAGAGAGCACTGACACCACACCAGCACCGAGATAGAGGGCACTGAGACCACACCAGCACCGAGATAGAGAGCAAGAGGCCACGCCAGCACTGAGATAAAGAGCACTGACACCACACCAGCACCGTGATAGAGAGCACTGACACCACACCAGCACCATGATAGAGAGCACTGAGACCACACCAGCACCGAGATAGAGAGCACTGACACCACATCAGCACTGAGATAGAGAGCACTGACACCACACAAGCACCATGATAGAGGGCACTGAGACCACACCAGCACCAAGATAGAGAGCACTGAGACCACACCAGCACCGTGATAGAGAGCACTGACACCAGCACCGTGATAGAGAGCACTGAGACCACACCAGCACTGAGATAGAGAGCACTGACACCACACCAGCACCGTGATAGAGAGCACTGACACCAGCACCGTGATAGAGAGCACTGACACCAGCACTGTGATAGAGAGCACTGAGACCACACCAGCACCATGACAGAGGGCACTGAGACCACACCAGCACCCAGATAGAGAGCACTGAGACCACACCAGCACCGAGATAGAGAGCACTGACACCACACCAGCACTGTGATAGAGAGCACTGACATCAGCACCATGATAGAGAGCACTGAGACCACACCAGCACCGAGATAGAGGGCACTGAGACCACGCCAGCACCGAGATAGAGAGCACTGACACCACACCAGCATGGAGCTAGAGAGCACTGACACCACACCAGCACCGAGATAGAGAGCACTGACATCACACCAGCACTGAGATAGAGAGAGAGCACTGACAACGCACCATGATAGAGAGCACTGACACCAGCACCGTGATAGACAGCAACTCGCTGCGGGACCCAAAAATATGACACCGCTCAAGCTCTTCAAACAGGAGGGTATGAACATATAGTACGGTGTGCTTTTTTTGTACAAGGAAGTAAGCCAAAGGTAGAAAAAAGGTCCGTGTGCTCGATTAAATAAATTGTTTATAGAGTTATGCATAAACATGGTCTACTGGTCACGTGTTAAATTCCTCCGAGATCCATGCCTCATTCATTTTTATAAATGTGAGGTAGTCAACACTGTCGTGAGCTAGGCGAGTGCGCTTATCGGTCACGATCCCCCCTGCTACGCTGAACGTCCTTTTCGGACAGGGCACTGGACGAGGGGCAAGCCAACAGTTCCGTTGCAAATTGGGCAAGCTCTGGCCAGAGGTCAAGCCTGCCCACCCAGTAGTCCAGGGGTTCATCACTCCTCAGAGCATCCACATCGGCCGTTAACCCGATGTAGTTGGACACCTGTCGGTTTAGGCGTTCCCTGATTCTGTATCCAGATGCGACCTGTCGATTGGTCAGCTGAAAGAATGACCTCATATCAGAAGTCACCAACACATCTTCAAACCACCCTCTTCTTGCAGGCTCTGTTGGATTGATACCTGCAACTCTTTCTATGGGAGTGGGAATTCCCAGGGTATTTGACAACGAATCGCTGCTTGACCAAGTTTAAGACGTGTGCCATGCATGGCACGTGCGTAATTTTGCCCTGTTTCAATGCGCTAAGCAGATTGGCACCGTTGTCGCACACCACTTTACCAACTGTCAAATTGAGCAGTGTTAGCCACTGATCTGCCTGTGAACGCAAAGCTGAAAGGAGTGCAGGGCCAGTGGGGCTCTTGGCTTCCAGGCACAACAGACACAGCACAGCATGGCAACGTCTCACCCGGCATGTCGAATAGGTTCTGGGGGGGGGGGGGGGGGGCAGTGGAAGAGACTTTAGCAGCGTAAAAGGAGGAGTCAGCCGAGGAGGAGAGGGAGGAGGATGGAGTAGGAGGAGGAGAAGAAGAGCCAGGCCTGCATGCAATCCGTGGCGGTATAACCAAATCTACATGGGTGCCACGGGTTACATGCTTGACGGCCGCCAGAAGGTTCACCTAGTGGGCAGTAAATATGATATACCTTCACTGCCCGTGTTTGCTCGACCACGTGTCTGTAGTCAGATGTATCTTGGCACCGAAACTGTGTGTCAGAGATACATTCACTTGCCGCTGAACATGGCCATATAGCTCTGGGATGCCCTTCTGTGAGAAATACTTCCTTACTGGGACCTTCCATTGTGGTGTTCCAATGGCCACGAATTTTCAAAAGGCCTCTGAGTCCACCAGTTCATAGTTTCATAGTTAGTAAGGTTGAATAAAGACACCAGTCTACAATTGTCCCTATTCCTGTACATTACACACTCACATTGGTCCCTACCCTCAAGGAGCCCACAATCCAAGGTCCCCATTCATATACTAGGGCCAATTTTGGACAGAAGCCAATTAACCTACCTGCATGTCTTTGGTTTGTGGGAGAAAACCGGAGTACCCGGCGGAAACCCACGCAGGCACAGGGAGAACATGCAAACTCCAGGCAGGTAGAGTCATGGTTGGAATTCGAACCAGCAACCCTTCTTACTGCTAGGTGAGAGTGCTAACCACTACACCACTGTGCCACCCAAAGTTTATATGGCAGTAGTTGGTGGGCTATCAGTTCTGACAAGCCAGCCGTCAACCGTTGGGCAAAAGGGTTATCTGGCATCATCTTTTTACGCTCAAACATTTGGCCCACGGAAGCCTGCCTATTTGCAGAAAAACATGAGGCTGGCGTAATGGAAGGTAGAGTGGAGGACAATTGTGAGGAGAGAGGAGAAGGAGAAGTAGAAGACGAGGCTGGATGGTGAGAGCCTGGAGTGTGGCTTTGTGTGTTCCGTTGCTCCCACTGGGCTTGTGATGGCAGCTCATGTGCCTTCTTAAGGCGGTTGTCCCTAGGTGAGTGTTGGGCTGCAAAGGCTGCAGATGGCAACACTATTTTCAGCAGCGGACACGTTATAAAAAGCCCACACTGCAGAGCCATGTGCTGGCATCCTGGGAGCACCAGATGTGATCGTACATGGTTGATGCCTCGCTCCTGATTAGCAGTCCGCTTTGTCCCTCCTGTGCAATATAAGTTCTGCCTGCTTCTCCTCCCTATCTGCTGGTCCATATCTCCCTCTGAACTCCCCTCCTCTTCCTCTCTTGTGGGCACCCACGTGACATCACTAGACACGTCATCATCGATGTCACCTTCCCCACAATTAAAGATCTCGGAGTAGGCAGCAACAGCGGGGACCAACCTCCTCCTTGTGCTGATCTGGGTACTGTCATCAGACTGCTGAGTGGCGGTTGTTGCTACCTCCTCTGCCAAGAGCATCGGCAATGTCTTGTGATGGATCGTAAAATTATTCCTGTGACTCAAGCGGAAGGTATATGGTGGTGGTGGTGTTGGTGGTAGTGTCTTTGGGGGTGCACACAGCAGAGAGTGAAGAAGAGGGTGCAGATCGAGAGGATGAGGAGGGTGCAGAAGAGTAAGGCTGAGTGAGCCACTCAACCAAGTCTTGTGCGTCCTTTGACATAATCGCACGCACCTTCTGCAATTTTCCACTTTGGCTCAAGTCTGTTGCCCCTCCCCTACCCCTACCACCCCTGCAGAAGGGCCTGCCTCTTCCTATGCCTGTCATTTTTTAAATGACCCTGTGACAAAAGTCTCTAGAGAAGTGCAGTATGTATGTGGAAGAAGGTATATAACACCGTGCTTCAATCTTTCATTTTTGGGGGCCACTGGTCTATCACACCAGTTATAATACTTTTTTTTTATTGCGTTTGTCACTCTTTGTAGTATCGCTGCTGAACCGTTCAGCAGTCACAATGCTGCACAGTGGAAATACACTATACTATGCTTTCTATATGTGCAAGTATTTAATACGTGTATTACACCACTATATGCTGCACACCAAATAGTACACCTATACCAGTCCTGAAAAGGACCTTTGTGGACCTAATAGTAGCTAGCTAGTAGCTAGTGAATTGCAGACTGTCCCGGCTCCAAAAACCAAACTGTCCCTCCCTACACTGAGAAACAACAGCTGCAGAATCGGTCAGCAGCACTGCATGCAGTGCACTATAATATGCTTTCTGAAAGAAAGTATATTATACGTGTACAACCCTATATACTGTACACCTATAAAAGGACCTTTGTGGACCTAGTAGCTAGTGATTTGCAGACTGTCCCTGCTCAGAACACCAAACTGTCCCTCAGTCCCTACACTGATAAAAGACAGCTGCAGAATCGGGCAGCACTCAGCAGCACAGCAGTCAGAAGTGCACCATAATATACTTTGTATATTTGAAATAAAGTATATTATACGTGTACAACCCTATATACTGTACACCTATATCAGTCCTTAAAATGACCTTTGTGGACCTAATAGTAATAGCTAGTGATTAAACTGACTGTCCCTGCTCCACACAGCGTCCTGTCCCTACACTGACAAAAAACAGCTGCAGAATCGGTCAGCAGTGCACTCAGCAATCAGCAGCACAGCAGTCAGCAGAAGTGCACCAAAACCCTATATACTATACACATATACCAGTCCTTAAAGGGACCTTTGTGGACCTAATAGTAATAGCTAGTGATTAAACTGACTGTCCCTGCTCCACACAGCGTCCTGTCCCTACACTGACAAAATACAGCTTCAGAATCGGTCAGCAGTGCACTCAGCAATCACCAGCACCGCAGTCAGCAGCAGTGCACCAGAACCCTATATACTGTACACCTATACCAGTCCTTAAAAGGACTTTTGTGGACCTAATAGCTAGCGATTTGTGTCACTGCAGTCTGTCCCTGCTCCACACAGCAACCTCTCCCTACACTGACAAAAGACAGAATGTAAAATGGCCGCCAGATCAGGTCTATTTATAAGGTAGGGGGAATGTCCAATTTTCCATGTGCTGAAATGTCTCAATTGGCTTTCCTGTACCCCATGATGGATGTGTCATGGGTCAAAGTTCTTCACAATGTAAACAAATATGGCTGCTGCGAACAGCGCCAGAAGTCCGCCGGTTTGGCGAATCGCAAACTAGCAAAAATTTCCACGAATTAACGGCCGGGCGAAACCGCAAGGCCATCTCTAATGATCATGCTGATAGCTTGTAAGAACATTTTTGGTTCTGGGCGTCGCCACCAGTGGGTAAGGCCCAATTTTTCAGCCCCTGTTTAACAGGGGCATGTGATTACAATTTTTGATGCAATATTTTGCAGGAGGGTTCGTTGCTGCTAGGGATGAGCTTCGTGTTCGAGTCGAACATACGTTCGACTCGAACATCGGCTGTTCGCCCGTTCGGCGAATTCCGAAAGTTATGGGCCGTTCGCGCCAAATTCGTGTGGCGCGCACGGCCCACAATGCACTGCGATTGCGCAGTGCATTGCTGGCTCATGATTGGCCAAGCATGCACTGTGACCCCGCATGCTTGGCCAATCAGAGCGCCGGCAGCGAGGAGAGCCATGATTGGCCACAGGCAGGATGCCTGTGTCCAATCATAGCTCAGGCTGTGTAGTACACGCCCCGCACTATATAAGGCCACCAGCGCGGCGGCCTTGTGTAGTGTGTTGGCCTCTGTAGCAGTTAGTGGGTGTTCTGTGTACCTGCAACACAGTATACACCGATCGTTATCGGCCGATTTTTCATTCTTGCTCTTCTGTAGTGGTTGTTGTCTGCGTGCCCTGACCGCAGTATACACCGCTATATTCACCTATATAGCTAGCTATATTTTTCTTTTTTAATAGAGCTTGCAGTCAGTGTTAGGAGATTGTGTGTGCTGTCTGCGTGCTCTGAACCCAGTATACACCGCTATATCCACCTATATAGCTAACTATCTTGCTTGTTTTAAATAGAGCTTTCAGTCAGTGTTAGGAGATTGTGCATGCTGTCTGCGTGCTCTGAACCCAGTATACACCGCTATATCCACCTATATAGCTAACTATCTTGCTCAATTTAAATAGAGCTTTCAGTCAGTGTTAGGAGATTGTGCGTGCTGTTTGCGTGCTCTGAACCCAGTATACACCGCTATATCCACCTATATAGCTAACGATCTTGCTCGTTTTAAATAGAGCTTTCAGTCAGTGTTAGGAGATTGTGCGTGCTGTCTGCGTGCTCTGAACCCAGTATACACCGCTATTTCCACCTATATAGCTAACTATCTTGCTCGTTTTAAATAGAGCTTTCAGTCAGTGTTAGGAGATTGTGCATGCTGCCTGCGTGCTCTGAACCCAGTATACACCACTATATAGCTAACTATCTTGCTCGTTTTAAATAGAGCTTTCAGTCAGTGTTAGGAGATTGTGCGTGCTGTCTGCGTGCTCTGAACCCAGTATACACCACTATATCCACCTATATAGCCAACTATCTTGCTCGTTTTAAATAGAGCTTGCAGTCAGTGGTAGGAGATTGTGCGTGCTGTCTGCTTGCTCTGAACCCAGTATACACCTCTATATCCACCTATATAGCTAGCTATCTTGCTCATTTTAAATAGAGCTTGCAGTCAGTGGTAGGAGATTGTGCATGCTGTCTGCGTGCTCTGAACCCAGTATACACCGCTATATCCATCTATATAGCTAGCTATCTTGCTCGTTTTAAATAGAGCTTGCAGTCAGTGGTAGGCTAATTCCTGGACTAAAACTAGAGTATATGGGAGAGGTTGCAATGTCGCGGCACCAGCACCAGTGCCTAATGCCCAATTTTCCTGCCCCTGTTTAACAGGGGCGTTTCATTACAATTTTTGATGCAATGCTTTGCAGCAGGGCTAATTCCTGCACTAAAACTAGAGTATATGGGAGAGGTTGCAGTGGCGTGGCACCAGCACCAGTGCCTAAGGCCCAATTTTTCTGCCCCTGTTTAACAGGGGTGTTTAATTACAATTGTTGATGCAATGCTTTGCAGCAGGGCTAATTCCTGCACTAAAACTAGGGTATATGGGAGAGGTTGCAGTGTCGTGGCACCAGCACCAGTGCCTAAGGCCCAATTTTTCTGCCCCTGTTTAACAGGGACATGTAATTACAATTCTTGATATAATATTTCACAGGAGGGCCCGTTCCTGTTCCCACCCAGAGTAACTGTGAAGACTTATAGTGTTGTGGCACCAGCACCACAAGCACCAAAGGTCAATTTTTCTACCACTGTTCAACAATGGCATGTAATTACAATTCTTGATATAATCGTTCACAGCAGGGTGCTCCAGCACCCACCAAGAGTCACTTTCAGGGCTTACAATGTTGTGGCAAAACCAACACCTTGTTCCGCCATTTCTGCAGAGCATATAGGTCAGGCCCCTACTTTCACAGGGGTGATAACCCTTCCCTATGTTTTCCAAAAAGCTTAAAAATAGTTTTTTTGACTGGAGCTACACTTTAAAAATGTACCAGTTGAAAATTACAAACAGATTCAACTTAACACAACAAATCTACACAGTCCCTGTCTTGTTTGCACCGCCTGTATACTGCTGTTATGAGTATATAGGGCCTGGGGGCCACACATATTTCCTTTTTTTAATATGGGTACGGGGTTCCCCTTAATATCCGTACAAGACCCAAAGGGGCTGGTAATGGGCAGGGAGGGCTACCCATGCCATTTTTCTCAATGATTTTCAACCATATTGCAGGAACCAGACATAACATTAAAACCGCAAGCTGTTTGAAATGACGTCATTTCTGTTAAATGTCATTTTGTGCAGGGACTGTTCTAAACACGGGAAACATGTGGCACTTCACAGGCATACTATAGTAACCCCCCAGGCACGATATTTAAAGGAATATTTCACTTTTTTTTTTCACTTTAATCATCATTAAAATCAGTGCTCCCGCCAAAATGGCCATTTTTAAAACTTTTTTTTGCATTGACCCATGTCCCCTGGGGCAGAAGCCATGTCCCCAAACCCTTTTTAGGACAGTATCTTGCATATTAGCTGTTAAAATTAGCACTTTTAATTTCAAACGTTCGAGTCCTATAGACTTCAATGGGGTTCTAACGTTCGTACGAATTTGGGGTCCGTTCGAAAGTTCTGGTGCGAACCGAACCGGGGGGGGGGGGGCGTTTGGCTCATCCCTAGTTGCTGCACTCAACTACAATATCTGTGAGGGGTTGCAGTGTTGTGGCACCAGCACCAGTGCCTAAGACCCAATTTTTCAGCCCCTATTGAACAGGGGTGTGTAATTACAATTTTTGATGCAATATTTTGCAGGAGAGTTCATTGCTGTGCTTAACTACAATATCTGTGAGTGGTTGCAGTGTTGTGGCAACAGCACCAGTGCCTTAAGCCCAATTTTTCAGACCCCGTATAACGGGCGTGTAATTACAATTTCTGATGCAATACTTTGCAGCAGGGCTCATTCCTGCACTCCAACTAGAGTATCTGTGAGGGGTTGCCGTGTTGTGGCACCAGCACCAGTGCCTAAGGCCCAATTTTTCAGCCTCCATTTAACAGGGGCGTGTAATTACAATTTTTGATGCAATACTTTGCAGCAGGGCTTATTCCAGCACTCCAACTAGAGTTTCTGTGAGGTGAAGTATTATGGCACCAGTGCCTAAGCCCAATTTTTATGCCCCTGTTCAACAGGGACATGTAATTACAATTATTGATCTAATATTTCACAGCAGGGCCCATTCCTGCACCCACCAAGAGTAACTGTGAGGGCTTACAGTGTTGTGGCAACACCACCACCATCAAAGGCCCAATTTTTCTGCTCTGTTCAATAGGTGCATGTAATTACAATTATTGATATAATATTCCCCAGCAGGGCTCATTCCAGCGCCCACCAAGAGTAACTGTGATGACTTACAATGTTGTGGTACCAGCACCACCACCACCAAAGGCCCAATTTTTCTACCACTGTTCAACAATGGCATGTAATTACAATTCTTGATATAATAGTTCACATCAGGGCATTCCAGCATCCACCAAGAGTAACTGTGAGGGCTTACAGTGTTGTGGCAACACCAACACCTTAGGCCCAAATTTCTGCAGAGCTCATAGGGCAGGCCCCTACTTTCAGACATCCAACTTACAAATGTCTCCTACTTGCAAAGGGAAGGAGACAACAGGAAGTGAGATGAAATCTACCCCTAGAAGGAAAATTCTTTCCTGCAAGAGTTGATATGGAAAAAACCCCAAATTTTCAAAAAACATTTGTCATTGGGACAGAAAGTGAGGTGAAATCTTCTGAAGAGGTGCACAGACAGCAAACAAAAAATGTTACAGGGGTGATAACCCTTCTCTATGTTTTCCAAAAAGCTTAAAAATAGATTTTTTGACTGGAGCTACACTTTAAAAATGTACCAGTTAAAAATTACAAACAGATTCTCTTTAACAACAAACCTATAGTCCCTGTCTTGTTGGCACCGCCTGTATACTGCTGTTCAGAGTATATAGGGCCTGGGGGCCTCACGCCTTTTCTTTTTTTTAATTTGGGTGCAGGGTTCCCCTTAAAATCCATACAAGACCCAAAGGGCCTGGTAATGGCCTGGCGGGGGGGGGGGGGGGGATACCCATACGGTTTGTCTCACTGATTTTCATCCATATTGCTGGGACCAGACATTACATTAAAGCTGCAAGCAGTGTTAAATGACTTTTATTCCAGGTACGATATTTAACCACTTTCAGACCGGACCATTTTGCTGGTCAATGACCAGAGGTCTTTTTACAATTTGGCACTGCGCTGCTTTAACTGGTAATTGCGTAGTCTTGCAATGTTGTACCCAAACAAAATTTGCGTCCCTTTTTTCCCACAAATAGAGCTTTCTTTTAAAGGTATTTGACTGACTCTGCGATTTTTATTTTTTGCGATCTAAACGTAGAAAAGGCCGCAAATTTTGAAAAAAAAATGATATTTTCTACTTTTTGTTATTAGAAAAATCCAATAAACTCAATTTTAGTCATACATTTAGGCCAAAATGTATTCAGCCACATGTCTTTGGTAAAAAAAAAGTCAATAACTGTATATTTATTGGTTTGCACAAAAGTTGTCACATCTACAAACTAAGGTACATTTTCTGGAATTTACACAGCTTTTAGTTTATGACTGCCTATCTCATTTCTTGAGGTGCTAAAATGGCAGGGCAGTACAAAACCCCCCCAAATGACCCCATTTTGGAAAGTAGACACCCTAAGGAAATTGATAAGAGGCATGTTGAGACCATTGAATATTTTATTTTTTTGCCTCAAGCGATTGAATAATGACAAAAAATATTTTTTTTTTTTTTTTTTACACAAAATGTCACTAAATGATATATTGCTCACACATGCTATGGGCATATGTGAAATGACACCCCAAAATAAATTCTGCTGCTTCTCCTGAGTACGGGGATACCACATGTGGTCGACTTTTTGGAAGCCTAGCCACGTACGGGGCCCCGAAAGCCAAGCACCGCCTTCAGGATTTCTAAGGGCATACAGTGGTGTGAAAAAGTGTTTGCCCCCTTCCTTATTTCCTGTTGCTTTGCATGTTTGTCACACTTAAGTGTTTCGGAACATCAAAACAATTTAAACAATAGTCAAGGACAACACAAGTAAATACAAAATGCAATTTGTAAATGAAGGTGTTTAATATTAAAGGTGAAAAAAAATCCAAACCATCATGGCCCTGTGTGAAAAAGTGATTGCCCCCTAAACCTAATAACTGGTTGGGCCACCCTTAGCAGCAACAACTGCAACCAAGCGTTTGCGATAACGTGCAATGAGGCTTTTACAGCGTCCTGGAGGAATTTTGGCCCACTCATCTTTGCAGAATTGTCCTAATTCAGTTACATTAGAGGGTTTTCGAGCATGAACGGCCTTTTTAAGGTCATACCACAACATCTCAATAGGATTCAGGTCAGGACTTTAGCTAGGCCACTCCAAAGTCTTCATTTTGTTTTTCTTCAGCCATTCGGTGGTGGACTTGCTGGTGTGTTTAGGATCATTGTCCTGCTGCAGAACCCAAGTTCGTTTCAGCTTGAGTACACGAACAGATGGTCGGACATTCTCCTTCAGGATCTCTTGGTAGACAGCAGAATTCATAGTTCCTTTTATCACGGCAAGTCTTCCAGGTCCTGAAGCAGCAAAACAGCCCCAGACCATCACACTACCACCACCATATTTTACTGTTGGTATAATGTTCTTTTTATGAAATGCAGTGTTCCTTCTACGCCAGATATACTTGGACACACACCTTCCAAAGAGTTCCACTTTTGTCTCATCGGTCCACAGAATGTTGTCCCAAAAGTCTTGGGGATCATCAAGATGTGTTGTGGAGAAATTGAGACGAGCTTTGATGTTCTTTTTGCTCAGCAGTGGTTTTCTCCTTGGAACTCTGGCATGCAGGCCATTTTTGCCCAGTCTTTTCCTGATGGTGGAGGCATGAACGCTGACCTTAACTGAGGCAAGTGAGGCCTGCAGTTCCTTGGACGTTGTTGTGGGGTCTTTTGTGACCTCTTGGATGAGTCGTCGCTGCGCTCTTGGGGTAATTTTGGGCGGCCGGCCACTCCTGGGAAGGTTCACCACTGTTCCATGTCTTCGCCATTTGTGGATAATGGCTCTCACTGTGGTTCGCTGGATTCCCAAAGCTTTGGAAATGGCTTTATAACCCTTTCCAGACTGATAGATCTCAATTACTTTCTTTCTCAATTGTTCCTGAATTTCTTTGGGTCTCGGCATGATGTGTAGCTTTTAAGGATCTTCTGGTGGACCTTACTGTGTCAAGCAGCTCCTATTTAAGTGATGCCTTGATTGTGAACAGGTGTGGCAATAATCAGGCCTGGGTGTGGCTAGAGAAATTGAACTCAGGTGTGGACAACCACAGTTATAGTATGTTTTAACAAGGGGGGCAATCACTTTTTCACACAGGGCCATGATGGTTTGGATTTTTTTTCACCTTTAATAATAAACACCTTCATTTACAAATTGCATTTTGTGTTTACTTGTGTTGTCCTTGACTATTGTTTAAATTGGTTTGATGTTCCGAAACACTTAAGTGTGACAAACATGCAAAGGAACAGGAAATGAGGAAGGGGGCAAACACTTTTTCACACCACTGTACATTTGTAATTTCACTCCTCACTACCTATCACAGTTTTGAAGGCCATAAAATGCCAAGATGGCACAAAACCCCCACAAATGATTTTAGAAAGTAGACACCCCAAGCTATTTGCTGAGAGGCATGTTGAGTCCATGGAATATTTTATATTTTGCCACAAGTTGCGGGAAAATTACAAACTTTTATTTATTTATTTATTTTTTTCACAAAGTTGTCACTAAATGATATATTGCTCAAACATGCCATGGGCATATGTGAAATGACACCCCAAAATAAATTCTGCTGCTTCTCCTGAGTATGGGGATACCCCATGTGTGGGACTTTTTGGGAGCCTAGCCGCGTACGGGGCCCCGAAATCCAAGCACCGCCTTCAGGATTTCTAAGGGTGTAAATTTTTGATTTCACTCCTCACTACCTATCGCAGTTTTGAAGGCCATAAAATGCCAAAATAACACAAAACCCCCCCAAATGACCCCATTTTGGAAAGTAGACACCCCTAAATTTAAGGGTACACTAGTGAGACTCACAGGTAAAAAAGCACCTAGGCTGTCAGCGACTGTATCAAAACGCTACAAAAAAAACTGTTAGCGATCGCAGGGATCGGGCCTGACTCTGCGAACGCTGCAGTTATGTGTGTTGTGTTTTGTAAGTGACAGTGATCGAACGATACTGCACTTGGGTGGGCTGGGCTGGGCTTGGCGGAGGGGCAAAACATAGGTGCTAGCAGGTATCTGGGCTGATCCCGCTAACAATGCGTTTTGGGAAACCTAAACTGCTGGCGACGCTAATATAGATCTGATCAGATACTATATTACTATAAGGGAGGTGTATGCTTTGCGCGTGGGTGTTAGCGGTACTGGCACTAACCTGACGCTGCCTGGGGCGACGCAGACCTTATCTGACCCTCAAACTTATATCACCCGCCGGGTGATCAGGGGGTTAAACCTTTATTAGGTAATAAATGGCGGGTGCCCTGAAACTATAAAAAAATAACTAATCAACCAGCGTCACCTGTAACAGTTATATGGTGACCACTGGTGAAAGGGTTAACTAGGGGGCAATCAGGGGGCTTTATGCGGTAGTATATGGGGGTCCCTGGCGCTATAAAAAGCTGCAGCGAACCTAAATACCTACCTGCCTAACTAGCGTCCCCTGTGACACTAATACAGTGATTAGAAAAACGATCGCTTATTAGGCTGGGTTCACACTGGAGCGATGCGGGAACGCCGGGAATCCGCGGCGTTTTCCCGCATCGCATGCCTCCCGGCGGCAGTTCACACTGCCCTATGCGAACTGCAGGGAGTGTCAGTGAAATGTTAATGACACCCCCAGATCAGTTCGCATATCGCAGTGCGATCTGCAAACTCGGACAGGAATCGGATCGCATGGTGTGAACACCCATGCGATCCGATTCTGCTGCGGACCAAAAAAAGGGTCCCGTGCGAGTTTGCGGCAGGTGCGATGCGAATTCAGCCATACTATCTGTATGGCTGAACTCGCATCGCACAGAGATCGGATGGGATTTGAACTGCAGTGCGGTGCGAATCACATCCGTTCTCATAAACCGCTGCAATGTGAACCCAGCCTTAGTGACACTGGCGACGGGGGTAGATCACGGGGTTAAACCTTTATTGGGGGGGTTAGGGGGGTACCCTAGAGCTAAAGGGGGCTAACCCTAACTTCCCTAACAGTTATTGCAGTCACAAATGACACCAATGCAATAATAAAAAAAAAAAAAAAATGCAATTGGTGTTACTGTGACTGGGGGTGCAGGGGTGATTGGGGGGGTGATCGGGGGGTGAAGGGGGGGTGAAAGTGTGCCTGGCATGTTCTACTGTATAGTGTAGTGTTGGTGCAACTCACCGATCCTCTCTCCTCGGTGCCGGAACGAAAAATACCGACACAGAGGAGAGATTACATCACTTCCTCTGCCTGTGTTTACATTACAGGAGAGGAAGTGATGCAATGCTGCAATTCCATTCGTCAGGAGCGATCGCGATCGCTGTATTAGTGTCACAGGTGACGCTAGTTAGGCAGGTAGGTATTTAGGTTCGCCGCAGCTTTTTACGCCCATATGCCTGCCCGTGCCATTCTGTCGACGTACATCGTCGTGCAGCGGTCGGCAAGTGGTTAAAGGAATATTTCACTTTTTTTTTTTCACTTTCACTACTCTTGAAAAAATGGCCATTTTTAAAACTTTTTCTTGCATTGATACATGTCCTCTGGGGCAGGACACGGGTCTCCAAACCCTTTTTAGGACAATAACTTGCATATTAGCCTTTAAAATTAGCACTTTTGATTTAGAACGTTCGAGTCCCATAGACTTTAACAGGGTTCTAAAGTTCGCCGAAATTTTCGGTTCGTTCGCAGGTTCGCAAACCAAACCGGGGGGGGGGGGGGGGTTCACAGTCCACGGTCACAGTATCCTAGTCACAGTATCTTATCTTCTTCCCTGCGGCCATCAGATCCCATCCAGCAAGCAGCACACTGTGTCAGCAGGTCATTTCAAAATATCCAAATCAATTCATCAATGCCAACAATGCCATTGTCTGCTGTCCTCAGGGACAGATCCAATCCAGAGATCGCCCTACAGTGGGATCTCTGTATCGGAACTGTCCCTGAGGACAGCGTATAATGCAAAGTACGGACGGAGCTGCAAAGACGTCACTCCCGCACACGTGTGTGGGAGCCCTTGGTTCTAGTACGGTGTTCTGACATCACCGGCTGCATCTAGTGTGAAAATCTACTAAACCATGCAGGTTTAGGAGATATTCATTTTAACTACATGTAAGCCTTATTATAAGCTTACCTGTAGTTTAAAAACAACAAAGCAGGCTTTACTAGGCTCCCTTTCTTTAGCATTGCACTCTTTACCTTTTAAGTGTTATATCTTATATTTTATCAGCAGCTTTAATAAATGACTTTTAGGTAACCCTAGAGCAACTTCATTTGTGTATAATATTATTATATATAAAAAATATGGGGGGGGGGGTGACACCTTGTTTTACCACACCAGGTGACACCAACCCTAGTGACGCCATTGAGCAGCCCCTCAGATCACGTCTATGTCTCTCTCACTCCCTCATCTACTAACTTTTACCTCAGGACACAAAATGGAGTCTTTTACTTTCCTGTCAGCAAAGCCTGCTGGTATTTGTATTTCTCCCTGTATACCACTCTATGGGGTCGTGTTGTGTGGGAACTGCATGTCCCAGAATCCATTGCAGCTCTGTCTGCAGTTCAGTATAGTCTCACCCATTGGTTGTTGTAACTGTGCCTTTAATTTGTTTTTCTGGCCAATAGGGACACAAGAGAGGCTGCTGAATGCACAGCTCTGTGTTTGTCAACGCACATTACCTTACTCAGTTAGTGAAAACAGGAAGAAGGAGGGCAGGTGAAAAAGCCCATGCAGACATGACAGCCAGCTCTCCCTTCTTTGAAGCTGGAAAGCCTGTGTACATGCAGTCAACTATGTTAATGTACATGCAGCCTATCTGTGTTAATGTAAATCTTTGATTGTAATACCCGCTACATGTTTAGCAAAGTCCCTTCTTCTCATCTCTATAATTCCACCTTGTTTGACACACAAATTGCTCTGTCCACTCCCAAATTACAACCACTACTTCTATCTCAACTGTGTGGTGCCTGCTGGGCGGAGGAACAGCAGAAACTGTTAAGGCTAGGCTCAGCCCTTCCTTCTCAAAGCTGGCCACTCAGCTGTCAGCTAATTGCCAGCTCCTTTGTCTCTACAGTATCTCACCTGTTGATGTTATCCTGCTCGTCATTCCTGCCTACTTAAGCTGTCCAGCCCAGATGATCTCTGCAACCTCTAAAGATGTTCTCCTGTGTTCCTGTTAAAGACTTGCTTGGCTGACATTACTTCTGGCTCCAGATCCTGCTTGCTGTTCTATTACATTCATCTCTAACTCCCTGAATTTTTTGCTTTTCTGACAATCCATTGCGGTTCCTGAACTCTGGCTATGTTTTGACTACGTTTACTCTGTTCACCTTTTTATTATTAATAAACAAGTGTGATTTAACTGTACTTCTGTCTCAGTCTGGTTCATGGTTTCTGATAGTAGGTGAAGGCAATGAATTCAGAAGATGCAGCCAATCCACATGTTGGTAATATTTTTTCCAGATCGGATGAGCAGGATCACAGCATGGATCAGTTTGGCATGGCATTAATAATGCTCCTGAGTCCCATGGCTCACCTGGAATCTCCCACTGTGGCTGCTCCAGTACAACCTTTGTTGCAGGCCATCCCTGCTGCTGCTCTGTGCAGGCACTCGCCTCGAGTATTACCTCTATAAGAGGTATGTCTGGTTCCGCTCCGCTTTCCCAGCAATTTGGGGCAATCCAGTTCAATGCAGAGGGTTTCTCAAACAGGTTGTGATATACTTTGAGATGCTGCCCCAGGCATTTTTCATGAACAGAAGCAAAGTAGGTTTTATGATATCTTTGCTTTCTGAGAGAGCCTTGGCCTGGGAAAACCTTCTATGGGAGATGCAAAAACCCAGAGTTTGTTGCTTCTTTTAAAAGGCTATTTGACATTCCTGCATGCTCAGCTTCTGCTGCCAAGTGCCTCATGTCCATCAAACAGAGTACAAGAACTGTTGCTGATTACACCATTGAATTCCGTACTCTGGCAGCAGAGGTTGCTTGTAACAGTGAGTCCCTCATGGCTGCTTTTTCTCATGGTCTCTTGGATACCATCAAGGATGAAATAGCAACCTGAGATATACCCACTGAGCTAGATGAGTTGATTACGTTTGCCATCCTCATTGACTCCAGACTCAGAGAAAGACTTACTTTTAAGGAGCACTTGCGGAAGCCTCCTGTACATTTGTCTCTGAACTTTGCAGTCCCACCCTTGCCTCCCTCACCTCCCATGCCTCCTGCTACCGAGTCAGTCTGTGAAGATGAACCCATGTACTCGGGCTTCATGTGTCTCTCTGCGGATGAGAGAACCCTTAAGAGAGGGGGGAGGTTGTGCCTTTATTGTGGCCAGGAAGGTCACTTTCTGAAGTCTTGTCCTACCCATCCAGGGAACGCCCATACCTTGAGGTCCTGTCATGGACAGACCTTAGATGGCATTGTTTCATCCCCAGTTATCTAGAAGGATAAGCCCCTGGTTTCAGTTACTCTTTCTTGGGCTGAGTCGTCCATCAAGATACAGGCTCTAATCGACTCTGGGGCTGCAGGCCTGTTAATTGATGCTGCCTTTGTATCCAAGCACTCATTTCCACTGCAACTGTGTGACACTCCACTTGCCATTGAGGCTCTTGACGGGAGACCTCTACAGCCTGCCCATGTGACTCATGAGACTATTCTGTTGTCCATGGCCATAGGGACTCTTCACCATGAGATAATCAAATTCCAAGTTATTTCCTCACCTAAGTTTCCGCTGGTTATTGGTTATCCTTGGTTACAGAGGCACAACCCCTCTTTTGATTGGCTTCGTGCTGAGGTTCTCTCCTGGTCACCACAATGCAGTAAATCATCCTTCCAGAAGGTAGCCAAGGTCCTGTGAACCTCTTCACTCTCCTCCCTCCCAAAGAAGTACAGCGATTTTAGTGATGTCTTTGACAAAGTTCAAGATGGTAGTTTGCCTCCACACCGCTCGTATAATTGTGCAATTGACCTTCAACCTGGTGCCATACCCCCTCATGGCTGGGTTTACCCTTTGTCGGTCTTGGAGGATAGGGACATGGAGGAGTATGTTGCAGACGCACTTTCTCAAGGTTTTATCTGCAAATCCTCATCTCCTGCTGGTGCTGGTTTCTTCTTTTTGAAGAAGAAGAGTGGTGAACTGAGACCTTGTATTGATTATAGGGGTCTCAATCGTTTCACGATTAAAAATGCCTATCTGATTCCATTTATTACTGAGTTATTTGACCCCCTCAAAGGAGCAATGGTTTCCACAAAGCTTGATTTGAGAGGGCATACAATCTCGTGAGGATTAAGGAGGGCAATGAGTGGAAAACTGCGTTTAATCCCAGAACAGGCCATTATTAGTACCTCGTAATGCCTTTTGGCCTTTGTAAGGCCCCGGAAGTTTTCTAGGAATTTATTAATGATGTCCTCTGAGATTTGTTGCAGTTATGTGTGGTGGTTTATCATGAAGATATCCTCAATATTTATTGAGTATTCAAAATACAACATGGACAATATCTGTTGTACAATGAAATATGTTGTACAATGAAATATGTTGTACAATGAAATAAGGCAAAGTGAAATAGAGCGCAAAAATTTACAATAAAATCCCTTCATCGGCTAGACTGGCCAGAGGTGTGAGAGACATTGAACCAGAAGGAAGGTCTCAAATATGAATACAACCCCTGAAGGATTCGTACATGTGATAATATGTAAGATAATAGAAACAAGTTAAAGACCCATTAAAATTAAACCAACTCCTTGGGTCACATAGGGAGTATAACTTGTAGAAGGGGGACTATAGTCTGCCCTAAAGCGAGAGAAACCCTATAGGTAACAAAATATAACTGGATATGAAGGTCCCCCCAAGCGTGCAACCTAAGGCATGTATGTGTCCGTGAACTGGAAGTGGCTTCCTTCTGGTAGCTAAGGATATACAGACCCGCAAAGACAGTTGGATTTGTCTCCGCAAGGGCCTCTTTAACGTTAACATGTAACCCAAGTGTGCCACTGTAAGTGTTGGTCTGCATGACAGAAAATAAATCATTTCCAGGGGAGACTCCCCATGACAGCCCCCGGGATCATCACTCCACCCCTATGGGTACATACTGTGGAGTGAGAGAGCTCCAGGAACCCCCACTGCGGAGATTTCCGCTTGTCGCCCCCTGACCCCTCCCAGGAGATACACTGAGATTGTGCCCCCCAGGAATGAGTCTATGGGTCTCGTACCATAACTATCAGACCAACAGTTGTGATCCGTTTCCAGTATAGGGTAATCCAGCTCAAATATGCGGTCGAGCCTTTTAAAGTTCACTATATAGTGTAAATTCTATCAGACTAGTATCTAGTGATAGATATCAGAAAAGAGATAAAGAAGTAGAAGAAAGAGGAGAAATAGGAGAGGAATAGAAAGAGGGCAGATGGGAAGGAGGTGATAGGGTGCTGGATACAGGTGAGTGGTCTCATCGTAGAATCCTTTATGTTTGTAAATGGCCAGGGTAAAGCGGAACCTTAATGTGTATGGCCCATGGTTCCCAGATTCTCTCAAAGAGCTGAACCATGCCCCGTAATTTAGCCACTGTTTGTTCCTGTGTCATGACCCATGACATTTTTCGTTTGGCAGCCGAGATGGACATCGTTGAAGTTTTCCAGGCTTTTGCTAACATGATCTTGGCTCTGCGTGGCCTTATGGGTATTATGTAATTTGCGGTTTAGCAATATATATGTAGGATCTTGAGGAATTGCGGATTCAGTGACCTTTCGTCACAGGTGAAGAAACCTGTTCCAATAATTTCTTATGCGGGGGCACGTCCACCAGACAAGAAGCATCGTGCCTATATGTCCACAACCTTTATAACAAAGGGGAGAAGCATCTGGGAACACCTTGGAAAGCCTAGCAGGAACATAGTACCATTTTGTGAGAATTTTAATATTAACCTCTATCAAAGCTATGTTCAATATAGTTTTATATGATCTCCTGTAAGCTTGAAACCACAAGTGTGGGTTCCAGCTGGATGTCTAAATCGTTCTCCCATGATCGGGCATATGCCGGCTTGTCCATTCTATCTGCCAGGGAAGTATAAATAGTTGAGATTCCACCCTTTTGAGGTCCTATATTTGAGCACCATTGTTCATACATCGTAGCTTTGGGAATGTTTTGTTTATCCGTCCAAAGTGTTTGAAGAAAGTGCCTGATCTGTGACAGTCTGAATTTTTCCGAGGTGGGCATTTCTAGTTTACTAAGGCAATGACGTAGCGATATGGGGCCATTAGGGGTGAGGAAATGGCCTATCCTGAAAAGACCTTTATTCAACCACCAGTGGAACGCGTGTATGTTCATTTCTGGGGGGAAGTCGGGGTTATGAAAGAGATGCGTAAGAGGTTTCAGTGGGGATATCAGGTGGGTGTTTTTATGTAGTTGATCACTTAGCGCTAGGGAGTGAGATAATGTAGGGGCTAGTATGGCAGGTCTGTGCTTCACTGGTCTCCATACTAATAAGTCAAGCATGTGATGGGGTACCGCCTGTCTCTCAAGAGAGACCCAGTTCAGCCTGGGGCTATTGGCGTATATCGCGGAAAACTGTGCCAATTGTGCCACTTGGTAGTAAAGCCATAGGTTTGGTAACCCCAGACCGTGTTCAGCCTGCCTAGCCAGGATAAACCATCCTTTGACCATTTAGAGAGGTTCGCTTCTAATGATCGGAATATGGGGGGATAATTGGCTTTGTATAAGTCGCTAACGCACTTAGTCAATTTGATGCCCAGGTAGGAGATTGCATCATCTGCCCAAGAGAAGGGAAAGTGTTGTTTAAGTTGGGAGATGGTTGGTGAGTGTACAGAAATGTTGAGGGCAACTGATTTCGAAACATTGACCTGAAGACCTGAAAAGGTACTGAAGTCCTGGAGAAGTTGGAACAGATTGGGGGTGGAAATTAGTGGCGAGGTTAAAAATAATGACATGTCATCGGCAAAGAGAGCGCATTATGTTCCTCTTGTCTACATAGAACCCGTACATAGCCAGCGTCTCGATCGCTATAGCGAAAATCAAGGGCGATAGAGGGCATCCCTGTCTAGTGCCTCTATGAATGATGAATGGTGAAGAGTAGTGACCCATTAGGGTCACCTGAGCAAGAGGGGGATGAATAAAGGGTGTGTATTATCTTAATAAAACGTGCTCCGAACCCCCACGTGCTAGGATATCAAAAAGGTAAGGCCATGACACAGAATCAAAAGCCTTCTGCAGGTCCAATGACAACAGAAAGCCCTCCTGTACCGTGCCCCCATCCCATTGTGACTGCAGAAGGGATATCAAATCAATTGCTCTCCTCACCTGGTCCGGACCCTGTCTCCCCGGGATGAAGCCCACCTGGTCCTTGTGTATGTAGCTGGGTATAAAGCTGGACATCCTGTTTTCTAGTATCTTTGTCATAATTTTGAGATTGTTGTTAATTAATGATATAGGACGGTAATTTCCGACTTCATGTGTATCTTTACCAGGTTTAGGTATGACCGATATGAAAGCTGTGTTTGAATCATTTGGGAGGGGGGCTCCATCCCGGAGGGAGTTGAAAAAACGGGCCATGTGGGGTGCTAGTTGTGGGCTGAATTTCTTATAAAAGCAGACCGAGAAGCCATCCGGACCAGGGTCCGATGCTGACTTCAAGGATTTTATGACCAGTATTTCATCTGATGAGTAGGCTTTGTCAAGTAATTCACGGTGTGTTTGCTGTAGGAGGGGCAGGTTAAGGTTCTGGAGAAACTTTTCTCTGGATTTGGAATGTGTATGGGGAATTTTGTCATATAGGCGTGCGTAGTAGTTGTGGAATAATTCCAGAATCCCTACTGGGTACTGCGTTAAAGTGCCCGTCGTAGTTCTAATTTTGGGAAAGACCATGGTACAAATCTGTGGGCTTAGTTTACTTGAAAGCTTTGAACCTATTCTGTCTTTCTGTTCATCGCAGGTGCTTTTCTGCAGAGGTGGTAAGTGAGAGATTTAGTTTTACTTGTGCCCTGTCGAGCTCAGCCAGGCTATCTGGGGTAGGGTTTCGCTTATGGTGCTTACTCAGCAGATGGAAATCCTCAGTGAGCCGTAAGAGTTCTGCTTTGTTTTCCCTTTTAAGTTGAGTGGAGAGTTGTATGATTCTACCCCTCATTACCGCCTTGTGTGCTGCCCAAAGAGAGCAATCCGTGCTGTTTTCCGAAAAGAATTCCATTAAGGCAGTTTCTAATAGTTTGCAGTAGGCCGGGTTGTTCAAGAGCGATTCATTAAGTCGCCATCAAAAGGGGCCTCTCTCACCCGATCCTCCTCTGAGAGTCAGTGTCATTATGGAGTGATCAGATAGGGAATGTCATATATTTTGGAGGATTCCACCCTTGGTTATAAATGCGATGGGACAAAGATGTGGTCAGTCCTAGAAAGGGTATTATTGGGAACAGAGTAGTGCGTATAGTCTCTGGTGCGGGGATTCATCTCCCGCCAGATGTCGATCAGGCCAGCCGAATTGTATGGTCTGTGCCACCCGAAGGCTACATTTAGGAGATCTTTTGGGTTTAGGTTTCATGGGGTTGGATCTGTCTGAGGAGTGATTGAATGGGGTATTTGAGTCTCCCCCCAGGATCACTGTGCCCAGAAGATGAGGTTTCAAAGAATTAAGAGTGGTCTCAAAGAATTTATCCTGGTGGGTATTTGGGGCGTAGTATGAGATAAACGTGTAGGTTCCCTCATTAATTGTTCCGGTCACTAGAATGTAGCGACCCTCAGGGTCTCTTATGGTTTTTGAGTGAGAGAATTGTATTTTGTTAGAGAAGCAGACCGCCACCCCTCGGTGGAATTGAGTGAAGCTTTTGTGGAGGAAAGTGGGATTATACGTTGCAGTGAAATGTGTCTCTTGTAGCAGTGCTACATCCGCCTTCAGTGCATGAAACTGTTGCATTATTTTGCGTCTTTTTACAGGGGAGTTACGTCCCTGGACGTTATTTGAGAATATCCTAAGTCTTAATTCTGCCTGTGTGGAGTCAGTCATGAGGGGGTGTTCGATGTGCAAGTGGAGCTTACCCTTTAGTTGTGCTATCCCTGGCAGATAGGAGGTGACTTCGGTTCCTTTGTGGATTTGCCTGGAAATTAGAGATGTGGGAGATCCAGCCGGTCCCTGCCTCTGTGAAATTAGGTCGGAGTGGGGACGGGAGGAAAGGAAGGAAGAAAAGGGAGGGAAGAAGAATGAAATGAAAGAAAGAGAAAGGAGAATAAAATAGAGAGGCATGAAAAAATACATCATACAATACAATCCCATACACACTAGGGCCAGGCAGAAACCCTACTCTGCCTGTACCCAACCCAGAAGAGATTCGGGATGACCCAGGAGGGTCGCAAGAGTCTGGCTCCGGCAGAAGAAGAAACTAAAGTTCCCCTATCAGAGTCAGAGGGAGGCGCATTGTGCCCAACCCGGTCAACCCCGCCACGGAGGTTGTTGATCTCAACATAACATTCAGAAAGTCTGAGCCCTGTCGGAGCTAAAGTGTAGAGACTGTAAATGTTTGCGGCGATCGTTAGGCCGAAGTGGCGCGGAGCTACCGGTCTTCGCAGCCATCTTGGATGCTGCCATGCATGCGCCTGATATCCTCATATTTTCAAAGTCCCTGGAGAGCCACCAAGCAGATGTCTGTCATGTGCTTCAGAAACTAAGAGAGAACAATCTCTATTGTAAATTGGAGATGTGTGAATTCCATTGTGAACAGGTTAAATTCCTGGGCTATGTCTTTTTCACTGCTGGTTTGTTGATGGACCCAGGGAAACTTTCAGCTGTCCTACAGTGGCCCCGATCCATGGATTTAAGTCCTCTGCAGCATTTTCTTGGTTTTGCCAACTATTATCAGAAGTTTATTCGTAACGTCTTGTCTCTGGTCAAGCCCCTCACTGATATGACCAGAAAGGACAGTAACCCACAGAGTTGGTCTCCGGAGTCCATTAAGGCCTTTGAAAGTCTCAAGGCCGACTTTGTTTCTGCTCCTGTGTTGGCACATCCTGATCCTACATTACCTTTTTATCCTTGGTTGATGCTTCTGAGACTGGAGTTGGCACCCTTCTGTCTCAACGTCCTACCTCTGAAAGCCCTATGCATCCTTGTGGCTACTTTTCCAAGAAATTGTCACCTGCGGAGTGCAATTATGAGATTGCTGACAGAGAACTCTTAGCGATCATTTTAGCCCTGAAAGAATGGAGACATCTCCTTTGCCATTTTTCATTCTTACTGACCATAAGAATCTCACATTCTTGTCTGAGGCTAAATGCCTCTCTCCCAGAAGGGCACGATGGGCTCTTGTCTAGTTTCAATTACATTTTCTCATTCTTACCCGGTACTAAGAACATAAGGGCTGATGCTTTGTCACAACAATTTTTCTCCACTTCCAAGATGGAGTCGGTTCCGGTTCTGATTCTTATGATTCCTCCTGATCGTATTCTGCCTATGGTTCACACCTGTCTCACTTCTCCTTTGGGTGACAAAATTATTGGCACTTAGGTTCATGCTCCTCCTGAGAAACCTTGTGACCACTGCTTTGTCACAAAGTCTCCATACTGCCGTGCTCCAGACTTACCATTCTCCCAAAGCTGCTGGTCACCATGGGAAGAATCAACTCTTTTGCCATGTCCCAACAATTCAGGTGGCCTAGTCTACGTACTGATGTAACTGCCTTTATAGCTGCCTGTTCAGTGTGTGTTCAGAGTAAAACTCCACGACACCTTCCAGTGGGCCTCCTACAACCCATACCCAATGGAGAGAGACCCTGGACCCACCTGTCTATGGATTTAATTGTGGAGTTACCCAACTACCAGGGCAACACAGTTATCCTTATGGTGGTTGACCAGTTCTCAAAAATGTCCCATTGTATTCCACTTAAGAAGTTGCCCACTTCTAAGGCCGCGTACACACGGGCGGATTGTCTGCCCAACTTAGTCCGCTGAACCGTGTTTCAGCGGACAATCCGCTCGTGTGTGGGCTTTAGCGGACTTTTTCAGTGGACAGTCTGACGGACTAAGTCTTTCGGAATTTCCATAATTTTGTCCGTCCAAACTTGGTTTTGTCCGTCCAAACTTGGTTTCAGCGGACAGTCCGCTCGTGTGTAGGCAAGTTGGAGGGACTAAGTATGGCGCATGCTCAGAAAGGATTTACACGGCCGAAGGTTGCATTGCAGTGTATTGGACGTCGTTTTTCTAGTCCCGTCGTACGTGCTGTACACGTCATCGCGCAAGCTTTCAGCGGACTGTCTGGTTATCGTGTGTGGTCAAGTCCGTTCATTCAAATGTTGGACGGACTGTCTGTCGGATTGTCTGACGAACTTAGTTGGGCAGACAATCCGCCCGTGTGTACGCGGCCTAAGGAACTGGCTTTCCACTTTTGCTCGGGAGATCTTTTGCTTACATGGGCTACCCAAGGTGATTTTCTCGGACAGGGGTAGGCAGTTTGTGTCCCGGTTCTGGCAAGCCTTTTGTGCACAGTTGGGAATTCAGCTTGCTTTCTCCTCTGCGTATCACCCCCAGTCTAATGAGGCCGCAGAACAAGCCAATCAGTCCTTGGAGCAATTCCTACATTGCTATGTTTCTGACCATCATAACAAGTGGTCAGACCTCTTAAAAAACTATGGTTTCCAACCTTCCATGTTGCCTGATTTGTTTGTTCCGCAAAGTATTCCTGCATTAGAGGAGCATTTCTGTGGTCTTCATTCCACTTGGGCACAAGTCCATGAGGCTTTGCAACATGCTAATGATAGGTACAGACTCCATGCTGACCGCAGATGCCTGCCTGTACCTTCCTATCAGGTTGGGGACAGGTTCCGGCTGTCATCTCGCAACCTCCAACTTCGTGTTCCCTCTCTGAAGTTCACACCTCAGTTTATTGGGCCTTTCCATATTCTTCGCAGGATTAACCCAGTGGCTTACACATTAGACCTTCCTTCTAATATGCGTATCTTGAATGTATTTGATGTCTCCTTATTAAAACCTTTGGTCTGCAACCGCTTTACCACCTCGGTGCCTTGTCCTCACCTTGTACAGGTTGGGAACTATGAGAAGTATGAAATACAGTTTATTGTCTACTCCCGTAGGTTCTGTGGGTGCATACAGTATCTGGTGCATTGGAAAGGGTACAGTCCGGAGGAATGCTCTTGGGTCTCATCCTCAGACGTGCATGCCCCTGTCCTCCTTTGTGATTTCCATAGACACTTTCCCCTCAAGCTTGGTGGTCCCCGAAGGGGGAGGGGTCATTGAGGAGGGGGTACTGTCAGGGCTGGGCTCAGCCCTTCCTTCTCAAAGCTGGCCACTCAGCTGTCAGCTTATTGCCAGCTCCTTTCTCTCCACAGTTACTTACCTGTTGATTATATCCTGCAGTCAGTTCTGCCTACTTAAGCCGTCCAGCCCAGATGATCTCTGCCTTTGCCTTGGTCATATCTCTAGAGACGCTCTCCTGTGTTACTGTTAAAGACTTGCTTGGCTGAAATTCCTTCTGGCTCCAGATCCTGCTTGCTTTACTACTATGCTCACCTCTGGCTTGTCTGACTATCCGTCCGGTTCCTGAACTCTGGCAATGTTTTGACTATGCTTACTCTGTTTACCTTTTTATTATTATTATTAACTACAGTCCGGAGGAATGCTCTTGGGTCTCATCCTCAGACGTGCATGCCCCTGTCCTCCTTTGTGATTTCCATAGACACTTTCCCCTCAAGCTTGGTGGTCCCCGAAGGGGGAGGGGTCATTGAGGAGGGGGTACTGTCAGGGCTGGGCTCAGCCCTTCCTTCTCAAAGCTGGCCACTCAGCTGTCAGCTTATTGCCAGCTCCTTTCTCTCCACAGTTACTTACCTGTTGATTATATCCTGCAGTCAGTTCTGCCTACTTAAGCCGTCCAGCCCAGATGATCTCTGCCTTTGCCTTGGTCATATCTCTAGAGACGCTCTCCTGTGTTACTGTTAAAGACTTGCTTGGCTGAAATTCCTTCTGGCTCCAGATCCTGCTTGCTTTACTACTATGCTCACCTCTGGCTTGTCTGACTATCCGTCCGGTTCCTGAACTCTGGCAATGTTTTGACTATGCTTACTCTGTTTACCTTTTTATTATTATTATTAACTACTTCAGCCCCGGAAGAATTGGCTGCTCAATGATCAGGCCATTTTTTGCGATAAGGCACTGCATCACTTTAACTGACAATTGCGTGGTTCTGCGACGCTATAACCAAACAAATTTGACGTCCTTTAATAATAAATAATAAATAGCCCATTTAAAAAAAACAAAAAACATATTTTTGGTAATAAAAATCGCAAAAAGCGTATATTGGTTGGTTTGCACAAAAGTTATAGCATCTACAAAATAGGGGATAGATTTATGGCATTTTGGTTATTATTATTTTTTTACTAGTAATGGCAGTGATCTGCGATTTTTATCAAGACTGCAACATTATGGTGGACACATCGGACACTTTTGACTCATTTTTGGGTTGATTGACAATTATACAGTGATCAGTGCTATAAAAATACACTGATTACTGTATAAATGTCACTGGCAGGGAATGGGTTAACACTAGGGGTGATCAATGGTGTTAACTGTGTTCCCTATGTGTGTATTTTAACTGTGGGGGATAGGACTGACTATAGTTACATAGTTACATAGTTAGTCAGGTTGAAAAAAGACACAAGTCCATCCAGTTCAACCTTAAAAACAAATAAATAAAATAAAAAATAATCGTACAATCCAAATACCATAATTTTATGCCCACAATTGATCCAGAGGAAGGCGAAAAAAAACCCCAGCAGAGCATGCTCCAATTTGCTACAGCAGGGGAAAAAAATTCCTTCCTGATCCCCCAAGAGGATTTTCCCTGGATCAACTTTACCTATGTTAGTACCCAGTTATATTATGTACATTCAGGAAAGTATCCAGGCCTTTCTTAAAGCAATCTACTGAACTGGCCAGAACCACCTCTGGCGGGAGTCTATACCACATTTTCACAGCTCTAACTGTGAAGAAACCTTTCCGTACTTGAAGATGAAATCTCTTTTCCTCTAGACGTAAAGAGTGCCCCCTTGTCCTCTGGGTTGCCCGTACAGAGAACAACTGAACACCAAGTTCACTATATGGACCCCTAATATATTTGAACATGTTGATCATATCCCCCCTTTTTCTCCTCTTCTCAAGAGTGAATAAATTCAGTTCCTCTAATCTTTCCTCATAGCTGAGTTCCTTCATGCCTCTTATCAGTTTGGTTGCCCTTCTCTGCACTTTTTCCAGTTCCCCGATATCCTTTTTGAGAACTGGTGCCCAAAACTGAACTGCATATTCCAGGTGAGGTCTTACTAATGATTTTAACAGGGGCAAAATGATATCTCTCTCTCTGGAGTCCACACCTCTCTTAATACAAGAAAGGACTTTGCTCGCTTTGGAAACAGCAGCTTGGCATTGCATGCTATTATTGAGATTATTGAGACTATAGGAGATGAGAGATTGTGGTTCCCAGCTCATAGGAACTCACAATCTCTCTCTCCTCTCCTCACAGAACTGGGATGTGTGTGTTTACACACACAAGCCCCTGTTCTGCCTCTCGTGCCCCTGGTCACTTGTGGCCAGTGGTAATTGCGACCGCCTTTTACGAGAATCGGCACCCCTACTGTGCAGCACGCACGCGTGCGCCTGCTATCCTGTTTAAAAGAACCAACGTATAGTTACGAAGGTTCGCAGGACCGTGACGACCTGCCGCCATATGACGGCGGCTGGTCGGCAACTGGTTAAACAGGTGTGATTTAACTGTACTTCTGTCTCAGTCTGATTCATGGCTTCTAACAGAAACATGGTTTGGCATTCTCACACAAACAGGTTCTTTTGGACCCCATTGCACATAGCACACAACTTCAGAACAGCCCAATGTTTGCTATTTCACCTTTCTTGTAATCTTTTAGATGAAGGTTTTGGGTCATCATCATGCTGGTGGAATAATGACATGCAAGTGTTCTGCTTACATTTGTCTTTTCTTATATGTGACATGCCAAAAAGCCCTACTTTTGTTTCATCTGTCCAAAGGATGGTCACCCAAATGGACTGTGGCTTGTCAACATGCATTTCATCATCATTCCATTAAACTCCCTTCCATTATCTGTGTTTGCATTTTGGAAGTGTGGTCCTCCAGGACTTCTACTAGACAAGCCACTTTTATTCAGATATCAGTAGATATTGTTTTATGTTGATCTTGGACATCAGCTAGATCTGTTTTGTTGTTTTCCTTGGTTATTTCTCCACCATTATTATTAGGGTCTATTTTCCCCTTGTGGCCACATTAAAGTGGATATAAACCCAATGTCCTCCTTTCTAAACTACTGCCATAGGGGATATCTATAAGGATATACATGCCTCCTGCATGTATCTTTACCTGTCAAATGTCTCCCCTCTGTCTGCTATGAGACCCGAAAAACTGCATATTCTGTGGGTGGGTCTGTTGTCTGGAGGTCGATGGGTGGAGTCGTGATGTCAGTAGACTCCCCGTCCACCTCTACACTCCCCTTGTCAATATGCATATTCTCCTGTGTATTTCTTACACTGAACTTCTGCTATGATCACTAACATCCAGTGAAAAGACAAGAAAGTAACCACTTCATGACTTCAGCATGCCAAATCATGCTGAGGTGGGGAACAACCAATTCTGGCAGAGCAGCAGAAGAAAGGAGTGGGAGGGAATTAAAAAATAATGCATGTCTCTTAGGCTAGTGCACAAGATATGTAAATAACCTGTCACTCACAACAAGGGGGAGGATTTGACGAAGTTTTTCTCTGATTGTCAAGATTTAAATCACTGAATAATAAAAGAGGATTGCTCAGAGATAGAATAACTCTTTGTGGCAAGACCAGGATCAAATGATAGGAAATCTTCTACTCTACATTATGAGATCAAAAAAAAAAATCAATGTCGGGTTTACATCCACTTTAAGGAAGTGTTTGAAAGTGTTGGATAGAGATTAGTTCCTCAATTGCAAAATATGGTACCAACATCCCAATTTTCAGAAAAAGCATAAAATAAATGGTTATTCAAATATATTTGCATAACATAGAATAAATATTGTAGCAAACCTACTCCTCTCTACGGGTTTTTTGGCACTTTGTGGACCATTTTTTGGCTTACGCGCATAACAGGACCTTTGGGAACTATTTGTGTACTGGATTTGACCCTCATGGCCCCCTTTTTTGGAGGTAGGGGGAACATGTAATATCATGTTTTGTAGTGGGACATATATTTTCAGTATTCTTGCTGGGGATATGGGATTCTGAATAGTGATGGACGAACTTCCGACGGGACGTTTCGCGGTAGTTTGCGAACCGGAACGTTCGCGGCAGGCCCCATTGACTTCAATGGGAGGCGAACTTCGCAAACCTACAGGTCAAATTTGCAGCCACAAAATAATTAATAGCTGTGCAAACATAGTCCCACAACATGGCCAATGACATAACACATGTATGAGGTGAATCTGGGATTGACAACTACAAGCATTCTTTTTTTATATGGGAAAGTGTTGTGACAATTCAGGACTGTGGAGCGCATGAAGGCAATGGAGGAGAGGGAAGGTCAGGGACCAGGGTAGGCAAAGAAGAGGGTGCAGGAGATGATCACCAGCAGCGTGACATACAGCAATGACACCTGCACCGTGATAGAGTCATCTGACACCAGCACCGCGATAGAGAGCACTGACATCAGCAGCGTGACATACAGCAATGACACCTGCACCATGATAGAGTGATCTAACAACAGCACCGTGATAGAGAGCACTGACATCAGCAGCATGACATAAAGCACTAACACCAGCACCGTGATATACAGCACTGACAGCAGCACCGTGATAGAGAGCACTGACATCAGCAGCGTGACATACAGCAATGACACCTGCACCGTGATAGAGTCATCTGACAACAGCACCATGATAGAGAGCACTGACATCAGCAGCGTGACATAAAGCACTAACACCAGCACTGTGAAATACAGCACTGACAGCAGCACTGTGATAGAGAGCACTGACATCAGCAGCGTGACATACAGCAATGACACCTGCACCGTGATAGAGTCATCTGAAACCAGCACCGCGATAGAGAGCACTGACATCAGCAGCGTGACATACAGCAATGACACCTGCACCATGATAGAGTGATCTGACAACAGCACCATGATAGAGAGCACTGATATCAGCAGCGTGACATAAAGCACTAACACCAGCACCGTGATATACAGCACTGACAGCAGCACCGTGATAGAGAGCACTGACATCAGCAGCGTGACATAAAGCACTAACACCAGCACCCTGAAATACAGCACTGACAGCAGCACCGTGATAGAGAGCACTGACATCAGCAGCGTGACATACAGCAATGACACTTGCACCGTGATAGAGTCATCTGACAACAGCACCGTGATAGAGAGCACTGACATCAGCAGCGTGACATAAAGCACTAACACCAGCACCGTGAAATACAGCACTGACAGCAGCACCGTGATAGAGAACACTGACATCAGCAGCGTGACATACAGCAATGACACCTGCACCGTGATAGAGTCATCTGACAACAGAACCGTGATAGAGAGCACTGACATCAGCAGCGTGACCTAAAGCACTAACACCAGCACCGTGATATACAGCACTGACAGCAGCACCGTGATAGAGAGTACTGACATCAGCACCGTGATATACATCACTGACACCTGCACCGTAAGCAGCCCCAGGAGGAAGTCAGCATAGCACAGGGATGGTGGGAGCCCCTCATAATGAGCATAGCACAGGGATGGTGGGAGCCCCTCATAATGAGCATAGCACAGGGATGGTGGGAGCCCCTTATAATAAGCAGCCCCAGGAGGATGTCAGCATAGCACAGGGATGGTGGGAGCCCCTCATAATAAGCAGCCCCAGGAGGAAGTCAGCACAGCACAGGGATAGTGGGAGCCCCTCATAATGAGCATAGCACAGGGATGGTGGGAGCCTCTCATAATATGCACAGCAGAGGTACAGCCCCAGGAGGATGTCAGCACAGCACAGGGATGGTGGCAGCCCCTCATAATAAGCAGCCCCAGTAGAAATATGACACCGCTCATCCTCTTCAAAGAGGAGGGTACGGGCATATAGTAGGGTGTCCTTTTTTTGGACAAGGAAGTGAGCCAAATGAAGAAAGAAGGTCTCTGTGCTCGATTAAAAAAATTGTTTATAGACATATACATGGTCTACTGGTCACATGTGTTGAATTCCTCCGAGATCCATGCCTCATTCATTTTTAGAAATGTGAGGTAGTTAACATTGTCGTGAGCTAGGCAAGGACGCTTATCGGTCACGATCCCCCCTGCTGCGCTGAACGCCCTTTCGGACAGGACACTGGATGAGGGGCAAGCCAACAGTTCGATTGCAAATTGAGCAAGCTCTGGCCAGAGGTCAAGCCTGCCCACCCAGTAGTCCAGGGGTTCATCACTTCTCAGAGCATCCACGTCGGCCGTTAACCCGATGTAGTCGGACACCTGACGGTCTAGGCGTTCCCTGATGCTGGATCCGGATGACACCTGTCGATGGGTCGGCTGAAAGAATGACCTCATATCCGAAGTCACCAAGACATCTTCTTGCAGGCGCTCTTGGATTGGTACCCGCAACTCCTTCTCTGGGAGTGGGAATTGCTCCTCTGCCAGCGCACGCAAAAGCAGAATGCAGCATTTCTCGAAGCAAGGCCTGGAAGTGCTCCATTCTGCCAGCCCTCTGTGACGGCGGTAACATTTCCACCATTTTGTGTTTGTACCGGGGGTCTAAGTACGTTGCCACCCAGTACTGGTCCTTGACCCTTATGCTTTTTATACGGGGGTCCCTATTAAAACACTGGAGCATGAAGGCCCCCATTTGCACTAAAGTGAAAGCGGTGTGGTGGCCTGGCTCCTGCTCATCATCCAGGATAATGTCATCCTCTTCATTCTCCTCTCCCCATCCACGCACAACAGGGGTCCCAGAAAGGTTTAAAGCATGCTCTTCTTGCTCCTCCTCATCCGCCCCAGCACCATCCTCCTCTGACTCCTCTTCAGACTCCTGTTGTTGACTTGTCTCAGATAGAGTAGCCCCCCCTGGGAATTCATCCAGCATTGCGACTTCCTCATCTTCCCGCTCCTGCACAGCTTGATCAATGACACGCCGCAATGCACGCTCCATAAAGAAGGCATAAGGTACCATGTCACTGATGGCGCCATGGCTGCGACTGACCAGTTTGGTGATCTCCTCAAATGGGCGCAGAAGTCTGCATGCGTCGCGCATGAGCAGCCACTGGCGCGGTGAAAAAAACCCAGCTCTCCAGAACCTGTTCTGCCGCAGAGTTCATACAGGTAGACGTTAACTGCACATTTCTGCTGGAGCAGCCTATCAAGCATATAGAAGGTTGAGTTCCATCGCGTCGGGCAATCGCAAATAAGACGTCTGACCTGCATATTGTGTCGCCGCTGAATGTCAGCAAGGCGAGCCATGGCCGTGTAAGATCTTCTGAAATGGGCCGAGATTTTCCTTGCCTGCCGCAAGATGTCCTGGACCCCAGGGTATTTGACAAGGAATCGCTGCACGGCCAAGTTTAAGACGTGTGCCATGCATGGCACGTGCGTGATTTTGCCCTGTTTCAATGCGCTAAGCAGATTGGCACCGTTGTCACACACCACGTTACCAACTGTGTTAGCCACTGATCTGCCTGTGAACGCAAAGCTGAAAGGAGTGCAGGGCCAGTGTGGCTCTTGGCTTCCAGGCACAACAGACGCAGCACGGCATGGCAACGTCTCACCTGACATGTCGAATAGGTTCTGGGGAGCTTGGGTGGTGCAGCGGAAGAGACGCTAGCAGTGGAAAAGGAGGAGTCAGCCGAGGAGGAGAGGGAGGAGGATGGAGTAGGAGAAGGAGGAGAAGAAGAGTCAGGCCTGCATGTAATCCGTGGCGATAAAACCAAATCTACACGGGTGCCACGGGTTACATGCTTGACGGCTGTCAGAAGGTTCACCCAGTGGGCAGTAAAAGTGTGTCTGTGGTCAGATGTATCTTGGCACCGACACTGTGTGCCAGAGATACATTCACTTGCCGCTGAACATGGCCATATAGCTCTGGGATGCCCTTCTCTGAGAAATACTTCCTTCCTGGGACCTTCCATTGTGGTGTTCCAATGGCCACAAATTTTCGAAAGGCCTCTGAGTCCACCAGTTTATATGGCAGTAGTTGGCGGGCTATGAGTTCTGACAAGCCAGCCGTCAACCGTTGGGCAAGAGGGTTATCCGGCATCATCATTTTTTTACGCTCGAACATTAGGCCCATGGAAGCCTGCCTTTTTGCAGAAAAACGTGAGCTTGGCGTGATGGAAGGTGGAGTGGAGGACAATTGTGAGGAGAGAGGAGAAGGAGAAGTAGAAGACGAGGCTGGATGGTGAAAGCCTGGAGTGTGGCTTTGTGTGTTCCGTTGCTCCCACTGGGCTCGGTGATGGCTGCTCATGTGCCTTCTTAAGGCGGTCGTCCCTAGGTGAGTTTTGGGATTACCGCGACTAATGCGTTGACTGCAAATATTGCAGATGGCAACGCTATTGTCAGCAGCGGACACGTTAAAAAAAGCCCACACTGCGGAGCCATGTGCCGGTGTCCTGGGAGCGCCAGATGTGACCGTACATGGTCGATGACTCGCTCCTGATACATTTGCAGTCTGCTTTGTCCCTCCTGTGCAATGTAAGTTATTCCTGCTTCTCCTCCCTATCTGCTGGTCCATATCTCCCTCTGAACTCCCCTCCTCCTCCTCTCTTGTGGGCACCCACGTGACATTACTAGACACGTCATCATCGACGTCACCTTCCCCACCGCTATAAGTAGAGATCTCGGAGTAGGCAGCAACACCGGGGACCAACCTCCTCCTTGGGCTGATCTGGGTACTGTCGTCAGACTGCTGAGTAGCGGTTGTTGCTACCTCCTCTTCCTGATCCAATACCAAGAGTGGCTGCGCATCAGAAATGTCTTGATATGGATCGCAAAATAATTCCTGTGACTCAAGCGGAAGGTATGTGGTGGTGGTGGTGTTGTTGTTGGTAGTGTCTTTGGGGGTGCATATAGCAGAGAGTGAAGAAGAGGGTGCAGATCGAGAGGATGAGGAGGGTGCAGAAGAGTAAGGCTGAGTGAGCCACTCAACCAAGTCTGGTGCGTCCTTTAAAGTAATTGAACGCACCTTCTGCAACTTCCCACTTTGGCTCAAGCCTGTTGCTCCTGCCCTACCCCTGCGGAAGGGCCTGTCTCTTCCTTTGCCTGTCATTTTTTAAATGATCCTGTGACAAAACTCTCAGTCCCTATACCGATGAAGGACTGCTGCCGTATAGGGCAGCAGTCAGCAGTAGTGCACCTCAACCCTATTTATTGTTGACCTATACCAGTCCTTATAGAATAGCAGACTGTACCTCACTTAACCCTATGTACTGTAGTACCCTATACCTTACCAGTCCTTATAAGGACCTTTGTGGAACAAGTAGGTTGTGTGTGACTGATTAGCAGACTGTACGTCAGTCCCTATACCGATGAAGGACTGCTGCAGTATAGGGCAGCAGTCAGCAGTAGTGTACCTCAACCCTATGTATTGTGGACCTATACCAGTCCTTATAGAATGGCAGACGGTACGTCACTCAACCCTATGTACTGTAGCACCCTAGACAGACCAAGTTACCAGTCCTTATAAGGACCTTTGTGGAACAAGTAGGTTGTGAATGATTAGCAGACTGTACGTCAGTCCCTATACTGATGAAGGACTGCTGCAGTATAGGGCAGCGGTCAGCAGTAGTGCCCCTCAACCCTATGTATTGTGGACCTATACCAGTCCTAATAGAATGGCAGACTGTACCTCACTCAACCCTATGTACTGTACAACCCTAGACAGACCAAGTTACCAATCCTTATAAGGACCTTTGTGGAACAAGTAGGTTGTGACTGATTAGCAGACTGTACGTCAGTCCCTATACCGATGAAGGACTGCTGCAGTATAGGGCAGCGGTCAGCAGTAGTGCACCTCAACCCTATGTATTGTGGACCTATACCAGTCCTTATAGAATGGCAGACTGTACCTCACTCAACCCTATGTACTGTAGTACCCTATACCTTACCAGTCTTTATAAGGACCTTTGTGGAACAAGTAGGTTGTGACTGATTAGCAGACTGTACGTCAGTCCCTATACCGATGAAGGACTGCTGCAGTATAGGGCAGCGGTCAGCAGTAGTGCACCTCAACCCTATGTATTGTGGGCCTATACCAGTCCTTATAGAATGGCAGACTGTACCTCACTCAACCCTATGGACTGTAGTACCCTATACCTTACCAGTCCTTATAAGGACCTTTGTGGAACAAGTAGGTTGTGAATGATTAGCAGACTGTACGTCAGTCCCTATACTGATGAAGGACTGCTGCAGTATAGGGCAGCGGTCAGCAGTAGTGCACCTCAACCCTATGTATTGTGGACCTATACCAGTCCTTATAGAATGGCAGACTGTACCTCACTCAACCCTATGTACTGTAGCACCCTAGACAGACCAAGTTACCAGTCCTTATAAGGACCTTTGTGGAACAAGTAGGTTGTGACTGATTAGCAGACTGTACGTCAGTCCCTATACCGATGAAGGACTGCTGCAGTATAGGGCAGTGGTCAGCAGAAGTGCACCTCAACCCTATGTATTGTGTACCTATACCAGTCCTTATAGAATAGCAGACTGTACCTCACTCAACCCTATGTACTATAGCACCCTACACCAGGTTATTACCAGTCCTTATAAAGGACCTTTGTGGAACAAGTAGGTTGTGAATGATTATCAGACTGCAGCAGAAGGGCAGCAGTCAAGTATAATATTCTTTCTATATTTGGAAGAAAGAATATTATACATGTACAAGCCTATTACCATACCACTGATACCAGTCCTGAAAAGAACCTTTGTGGACCTAATATAGTAACAGCTACTGATTAAACTGACCCTCACTGCCTCACACACTGCTTCCTGCCTGTCCCTATATAAACTGACAAAACAGAGGCTACTGGAACAATAACTGGAATAGCACTTTTGTGGACCTGATAGTAACAGCTAATGACTAAACTGACTGTCCCTTCAGCAGACACACCGCCCTGTCCCTTTCTCTAAACTGACAAAAGACGCTCAGACTGCTGCAACAATCAGTAGCACAGCAAACCTATATACACCTAACACCTATACCAGTCCTGAAAAGACCTTTTGTGTACCAAATAGCTAGCGATTTGGGTCACTGCAATCTCTCCCTGCTCCACACAGCAACCTCTCCCTATAGTGACAGAAGAAAGAATGTAAAATGGCAGCCGGATCGGGTGTATTTATAAGTTAGGGGGAATGTCCAAGTGTCCATGTGCTGTAATGTCTCAATTGGCTGTCCTGTACGCTATGATGGATGTGTCATCATAGGTCAAAGTTCTTTTACATAGTAAACACGGAAGTCCGCTGGGCGAACGGCGGCAATAGTCCGCCGATCGGGCGAATCGCGAACAGCCGAAATTCGCCGCAAAACGACCGCCGGGCGAACCGTTCGGACATCACTAATTCTGAAGCCACGCATCTGCAAAAAAATGCTTATTGTACTTTGTTTGTGTTAATATAGTCTCTATGTATTTCTTTTCCCAACAATTTGCAGAACTCTATGTCTCCGATCAAAATATATGTGTCGATGAGTCCCTGGTACCCTTTTCAGGCCGGCTAGGAATAAAGCAATATATACCTAGCAAAAGGGCAGAATATGGAATAAAGTTATACAAGCTGTGTGAGAGAGCCACGGGATATCTGTATGCGTTCCGCATATATGAAGGAAGAGATTCCCAGCTCCAGCCCCCTGAGTGCCCGGCCTACATGGGCAAAACTGGAAAGATTGTATGGGACCTGGCATACCCACTTCTGAACAAAGGATATCACATATACCTTGATAACTTTTACACCAGCCTGCCCCTTTTCAGACACTTATACCTTGCAAAAACCCTGGCCTGCTGAACCTCCAGAAAAAATAGAAAGGGCTTCCCACAATCACTGCCAAACATAAAGCAGCAAAGGGGGGAAAGAGCATCACTGAGATGCAACGAAGTGCTGGCCTTGAGGTGGAAGGATAAAAGGGACGTGCACATGATGTCCACCATCCATGAGGACACTACAATTGAGGTTCAAAGAAGACGAGGTCCCATTGAAAAGCCAACGTGTGTCCAAGATTATAATCTCTACATGGGGGGGTGGATTTCAACGATCAAATGATTCAACCCTATTTGTCAATAAGGAGGTCCCGATTCTGGTACAAGAAAGTAGCAATCTATCTAATCCATTTGGCCATTTATAATTCCTACCTAGACTACACCAAATCCATGGAAAGCCCCGCCCCTTCTGAAAATTCATCGAAGAAGTTGTCATGTCGCTCATCTATCACCAATGACCCCCCCCAGAAGACCTTCACTCTGAGGCGGTTTGCCGACTTCGTGAGCGCCACTTCCCCTTCAGAATTCCACCATCTGAAACAGGCCGAAGACGGCAAAAAAAATGTTGCGTATGCACCAAAAAAGGGTTTAGAAAATATACAAGCTACTATTGTCCCCAGTGTCCCTCCCAAACTGGCCTTTGCATTGGTGAATGCTTCCAACTTTATCATACATCCCTAAAATATTAGCCCATATTTTTGACCATTTCCCCATTTTCATCATCTGTGCTGACCATTTTTCATGCTTCCCCAAATAACCATGCCACTGCCTTCCACGTGAACTAACCCTGGCCTGTTTTTTGACTATGCCTCTGCCTACTGTTTGGATTGCTTCTAAGTGAACTGACCCTGGCCTGTTTTGTGACTATGCCTTTGTCTACCGTTTGGATTGCTTCCACGTGAACTGACCCTGGCCTGTTTTACCAACTACGCTTATGCCTACCGCTTGGACTTCTTTCACGTCACCTGACCCTGGCCTGTTTTATGGACTATGCTTTTGCCTACCGCTTGGACTGATCTGTTGCCCTGCTACTCTAGGACACAGGGGTCTCACATGTGAGGGGCTCCAGAAATGTTTTTCCAGATGGAGGAAACTATTTTTATTGTTTTTTCTGGTTTTCGGAAGAGGGTCTGGAGTCCGGAGGCTTCATAGAGATTTGGGTTGGTCGAAGCCTCTACCCCTGCGCCCCTGTGCACAGGTCTTACGTGATTGCGGCCCTCAGCCTGCCGCTGACACCACACCGCTACCTGGACTATGCAAATAATTAGCTGTAGTAAGAGGCAGTATGTTTATGAAGGGCTGGAGAGTGGTACGATAATGAGTGTCTGCAGGTAACAGTGTACCAGGACCAATATTATGGCTGTGCTGGCTGTCTCTGTCTGGACAATTTCTATGGACTGCTGTGCTGACAATATCCTTGTGCTGACTATAGACAATATTCCTGCCGGCTGCCTGGATAATTACCATTGCTGTCGCTAAGCACATCCCAGCCTGCTGCCTGGACCAGTGCTCTGGTGGATACTACTAAAAGCACAGGTAATGCTTTTTTTTTACCCTTTCCACAATAGAATTTATTTTGGATTGTAATTCTTGGTATGTACATGCTATGTGCTAGAAATATGAAGGGCCTTCAAAAATGATAGGTTGCCAGGAAACTCTATGTCATTTATGCTCCTAGAACGTCTGATGGTGCTACTTGGATGTTGGGCCTTTGTATGTGGCCAGGCTGTGTAAAAGTTTCACACATGTGGTATCGCCATACTCAAGAGGAGTAGCAGAATGTATTTTGGGGTGTCATCTTTGCTATGTACATGCTATGTGTTGGAAATATCTGATAAATAGACAACTTTGTGTAAAAAAAAATGCGTTTTAATTTTTTTCTACATTTTCCAAAAACTTCTGGAAAAAAATGAACCATTCAACAGACTCATTATGGCTCATAGATTATACCTTGGCGTGTCTGCTTTCCAAAATGGGGTCATTTTGTGGGAAATTCCATTGTCCTGGTGCCCCAGGGCCTTCCTAAGTGTAATAGGTGGTTGAGAAATGAGATGTGTCATTGATGCTCGTAGAATGCCTATAGATGCTATTTCAGTGTTGGGCCTTTGTATGTGGCAAGGCTGTGTAAAAGTCTCACACATGTGGTATCGCCATACTCAGGAGGAGTAGCATAATGTATTTTGGGGTGTCATCTTTACTATGTACATGCTATGTGTTGGAAATATCTGATAAATGGACAACTTTGTGTAAAACAAAATGCGTTTTAATTTTTTTCCCACATTTTCCAAAAACTTCTGGAAAAAAATGAAATGTTCTAAAGACTCAATATGCCTCATAGATTATATGTTGGGGTGTCTGCTTTCCAAAATAGGGTTATTTTAGGGGCAATTCCATTGTCCTGGTGCTCCAGGGCCTTCAAAAGTGTAATAGGTGGTTGAGAAATGAGATGTGTCATTTATGCTCGTAGAATGCCTAAAGATGCTATTTCAGTGTTGGGCCTTTGTATGCGGCCAGGCTGTGTAAAAGTCTCACACATGTGGTATCGCCATACTCAGGAGGAGTAGCAGAATGTATTTTGGGGTGTCATCTTTTCTATGTACATGCTATGTGTTGGAAATATCTGATAAATGGACAACTTTGTGTAATTTTCTCACATTTTCCAAAAACTTCTGGAAAAAAATGAACCGTTCAAAAGACTCATTATGCCTCATAGATTATACGTTGGGGTGTCTGCTTTCCAAAATGGGGTCATTTGGGGGGCAATTCCATTTTCCTGGTACTCCAGGGCCTTCAAAAGTGTAATATGTGGTTGAGGAATGAGATGTCATTTATGCTCGTAAAACGCCTGAAGATGCTTCTTCAATGTTGGGCCTTTGTATGTTGTCAGGCTGTGTAAAAGTCCCACACATGTGGTATTTCCATACTCGGGAAGAGTAGCAGAATGTATTTTGGGATGTAATTTTTTGTATGCATATGCTCCGTGAGAGAAATAACCTGTTAATATGACAATTTTGTAAAAAAAAAATATTCATTTTGCAAAGAATTGTGGGAAAAAATTACAACTTAAAAAAATTCATCATGCTACTTACTTAATACCTTGGAATGTCTACTTTCTAAAAAGGGGTCATTTGGTGGGTATTTGTACTTTCCTGACTTGTTAGTGTCTCAAGAAATGAGATACACCTGATATACTGAAGGCCTGATCAGATGTGATACATTTTCAGTGATTGGTACCATAGTTTGTAGACTCTATAGCTTTCAAAAAGACCAAATAATTTACACTAATTTAGGTTATTTTTACCAAAGATATGTAGCAGTATAAATTTTGGCCAAAATGTATGAAGAAAAATTACTAATTTGCTAAAAAAAAAATTTCACAAAATTTACGGCATTTTTTATTTATAGCACAAAAAATAAAAAACCCACTAGTGATTAAATATCACCAAAAGAAAGCTCTATTTGTGTGAAAAAAGGACGCAAGTTCCATATGGCTACAGTGTTGCATAACTGAGTAATTTTCATTCAAAGTGTGAGAGCGCTGAAAGCTGAAAATTGGTCTGCTCAGGAAGGGGGTGTAAGTGCACTGTATTGAGGTGGTTAAGGAAGGTTGGGCCTTAAATCTATTGATAATATTTGCAAACATTTTGATAGCAACACGTTTTTTTTTTCTCAAATTAAATAGGCTGAGTGCCTGATTATTATTCTGAAGACATGTAATACTAATTAAAGTAAATCATTTATGTGAAAGATAACTAATATACAATAATGTATCTTGTCTTCTAAAGCCGCGTACACACGTGACGGACTGTCTGGCCAACTTAGTCCGTCAGACAATCCGACGGACAGTCCGTCATACTTTCGAATAAACGGACTTGCCCACACACGGCACTTTTTGAGCGGACTAATACGGCGGACTAAGTCCGCCATACTATCCGCCCTACTTTTGAAATGAACGGACTCGCCCACACACGCGGAGGAAAGTCCGCTCATTTCGAGCGTGTCTCCAGGTAGGCAGGGCCCGCGAAGGAGACGTCGCTGGCCCCGCCGCCTGGTATGGACTTAAAGGGGAACCCCAACGCCGAAAAAAATCGGCGTGGGGGTCCCCCCAAGTCCACAACAGACCCTTGTCCGAGCACGCTACACGGCCGGTCAGGAAAGGGGGGGCGAGCGAGCGCCCCCCTCCTGAGCCGTACAAGGCCGCGTGCCCTCAACATGGGGGGGTGCCTCGGCGCCCGCCCCCCCCCCCACCCCAAAGCACCTTGTCCCCATGTTGATGAGGACAAGGGCCTCTTCCCGATAACCCTGGCCGTTGGTTGTCGGGGTCTGCGGTCGGGGGGCTTATTGGAATCCGGGAGCCCCCTTTAATAAAATACTTAGTCCGCCAGACTGCACGCTGAAAAAGTCCGCTGAAGCCCACACACGAGCAGACTGTCCGCTGAAATGTGTTTCGGCGGACTAAGTAGGCCAGACAGTCCGCCCGTGTGTACGCGGCTTAAGAGCTACTAGTAATTATGACCATGCTATTTATATTAGTTTTATTATTTAAAATGATATGTTAAGTCATAAAGTGTCAGCTCTATGAAATTTTTAATAAAGAATGGTGGATGCCAATTGAGACACTTATGGAAAGAGTAGAGGGGTGCCAATATACTTTGCCATGTGTTGAGCTAGCCCTAAGGTCGGTCAGATATTTGCACAACCAACCAACCAATTTGAGTAATCTGTAAGAGAATGTTTCTCCGTATACTGTATGTACAAATATATCAATAAAAAAGTGATGGCCTTTTTAAGGAACAGCACGCAATCTTTGTGACACTCGTGTGAGATTACAAGTGCATTCTCTTATATTTTATTATATTTTGTTTCATGTATACAGTATCTATAAGTTTCCTTTTGTTGCTGTGCAGATTGACAGATATTCATTTGTTTACCATCTTCAAGATTTCCTATTGGAATTCCATGACATATCATCTCAAATGCTTTGCTGCTAGAAGTATCTGAATATATCAGAAAGGCAATCAGTTTTCATCAGGACTTTAATATGAAGCTTAATGAATTCATTCAGTTTCTATTTCTTAGACACACTTGTATTTGCATGTCATTACATTGATGGGTTTCACTGAATATACAGTACGTTAACACTGGAAGAAATCTAAAGAACTGATACAATGCATCTTGCACACCATTATTAGGGATGAGCTCATGATTCAGTCTGAACACAAATTTGAACTTTGACTGTTTAGGTGTTCATCCAATCACTGGGCTTTTATCCAGTTCAGTTGGAGCTGAACATTATATATTATATCATATGCTGTATATTATATAGGTATTCTACTATATATGGTAGTTTCCTATCAATCAAAGTTTGCTAAGGATGAAAACCGTTACATTCATTTACTGGTTGAGAATGCCCTGCCATGTAAAAAAAGGGTCCAGGATAGCATAACGTCACTGACCAAATATGGCCATGCGACCATATATGGGCAATGACATCGACCAACAATGGCCATATTTGGTCAATAACCTCAACCAGGTGACCCCCACCTCATATTTTACTTTTAACTGTGGGGCCTCGAGAGATGTCTTTTGTGGCAAGTTGAGATTGGGAGTGTCCATGAGTTGGTGGGATTTTGTTCTTTTATGAGCATAATCCATAATTTTTTATGGTTGACGTAGATCTGCCTTGTTGGATGACGTAGTTGATAATGGACTTTCTATTTATAATAAAGGACTTGTCAAAAGACAAGTGAAGTCAAAAGACTTCAGTGGGGTTTGGATTTGATAGCAAAACTTTAGTTATACTCTGTGAACTCACCTCCAGTCAAATCCAAGTACATTTGGCTCATCCCTAGTCACCAACAGCATACCTGTAAATTATGCTCAACTAGAAATTCCAGTACTACATGTAGTCATTATTTACTTTTTCAGTAGGTGTTGTGAGTTTTTTTTAATTTTATTTGCAATAATGCTATATATATATATATACAGTATTTTCCTTGGTTTGATCTTCCAATTCCTATAAGATTAATATTTGGCAACCCATACAGTACAGCACTGAACAACATTGTTGCTATGATCTACTCATGAAAACATCTAGTATTTAAAGAGGAAGTAAACCCTGATGAGTTTACTTCCTCTTTCATTCCCTGCAAAGCATAATGGACTACTATGCATCGCATAGTAGTCCATTATGTGTCACTTACCTGACACAGGAGCCAGCAATGTCACCGCTGTCCCCTGTAGTCCGGCACATCCATCTTCTTGGTGGGGTCTCATTGCTCCGCCGCTGTCATTCGGCGAAGCCGCGATGACGTTACTCCCGCACATGCGCACGGGAGCCGACACTCGCGGTATCTTCGTCGTTGATGATGCCGCGCTCAGTGCGCCTGCGTGCCGCTGTCTACAGTGCATGCGCCGTAGACAGCAGTGCCTGTCTTTCAGTAAATATCTCCTAAACTGTGTAGGTTTAGGAAATATTTCTTGGACCTACAGGTAAGCCTTAATCTAGGCTTACCTGTAGGTCAAAGTGTGTTGTATGGGTTTACAACCACTTTAATGGTTATCACAAAGCATTAATGGAAAACAAGACTTGTTACTAAACACAAAGTCAGGAATGAACATGTCAATAGATGAAAATTAACCTTTATTTTGTCATTAGGGCCTTTTTGAAAAAAGGCTAGAGTAGACAAGTTGTGAATGTCATTGTGACACCCAACATACATTATAAAACAGGATGCCATGTGTTACTTTTGTGCTGCATAGATGAAAATGCTTCATACACCAGTGTGGTTTGGTGTATTAAGCAACCCATTCAAACTAACATTTGGCTGCCTATGCAATGCATATGTAGGTAGTGGCTTTATTTTTTGGTCTGTACTAGTCTGTCTGCTTGGTCTGTTCTAGTTGATCTGTACTAATGATTGGGAACCAGCAGGGCTGGCTACTGTACAGTATAATACTTTTTTTTTATTGTGTTTGTCACTCTTTGTAGTATCGCTGCACAACCGCTCAGCGGTCACAATACTGCACAGTGGAAATGCAGTATACTATGCTTTCTATAAGTGCAAGTATTTTATACGTGTATTACACACACATATATACTACACACCAAATAGTACACCTATACCAGTCCTTAAAAGGACCTTTGTAGACCTAGTAGCTAGTGATTTGCAGACTGTCCCTCAGTCCCTACACTGATAAAAGACTGCTGCAGAATAGGGCAGTAGTCAGCAGTAGTGTATCACAATTCTATATATTGTACACCTATACCAGTCCTTACAAGGACCTTTGTGGACCTAGTAGCTAGTGATTTGCAGACTGTACCTCAGTCCCTACACTGATAAAAGTCTGCTGCAGAAACCAGCAGTAATCTGCAGCACAGCCCTGCACCAGCACCCTATATATTGTACACCTATACCAGTCTTTAAAAGGACCTTTGTGAACCTAGTAGCTAGTGATTTACAGACTGTACCTCAGTCCCTACACTGATAAAAGACTGCTGCAGAAACCAGCAGTAATCTGCAGTACAGCCCTGCACCAGCACCCTATATATTGTACACCTATACCAGTCCTTAAAGGGACCTTTGTGGACCTAGTAGCTAGTGATTTGCAGACTGTCCCTCAGTCCCTACACTGATAAAAGACTGCTGCAGAATAGGGCAGCAGTCAGCAACAGTGCATCACAACCCTATATATTGTACACCTATACCAGTCCTTACAAGGACCTTTGTGGACCTAGTAGCTAGTGATTTGCAGACTGTACCTCAGTCCCTACACTGATAAAAGTCTGCTGCAGAAACCAGCAGTAATCTGCAGCACAGCCCTGCACCAGCACCCTATATATTGTACACCTATACCAGTCTTTAAAAGGACCTTTGTGAACCTAGTAGCTCGTGATTTGCAGACTGTCCCTCAGTCCCTACACTGATAAAAGACTGCTGCAGAATAGGGCAGCAGTCAGCAGAAGGGCACCACAACCCTATATTGTACACCTATACCAGTCCTTACAAGGACCTTTTTGGACCTAGTAGCTAGTGATTTGCAGACTGTCCCTCAGTCCCCACACTGATAAAAGACAGCTGTAGAAATGAGTAGTAATCTGCAGCACAGCACCCTATATATTGTACACCTATACCAGTCCTTAAAATGACCTTTGTGGACCTAATAGTATTCGCTAGCTAGTGATTAAACTGGCTGTCCCTGCTGCACACAGCGTCCTGTCCCTACACTGACAAAAGACAGCTGCAATCACCAGCACAGCAGTGCACTGCACCCTATATACTGTACAACACCTATACCAGTCCTTAAAAGGACTTTTGTGGACCTAATAGCTAGTGATTTGTGTCACTACAGTCTCTCCCTGCTGCACACAGCGTCCTGTCCCTACACTGACAAAAGACAGGCTGCTGCAATCACCAGCACAGCAGTGCACTGAACCCTATATACTGTACTACACCTATACCAGTCCTTAAAAGGACTTTTGTGGACCTAATAGCTAGCGATTTGTGTCACTACAGTCTGTCCCTGCTCCACACAGCAACCTCTCCCTACACTGACATAAGACAGAATGTAAAATGCCCACCAGATCAGGTCTATTTATAAGGTAGGGGGTATGTCCAATTGTCCATGTGCTGAAATGTCTCAATTGGCTGTCCTGTACCCCATGATGGATGTGTCATCATGGGTCAAAGTTCTTTCACGCTGTAAATACATATGTCCGCCGGGCGAACAGCGGCAATAGTCTGCCTATCGGGCGAATCGCAAACACGCAAAATTTGCCGCAAACCGACCGCCGGGCGAACAGTTCGGCCATCCCTAATCTGGAGTTCTACCCCTTAAGAGTCATAAATGGGAGGATGGGACCACTGCCCTTGCAGCTGACTGGTGACTGCTAGGCACTTTATATTAGGTCTGTACCCAGGACAGACGAGGACGAAAGCTTTACATATGTTTTATTTTTTTTAACAGGATGATTAAGCTCTATCCTATGCAGGTGCTAAAATAGCTTGATATGACGTTTTCAACACTTGTTTATAACACAAAGTCTTTTCAATAGATGATATGGAAATAATGCTAACTTAGCTGAGGGATATTTTTGGTCACAACTCAGGTCAACTTTATGGTTAATGGGATGAAACTCGTTGACGTTTGGGACAATGAGCAGGGGGGGCTGGGGAAGTTTGTATTTCTGTGTCTTTTTTTTGTTTTTTCATTTGTGTTTTTTTCACACTGCACATATATGCTCCAATAAAGTACTATTAATGAGTAGATGCTGTCAGTACCAATATAAGGTAATGCTGATTTACGCCGTGCAGGATATAACTGTAACAGGGAAACCTCAGTGGACCCAAGAATGTAGCATAATATCGTCTGAACCATTGTCTTTTCATCCCAAAGATGAGTCTTAGATGCCTGACATGGAATGTTAGAGGCCTAAACTCAAAGATTAAGCAGTCTTTAGTACTTGATTATGTCAAACGCACTAGATAGCAAATAATGCTACTTCAGGAGACTCATCTTGTGGGGTCTAGGGTCATGGCCTTAAAAACCCTATTAATAAATAATATTATGTGGGGCTACCTCACTTCTAATATTTCTAAATACAATATTACAATATTGAATAAAAATCAATAATAATACATAGCTTGTGTAATAAAGTGCAAATAGTGATATAAAGTGCAAACACGTGCAAATGTAAATGTGCACATACACAATAAATATTGTGCAAATAAATACCAATAAAGTGCAATATGCTGATAAGGTAATCAATATTAGCAAAAAGTGTCCGTGTATCACACTAATTCACAAATCAATAATGTGAACATCAAATATATAATTGATTGATGATGCAGTATATGCAGTCCCAAAATTCCACTTATAGTGCAATCCACTTCAAAACAGTGCAACCCACCGATGCTTGTGCTCACAAGTAATCCAGGTGCGCCCCTTATTTCCCCCAGCCTCTCATCTCCATAAACGGCCACTATGGGCCATATACTGCTGTGTACGCAAAGCAGGATGCTATCTCTCTGATCCACTCCTCCAATGGCAGCTAGTGTAGACCATATACTGCTAGATGTAATGCTGGCTATTGTTCTCTTATCCGCTCCGGGGGGAGGGGCTTTCTAGAAACCGTGTGACTGGAAGGGAAGGAACGGCAGTGTTCTCTGGGGAAATTTAGTGGTATTTATGAGTATGGATACCGATGACCTGTACTGATGTGTGACAGGCTGACCCCGGAGCAGTGGATAAGAGAAAAATAGCCAGCATTACATCTAGCGGTATATGGTCTACACTAGCTGCCATTGGAGGAGTAAGGATTAATCTCCTGCCTTGCATAGAGGCTTTTAAAAACAAAATGACCAGGTGGGTAAACATGTCATTGACACTATTGGGTAGAGTAAACCTCTTTAACATTGTATTTTTACCCATGTTTTTATATATTCTGGCAAATAGTCCGGTGTACGTACCCAGGAAAAATTTTCAGGAAATTGACTCTTTATTGTCGACATTTCTTTGGATCCTAAGAACCACAGAATAGCTTTGACTAAACTGCATTTACCTATGAACCAGAGGGGATTGGCCCCAAATTTAAGACTATACTATTACGCCTCGCAACTGGGGTACATACACTGGTGGCTTTTCCCACAGCTGGACAATGCTGCCACTGCAGCCGAGGTGCTCCTGCTTTATTCATATGAGACTCTAAACAATGTAATATAAGCAGAATGGTAACAGAAGATGAGGGGACAGACATGATAAAGGTCTCTCTTAAAATATACAAACATTGTCTCTCTTTGGTTCCAGAGGATCAGACCTCAATATCCCCCAATCATCCTATATGGTTCAACCCCACACTGCATTATTTTTATGACCTGCCTGACGCCTGTCTTTGGGCTTCAAAGGGACTAAAATACATACATCAATTATTTGACCAAGGTCAATTTAAATCTTTTCCAACATTACGGCAGGAATTTGGGATACCTAATGCATAGAGTTTTAAATATTTCCAATTAAAACATGCAGCCATGTCCCAGCTGGGCCTTAGAAATTACTTTTTTCAAAATTCTACCTTAGAGGGTGCATTAATACAACCAGAACATACAGGGTTGATCCCCACCTATTATAAGATTTTGGGGCAACATAGATCCTCTCGATTACAAGCTCTAAAAAATCATTGGATAGCAGTTATACCAGATGATAATTGGGAAGAAATTCTTCATACATATTTTGTCACTGCAATTTCTGCTAGGGACAGAATGATACAGTTGCGTATCTTCCATAGAATACACTACACTCCTCTATGGCTCTTCCACATGCGAAAACAAACCAGTCCCATCTGCCATAAATGTAATCGGAGCACAGGTGATTTACTCCGCATACTCTGGAGCTGCAAAAAAAGCGTCCATTTTGGTCACAAGTAACCCACTTGTGACCAACCGCGATTAACTTTAATTTACCGAATATCTGTAGTGCAAAGTGGTGTATACTTGTGGTTTTCGAGGATGTGAAGTTAGGCTCCTATCAAAAACAATTCCTGCGTTTCTTATTGTATTATGCCAGAAAAAAACTATAGTTTTGCAGTGGACACAATCCACACCAATCTCTCTTAAAGCGGTTCTTCACCCTAAAGGGGAAGTTCCGCTAGTATTATCCCTCCCCCCCTCCGGTGCCACAATCGGCACCTTTCGGGGGGGAGGGGGGTGCAGTTACCTGGATAATCCAGGTAACTGCACCCACTTCCGGCCAGACCGCCGCATGGCTCCGCCCACCGCCGCATGGCTCCGCCCCCCCCATTGTGTTCTGGGAAACACACAGTTCCCAGAGACACAGCGGGGAACCAGCGCAGCGCGACTCGCGCATGCGCAGTAGGGAACCGGGCAGTGAAGCCCTCTTGCTTCACTTCCCGATTCCCTGACAGAGGATGGCGGCGGTGGCTGCAGCGAGACGAGCGATCGCTCGTCATCTGCCGCCGACATCGCTGGAACCTGGGACAGGTAAGTGTGATATTATTAAAAGTCAGCAGCTGCAATATTAGTAGCTGCTGGCTTTTAATATTTTTTTTTTTTTGTGCAGCTCCTCTTTAATCATTGTAAAAACCTGATTAATCAGGTATTGTCGACATATAAACTTATATATGAAGCCAGGGGATGTGCTGGTAAATTCAGGAAGATATAGGGAGAATGGATTGAACTCTCAGATACATGTGAACTTCCTAAATGATGAGCTGTACTCCTGATCAGTGATCAAAGAGATGAGACTGTTAAGTTAAGAGGGGGGATAAAGCTACTACCTACCTGGTAACATATGAGAAATAAGAATTAAGGCACCTTAATGCCCCGTACACACGATCTGATTATCGGACCACAAAAGTCGCTTTCGGACAGATCGTTCGATAATCTGATTGTTAGTATGCAGCTTTCGACAGCCGATCACGACAGTCCATCCAACCAAATCCGAAGGGATAAACAGGAAAACTTTGGTCAGATGACAGCCCATCGTACGACAATCGTGTAATCAGTACAGTATGTGTCCAATAAAAGTCGTTCGACAAACACCACGCATGAGCGGAAAGACAAAAATAAACCAGAAGGACACACGGGTTACACGTATTTGACATAATTTAAAATACGTAGCTACGACGGAAGATTTTTCCAGAATCGTACGACAAAAATCTTACACACATTTTGCACTGTTGTATTTGATCTTAGTTGTATGCAACAAAATGCGAACGATCTATCTTACAATAATCGGAATGTGTGTACGAGGCATAAAGCCGCGTACACACGTAGCCGTCTATCCGATGGACTTAGTCTGGCGGACTTCCCGCCAGACTGCTGGCGGACTTCCCGCCAGACTGTGCGCCGTACTTTCCGAACGGGCTACTTGCCCACACACGGCACTTTTTCAGCGGACTAATACGGCGTACTAAGTCCGCCGTACTATCCGCCCTACTGAACGGACTCGCCCACACACGCGGAGGAAAGTCCGCTCATTTCGAGCGCGTCTCCAGGTAGGTGGGGCCCACGAAGGAGACGCCGCTGGCCCCGCCACCTGGTATGGACTTAAAGGGGAACCCCAATGCCGAAAAAAATCGGCGTGGGGGTCCCCCCAAGTCCACAACAGACCCTTGTCCGAGCACGCTACCCGGCCGGCCAGGAAAGGAGGGGCAAGCAAGCCCCCCCTCCCCCCCCCGAGCCATACCAGGCTCACGTGGCCCCCCCTCACCCCAAAGCACCTTGTCCCCATGTTGATGAGGACAAGGGCCTCTTCCCGACAACCCTGGCCGCTGGTTGTTGGGGTCTGCGGGCGAGGGGCTTATCGGAATCCGGGAGCCCCCTTTAATAAGGGGGCCCCCAGATACCGGCCCCCCACCCTATGTGAATGAGTATGGGGTACAATGTACCCCTACCCATTCACCTGTAAAATAAAGTACAAAAAAAACACAACACACAAGATAAAATAATTTATTGCACAGCTCCGGGGGTCTTCCGTCTTCGGGGGTCTTCTCGCCGGACTCCTCCGCTATCTTCTTATAGCTCTTTTGCTAGCGGAGGAGCCCGGCATTCTTCTTCGTTGCTGCGGCCTCTTCTTCCGACTTCGGGGGTCTTGTCCCCCTCTTCGGTTCTTCTGCCGGGCCACCGCGCCTTCTTATAGCTCTTTTACAGGCGGTGGCCCGGTCTTCTGTCGCCGCCGCCGCCTTCCGTTCTTCTTCTTCTCCTGTAGATGTTGACTCGAAGCTCTCTCCGGACGCAATGCCAGGGACGCGCTGCGCGGGGACTTATATAGGGACAAGGGGCGGGGTCATCGGCTGATGTCACATGGGTTGATGTCACATGGTGACCCCACCCCCTTACAATGTCACAGTCCCGTAGGATGCTGGAACTGTCGCCATGTGACATCAACCCATGTGACATCAACCCATGTGACATCAACCGATGGCCCCGCCCCTTGTCCCTATATAAGTCCCCACGCAGCGCGTCCCTGGCATTGCGGCCGGAGAGAGCTTCGAGTCAACATCTCCAGGAGAAGAAGAAGAAGAAGAAGAAGAATGGAAGGCGGCGGCGGCGGCGACAGAAGGCTGGGCCACCGACTGTAAAAGAGCTATAAGAAGGCGCGGTGGCCCGGCAGAAGAACCGAAGAGGGGGACAAGACCCCCGAAGTCGGAAGAAGAGGCGACGAAGAAGAATTCCGGGCTCCTCCGCTAGCAAAAGAGCTATAAGAAGATAGCGGAGGAGTCCGGCGAGAAGACCCCCGAAGACGGAAGACCCCCGGAGCTGTGCAATAAATATTTTTATCTTGTGTGTTGTGTTTTTTTTGTACTTTATTTTACAGGTGAATGTGTAGGGGTACATTGTACCCCATACTCATTCACATAGGGTGGGGGGCCGGTATCCGGGGGCCCCCTTATTAAAGGGGGCTCCCGGATTCCGATAAGCCCCTCGCCCGCAGACCCCGACAACCAACGGCCAGGGTTGTCGGGAAGAGGCCCTTGTCCTCATCAACATGGGGACAAGGTGCTTTGGGGTGAGGGGGCCACACGGCCCCCCCTTCCCCAAGGCACCCCCCATGTTGAGGGCAGGCGGCCTGGTACGGCTCGGGGGGGGGGGGGGCGCTCGCTCGCCCCTTCTTTCCTGGCCGGGCCGGACGGGTAGCGTGCTCGGACAAGGGTCTGTTGTGGACTTGGGGGGGACCCCCACGCCGATTTTTTTAGGCGTTGGGGTTCCCCTTTAAGTCCATACCAGGTGGCGGGGCCAGCGACGTGTCCTTCGTGGGCCCCGCCTACCTGGAGACCTGCTCGAAATGAGCGGACTTTTCTCTGGGAAAAGTCCGTTCATTTCAAAAGTACGGCGGACTGGCATACACACGGCCAGATTGTCCGCCGAAATGCGAGTCCGGCGGGAAGATTGAAGTGCAAAACTACTTTCTAAGTCCGCCGTACTTTCGGGTCAAAAAAGTATGCCGGAGGCTACACACGGGGGGATTTTCCGGCGGACTTCAGTTTGCCGGACTTTTCCACCCGCTTGTTTGATCGTGTGTACGCGGCATAAGAGTGTATTGTTACTAGCTACATGTGCAAGTGTTTAGTTGGCTAGAGTTGTTTCATTTTTTTAAAGAGAACATATGCCTATTCGTCAGAAATCTGACTAAAAGACAGGGGCGGACTGACAACCCATGGGGCCCCCGGGCAATAGGGGATCATGGGGCCCCCTTTGTCACCACCCACCCACGCACAAGCCACACCCTCACAAAGCCCCACATATATATTGCACTGTTACATTACATGCATTGGTCACAGAATTTCTCTACTGCATGTTCAAAATATATGTTTAAAGAGTTAAGAAGATAAAGAACAATAAACGCACATATATTACCACGTATATTTTCTGTGGGGCTGCGTCTCCTGTGAGCAGAATCACGCACAGGTATGGTACTTCTACACTTGTGGGTCTGTGCGCTGTTTGACCCACTGCTGCTTTGATTGGACACACCGAGAGCTAATTAGTGGGTCTGGTGGACCAGATGTCCACTGGGTCCAGACGATCATTTCCATCAGAGGCAGAACGGTGGTCTGCCGATGTAAACAAGTTAGATCGCCATTCTGTTAGTAGGGAAGACCGAGATCCTGTGTGTCTGCTAAACAGGAACACAGATCTGTCTTCCCACATTTAAAGCACCTCCCCCACACAGTTAGAAAGCACTTTCTAGGAACACATTTAACCCTTTGATTGCCCCCTGGTGTTAACCCCTTCCCTACCAGTGTCATTAGTACAGTTAACCATTACTAGTAACAAAAAACAAAAAACAAAATTCTATAAAAATATCCCATAGCATATTGGGATTTTTACCAACATGTAGAAAATACATATAGGCCTAAACTGATGGAGAAATTAGATTCTGAGGCTAGAGCCTATAGCAGCAAAGTAAAGAAAGTATATAATATACATACACACACACACACTGAAAAGGCTGCAGACAGGGTACAGGGGTCAGAGGCTGCAGACAGGGGCCAGAGGCTGCGGTCACGGTACAGGGGTCAGAGGCTGCGGTCATGGTACAGGGGTCAGAGGCTGCGGACATGGTACAGGGGTCAGAGGCTGCGGACATGGTACAGGGGTCAGAGGCTGCGGTCATGGTACAGGGGTCAGAGGCTGCGGTCATGGTACAGGGGTCAGAGGCGGAGGGGTCTTACTAGGCTGTGATGAGAGGTGCGCGCCACTCCTGAAACCTCACAAAGTGCCACTGCTGCCTTACATTTAAAAATGGTGCTGCCCGGTGCCATTATGTCACTGCGCATTCATGTTTGAAAATGACTGAGCGTGTAAGGGCTTGCACACGCGGCAGCGATGCATGTGCAGAGGAAACTCCAGCCCCCCTCATCATACCATAATGTTACTTTATGGTATGTGATGAGGCTGGGGTTTTAGAGGAACAGAGCAGTGCAGCTGGCTGGAGCATGAAAACAGGTAGGTGAAAAAGGCCCCCCACCCCCCAAACACACACACTGCAAGAATGGACTTTATCTTAATTTCCTGGAGATGGGCTGTATTTTGGCACCACATCCTTTGCTGTTATTGCACAAATTCATGAATATGTTAGAAATATACAGGGAATTTTCAGATGCTACAGAGATATTCTACATACACATATATTAAAAATAATTATTTTGTGAAAATACATCTGATGTATGTAGTAGGTGAAAAGTCCCAGTATATTCTTAACATATTCAAGAATTTTACTTTCACCGGGACCTGTCCTGCTGAGGTACAGGACAAGTTTAAAGCACAGATTTATACAGCGTGGAAGGCAGAACAATTGTAACTCACAGAAGAATGCAGTCTGCCATCCGTCCTGTTATCTTGTCTTGAGCTCTGTTGACTACTTTATGGGTAGCAATGATCGCTACTTTGTTATCCTGCTTACTCTATTTTCCCCCGACAAGGGAGGGGGGGGGGGGAGGAGGCTTGGGTGCTGCCTGACACACACAAGCATGGAAGAGATCGAGTTTCTCCTTTATTCATAGACTCGAGGGGTATCTTACATGAGCAGTGACAATGTCCAGGCTCCTGGGGTGGTGCTCTCCCCCTCCCTCACTCCGTCACCTCAGCTCAGTGTCCTATGTGCGCTAGTTGTCAGCGCTGACATTTCCGATGCTTCCTCCAGCTAGCTCCTCTCCTGCTCAGGACTCAGATTTGCCGCCACAAATTCAGCTTCTCTGGAGCCAATGATAGACGAGGGGTGTGGATTGAAGGCAGAAGCCTCCACCCCCAATTGGAGAATAGCGAGCGATTCTCTCTCTTGCATTTACACACAGCCACAGCACCGATAAGAGACTCGGGGCTATGAGCTTCTCACAGGCCCCCTACTGGCCACGGGCCCTCGGTCGGCGCCCGAATGACCTAATGGTCAGTCCGCCCCTGCTAAAAGATCACTCAGTGATGAATATCTGTAGACTATGGTTAAGTAGAGGAAAAGAGGGTAAAATATATGAATACACCTGTTGCTGGCGAATTGTTAAATGTACATTGAATTGGCTATGTACAATGTTACTCAATGTATCCTATATGAGATAAAGCTTAATAAAAAATGCAGTTTAAAAAAAAAACAATGGCTTTCTTCTTGTCAATGACCATAAAGGCCAGATTTGTGGAGTGCACGACTAATAGTTGTCCTGTGGACAGATTCTCCCACCTGAACTGTGGAAGCTCAGCAGCTCCTCCAGAGTTACCATGGGCCTCTTGGCTTCTTCTCTGATTAATGCGCTCCTTGCCCAGCCTGTCATTTTAGGTGGACAGCCATGTCTTGGTAGGTTTACAGTTGTGCCATACTCTTTCCATTTTTGGAAGATCAATTGAACAGTGCTCTGTGAGATGTTCAAAGCTTTGGATGTTTTTTATAACCTAACCCTGCTTTAAACTTCTCCACAACTTTATCGCAGACCTGTCTTGGGTGTTCCTTGGCCTTCATGATGCTGTTTGTTCATTACAGTTCTCTAACAAACCTCGGGGGACTTCACAGAACAGCTGTATTTACACTGAGCCAAATTACACACACGTGGACTCTATTTACTAATTAGGTGACTTCTGAAAGCAATTGGTTCCACTACATTTTAGTTAGAGGTATGACAGTAAAGGGGGCTGAATACAAATGCACGCCACACTTTTCACATATTTATGTGTAAAAAAATTGAAAGCCATTTGTCATTTTCCTTCCACTTCACAAATGAAGCTGTTTGCCCCAAGCTTGTTTGAATCCTCTTAGCCCTTGTACACATGGTCGGAGTTTCCGAATGTGTCCGATCGGAGCGTTTTGTCGGATATTATGACTGTGTGTGGTCTGCATCGGACTGTTTCCGTCGGAATATCCGTCGGACCAAATTTTCCAACTTGCCGGAAATATTTTCCGACAAACTGCTCCGATCGGACATACTCTGATCATGTGTAGCCTACTCCGACGGACAAGGTGCCACGCATGCTCATATTCAAATTCCGACACGGAAGCGCTCGTTCAGGTAAAACTACTGCTCGTAATCGATATAGCACATTCGTCACGCTGCAATGTTAAAAATTCTTTCATGAAGCGCATTCTCTTGTTCTTTACAATGCTGCAAGAAGGAACTTCTTTTGATGCTCATAGTCACACACACTTCTCCCGAACGTATTTCCTGACTCTTTTTTCTTTCAAAAATGTTTATTAATGCAAGATACATACAACGCATAGAAATCTGCAATTCGTCTTGTACAACATTAAGAAAAATAATAACAGATAGTACCTAAGTCCGCATCAAGTTGTAATAGTAGTGACATAAAAGCGATGTAATATAATATACAGCTTTTTGTGAGCAAATATTCACACGGTCAGGCCTTTAGAGGGTATAGAAAACATGAACATCTTATGCACAGGCCAGGATGTCAACATTAAGGCTCCATGCACACTGGAGCTCATAAACTGCAGTTTATTGGAGTTTGGGCGTTTTTTTTAAAAGCCCATAAACTCCACTCTATGTTAGCCTATGTGTCCATGCACACATGGACGTTTTTCAGCTTTAATGAGCAGTGGAGTTTATGGGCTTTTTTCTGAACGCCAGAAATTCGCGTTCAAAGTGCCGTTTTTCACCGCCAAAAAACGACAAACGCTGATAAACGCTCATAAACGCTTATAAACGCTCATAAACGCGCGTTAATTAGTGTTCGGCATTCTATTTTTCCAATGCATTGTGGGAGTTTGGAATGTACTGTGGGATTTTTGGAGTGTCCACTGTGTATTTTTATTGAAAACGCTAACGCTAATAAACGCTCATAAACGCTAGTACAAAACGCTGTTAAAAGCAAGTTTTTCAATCAGCGTTTTCTGCCAGCAATCTGGCGTCCAGAAAAAGCTTTTTTGAGCTTCAGTGTGCATGGAGCCTAAAAAGGTGAGCAAAACATCTATTTCCGTGTTTGCAAACAAATACAAAACATTCAAACCATAACTGGTTATACCCAAGGTCACCACTAGGGTGAGCTTTTATCACAATTGGGTACATCGTTAAGACAGAAATCAAAGTACAAGGCAAAAAGAGTAGATGAAGAAAAGAAGAAAGAGGAAAAAGAGAGAAACGAAGGGGGAAGAAATGAGAGAAGAAAAGTGAAAGAGGGGGAGAGAGATGGCAGGATGGGATTGTAGAGGGAATGAAGAGAGAGAGATCAGAAGGGTGGGTAGGTCGGCCGGCCGGTTCCTATATAACTACCAAAGGTCAGGAATAGGTTGTTAATCGGGGGGGGGGCTGGGACTTATGGTACTAGTAGCCGATGGTCAAAATGTGGGGGTAAGTAGTGATCAACCCATGGTTGCCAGATTTTAGTATGTCTAGGGACAGTATCTTGAACAGTAGCTTCAATTTTACTATGTATCATTGCCTGCGTAACTCTATTCTTAACTTCAGTCAGACGCAAGGTGGAGGTCTTCCATGCTTTAGCTATTGTTTGTTTAGCTGCAGTGGTGATCTGCAGGGCAAGGCGTATCTGGGCCCTGGTGAAAGAATCGGGGTAAAAATTGAGAAGGGCCAATGCTGGATCAGGATCCAGTGAACTGGCGAACAGAGTGGACAGAACCAAAAATATTTCAGTCCAGAAGCACTGGGCCACTGGACAGGTCCACCAAATATGCAAGTGCGTGCCCCTCTCGTCACAGCCACGGAAACAGTTTGGAGAATATGAAGGTAAAAACTTTGCAATTCTATCTGGCACTAAGTACCAACGCATGAGAACTTTGTAGCTCGCCTCTAGAGCCACAATATTTAATGAGGAGAGTTTAGTGTGTAGCCATACATCAGACCAGTCGTTTTCATCCAGATTTAAGTTCAGATCCCTGGACCAACACTGCGCATATGTCGGGAGTGTTGACGGCTGGGAGGTAAGGTGTGAGTATAACTGTGATATTTGTCCCGGGGCATGTGGATCAGTATTGCATAATTTTTCAAATAACGTGTATGTGTTCGTATCCCTAGTCAAGCTAATAGTCTGCTGTACAAAGTGCGATATTTGGAGATAGCGAAAATATTCATTATTCAGTAACTGTGATTGAGCTTGCAGGGAAGAGAACGATTTGACTGTATCACTGGCCACCAGGTCGCATATACGAGTTAGGTTTGCATGTTCCCAAGCTCGGAATGAGGAAGGGGAGGTGTAGGCAGGATAGAACTTTGGGTGACCGATATAGGACAACAAAGGGGAGAGCGGGGAGATCAAATGAAACGTTTTACAAAGTTTATCCCAGAGTTTGACAAAGGTAGAGGTTATGGGGTTGGATATTGGGCCTCGGGCCGCAGGGGGGAGCCAGAGAAGATTAGTTAGGGGTATAGGGTGAAGATCTACCGCTTCAAGGCTCACCCAGATGGGGATTTCCACTTTAGCATGATAAAGCGTGGCTTGGGCAAGTTGGGCCGCGTGGTAGTAATGTTGAAAATTGGGTATGCCCAGACCACCGGCCCTATGATGGCGAAGTAAGGTGGGTCTAGAGATTCGTGGTTTCACAGGGCCCCATATATAATTAAATACCCGGCCTTGGATTATGCGATGAAAATAAGGGGGAACCGAGATGGGGAGGACTCTATATAAGTAAAGAAGCTTAGGGAGTAGGGACATTTTGACCGCGGCAATGCGTCCCATCCAAGAGATGGAGAGGGGGCGCCAATCCTGGAGTAAAGAGGAGAGATGCCTCAACATTGGGAGGTAATTTGCTTGGAAGAGGTCTGCAGGATCACTGGTAAGTTTAATGCCCAAATATGGGATAGACGAACCAGACCATTGAAATGGAAAATTAGTCTTAAGAAGCGCCAAGGTGTCATCTGACAGTGATACATTAAGGGCTTTGGATTTTGTCTGATTAACTTCTAGGCCAGAGATTTTAGAGAATTTATCAAGGAGATTTATTAAATTAGGGATGGAAATGTGTGTAGAGGTGATAAACAATAGAGCGCCGTCAGCAAACAGGCATAGTTTATGGGTGGTAGAAGCAACTTCTAGTCCCCTAATATCCGGGTGTGCTCTAATCAAAGCGGCCAGGGGCTCTATTGCTAAAGCAAAGAGTTGTGGCGACAGGGGGCACCCCTGCCGTGTCCCTCTTCGTATTGGAAAACTTTGGGAATTAAACCCAGAGTATGTCACTGATGCTCGCGGGTCGGCATACAAAGACATGATCCACTGTAGGAAGTGGGGGCCAAAACCCCAGCGTTTCAAGATGAAGTGGAGATAGGACCACGAGACTGTATCAAACGCTTTTCTGATGTCTAAGGATAGGAGGTGCATGGGGATGGAGCGCGTCCTCGCAAGGTGTTGTAACAAGACTACTCGGCGAATGTTATCGCTAGCTTGCCTACGGGGGATAAAACCTACCTGGTCTTTGTGAACCAGATTTCCTATGATCAGATTGAGACGTAATGCCAAGATTTTAGATAAAATTTTTATATCTACATTTAGTAGGGAAATGGGTCGATAGTTGGACCATTGGGTGTCATCTGAGTTGGGTTTAGGAATCATTACTATCTTGGCCATTAGAGAGTCTCTACCAAGAGGTTGCTGCCTCAATAGGGCGTTAAACGAATTTGCTAATAGGGGAGCTAGAATATCTGAGAATTTCTTATAATAATTGCTAGGTAAACCGTCCGGGCCTGGGCGTTTGTGTGGCTTGAGCGATTTTATAGCTACAAGTACTTCTTCTGTAGTGATTAAAGCATAAATGGAATCTCTGGCTGTGTGGGATAGTTCAGGTAAAGACAAGTTCTGAAGTAGGGATTCAGCATGCTGAGGGGAGAACTGGGTTTTGTCTGAGTAAAGGTCAGCCAACTTCTCACGGAATTCGGCTAGAACTTTGATGGGGTTGCTTGTGTGGGAATTCTTAGCGATTTTAAGTCTAATCGGCTTACGGGTTTTATCTGGTTGTCTGAGGCGTAGGGCCATAAAGGTATCCGGTTTATTAGCTTTGGTGTATATCGTGTGACTAGACTTACGAAGAACCTTGTCTGCTGATTCAGCTAACAAAAGATCCAGCTCCAATTTAGTTTTTTCAAGGATAAGCTTATGGGACTCTGTCGGTGAATTTTGGAACTGGAGAAAATGTGAGTGATATTCTTCTTCTAATTTTTGCTGTCTGGCCTGTCGGTCTTTCTTAATATGTGTGGCTAGGGAGATGCAACTGCCTCGAATTACCGGCTTATGAGCCTCCCAGAGTAGCACCGTGGAGATATCTGCGTTGGAATTATGTTGCAAATAGTCTGTAAGAGCAAAACGAATATCAAAGCAGTATGATTGATCAGTAAGGTGTGCTTCGTTCATGTTCCACGACCTTTCCTTGGATCTAGGGATCAGTGAGGCAATAGTAGTGACTACAGCACAGTGGTCAGTCCAGGGAATCGGACATATGTTAGACTGGAGTACAACTGGGAAGGAGGCCACTGGTGTCAGAATATGATCAATCCTAGAAAATGAATTGTGAGGATATGAATAAAACGTGTAATTTTTTTTCAAAGGATTACATTCCCTCCAGGTATCTAGGAGGGAAGCCGAAAGGAACTGTTTCCGAAGCTGAGCCGAAAGGGAATGACCCTCAGGCGTATACGGCGATTTATCTATATGTGGTTGTAGGGTTAGGTTGGAGTCCCCACAAATAAAAAGTGTACCCCTACTGTGGGTCTTAATAACCTGTAAAAGGTGCGAAAAAAAAGGGTTAGGGTTAACATTCGGGGCATAATAAGAGACCAAAGTGGTTTCAGTATCCTGGAGAAGGCCTACCAATATAATATACCGCCCCTCTGGGTCTTTAATTTCTACTGTGGGCGTAAAAGGCAGAGAATGATGGAATGCTATCAATACACCCCTTTGTTTAGTGTCTGCAGAGGCCGTAAAGACCTGAGGATAGCGGGAACTGAAAAACTTGGGTGTTTGGGAACCTGAAAAGTGCGTTTCCTGTAAGGCAACTATCCCAGCTTTCAGAGAATGAAAATTTCGGAAGGCCTTAACCCTCTTACCGGGGGAATTAAGGCCTTTGACATTAAGAGATAGGATATTCAGAGGGGCCATCAAGAAACAGGGTGAGAAATATTATAGAGTAATATGCAAGGAGTAGGAACCGACCGACCAAAAAGAGATAAAAGAAGTGGAAGGGAGGGAGGAAAGAAAGAACAGAGAAAGAAGAGATAGGAGAAGAGAGGAAATTCGTCTGCAGGGCAAACCATGAGATGACAGAAACAGTCTGATACCAAAACGGGTTGCTCGGCCAAACAATGCTCAGTCCCCGGGGTCCAACACAGGCGGCCCAGGAGAGAGCGCATTAAGAGGGAGGGGAGCAGTGGCTGTTCTCCACCACCGTCGGGACAGCAATTGTACATAAACACTTCAATTTACAGAACCAGTAAAAAACCAAAACGAAAAAGGAAATAATATAAAAAATGAACATTAGGACTCATCTCAATGGACATGACACCCAGAGGTGCCGGACATAATATTAGAATGGTATATAGCACCTCACCAGGACAGGAATACAGGGGTCTTTGGAGGTGCAGGTGTATGGGGGTGGGGAAGAGGGAGAAAGGGGGAGGGTTAGTCAGGATAGGGAAGGATAGGCTAGGGAAGAGGGGAGAGGGAAAGGGGAGGGACGGAGGGCATCAGGAAAATTGGGAAGGGATAGGAGCCAGAAAAGGTGAGAGCTGAGGGGGGAGGGATAATGGGGGGCTGGTAGGTATATAGTAGATAACTAAAAGGAGCTAACATCATCTACAAATGTAATTGTTAAATCATGTATACAAAATAATTGTGGGTATAACCTTATATCACTGGACCTATATAGTGCAGGTGTAAGGCTCCTTTGGCACAGTAATAAAAATATAATCACAATACAAAGGACCGGTATGAGAGTTAGACTCCATGTGGGGACAGAGCCCTAGATCAAAAGAAAAAACGGTTAAAAAGTCAAAAGGTTTCAATTTAGGGGTCATCAGAGCTGAAAAACTTGGAAAAATAAAAAATAAAAAGAAGAACAAACAAGATCAAGTACGTACGGAACAGCAGGTCGAAAGGATTCGGTGGAAGAAGTCCTCCGGAGTAGGGGACATCATTCATCTTCCGCTCGGATGTCCGAATCCTAGAAACCTCGCAAGGAAATATAAAAATTTAGCGAGAGAAAGCTGAAAAAGAAGGGGGTGAAAATTTCCGAGCAGTTAGTTCAGCGCGGCGGGCGAGATTTGGGAGTAGAAGCTATGTCATCCGGCAATCTGGCGGGGGTTCCTTTGCGGACAGACAACGGGCCAGGCTGGTTACGGTGCGGCGTAGCCGAGTAGGGATGCGCTGCCGAACGTGCTGGAGTGCGGGGCAAGCTGGTCTCCGAGTGTGAGTCAGGACGAACTAGATGAAGGCTTTCCAGCAGACGTTGTAACGATTCCGGGGACGAGCAAGTGTGTTGTTGTCCCTGATAGGAAAACTGTATAGCAAATGGGAACCTCCAGGTGTACTTTAATTGGTGATGAAGTAAGATCTGTAGCTGTGGCTTCATGGCCCGGCGCTTGGTGATGGTAAGGGGAGCCAAATCCGAAAAAAGCTGATAAGTGTGGCCCTGAAACTGCAACGATTCTTTATTGCGTGCTGCAGTGAGTAGTTGCTCTTTCGTGCGAAAAAAATGCAGCTTAACAATGATATCCCTGGGAGGTCCGTCCGCCTGTCTGCGAGTCAATGCCCTGTGGATTCTATTGAATTCTAGGCGTTCGATTGGTATGCCCGGGGCTAGTTCCTGAAACATAGCCGTTACGAAGGACTGAACATCGTCAACTGTCTCAGGGATACCTCTTATTCTTAGGTTGGCTCTACGAGAGCGATTCTCGGCGTCTTCCCATCTTGAGAGGAGGGTGACATTCTCCTCTCGGAGGGCAATTTGTTCTTGGGCTTGCTCCTGTAAGGTGAGTTCAATGTCATCCATTCTGGACTCCAAGGCAGCAGTACGCTGACCAATGTCACGTATCTCCCGCGAGAGTCTGTCAGTGATCTGCTCCGAGGTAACTTTCAGGGCTTTCTGTAACATGGTTTCCATGTGTTTAAGAAAGTCACTGGGAATCATACTTGATGGTAACGAGGAAGTATCCGTGGGATCATGTATGCTGTCCTCATGGTCATTATCGCTGTCCGAAGTTTCGCGGCTGGGGGCGGAGGAAGCCCGCTGGATAGCAAGGGCCTTAGCCGCCATTTTAGACGAGGCACGGGCGAGGGCCTCCTTGATGGGTTTGGGTTTGTTCTTACCTCTGTGACCCGTGAGCACCATACCGTTAGATGCCAGGGTTTGCGAGGTGGAGATACAGTCCAATAAAATGAATGTTGCGGGTCCGGTTCCGTAGTTAGGTCCCGAAACAGTGGTGGAGAGTGCGGAGCCTTAGCAGGATGCGACCGCCATGCTAGACTTCGCGCATGCGCCCCCCTCCTGACTCTTTTTTAACCATTTCAGCAATACAATTTTTGATTTTGTCACATCTACACAATTTTATATATATATATATATATATATATATATATATTTTTTTTTTTTTTCCGAAACATCTCCTTTTTTGACAGTTTGCTAATTTTTCAATTTTTTGGGGTGTGTTTTGTGTGTAAACTTACCACAACAACATTATTGTATTTTTTATATTTTGATTTTCTTTTTTAATCTACAGGAGGTTGTTTAGTGTTGGTACCCTTGTTATTCATGTAACTTTTTGGGGGGAAATGTACCTGCCTGCTCACAAATAAACTGGCCTTTTGGAAGGAAAACACATACGCAAGTATTTCATCAAACAAAAAAAACTTTATTTTGGTTGCAATAAAATAAAAAGAGGAAGGCAGCGCTGGGTAAACTTGTTACTTTGGTGCAGCCTTTGGCCCCCAGGGCAGACATGAACAAATTAGAATAAGAAAAATTGGTGGCCTGAGGAGTACATATCTCAGGGAGAGAAGTCTGGTCCAGAAGTCCTAGAGATCAGGAAATTCAGATGCCATCTATGTCCCCAGGATGTGGTTCTTCAAGAGGCTGCATCTTCTGGCAGACCAGACTGAACCCAGGCCATCACTCTCTCTTCTTTCTTAGGCACTTCCCACCAGGCATCCTTCGAGGCTGTGGGTGGGCTCCTGTAGTTGGGGCAGGAGTTGGAGAAGGAGGGCATTGATCGACCTCCTGGCTGCCACTTGCCACAGCCTCCCCCCGAATGAGGTCTTCCTGTGTATGAAAATGGGACATAGTTTTAGTTTTTTGCTCATCAATCACACCATTTTGAGCTCCTGACTTTTGCAAATAGAATGTTACCAAATAGAACCGACTATCATTCTGAGCCCAGCATTTTTCATTCCCGTCCCAATCATTTTTGGTCACTACTGTCTATTGAGATGTAAACCACTTTGTTAAATCACAACTTAGGCCGCGTACACACGGGCGGACTGTTCGCCCAACTTTGTCCGTCCAACAGTTTCGGCAAACAGTCCGCTCAAAATTAGCATGGACGGACATGGCCACACACGACGAACGAACAGTTTGCTGAAACCGTGCGCGATGACGTGAACGGCACGTACGACGGGACGAAAAATACGACGTCCTATACACTGCATTATAACTTTCGGCGTGAAAATCCTTTCTGAGCATGCGCGCAACTTTGTTTGACGAACAAGCCTACACACGAGCGGACTGTTCGCTGAAACAAGGTTTCAGCGGACAGTTTTACGGAATTTCCGAAAAACCTTGTTCGTCAAACTGTCCGCTGAAACTGTCCGCTGAAAGCCCACACACGAGCGGACTGTCCGCCCAAACACTGTTCAGCGGACAAAGTTGGGCGAACAGTCCGCGCGTGTGTACGCGGCCTTACTGATCAATAAGAACATGTAGTTAACATCATTAAATGTACCACAAGAAATATGTTCAACAATGCAATACCTGTCTCAAGCTGGGCCCCACCACATGTTGCATGCCTGGAAGGCCCAGGTTGGACGTTGGAAGCCTCAGCTGGGGGTGAAGGATGCCTTGAAGGAAAACGGTCGAGTGGTGGCCTGGGTACCCCCTGGTCTACCAGAAAATGCAGCCTCTGGAAGTAAACCATCCTGGGGTATTAAACGGCATCTGGATCTCCTGATCTCAAGGACTCCAGGTTCTTCTTTCTCTCCCTGAGATATGTATTCTTCATGGCCCCAATTTTCCTATTCAGATAGGCCATGTCTGCCGTGGGGACCATGATCCGCACCAAAGAAAGAAGTTTCTCCAGCGCTGCCTTCCTCTTTCTTCTGTCGTAATAAAACTGGTTGTTGATCTGCTACAGGCAGGGCATCTCCTTGTACAGTTGGAAGAATAGCCCCATAAAATTGGGGTTTTGGAATGGATCCATCTTGTCTGCAAGACACAACACAAGACAAACCCTAAAATACTAATAATGCCATGAAAACCCTCCTAATCTTGTCCCAACATCGGCCTAGATAGAAGCAGTCTAGTCTAGTGATGCACCAAGTTAAAAATGTTACCTTTGCACGATCGTCGCGTCCGCACCTCACTCTGTTCCCAGATCGTACGGACGACACACGCGTCTTGCGTTTTATATACAGTGCACATGCGTGAAACACCACCCGCCCCTGACGTTCTTTCTAGACTATTCCCCACCCCTTCGCTTTCGGTGCAGTGGGGAGAGCACATGGCGGAGAGAACGCAGGTGCGCAATCACAGTTCCACTAACGAGGAGGAGGGTGAGGAAAGCCTGGAGCCTGAAACGTCCCGATCCAGAAAGAGAAGATTTAAGGCCTCAAATATGTCTTTTGGAGAGATCTTGGAGATGGTGGACATATTGAACAGGACCGACTATGATGGGAAGTATGGACCTTACCCAAACCCAAATATCAGAAAGGCCAAGATCATGACTAAAGTTGTGAAGAGTCTTCATAAGAATCTTGGGGTACGCCGATCCAAGGATCAACTGAGAAAACGCTGGTCAGACCTGAAACTGAGGGAGTACGATCAGTACAGAAGGATCAAGCGTGTTCTTCAAAAAAGTAAGTAGTTGTCGTGTGTTCATATCATTATTCTTGCTTGCATACTGCTCCATGTGCTTTGATTTCATGTTGTGCATTTTAAAATGGCCACTTTCAAGTTCATGGTTTCATTCGTTCGTAAGAAACATCATTCTGCAGGTAAGTATTCCAGCTTTAGAAAGTGTCCACAATAATGTTCTCACCTTTGAACTCGGCCAAAAAACACAATTGTACAACACTTCCAAGCAATGTTTTATATTCCTATTTCTGCCCTCTGTGTGCTAATTATTCCTTTTTTACATTCTCATAGGGGAGAAAAGACTCGGAAAGTATGAGGACACCAGGGACCACACCCCTCCTAAAGAGGGCCAAATACCAAAACCATAAGCAGAGGAGCAGGAGGAGGAGGAGGTGGAAGGAGAGATCGTTGAAGTTGGGCAAATTGTCACCACAACAGGTGAGTGTCGGAGAACACAGCTTCCGGTAAGCTCATCAATAGTGATGGCCAAACAGTTCGCCCGGCGGTCGTTTCGCGGCGAATTTCGGCTGTTCGCAGTCCGCCCGATCGGTGGACTATTGCCGCCGTTCGCCCGGCGGTCTTCCGTGTTTACTGTGTAAAAGAACTTTGACCTATGATGACACATCCATCATGGGGTACAGGACAGCCAATTGAGACATTACAGCACATAGACACTTGGACATTCCCCCTAACTTATAAATACACCCGATCCGGCGGCCATTTTACATTCTTTCTTCTGTCACTATAGGCAGAGGTTGCTGTGTGGAGCAGGGAGAGATTGCAGTGACCCAAATCGCTATCTATTTGGTACACAAAAGGTCAGGACTGGTATAGGTGTTAGGTGTAGTTCAGGATATAGGTTTGAGGCAGTGCTGTGCTAGTGATTGTTGCAGCAGCCTGAGTGTCTTTTGTCAGTGTAGAGAAAGGGACAGGACGGTGTGTGCTGCAGGGACAGTCAGTTTAATCATTAGCTGTTACTATGAGGTCCACAAAAGTGCTATTCCAGTTATTGTTTAACCCTTTCCCGCCGAGCGTACGCACATCTGCGTACTCGGCTTCCGGGGGTTATACCGGGATGATGCCCGCACCTGCAGGCATCATCCCGGTACCGTTTTTTACAGCAGGCGATTGGCTATCCAGGCATAACAACCGATGCGGCTAAAAGCCGCTCGGCTGTTATGCCGGAGGAGCGGGAGGGGATGCCCCCCCCTCCCGCCGCCTCTCGCCGCTGTTACCGGTGCTCCCGCTCGATCGGGAGCACCGATTAAAGATCCGTCGGCTCTGGCTGCTGGGGAGGAACTGGAACGAAGCCGTAATCGGCTTCGTTCCAGTCTCCTCATCGTAAACACGGAAGCGACGTCATGACGTCACTTCCCGTTTACTCGGCTGCCAATGGCGCCGGTTTTAAAAAAATATCCGGTATTCAGAATCGCCGTTTTCGGCGATCTGAATACACTGAAGTGTAAAGGAGGGGTGGGGGGTCTTTTAGACCCCCGATCCCTCCATAAAGAGTACCTGTCACCACCTATTACTGTCACAAGGGATGTTTACATTCCTTGTGACAGCAATAAAAGTGATCAAATTTTTTTTTTTTTTTTTAAACAATTTAGTCATTTAAAAATAAATAAAATAAATAAAAAAATAAAAAAAAAAATTTCAAAGCGCCCGCCGTCCCCGCGAGCTCGCAAAGCAAAGAAAACGCATGCGGAAGTCGCGCCCGCGTACGTAAACGGTGTTCAAGTCACACATGTGAGGTATCGCCGCGATCGTCAGAGCGAGAGCAATAATTCTAGCAGTAGACCTCCTCTGTAACGCTAACCTGGTAACCGTAAAAAATGTTTAAAGCGTCGCCTATTGAGATTTTTAGGTACCGTACTTTGTCGTCAATCTACAAGTGCGCGCAATTATAAAGTGTGACATGTTTGGTATCTATTTACTCGGCGTAACATTATCTTTCACATTTCGCAAAAAAATTGGGCTAATTTTACTGTTTTGTTTTTTTTTTATTCATGAAAGTGTCCCTTTTCCCAAAAAGTTGCGTTTAAAACACCACTGCGCAAATACCGTGTGACATAAAATATTGCAACAATCGCCGTTTTATTCTCTAGAGCCTCTGCTAAAAAAATATATATAATGTTTGGGGGTTCCAAGTAATTTTCTAGCAAAAAATATGGATTTTAACTTGTAAACACCAAATTCCAAAAATAGGCTTAGTCATGAAAGGGTTAAGCAGCCTCTGTTTTGTCAGTTTATATAGGGACATGCAGGAAGCTGTGTGTGAGGCAGTGAGGGTCAGTTTAATCAGTAGCTGTTACTATATTAGGTCCACAAAGGTTCTTTTCAGGACTTGTATCAGTGGTATGGTAATAGGCTTGCACACGTATAATATTCTTTCTTCCAAATATAGAAAGAATATTATACTTGACTGCTGCCCTTCTGCTGCAGTCTGCTAATCAGGCAAAACCTACTTGTTTCACAAAGGTCCTTATAAGGACTGGTAACCTGGTGTAGGGTGCTACAGTACATAGGGTTGAGTGAGGTACAGTCTGCTATTCTGTAAGAATGAAAAAACAAAAATATCGCGCTTGGGGTAAACCTAAAAATCTGCAACTAAAAACCATCTAATATCAAGATATGGAAAAACTCAGAAAAAATTGTACATATAAAGTTGCGCTAAAATTACATGAAAAATGAAAGTGAGAAATCTAATCCAAATCATTGAAATTGCAAATCAAAAAAATAAAAAAACATCCTATGTAAAGTTCAATCAAGAAAGAAGGAGTCTTTTTGTAATCAGGGACTCTCTGTTTCCAAGAAAACCAACAAATAGAGAAAACGATCCTTTTTACGAATTCAGTGTAATCTTCTTACAAATCCAGAGTTGAAAAAAGTTTGACTCTTACCGCAATGGGTGGACTCCCAGTCAGCGGAGTCGTTAGCGCGAGCAGACAGCCCTCTGCAGGGTTCTTTTGCGTGTAATCCATTCCGGTGTGCTACTAGACGCATGGATAGATGCGGATCATTCGGAAGTAACCAGCCTAGATTGAAGCGATTCCGTATGTCCTACTTCCTCTTTCGAATAACGTAGATAGTGGCTATCCGGTCTCCCTGTACGTCTGGAGTTTGTTTATAGCTCCCCAGCGAATCGTCCGATGTTAAGGTTTTTCAATATGCAAACCTGTAGTAAAACATAAAATACTCGGGCCTCTCGGCCACGAGTAAAGGGAAGGGGAAAACAAAGAAGGACTCCGATCGTGAACGTACCGTTAGACAGTCGGCAATTTTATTAAAAAAATTGTTTTTCCTAACATACAGCAGACCAAAAATATGACCGAATAGGTCCGATTCTAGAAAATTTCTTTAAAATACAATAGACCAAAGGTATGACCGAATCGGTCCGATTCTAGCAAGTAAAAATAAAAAAAATATGCATAAAAAAACGGTTAAAATAAGAACAAATATACACCCGTGCTAGGGAATATTCTAAGCGTGGTGGTATCAGCACAAACAGCCCTTGTGCTATAGGGTGCTACAGTACATAGGGTTGAGTGAGGTTCAGTCTGCTATTCTGTAAGGACTGGTATAGGTCCACAATACATAGGGTTGAGGTTCACTACTGCTGACCGCTGCCCTATACTGCAGCAGTCCTTCATCAGTATAGGGACTGACGTGCAGTCTGCTAATCAGTCACACACAACCTACTTGTTCCACAAAGGTCCTTATAAGGACTGGTAACCTGGTGTAGGGTGCTACAGTACATAGGGTTGAGTGAGGTTCAATCTGCTATTCTATAAGGACTGGTATAGGTCCACAATACATAGGGTTGAGGTGCACTACTGCTGACCGCTGCCCTATACTGCAGCAGTCCTTCATCAGTATAGGGACTGACGTACAGTCTGCTAATCAGTCACACACAAACTACTTGTTCCACAAAGGTCCTTATAAGGACTGGTAACCTGGTGTAGGGTGCTACAGTACATAGGGTTGAGTGAGGTACAGTCTGCTATTCTATAAGAACTGGTATAGGTCCACAATAAATAGGGTTGAGGTGCACTACTGCTGACCGCTGCCCTATACTGCAGCAGTCCTTTATCAGCATAAGGGACTGACGTACAGTCTGCTAATCAGTCACACACAACCTACTTGTTCCACAAAGGTCCTTATAAGGACTGGTAACCTGCTGTAGGGTGCTACAGTACATAGGGTTGAGTGAGGTACAGTCTGCTATTCTGTAAGGACTGGTATAGGTCCACAATATATAGGGTTGAGGTGCACTACTGCTGACCGCTGCCCTATACTGCAGCAGTCCTTTATCAGTATAGGGACTGACGTACAGTCTGCTAATCAGTCACACACAACCTACTTGTTCCACCAAGGTCCTTATAAGGACTGGTAACTTGGTCTAGAGTGCTACAGTACATAGGGTTGAGTGAGGTACAGTCTGCTATTCTACAAGGACTGGTATAGGTCCACAATACATAGGGTTGAGGTGCACTACTGCTGACCGCTGCCCTATACTGCAGCAGTCCTTTATCAGTATAGGGACTGACGTACAGTCTGCTAATCAGTCACACACAACCTACTTGTTCCACAAAGGTCCTTATAAGGACTGGTAAGGTATAGGGTACTACAGTACATAGGGTTGAGTGAGGTACAGTCTGCTATTACTTAAGGACTGGTATAGGTCCACAATACATAGGTTTGAGGTGCACTACTGCTGACCGTTGCCCTATGCTGCAGCAGTCCTTCATCAGTACAGAGACTGACATACAGTCTGCTAATCAGTCACACACAACCTACTTGTTCCACAAAGGTCCTTATAAGGACTGGTAACCTGGTGTAGGGTGCTACAGTACATAGGGTTGAGTGAGGTACAGTCTGCTATTCTGTAAGGACTGGTATAGGTCCACAATACATAGGGTTGAGGTGCACTACTGCTGACCGCTGCCCTATACTGCAGCAATCCTTCATCAGTATAGGGACTGACGTACAGTCTGCTAATCAGTCACACACAAACTACTTGTTCCACAAAGGTCCTTATAAGGACTGGTAACCTGGTGTAGGGTGCTACAGTACATAGGGCTGAGTGAGGTACAGTCTGCTATTCTTTAAGGACTGGTACAGGTCCACAATACATAGGGTTGAGGTGCACTACTGCTGACCGTTGCCCTATACTGCAGCAGTCCTTTATCAGTATAGGGACTGACGTACAGTCTGCTAATCAGTCACACACAACCTACTTGTTCCACCAAGGTCCTTATAAGGACTGGTAACTTGGTCTAGAGTGCTACAGTACATAGGGTTGAGTGAGGTACAGTCTGCTATTCTATAAGGACTGGTATAGGTCCACAATACATAGGGTTGAGGTGCACTGCTGCTGACCGCTGCCCTATACTGCAGCAGTCCTTTATCAGTATAGGGACTGACGTACAGTCTGCTAATCAGTCACACACAACCTACTTGTTCCACAAAGGTCCTTATAAGGACTGGTAAGGTATAGGGTACTACAGTACATAGGGTTGAGTGAGGTACAGTCTGCTATTACTTAAGGACTGGTATAGGTCCACAATACATAGGTTTGAGGTGCACTACTGCTGACCGTTGCCCTATGCTGCAGCAGTCCTTCATCAGTACAGAGACTGACATACAGTCTGCTAATCAGTCACACACAACCTACTTGTTCCACAAAGGTCCTTATAAGGACTGGTAACCTGGTGTAGGGTGCTACAGTACATAGGGTTGAGTGAGGTACAGTCTGCTATTCTGTAAGGACTGGTATAGGTCCACAATACATAGGGTTGAGGTGCACTACTGCTGACCGCTGCCCTATACTGCAGAAGTCCTTCATCAGTATAGACACTGACGTACAGTCTGCTAATCAGTCACACACAACCTACTTGTTCCACAAAGGTCCTTATAAGGACTGGTAACTTGGTCTAGGGTGCTACAGTGCATAGGGTTGAGTGAGGTACAGTCTGCTATTCTATAAGGACTGGTATAGGTCCACAATACATAGGGTTGAGGTACACTACTGCTGACCACTGCCCTATACTGCAGCAGTCCTTTATCAGTATAGGGACTAACGTACAGTCTGCTAATCAGTCACACACAACCTACTTGTTCCACAAAGGTCCTTATAAGGACTAGTAAGGTATAGGGTACCACAGTACATAGGGTTGAGTGAGGTACAGTCTGCTATTACTTAAGGACTGGTATAGGTCCACAATACATAGGGTTGAGGTGCACTACTGCTGACCGCTGCCCTATACTGCAGCAGTCCTTCATCAGTATAAGGACTGACATACAGTCTGCTAATCAGTCACACACAACCTACTTGTTCCATAAAGGTCCTTATAAGGACTGGTAACTTGGTGTAGGGTGCTACAGTACATAGGGTTAAGTGAGGTACAGTCTGCTATTCTGTAAGGATTGGTATAGGTCCACAATACATAGGGTTGAGGTGCACTACTGCTGACCGCTGCCCTATACTGCAGCAGTCCTTCATCAGTATAGGGACTGACGTACAGTCTGCTAATCAGTCACACACAACCTGCTTGTTCCACAAAGGTCCTTATAAGGACTGGTAACTTGGTCTAGGGTGCTACAGTACATAGGGTTGAGTGAGGTGCAGTCTGCTATTCTATAAGGACTGGTATAGGTCCACAATACATAGGGTTGAGGTGCACTACTGCTGACCGCTGCCCTATACTGCAGCAGTCCTTCATCAGTATAGGGACTGAGAGTTTTGTCACAGGTCATTTAAAAAATGACAGGCAGAGGAAGAGGCAGGCCCTTCCGCAGGGGTGGTAGAGGTAGGGCAGGAGCAGCAGGCTTGAGCCAAAGTGGGAAGTTGCAGAAGGTGTGTTCAATTACTTTAAAGGACGCATCAGACTTGGTTGAGTGGCTCACTCAGCCTAATGCCGCGTACACACGATCAAACAAGCGGGTGGAAAAGTCCGGCAAACTGAAGTCCGCCGGACAATCCCCCCGTGTGTAGCCTCCGGCATACTTTTTGACCCGAAAGTACGGCGGACTTAGAAAGTAGTTTTGCACTCCAATCTTCCCGCTGGACTCGCATTTCGGCGGATAATCCGGCCGTACTTTTGAAATGAGCTGACTTTTCCCGCCCAGAGAAAAGTCCGCTCATTTCGAGCGGGTCTCCAGGTAGGCTGGGCCCGCGAAGAAGACTTCGCAGGCCCCGCCACCTGGTATGGACTTAAAGGGGAACCCCAACGCCGGAAAAAATCGGCGTGGGGGGTCCCCCCAGGTCCACATCAGACCCTTGTCCGAGCACGCTACCCGGCCGGACAGGAAAGAGGGGGACAGGCGAGCGCCCCCCCTTCTGAGCCGTACCAGGCTGTGTGCCCTCAACATGGGGGTGCCTTAGGGAAGGGGGGCCGCGCGGCCCCCCCACCCCAAGGCACCTTGTCCCCATGTTGATGAGGACAAGGGCCTCTTCCCGACAACCCTGGCGGTTGGTTGTCGGGGTCTGCGGGCGGGGGGCTTATCGGAATCCGGGAGCCCCCTTTAATAAGGGGGCCCCCGGATACCGGCCCCCCACCCTATGTGAATGAGTATGGGGTACAATGTACCCCTACCCATTCACCTGTAAAATAAAGTACAAAAAAAACACAACACACAAGATAAAATAGTTTATTGCACAGCTCCGGGGGTCTTCCGTCTTCGGGGGTCTTCTCGCCGGACTCCTCCGCTATCTTCTTGTAACTCTTTTACTAGCGGAGGAGCCCGGCTTTCTTTCTCGCCGCAGCCTCTTCTTCCGACTTCGGGGGTCTTGTCCCCCTCTTCGGTTCTTCTGCCAGCCACCGCGCCTTCTTATAGCTCTTTTACAGGCGGTGGCCCGGTCTTCTGTCGCCGCCGCCGCCGCCACCTTCCGTTCTTCTTCTTCTTCTTCTCCTTCTCCTTCTTCTCCTGGAGATGTTGACTCGACGTTCTCTCCGGCCGCAATGCCAGGGACGCGCTGCGCGGCGACCTATATAGGGACAAGGGGCGGGGTCATCGGTTGATGTCTCATGGGTTGATGTCACATGGTGACCCCGCCCCCTTACAATTTCACAGTCCCAGAGGACGCTGGGACTGTCGCCATGTGACATCAACCCATGTGACATCAACCAATGTGACCCCGCCCCTTGTCCCTATATAAGTCGCCGCGCAGCGCGTCCCTGGCATTGCGGCCGGAGAGAGCGTCGAGTCAACATCTCCAGGAGAAGAAGGAGAAGGAGAAGAAGAAGAAGAAGAACGGAAGGCAGCGGCGACGGTGGCGGCAGAAGACCGGGCCACCGCCTGTAAAAGAGCTATAAGAAGGCGAGGTGGCCCGGCAGAAGAACCGAAGAGGGGGACAAGACCCCCGAAGTCGGAAGATGAGGCTGCGGCGAGAAAGAAAGCCGGGCTCCTCCGCTAGTAAAAGAGCTACAAGAAGATAGCGGAGGAGTCCGGCGAGAAGACCCCGAAGACGGAAGACCCCCGGAGCTGTGCAATAAACTATTTTATCTTGTGTGTTGTGTTTTTTTTGTACTTTATTTTACAGTTGAATGGGTAGGGGTACACTGTACCCCATACTCATTCACATAGGGTGGGGGGCCGGTATCCGGGGGCCCCCTTATTAAATGGGGCTCCCGGGTTCCGATAAGCCCCCCGCCCGCAGACCCCGACAACCAACGGCCAGGGTTGTCGGGAAGAGGCCCTTGTCCTCATCAACATGGGGACAAGGTGTTTTGGGGTGGGGGGGCTGCGCGGCCCCCCTTCCCCAAGGCACCCCCCATGTTGAGGGCACGCAGCCTGGTACGGCTCAGGAGGGGGGCCGCTCGCTCGTCCCCCCCTTTCCTGGCCGGCCGGGTAGCGTGCTCGGACAAGAGTCTGATGTGGACCTGGGGGGACCCCCATGCTGATTTTTTTCAGCGTTGGGGTTCCCCTTTAAGTCCATACCAGGCGGCGGGGCCAGCGACGTCTCCTTCGCGGGCCATGCCTACCTGGAAACGCGCTCAAAATGAGCGGACTTTCCTCCACGTGCGTGGGCGAGTCCGTTCATTTCAAAAGTAGGGCGGATAGTACGGCGTACTTAGTACGCTGTATTAGTCCGCTGAAAAAGTGCCATGTGTGGGCAAGTAGCCCGTTCGGAAAGTCCGACGGACAGTCTGGCGGAAAGTCCGCCAGACTAAGTCAGTCGGATAGACGGCTATGTGTGTACGCGGCATTACTCTTCTGCACCCTCCTCATCCTCTCGATCTGCACCCTCTTCTTCACTCTCTGCTACGTGCACCCCCAAAGACACTACCACCAACAACACCACCACCACCACATACCTTCCGCTTGAGTCACAGGAATTATTTTCCGATCCATATCAAGACATTTCTGATGCGCAGCCACTCTTGGTATTGGATCAGGAAGAGGAGGTAGCAACAACCGCTACTCAGCAGTCTGACGACAGTACCCAGATCAGCCCAAGGAGGAGGTTGGTCCCCGGTGTTGCTGCCTACTCCGAGATCTCTACTTATAGCGGTGGGGAAGGTGACTTCGATGATGACGTGTCTAGTGATGTCACGTGGGTGTCCACAAGAGAGGAAGAGGAGGGGAGTTCAGAGGGAGATATGGACCAGCAGATAGGGAGGAGAAGCAGGAATAACTTACATTGCACAGGAGGGACAAAGCAGACTGCAAATGTATCAGGAGCGAGTCATCGACCATGTACGGTCACATCTGGCGCTCCCAGGACTCCGGCACATGGCTCCGCAGTGTGGGCTTTTTTTAACGTGTCCGCTGCTGACAATAGCGTTGCCATCTGCAATCTTTGCAGTCAACGCATTAGTCGCGGTAAGCCCAACACTCACCTAGGGATGACCGCCTTAAGAAGGCACATGAGCAGCCATCACCGAGCCCAGTGGGAACAACGGAACACACAAAACCACACTCCAGGCTCTCATCGTCCAGCCTCGTCTTCTACTTCTCCTTCTCCTCTCTCCTCACAATTGTCCTCCACTCCACCTTCCATCACGCCAAGCTCACGTTTTTCTGCAAAAAGGCAGGCTTCCGTGGGCCTAATGTTCACGCGTAAAAAAATGATGACGCCGGATAACCCTCTTGCCCAATGGTTGACGGCTGGCTTGTCAGAACTGATAGCCCGCTAACTACTGCCATATAAACTGGTGGACTCAGAGGCCTTTCGAAAATTTGTGGCCATTGGAACACCACAATGGAAGGTCCCAGGAAGGAAGTATTTCTCACAGAAGGGCATCCCAGAGCTATATGGCCATGTTCAGCGGCAAGTGAATGTATCTCTGGCACACAGTGTTGGTACCAAGATACATCTGACCATAGACACGTGGTCTAGCAAACACGGGCAGGGAAGGTATATTACTTTTACTGCCCACTGGGTGAACCTTCTGACAGCCGTCAAGCATGTAACCCGTGGCACCCGTGTAGATTTGGTTTTACCGCCACGGATTGCATGCAGTCCTGGCTCTTCTTCTCCTCCTCCTCCTCCTACTCCATCCTCCTCCCTCTCCTCCTCGGCTGACACCTCCTTTTCCGCTGCTAGCGTCTTTTCCGCTGCGCCGCCCAAGCTCACCAGAACCTATTCGACATGCCAGGTGAGACGTTGCCATGCTGTGCTGTTGTGCCTGGAAGCCAAGAGCCACACTGTTCCGGCACTCCTTTCAGCTTTGCTTTCACAGGCAGATCAGTGGCTAACACCGCTCAATTTGACAGTTTGTAAAGTGGTGTGTGACAACGGTGCCAATCTGCTTAGCGCATTGAAACAGGGCATAATCATGCACATGCCATGCATGGCACACGTCTTAAACTTCGTCAGAAACGTGCAGTTAATGTCTACCTGTATGAACTCTGCAGCAGAACAGGTTCTGGGGAGCTGGGGTTTTTTTCACCGCGCCAGTGGCTGCTCATGCACGACGCATGCAGACTTCTGCTGCCATTTGAGGAGATCACCAAACTGGTCAGTCGCAGCCATGGCGCCATCAGTGACATGGTACCTTATGCCTTCTTTATGGAGCGTGCATTGCAGCATGTCATTGATCAAGCTGTGGAGGCGCAGGAGCGGGAAGATGAGGAAGTCTCAATGCTGGATGAATTCCCAGGGGGGCTACTCTATCTGAGACAAGTCAACAACAGGAGTTTGAAGAGGAGTCAGAGGAGGATGGTGCCGGGGCGGATGAGGAGGAGCAAGAAGAGCATGCTTTAAACCTTTCTGGGACCCCTTTTGTTGTGCGTGGATGGGGAGAGGAGAATGAAGAGGATGAAATTATCCTGGATGATGAGCAGGAGCCAGGCCACCACACCGCTTCCACTTTAGTGCAAATGGGGGCCTTCATGCTCCAGTGTTTTAATAGGGACCCCCGTATAAAAAGCATAATGGTCAAGGACCAGTACTGGGTGGCAATGTACTTAGACCCCCGGTACAAACACAAAATAGCGGAAATGCTACCGCCGTCACAGAGGGCTGTCAGAATGCAGCACTTCCAGACCTTGCTTCGAGAAATGCTGCATTCTGCTTTTGCGTGCGCTGGCAGAGGAGCAATTCCCACTCCCAGAGAAGGAGTTGCGGGTACCAATCCAACAGCACCTGCAAGAAGAGGCCGGTTTGAAGATGTGTTGGTGACTTCGGATATGAGGTCATTCTTTCAGCCGACCCATTGACAGGTGTCAACCGGATCCAGCATCAGGGAATGCCTAGACCGTCAGGTGTCCGACTACATCGGGTTAACGGCCGATGTGGATGCTCTGAGGAGTGATGAACCCCTGGACTACTGGGTGGGCAGGCTTGACCTCTGGCCAGAGCTTGCCCAAATTGCAATCGAACTGTTGGCTTGCCCCTCGTCCAGTGTCCTGTCCGAAAGGACGTTCAGCGCAGCAGGGGGGGTCATGACCGATAAGCGTACTCGCCTAGCTCACGACAGTGTTAACTACCTCTCATTTCTAAAAATGAATGAGGCATGGATCTCGGAGGAATTCAACACATGTGACCAGTAGACCATGTATATGTCTATAAACTATTTTTTTAATCGAGCACACAGACCTTCTTTCTTCATTTGGCTCACTTCCTTGTCCAAAAAAGCACACCGTACTATATGCCCGTACCCTCCTGTTTGAAGAGGTTGAGCGGTGTCATATTTCTACTGGGGCTGCTTATTATGAGGGGCTCCCACCATCCCTGTGCTGTGCTTACTTCCTCCTGGGGCTGCTTATTATGAGGGGCTCCCACCATCCCTGTGCTGTGCTGACTTCCTCCTGGGGCTGTACCTCTGCTCTGCATATTATGAGGGGCTCCCACCATCCCTGTGCTATGCTTATTATGAGGGGCTCCCACCATCCCTGTGCTGTGCTGACTTCCTCCTGGGGCTGCTTATTATGAGGGGCTCCCACCATCCCTGTGCTGTCCTGACTTCCTCCTGGGGCTGCTTATTAAGAGGGGCTCCCACCATCCCTGTGCTATGCTGACATCCTCCTGGGGCTGCTTATTATGAGGGGCTCCCACCATCCCTGTGCTATGCTGACATCCTCCTGGGGCTGCTTATTATGAGGGGCTCCCACCATCCCTGTGCTGTGCTGACTTCCTCCTGGGGCTGTACCTCTGTTGTGCATATTATGAGGGGCTCCTACCATCCCTGTGCTATGCTCATTATGAGGGGCTCCCACCATCCCTGTGCTATGCTCATTATGAGTGGCTCCCACCATCCCTGTGCTATGCTCATTATGAGGGGCTCCCACCATCCCTGTGCAATGCTGACTTCCTCCTGGGGCTGCTTACGGTGCAGGTGTCAGTGCTGTATATCACGGTGCTGATGTCAGTACTCTCTATCACGGTGCTGCTGTCAGTGCTGTATATCACGGTGCTGGTGTTAGTGCTTTATGTCACGCAGCTGATGTCAGTGCTCTCTATCACGGTGCTGGTGTCAGATGACTCTATCACGGTGCAGGTGTCATTGCTCTATGTCACGCTGCTGATGTCAGTACTCTCTATCACGGTGCTGCTGTCAATGCTGTATATCATGGTGCTGGTGTTAGTGCTTTATGTCACACTGCTGATGTCAGTGCTCTCTATCACGGTGCTGTTGTCAGATCACTCTATCACGGTGCAGGTGTCATTGCTGTATGTCACGCTGCTGATGTCAGTGCTCTCTATCACGGTGCTGGTGTCAGATGACTCTATCACGGTGCAGGTGTCATTGCTGTATGTCACGCTGCTGGTGATCATCTCTTGCACCCTCTTCTTTGCCTACCCTGACCTTCCCTTTCCTCCATTGCCTTCATGCGCTCCACAGTCCTGAATTGTCACAACAATTTTCCATATAAAAAAAGAATGCTTGTAGTTGTCGATCCCAGATTCACCTCATACATGTGTTATGTCATTGACCATGTGGTGGGACTATGTTTGCACAGCTATTAATTATTTTGTGGCTGCAAATTTGACCTGTAGGTTTGCAAAGTTCGCCTCCCATTGAAGTCAATGGGGCCCGCCGCGAACGTTCCGGTTCGTGAACTATCGGCCGCGTTCGCGAAACTTCCCGTCGGAAGTTCACTAGTTCCATCACTACTCATCACCATATTTTTAATACATGGTGTGTTTTTTTGATTTGTTTTGTAGGTAATGTGGAAGAAGATTCCCGTTTTACCAGTGAAAGTGTCCAGATCCTGATTGGGGAGATAATGGGGTGCAATCGGGATTTGGAAAATATACAGCAAAACATCAATGATGTGAAAAATAAAATGAAGAACATCATTGATGTTTTGGGGAGAGTGTGAAACAGCCCAAACTAGCTAGACTTTTAGTTTTTCTATTTTAAACCACAACTTTTGTATTTTTAGAAAATCCAAATTTGGAAGATGCACAGAGTGTGTAATCATGCGCTCCCATCATGGGGGATCAATGTACGTGTTTTGTTTAAAGTGGCTGAGATGAAGGGTTTGCAGCCCCAAAACATGTACATTGATCCCCTATGATGGGAGATAGCACATGTTGACACACTGTGTGCATCTTCCAAATTTGGATTTTCCAGGGGTGACACCCCATGTGATGAAGGCAATGTCAGCCCAGTTTGTACATACTCATGTCTGATATTGTCTTCACTTTTCAAAATTGAACTTTGTATGTTCCTGTGTTCTGTATGTTACGCTTTGATACATGCCTGTTTACACGAAAACACCAAGTACACAAAAATTAGCTGAAAGACTGTTTTTGATACACACAATTTCTTGGTTTGTTGTAAAAACCTTTTCTAAACGCACATGTGAATGTGCTTGGATTAAAAAGTTAAATTATCATCAATGTGTGGCTTCCTTTTTCCTTGCGCCAGAGATGTATTTGGAGTTAAATTTTAGATTGCGGTGAGAATGGGTGTTATTTACTAAAGGAAACTCCACTTTGCATTTCAAGTGCAGTTTCAGGTGTACTTTGCAGTGCGCTTGTAGTGCATAGTGGATGTGCCTTCAGTGATGTGTTAATTTGGACAATCATGCCATTTTCCTGCCATGGTGCTGAAAATTAGCAAGATTTTGGTCAGTAATGCACTACATACATTAGTTACCAAAAACAAGGTGTGTAGCAGACACACAACATAATAAGCTTATCTGAAGAAGAGACTGTCCCCTCATCTCACTCTGAACTTGGGTTTGCACTGTTGGTGAAAAAGGCATAACAAGAAAAAAACAAAATTTACCTAGGAGACACCTAAAAGCAAGCCAAGCAGTAAATGAAGGAGTTTCAAAGAAAATTTTATTGAGAAAATGCCTCTCAGACATTGTCTGGCATATCAATGGCCCCCCTACCCACAAAGTAGTCCATGTATTGGGTTTTAACCTCACGGGCGGTTTGGGGGGGGCAAGCCAGGATGGGCAGGTTCAAGGCCCGTGAGGTTATCATCATTTTCAAGCAAGTCTGCTTCTTGTTGGCCAACTGAGACCGCATAGTTCACAGAAACTTTTTTAAGAAAATTGTGCAGAACACAGCACGCCAGCACTATGTGATTCAGTTTGTATTCCGCCATGTGGATAGGCATGAGAAAAAGGCGGAACCGGCTGGCCAGTATACCAAAAGTGTTCTCCACCACTCTTCAGGCTCTGGACAGGCGGAAATTAAAAATCCTCTGGTCTGAGGTGAGGGTCCTCATCGGGAAAAGCCACATTAGATGGTTCGCCAGGGCAAACGCCTCATCCGTGACGAAGACGAACGGGAGTCCTTCCTGATTCTCCTCTGGGGGTGGCAAGCCCAGACTGCCACTCTGGAGACACCAGTAGAACTTCGTCCGTGCGAACACTCCACCATCCGACATCCGTCCATTTTGCCCCACGTCCACATACAAAAACTCATATGTCGCAGACACCACCGCCAACATCACAATACTATGAAACCCCTTATAATTATAGTACCCCTTATAATTATAATAGTACGACCCCGAGTTGGGTGGTGGGACAATGCGTATGTGCTTCCCATCTATTGCTCCTCCACAAAATTTGTAATTTAAATAATCAACATTGCAAGCAGATTAGACACCAACATTTTTGGCGAAGATTAGTATAATATTTTGGGAACTGAGTATTTAAAGCCTAAAGTATAAGGTCCCCTTATGAGAGTCATCACCCCCCCCCCCCCCCCATCCCCCCCATCTGATGGGCCCTTGCTAAAAAATGAGGGGGGGGATGTTTTGGACAGGTAACCCTCTCCACTTGATTGAGAGCTGAATGCCAAAATAATGTGTGATACTTTGGGAAGCCCCTCTTTACTTACACTATTGGCAGCCCACCGGACAGGTAAGACGTTTCATAATACCAAAAATAAAAAAAATGGAAGTACATTTTGACATTCTGCTATCACATATCAAGATAATTAATAGGGGAAAAAACAAAAAAATTTAAAAGCATTTGAAAGTATTGAGGCAGGCCCTTGCACTACATGCTTTGGTGAACTCGTCCATAAATGTGACCATCAAAAAGGTAGGTAGAGTGTGTATTGGGTTTGGTAAAGTCATCAGATAGAAGATTGCTATCAGCTGAGCTAGCAGTTGGGGGGAGGGGGGTTCCTAATGAGTTTGGCACAACAAAAAAAAAAAGCACTCTGCATGAATTGAAGCACACACATAACATTTGTAGACATTTTAGGGGGTGTTTAGGGGAATTTATGGAGCTGACAAAAGACATTGGTAAGTGACTAGACCAGTGATGGCGAACCTTGGCACCCCAGATGTTTTGGAACTACATTTCCCATGATGCTCAGCTACACTGCAGAGTGCATGAGCATCATGGTAAATGTAGTTCTAAAACATCTGGGGTGCCAAGGTTTGCCATCACTGGACTAGACTATAGTTTTATGGGCCAAGAAGAGCATGGTGGGGAAGTTAGTGAGGCAAATATGCCTGAGGACAAAGGGACAGAGTATATGAATTGGAGCATATTGCAATGATGGTAATTAGGGAAGGAGGAAAGAAATGCAAGACATTAGCAATCATGAAATACATAGAATGTGATGTTAAAGGAGAAAAGGTCTCTGGAATAATAATCTCCAGAGCCTGAGGGGAGATGCCTGTAGAGAACTTGAGGTCCTGAAGGCTTCTCCCTGTCGCCAAGTAGCGCAACATGGTGACGAGCCTCTGCTTCGGAGTGATGGCTTGCCGCATGCAGGTATCCTGCCTGCTGATATAAGGGGTCAGCAAAGCCAGCAGACGGTGAAAAACGGGGTCCGTCATCCGGAGATAATTCCTGAAATCATCAGGATTATTCTCCCGGATCTCACGGAGCAAAGGCATGTGCGAGAACTGGTCACGCTGGCGCAACCAATTCTTGGTCCACAAACGCCTCCCCTCCCTGTTCATGGGCCGGGCTTGTGTCAAAGTAACAACCCCAACATGAAGACCCTGCACAGCACAAACTCTACGACGAGTACATAGACGAAACATGGTTTCAAAACGGTCGGCTCGTCAGAACGGACAACAGAAAGCACCGAAAGCACCGAAAAACAGCAATGCCTGAAAGAACGAACTGAATAGCAGAAGCAAGCAGACAATAAGAAATGCAAATCAAAGCGTACTATACCAAAATATAGTCCACAATGAGAAACAAATACTTACTGACTGCACGCACTGATTATCAGATACGCAAAGACAAGCACAAACTGAAGAGCAGTAGCGATCTGAATCACAAATCTGAAAAGCGCGAATCGTCTCTCACCAAACTTCTACTAACACGCGATAGACACGAGATCAGCAGAAGGTGCCCAAAGGGTGCCAGACGTGGTGCTGAACTTCCCTTTTGTAGGCCCGCCGTACATGGCTTACGTCACCACGTTCTTGGCAACCGGAATTTTCGACAACTCGGTTCGACCACGTGTATGCAACATCACTTCCGGACCTAGTCCGGAATTAATCAGTCGGAATAACTCCAACGGATTTGGTCATCGGAATCTCCGATCGTGTGGACAAGGGCTTACTGTTGACCAATTCACAACCTCTCCTGGAAGTCTATTCCAAGCTTCAACTATTCTTTCAGTAATAATATTATTTACTAAGATTAGTTCTGAGCTTTCAAACTTTCCTTCTGCTAGTTTGGGGTTATTTTCCCATGTTCTTGATCTTAGCTTCATGTTGAAAATGCAGCCCTCCTGAAACCTTATTTACCCCCTGGATGTATATAAAGGTTTCAGCCATGTCTTCCCTTTCCCTTCCTTCTTTTAGAACTGTACTTATTACATTCTTGAGGTCTCTCCTGATATGTTTTTTCCCCTCATAACTTTATACCATTTTTGTTGCCATGTCTGGACTCGTTCTATCTTATCATTACCTTATCATTACCTTTTTGTAAGTGAGGTCTCCAGAATGGGACACAGTATTCGACTGGGGGCACTTAAACCCCCATTCCTAACAAGACCAGTTTTCAGCTTTCGATGCTCTCACAATTTGAATGACAATTACTCAGTCATACAACTGTACCCATATGAAATGTTTGTCCTATTTTTTCACACAAATAGAGCTTTCTTTTGGTGGTATTTAATCACTGTTGTTTTTTTTTTTTTTTGTTTTTTTTGTGCTATAAGAGAAAAAAGACTGAAAAATGTGTAAAAAAATGAATTTTTCTTTGCTTGTTATAAAATTTAGCAAATTAGTAATTTTTCTTCATAGATTTTGTCCAAAATTTATACTGCTACACATCTTTGGTAAAAACAAGTACAAATTGGTGTATATTATTTGGTCTTTGTGAAAGTTATAGCGTCCACAAGCTATGGTGCCAATATCTGAAAATTGATCACACCTGAAGTACTGATTGCCTAATTTCTTGAGACCCTAACAAGTACAAATACCCCTCAAATGACCCTTTTTGGAAAGAAGACATTCCAAAGTATTTAGAAAGATGCATGGTGAGTTTTTTGAAGTTGTCATTTTTTCCCACAATTCTTTGCAAAATCAAGATTTATTTTTTTCCACAAAATTGTCATATTAGCAGGTTATTTCTCACACACAGCATATGCATCCCACAAATTACACCCCAAAACACATTCTGATATTACTCCCGAGTATGTCGATACCACATATGTGAGGCATTTACACAGTGTGGCCACATACAGAGGCCCAACATGCAGGGAGCACCTTCAGGCGTTCTGGAGCATCCATGCCAATTCTGACATTTCTCTCCTATATGTAAAAAAACTGTTTTATGCTTTAAAAAAAACAAAACATTAAAGTTAGCCCAAAGTTTTTGCATAATGTTAAAGATGAAGTTGTGCCGAGTAAATAGATACCTCCTTACATGTCACCCTTCAAAACTGCACACGCTCGTGGAATGGCGCCAAACTTCGCTACTTAAAAATCCCCATAGGCGACACTTTAAATTTTTTTATTGGTTACATCTTTTGAGTTACAGAGGAGGTCTAGGGCCAAAATTATTGCTCTCACTCTAACGTTTGCAGTGATGCCTCACATGTGTAGTTTGAACACCATTTTCATATGCGGGCGGGACTTACGTATGCGTTTGCTTCTGCATGAGAGCACACGGGGACAGGATCGCTTTAAAAAATTGTTTTTTTTTTATTGTTCATTTTACTTTATTTTGACCGGCTAAAAAAGCTGATATCTGAATGATGCCTGTAGCTGCAGGCATCATTCAGATATGCCCGCACAAGTTAAGGACGTCATATGATATGTTATGAAGTGGTTAAAACTCATTTTTTCTTTAACACAAAGTTGTCAATTTATACAATATTTCTAACACATAGCATGTACATACCAAAAATGACATCCCAAAATAGATTCTCCTACTCCTCCTGAGTATGGCGATACCACATGTGTGAGACTTCCACAGCCTGGTCACAAACAGAGGCCGAGTACAGCATGGCTGAGCATGGCTGAGCATGGCTGAGCATGGCTGCGTATGGCTGAGCATGGTTGGGTATGACTGGGTATTGCAGAGTATGACTGGGTATGGCTGGGTATTGCAGAGTATGGCTGGGTATTGCAGAGTATGGTTGGGTATTGCAGAGCATGGGTGGGTATGGCAGGGTATGGCAGAGTATGGCAGAGTATGGCAGGGTATGGCGGGGTATTGCAGGGTATTGCAGAGTATGGCAGGGTATGGCAGAGTATTGCAGGATATGGCAGGGTATGGCAGAGTATGGCAGAGAATTTCAGGGTATTGCAGGGTATGGCAGGGTATTGCAGGGTATTGCAGTTTATGGCTGAGCATGGATGGATGGATGTGGCTATGTGTCACAAAGCAGCAATGTGGGCACTACAGACCCAGCCCCCAGTGCTGCTGCCACCAATCTCTCCCCTCTCCGCTTACACTGGACGGAGAGGAGAAAGAGGAAACTGATATCATGGCAGTTTGTTCCGTCATTTGATGGAGAGATCAGGTAGTAAATGGCCGCTATCAGTGGCTGTCTACCATGATCCGTGATGCGTTGGATCCTCTGGACCCAGTGGTCACGGATGTTCTCGGGTGCGCGCCCCAGGAGGCACGCGAGAGCAGGGAGAACCGCCCTGTAGCCATCATTTAGCTATAGGCCGGTTGGCAAGTTAAAGATCTACTGTATATAGGGGAATCAGCAGAGTATGGCAGGGTATGGCAGAGTATTGCAGGATATGGCAGGGTATGGCAGAGTATGGCAGAGAATTTCAGGGTATTGCAGGGTATGGCAGGGTATTGCAGGGTATTGCAGTTTATGGCTGAGCATGGATGGATGGATGTGGCTATGTGTCACAAAGCAGCAATGTGGGCACTACAGACCCAGCCCCCAGTGCTGCTGCCACCAATCTCTCCCCTCTCCGCTTACACTGGACGGAGAGGAGAAAGAGGAAACTGATATCATGGCAGTTTGTTCCGTCATTTGATGGAGAGATCAGGTAGTAAATGGCCGCTATCAGTGGCTGTCTACCATGATCCGTGATGCGTTGGATCCTCTGGACCCAGTGGTCACGGATGTTCTCGGGTGCGCGCCCCAGGAGGCACGCGAGAGCAGGGAGAACTGCCCTGTAGCCATCATTTAGCTATAGGCCGGTTGGCAAGTTAAAGATCTACTGTATATAGGGGAATCAGGACTTCCTTTCTTCCTTTCTCCTGCTGGTTACCACTAGTGATGTATCCTAGAATTTTATTTGCTTTTTTCCAATGCCTTGCCACACAGTTTGCTCATTTTGCATTCATCTGAAATAAGTACTTCTTTATCATGCTGGCCAACATTGTACCTCCAATATTACACTCTACCAAGGGATTTATTTCTCCCTAGGTGCATTATTTTACATTTATAAACATTGACCTGCAGTTTCCACTGCTTTGGCCAATCTTCCAATAGTGCAAAATGATGTTCCACGTTACAGACACCTCTAGGGATATCAGCCCTCTTGCACATGGATATAGGTCGGCACAATGTCACCAGGAAAAATACCCACAACCCTTTAGTTATACCACTTACATATTGATTAAATAGATTAGGACCTAGTGGTACACCACTTGTGGCCACTGTTCTGAAGAACATATTCTGGTATCTATCCTTTAGCCAATTGCATATCCACTGAACCATCCAAGTGTTAAGTTGTTTGTGCAACTATTGTATTAGACTATTATATAGAACTGTATCAGGTGCTTTCCTGAAATCAAGATAGCCTATGTCCACAGCATCACCCTGGTCTAAAAAAATTGTTATATATAGTCAAAAACCCAGTCAGATTAGTCTAACATGATCTGCCCTCAAAAGAGACATGCTGCTTTGGGTAAATTAAATTGTGTGTTTTTAAATGATCAATGATCCGGATTTTTAGGGTAATACCATTATTTGACTACAACAGTTACACACTACCATTGTGGTAAAGGGGAACTTCACCTGTTAGAAGAAATTGATTAAAAAGAACTGTTAATGTTTCAACAACTATACCTTAACCACTTACCAACCGTTGCACGCCGATATAGGTCGGCACAATGTCAGTGGTGGGAAAATGGGCGTACCTGTATGTCCCCTTCAAGAGCCAGGTATAGCAGGCACACGCGCACCACCGAGGCGCTCGTGTGCGCTCACTATGTACATCGTGACCGTGCGCGTGGGACCAGCGGACTCAATGTCGGCTGGTCTCCCGGTGATTGTGTCACGGAATCTCAGAACGGAGAAGTGCCTATGTAAGCAAGGCATATCCCCGTTCTGGCTTGTGTCATGACAGAGATCACCACTCCCAGTCATCGGGAGCGGTGATCGATGTCATGTGACTTAAAGCCCATCCCCCCACAGTTAGAATCACCCCCAGGACACACTTAACCCCTTCATCGCTCCCTAGTGGTTAACCCCTTCACCTCCAGCATAATTTACACAGTAATCAGTGCATTTTTATAGCACTGATCGCTGTATAAATGATAGTGGTCCCACAATAGTGTCAAAAGTATCCAAAGTGTCCACCATAATGTTGCAGTCTTGATAAAAATCGCAGATTACCGCCATTACTAATAAAAAAATATCAAAAATAAAAATTCCATAAAAAAATCCCCTATTTTTTAAACGCTATAACTTTTGCGCAAACCAATCAATATACACTTATTGCAATTTTTTTACCAAAAATATGAAGAACAATACATATTGGCCTAAACTAAGGAAAAAAATGTTTTTTTTATATATTTTTAGGGGTAATTTATTATAGCAAAAAGTAAAAAATAATGTTTTTTTTTCAAAATTGACGCTTTTTTTCATTTATAGTGCAATAAATAAAAACCGCAAAGGTGATCAAATACCACCAAAATAAAGTTCTATTTGTGGGAAGAAAAGGATGTAAATTTTGTTTGGATTAAATGTCGCATGACGCAGCGCTGAATCACAAAAAGTGCTCTGGTCAGGAAGGGGGTACAATCTTCCGGGGCTGAAGTGGTTAATGTTCTACTAGAACTCTGGGATGATTATCATTAGGGCCATTGCTTTATTAATCACTTGCCCACATGGCACTTAAACCCCTTCCTAACCAGAACAATTTTTAAATTTTCAGTGCTCTCAAATTTTGAATGACAATTGCTTTCTCTTGGTGGTATTTGACTCACCACTGAGTTTTTTTTTTTTTCTGCAATAAATAAAAAAAGACTGAAAATTTTGTAAAATGTAGCAAATTAGTAATTTTTCATCATAAATTTTGCCTAAAATGTATTCTGCTACATATCTTTGTGCATATTATTTGGTCTTTGTGAACGTTAGAGTCCACAAGCTATGGTGCTAATCACTGAAAATTGATCACACCTGACGTACTAATTTAATTTCTTGAGGCCCTGAAATGTCAGGAAAGTACAAATACCCCCAAATGACCAAGTAGACATCCCAAGGTATTCAGTAAGAGGCATGGTGAGTTTTTTGAAGTTATAATTTTTTTCTTTGCAAAATGAAGTTTTTTATTTTTTTTCACAAAATTGTCAAATTACCAGTTATTTCTCACATACAGCATATGCATAGTTGCAATTGCACCCCAAAATAAATGTTGCTACTCCTCCTGAGTATGGGTATACCACATGTTTGAGACTTTTACACAGCCTGGACACATACTGTACATAGGCCCAACATGCAGGGAGCATCATCAGGCATTTTAGGAGCATAAATTACATATGTAATTACTTGACTACCTCTTACATTTTTAAAGGCCCTGGAGCACCAGGGCAGTGAAAACACCCCAAACAATTACCCCATTTTAGAAATAAAACACCCCAACGTATATTCTATGAGACATAATGAGTCTTTTTAACATGCCATTTTTTTCCACAAGTTTTTGGAAAATGTGGAAAGAAATTTATTCTATTTGAAATTTGAATTTCAGAAGATGGTTGTATATTCTTTCTATTTTATTCTATTAAATTATATATTTTTCTAATCTTTTCTATTTGAATTAGAAATTTTGGAAGATGGTTAGTTACTTACTTATATACATCTGTTACATCAACTTCTCATACTTGCAGTGTACCAGTGCAAAAAAACACACACATCTTATTTCATTTATATTTATCACATCAATGAAGTTATTAGCATGCCTGATTGAAGAAGTCACGGATGTCGATCGCAAGGCAAGTACATATGCTGTATGTCATTGTCCACTTGCCACGTCTCCTGCCACAAGTTGTGTATTGTCCACTTGCCACATCACCTGCCACATGTTTTGTATTGTCCACCTGCCATGACACCTGCCACGAGTGCCACGTGACCTGCCACAAGTGTCACGTGACCACATTGTGGATTGTCCACTCACCACGTCACCTGCCACAAGTTGGTTCCTAGCACCAAGTGACCCTGAGATATGGACAATATGTTAAGCACTTTTCTGCAGCAGAGAATGCCATTTTGCGACCTGAATTTGGAGCCATGTATCTCGGGGTCACTTATAGCTAGGAACCCCAAATTTGGAGATGTTGTAGTGCTAGTTCCAATGTGTTTGCATATAGCTATAACTGGCCCCGAGATACGTGGCCCCAAATTCGGGTCACAAAATGTCATTTTTCTAATTTGATTCGAATTTCGTTTGAATTCGTTAGCATTGTAATTCGGTAATTCGGATGCATCCGAATGTCCGAATAATGAAATACAATGTAATACTGTAATACTGACATATAGTCACACACATGGGTTGGACTTGATGGACTTGTGTATTTTTTCAACCTCACCTACTATGTAACTATGAGTATTGATGTGGATGGGGATGGATGAGCCATGCATGAGCCATGGATGGGGATGGATAAGCAATGGATGGGGATGGATGAGCATGGATGAGCCATGGATGGAGCATGGATGAGCCATGGATGGATAGATGAGACATGTATGCATGCACAGATCAGCACTGTGGGCACTTTATATCCAGCCCACAGTGCTGCTGTACTGCCTCCCTCTTCTTCTCGCACGCTGTACTGATCGGTGCGAGGAGTGGGGAGGAGCTGAACGGAGAAATCACGTGGTAAAGGGCTGCTGTTATTGGCCCTGTACCCTGATCCATGATGCGCCAGGTCTGGAAGACCCAATGGTCATGGACATTACCAGGAGCGTGATTCTGAGAGGACATTATAGTGCGCCCTCCCAGAGTTATCTGACCGCACTGTAGCCATTTTTTGGCTATGGCCCTGTCGGCAAGTGGTTAAACTCTGAAAATCCTGAAAATTAACCATTATTACCAGAAGCAATATGATCCCTCAACATGTTATTGTTGTTGTAATATACTTCTAAAAAGAATGAATAGAAGTAATTGTTTAAATGGTTTGCTACATCCTGGTCTCCCTCAACATTAATGTTGTGCCCACTTTTCATTTTAGTGATCCCATTGTATTTTTTCCTTCTATCACTGATGTACCTAAAAAATGTTTTGTCTCCTTTCTTAACCACTTAAGCCCCGTGAAGAATTTACCCCCTTCCTGACCAGAGCACTTTTTGCGGTACGGCACTGCATCTCTTTAACTGACAATTGCATGGTCCTGCAACATTGCACCCAAACAAAATTGATATTTGGTCACCTCTGCTGTTTTTATTTTTTTTGTTATAAACAAAAGAAGAGCAACAATTTTGAAAAAAATGTTTTCCTCCATTTAGGCCGATATGTATTCTACATATTTTTGGTAAACAAAATCACAATTAGCTTATATTGGAGGTTATTTATTAAAGGAAAATCCACTTTGCACTGCAAGTGCAGTTAAAAGTAAAGTTACAGATCCGAGGGGGACATGCAAGGAAAATAAAAAACAGCATTTTAGCTTTCACATGATTGGATGATAAAATCAGCAGTGCTTCCACTCATTTCAGATCTACCCCTTAGATTTAGAGCGACTGCACTTCCAAGTGCACTTACAGTGCAAAGTGGATTTGCCTTTTGTAAATAACCCCCATTGATTGGTTTGCACAAAAGTTATAGCGTCTACGAAATAGGGGATAGATTTATGGCATTTTTATTATTAATTTTTTTATTAGTAATTGTGGCTATCTGCATTTTTTTATCATGACTGCGAAATTGCGGCGGACACATCAGACACTTTTGACACTATTTTGGGACCAGTGATATTTATACAGAGATCAATGCTAAAAAAAAATGCACTGATTACCATGTAAATTACACTGGCAGGGAAGGGGTTAAACACTAGGGGGCAACCAAGGGGTTAAGTGTGTCCTAGGGAGTGATTCTTACTGTAGGGGGGATGGGCTCACTACAACCTGACAGAGATCACTGCTCCCAATGACAAGGAGCAGTAAATCCCTGTTATGTTGCTAGGCAGAACAGGGAAATCCTTTGTTTACATAGGCATCTCCCCATTCTGCCGCTCTGCATCCCAATCACGGGCTCCCTGGGGGCATCGAGTCCACGGGACCCATGGGCACACTCATGGAGTATGCTGCGGGCGTGCATGCTTCCACTAAGCTGCATCTTAAAGGGGACGTACAGGTAAGTCCATTTTCCCAGCCGTGCCATTGTGCCAATGTAAATCGTTGTACGCTGGTCGGCAAGCAGTTAATAGAATTAGCCATTTCTCCACTTTATGTGCTTCAGCAGTGCTGAGAATGTTTTGGGCCTCCTTTTGTCTATTTTTATACACTTCTCTTTCCTTGAATCTCCTATATGCAGATTTACCTTACTTACCTACTTTTGGCAAAGCAATGTCTTTCTCAGGAACCTCCTTCCTATGCACAGAAGGTGTGCCATTCTCACAAACAGCAATTGTTTGCAGCCTTTATATCTGCTTCAGGCTCAGAAAGAATACCATAAAGATTATTCAGTGTCACGCCAACATCTATATGTTTATGGTCTACAGTCCTCACTCTGCCAGGCCCAACAGTTGTCCGCACTGCCCTTCTCCTGTACAGTCTTTGAGGAAGAGGTAGCTTTATGCAAGCAAGCTCAACAGAACAAATCCTGATCTCAGACTGAAGGGCACAAACCAAGGAACTTAGACAAGCAATGCCCAACATAGACTAGAAATCTGAACACAGACAGGACAGCAACCCAGCTTCAAAAACAGTCATGAAAAACAAAGTTGAGCAACCATTGCACTGAACTAAACCAAACATTTTAAAAATAATTACTTAAAATCAAACTACTGCTGTTCAAACTATGCACTTTTGTCTGCTGCACTTCTGACCTGATGCCTTCACAATGAGCAAACTACACAGACTAAACTCTACAAAACTGTTAATGCCACGTACACACGACCAGACTTTTTGACAGCAAAGGTCAGACGAAACGAGTCCGTCAGACAATTCGATCGTGTGGGGGCTCCATCGGACATTTGCTTGCCAAAAATCCAGTGGACTTTAGAAATAGAACATGTTTTAAATTTTCCCACCAGAACTCCGCCGGACCGAGAAATACGTTTGTGTGTATGCTAGTCCGACGGACAAAAACTGACGCGAGGGCAGCTATTGGCTATTGGCTATGAACTTCCTTGTTCTAGTTCGGTCGTACGTCATCACGTTCGAATCCATCAGACTTTGGTGGGATTTTGTGTGTTCAAGTCCATTCATTAAGAAAGTTTGCAGAAAGTCAGTGGGGAAGACTGTCAAACCTAGTCCGTCAAAGTCTGGTCGTGTGTACACGGCATTACTCCTCTTACATACCACATTACTTAGCCACTATTTGCAATGTTGTGAGATAATAGCTCACCTCTCTATGCCCTTGTACACACGGTCGGAGATTCCGACAACCAAATCCGTCGGATTTTGTCCGACGGATTTTGTCCGAAACTGTTGTATACACACGGTCGGACAACATTGTCAGAAAATCCGACATGATGACATTATTTCGTTATGACGGGACTATGTTCACACTAGTAGCCAATAGCTTTGGTGTAGGAATTTGATCTGAGCATACGTGGCACTTTATCCGATCGGAATTCTCTACACATGATCGGAGTATGTCCAATCGGAGCATTTTGTTGGAAAATATTTCCGACAAGTTGGAAAAGTTGGTCCGATGGATATTCCGACGGAAACAGTCCGATGCAGACCACACACAGTCGGAATATCCGACAAAATGCTCCGATCGGACACATTCTGACGGAATCTCCGACCGTGTGTACAAGGGCTTACATGTGACATTTCACTGCACAATGCAAAATTACTAGTACCTAGGATGTAATCAAAAATAGTAAAAGTCACAATACCAAAGTAAAAAAAATAAACAATTTAAGAAAAGCAATCAGAAATACTTTATACTTACTGTATCTAGCTGCTGCAGTTCAAACTATGCACTTGTGTCCTCTGCACTTCTGTTCTGATGCACTTACAATGAGCAAACGCCTTAACTATTTTGCCAAGACTAGCAAATATGTTGACTTTATTTTGTAATACCTAAATCAGACTCCATATTTTCTACTTAATTAATCTCTGTTTAAATCACCATGCATTCCTAATGTATTTATGGGTAGAAATAATAAGCATCATCACCATTGTCTAATCACCAGAAGAACTCCACACAAGAAATATCAGAACTATTTGCTGCTTTGTAAATGCACTTACAGTCTCATTCTTGTTGCCTTTTCCTTTTAGTTATTTCACATAATATTTAACTATAATGAAGTATAGGGAAAAAATATTTTGATCTATTAAAAAATAAAAGTAAATATATATTCTATGTAACTATTTTTCAGTTTTTGCCCTCAAAATTAGAATAATCTACAATAAATATAGTCTAAATGTTTTACATAGTTCTAATTATAAAGAGCAATCAATTTCTGTTGGTTAGTTGATCTGCATAAAAGACAGTTGTTTATGAGTACAACATTTGTATATATTGCAAAATATTTCCTGCATTCTTAAAATATTTTGCATTTCTAGTTCTATTTTTACTGAGATGCACCAGACATGAAAAGAAGATGTGCACTTCTGTACTGTTAAATTAAAAAGCTCCCAGGAGATTTATATATATTTATTTGAGCTGTTTGTCTATACTAGCAATGCAATTTCACAGAACACCTGAGTACTAAAAATTATAACTATATGAAATGTGATTAATTTAAGGCATGTGGAAGAGCTCATTAGACATTACTAACACGCTCTGTTCATTTTTGTCACAGCGTGAAGCTGCTTTAATACTTTAATGTGTTTTGACAGTGCAAATATATTAGGAGCAGTGAGGTGAAAGCTTGAAGTTTTAGGAGTTAGGCTTTGAATTATGAATGGGTAACACAACACACACCAGATCTAGCAGAGAATTCTATAAATGGATAAGGGATAATATCTGACCCCTCACTAGGAAGCTATATACAGTATACTATATATATATATATATATATATATATATATATATATTAGGGATGAGCTTCGTGTTCGAGTCGAACGTATGTTCGACTCGAACATTGGCTGTTCGTCTGTTCGGCGAAATCCGAACACTTGGTCCGTTCGCGTCAAAATTCGCATGGCGCTCACGGCCCACAATGCACTGCGATGGCGCAGTGCATTGCTGGCTCATGATTGGCCAAGCATGCACTGTGACCCCGCATGCTTGGCCAATCGCAGCGCCAGCAGCGAGGAGAGCCATGATTGGCCACAGGCAGGATGCCTGTGGCCAATCATAGCTGAGGCTGTGTAGTGCACGCCCCACACTATATAAGGCCGCCATTGAGGCGGCCTCGTGTAGTGTGTTAGCATCTGAAGCAGTGGGTGTTCTGTGTACCTTCAACACAGTACACACCGATCGTTTTTGGCTGATTTCCTATCTTGCTGTTGTGTAGTGGTTATTGTCTGTGCCCTGACCGCAGTATACACCACTATATTCACTATTCACTTCACTATATTTATATATCTTTAATAATAGAGCTTGCAGTCAGTAGTGTTAGGAGATGGTGCGTGCTGTCTGCGTGCTCTGTACCCAGTACATACCGCTATAATCCACCTACATAGCTGTTCTCTATTTGAGCCCAATTGCCATCTGCAGGATATATTGGAAGTTGTGTGTGCCTCCAGCACAATATAAACTACCCAACTGCTGTTTTACCCAACTCCCTTCAGGCCATTACCATGTCTGGAAGGCCAGCAAGGAGAGGCAGACAGGCGTGAGCCGATAAAAGAGGGCAAGCAGGCTCTGTGTCTAGAGACAACAGTGCTGGTCGTGGACGCGGTGCATTGTCATCAGCACGTGGCCATGGGACATGCTTGTCCTGCTTTTCGGCAGCTGGACATGTTGAACCGCAACATGCCAACGACTTGGTAGAGTGGATGACCAAGCCCTCTTCATCCTCCTCATCCTCTCTCACCCAGTCTCAGGGTAGTCGCAAAGCAGCTGCCAACGCATCGTCTTCCCTCCTCTCAATGTCATCATCAGTGACTCCTTCCCTAGACCCACCACGTCCTCCTGAGGAGTCTCCTGAACTCTTTGAGCACAGTGTTGGGTTCATGCTCCAGGAGGATGCCCAGTGTTTGGTGGGCTCTGATGATGACACTCAGCTAGAGGAAGGCAGTAGCGTGAGTGCAGAGAGAGGGGATGCTCAAGAAGGACAGCAATCTGGCAGTCATGTTCCACAAGCTGCAGCATACTGCCAGGTTTGCTACAGCGAAGAAGAGGGAGGGGATGATGAGGGCACTGACTCCAGGTGGGTGCCTGGAAGGAGGGAGGAGGAGGAGAAGGAGGCACATGTCCAACGAGGCAGCCCTCCGGGGGCCAGCTTAGGGGCAGCACACCGACTGAATCACACCGCAGAGCTCCGCCTGTGCAGAGCGCTGCCTCTGCGCGTTATTCTAAAAGTTCTTTGGTGTGGGCCTTTTTTGAGACGAGTGCATCAGATCGCACCGCTGCTATTTGCAACATATGTCTCAAGCGTATCTCACGTGGCCAAAACATCAGCCGCTTGGGCACCACATGCTTGACCAGACAAATGTTGACCTGCCATGCAGCTCGTTGGCAAGCGTACCTCAAAGACCCACACCAAAGAACAAAGCGGACCTCTCCTTGCTCCTCATCAGCTGGCATCTCCAACCCCACTAGACCTTCAGTCCTCTCTGAAACCTGCTCTGAGAGGAATGAAGGTGTAGAATTAGGTGTGTCACAGCCAAGTGCTTCCGGGAACTCTGCTAGCGGTACACCCACGTCCGATTATAGCAGGCAAATGTCCCTGCCCCAGCTGCTGGACCGGCGGAAGAAGTTTACTCCCAGCCATCCACATGCCCAGCGGTTGAATGCTAGCTTGGCTAAATTGCTAGCACTTCAACTGCTGCCTTTTCAGTTGGTAGACTCGGCCCCCTTCCGTGAGTTTGTACAATGTGCGGTTCCTCAGTGGCAGGTCCCCAAACGCCACTTTTTCTCACGGAAGGTGATTCCGACTTTCTACCGGCATGTGGAAGGCAATGTCCTTGCCTCGCTGGACAGGGCGGTCAGCGGTAAGGTGCATATTACCGCTGACTCATGGTCCATCAGGCATGGACAGGGACGTTACCTGTCTTTCACGGCCCATTGGGTCACTCTTCTGGCTGCTGGGAAGGATGCAGGACAAGGTGCAGTAGTGTTGGAGGTTGTTCCGCCACCACGCCTCCAAAATGCTACTATTGGTTGTGACACACCTCTCTCCTCCACCCCCTCCTCTTCTTCTTCCTCCATGGCCTCTTCCAGTGCTCTGTCCTCAGAACCAGCGGTGCTCCGTAGGCGTTGCAGGGGCTATGCAAGTACGCAGGCAAAACGATGCCATGCCGTGCTTGCGCTGGTTTGTTTGGGGGACAGGACCCACACTGGGGCGGATGTTTTGTCAGCTCTGCAGGGGCAGGCCAAGAGGTGGTTGACGCCACGCCAGCTTAAGCCAGGAATGGTGGTTTGCGACAATGGCACCAACCTCCTCTCCGCCCTCCGACAGGGACAACTGACCCATGTGCCCTGTGTAGCTCACGTCCTTAACCTGGTGGTGCAGCGGTTCTTGGGCAGGTACCCCGGCTTACAGGATGTCCTGAAGCAGGCCAGGAAAGTCTGTGTGCATTTCTGCCGATCATTTAATGCCTGTGCTCGGCTGGCTGAGCTCCAAAAGGAGTTGAACCTGCCCAAGAACCGCCTTATATGTGACATGCCCACCAGATGGAACTCAACATTGGCCATGCTGCAGCGGCTGCACACGCAGCAGAGGGCCATCAATGAGTACCTGTGCGACTACGGCACCAGGACAGGGTCAGGGGAGCTTGATTTTTTCTCACCACGCCAGTGGGGCATGATCAGGGATGCATGCACTGTCCTGTCACCGTTTGAGGAGGCCACAAGGATGGTGAGCAGTGACAGTGCATGCATCAGTGACACTGTACCTCTTGTCCACCTCTTGGAGCATACGCTGCGTGGAATAATGGACAGGGCACTTGAGGCAGAACAGAGGCAGGAAGAGGAGGACTTCCTTGCCTCTCAAGGCCCTCTTTATCCAGACAGTGTTCCTGCTGTGCCACCCATCACACAGGAAGAGGATGAGGAGGAGGAAGAGGAGGAGGAGGATGATTGTGTCAGCATGGAGGTGGAGGCTGGCACTCAGCATCAGCAGCAGCAGCAGCAGCAGCAGTCTTATAGGGATGATTTACAGTCCCAAGAAACACGTGGACTTGTACGTGGCTGGGAGGAGGTAGCTGCGGATCATGTTGTCCTTAGTGACCCAGAGGACTCCGGACCGAATGCCTCAGCTAACCTACGCTGCATGGCCTCCCTGATCCTGCAAAGCCTGCGGAAGGATCCTCGTATTCTTCGGATCAAGGAGAGGGACCATTACTGGCTGGCCACTCTCCTTGATCCACGGTACAAGGGTAAGGTTGCCGACCTTATCTTGCCATCGCAGAGGGAGCAGAGGATGAGACATCTCCGGGAGGCCTTGCAGAAAGCTCTGTGCAACGCGTTCCCAGAGACTGGGAGGTTACAAACTCCTGGTCCTGGACAACGTGTTGCTGAGGCATCGGTCAGAAGGAGCGGTGGAGAAGGTGGCCGTCTGACTGATGCTTTCAGACAATTTTTTAGTCCGCAGCCCCAAGGTATGATTGGTTCCAGCACCCATCGCCAGCGTCTGATTTACATGGTGCAGGAATACCTAGGGGCAAGGTCAGACTTGGACACCTTTCCCACCGAAAATCCTCTGGCTTACTGGGTCTTGAGGATGGATCACTGGCCAGAGCTTGCACAGTATGCAATTGAGCTACTGGCCTGTCCTGCATCCAGCGTTCTTTCGGAACGCACCTTCAGTGCTGCTTGTGGCTTTGTTACCGATCACAGGGTGCGCCTGTCCACCGAATCAGTTGATCGACTGACCTTCATCAAGATGAATCAGTCTTGGATCACCCACAGCTACCAAGCACCTGAAGCTGATGTAACCGAATAATTTTTTTTGAAATACCACATCCCTTCAAGACTGCCTATGCTGATGCTGAGTGACTGTCCTGTTATGTTTATTGTCTATCCTCTTCCTCCTCCGCTGATATGTTGGAAGAACATTTTTGGTTCTGGGTGATGCCAGCAGCCCAATTTTTCTGCCCCTGTTTAACAGGGGCGTTTAATTACAATTTTTGATGCAATGCTTTGCAGCAGGGCTAATTCCTGCAATAAAACTAGAGTATATGGCAGAGGTTGCAGTGTGGTGGCACCAGCACCAGTGCCTAAGGCCCAATATTTCTGCCCCTGTTTAACAGGGGCGTTTAATTAAAATTTTTGATGCAATGCTTTGCAGCAGGGCTAATTCCTGCAATAAAACTAGAGTATATGGCAGAGGTTGCAGTGTGGTGGCACCAGCACCAGTGCCTAAGGCCCAATTTTTCTGCCCCTGTTTAACAGGGGCGTTTAATTACAATTTTTGATGCAATGCTTTGCAGCAGGGCTAATTCCTGCAATAAAACTAGAGTATATGGCAGAGGTTGCAGTGTGGTAGCACCAGCACCAGTGCCTAAGGCCCAATTTTTCTGCCCCTGTTTAACAGGGGCGTTTAATTACAGTTTTTTGATGCAATGCTTTGCAGCAGGGCTAATTCCTGCAATAAAACTAGAGTATATGGCAGAGGTTGCAGTGTGGTGGCACCAGCACCAGTGCCTAAGGCCCAATTTTTCTGCCCCTGTTTAACAGGGGCGTTTAATTACAATTTTTGATGCAATGCTTTGCAGCAGGGCTAATTCCAGCAATAAAACTAGAGTATATGGCAGAGGTTGCAGTGTGGTGGCACCAGCACCAGTGCCTAAGGCCCAATTTTTCTGCCCCTGTTTAACAGGGGCGTTTAAGTACAATTTTTGATGCAATGCTTTGCAGCAGGGCTAATTCCAGCAAAAAAACTAGAGTATATGGAAGAGGTTGCAGTGTGGTGGCACCAGCAGCAGTGCCTAAGGCCAAATTTTTCTGCCCCTGTTTAACAGGGACATGTAATTACAATTCTTGATATAATATTTCACAGGAGGGCCCCTTCCTGTGCCCACCCAGAGTAACGGTGAGGACTTATAGTGTTGTGGCACCAGCACCACAACCACCAAAGGTCAATTTTTCTACCACTGTTCAACAATGGCATGTAATTACAATTCTTGATATAATCGTTCACAGCAGGGCGCTCCAGCGCCCACCAAGAGTCACTTTCAGGGCTTACAATGTTGTGGCAAAACCAACACCTTGTTCCGCCATTTCTGCAGAGCATATAGGGCAGGCCCCTACTTTCAAACATCCAACTTACAAACATCTCCTACTTGCAAACGGAAGGAGACAACAGCAAGTGAGATGAAAAAAGATGGACGACAAAACAAATTATACAGGGGTGATAACCCTTCCCTATGTTTTCCAAAAAGCTTAAAAATCTTTTTTTTGACTGGAGCTACACTTTAAAAATGTACCAGTTGAAAATTACAAACAGATTCAACTTAACACAACAAACCTACACAGTCCCTGTCTTGTTTGCACCGCCTGTATACTGCTGTTCTGAGTATATAGGGCCTGGGGGCCACACGCATTTCCTTTTTTTAATATGGGTACAGGGTTCCCCTTAATATGCGTACAAGACCCAAATAGGCTGGTAATGGGCAGGGAGGGCTACCCATGCCATTTTTCTGAATGATTTTCAACCATATTGCAGGAACCAGATATAACATTAAAACCGCAAGCAGTTTTAAATGGTGTTATTTCCGTTTAATGTCATTTTGTGCAGGGACTGTTCTAAACACGGGAAACATGTGGCACTTCACAGGCATACTACAGACACCCCCCAAGCACCATATTTAAAGGAATATTTCACTTTTTTTTTCACTTTAATCGTCAGTAAAATCAGTGCTCCCGCCAAAACGGCCATTTTTAAAAACATTTTAGGCATTGACCCATGTCCCCTGGGGCAGGAGCCAGGTCCCCAAACCCTTTTTAGGACAGTATCTTGCATATTAGCCGTTAAAATTAGCACTTTCCATTTCGAACGTTCGAGTCCCATAGACTTCAATGGGGTTCTAACATTCGTAACGAACGTGGGGTCCGTTCGAAAGTTCTGGTGCGAACCGAACCGGGGGGTGTTCGGCTCATCCCTAATATATATATATATATATATATATATATCTATATCACAAATGACATGAGTGGAAGCCAGTGCCCTTATAATAAAATACTGATACAGGAATATGTAGATGAAAGGCTTCCCTGTAACTAATGATTAAAGCATACAACAAATGAAAAAGAGCAATTTTGTATGTACAGCCATTATCTAAAATATCTCAGACACATATACAGTATGTAAAACATTTCAAATACTGAAAATGGGCAATCCAATACTGTCAGAAAACCTAGTGTAGTGCACTACTCCCTTGGGAGCTGCAAAGTTGTTCATTTTCCCACTGGCCATTCCAGACATTCGGGGCTACCCTTACCTCTGACACTTCAGGTTCCATGCTTGCAATAACACAAACTCGCTGTTTTATAAGTAAATATTAGAATAGGTTTACTAAAGAATATTAAGCATAAACGCAAGAATTTTACTAGAACAGGTATAAACAGTGGTTACAATAACTGCACCGCTACACAAACATGATGCAGCAATGCAATGAATATTCACAACTTCTTCAGTATAAAAGGTTTGTTTGACTAACACCTGTAAGCATGTCTCCAAGTGGGACCAATGCTCAGAGTGACAATGCCTGGACTCTGGGCACCTTCCCACTTCCAGCACGCTATAATAAACACAGAAATACAATATTAACAGCACCACACAATACAATTGTTAGGGAGCTCCCCCTGCTTTATAATGTATCCCATTCTTATAGTGATTGACTGCAATGCCTTGCAATAAAAATATAGTCTTTAGTCTTCTGTCTTCTGCTAGCTATTGTGTTAAAGTAATTGTAATCCAAAGGGTTTAACAAACAAAGAATAGTGTAGACTGAGTTCTAATTTCTGAAATGAAAGATAATGAAATAAAGATAATGCAGGTTATTTTGTCACTTTAACATAAGGTACCACCACGAAGGTTCCATGGTTTCTCGAAGCAAGGCCTGGAAGTGCTCCATTCTGACAGCCCTCTGTGACGGCGATAACATTTCCGCCATTTTGTGTTTGTACCGGGGGTCTAAGTACGTTGTCACCCAGTACTGGTCCTTGACCCTTATGCTTTTTATACGGGGTCCCTATTAAAACATTGGAGCATGAAGGCCCCCATTTTCACTAAACTGGAAGTGGTGTGGTGGCCTGGCTCCTGCTCATCATCCAGGATAATGTCGTCTTCTTCATTCTCCTCTGCCCATCCACGCACAACAACAGGGATCCCAGAAAGGTTTAAAGCATGCTCTTCTTGCTCCTCCTCATCTGCCCCGGCACCATCCTCCTCTGACTCCTCTTCAGACTCCTGTTGTTCACTTGTCTCAGATAGAGTAGCCCCCCCCTGGGAATTCATCCAGCATTGCGACTTCCTCATCTTCCCGCTCCTGCTCCTCCACAGCTTGATCAATGACACGACGCAATGCACGCGCCATAAAGAAGGCATAAGGTACCATGTCACTGATGGCGCCACGGCTGCGACTGACCAGTTTGGTGATCTCCTCAAATGGCCGCAGAAGTCTGCATGCGTCGCGCATGAGCAGCCACTGGCGTGGTGAAAAAAAACCCAGCTCCCCCGAACCTGTTCTGCCGCAGAGTTCATACAGGTAGACATTAACTGCACGTTTCTGTTGGAGCAGCCTATCAAGCATATAGAAGGTTGAGTTCCATCGCGTCGGGCAATCGCAAATAAGACGTCTGACCGGTAGATTGTGTCGCCACTGAATGTCAGCAAGGCGAGCCATGGTCGCGTAAGATCTTCTGAAATGGGCTGAGATTTTCCTTGCCTGCCGCAAGATGTCCTGGACCCCAGGGTATTTGACAACGAATCGCTGCACAACCAAGTTTAAGACGTGTGCCACGCATGGCACGTGCGTAATTTTGCCCTGTTTCAATGCGCTAAGCAGATTGGCACCGTTGTCACACACCATTTTACCAACTGTCAAATTGAGCGGTGTTAGCCACTGATCTGCCTGTGAACGCAAAGCTGAAAGGAGTGCCGGAACAGTGTGGCTCTTGGCTTCCAGGCACAACAGACGCAGCACGGCATGGCAACGTCTCACCTGGCATGTCGAATAGGTTCTGGGGAGCTTGGGCGGCGCAGTGGAAGAGACGCTAGCAGCGGAAAAGGAGGAGTCAGCTGAGGAGGAGAGGGAGGAGGATGGAGTAGGAGGAGGAGGAGAAGAATAGCCAGGCCTGCATGCAATCCGTGGCGGTAAAACCAAATCTACATGGGAGCCACGGGTTACATGCTTGACGGCCGTCAGAAGGTTCACCTAGTGGGCAGTAAAAGTGATATACCTTCCCTGCCCGTGTTTGCTACACCACGTGTCTGTGGTCAGATGTATCTTGGCACCGACACTGTGTGCCAGAGATACATTCACTTGCCACTGAACATGGCCATATAGCTCTGGGATGCCCTTCTCTGAGAAATACTTCCTTCCTGGGACCTTCCATTGTGGTGTTCCAATGGCCACAAATTTGCGAAAGGCCTCCGAGGCCACCAGTTTATATGGCAGTAGTTGGCGGGCTATGAGTTCTGACAAGCCAGCCATCAACCGTTGGGCAAGAGGGTTATCCGGCGTCATCATTTTTTTATGCTCGAACATTAGGCCCACGGAAGCCTGCCTTTTTGCAGAATAATGTGAGCTTGGCGTGATGGAAGGTAGAGTGGAGGACAATTGTGAGGAGAGAGGAGAAGGAGAAGTAGAAGACGAGGCTGGACAGTGAGAGCCTGGAGTGTGGCTTTGTGTGTTCCGTTGCTCCCACTGGGCTCGGTGATGGCTGCTCATGTGCCTTCTTAAGGCGGTCGTCCCTAGGTGAGTGTTGGGCTTACCGCGACTAATGCGTTGACTGCAAAGATTGCAGATAGCAACGCTATTGTCAGCAGCGGACACGTTAAAAAAAGCCCACACTGCGGAGCCATGTGCCGGTGTCCTGGGAGCACCAGATGTGACCGTACATGGTCGATGACTCGCTCCTGATACATTTGCAGTCTGCTCTGTCCTTCCTGTGCAATGTAAGTTATTCCTGCTTCTCCTCCCTATCTGCTGGTGCATATCTCCCTCTGAACTCCCCTCCTCTTCCTCTCTTGTGGGCACCCACGTGACATCACTAGACATGTCATCATCGACGTCACCTTCCCCACCACTATAAGTAGAGATCTCGGAGTAGGCAGCAACACCGGGGACCAACCTCCTCCTTGGGCTGATCTGGGTACTGTCATCAGACTGCTGAGTAGCGGTTGTTGCTAACTCCTCTTCCTGATCCAATACCAAGAGTGGCTGCGCATCAGAAATGTCTTGATATGGATCGCAAAATAATTCCTGTGACTCAAGCGGAAGGTATGTGGTGGTGGTGGTGTTGTTGTTGGTGGTAGTGTCTTTGGGGGTGCACATAGCAGAGAGTGAAGAAGAGGGTGCAGATGGAGAGGATGAGGAGGGTGCAGAAGAGTAAGGCTGAGTGAGCCACTCAACCAAATCTGGTGCGTCCTTTAAATGAATTGAACGCACCTTCTGCAACTTCCCACTTTGGCTCAAGCCTGTTGGTCCTGCCTTACCCCTACCACCCATGCGGAAGGGCCTGCCTCTTCCTCTGCCTGTCATTTTTTAAATGACCCTGTGACAAAACTCTCAATCCCTATACTGATGAAGGACTGCTGCAGTATAGGGCAGTGGTCAGCAGTAGTGCACCTCAACCCCATGTATTGTGGACCTATACCAGTCCTTAAGGAATAGCAGACTGTACCTCACTCAACCCTAGCAACCTAGACCTTACCAGTCCTTATAAGGACCTTTGTGGAACAAGTAGGTTGTGACTGATTAGCAGACTGCAGCAGAAGGGCAGCAGTCAAGTATAATATTCTTTCTATATTTGGAAGAAAGAATATTATACGTGTACAAGCCTATTACCATACCAGTCCTGAAAAGAACCTTTGTGCAATAGTAACAGCTACTGATTAAACTGACTGTCCCTCATTGCCTCACACACAGCTTCCTGCCTGTCCCTATATAAACTGACAAAACAGAGGCTGCTGGAACAATAACTTGAATTGCACTTTTGTGGACCTAATAGTAACAGCTAATGATTACACGGACTGTCCCTGCAGCATACAGCGTCCTGTCCCTTTCTCTACACTGACAAAAGACACTCAGGCTGCTGCAACAATTACTAGCACAGCACTGCCTCAAACCTATATCCTGAACTACACCTAACACCTATACCACGATACCAGTCCTTAAAAGAACTTTTGTGGACCTAATAAATAGTGATTTGGGTCACAGAAGTCTCTCCCTGCTCCACACAGCAACCTCTCCCTATTGTGCAGAAGAAAGAATGTAAAATGGCCGCCGGATCGGGTCTATTTATAAGTTAGGGGGAATATCCAAGTGTCCATGTGCTGTAATGTCTCAATTGGCTGTCCTGTACCCCATGATGGATGTGTCATCATAGGTCAAAGTTCTTTTACACAGTAAACACGAAAGTCCGCCGGGCGAACGGCGGCAATAGTCCGCCGATCGGGCGGACGGCGAACAGCCGAAATTCGCTGCAAAACGACCGCCGGGTGAACCGTTCGGCCATCCCTAGTGAGTACACACTACAGCCTACTAAAGCTGATCTGGATGAGAGTCTCTCAACTATGTATGATTACATTACTCAGAAATTTCAGTCTGAGCTGCACAAATCCACCTACACTTTGTCCCCGGATATTGCACTTCTGGGCAGCAGTGCTGACTTATTAGAACCTCCTTTGTTCCACAGCCTGGGGACATATATGTCATCTGCTGATGCTCCCGATCACTGTGATTCCATGACCTTCTTGTGCTCCCTATTATATGTACTACACAGACTACCAATTTTGGCCTTCAAATAATTGATGGCTGCTGTGGGGTACAGAGGCGTCACCAGTTCAAACATTTTCTCTTGATTTTGCCTTTTGATTTTATTTGTGTAATCCCTACTCTTGACTTTCCATAGACACGGCAGCTCCCGATACTGCTCTATACATTCTGGAAAAAAGTCTGACACTGTGAATTTATCCACCACTGTGAATTAATAAATCAGCAGATGCCTCCAAGACAGAACACAAGACAAAACCTAAAGTCAGGCTTAACTGATAAATAATATGGTCCCAATATAGGCCTCAATCTAAGCAGCATAGCCCACTAACCACTGATGCCCCAATTTACAATTGTACCTTCATTTTGTGTTTCCTTTTGGTGATGTCGATCGTTCGTCCTCCACTCCCAGATCGCTTCCATGGCCATTACATCGGCCGTGTGTTATGGCTTTATATACACTACACATGTGTGAAACTCTGCTCTCAGTGCGTCCTGATGCTGGGACGTGACCATTACTCTTCTGCATGCAACACACACGGAGGAAGATTCTGGAGTGTGACAGCATAGCGGATTACGAGGATTCGAGGCAGGCCCACGGTAGTGGAGCTTATAGGATGCACAAAACCACCCCCATGAGCAAGGCTGAGATGGTGGAGATGGTGCGCATCCTTGAGAATCATGACTACGATTGGAAGCATGACTATGAAGCACTGCGAGCAAGAGCAGATGGAGTACATACATCACATAATCAAAAAAAGTAAGCAATATTTGTATCTAAACAATATGTATATTGTGTAAATTAGCTAGAACTAAAATTCTAGACAATGTTTTCTCTAATCATTGTCAGAATACATTTTTTTTAACATGAAGTTAAATATAAAGCAGATATGAACAATATTTTTTTACTCTTCTTTCAACAAGAAAGCACAAAAAAGGAAGCTACAGACAAGCCATCTGAGGGAACAAAGGGGGGCAACCATCAGCCGGGTCCCAACAGGTGAGACTTCGGGGCTTTCTTTCCCCCAAATATCATAAGTGACAACTTCAAACATGCTCACTTATCCACTGACAGGGTTTCTGATTCTAGGTGGGCCAAAGGCCCTGGGCTTAGGATGGAACTTAAGGGGTAAAAAGCACTTTCTGGTTGCTGCCTTACTTATCAGTGCCCATTAATGCAGCTTTGCCAGGGTAAACATGGGTGGAGGAGAGGCCCTGGGGATCACAGTCACACAGAGTCATGCCTGCTAGAATAAGCCTCATATATCCCTTATCCCATAGCAGACAACAGGGGTGGGGGGGCAACTGCATGAGTTTTTCAATGTTGGCAATTGTCCAGTGTTTCCCCTCTGTAAAATGACATCACCTTTCCTTTTCAATGCATTTTTAAGGGAAAAAAAACACAGTGCAGCATGGTGTAGTCCACTAGTCACGAGCAACCATTGTCCCCAGTGTAAGGTTGATCAACTAATGCAGCAAAATGGGTGCTAGAAATATATGTGACTTGGGAGGGATTAATGAATGGTGTATTATTTCTTTTTAGAGGAAGTGAGTGTGTTCAGCTGAACCAGGATGTTGGTTTGGAGGAGTGGGATATGACCCCTCTACTCAGCACAGACCTTCCTATTGTGGATGTAACATCCCCTGACGCAAATCAAACAGAGGGCCAAAGAGACCCAGAAATGGAAGAAACTATTTGTGAGCCTCTTGTTTACGCAAGTAAGTATTTTTAGATGTCCAAAAGTAACACACACTCCACACATTAGCAAAGTATGTAGTGCCTTAACATTAGCATGGAGAAGGAAGAAGTGTAAAGCCCCGTGCACACTATCAGATTGTCTGCTGAGTTTTTCCTTCAGATTTACCAAAACCATATAATATGAGATCAAACCTTAGGAGTTTCAATGTGTATGCAATCAGGCAGGCCCTTCTACTTCATGGTTTTGGTAAATCTGAAGGAAAAACTCAGCAGACAATCTGATAGTGTGTATGGGGCTTAAGGAGCTGGCAGAGTTGCTAGGTACCCAAGTTTTGTACACCCAGGCATCAGGACTAAGATTGCAGAGTAGTTGCAGTGTGTACATTCCTAGTAGTGTAGGTGTCTGAAGGGCAAGAAGGTTGCAAGCAACAATAGCCTGGGTAGGTAAGTATTTCCCCAATTTGACTAGTAACTTGGCCATAATTCACTATGTAGGACCACTTGACCACCGTTCCCTTAATACTTTTTTCTCTTCTTACAAGGACACAAACTTTCAAGATGCACAATTGGCTGTATGAGTGCAGATATGATGCAGGCTTTGATTGATCTAGAGCAAAAAAAGGAGGCTGCCACTGCATGCGAAATTTTAAGTTCAACTGGCCTGAAGTTTTCTTCCACTTGTTGGCTCATGTTTGCAGTTTTCAGATTTCCCATGTCTTTATTACTTTTAAGCCTTGGTTCACATTGATGCTACTTTGAAATCGCACTACTTCACTTGAAGTAGCGCGATTTCTAAGTAGTAAGGTCAGTGCAATTTCAGGTGCTACTTTATAGACATTTTTGTGGCTTCATGTACAGATGTCTATTGAAGTCGCACCTGAAATTGGAAAAAGTAGTGCAGGAACTACTTTTGCAAATTGTTGCGGTGCCGCTAAATCAGTGTCACACTGATTGGAACAATGTCATTGCCTCAAATAGGCTGCAACTTGTCATGCGATTTGATCTATAAAATTGCATGACAAATCATTCCAATGTGAACATAGGCTTTATAGTGTCTGAGGTCAGTGTTTAGCCACTCCACTTCTCTAGGTGCACCGCCAGGTACTGTTTTCTTTATTTTCCGCAGGATAAAAATGAATGTGTGAAATTCTAACCTCGAAAATGACATCATCACCTTGTGCCAAAAGCAAAAAATATAGAAAATATGACCTGGAAATGCAAACAAACATTCTTGGCCAACATAAGTATAACATTTATTTAAACGAGTATTTAAAGACAAAAGTATAAGGTCAACTTATCAGATTCCTCACCTCCTGTGGTTGCTCATTTTAAAAATGTTATGGTGGGGAGGAATGGGTAGATGTTTTGGATGTTTCTCCACTTCCATGAGAGCTGAATGCATAGATATTGTGTGATACTTTCGCCAGCCGCTCTTTACTTACAGTATTGGCAACCCACTGGACAGGTAAGAAGTGTCATAATCGAAAAATATGGATACACACTGTCCAAATTGAGGCACATTTTTACATTCATAAATTACCTATTAAGATAATAGGAGACAAAAAATATCAACAGTACCATTTGAAGGTATTAAGGCAGGCCCTTGCACTACTATGCTTTGGTGAATTCATCCAGAAATATGCCCCCAAAAGAGACATTCACAACATATTACAATAATGGTAATTATGGAATGAAGAAATTAATACAATAAATTAGTAAACATTAAATACATAGAATGTGATGTTGAAGGCTAAAACTTATCCAAATATAGTCTTTCTGCAGGACTTGGATAATGACAGAAGGTCTCTGGAATAATGAGTCCCAGAGCCTGGGGGGAGATCCCAGTTATAAACTTGAGGTCATGGAGACTTCTTCCCATCACCAATTACCACAAGGTGGCTATGAGCCTTTGCTCGGGAGTAAAGGCAAGTCGTGTGCATGTGTCCTGCTTACTAATATAGGGGGTCAGAAATGTCAATAGACGGTGAAAGCAGGGATCCGTCATCCAGAGATAATTCCTGAAATCATTGGGATGTTTCTCCTGGAGCTCCCGCAGCAAAGGAGTATGACAGAATTGGTCACAATTAAGCAACCAATTCTTGGTCCAAGAAATCCTCCTGTTCCTGGACTGGACTTGGGTCAAAGCAATAACTCCAAGCCCAATGATAGCATGATCTCTCCAACAACAACACTGGCTAGTAGATGAATGCCCGTTCAGAAACGAACTAACAAGCACGCACTGAAAATCAGAAATGACCTGACAAGCATGACCTGAAAAACAGAAACTAACTGACAAGCACGACCTGAAAAACAGAAACAAGCTGACAAGTAGGGATGAGCTTCGTGTTCGAGTCGAACACATGTTCGACTCGAACATCGGTCGTTCGTGCGTTCGCCGAATTCCGAACGTTTGGGCCGTTCGCGGCAAAATTCGTGTGGCCCACAATGCATTGCGATGGCGCAATGCATTGCTGTCTCACGATTGGCCAAGCATGCACTGTGACCCCGCATGCTTGGCCAATCGCAGCGCCAGTAGCGGGAAGAGCAATGGTTGGCCACAGGCATCCTGCCTGTGGCCAATCATAGCTCAGACTGTGTAGTGCACGCCCCACACTATATAAAGCTGCCTTTCAGGCGGCCTCGTGTAGTGTTTGTTAGCATCTGAAGCAGTGGGTGTTCTGTGTACCTTCAACACAGTTACACACCAATCGTTTTTGGCTGATTTACTATTTTGCTCTTGTGTAGTGGTTACTGTCTGTGCCCTGACCGCAGTATACACCACTATATTCACCTCACCTATATAGCTAGTGATCTAGCTTTAATAATAGAGCTTGCAGTCAGTAGTGTTAGTGCGTGCTGTCTGCGTGCTCTGTACCCAGTACATACCACTATATACACCTACATAGCTGTTCTCTATTTGAGCCCGATTGTCATTTGCTGGAGTTATTGGAAGTTGTGTGTGCCTCCAGCACAGCACAGTATACAGCTGTATATACCCCTTTAACTCTGCTGTTTTCTTGTTATTGTCTGCGTGCCCTGACCGCAGTATACACCGTGATATTCACCTCACCTATATAGCTAGTGGTCCATCTTTAACAATAGAGCTTGCAGTCAGCAGTGTCACTCAGGAGATAGTGCGTGCTGTGTGCCTGCTCTGTACCCAGTACATACCGCTATTATCCACCTACATAGCTGTTCTCTATTTGGGCCCGATTGACATCTGCTGGAGTTATTGGAAGTTGTGTGTGCTTCCAGCACAGCACAGTATACATCTGTATATACCCCTTTAACTCTGCTGTTTTCTGGTTATTGTCTGCGTGCCCTGACCGCAGTATACACCGTGATATTCACCTCACCTATATAGCTAGTGATCTAGCTTTAATAATAGAGCTTGCAGTCAGCAGTGTCACTCAGGAGATAGTGCGTGCTGTGTGCCTGCTCTGTACCCAGTACATACCGCTATTATCCACCTACATAGCTGTTCTCTATTTGGGCCCGATTGACATCTGCTGGAGTTATTGGAAGTTGTGTGTGCTTCCAGCACAGCACAGTATACATCTGTATATACCCCTTTAACTCTGCTGTTTTCTGGTTATTGTCTGCGTGCCCTGACCGCAGTATACACCGTGATATTCACCTCACCTATATAGCTAGTGGTCCATCTTTAACAATAGAGCTTGCAGTCAGCAGTGTCACTCAGGAGATAGTGCGTGCTGTGTGCCTGCTCTGTACCCAGTACATACCGCTATTATCCACCTACATAGCTGTTCTCTATTTGGGCCCGATTGACATCTGCTGGAGTTATTGGAAGTTGTGTGTGCTTCCAGCACAGCACAGTATACATCTGTATATACCCCTTTAACTCTGCTGTTTTCTGGTTATTGTCTGCGTGCCCTGACCGCAGTATACACCGTGATATTCACCTCACCTATATAGCTAGTGGTCCATCTTTAACAATAGAGCTTGCAGTCAGCAGTGTCACTCAGGAGATAGTGCGTGCTGTGTGCCTGCTCTGTACCCAGTACATACCGCTATTATCCACCTACATAGCTGTTCTCTATTTAGGCCCGATTGACATCTGCTGGAGTTATTGGAAGTTGTGTGTGCTTCCAGCACAGCACAGTATACATCTGTATATACCCCTTTAACTCTGCTGTTCTATAAAAAAGGCATCTGCAGGAGTTAGTGGGTGTTGTGTGCCTCCAGCACAATATAAACTACCCAACTACTGTTTTACCCAACTCCCTTCAGGCCATTACCATGTCTGGAAGGCCAGCAAGGAGAGGCAGACAGGCGCGAGCCGATAAAAGAGGGCAAGCAGGCTCTGTGTCTAGAGACAACAGTGCTGGTCGGGGACGCGGTGCATTGTCATCAGCACGTGGCCATGGGACATGCTTGTCCTTCTTTTCTGCAGCTGGACATGTTGAACCGCAACATGCCAACGACTTGGTAGAGTGGATGACCAAGCCCTCTTCATCCTCCTCATCCTCTCTCACCCAGTCTCAGGGTAGTAGAAAAGCAGCTGCCAACACATCGTCGTCCCTCCTCTCAATGTCATCATCAGTGACTCCTTCCCTAGACCCACCACGTCCTCCTGAGGAGTCTCCTGAACTCTTTGAGCACAGTGTTGGGTACATGCTCCAGGAGGATGCCCAGTGTTTGGTGGGCTCTGATGATGACACTCAGCTAGAGGAAGGCAGTAGCGTGAGCACAGAGAGAGGGGATGCTCAAGAAGGACAGCAATCTGGCAGTAATGTTCCACAAGCTGCAGCATACTGCCAGGTTTGCTACAGCGATGAAGAGGGAGGGGATGATGAGGGCACTGACTCCACGTGGGTGCCTGGAAGGAGGGAGGAGGAGGAGGAGGAGGAGGAGGAGGAGGAGGCACATGTCCAACGAGGCAGGATGCCCTCCGGGGGCCAGCTTAGGGGCAGCACACCGACTGAATCACACCGCAGAGCTCCGCCTGCGCAGAGCGCTTCCTCTGCGCGTTATTCTAAAAGTTCTTTGGTGTGGGCCTTTTTTGAGACGAGTGCATCAGATCGCACCGCTGCTATTTGCAACATATGTCTCAAGCGTATCTCACGTGGCCAAAACATCAGCCGCTTGGGCACCACATGCTTGACCAGACATATGTTGACCTGCCATGCAGCTCGTTGGCAAGCATACCTCAAAGACCCACACCAAAGAACAAAGCGGACCTCTCCTTGCTCCTCATCAGCTGGCATCTCCAACCCCACTAGACCTTCAGTCCTCTCTGAAACCTGCTCTGAGAGGAATGAAGGTGTAGAATTAGGTGTGTCACAGCCAAGTGCTTCCGGGAACTCTGCTAGTGGTACATCCACGTCCGATTATAGCAGACAAATGTCCCTGCCCCAGCTGCTGGACCGGCGGAAGAAATTTACTCCCAGCCATCCACATGCCCAGCGGTTGAATGCTAGCTTGGCTAAATTGCTAGCACTTCAACTGCTGCCTTTTCAGTTGGTAGATTCGGCCCCCTTCCGTGAGTTTGTACAATGTGCGGTTCCTCAGTGGCAGGTCCCCAAACGCCACTTTTTCTCACGGAAGGCAATTCCGGCTCTCTACCGGCATGTGGAAGGCAATGTCCTTGCCTCGCTGGACAGGGCGGTCAGCGGTAAGGTGCATATTACCGCTGACTCATGGTCCAGCAGGCATGGACAGGGACGTTACCTGTCTTTCACGGCCCATTGGGTCACTCTTCTGGCTGCTGGGAAGGATGCAGGACAAGGTGCAGTAGTATTGGAGGTTGTTCCGCCACCACGCCTCCAAAATGCTACTATTGGTTGTGACACACCTCTCTCCTCCACCCCCTCCTCTTCTTCTTCCTCCACGGCCTCTTCCAGTGCTCTGTCCTCAGAACCAGCGGTGCTCCGTAGGCGTTGCAGGGGCTACGCAAGTACGCAGGCAAAACGATGCCATGCCGTGCTTGCGCTGGTTTGTTTGGGGGACAGGAGCCACACTGGGGCGGATGTTTTGTCAGCTCTGCAGGGGCAGGCCGAGAGGTGGTTGACGCCACGCCAGCTTAAGCCAGGAATGGTGGTTTGCGACAATGGCACCAACCTCCTCTCCGCCCTCCGACAGGGACAACTGACCCATGTGCCCTGTGTAGCTCACGTCCTTAACCTGGTGGTGCAGCGGTTCTTGGGCAGGTACCCCGGCTTACAGGATGTCCTGAAACAGGCCAGGAGAGTCTGTGTGCATTTCCGCCGATCATTTAATGCCTGTGCTCGGCTGGCTGAGCTCCAAAAGGAGTTGAACCTGCCCAAGAACCGCCTTATATGTGACATGCCCACCAGATGGAACTCAACATTGGCCATGCTGCAGCGGCTGCACACGCAGCAGAGGGCCATCAATGAGTACCTGTGCGACTACGGCACCAGGACAGGGTCAGGAGAGCTTGGTTTTTTCTCACCACGCCAGTGGGGCATGATCAGGGATGCATGCACTGTCCTGTCACCGTTTGAGGAGGCCACAAGGATGGTGAGCAGTGACAGTGCATGCATCAGTGACACTATACATCTTGTCCACCTCTTGGAGCATACGCTGCGTGGAATAATGGACAGGGCACTTGAGGCAGAACAGAGGCAGGAAGAGGAGGACTTCCTTGCCTCTCAAGGCCCCCTTTATCCAGACAGTGTTCCTGCTGTGCCACCCATCACACAGGAAGAGGGTGAGGAAGAGGAGGAGGAGGATGATTGTGTCAGCATGGAGGTGGAGGCTGGCACTCAGCATCAGCAGCAGCAGTCTTATAGGGATGATTTACAGTCCCAAGAAACACGTGGACTTGTACGTGGCTGGGAGGAGGTAGCTGCGGATCATGTTGTCCTTAGTGACCCAGAGGACTCCGGACCGAATGCCTCAGCTAACCTACGCTGCATGGCCTCCCTGATCCTGCAAAGCCTGCGGAAGGATCCTCGTATTCTTCGGATCAAGGAGAGGGACCATTACTGGCTGGCCACTCTCCTTGATCCACGGTACAAGGGTAAGGTTGCCGACCTTATCTTGCCATCGCAGAGGGAGCAGAGGATGAGACATCTCCGGGAGGCCTTGCAGAAAGCTCTGTGCAACGCGTTCCCAGAGACTGGGAGGTCACAAACTCCTGGTCCTGGACAACGTGTTGCTGAGGCATCAGTCAGAAGGAGCGGTGGAGAAGGTGGCCGTCTGACTGATGCGTTCAGACAATTTTTTAGTCCGCAGCCCCAAGGTATGATTGGTTCCAGCACCCATCGCCAGCGTCTAATTTACATGGTGCAGGAATACCTAGGGGCAAGGTCAGACTTGGACACCTTTCCCACTGAAAATCCTCTGGCTTACTGGGTCTTGAGGATGGATCACTGGCCAGAGCTTGCACAGTATGCAATTGAGCTACTGGCCTGTCCTGCATCCAGCGTTCTTTCGGAACGCACCTTCAGTGCTGCTGGTGGCTTCGTTACCGATCACAGGGTGCGCCTGTCCACCGAATCAGTTGATCGACTGACCTTCATCAAGATGAATCAGTCTTGGATCACCCACAGCTACCAAGCACCTGAAGCTGATGTAACCGAATAATTTTTTTTGAAATACCACATCCCTTCAAGACTGCCTATGCTGATGCTGAGTGACTGTCCTGTTATGTTGATTGTCTATCCTCTTCCTCCTCCGCTGATATGTTGGAAGAACATTTTTGGTTCTGGGTGATGCCAGCAGCCCAATTTTTCTGCCCCTGTTTAACAGGGGCGTTTAAGTACAATTTTTGATGCAATGCCTTGCAGCAGGGCTAATTCCTGCAAAAAAACTAGAGTATATGGCAGAGGTTGCAGTGTGATGGCACCAGTGCCTAAGGCCCAATTTTTCTGCCCCTGTTTAACAGGGGCGTTTAAGTACAATTTTTGATGCAATGCTTTGCAGCAGGGCTAATTCCTGCAAAAAAACTAGAGTGTATGGCAGAGGTTGCAGTGTGATGGCACCAGTGCCTAAAGCCCAATTTTTCTGCCCCTGTTTAACAGGGGCATTTAAGTACAATTTTTGATGCAATGCTTTGCAGCAGGGCAAATTCCTGCAAAAAAACTAGAGTATATGGCAGAGGTTGCAGTGTGATGGCACCAGTGCCTAAGGCCCAATTTTTCTGCCCCTGTTTAACAGGGGCGTTTAAGTACAATTTTTGATGCAATGCTTTGCAGCAGGGCTAATTCCTGCAAAAAAACTAGAGTGTATGGCAGAGGTTGCAGTGTGATGGCACCAGTGCCTAAGGCCCAATTTTTCTGCCCCTGTTTAACAGGGGCGTTTAAGTACAATTTTTGATGCAATGCTTTGCAGCAGGGCTAATTCCTGCAAAAAAACTAGAGTGTATGGCAGAGGTTGCAGTGTGATGGCACCAGTGCCTAAGGCCCAATTTTTCTGCCCCTGTTTAACAGGGGCATTTAAGTACAATTTTTGATGCAATGCTTTGCAGCAGGGCAAATTCCTGCAAAAAACTAGAGTATATGGCAGAGGTTGCAGTGTGATGGCACCAGTGCCTAAGGCCCAATTTTTCTGCCCCTGTTTAACAGGGACATGTAATTACAATTCTTGATATAATATTTCACAGGAGGGCCCCTTCCTGTGCCCACCCAGAGTAACTGTGAGGACTTATAGTGTTGTGGCACCAGCACCACAACCACCAAAGGTCAATTTTTCTACCACTGTTCAACAATGGCATGTAATTACAATTCTTGATATAATCGTTCACAGCAGGGCGCTCCAGCGGCCACCAAGAGTCACTTTGAGGGCTTACAATGTTGTTGCAAAACCAACACCTTGTTCCGCCATTTCTGCAGAGCATATAGGGCAGGCCCCTACTTTCAAACATCCAATTTACAAACATCTCCTACTTGCAAACGGAAGGAGACAACAGCAAGTGAGATGAAAAAAGATGGACGACAAAACAAATTATACAGGGGTGATAACCCTTCCCTATGTTTTCCAAAAAGCTTAAAGATATTTTTTTTGACTGGAGCTACACTTTAAAAATGTACCGGTTGAAAATGACAAACAGATTCAACTTAACACAACAAACCTACACAGTCCCTGTCTTGTTTGCACCGCCTGTATACTGCTGTTCTGAGTATATAGGGCCTGGGGGCCACACGCATTTCCTTTTTTTAATATGGGTACGGGGTTCCCCTTAATATGCGTACAAGACCCAAATAGGCTGGTAATGGGCAGAGAGGGCTACCCATGCCATTTTTCTGAATGATTTTCAACCATATTGCAGGAACCAGATATAACATTAAAACCGAAAGCAGTTTTAAATGGTGTTATTTCCGTTTAATGTCATTTTGTGCAGGGACTGTTCTAAACACGGGAAACACGTGGCACTTCACAGGCATACTATAGACACCCCCCAGGCACCATATTTAAAGGAATATTTCACTTTTTTTTTTTCACTTTAATCGTCATTAAAATCAGTGCTCCCGCCAAAACGGTAGTTTTTAAAACTTTTTCTTGCAGTGACCCATGTCCCCTGAGGCAGGAGGCAGGTCGCCAAACCCTTTTTAGCACACTATCTTGCATATTAGCCGTTAAAATTAGCACTTTCCAATTCGAACGTTCGAGTCCCATAGACTTCAATGGGGTTCTAACGTTCGTGCCGAACGCGGGGGTCGTTCGCAAGTTCTGGTGCGAACCGAACCGGGGGGTGTTCGGCTCATCCCTACTGACAAGCATGAACTGAAAAGCGCAAATCAACACTCACCGAACTTCTATTAACATGAGATTAGTAGAAGGAGCCCAAAGGGTGGCGCATGACTATTGAACTTTCTTTTTGTCGGCTCGTAGTACATCTAGTACGTCACTACATTTGTAATTGTTGGCCATCAATTGTGTGCCATGTGCCAAGTTTGTGCCAATGCCCTTCAGACAAAATTCCACGGTTTTATTGGTAAACAATCCGGTCGTGTGTACAAGGCTTTAGTCTGCTCATCAAAGTTATTGTCTTTGCCTTAAAAAAATTATTTAGTTCACATTCTATTAAGATTGTTATTTAATATATCCAGACAATGTCACCTTTTATGAAAATGCTTGGGTCAGTTTTTCATGTGTCTACACACTGCTAAGTTAAAGTGGTTATAAACCTGAAACCAAAACTCGATTATATTTCAGCTTACTAATCATTAGATTTGATGTCTGCATCTGCTTTCTTTTCTTTGGCTTTAGTTCCCTTTGTTTTCACCTGGTACGGTACCCTGTCCAGTGGCATACCTCCTGTATTAGTGAAACACAGCTCTGTATGAATGAGAGCAGGAGGTACAGCAGAACCCAGAATTGTCAATCTGGAGATGGGAAAGTGTTAAATGTATTAGCAGATTTAAATACAGTAACAAATTGAAGTCAAACTCAAACTCACACTTTATATTCAGTTACAGCAAACAGTTTTCTTATCTTTTTGGGATAATGGTTTTACATGAGTATATAAAAGCTGATCATTGTAATCACTCATGTCAGTGTTAAATGTTTTTTTACATTCATGTGAACTGATATATTCTGCTAGAGAGCTTGTGGTTGTGAAAAACAATGAACTTGCTTGTTAGATCACCAGATGAAAAAAGAAGAAAGAAAGAATAAAAAAGGGAAACCAATACATTGCATCACATCTAATAATTGGTAAGCTGCAATATAATAAATGTTTGCTTTTGGGTTTAATACTGCTTTAAAGTTAGTCTATGAACAATAAATAAATTACTAAAGCTGGCCATAGAGGAATAGAGTTTCAAACGACATTTGTTAGGAAAATTTATGTGAAAATACTCAGGACATTCAAAAGGGCTTTCGAAAGATTTCAATTGCTTTTAAGACTCGATTTTGGAATGAACAGACTTTACCAAAACAATATCACATACATTTTTAGAAATGCATTTGTTCGGAAAAAAAACAAACATTTTTCATCCTGCTCCTTCAAATTTTCTCGTCACTGCATTTAAAAATGAATGTCAATATGACCCCAATAATGATTAGAAAAATGAATTAACTTTTTTTAGCAAAATCCTTTCTGAGAATTTTCTTTCAAAATTCTACCCATCTATTATCAACTATGGTCTTAATGAGCAGTGAAAGAGATTGAAACAAGGTATTTTTAAACTCTCTACTGCTTCCAATGTGAATTAATCCATTCTGAAAGATACTCAAATATTACAGCGAAAACTCTAAAGTAAAGCCTGTCATACATGGATTGAAATTCAGCTGGTGTAGTAAGGATGGATGAATTTGGAACCATGTATGGACAGGGTGGTTGTACAGTAACTGGTGTGATAGACCAGTGGCCCCCAAAAACGACAGATTGAAGCGGGGTGTTATATACCTTCTTCCACATACATACTGCACTTCTCTAGAGACTTTTGTCACAGGGTCATTTAAAAAATGACAGGCAGAGTAAGAGGCAGGCCCTCCCGCAGGGGTGGTAGGTGTAGGGCAGGAGCAACAGGCTTGAGCCAAAGTGGCAAATTGCAGAAGGTGTGTGCGATTACATCAAAGGACGCACCAGACTTGGTTGAGTGGCTCACTCAGCCTTACTCTTCTGCACCCTCCTCATCCTCTCCATCTGCACCCTCTTCTTCACTCTCTACTGTGTGCACCCCCAAAGACACTACCACCAACACCACCACCACCACCACCATATACCTTCCACTTGCGTCACAGGAATTATTTTCCGATCCATATCAAGACATTTCCGATGCACAGCCACTCTTGACATTGAATCAGGAAGAGGAGGTAGCAACAACCGTCACTCAGCAGTCTGACGACAGTACCCAGATCAGCCCAAGGAGGAGGTTGGTCCCCGCTGTTGCTGCCTACTCCAAGATCTCTAATTATAGCGGTGGGGAAGGTGACGTCGATGATGACGTGTCTAGTGATGTCATGTGGGTGCCCACAAGAGAGGAAGAGGAGGGGAGTTCAGAGGGAGATATGGACCAGCAGATGGGGAGGAGAAGCAGGAAGAACTTACATTGCACAGGAGGGACAAAACAGACTGCTAATGTATCAGGAGCGAGGCATCAACCATGTACGGTCACATCTGGTGCTCCCAGGACGCCAGCACATGGCTCCACAGTGTGGGCTTTTTTTAACGTGTCCGCCGCTGACAATAGTGTTGCCATCTGCAATCGTTGTAGTCAACGCATAAGTAGCGGTAAGCCCAAAATTTACCAAGGGACGATCGCCTTAAGAAGGCACATGAGCTGCCATCACGAGCCCAGTGGGAGCAACGGAACACACAAAGCCACACTCCAGGCTCTCACCATCCAGCCTAGTCTTCTACTTCTCCTTCTCCTCTCTCCTCACAATTGTCCTCCACTCCCCCTTCCATCACGCCATCCTCACGTTTTTCTGCAAAATGGCAGGCTTCTGTGGGCCAAATGTTTGAGCGTAAAAAAATGATGACGCCGGATAACCCTCTTGCCCAACGGTTGACGGCTGGCTTCTCAGAACTGATAGCCCACCAACTACTGCCATATAAACTGGTGGACTCGGAGGCCTTTCGAAAATTTGTGGAAATTGGAACACCACAATAGAAGGTCCCAGTAAGGAAGTATTTCTCAGAGAAGGGCATCCCAGAGCTATATGGCCATGTTCAGCGGCAACTGAATGTATCTCTGGCACACAGTGTCGGTGCCAAGATACATCTGACCACAGACACGTGGTCTAGCAAACACGGGCAGTGAAGGTATATCACTTTTACTAGAAACAATATAACAACCGGGGTAATTGGCGCTACCTATTTACCAAAAGCCAATAATAATTCTCATTCCACCCAAAAGACAATTATACCTTCTTACAGGAGACCATAAATCCTTTTTTAAAACTAATTAGTTCTGTTGAAACTATGAAGAAATACAGGAACAACTCCTACCAGAAACTTGTACAGTTACACAAATTATATAATGTGTCTCAAACCCAATCTTAGTGAGTATAGTAAATCTCATATAATCCCAAACAAATCATACATGAATGCTGTGAAGAAACTAAATACCAAACAATAATACTAGGTGCGATTTTTCACAAAAACGCATCAGTGCCAGAATTCGCCAGCAATCTCCCCACTAAATAATAATAGTACAAAAATCCAGCTTGATTCCTAAATGTGAAAAATAAATACAGTGATTGTATATACCTAAATGCGATTTTTCCTTATAATCGCATCGGTGCTAAATTATAATTGTGCCAATAATCTACCATCTATAATATGTTACCAGAAAATATATAACTAAATGCGATTTTTCCTTAGAATCGCATCGGTGCTGAATTATAATTGTGCCAATAATCTACCATCTATAATATGTTAATGAGAAATATATAGCTCAATAGTTGAATATAAAAATGCAAATACTATTATTTGTAGAAAGTGCAGATGAAAACCAAACCATCTATAAAAAATATATATATAGTCAATAGTGCAAATCCAACATAAAATGTTCAAAAAGTGACTTTAGTGCTTCTTGTGCAATCTTCAATGTGACTTCCGTGCTCCCCCACAAGGAACCCCAGTCACCAAAAGAATGTACCCCTACAGGGGTAGTTCGCCTTCAGACCAAATCTGCCGATGTTCAGCTCCTTAACCCGTGATTAGGTGATCAATCGTGTCCAGAAGAAAATTCCATATATCGTTGAACACTCTCAAACATGACAGAAAAAAGAAAGTCCCGTGGGGTCATGTAAAACTCTCCATCGTACTCCAGTGAAGAAAACTGCAAGAAACGTAACTTTCGGAGTGAATGCTTTTCTTGCTTTTCATCTGCAACTTCTTCTTTCTTAACCGAGGTTGTCCGTGGAAATTCGATAAAGTCTGGCTCCCGTGGACCTCTGGTTAGACACTTTTTGCATATGAAAAGCAAGAAAAGCAGTCACTCCGAAAGTTACGTTTCTTGCAGTTTTCTTCACTGGAGTACGATGGAGAGTTTTACATGACCCCACGGGACTTTCTTTTTTCTGTCATGTTTGAGAGTGTTCAACGATATATGGAATCTTCTTCTGGACACGATTGATCACCTAATCACGGGTTAAGGAGCTGAACATCGGCAGATTTGGTCTGAAGGCGAACTACCCCTGTAGGGGTACATTCTTCTGGTGAGTGGGGTTCCTTGTGGGGGAGCACGGAAGTCACATTGAAGATTGCACAAGAAGCACTAAAGTCACTTTTTGAACATTTTATGTTGGATTTGCACTATTGACTATATATATATATTTTCTGGACAATTGGACAACACTTTTTCGTTTTTTCTTTTTAGTTATATATATTTTATTTTTATTTTTATATTTTTTGCTTATTTATTATTTTCACTAAATCTATTTCTTGAGGGTTATTTTCACACATATTTTTTATATTTTTCATCATGGGCTGTGTCATATAATTTGCTGTATTTTTACATATATTTTTTATATATATTTTTTATAGATGGTTTGGTTTTCATCTGCACTTTTTTATGCACTTCTACAAATAATAGTATTTGCATTTTTATATTCAACTATTGAGCTATATATTTCTCATTAACATATTATAGATGGTAGATTATTGGCACAATTATAATTCAGCACCGATGCGATTCTAAGGAAAAATCGCATTTAGTTATATATTTTCTGGTAACATATTATAGATGGTAGATTATTGGCACAATTATAATTTAGCACTGATGCGATTATAAGGAAAAATCGCATTTAGGTATATACAATCACTGTATTTATTTTTCACATTCAGGAATCAAGCTGGATTTTTTTACTATTATTATTTAGTGGGGAGATTGCTGGCGAATTCTGGCACTGATGCGTTTTTGTGAAAAATCGCACCTAATATTATTGTTTGGTATTTAGTTTCTTCACAGCATTCATGTATGATTTGTTTGGGATTATATGAGATTTACTATACTCACTAAGGTTGGGTTTGAGACACATTATATAATTTGTGTAACTGTACAAGTTTCTGGTAGGAGTTGTTCCTGTATTTCTTCATAGTTTCAACAGAACTAATTAGTTTTAAAAAAGGATTTATGGTCTCCTGTAAGAAGGTATAATTGTCTTTTGGGTGGAATGAGAATTATTATTGGCTTTTGGTAAATAGGTAGCGCCAATTACCCCGGTTGTTATATTGTTTCTATTTTTGTAAGAAACCCCAAATGGGGATTTTCTTTTTGTGGGGGGCAGCAACCTAAAATGACAGTAGTATATATATATATATATATATATATATATATATATATATATATATATATATATTCATAGGATTTGTACACCTACTCCTGGTGCTGAATAGCGCGGTTTTTCTCTTTTTTAATTATATCACTTTTACTGCCCACTGGGTGAACCTTCTGACGGCCGTCAAGCATGTAACCTGTGGCACCCATGTAGATTTGGTTATACCGCCAAGGATTGCATGCAGGCCTGGCTCTTCTTCTCCTCCTCCTACTCCATCCTCCTCCCTCTCCTCCTCGGCTGACTCCTCCTTTTCCACTGCTAGCGTCTCTTCCACTGCGTCGCCTAAGCTCCCCAGAACCTATTTGACATGCTAGGTGAGACGTAGCCATGCTGTGCTGCGTCTGTTGTGCCTGGAAGCCAAGAGCCACACTGACCCGGCACTCCTTTCAGCTTTGCGTTCACAGGCAGATCAGTGGCTAACACCGCTCAATTTGACAGTTGGTAAAGTGGTGTGTGACAACGGTGCCAATCTGCTTAGCGCATTGAAACAGGGCAAAATTACGCATGTGCCATGCATGGCACACGTCTTAAACTTGGTTGTGCAGCGATTCGTTGTCAAATACCCTGGGGTCCAGGACATCTTGTGGCAGGCAAGGAAAATCTCGGCCCATTTCAGAAGATCTTACACGACCATGGCTCGCCTTGCTGACATTCAGCGACGACACAATCTGCCGGTCAGACGTCTTATTTGCAATTGCCCGACGCAATGGAACTCAACCTTCAATATGCTTGATAGGCTGCTCCAGCAGAAACGTGCAGTTAACGTCTACCTGTATGAACTCTGCAGCAGAACAGGTTCTGGGGAGCTTGTTTTTTTTTCACCACGCCAGTGGCTGCTCATGCGCGGTGCATGCAGACTTCTGCGGCCCTTTGATGAGATCACCAAACTGGTCAGTCGCAGCCATGGCACCATCACTGACATGGTACCTTATGCCTTCTTTATGGAGTGTGCATTGCATCATGTCATTGATCAAACTGTGGAGGAGCAGGAGCAGGAATATGCGGAAGTCGTAATGCTGGATGAATTCCCAGGGGGGGCTACTCTATCTAAGACAAGTCAACAACAGGAGTCTGAAGAGGAGTCAGAGGAGGATGGTGCCGGGGCGGATGAGGAGGAGCAAGAAGAGCATACTTTAAACTTTTCTGGGATCCCTGTTGTTGTGCGTGGATGGGGAGAGGAGAACGAGGAGGACAACATTATCCTGGATGATGAGCAGGAGCCAGGCCACCACACCGCTTACAGTTTAGTGCAAATGGGGGCCTTCTTGCTCCAGTGTTTACAGGGACCCCCGTATAAAAAGCACAAGGGTCAAGGACCAGTACTGGGTGGCAATGTACTTAGACCCCCAGTACAAACACAAAATGGTGGAAGTGTTACCATCGTCACAGAGGGCTGTCAGAATGGAGCACTTCCAGGCCTTGCTTCGAGAAATGCTGCATTCTGCTTTTGCGTGTGCTGGCAGAGGATGAATTCCCACTCCCAGAGAAAGAGTTGCGGGTACCAATCCAACAGCGCCTGCAAGAAGAGGGCGGTTTGAAGATGGTGACTTCTAATATGAGGTCATTCTTTCAGCCGACCCATCGACAGGTCTCATCCGGATCCAGCATCAGGGAACGCCTAGACCGACAAGTGTCCGACTACATCGGGTTAACGGCCGATGTGGACGCTCTGAGGATTGATGAACCCCTAGACTACTGGGTGGGCAGGCATGACCCCTGGCCAGAGCTTGCCCAATTTGCAATGGAACTGTTGGCTTGCCCCTCGTCCAGTGTCCTATCCGAAAGGACGTTCAGTGCAGCAGGGGGGATCGTGACCAATAAGCGCACTCGCCTAGCTCACGATAGTGTTGACTACCTCACATTTCTAAAAATGAATGAGGCATGGATCTCGGAGGAATTCAACACATGTGACCAGTAGACCATGTATATCTCTATAAACGATTTATTTAATCAAGGACGCAGACATTTTTTCTACATTTGGCTCACTTCCTTGTACAAAAAAAGCCCACCGTACTATATGCCCGTACCCTCCTGTTTGAATAGGTGGAGTGGTGTCATATTTTTGGTGCCCAGCAGCAAGTTGCTGGTATCAATGCTGCTGTCAGTGCTCTCTATCTCGGTGCTTGTGTCAGTGCTCTCTCTCTATCTCGGTGCTGGTGAGGTGTCAGTGCTCTCGATCTAGGTGCTAGTGTGGTCTCAGTGCTCTATATCTCGGTGCTGTTGTCAGTGCACTATATCATGGTGCTGGTGTCAGTGCTCTATATCACGGTGCTGGGGTCAGTGCTCTATATCACGGTGCTGGGGTCAGTGCTCTATATCATGGTGCTGGGGTCAGTGCTCTATATCACGGTGCTGGTGTCAGTGCACTCTATCATGGTGCTGGTGTCAGTGATCTCTATCTCGGTGCTGGTGTCAGTGCTCTATATCACAGTGCTGATGTCAGTGCTATATATCTCGGTGCTGGTGTCAGTGCTCTATATCACGGTGCTGGTGTCAGTGCACTCTATCACGGTGCTGGTGTCAGTGCTCTATATCACGCTTCTGGTGTCAGTGATCTATATCATGGTGCTGGTGTCAGTGCTCTATATCACGGTGCTGGTGTCAGTGCTCTATATCACGGTGCTGGTATCAGTGCTCTATATCTCAGTGCTGGTGTCAGTGCTCTATATCACGGTGCTGGTGTCAGTGCTCTATATCACGGTGCGGGGGTCAGTGCTCTATATCACGGTGCTGTTGTCAGTGCACTCTATAATGGCGCTGGTGTCAGTGCTCTATATCACGGTGCTGGTGTCAGTGCTCTATATCACGGTGCTGGTGTCAGTGTTCTATATCTCGGTGCTGGTGTCAGTGCTCTATATCACAGTGCTGGTGTCAGTTCTCTACATCACGGTGCTGGTGTCAGTGCACTCTATCACGGTGCTGGTGTCAGTATTCTATATCACGCTTCTGGTGTCAGTGATCTATATCACGGTGCTGGTGTCAGTGCTCTATGTCACGGTGCTGGTATCAGTGCTCTATAGCTCAGTGCTGGTGTCAGTGCTCTATATCACAGTGCTGGTGTCAGTGCTTTATATGACGGTGCTGGGGTCAGTTCTCTATATCATGGTGCTGGTGTCAGTGCACTCCATCACAGTGCTGGTGTCAGTGCTCTCTATATTGGTGCTGGTGTCAGTGCTCTATATCACGGTGCTGGTGTCAGTGCTCTATATCTCGGTGCTGGTATCAGTGCTCTATATCATGGTGCTGGTGTCAGTGCTCTATGTCACGGTGCTGTTGTCAGTGCACTCTATCGCGGTGTAGGTGCCAGTGCTCTATATCACGGTGCTGGTGTCAGTGTTCTATATCTCGGTGTTGGTGTCAGTGCTCTATATCACGGTGCTGGTGTCAGTGCACTATATCATGGTGCTGGTGTCAGTGCTCTATATCACGGTGCTGGGGTCAGTGCTCTATATCATGGTGCTGGGGTCAGTGCTCTATATCACGGTGCTGGGTCAGTGCACTCTATCATGGTGCTAGTGTCAGTGATCTCTATCTCGGTGCTGGTGTCAGTGCTCTATATCACAGTGCTGATGTCAGTGCTCTATATCTCGGTGCTGGTGTCAGTGCTCTATATCACGGTGCTGGTGTCAGTGCTCTATATCACGGTGCTGGTATCAGTGCTCTATATCTCAGTGCTGGTGTCAGTGCTCTATATCACGGGGCTGGTGTCAGTGCTCTATATCACGGTGCTGGGGTCAGTGCTCTATATCATGGTGCTGGTGTCAGTGCACTCTATCATGGTGCTGGTGTCAGTGCTCTCTATCTTGGTGCTTGTGTCAGTGCTCTATATCACGGTGCTGGTGTCAGTGCTCTATATCTCGGTGCTGGTATCAGTGCTCTATATCATGGTGCTGGTGTCAGTGCTCTATATCACGGTGCTGTTGTCAGTGCACTCTATCATGGCGCTGGTGTCAGTGCTCTATATCACGGTGCTGGTGTCAGTGTTCTATATCTCGGTGCTGGTGTCAGTGCTCTATATTACAGTGCTGGTGTCAGTGCTCTACATCTCAGTGCTGGTGTCAGTGCTCTATATCACGGTGCTGGTGTCAGTGCACTCTATCACGGTGCTGGTGTCAGTGCTCTATATCACGCTTCTGGTGTCAGTGCTCTATGTCACGGTGCTGGTATCAGTGCTCTATATCTCAGTGCTGGTGTCAGTGCTCTATATCACAGTGCTGGTGTCAGTGCTCTATATCACGGTGCTGGGGTCAGTGCTCTATATCATGGTGCTGGTGTCAGTGCACTCTATCACGGTGCTGGTGTCAGTGCTCTCTATCTTGGTGCTGGTGTCAGTGCTCTATATCACGGTGCTGGTGTCAGTGCTCTATATCTCGGTGCTGGTATCAGTGCTCTATATCATGGTGCTGGTGTCAGTGCTCTATGTCACGGTGCTGTTGTCAGTGCACTCTATCACGGTGCAGGTGTCAGTGCTCTATATCACGGTGCTGGTGTCAGTGTTCTATATCTCGGTGCTGGTGTCAGTGCTCTATATCACGCTTCTGGTGTCAGTGATCTATATCACGGTGCTGGTGTCAGTGATCTATATCACGGTGCTGGTGTCAGTGCTCTATATCACGGTGCTGGTGTCAGTGCTCTATATCACGCTTCTGGTGTCAGTGATCTATATCACGGTGCTGGTGTCAGTGCTCTATATCACGGTGCTGGTGTCAGTGCTCTATATCACGGTGCTGGTATCAGTGCTCTATATCTCAGTGCTGGTGTCAGTGCTCTATATCACGGTGCTGGTGTCAGTGCTCTATATCACGGTGCTGGGGTCAGTGCTCTATATCACGGTGCTGTTGTCAGTGCACTCTATCATGGCGCTGGTGTCAGTGCTCTATATCACGTTGCTGGTGTCAGTGCTCTACATCTCGGTGCTTGTGTCAGTGCTCTATATCACGGTGCTGGTGTCAGTGCACTCTATCACGGTGCTGGTGTCAGTGATCTATATCATGGTGCTGGTGTCAGTGCACTCTATCATGGTGCTGGTGTCAGTGCTCTCTATCTTGGTGCTTGTGTCAGTGCTCTATATCACGGTGCTGGTGTCAGTGCTCTATATCTCGGTGCTGGTATCAGTGCTCTATATCATGGTGCTGGTGTCAGTGCTCTATATCACGGTGCTGTTGTCAGTGCACTCTATCATGGCGCTGGTGTCAGTGCTCTATATCACGGTGCTGGTGTCAGTGTTCTTTATCTCGGTGCTGGTGTCAGTGCTCTATATTACAGTGCTGGTGTCAGTGCTCTACATCTCAGTGCTGGTGTCAGTGCTCTATATCACGGTGCTGGTGTCAGTGCACTCTATCACGGTGCTGGTGTCAGTGCTCTATATCACGCTTCTGGTGTCAGTGCTCTATGTCACGGTGCTGGTATCAGTGCTCTATATCTCAGTGCTGGTGTCAGTGCTCTATATCACAGTGCTGGTGTCAGTGCTCTATATCACGGTGCTGGGGTCAGTGCTCTATATCATGGTGCTGGTGTCAGTGCACTCTATCACGGTGCTGGTGTCAGTGCTCTCTATCTTGGTGCTGGTGTCAGTGCTCTATATCACGGTGCTGGTGTCAGTGCTCTATATCTCGGTGCTGGTATCAGTGCTCTATATCATGGTGCTGGTGTCAGTGCTCTATGTCACGGTGCTGTTGTCAGTGCACTCTATCACGGTGCAGGTGTCAGTGCTCTATATCACGGTGCTGGTGTCAGTGTTCTATATCTCGGTGCTGGTGTCAGTGCTCTATATCACGCTTCTGGTGTCAGTGATCTATATCACGGTGCTGGTGTCAGTGATCTATATCACGGTGCTGGTGTCAGTGCTCTATATCACGGTGCTGGTGTCAGTGCTCTATATCACGCTTCTGGTGTCAGTGATCTATATCACGGTGCTGGTGTCAGTGCTCTATATCACGGTGCTGGTGTCAGTGCTCTATATCACGGTGCTGGTATCAGTGCTCTATATCTCAGTGCTGGTGTCAGTGCTCTATATCACGGTGCTGGTGTCAGTGCTCTATATCACGGTGCTGGGGTCAGTGCTCTATATCACGGTGCTGTTGTCAGTGCACTCTATCATGGCGCTGGTGTCAGTGCTCTATATCACGTTGCTGGTGTCAGTGCTCTACATCTCGGTGCTTGTGTCAGTGCTCTATATCACGGTGCTGGTGTCAGTGCACTCTATCACGGTGCTGGTGTCAGTGATCTATATCATGGTGCTGGTGTCAGTGCTCTCTATCACGGTGCTGGTGTCAGTGCACTCTATCACGGTGCTGGTGTCAGTGCTCTATATCACGGTGCTGGTGTCAGTGCTCTATATCACGGTGCTGGTATCAGTGCTCTATATCATGGTGCTGGTGTCAGTGCTCTATATCACGGTGCTGTTGTCAGTGCACTCTATCATGGCGCTGGTGTCAGTGCTCTATATCACGGTGCTGGTGTCAGTGTTCTATATCTCGGTGCTGGTGTCAGTGCACTCTATCATGGTGCTGGTGTCAGTGCTCTCTATCTTGGTGCTTGTGTCAGTGCTCTATATCACGGTGCTGGTGTCAGTGCTCTATATCTCGGTGCTGGTATCAGTGCTCTATATCATGGTGCTGGTGTCAGTGCTCTATATCACGGTGCTGTTGTCAGTGCACTCTATCATGGCGCTGGTGTCAGTGCTCTATATCACGGTGCTGGTGTCAGTGTTCTATATCTCGGTGCTGGTGTCAGTGCTCTATATCACAGTGCTGGTGTCAGTGCTCTACATCTCAGTGCTGGTGTCAGTGCTCTATATCACGTTGCTGGTGTCAGTGCACTCTATCACGGTGCTGGTGTCAGTGCTCTATATCACGCTTCTGGTGTCAGTGCTCTATGTCACGGTGCTGGTATCAGTGCTCTATATCTCAGTGCTGGTGTCAGTGCTCTATATCACAGTGCTGGTGTCAGTGCTCTATATCACGGTGCTGGGGTCAGTGCTCTATATCATGGTGCTGGTGTCAGTGCACTCTATCACGGTGCTGGTGTTAGTGCTCTCTATCTTGGTGCTGGTGTCAGTGCTCTATATCACGGTGCTGGTGTCAGTGCTCTATATCTCGGTGCTGGTATCAGTGCTCTATATCATGGTGCTGGTGTCAGTGCTCTATGTCACGGTGCTGTTGTCAGTGCACTCTATCACGGTGCAGGTGTCAGTGCTCTATATCACGGTGCTGGTGTCAGTGTTCTATATCTCGGTGCTGGTGTCAGTGCTCTATATCACGCTTCTGGTGTCTGTGATCTATATCACGGTGCTGGTGTCAGTGATCTATATCACGGTGCTGGTGTCAGTGCTCTATATCACGGTGCTGGTATCAGTGCTCTATATCTCAGTGCTGGTGTCAGTGCTCTATATCACGGGGCTGGTGTCAGTGCTCTATATCACGGTGCTGGTGTCAGTGTTCTATATCTCGGTGCTGGTGTCAGTGCACTCTATCATGGTGCTGGTGTCAGTGCTCTCTATCTTGGTGCTTGTGTCAGTGCTCTATATCACGGTGCTGGTGTCAGTGCTCTATATCTCGGTGCTGGTATCAGTGCTCTATATCATGGTGCTGGTGTCAGTGCTCTATATCACGGTGCTGTTGTCAGTGCACTCTATCATGGCGCTGGTGTCAGTGCTCTATATCACGGTGCTGGTGTCAGTGTTCTATATCTCGGTGCTGGTGTCAGTGCTCTATATTACAGTGCTGGTGTCAGTGCTCTACATCTCAGTGCTGGTGTCAGTGCTCTATATCACGGTGCTGGTGTCAGTGCACTCTATCACGGTGCTGGTGTCAGTGCTCTATATCACGCTTCTGGTGTCAGTGCTCTATGTCACGGTGCTGGTATCAGTGCTCTATATCTCAGTGCTGGTGTCAGTGCTCTATATCACAGTGCTGGTGTCAGTGCTCTATATCACGGTGCTGGGGTCAGTGCTCTATATCATGGTGCTGGTGTCAGTGCACTCTATCACGGTGCTGGTGTCAGTGCTCTCTATCTTGGTGCTGGTGTCAGTGCTCTATATCACGGTGCTGGTGTCAGTGCTCTATATCTCGGTGCTGGTATCAGTGCTCTATATCATGGTGCTGGTGTCAGTGCTCTATGTCACGGTGCTGTTGTCAGTGCACTCTATCACGGTGCAGGTGTCAGTGCTCTATATCACGGTGCTGGTGTCAGTGTTCTATATCTCGGTGCTGGTGTCAGTGCTCTATATCACGCTTCTGGTGTCAGTGATCTATATCACGGTGCTGGTGTCAGTGATCTATATCACGGTGCTGGTGTCAGTGCTCTATATCACGGTGCTGGTGTCAGTGCTCTATATCACGCTTCTGGTGTCAGTGATCTATATCACGGTGCTGGTGTCAGTGCTCTATATCACGGTGCTGGTGTCAGTGCTCTATATCACGGTGCTGGTATCAGTGCTCTATATCTCAGTGCTGGTGTCAGTGCTCTATATCACGGTGCTGGTGTCAGTGCTCTATATCATGGTGCTGGGGTCAGTGCTCTATATCACGGTGCTGTTGTCAGTGCACTCTATCATGGCGCTGGTGTCAGTGCTCTATATCACGTTGCTGGTGTCAGTGCTCTACATCTCGGTGCTTGTGTCAGTGCTCTATATCACGGTGCTGGTGTCAGTGCACTCTATCACGGTGCTGGTGTCAGTGATCTATATCATGGTGCTGGTGTCAGTGCACTCTATCATGGTGCTGGTGTCAGTGCTCTCTATCTTGGTGCTTGTGTCAGTGCTCTATATCTCGGTGCTGGTATCAGTGCTCTATATCATGGTGCTGGTGTCAGTGCTCTATATCACGGTGCTGTTGTCAGTGCACTCTATCATGGCGCTGGTGTCAGTGCTCTATATCACGGTGCTGGTGTCAGTGTTCTTTATCTCGGTGCTGGTGTCAGTGCTCTATATTACAGTGCTGGTGTCAGTGCTCTACATCTCAGTGCTGGTGTCAGTGCTCTATATCACGGTGCTGGTGTCAGTGCACTCTATCACGGTGCTGGTGTCAGTGCTCTATGTCACGGTGCTGGTATCAGTGCTCTATATCTCAGTGCTGGTGTCAGTGCTCTATATCACAGTGCTGGTGTCAGTGCTCTATATCACGGTGCTGGGGTCAGTGCTCTATATCATGGTGCTGGTGTCAGTGCACTCTATCACGGTGCTGGTGTCAGTGCTCTCTATCTTGGTGCTGGTGTCAGTGCTCTATATCACGGTGCTAGTGTCAGTGCTCTATATCTCGGTGCTGGTATCAGTGCTCTATATCATGGTGCTGGTGTCAGTGCTCTATGTCACGGTGCTGTTGTCAGTGCACTCTATCACGGTGCAGGTGTCAGTGCTCTATATCACGGTGCTGGTGTCAGTGTTCTATATCTCGGTGCTGGTGTCAGTGCTCTATATCACGCTTCTGGTGTCAGTGATCTATATCACGGTGCTGGTGTCAGTGATCTATATCACGGTGCTGGTGTCAGTGCTCTATATCACGGTGCTGGTGTCAGTGCTCTATATCACGCTTCTGGTGTCAGTGATCTATATCACGGTGCTGGTGTCAGTGCTCTATATCACGGTGCTGGTGTCAGTGCTCTATATCACGGTGCTGGTATCAGTGCTCTATATCTCAGTGCTGGTGTCAGTGCTCTATATCACGGTGCTGGTGTCAGTGCTCTATATCACGGTGCTGGGGTCAGTGCTCTATATCACGGTGCTGTTGTCAGTGCACTCTATCATGGCGCTGGTGTCAGTGCTCTATATCACGTTGCTGGTGTCAGTGCTCTACATCTCGGTGCTTGTGTCAGTGCTCTATATCACGGTGCTGGTGTCAGTGCACTCTATCACGGTGCTGGTGTCAGTGATCTATATCATGGTGCTGGTGTCAGTGCACTCTATCACGGTGCTGGTGTCAGTGCACTCTATCACGGTGCTGGTGTCAGTGCTCTATATCACTGTGCTGGTGTCAGTGCTCTATATCACGGTGCTGGTATCAGTGCTCTATATCATGGTGCTGGTGTCAGTGCTCTATATCACGGTGCTGTTGTCAGTGCACTCTATCATGGCGCTGGTGTCAGTGCTCTATATCACGGTGCTGGTGTCAGTGTTCTATATCTCGGTGCTGGTGTCAGTGCACTCTATCATGGTGCTGGTGTCAGTGCTCTCTATCTTGGTGCTTGTGTCAGTGCTCTATATCACGGTGCTGGTGTCAGTGCTCTATATCTCGGTGCTGGTATCAGTGCTCTATATCATGGTGCTGGTGTCAGTGCTCTATATCACGGTGCTGTTGTCAGTGCACTCTATCATGGCGCTGGTGTCAGTGCTCTATATCACGGTGCTGGTGTCAGTGTTCTATATCTCGGTGCTGGTGTCAGTGCTCTATATCACAGTGCTGGTGTCAGTGCTCTACATCTCAGTGCTGGTGTCAGTGCTCTATATCACGGTGCTGGTGTCAGTGCACTCTATCACGGTGCTGGTGTCAGTGCTCTATATCACGCTTCTGGTGTCAGTGCTCTATGTCACGGTGCTGGTATCAGTGCTCTATATCTCAGTGCTGGTGTCAGTGCTCTATATCACAGTGCTGGTGTCAGTGCTCTATATCACGGTGCTGGGGTCAGTGCTCTATATCATGGTGCTGGTGTCAGTGCACTCTATCACGGTGCTGGTGTTAGTGCTCTCTATCTTGGTGCTGGTGTCAGTGCTCTATATCACGGTGCTGGTGTCAGTGCTCTATATCTCGGTGCTGGTATCAGTGCTCTATATCATGGTGCTGGTGTCAGTGCTCTATGTCACGGTGCTGTTGTCAGTGCACTCTATCACGGTGCAGGTGTCAGTGCTCTATATCACGGTGCTGGTGTCAGTGTTCTATATCTCGGTGCTGGTGTCAGTGCTCTATATCACGCTTCTGGTGTCTGTGATCTATATCACGGTGCTGGTGTCAGTGATCTATATCACGGTGCTGGTGTCAGTGCTCTATATCACGGTGCTGGTGTCAGTGCTCTATATCACGCTTCTGGTGTCAGTGATCTATATCACGGTGCTGGTGTCAGTGCTCTATATCACAGTGCTGGTGTCAGTGCTCTATATCACGGTGCTGGTATCAGTGCTCTATATCTCAGTGCTGGTGTCAGTGCTCTATATCACGGTGCTGGTGTCAGTGCTCTATATCACGGTGCTGGGGTCAGTGCTCTATATCACGGTGCTGTTGTCAGTGCACTCTATCATGGCGCTGGTGTCAGTGCTCTATATCACGTTGCTGGTGTCAGTGCTCTACATCTCGGTGCTTGTGTCAGTGCTCTATATCACGGTGCTGGTGTCAGTGCACTCTATTACGGTGCTGGTGTCAGTGATCTATATCACGGTGCTGGTGTCAGTGCTCTATATCACGGTGCTGGTGTCAGTGCTCTATATCACGGTGCTGGTATCAGTGCTCTATATCTCAGTGCTGGTGTCAGTGCTCTATATCACGGTGCTGGTGTCAGTGCTCTATATCACGGTGATGGGGTCAGTGCTCTATATCACGGTGCTGTTGTCAGTGCACTCTATCTTGGCGCTGGTGTCAGTGCTCTATATCACGTTGCTGGTGTCAGTGCTCTACATCTCGGTGCTTGTGTCAGTGCTCTATATCACGGTGCTGGTGTCAGTGCACTCTATCACGGTGCTGGTGTCAGTGCTCTATATCACGCTTCTGGTGTCAGTGATCTATATCACGGTGCTGGTGTCAGTGCTCTATGTCACGGTGCTGGTATCAGTGCTCTATAACTCAGTGCTGGTGTCAGTGCTCTATATCACAGTGCTGGTGTCAGTGCTCTATATGACGGTGCTGGGGTCAGTGCTCTATATCATGGTGCTGGTGTCAGTGCACTCTATCACGGTGCTGGTGTCAGTGCTCTCTATCTTGGTGCTGGTGTCAGTGCTCTATATCATGGTGCTGGTGTCAGTGCTCTATATCTCGGTGCTGGTATCAGTGCTCTATATCATGGTGCTGGTGTCAGTGCTCTATGTCACGGTGCTGTTGTCAGTGCACTCTATCACGGTGTAGGTGTCAGTGCTCTATATCACGGTGCTGGTGTCAGTGTTCTATATCTCGGCGCTGGTGTCAGTGCTCTATATCACGGTGCTGGTGTCAGTGCTCTGTATCACGGTGCTGGGATCAGTGCTCTATATCATGGTGCTGGGGTCAGTGCTCTATATCACGGTGCTGGTGTCAGTGCACTCTATCATGGTGCTAGTGTCTGTGGTCTCTATCTCGGTGCTGGTGTCAGTGCTCTATATCACAGTGCTGATGTCAGTGCTCTATATCTCGGTGCTGGTGTCAGTGCTCTATATCACGGTGCTGGTGTCAGTGCTCTATATCACGGTGCTGGTAGCAGTGCTCTATATCTCAGTGATGGTGTCAGTGCTCTATATCACGGCGCTGGTGTCAGTGCACTCTATCACGGTGCTGTTGTCAGTGCACTCTATCACGGTGCTGGTGTCAGTGCTCTATATCACGCTTTTGGTGTCAGTGATCTATATCACGGTGCTGGTGTCAGTGTTCTATGTCACGTGCTGGTATCAGTGCTCTATATCTCAGTGCTGGTGTCAGTGCTCTATATCACAGTGCCGGTGTCAGTGCTCTATATCTCGGTGCTGGTATCAGTGCTCTATATCATGGTGCTGGTGTCAGTGCTCTATGTCACGGTGCTGTTGTCAGTGCACTCTATCATGGTGCAGGTGTCAGTGCTCTATATCACGGTGCTGGTGTCAGTGTTCTATATCTCGGTGCTGGTGTCAGTGCTCTATATCACGGTGCTGGTGTCAGTGCTCTATATCACGGTGCTGGTGTCAGTACTCTATATCACAGTACTGGTGTCAGTGCTCTCTATCACGGTGCTGGTGATCATCTCTTGCACCCTCTTCATAGCCTACCCTGACCTTTCCTCCCCTCCATTGCTTCCATGCGCTCCTGAGTCCTGAATTGTCAAAATTTCACAAATAAAAAAAGAATGCTTGTAGTTGTCAATCCCAGATTCACTTCATACATGTGTTATGTCAGTGGCCATGTGGTGGGACTATGTGTGCACAGCTAGTAAGTATTTTGTGGCTGAAAATATGACCTGTAGGTTTTTAAGGTTCACCTGCCATTGAAGTCAGTGCACTCTATATCACGGTGCTGGTATCAGTGCTCTATATCTCAGTGCTGGTGTCAGTGCTCTATATCACGGTGCTGGTGTCAGTGCTCTATATCACGGTGCTGGGGTCAGTGCTCTATATCATGGTGCTGGTGTCAGTGCACTCTATCATGGCGCTGGTGTCAGTGCTCTATATCACGGTGCTGGTGTCAGTGTTCTATATCTCGGTGCTGGTGTCAGTGTTCTATATCACAGTGCTGGTATCAGTGCTCTATATCTCAGTGCTGGTGTCAGTGCTCTATATCACGGTGCTGGTGTCAGTGCTCTACATCTCGGTGCTTGTGTCAGTGCTCTATATCACGGTGCTGGTGTCAGTGCACTCTATTACGGTGCTGGTGTCAGTGATCTATATCACGGTGCTGGTGTCAGTGCTCTATATCACGGTGCTGGTGTCAGTGCTCTATATCACGGTGCTGGTATCAGTGCTCTATATCTCAGTGCTGGTGTCAGTGCTCTATATCATTGTGCTGGTGTCAGTGCTCTATATCACGGTGATGGGGTCAGTGCTCTATATCACGGTGCTGTTGTCAGTGCACTCTATCATGGCGCTGGTGTCAGTGCTCTATATCACGTTGCTGGTGTCAGTGCTCTACATCTCGGTGCTTGTGTCAGTGCTCTATATCACGGTGCTGGTGTCAGTGCACTCTATCACGGTGCTGGTGTCAGTGCTCTATATCACGCTTCTGGTGTCAGTGATCTATATCACGGTGCTGGTGTCAGTGCTCTATGTCACGGTGCTGGTATCAGTGCTCTATAACTCAGTGCTGGTGTCAGTGCTCTATATCACAGTGCTGGTGTCAGTGCTCTATATGACGGTGCTGGGGTCAGTGCTCTATATCATGGTGCTGGTGTCAGTGCACTCTATCACGGTGCTGGTGTCAGTGCTCTCTATCTTGGTGCTGGTGTCAGTGCTCTATATCATGGTGCTGTTGTCAGTGCACTCTATCACGGTGTAGGTGTCAGTGCTCTATATCACAGTGCTGGTGTCAGTGTTCTATATCTCGGCGCTGGTGTCAGTGCTCTATATCACGGTGCTGGTGTCAGTGCACTATATCATGGTGCTGGTGTCAGTGCTCTGTATCACGGTGCTGGGGTCAGTGCTCTATATCATGGTGCTGGGGTCAGTGCTCTATATCACGGTGCTGGTGTCAGTGCACTCTATCATGGTGCTAGTGTCTGTGGTCTCTATCTCGGTGCTGGTGTCAGTGCTCTATATCACAGTGCTGATGTCAGTGCTCTATATCACGGTGCTGGTAGCAGTGCTCTATATCTCAGTGATGGTGTCAGTGCTCTATATCACGGCGCTGGTGTCAGTGCACTCTATCACGGTGCTGTTGTCAGTGCACTCTATCACGGTGCTGGTGTCAGTGCTCTATATCACGCTTTTGGTGTCAGTGATCTATATCACGGTGCTGGTGTCAGTGTTCTATGTCACGTGCTGGTATCAGTGATCTATATCTCAGTGCTGGTGTCAGTGCTCTATATCACAGTGCCGGTGTCAGTGCTCTATATCTCGGTGCTGGTATCAGTGCTCTATATCATGGTGCTGGTGTCAGTGCTCTATGTCACGGTGCTGTTGTCAGTGCACTCTATCATGGTGCAGGTGTCAGTGCTCTATATCACGGTGCTGGTGTCAGTGTTCTATATCTCGGTGCTGGTGTCAGTGCTCTATATCACGGTGCTGGTGTCAGTGCTCTATATCACGGTGCTGGTGTCAGTACTCTATATCACAGTACTGGTGTCAGTGCTCTCTATCACGGTGCTGGTGATCATCTCTTGCACCCTCTTCATAGCCTACCCTGACCTTTCCTCCCCTCCATTGCTTCCATGCGCTCCTGAGTCCTGAATTGTCAAAATTTCACAAATAAAAAAAGAATGCTTGTAGTTGTCAATCCCAGATTCACTTCATACATGTGTTATGTCAGTGGCCATGTGGTGGGACTATGTGTGCACAGCTAGTAAGTATTTTGTGGCTGAAAATATGACCTGTAGGTTTTTAAGGTTCACCTGCCATTGAAGTCAGTGCACTCTATATCACGGTGCTGGTATCAGTGCTCTATATCTCAGTGCTGGTGTCAGTGCTCTATATCACGGTGCTGGTGTCAGTGCTCTATATCACAGTGCTGGGGTCAGTGCTCTATATCATGGTGCTGGTGTCAGTGCACTCTATCATGGCGCTGGTGTCAGTGCTCTATATCACGGTGCTGGTGTCAGTGTTCTATATCTCGGTGCTGGTGTCAGTGTTCTATATCACAGTGCTGGTGTCAGTGCTCTATATCACAGTGCTGGTATCAGTGCTCTATATCTCAGTGCTGGTGTCAGTGCTCTATATCACGGTGCTGGTGTCAGTGCTATATATCACGGTGTAGGTGTCAGTGCTCTATATCACGGTACTGGTGTCAGTGTTCTATATCTCGGCGCTGGTGTCAGTGCTCTATATCACGGTGCTGGTGTCAGTGCACTATATCATGGTGCTGGTGTCAGTGCTCTATATCACGGTGCTGGGGTCAGTGCTCTATATCATGGTGCTGGGGTCAGTGCTCTATATAACGGTGCTGGTGTCAGTGCACTATATCATGGTGCTAGTGTCAGTGATCTCTATCTCGGTGCTGGTGTCAGTGCTCTATATCACAGTGCTGATGTCAGTGCTCTATATCTCGGTGCTGGTGTCAGTGCTCTATATCACGGTGCTGGTGTCAGTGCTCTATATCACGGTGCTGGTATCAGTGCTCTATATCTCAGTGATGGTGTCAGTGCTCTATATCACGGCGCTGGTGTCAGTGCACTCTATCACGGTGCTGTTGTCAGTGCACTCTATCACGGTGCTGGTGTCAGTGCTCTATATCACGCTTCTGGTGTCAGTGATCTATATCACGGTGCTGGTGTCAGTGTTCTATGTCACGTGCTGGTATCAGTGCTCTATATCTCAGTGCTGGTGCCAGTGCTCTATATCACAGTGCCGGTGTCAGTGCTCTATATCTCGGTGCTGGTATCAGTGCTCTATATCATGGTGCTGGTGTCAGTGCTCTATGTCACGGTGCTGTTGTCAGTGCACTCTATCATGGTGCAGGTGTCAGTGCTCTATATCACGGTGCTGGTGTCAGTGTTCTATATCTCGGTGCTGGTGTCAGTGCTTTATATCACGGTGCTGGTGTCAGTGCTCTATTTCACGGTGCTGGTGTCAGTACTCTATATCACAGTACTGGTGTCAGTGCTCTCTATCACGGTGCTGGTGATCATCTCTTGCACCCTCTTCATAGCCTACCCTGACCTTTCCTCCCCTCCATTGCTTCCATGCGCTCCTGAGTCCTGAATTGTCAAAATTTCACAAATAAAAAAAGAATGCTTGTAGTTGTCAATCCCAGATTCACTTCATACATGTGTTATGTCAGTGGCCATGTGGTGGGACTATGTGTGCACAGCTAGTAAGTATTTTGTGGCTGAAAATATGACCTGTAGGTTTTTAAGGTTCGCCTGCCATTGAAGTCAGTGCACTCGATATCACGGTGCTGGTATCAGTGCTCTATATCTCAGTGCTGGTGTCAGTGCTCTATATCACGGTGCTGGTGTCAGTGCTCTATATCACGGTGCTGGGGTCAGTGCTCTAAATCATGGTGCTGGTGTCAGTGCACTCTATCATGGCACTGGTGTCAGTGCTCTATATCACGGTGCTGGTGTCAGTGTTCTATATCTCGGTGCTGGTGTCAGTGTTCTATATCACAGTGCTGGTGTCAGTGCTCTATATCACGGTGCTGGTATCAGTGCTCTATATCTCAGTGCTGGTGTCAGTGCTCTATATCACGGTGCTGGTGTCAGTGCTCTATATCACGGTGCTGGGGTCAGTGCTCTATATCACGGTGCTGTTGTCAGTGCACTCTATCATGGCGCTGGTGTCAGTGCTCTATTTCACGGTGCTGGTGTCAGTGTTCTATATCTCGGTGCTGGTGTCAGTGCTCTATATCATGGTGCTGGTGTCAGTGCACTCTATCACGCTGCTGGTGTCAGTGCTCTCTATCTTGGTGCTGGTGTCAGTGCTCTATATCATGGTGCTGGTGTCAGTGCTCTATATCTCGGTGCTGGTATCAGTGCTCTATATCATGGTGCTGGTGTCAGTGCTCTATGTCACGGTGCTGTTGTCAGTGCACTCTATCACGGTGTAGGTGTCAGTGCTCTATATCACGGTGCTGGTGTCAGTGTTCTATATCTCGGCGCTGGTGTCAGTGTTCTATATCTCGGCGCTGGTGTCAGTGCTCTATATCACGGTGCTGGTGTCAGTGCACTATATCATGGTGCTGGTGTCAGTGCTCTATATCACGGTGCTGGGGTCAGTGCTCTATATCATGGTGCTGGGGTCAGTGCTCTATATCACGGTGCTGGTGTCAGTGCACTCTATCATGGTGCTAGTGTCAGTGATCTCTATCTCGGTGCTGGTTTCAGTGCTCTATATCACAGTGCTGATGTCAGTGCTCTATATCTCGGTGCTGGTGTCAGTGCTCTATATCACGGTGCTGGTGTCAGTGCTCTATATCACGGTGCTGGTATCAGTGCTCTATATCTCAGTGATGGTGTCAGTGCTCTATATCACGGCGCTGGTGTCAGTGCACTCTATCACAGTGCTGTTGTCAGTGCACTCTATCACGGTGCTGGTGTCAGTGCTCTATATCACGCTTCTGGTGTCAGTGATCTATATCACGGTGCTGGTGTCTAGTGATGGACGAACTTCCGACGGGACGTTTCGCGAACGCGAAATGCGAACGGACCCAAACGTTCGCGAAACAGAACGTTCGCCGCGGGCCCCATTGACTTCAATGGGAGGCAAACTTTGCAAACCTTCATGTCGAATTTGCGGCCACGTGGTAATTATTAGGGGGTAAAACGTAGTCCCACCATCTGGACAATGACATAATACATGTATGAGGTGAATTTGGGATCGATAACTACAAGCATTTTTATTTTATTTGGGAAATTGTTCTAACAATTCAGGACTATGGAGCTAATGAAGGCAATGGAGGAGAGGGAAGGTCAGGGACCAGGGTAGGCAAAGAAGAGGGTGCAGGAGATGATCACCAGCAGCGTGACATACCGGAATGACACATGCACCGTGATAGAGGCATCTGACAGCAGCACCGTAATACAGAGCACTGACAGCAGCACCGTGACATACAGCGCTGACAGCAGCACCGTGACATACAGCGCTGACAGCAGCACCGTGACATACAGCGCTGACAGCAGCACCGTGACATACAGCGCTGACAGCAGCACCGTGACATACAGCGCTGACAGCAGCACCGTGACATACAGCGCTGACAGCAGCACCGTGACATACAGCGCTGACAGCAGCACCGTGACATACAGCGCTGACAGCAGCACCGTGACATACAGCGCTGACAGCAGCACCGTGACATACAGCGCTGACAGCAGCACCGTGACATACAGCGCTGACAGCAGCACCGTGACATACAGCACTGACAGCAGCACCGTAAGCAGCCCCAGGAGGAAGTCAGCACAGCACAGGGATGGTGTGATCCCCTCATAATAAGAACCCCCAGGAGGAAGTCAGCACAGCACAGGGATAGTGTGATCCCTTCATAATAAGAACCCCCAGGAGGAAGTCAGCACAGCACAGGGATATCATAAGCAGCCCCAGTAGAAATATGACACCGCTCAACCTCTTCAAAGAGGAGGGTAGGGGCATATAGTACGGTGTGCTTTTTTGGGTCAAGGAAGTGAGCCAAATGAATTAAGAAGGTCTGTGTGCTTGATTAAAAAAATAGTTTATAGACATATACATGGTCTACTGGTCACATGTGTTGAATTCCTCCGAGATCCATGCCTCATTCATTTTTAGAAATGTGAGGTAGTTAACACTGTGGTGAGCTAGGCGAGTACGCTTATCGGTCACAATCCCCCCTGCTGCGCTGAACGTCCTTTCGGACAGGACACTGGATGAGGGGCAAGCCAACAGTTCGATTGCAAATTGGGCAAGCTCTGGCCAGAGGTCAAGCCTGCCCACCCAGTAGTCTAGGGGTTCATCACTCCTCAGAGCGTCCACATCGGCCGTTAACCCAATGTAGTCGGACACCTGACGGTCTAGGCGTTCCCTGATGCTGGATCCGGATGACACCTGTCGATGGGTCGGCTGAAAGAATGACCTCATATCCGAAGTCACCAACACATCTTCAAACCGGCCTCTTCTTGCAGGCGCTGTTGGATTGGTACCCGCAAATCCTTCTCTGGGAGTGGGAATTGCTCCTCTGCCAGCGCACGCAAAAGCAGAATGCAGCATTTCTCGAAGCAAGGCCTGGAAGTGCTGCATTCTGACAGCCCTCTGCGACGGCGGTAACATTTCCGCCATTTTGTGTTTGTACCGGGGGTCTAAGTACGTTGCCACCCAGTACTGGTCCTTGACCCTCATGCTTTTTATACGGGGGTCCCTATTAAAACACTGGAGCATGAAGGCCCCCATTTGCACTAAAGTGGAAGCGGTGTGGTGGCCTGGCTCCTGCTCATCATCCAGGATAATGTCGTCCTCTTCATTCTCCTCTCCCCATCCACGCACAACAGGGATCCCAGAAAGGTTTAAAGCATGCTCTTCTTGCTCCTGCTCATCCGCCCCGGCACCATCCTCCTCTGACTCCTCATCAGACTCCTGTTGTTGACTTGTCTCAGATAGAGTAGCCCCCCCTGGGAATTCATCCAGCATTGCGACTTCCTCATCTTCCCGCTCCTGCTCCTCCACAGCCTGATCAATGACACGACGCAATGCACGCTCCAGAAAGAAGGCATAAGGTACCATGTCACTGATGGCGCCATGGCTGCGACTGACCAGTTTGGTGATCTCCTCAAATGGCCGCAGAAGTCTGCATGTGTCGCGCATGAGCAGCCACTGGCGCGGTGAAAAAAAACCCAGCTCCCCAGAACCGTTTCTTTCGCAGAGTTCATACAGGTAGACGTTAACTGCACGTTTCTGCTGGAGCAGCCTATCAAGCATATAGAAGGTTGAGTTCCATCGCGTCGGGCAATCGCAAATAAGACGTCTGACCGGCAGATGGTGTCGCCGCTGAATGTCAGCAAGGCGAGCCATGGCCGTGTAAGATCTTCTGAAATGGGCCGAGATTTTCCTTGCCTGCCGCAAGATGTCCTGGACCCCAGGGTATTTGACAAGGAATCGCTGCACGACCAAGTTTAAGACGTGTGCCATGCACGGCACGTGCGTGATTTTGCCCTGTTTCAATGCGCTAAGCAGATTGGCACCGTTGTCACACACCACTTTACCAACTGTCAAATTGAGCGGTGTTAGCCACTCATCTGCCTGTGAACGCAAAGCTGAAAGGAGTGCCGGGCCAGTGTGGCTCTTTGCTTCCAGGCACAACAGACGCAGCACGGCATGGCAACGTCTCACCTGGCATGTGGAATAGGTTCTGGGGAGCTTGGGCGGTGCAGTGGAAGAGACGCTAGCAGCGGAAAAGGAGGAGGCAGCTGAGGAGGAGAGGGAGGAGGATGGAGTAGGAGGAGGAGAAGAAGAGTCAGGCCTGCATGCAATCCGTGGCGGTAAAACCAAATCTACACGGGTGCCACGGGTTACATGCTTGACGGCCGTCAGAAGGTTCACCCAGTGGGCAGTAAAACTGATATACCTTCCCTGCCCGTGTTTGCTAGACCACGTGTCTGTGGTCAGATGTATCTTGGCACCGACACTGTGTGCCAGAGATACATTCACTTGCCGCTGAACATGGCCATATAGCTCTGGGATGCCCTTCTCTGAGAAATACTTCCTTCCTGGGACCTTCCATTGTGGTGTTCCAATGGCCACAAATTTGCGAAAGGCCTCCGAGTCCACCAGTTTATATGGCAGTAGTTGGCGGGCTATGAGTTCTGACAAGCCAGCCGCCAACCGTTGGGCAAGAGGGTTATCCGGCATCATCATTTTTTTACGCTCAAACATTAGGCCCACGGAAGCCTGCCTTTTTGCAGAAAAATGTGAGCTTGGCGTGATGGAAGGTGGAGTGGAGGACAATTGTGAGGAGAGAGGAGAAGGAGAAGTAGAAGACGAGGCTGGACGGTGAGAGCCTGCAGTGTGGCTTTGTGTGTTCCGTTGCTCCCACTGGGCTCGGTGATGGCTGCTCATGTGCCTTCTTAAGGCGGTCGTCCCTAGGTGAGTATTGGGCTTACCGCGACTAACGCGTTGACTGCAAAGATTGCAGATGGCAACGCTATTGTCAGCAGCGGACACGTTAAAAAAAGCCCACACTGCGGAGCCATGTGCCGGTGTCCTGGGAGCGCCAGATGTGACCGTACATGGTCGATGACTCGCTCCTGATACATTTGCAGTCTGCTTTGTCCCTGCTGTGCAATGTAAGTCATTGCTGCTTCTCCTCCCTATCTGCTGGTCCATATCTCCCTCTGAACTCCCCTCCTCTTCCTCTCTTGTGGGCACCCACGTGACATCACTAGACACGTCATCATCAACGTCACCTTCCCCACCGCTATAAGTAGAGATCTCGGAGTAGGCAGCAACACCGGGGACCAACCTCCTCCTTGGGCTGATCTGGGTACTGGCGTCAGACTGCTGAGTAGCGCTTGTTGCTACCTCCTCTTCCTGATCCAATACCAAGAGTGGCTGCGCATCAGAAATGTCCTCTTGATATGGATCGGAAAATAATTCCAGTGACTCAAGCGGAAGGTATGTGGTGGTGGTGGTGGTGGTCGTGTTGTTGGTGGTAGTGTCTTTGGGGGTGCACATAGCAGAGAGTGAAGAAGAGGGTGCAGATCGAGAGGATGAGGAGGGTGCAGAAGAGTAAGGCTGAGCGAGCCACTCAACCAAGTCTGGTGCATCCTTTAAAGTAATTGAACGCACCTTCTGCAACTTCCCACTTTGGCTCAAGCCTGTTGCTCCTGCCCTACCCCTACCACCCCTGCGGAAGGGCCTGCCTCTTCCTCTGCATGTCATTTTTTAAATGACCCTGTGACAAAACTCTTAGTCCCTATACCGCTGAAGGACTGCTGCAGTATAGGTGAGCGGTCAGCAGTGGTGCACGTCAACCCTATCTATTGTGGACCTATAGCGGTCCTTACAGAACAGCAGACTGTACCGCACTCAAGCCTATGTACCGTAGCACCCTATACCAAGTTACCAGTCCTTATAAGAACTTTTGTGGACCAAGCAGGTTGTGTATTAGTGTTTAGCAGACTGTACGTCAGTCCCTATACCGCTGAAGGACTGCTGCAGTATAGGGCAGCGGTCAGCAGTGGTGCACGTCAACCCTATCTATTGTGGACCGATAGCGGTCCTTACAGAACAGCAGACTGTACCGCACTCAAGCCTATGTACCGTAGCACCCTATACCAAGTTACCAGTCCTTATAAGAACTTTTGTGGAACAAGCAGGTTGTGTGTTAGTGATTAGCAGACTGTACGTCAGTCCCTATACCGCTGAAGGACTGCTGCAGTATAGGGCAGCGGTCAGCAGTGGTGCACGTCAACCCTATCTATTGTGGACCGATAGCGGTCCTTACAGAACAGCAGACTGTACCGCACTCAAGCCTATGTACCGTAGCACCCTATACCAAGTTACCAGTCCTTATAAGAACTTTTGTGGAACAAGCAGGTTGTGTGTTAGTGATTAGCAGACTGTACGTCAGTCCCTATACCGCTGAAGGACTGCTGCAGTATAGGGCAGCGGTCAGCAGTGGTGCACGTCAACCCTATCTATTGTGGACCGATAGCGGTCCTTACAGAACAGCAGACTGTACCGCACTCAAGCCTATGTACCGTAGCACCCTATACCAAGTTACCAGTCCTTATAAGAACTTTTGTGGAACAAGCAGGTTGTGTGTTAGTGATTAGCAGACTGTACGTCAGTCCCTATACCGCTGAAGGACTGCTGCAGTATAGGGCAGCGGTCAGCAGTGGTGCACGTCAACCCTATCTATTGTGGACCGATAGCGGTCCTTACAGAACAGCAGACTGTACCGCACTCAAGCCTATGTACCGTAGCACCCTATACCAAGTTACCAGTCCTTATAAGAACTTTTGTGGAACAAGCAGGTTGTGTGTTAGTGATTAGCAGACTGTACGTCAGTCCCTATACCGCTGAAGGACTGCTGCAGTATAGGTGAGCGGTCAGCAGTGGTGCACGTCAACCCTATCTATTGTGGACCTATAGCGGTCCTTACAGAACAGCAGACTGTACCGCACTCAAGCCTATGTACCGTAGCACCCTATACCAAGTTACCAGTCCTTATAAGAACTTTTGTGGAACAAGCAGGTTGTGTGTTAGTGATTAGCAGACTGTACGTCAGTCCCTATACCGCTGAAGGACTGCTGCAGTATAGGGCAGCGGTCAGCAGTGGTGCACGTCAACCCTATCTATTGTGGACCGATAGCGGTCCTTACAGAACAGCAGACTGTACCGCACTCAAGCCTATGTACCGTAGCACCCTATACCAAGTTACCAGTCCTTATAAGAACTTTTGTGGAACAAGCAGGTTGTGTGTTAGTGATTAGCAGACTGTACGTCAGTCCCTATACCGCTGAAGGACTGCTGCAGTATAGGTGAGCGGTCAGCAGTGGTGCACGTCAACCCTATCTATTGTGGACCTATAGCGGTCCTTACAGAACAGCAGACTGTACCGCACTCAAGCCTATGTACCGTAGCACCCTATACCAAGTTACCAGTCCTTATAAGAACTTTTGTGGAACAAGCAGGTTGTGTGTTAGTGATTAGCAGACTGTACGTCAGTCCCTATACCGCTGAAGGACTGCTGCAGTATAGGGCAGCGGTCAGCAGTGGTGCACGTCAACCCTATCTATTGTGGACCGATAGCGGTCCTTACAGAACAGCAGACTGTACCGCACTCAAGCCTATGTACCGTAGCACCCTATACCAAGTTACCAGTCCTTATAAGAACTTTTGTGGAACAAGCAGGTTGTGTGTTAGTGATTAGCAGACTGTACGTCAGTCCCTATACCGCTGAAGGACTGCTGCAGTATAGGGCAGCGGTCAGCAGTGGTGCACGTCAACCCTATCTATTGTGGACCGATAGCGGTCCTTACAGAACAGCAGACTGTACCGCACTCAAGCCTATGTACCGTAGCACCCTATACCAAGTTACCAGTCCTTATAAGAACTTTTGTGGACCAAGCAGGTTGTGTATTAGTGTTTAGCAGACTGTACGTCAGTCCCTATACCGCTGAAGGACTGCTGCAGTATAGGGCAGCGGTCAGCAGTGGTGCACGTCAACCCTATCTATTGTGGACCGATAGCGGTCCTTACAGAACAGCAGACTGTACCGCACTCAAGCCTATGTACCGTAGCACCCTATACCAAGTTACCAGTCCTTATAAGAACTTTTGTGGAACAAGCAGGTTGTGTGTTAGTGATTAGCAGACTGTACGTCAGTCCCTATACCGCTGAAGGACTGCTGCAGTATAGGGCAGCGGTCAGCAGTGGTGCACGTCAACCCTATCTATTGTGGACCGATAGCGGTCCTTACAGAACAGCAGACTGTACCGCACTCAAGCCTATGTACCGTAGCACCCTATACCAAGTTACCAGTCCTTATAAGAACTTTTGTGGAACAAGCAGGTTGTGTGTTAGTGATTAGCAGACTGTACGTCAGTCCCTATACCGCTGAAGGACTGCTGCAGTATAGGTGAGCGGTCAGCAGTGGTGCACGTCAACCCTATCTATTGTGGACCTATAGCGGTCCTTACAGAACAGCAGACTGTACCGCACTCAAGCCTATGTACCGTAGCACCCTATACCAAGTTACCAGTCCTTATAAGAACTTTTGTGGACCAAGCAGGTTGTGTATTAGTGTTTAGCAGACTGTACGTCAGTCCCTATACCGCTGAAGGACTGCTGCAGTATAGGGCAGCGGTCAGCAGTGGTGCACGTCAACCCTATCTATTGTGGACCGATAGCGGTCCTTACAGAACAGCAGACTGTACCGCACTCAAGCCTATGTACCGTAGCACCCTATACCAAGTTACCAGTCCTTATAAGAACTTTTGTGGACCAAGCAGGTTGTGTATTAGTGTTTAGCAGACTGTACGTCAGTCCCTATACCGCTGAAGGACTGCTGCAGTATAGGGCAGCGGTCAGCAGTGGTGCACGTCAACCCTATCTATTGTGGACCGATAGCGGTCCTTACAGAACAGCAGACTGTACCGCACTCAAGCCTATGTACCGTAGCACCCTATACCAAGTTACCAGTCCTTATAAGAACTTTTGTGGAACAAGCAGGTTGTGTGTTAGTGATTAGCAGACTGTACGTCAGTCCCTATACCGCTGAAGGACTGCTGCAGTATAGGGCAGCGGTCAGCAGTGGTGCACGTCAACCCTATCTATTGTGGACCGATAGCGGTCCTTACAGAACAGCAGACTGTACCGCACTCAAGCCTATGTACCGTAGCACCCTATACCAAGTTACCAGTCCTTATAAGAACTTTTGTGGAACAAGTGAGTTGTGAATGTTTAGCAGACTGCAGCAGAAGGGCAGCAGTCAAGTATAATATCCTTTCTATATTTGGAAGAAAGAATATTATACATGTACAAGCCTATTACTGTACCACTGATACCAGTCCTGAAAAGAACCTTTGTGGAACTAATAATAACAGCAAGTCTTTAAAATTACCCTCACTGCCTGACAACACTGCTTCCTTCCTGTCCCTATACAAATTGGCAAAAAAAGAGAACGATTAGTGGTTACTGGAACAGCTCTTTTGTGGACCTTGATAGTAACAGCTAATGATGATGATGATGATGATGATGATGAAAGACTAATCTGGCTGTCCCTGTAGCATACACCGTCCTTTCCCTTTCTCTAAACTAACAAAAGACACTCAGGCTGCTGCAAGAATCAGCAGCACAGCAAACCTATCAACACCTAACACCTATACCAGTCCTGAAAAGAACTTTTGTGTACCAAATAGCTAGTGGTTTATCTCTCCCTACTCCACACAGGAACCTGTCCCTATCGTAACAGAAGAAAGAATGTAAAATGGCCACCGGATCGGGTGTATTTATAGGTTAGGGGGAATGTACAAGTGTCCATGTGCTGTCATGTCTCAATTGGCTGTCCTGTATCACATGATAAACGTGTCACCAAAGGTTAAAGTTCTTGTATACATTAAACACGTAAGTCCGCCGCGGCGAACGACGGAAAAAGGCGTTCGAACGTGCGGACCGCGAATGTCGGAAATTCGCCGCGAAACGACCGCCGGGCGAACCGTTCAGCCATCACTACTGGTGTCAGTGTTCTATGTCACGTGCTGGTGTCAGTGCTCTATATCACAGTGCTGATGTCAGTGCTCTATATCTCGGTGCTGGTGTCAGTGCTCTATATCACGGTGCTGGTGTCAGTGCTCTATATCACGGTGCTGGTATCAGTGCTCTATATCTCAGTGCTGGTGTCAGTGCTCTATATCACAGTGCCGGTGTCAGTGCTCTATATCTCGGTGCTGGTATCAGTGCTCTATATCATGGTGCTGGTGTCAGTGCTCTATGTCACGGTGCTGTTGTCAGTGCACTCTATCATGGTGCAGGTGTCAGTGCTCTATATCACGGTTCTGGTGTCAGTGTTCTATATCTCGGTGCTGGTGTCAGTGCTCTATATCACGGTGCTGGTGTCAGTGCTCTATATCACGGTGCTGGTGTCAGTACTCTATATCACGGTGCTGGTGTCAGTACTCTATATCACAGTACTGGTGTCAGTGCTCTCTATCACGGTGCTGGTGATCATCTCTTGCACCCTCTTCATAGCCTACCCTGACCTTTCCTCCCCTCCATTGCTTCCATGCACTCCTGAGTCCTGAATTGTCAAAATTTCACAAATAAAAAAAGAATGCTTGTAGTTGTCAATCCCAGATTCACTTCATACATGTGTTATGTCAGTGGCCATGTGGTGGGACTATGTGTGCACAACTAGTAAGTATTGTGTGGCTGAAAATATGACCTGTAGGTTTTTAAGGTTCGCCTGCCATTGAAGTCAGTGCACTCTATATCACGGTGCTGGTATCAGTGCTCTATATCTCAGTGCTGGTGTCAGTGCTCTATATCACGGTGCTGGTGTCAGTGCTCTATATCACGGTGCTGGGGTCAGTGCTCTATATATTGGTGCTGGTGTCAGTGCACTCTATCATGGCGCTGGTGTCAATGCTCTATATCACGGTGCTGGTGTCAGTGTTCTATATCTCGGTGCTGGTGTCAGTGTTCTATATCACAGTGCTGGTGTCAGTGCTCTATATCACGGTGCTGGTATCAGTGCTCTATATCTCAGTGCTGGTGTCAGTGCTCTATATCACAGTGCTGGTGTCAGTGCTCTATATCACGGTGCTGGGGTCAGTGATCTATATCACGGTGCTGTTGTCAGTGCACTCTATCATGGCGCTGGTGTCAGTGCTCTATATCACGGTGCTGGTGTCAGTGTTCTATATCTCGGTGCTGATGTCAGTGCTCTATATCACAGTGCTGGTGTCAGTGCTCTACATCTCGGTGCTTGTGTCAGTGCTCTATATCACGGTGCTGGTGTCAGTGCACTCTATCACGGTGCTGGTGTCAGTGCTCTATATCACGGTGCTGGGGTCAGTGCTCTATATCACGGTGCTGTTGTCAGTGCACTCTATCACGGTGCTGGTGTCAGTGCTCTATATCACGCTTCTGGTGTCAGTGATCTATATCACGGTGCTGGTGTCAGTGTTCTATGTCACGTGCTGGTATCAGTGCTCTATATCTCAGTGCTGGTGTCAGTGCTCTATATCACAGTGCCGGTGTCAGTGCTCTATATCTCGGTGCTGGTATCAGTGCTCTATATCATGGTGCTGGTGTCAGTGCTCTATGTCACGGTGCTGTTGTCAGTGCACTCTATCATGGTGCAGGTGTCAGTGCTCTATATCACGGTGCTGGTGTCAGTGTTCTATATCTCGGTGCTGGTGTCAGTGCTCTATATCACGGTGCTGGTGTCAGTGCTCTATGTCACGGTGCTGTTGTCAGTGCACTCTATCATGGTGCAGGTGTCAGTGCTCTATATCACGGTGCTGGTGTCAGTGTTCTATATCTCGGTGCTGGTGTCAGTGCTCTATATCACGGTGCTGGTGTCAGTGCTCTATATCACGGTGCTGGTGTCAGTACTCTATATCACAGTACTGGTGTCAGTGCTCTCTATCACGGTGCTGGTGATCATCTCTTGCACCCTCTTCATAGCCTACCCTGACCTTTCCTCCCCTCCATTGCTTCCATGCACTCCTGAGTCCTGAATTGTCAAAATTTCACAAATAAAAAAAGAATGCTTGTAGTTGTCAATCCCAGATTCACTTCATACATGTGTTATGTCAGTGGCCATGTGGTGGGACTATGTGTGCACAGCTAGTAAGTATTGTGTGGCTGAAAATATGACCTGTAGGTTTTTAAGGTTCGCCTGCCATTGAAGTCAGTGCACTCTATATCACGGTGCTGGTATCAGTGCTCTATATCTCAGTGCTGGTGTCAGTGCTCTATATCACGGTGCTGGTGTCAGTGCTCTATATCACTGTGCTGGGGTCAGTGCTCTATATCATGGTGCTGGTGTCAGTGCACTCTATCATGGCGCTGGTGTCAATGCTCTATATCACGGTGCTGGTGTCAGTGTTCTATATCTCGGTGCTGGTGTCAGTGTTCTATATCACAGTGCTGGTGTCAGTGCTCTATATCACGGTGCTGGTATCAGTGCTCTATATCTCAGTGCTGGTGTCAGTGCTCTATATCACAGTGCTGGTGTCAGTGCTCTATATCATGGCGCTGGTGTCAGTGCTCTATATCACGGTGCTGGTGTCAGTGTTCTATATCTCGGTGCTGATGTCAGTGCTCTATATCACAGTGCTGGTGTCAGTGCTCTACATCTCGGTGCTTGTGTCAGTGCTCTATATCACGGTGCTGGTGTCAGTGCACTCTATCACGGTGCTGGTGTCAGTACTCTATATCACGGTGCTGGGGTCAGTGCTCTATATCACGGTGCTGTTGTCAGTGCACTCTATCATGGCGCTGGTGTCAGTGCTCTATATCACGGTGCTGGTGTCAGTGTTCTATATCTCGGTGCTGGTGTCAGTGCTCTATATCACAGTGCTGGTGTCAGTGCTCTACATCTTGGTGCTTGTGTCAGTGCTCTATATCACGGTGCTGGTGTCAGTGCACTCTATCACGGTGCTGGTGTCAGTGCTCTATATCACGCTTCTGGTGTCAGTGATCTATATCACGGTGCTGGTGTCAGTGCTCTATGTCACGGTGCTGGTATCAGTGCTCTATAACTCAGTGCTGGTGTCAGTGCTCTATATCACAGTGCTGGTGTCAGTGCTCTATATGACGGTGCTGGGGTCAGTGCTCTATATCATGGTGCTGGTGTCAGTGCACTCTATCACGGTGCTGGTGTCAGTGCTCTCTATCTTGGTGCTGGTGTCAGTGCTCTATATCATGGTGCTGGTGTCAGTGCTCTATATCTCGGTGCTGGTATCAGTGCTCTATATCATGGTGCTGGTGTCAGTGCTCTATGTCACGGTGCTGTTGTCAGTGCACTCTATCACGGTGTAGGTGTCACTGCTCTATATCACGGTGCTGGTGTCAGTGTTCTATATCTCGGTGCTGGTGTCAGTGCTCTATATCACGGTGCTGGTGTCAGTGCACTATATCATGGTGTTGGTGTCAGTGCTCTATATCACGGTGCTGGGGTCAGTGCTCTATATCATGGTGCTGGGGTCAGTGCTCTATATCTCGGTGCTTGTGTCAGTGCTCTATATCACGGTGCTGGTGTCAGTGCACTCTATCACGGTGCTGGTGTCAGTGCTCTGTATCACGCTTCTGGTGTCAGTGATCTATATCACGGTGCTGGTGTCAGTGCTCTATGTCACGGTGCTGGTATCAGTGCTCTATAACTCAGTGCTGGTGTCAGTGCTCTATATCACAGTGCTGGTGTCAGTGCTCTATATGACGGTGCTGGTGTCAGTGTTCTATATCTCGGTGCTGGTGTCAGTGCACTCTATCACGGTGCTGGTGTCAGTGCACTATATCATGGTGCTGGTGTCAGTGCTCTATATCACGGTGCTGGGGTCAGTGCTCTGTATCATGGTGCTGGGGTCAGTGCTCTATATCACGGTGCTGGTGTCAGTGCACTCTATCATGGTGCTAGTGTCAGTGATCTCTATCTCGGTGCTGGTGTCAGTGCTCTATATCACAGTGCTGATGTCAGTGCTCTATATCTCGGTGCTGGTGTCAGTGCTCTATATCACGGTGCTGGTGTCAGTGCTCTATATCACGGTGCTGGTATCAGTGCTCTATATCTCAGTGCTGGTGTCAGTGCTCTATATCACGGTGCTGGTGTCAGTGCTCTATATCACGGTGCTGGGGTCAGTGCTCTATATCATAGTGCTGGTGTCAGTGCACTCTATCACGGTGCTGGTGTCAGTGCTCTATATCACGGTGCTGGTGTCAGTGCTCTATATCTCGGTGCTGGTATCAGTGATCTATATCATGGTGCTGGTGTCAGTGCTCTATATCACGGTGCTGTTGTCAGTGCACTCTATCATGGCGCTGGTGTCAGTGCTCTATATCACGGTGCTGGTGTCAGTGTTCTATATCTCGCTGCTGGTGTCAGTGCTATATATCACAGTGCCGGTGTCAGTGCTCTATATCACGGTGCTGGGGTCAGTGCTCTATATCATGGTGCTGGTGTCAGTGCACTCTATCACGGTGCTGGTGTCAGTGCTCTCTATCTTGGTGCTGGTGTCAGTGCTCTATATCACGGTGCTGGTGTCAGTGCTCTATATCTCGGTGCTGGTATCAGTGCTCTATACCATGGTGCTGGTGTCAGTGCTCTATGTCACGGTGCTGTTGTCAGTGCACTCTATCATGGTGCAGGTGTCAGTGCTCTATATCACGGTGCTGGTGTCAGTGTTCTATATCTCGGTGCTGGTGTCAGTGCTCTATATCACGGTGCTGGTGTCAGTACTCTATATCACAGTACTGGTGTCAGTGCTCTCTATCACGGTGCTGGTGATCATCTCTTGCACCCTCTTCATAGCCTACCCTGACCTTTCCTCCCCTCCATTGCCTCCATGCGCTCCTGAGTCCTGAATTGTCAAAATTTCACAAATAAAAAAAGAATGTTTGTAGTTGTCAATCCCAGATTCACTTCATACATGTGTTATGTCAGTGGCCATGTGGTGGGACTATGTGTGCACAGCTAGTAAGTATTTTGTGGCTGAAAATATGACCTGTAGGTTTTTAAGGTTCGCCTGCCATTGAAGTCAGTGCACTCTATATCACAGTGCTGGTATCAGTGCTCTATATCTCAGTGCTGGTGTCAGTGCTCTATATCACAGTGCTGGTGTCAGTGCTCTATATCACGGTGCTGGGGTCAGTGCTCTATATCATGGTGCTGGTGTCAGTGCACTCTATCACGGTGCTGGTGTCAGTGCTCTCTATCTTGGTGCTGGTGTCAGTGCTCTATATCACGGTGCTGGTGTCAGTGCTCTATATCTCGGTGCTGGTATCAGTGCTCTATATCATGGTGCTGGTGTCAGTGCTCTATATCATGGTGCTGTTTTCAGTGCACTCTATCATGGCGCTTGTGTCAGTGCTCTATATCACGGTGCTGGTGTCAGTGCTCTATATCTCGGTGCTGGTGTCAGTGCTCTATATCACAGTGCTGGTGTCAGTGCTCTACATCTCGGTGCTGGTGTCAGTGCTCTATATCTCGGTGCTGGTGTCAGTGCTCTATATCACAGTGCTGGTGTCAGTGCTCTACATCTCGGTGCTGGTGTCAGTGCTCTATATCACTGTGCTGGTGTCAGTGCACTCTATCACGGTACTGGTGTCAGTGCTCTATATCACGGTGCTGGTGTCAGTGCACTATATCATGGTGCTGGTGTCAGTGCTCTATATCACGGTGCTGGGGTCAGTGCTCTATATCATGGTGCTGGGGTCAGTGCTCTATATCACGGTGCTGGTGTCAGTGCACTCTATCATGGTGCTAGTGTCAGTGATCTTTATCTCGGTGCTGGTGTCAGTGCTCTATATCACAGTGCTGATGTCAGTGCTCTATATCTCGGTGCTGGTGTCAGTGCTCTATATCACGGTGCTGGTGTCAGTGCTCTATATCACGGTGCTGGTATCAGTGCTCTATATCTCAGTGCTGGTGTCAGTGCTCTTAATCACGGTGCTGGTGTCAGTGCTCTATATCACGGTGCTGGGGTCAGTGCTCTATATCATAGTGCTGGTGTCAGTGCACTCTATCACGGTGCTGGTGTCAGTGCTCTATATCACGGTGCTGGTGTCAGTGCTCTATATCTCGGTGCTGGTATCAGTGCTCTATATCATGGTGCTGGTTTCAGTGCTCTATATCACGGTGCTGTTGTCAGTGCACTCTATCATGGCGCTGGTGTCAGTGCTCTATATCACGGTGCTGGTGTCAGTGTTCTATATCTCGGTGCTGGTGTCAGTGCTCTATATCACAGTGCTGGTGTCAGTGCTCTACATCTTGGTGCTGGTGTCAGTGCTCTATATCACGGTGCTGGTGTCAGTGCACTCTATCACGGTGTTGGTGTCAGTGCTCTATATCACGCTTCTGGTGTCAGTGATCTATATCACGGTGCTGGTGTCAGTGTTCTATGTCACGTGCTGGGATCAGTGCTCTATATCTCAGTGCTGGTGTCAGTGCTCTATATCACAGTGCCGGTGTCAGTGCTCTATATCACGGTGCTGGGGTCAGTGCTCTATATCATGGTGCTGGTGTCAGTGCACTCTATCACGGTGCTGGTGTCAGTGCTCTCTATCTTGGTGCTGGTGTCAGTGCTCTATATCACGGTGCTGGTGTCAGTGCTCTCTATCTTGGTGCTGGTGTCAGTGCTCTATATCACGGTGCTGGTATCAGTGCTCTATATCATGGTGCTGGTGTCAGTGCTCTATGTCACGGTGCTGTTGTCAGTGCACTCTATCATGGTGCAGGTGTCAGTGCTCTATATCACGGTGCTGGTGTCAGTGTTCTATATCTCGGTGCTGGTGTCAGTGCTCTATATCACGGTGCTGGTGTCAGTACTCTATATCACAATACTGGTGTCAGTGCTCTCTATCACGGTGCTGGTGATCATCTCTTGCACCCTCTTCATAGCCTACCCTGACCTTTCCTCCCCTCCATTGCCTCCATGCGCTCCTGAGTCCTGAATTGTCAAAATTTCACAAATAAAAAAAGAATGCTTGTAGTTGTCAATCCCAGATTCACTTCATACATGTGTTATGTCAGTGGCCATGTGGTGGGACTATGTGTGCACAGCTAGTAAGTATTTTGTGGCTGAAAATATGACCTGTAGGTTTTTAAGGTTCGCCTGCCATTGAAGTCAGTGCACTCTATATCACGGTGCTGGTATCAGTGCTCTATATCTTAGTGCTGGTGTCAGTGCTCTATATCACAGTGCTGGTGTCAGTGCTCTATATCACGGTGCTGGGGTCAGTGCTCTATATCATGGTGCTGGTGTCAGTGCACTCTATCACGGTGCTGGTGTCAGTGCTCTCTATCTTGGTGCTGGTGTCAGTGCTCTATATCACGGTGCTGGTGTCAGTGCTCTATATCTCGGTGCTGGTATCAGTGCTCTATATCATGGTGCTGGTGTCAGTGCTCTATATCACGGTGCTGTTGTCAGTGCACTCTATCATGGCGCTGGTGTCAGTGCTCTATATCACGGTGCTGGTGTCAGTGCTCTATATCTCGGTGCTTATGTCAGTGCTCTATATCACAGTGCTGGTGTCAGTGCTCTACATCTCGGTGCTGGTGTCAGTGCTCTATATCACGCTTCTGGTGTCAGTGATCTATATCTCGGTGCTGGTGTCAGTGCTCTATGTCACGGTGCTGGTATCAGTGCTCTATATCTCAGTGCTGGTGTCAGTGCTCTATATCACAGTGCCGGTGTCAGTGCTCTATATCACGGTGCTGGGGTCAGTGCTCTATATCATGGTGCTGGTTTCAGTGCACTCTATCACGGTGCTGGTGTCAGTGCTCTCTATCTTGGTGCTGGTGTCAGTGCTCTATATCACGGTGCTGGTGTCAGTGCTCTATATCTCGGTGCTGGTATCAGTGCTCTATATCATGGTGCTGGTGTCAGTGCTCTATGTCACGGTGCTGTTGTCAGTGCACTCTATCACGGTGCAGGTGTCAGTGCTCTATATCACGGTGCTGGTGTCAGTGCTCTATATCACGGTGCTGGTGTCAGTACTCTATATCACAGTACTGGTGTCAGTGCTCTCTATCACGGTGCTGGTGATCATCTCTTGCACCCTCTTCATAGCCTACCCTGACCTTTCCTCCCCTCCATTGCCTTCATGCGCTCCTGAGTCCTGAATTGTCAAAATTTCACAAATAAAAAAAGAATGCTTGTAGTTGTCAATCCCAGATTCACTTCATACATGTGTTATGTCAGTGGCCATGTGGTGGGACTATGTGTGCACAGCTAGTAAGTATTTTGTGGCTGAAAATATGACCTGTAGGTTTTTAAGGTTTGCCTGCCATTGAAGTCAATGGGGCCCGCCGAAAACTTTGTGGTTCGCAAACTTTTGGCCGCGTTTGCGGTTCGCGTTCACGAAACGTCCCGTCGGAAGTTCATCCATTTCTACTCCAGATCCCTGCCCATGCAGAAAAGTCATGGTCCAAATATCTTTGTTTTTGTTGTTCATTGTCTGCCAGGTATTTCCCATGTTTCCAGGAGAGTCTGAAAAAAGAAAAAAAAAATAGAACAAAACATATTAGTGAACAGAGCCCACAACATCACAACCGCAAGTTACTGGTAAAAATTAAACCATACTTGGTATCTGTCAATTAAATGAGAATGGAAAGATTATAAGGTCTTATCCCAGATCATCAAGCCAATCCGAGGCCTCCGAGGGAGATAGAAAAAATTGAACCTTGCCTTCATTGATGACCCTCAGCTTGGCATGGTATAGCATATTGTAAGTAAGCTGCTTATCCCGTAGGCGCCTCTTTACCGCTGTAAATCTATTCCAGGTATGAGAAACCGGACTGGGTGCAAATAGAAAAAATAGAAAAACAGGCAGTACCATGATTCACCTTAGACTACCTGCTCTGAAGCCCCCTGAAAACATGTCCCCAATCATGACCCCCACTCTTTCTCATACCTTTGCCCTCTGGGATTCTTTGCAATCACACTCTTCAATAGTGTCAGCATAAAAACCTTTGTCACACCTCTTTCACAATCCAGACTTCCAGCTGGTAAGGAATAACCTGGCATTTAAATGGTGGCTGGATAAGGGACTGTACTGAATCGGACACCTCTTTATGGCCACGGGTCCACTTACCCTCACCCATTGCACAAAAAAGCTTGACTTACCCACTTCTGAAAGATTTCGGGTTGAACAGATTTCTCCCTTCTTGCACACACAATGGAAGGACAAACCCCTTCCTCCTCGGTTCACAGACTATGAGCTATGGTGTAGTCAGACCATGGACCAGAAGGGGGGGTCTCGATAGTCTACTCGTCACTTACCTCCCCAACTGCAAAGTCATCCTACATGCTCTCCTGGGAAGCTGATTTCCAATTCCAGTGGGACCTGAAGGTCTGGCAGAAAGCAAACTTTGATTCCTTCCAAGGCATCTTGAATACTTCCCTAATGGAAGCTACTCTAAAAATGTTATCTAGATGGTATTATACTCCCACAAGATTAGCCTCTATTTTTCCTACAGCTGCCCCTCTGTGTTTTAGTGGATTCCAGCTCGTAGACACAATATCCCATATCTGGTGGGGGTGCCCCAGAATCTGTTCATTCTGGAAACAAATTTTTCAATATGATTGACCAGCTTGTTGGAAGCCAGATCCCCAGAACCCCAATGGTCGCCCCCTTCTCAACGCTTATATACCAAGGATGCCCAAAGCATCTCGCAGGCTTATTCACTTTATGATACTAGGGGCTAAACTCACAGTGGCAAAAGGCTTGAAAAACCTGAAAATCTCCTTCCCTGCGGTCTCCTGGATAATGACTCAGGAGAAATTCTCTAGCATATTGCTGGATACAGACAGCAAATTTGAATCTATCTGGGAACCCTGGTCTAATCATGTGGTTACCTCATTGTCCACTAATCCAATCCCAGTGTAACTTTTAACATGGTACTGGTACGTTGCTCCTCTCCTTCCCCCCCATCCCTTCTCTTTCCTCAGGTTCTTCTTCCTTTCTTCCCCATCTTCCCCCTATACTTCAAATGTTTGCAGAAGAAAACGACAGGTAGCTTCACTTTATTCCTGAACTCAGTAGTTCATGGAGATTCTCTCTCCCTCTTAAGCAGGGTTCGAGAGGGGTCAGAGGATGGCTGCCCCTAGTCTGGTACAGTTAGATCCCATCAGTGGCGGCTGGTGAAGTTTTAGGATGAGGGGGCAGACCCTGTCCTTCCTTTTTGACCCCTCCTACTTGGTGAAAATGGGCGTGGTTTCAGCAAAATAGTGGGTGTGGCTCTAAGGTGGTGTGGTTAGTGTCTGAGATGAACGAGGGACAGGGGGAGAGACAGAGAGGGATGGAGGGACAGCAGGGACAGATCCTACACAACAAAACAAATATGTGCATTCTAGAAAGTTTAACAATCAGCAGATAAAGATATTTCAAACACCTGGTGTCAGGATGATTGAAGAGCATTATTTCTATTATAACATTGTAATATAAGATGAAATCATTCAACTCACCATAATGCCGAATCAGTGGGAGCCATGAGTGTGTCACTAGCCACGTCGCCTGCCACCAGATGCCATCAGGTGTCCCCAGCGGAGTCCCTCCTTACATGCAGCCTGTGTCCCACCAAATGCAGCCTGTGTCATCACCAAATTGCAGCAGCATGTGTCCCCATCAAATTGCAGCATCATGTGTCACCATCAAATGACAGCAGCATGTGTCCCCATCAAATTGCAGCAGCATATGTCACTATCAAATTGCAGCAGCATGTGTCACCACTAAATTGCAGCAGCATGTGTCACCACTAAATTGCAGCAGCATTTGTCAGCATCAATTGCAGCAGCTATGTCACCACCAAATTGTAGCTGCATGTGTCCCACCAAATTGCAGCAGAATGTGTCACCATCATTTGCAGCAGCATGTGCCACCAAGTTGCAGCAGCATGTGTCAGCAAGTTGCAGCATCATGTGTCACCAAGTTGCAGCAGCATATATCATCAAGTTACAGCAACATGTTTCCCACCAAGTTACAGCAGCATGTGTCACCAAGTTGCAGCTGAATGTGTCACCAAGTTAGAGCAGCATGTGCCACCAAGTTGCAGCAGCATGTGTCACCAAGTTAGAGCAGCATGTGTCACCAAGTTGCAGCAGCATGTGTCATCAAGTTAGAGCAGCATGTATCACCAAGTTGCAGCAGAATGTGTCACCAAATTAGAGCAGCATGTGTCACCAAGCTGCAGCAGCCTCACATCAAACCCCCCTAACTTACCTTGCAGTGTGTTGTCCTCTCCAGTGATGTCTCCTCATACTTCCTGGTTCCTCTATCCTGGGCGCAATTGGAGAGAGAAAACAGGAAGTGACATCATCTCAGATGTCAATCAAACCGCCTGGCCATAGTAATATATACTACGAATGGGTGGAAGCTACTTGGCACTTCACAAAGCACTGCAAGGTGGGCTAAACGCCAGTAAATGAAGTGCCACGTCTACAATCTCGCGTGATTGCATAGATGTGGCGCTTCCCATAGGTGCAACGTGTCCGGCGTCGGACTGTGCCAGCTTTGAAAAAATAAATAAATAAATAAATAAATAAATATATATATATATATATATATATTTTTACATTTTTGTTTTGACTGCCTGGAAGGGGGGGGGGGGGGGGCGGCGGCCAGGCATCCCCTATGGATGGGCTGCCCCTGGATCCCATATGGGGTGCCAGAGGAAGGGTAGTCCTTTCATCTGACCCTCTGGAAATTTTTCCTTATCCTAAGTCACGCCATGTTTCTCTGAATTCAGGTTGCACAAGTTTAAATCTTGTCTTTATGTACCTTTTGCCTTTCATGTTGTAGAGTTACAATGCATTTCAACATGTGTTGTAACCACTTCAGCCCCGGAAAATTTTACCCCCTGCCTGACTAGAGCACTTTTTGCGATTCGGCACTGCATCGCTTTAACTGACAATTGCGCTGTCGTGCGACGTGACCCCCAAACAAAATTGATGTCCTTTTTTTCCCAGAAATAGAGCTTTCCTTTGGTGGTATTTGATCACCCCTGCAGTTTTTATATTTTGCGTTATAAACAAAAAAGAGTGACAATTTTGAAAAAAACACATGATTTTTTACATTTTGCTATAATAAATATCCCCCAAAAATATATATAAAAAAACATATTTTTTCCTCAGTTATTCTTCTACTTATTTTTAGTAAATAAGCGTCTATTGATTGGTTTGCACAAAAGTTATAGTGTTTACAAAATAGGGGAAAGTTTTATGACATTTTTATAAATATTCTTTTTTACTAGTAATGGTGCCGATCTGCGATTTTTATCATGACTGCGACATTATGGTGGATACGTCGGACATTTCTGACACATTTTTGGGACCATTGTCATTTATACAGCAATCAGTGCTATACAAATGCACTGATTCCTTGGTAAATGACACTGGCAGTGAAGGGGTTAACCACTAGGGGGCAGGGTAAGGGTTAAGTGTGTCCTGGGGCATGTTTCTAACTGTGGAGGTCACCACAGGGAGCAGAGATCAGTGACATTGTCTCTAGGCAGAATGGGGAGATGCTTGTTTACATTAGCATCTCCCTGTTCGTCCTTCCCGTGAGGTGATCGCGGGTATCTCTGTGGCGATCGAGTCCGTGGGACCTGCAACCCGACTCACAGAGGTCCTGGCCGCCGTGTCCATGTACATACCTGTATGCCCATTTGCCTGTCCATGCCATTCTGCTGATGTACATCGGCGTGCGCCGGTCAGGAACCGGTTATATATGCTGTCATTCTCATATGTATTTCTCTTGTGATTCAAAATAAAATCTTTGAAATAAAAAAAATATAAAAATAAAAAATAAACACAGAACTTTATCCCAAAGGTTAAGTTCCACTTTAAATAACCCAATGCCACTTTTGGCATGTAATTTTTTGTTGGGGGAGAGCAGATACCTAGTTTTGACAGGTACAAGCTCCCACTTCCTCTGGGATCGCCTAGGTGATCAGAGCAGAAGTTCTTCTCTCCCCCTTCCTCCCTGCAGTCATCTGGGACATGTCCAGTAGCGGTCCGTCTATAGGGGGCACTCGGGCGCCGCCCCCCAAGCTTAAAAAAAAAGTCACTTTAAGAGTGACGGGGCGCCGGACATGCGGCGGTCTATGGGAAACTTCCCAGCCTGCAATCAGCTGAGTGCAGGCTGGGAAGCTGATTTGCCGGTGTTTAGGGTGTGTGCAGGGCGCAAGCTGTGCGCCCGCACACACTCACACTCTCCTGGGTCAGATTTGCTATTATTAGCCTAGGATAGGCTGTCAGGGACCGAAGGAAAGGACAGTGGGTGGCTGCGATACTATGGGATTGGATGGAGTGACTCACTGGTTTCCCGGTCACAGAGGGAGGAGTCGACCTTTAGTACATGTGTGTGTGTGTGGTGCGGTGGACTGGATTCAGAGAGACAGAGGAGTGGCTGCGGTGCCATTGAAGGTAAGTCAGTGCACTGCTGTGCAGCACTGACACACTTTTTCTTGCCCCTTGTTCCGTACAGCCACACACACATGCTGCCTGTCTGTCTGACTCTCTGCACAGCGCCCAGCCCCACACTGTCTCTCTGCCGGGTCTGACAATTTTATCACAAGCAATAAGCAGATGATGGCTGACCCATGCAGTGAGTACAGTGATGGGGGAGGAGCTGCAGGAGATCATGGCCGCTGTGTGAGTTTTCACACAGAGACACAGAGAAATGCAGGGGAATCCCCAGTGCTGCTACTGCCAATGAACCCAGTGCCCACCACCACCGCTGATTCCATACCACCCCCCAGCACTGACTAATCCCATCTCCCCCCAGCACTGACACTCATCCCATCTCCCCCAGCACTGACACTCATCCCATCTCCCCCCAGCACTGACACTAGTCCCATCTCCCCCAGCACAGACACTCATTCTATGTTCCCCCAGCACTGACACTCATCCCATCTCCCCCAGCACTGACACTCATCCCATCTCCCCCCAGCACTGACACTCATCCCATCTCCCCCAGCACTGACACTCATTCCATCTCCCCCAGCACTGACACTCATCCCATCTTCCCCCAGCACAGACACTCATCCCATCTTCCCCCAGCACTGACACTCATCCCATCTCCCCTCAGCACTGACATTGACGCCACCCCCTAGCACTGAAACTCGTCCCACCCCCCCAGCACTGACACTCATCCCATCCCTCCCAGCACTGACACTCACCTCATCCCCTCAGCACGGACACTCATACCACCTCCCCAGCACTGACACTGATGCCACCCCCCCAGAACTGACGCCACCCCCCCAGCACTGACACTCATCCCATCCCCCAGCACTGGCACTCATCCCATCCCCCCAGCACTGACACTGAAGCCACCCCCCAGCACTGACATTGAAGCCACCCCCCAGCACTGACACTGAAGCCACCCCCCAGCAATGACACTGATGCCACCCCCCAGCAATGCCACTGACACCACCCCCCCAGCACTCAATGCTATGTGCCAGGCGTGTGAGAATTTCTATATGCCTGGCTTTACGAGCAATGCTATATGCCAGGCTTGTGAGAAATGATATATGCCAGCCTTTGTGAGAAATGTTATATGCCAGGCTTGTGAGAAATGCTATTTACCAGGCTTGTGAGAAATGCTATATGCCAGGCTTGTGAGAAATGTTATATACCAGGCTTTGTGAGAAATGTTATATACCAGGCTTGTGAGAAATGCTATATGCCAGGCTTGTGAGAAATGTTATATACCAGGCTTTGTGAGAAATGTTATATACCAGGCTTTGTAAGAAATGTTATACACCAGGCTTTGTGAGAAATGCTATATGCCAGGCTTTGTGAGAAATGCTATTATATGCCAGGCTTTGTGAGAAATGCTATATGCCAGGCTTGTGAGAAATGCTATATGCCAGGCTTTGTGAGATATTATGTATACTCCTGACACTGAGTGGAAGCAAGTGGAATACAGGGGACGAAGTGGGTGGATTCTATAAGGGGTGTGGCTTATGATAAGTGGGAGGGGCAGGGTCTGGCGCCCCCCTATCCTAAAACTTCACCAGCCGCCACTGGACATGTCTCTGCCACAGATGTTGTTGTAGAACATACAAGATAATATCTCTGCCACAGACGTTGTTGTAGAACACTTGAAAATAAGCTTGAAAATACTTATAGGATAACTGGATCTTTCAGCCAGCTTGGCGATATCCACAAGACTGTATTCTCTCGGTTACGTCAGCCCTTCCAGGCTCTTTCTAAGAAAACCAACCCATACATTGTCCTCTTCAGAAGAGTCCACCCTGGAATGCTTGAAGTCACTGGGTCTCTCCCAAACCGGAGACTGCACCCAACCACCTCAGAATCCTTCTCCTAGTTTCCTTGCCTCGGGCTAGCCAGCTCCGAGACAGTCGGGTGGATCCGCACCCCAGGCCATAGCCTTCCTGGGGGCTGGTCAGGAGGACCAGGACCATGAAGTCAGTACATCATTCTGGACCGGAACCCCGAACCACGTGATATCTGTATCTTAAATACCCTCTCCCAAAAAGCACAGGGAGAGCGCCCTCCCACTGGGCAGGCTCCGAGAGAGAGTAACACTTAAGCACCTAACCAGACCATAGTTCCATGCCTGCCAGAAGAGACAGTGCCCCCCGTGGCCAGGCTGAACATCTCATGGTCCAGTCAGACTGATGCTGAAGTCTAATTTAGATAATTGCACCCAAACCAAACTGCAGTTTAGGCAATTTAAACTTTTTAAAAAACGCATAGCGTGTGCTCTTCAGGAGCCGCCGCTACATATATATATATATATATATATATATATATATATATATATATATATATATATATATATATATATATATATATATATATACACATACATACATACATACATACACACTCACATGTATATATAAATATATGGAATTGAACATGTTTTATCTGCAGCTATTTGTTAATAATATTAGGACTTCAGGTTTTTATGGGTTTGAACAGATTAAATAGTGGGTTATTGGGGGCGCATGCACGGAGCCGGCTGAGGCAGACATGTCCCGCTGAAGCTCTGTATCTCCCGGGACTCCGCGGCCTGATTGAACACCCACGCTTCTAATAAAGCACAGAGAGAGCTGTCAACCTTCACTGAAGTATTGGGGACACAAAATGGTGTTCGGCGGGGCTCGCCCAAAGACTAATTTTAAAAAGAATACCAGAAACATTCTGCCTAAAGCTATGTCTAAAATGGCGCTGTCCCCTTTACCTCACACCAGCTCCTCTCATGTTACTAAACAGAGACAGAAACAACAGCCACAGGATGATACAGATGACACTGCTGAATCTGATGATGAATGCACTGCTTTTTCACAAACTGCACAACCAGACTCTTTACATCCTAATGTAATAAAACTGTTTGAAAAGATGCTAGAAAAAGCATTAAAGCAGACATCAAAACATATCACAGAAAGCCTGACTAAGGAAATCCGTGAATTAGGCCAACGTACATCTGACCTAGAAAATAGAGTAGAAGATGTTGAACGACATGTACAGGCCAAAACTTGTGACCTGGAAAATCTTAAAGAGGAAAACCTCACTTTATAAATGCATATGGAAGATTTTGAGAATAGAGCGCGTCGCTCTAACTTACGCATTTGTGGAATTCCTGAGGTAGTTGTTGATCTCCAATCGATTATAGATTCTCTATTCCAAGAATTACTGCCGTCAATCTCAATCGATCGATTAGAGCTTGACAGGATTCATAGGGCTTTAATGCCACGCAAAGCTGAAGGTCCACCTCGCGATATAATTGCAAAACTTCATTTTTTTCACACCAAAGAACAACTTTTGGCGGCAGCATGGGGAAAAGACTCCCTCGCTTTTCAGGGTCACCCTTACCAACTGTTTGCTGATCTTTCCCCAATTACGGTTGCTAAACGGAGAGCTTTAAAGCCTCTTCTTCAAATCCTTCAACAAAATCAAATAGCATATCAATGGGGATTTCTGTTTTCGGTGCGCTTTACCTGTCAAGGTACCAAATACACAGGGCTCCCTGACGGCCGTTATGACCCTGATTACGGACTTTGGCACTCTTTCTGGCTTCTCTATTAATTGGAATAAGTCGGTGCTCTTACCCCTGGATCCCATACCGACCCCCCTCCCTGACTGTGCAGCTACGATTCAGGTAGTGTCCACTTTTAGATATCTGGGGGTGCAGGTCTCCCGAGAGGTCGCCCACTATGTCCAATTAAATCTGGTCCCCCTGCTGGCTAAATTTAGGGAAAAATGCAAGGCTTGGTGTAAACTACAGTTATCAGTGGTAGGGCGGGCTAATCTTATAAAAATGGTCTGGGCCCCCCAGTTGTTGTACATTTGCCACAACTCCCCGGTGTGGATACCCAAATACTGGTTTGATAAAATAGATTCCCAATTCAGAGAGCTAATCTGGCGTAAAAAAGCTGCCAAAATTAGTCTAAGAATACTACAGTATGGCAAGGAGGCGGGGGGCTTGGCTGTTCCACATGCCAGGGCCTATTTTTTGGCTTCCCAATTGCAGGAGCTTGGTGGATGGGGACTGGAAGATTCGCTGGACCCCGTTCGCAGGTTACTGAGCCACACGGCTCGCCACCGCGTGGCGTTCTCAAACTTAGAAGCGGTCTTCCCCTATCTCCCTAGGGGGGCTCCAACTGTGGTTTTATTGAACACACTTTGGAAATATGTTAAGCGGCTGCTGAAGATCCAGGGCTTTTTTTCTCTTACTCCTATTTGGGACAATGGTTCTTATCATCAGCTGCTGAAGCTCAAGGGTTTCCGCGGCTGGCAGGTGAAAGGTCTGGAATATTTGACCCAATTGTACAGTGGCCCTATACTCAAGTCCTTCTTGGAGCTGCAGGGGGAGTTTGCAATACCACGCACTGACTTTTTTAGATATCTTCAATTGAGACATGCTTTGCAGTCCCAGTCCAGAGCTACATCACTTGGCCTGATCGACCATACGATTGTGCAATCAATCATGATGACAGCCAATAAGAAGGGTATGATTTCAAAGGGGTATGCCATTATTATTGGGGTGCTCCAAGACTCGGCTACATTGCCGAGCAGGCGTAAATGGGAGGGGGGCCTAGGACCGATAGATGGAGAGACTTGGGATCTCTGTCTTGTCTCTGCTCACCGGGTGTCAGTGTCAGCCTCCCAAAAACTTTCACATCTCTATCTATTACATAGAGCCTACAAGACGCCGGCTAAACTGTATGACTGGGGCCTTCGGGACTCTCCCTTGTGCCCTAAATGTAAAAGAGACCACGGAGACCTTCTCCATATGTTCTGGAAGTGCCCTAAATTGATTCGCTATTGGACTGCGATTTTGGAGACCATTCATCAGGTATTCAGAATCGTGATTCCCACAAATCCGGTAATCTGCCTGCTGGGGGCCCTGGATGAAGAGTCCCTAACCCCAGCCGTTCACACAGCGATACTCCGGTTGCTTTATGTAGCCCGTAAACTGATAGCCCAGATGTGGATCACGCCCAGGGTACCCAGCAGGCAACAGTGGATTGATCAGCTTAATAGGATGCTGATACGTGAGAAGCTGGCATACCAACATAGGAACACCCCCCAAAAGTTTTATAACCTATGGCAGGACTGGCTGGACCTTCCGGGCCTGGCACCGCACCAGTTGATTCAAAATATGTTGCTGCAGGGCTGATCTGACCTCAACCTCTACCATGAGTTCTAAATTACCTGTCTAGAGCTTCTGTACACAACTAATGAAGCATGTTATTGAATGCTGCTAGGTGAGGGTATTATGCATGCTACTACTCCCATGTGTTCTGTTTCTCAGGGATCTCTGACTCTCTTTCCCCCCCCCATACTGTTTTTTCTTTTTTCTTCTATTTTGCCTCTCATGAAAAGACAACGAAAAGTCAAGTATTGTAAATGCACGGAAGGCTTCTCCTCCTTCCCTTTTGTTTATTGTGAGGATGTCCTGACTGCTGACACCCTGTTTATTTTGTTTATATACCAACGCTTCTGTTTCACTTCTTTACATTTAATGTACCCCTTTGATTTAGTACCTATGTGGAGAATATGTTTGTTACCCAGATTTCATACTCTGTGCGTTGGTACATTGTGTGGTCGTTGTCATGGATGTCTTGTACTATTATGTTTTCTAATAAAAACTTTTTCTGATTAAAAAAAAAAGGTACCAAATACATTTGTAGATCCTATGATGAGCTGCAAAATTCCCTACACAATTTACATCTCATAAATAGATCTTCTACTTCTAGTGGTCCTCGCCGTCGTGCTACACCTGACTCTTCACGAGATTCCTCTAGTACTAAAGATGAAAGAAGCCACCAAAATTCATCTAAACGCAGCCGTTTCACTACTCCTGAAGAAGAACCTATGGATACTATGGACTGATTGATCCATATATATTTTTTCTGGATTCAAATTGTCAAACATGCTCTGATTTTTCTTTTTATTTAATTTGTTATGTTAGTAAAGGTTAACACCCTTACCCTTACTTCATTCCTACTTGATACACAACATGAGTGAATAGTGCTTACTCTTATCCCTAACCTCACCTATTCCAGAATTATACTGTTTGTGTATCAAATTTATAACTTCCTTCTTTCCCCCCTTCCCTCTTACCCTTGTTAACCAACTGGTCAACTGTTTTAATTAATAAGTTTATACCTTATATAGTCACGTAATATGTTTCACCTCAGGTTCTTCCCGCTTGTTTCCATCCTCCCTACCCATCCCCCTCCCCCCTTTTTTTTTTCTACCCTTCCCATTTACCTTATCCCCTTACTTAATACCTATTATAGCTGATTTTGGGTGTTAATATAATCTACTTTTTGCCTATATATTTTGGCTGTCGTGGTCCTGGGAGACTGTCACTGCTATCCACATCTTTCTATCTTTGGGTATTCCTCCCTCTTACTGTTTTGGGGGAACTGTCTGGATAGCTATTAGGCCTCTGTGTTCATGATTCTTGTGTGCCCAGTATGCCACTTTCTTATTTATTTGCATAATTAAGCTTAATGTTGATTGTTTACATTAACCCTATCCCTTTTCTTTATCTTACAAACTTTTTCCTACATTTCTACTGGTTCTTACTCCTCTCCGACGTAAGTGTGGCAACACAATTTATACAGATTAATTTTGAATATATGCCTTTTATACCCTGCCTATGGCTCCCTTGAATATTCTTAATTTAAATGTACAGGGTTTAAATATACCACAGAAACAAGCTAAGGTTTTTTGTTAATTGGCATCAACTAAGGTGTATATTGTGTGTCTCCATGAGACTAATTTTTCTGTTACTGCAGCTCCTAAATATTTTAGACCTTTATTCCCTCAAGTTTTTATGGCTTCAGCTGAAACCAAAAAAAGAGTTGTATTGGTGGCATTCCATTGCACTATGCCTTTGTCCCTCCAAACAGAGATCAAAGACTCTGAAGGGAGATACCTAATACTAACAGTTTTTTTTGTTTTGTTTTTTCCAAGAAGTTTTTATTGACATTTAATGAGAGTTTACATAAGCATAAACAAACATTTACTAACAGAAACGTGCGGACGCAACCGCTATCTTAACAGTATTACAAATATTGTTTAACATGGGGCTAATGGTTACATGTTACATATCATTCGTGGGGTCTATTGTGTAAAGTCAGGACATGTCTATTTTTGGAAAGGGTAAGGTAACCAAGGATTGTTCTGATGTAGACCCATTGGTTTGGAGGTTAATTTGTTTATGTTATTCCGAATCAGCTGTGGGTATCTGGCCAGAAGTAACAATGAGTATAGAGAGGGAAGAGGGGGTCTTTAAAATTGTTGAAAGAGTGAGGTGTCTGTGTAGTGAGGGAACTGTTATAGTCATCGTTTCAGTTCGTGAAAGGGATTTTTGGTCTTGTGTCTTTGCATGGGGGAGTTGGGTGGGGTTTATTCAGCTAGGGAAGGTTGGGTGATGGGTTGTGGATTCAAACCCTGTTTCTTTGCTTTTGCAGCATTTCACTTATTCTTAGCCGGTCATGTGTTTTTTATACTGATCAGTGGACATGAAGTGTAACCAGCACAACCAAGTTTTGGTGAACTTAGCGGGAGTATCCTCATTATACGGTTAAACCATTCTGTTGTGGTTGGCGGGTCAGGGGAGCGCCATTTAGGTGGAATGCACATTTTAGCCGCGTTGATCAAGTGCATGGCCAGGGATTGGTGGTAGGAGTGGATGGGGGTGGTAGAGTGGTGTAGCAGGAATTGAGGCGGTGTAAATTCTAGAGGATGAGTAGTTATCTGAGTGATAAGTCTGTGAGTTTCCGTCCAGAAAGGCTAGATCTTTGGGCAGGTCCACCAAATATGTAGTAACGTTACAATTTTGCTGTTGCATCTCCAACAGATCTGGGGAAGTGAAGGGTTAATGTAATGTAGCATTAATGGCGTTCTATACCATCTATAATTTAATTTGAAGGCATTTTCCTAAATTTGTACATTTACCGTTCCCTTGTGGACGTATCTGTATATGTTTTCCCAGTCAGAGTCTGTGAGCTTGATTTGTAGTTCTTGTTCCCATTTTTGGTTGGTCCAGTGGTTTGATGGTGTTTGATCTGAGAATAATAGGGAATATGTTGATGATATCAGGTGTCATTGAGGTTCTACGCTTGAGCATAGGGCTTTGAATTCGGTGTTGCATCTAGACCAATTAGGTCTGGGTTTAGGATTATTGAAAAAGTGTTGTATTTGAAGATATGTCCACAAGGGAAATTAATCCTTTGCCATTTTAGAGGCCAGATCAGATTGGGAGAGGAGGCGGTCATTTTATAAGAAATATTCTGCTTTAACTGTTGGGTGTGGCCAACCATCCGCCAGGAAGGAGGGGTGTGTACCAGGTGCAAAGTCTGGATTTAATCTAAGTGGAGTAATTGATCCATTAGTGGAAGAGATTTTATGTTTATCGCATGTGTTTTTCGGAAGGAGTATAGTGTCAGATTGATGAGGGAGTGGAGTTTGCATTCCAGGGGGATATGTCGAGGGTGAATCCACAGAAGGAGAGCAGGAGGTATTGATGATAGGGAATGTTCTAGGCGGACCCAGTCTTTGTGTTTTGAATGTACGTTCCAATCAATAATTCTGATCAGTTGACTAACTTGTTGATATTTACGTATATCAAGGGAGGCCTATGACCCCTTTGAGTTTGGGGGCAGTTAAAAGCTGGAATGGTATCCTTGGGCGTAGTTTGTTCCAGATAAACTCAGTGCAAGCTTTCTGGTAAGTTGAGAAAAAGGCAGGTGGGATTTTAATTGGGATTGTTTAGAAGATGTATAGTAATCTGGGTGGGATATTCATTTTAATGACTGCGGCTCTGCCGAACCAGGAGAAGAGTCCAGGGGACCACTTATTCAGGTCTTCGATTATGTTTTTTAATAGAGCGGTATAGTTCAGAGAATACAAGTAAGATAAGGAAGCAGAGAGTTGGATTCCTAGGTAGGAAATTGATCGGCTATACCATCGAAACGGGAAGTTAGTTTGGCACAGGGTGCATGTGTGCAGGGGTAATGATATGTTTAGGGCATTCAATTTTGAAAAGTTAATTTGAAGGTTGATCATGGCCTTAAAAGTGTTAAAGTCTTTGAGTAGGTTGGGGATCATCGTGAGTAGGGATGAGCTCGGTGTTAAACTCGAACATCGGCCGTTCGTCTGTTTGGCAAATTCAGAACTTTCTTGACCGTTCGCACCAAACCCGTGTGGTACAAACGGCCCATAATGCACTACGCCATCGTCTTTGGCCAAGCATGCACTGTGACCTTGCATGCTTGGACAATCACAGCGCCGGCAACGAGGAGAGCCATAATTGGCCACAGGCAGGATTCCTGTGGCCAATTATAGCTCTGGGGGTTTAGTACACACCCCACACAATATAAGGCCACCAGCATGGCGGCCTTGTGTAGTGTGTTCCGGTGTGCAGGGAAAGAGCAAAATAGGCAGGGACAGTGTTCTTTTCTCAGGCATCTGCAAGAGTTAAAGTGGGTGTTGTGTGCCTCCAGCACAGTATACACCTGTATATACCCTTTATTGCTGGTGTTCTCTAATACAGGCATCTGCAGGAGTTAAAGTGAGTGTTTTGTGCCTCCAGCACAGTATACACCTGAAGATACCCCTTATTGCTGGTGTTGTCTGTTGCATATCTTGCACATTAGCCTTTAAAATTACCACTTTTGATTTCGAGCGTTCGAGTCCCATAGACTTTAATAGGGTTTTAAAGTTCGTATGAATTTTTGGTCCATTCGAAGGTTCTGGTGCGAATCGTGTTCGGCTCATCCCTAGTCATGAGTGGTTCTGATAGAAAGAGCAGAATATCATCTGCAAAAGCAGCTAATTTGTAGGTACGATGTTTAATGTATTTTCTATTGATATAAGGGTTAGCTCTAAAGCATCTCAGTAGTGATTCCAAGGTGAGAATAAAAATTAAGGGAGATAGGGGGCAGCCCTGGCGTGTCCCATTCGAGATGACAAAGGCATTCGACAGGTGGCCATTCACCCTGACTTTCGCAGTAGGGTTAGAGTAGAGTGCTTGTATGAAGTTTAGCATTGTGATGGGTAACCCGATGGTTTTTAGGGTTTCAGTCATATAGTCCCAGGCCACTCTGTCGAATGCCTTTTCCGCAATGAGCGATAGTAGGAATGCTTGATTATGAGTGGTTGAAAGCCAATGGTGTATGTTGAGGGCTTTGAGAGTATTGTCTCTTGCTTCCCTGCCTGGGACAAAGCCCACTTGATCGAGATCGATTAGCTGGGGAAGGAGAGGGAGTAGCCGGTTTGCTAGTGTTTTTGCGTACCATTTAAGGTCAACATTGAGCAGTGAAATGGGCTGATAATTAATAACTACGGAAAGGTCTTTACCTGGTTTCAGGATCACTGCTATCTGGGCATTTAGAAGGTCTCGTGGGGGCTCTATGGGCATTGCAAAGGAGTTTAAAGCGGACATGAAGTGTGGGGTGAGTATGTCTGCGTATGTTTTATAATATCCCATGGTTAGACCATCCGGCTTGGGGCTTTTACCAGTTTTCATTTGTTTCAAAGCTAGGTATATCTCTTCTTTTCCTAACGGGGTGTCTAATTTCTGCACGGTGTCTTCTGACATAGGATTTGGGCCGTATTGTCGTAAAATATCTCTGATTAGTTGCTTTCTTGTGGTGCCATCCGTTGAAGGGTCCATCTGGGAGAGATTTAGTTTGGTGTAGTACTTGAAAAAATTATTGGCTATATCTGAGGTCCTATGTCGTTTTTGTCCAGATGTGTCATGATGGAGTGAATGGTTGTGTTGGCATTCATTACTTGTAAGGCCCTTGCTAGTGTTCTGCTGGCTTTATTACCATATTCATAGAACTTTTTTTTTATAGAGGATGTATTTGCATTGAATTTCTTTGCCTAATAGGTCTAGTAATTCTGTTCTGGCATGTATTAGGGTATTCAGAGTATCTATGGCTTGGGTGCGTTTGTGCGTTGTTTCAAGTTTTTGGATTTGTTCAAAAGAAAGGGATCATGGGGTCTATGGACACGTGTTGGAGCATAGGCTAGTAGACATGTGCAGAGTAAAATATTTTGTTTCGGAATTTCGTTTTCGTCCGAAAAATTAGTTTATTTTGTTACTCCCGAAATTCGTTTTTATTTATTTATTTTTCGTTCAAAAATTGCATTAGTCCGAAAATCCACATGAATTATGATCGAATCTGTCTTTGAAGGCTTATGGTGTCTGTCGAATGTATAAAGAAGATTTGACGGAGCTAGTATATAGCATACTTCGTGTGAACTTTAGAACCCTATTAAAGTCTATGGGACTCCAACGTTCAAAATCTAAAGTGGTAATTTTAAAGACTAATTTGCAAGTTACTGTCCTAAAAAGTGTTTGGGGACCCGGGTCCTGCCCCAGGGGACATGTCATGTCATCAATGCAAAAAAAAGTTTTAAAAACGGCCGTTTTTTCGGGAGCAGTGATTTTAATAATGATTAAAGTGAAACAATAAAAGTGTAATATTCCTTTAAATTTCGTAGGGGGGGGGTGTCTATAGTATGCCTGTGAAGGGGCGCATGTGTCTGGTGCTTAGAACTGTCCCTGCACAAAGTGTCATTTATGCAGGAAAAAAAGTCCTTTAAAATCACTCGCAGCTGTTCTGAATTGTCGGCTCCGTAATACAGAGAACACTCATTGAAAGTCATTGATAAAAAAATAAATAAATAAAAAAGCGTGGGGGTCCCCCAAATTCAATTACCAGGCCCTTCAGGTCTGGTATGGATATTAAGGGGAACCCTGCCTCAAATTTAAGAAAAAATTTGACGTGGGGTTCCCCCTAAATATCCATAACCAGACCCTTCAGGTCTGGTATGGATATTAAGGGGAACCCCGCGTCAAATTTAAAAAAAAATGATGTGGGGGTCCCCCTAAAAATCCACACCAGACCCTTTATCCCAGTACGTAACCTGGCGGGCCGCAGGAAAAGAGGGGGGGACGAGAGAGCGGCCCCCCTCCCTCCTGAACCGTACCAGGCCACATGCCCTCAACATTGGGAGGATGCTTTGGGGGTCTGTGACCCCTCAAAGCACCTTGTCCCCATGTTGATGAGGACAAGGGCCTCATCCCCACAACCCTGGCCGGTGGTTGTGGGGGTCTGCGGGCGGTGGGCTTATCAGAATCTGGAAGCCCCCTTTAACAAGGGGACCCCCAGATCCCGCCCCCCCTGTTTGAAATGGTAAGGGGGTACAAAAGTACCCCTACCATTTCACAAAGAAAGTGTAAAAAATAGTTAAATAAGACAAACACACTTTTGAAAAATTCCTTTATTAAAAATAAAAAAATATAAAAAAAAGATTCCAGCGGTGGTAATCCACTCTTGCTATCCAGCGATGGACGATCATCTCTCCAGCGATGGCTGATCTGAATCAGCGCAGCGAATCCATCCTTCTTCTGTTTCCACGGAGGAGACACTGCAGGGATTCCGGCGGCCTGACGTTTCTTATATACGGAGGGCGGGGCCACCCGGTCCCTGACCCCGTCCCCTCTGACGCCAGGGGAAACCCGGGGTTCCCCGTGACGTATGGGTGACCCCGCACCCCTCTGATGTAACACAGGCAGGTTTCCGTTACATCAGAGGGGTGCGGGGTCACCCATAGGTCACAGGGAACCCCGGGTTTCCCCTTGCGTCAGAGGGGGGCGGGGTCAGGTGACGGGTGGCCCCGCCCTCCGTATATAAGAAACGTCAGGCCGCCGGAATCCACCAGAATCCACTGGAATACGCTGGAATCTTTTTTTTATTTTTTATTTATTTTTAATAAAGGAATTTTTCAAAAGTGTGTTTGTCTTATTTAACTATTTTTTACACTTTCTTTGTGAAATGGTAGGGGTACTTTTGTACCCCCTTACCATTTCAAACAGGGGGGGTGGGATCTGGGGGTCCCCTTGTTAAAGGGGGCTTCCAGATTCTGATAAGCCCCCCGCCCGCAGACCCCCACAACCACCGGCCAGGGTTGTGGGGATGAGGCCCTTGTCCTCATCAACATGGGGACAAGGTGCTTTGAGGGGTCACAGACCCCCAAAGCATCCTCCCAATGTTGAGGGCATGTGGCCTGGTACGGTTCAGGAGGGAGGGGGGGCCGCTCTCTCATCCCCCTCTTTTCCTGTGGCCTGCCAGGTTGCGTGCTCGGATAAAGGGTCTGGTATGGATTTTTAGGTTTTTTTATTTTTAGATATTTTTATAAATGACTTTCAATGAGTGTTCTCTGTATTACATAGCCGACAATTCATAATAGCTGCGAGTGATTTTAAAGGACTTTTTTTCCTGCATAAATGACACTTTGTGCAGGGACAGTTCTAAGCACCAGAAACATGAGCCCCTTCACAGGCATACTATAGACACCCCCCCCCCCCCACGAAATTTAAATGAATATTACACTTTTATTGTTTCACTTTAATCATTATTAAAATCGCTGCTCCCGAAAAAACGGCCGTTTTTAAAACTTTTTTTGCATAGATAAATGTCCCCTGGGGCAGGACCCAGGTCCCCAAACACTTTTTAGGACAGTAACTTGCAGAATCTTTTCTCTCTGTCAAATCTTTTTTCTCTGTCGAATATTTTCTCTATATAATCTTGGACTAATAGAGGTAAGGTTAGGCACATTCGACCACAGGTTCTATAGACACAGATTGTTATTGTCAGAGTCACATCGAATCTCCTATTCTATATCGAACTGTTGTAACAATGAAAATGAAAATAAAGCATTTATTTATGTCGGATCTTTTGTTTTTTGGATTCTGTGCTTTCGTTATCGTTTGTCAAAACAAAAACGAAAATAGCTGAAATTCGGACGAAAATGAATTTGGACGAAAACAAATGCACATGTCTATAGGCTTTTCGTTTTGTGTTAAGAATAGAAAGTCTATTCTTGAGTATCGGTTGTGCGGTGTCTAGAAGAAGTTGCCATTGGGATTGTGTCATGAAGTAGTAGGTTTTTGAGGTAGGTCTTAATTTTGCATAGGGCCATGTACAGGATGGAGGAGTTGCCGTTGGACGTGTCTTGGATTGGGTTAAACGGGACGTTGAAGTCCCCCCCTAGAATCAATGTTCCCTCTTGAAAGGAAATCAGTTTGGCGGAAATATCACGAAAGAATGGTACCTGGTGGGTGTTGGGAGCATAAATATTAAGTAGTAGTAATTTACCTGCCTGCGTATGAGCCTTTTAAGAAGAGGTGTCTACCTTCGTCGTCTGAGAGCTTATCTGTAAGCTGGAAGGGGTAGTTCTTTGTTAGTAGAATGGAAACTCCTTTCAACTTGGCTGAGGAGGTAGTTGCATAGTGTACTGTGGGGAAGTAGGGATTGTGTATGCGGCATGGAATTTGATCAGAAATGGGTTTCCTGCAAGAAAACTATATCCACTTTTTTGCGTTGCATTGTAAGAAGAAGCTGAGAGTGTTTCTCTGGAATGTTAAGGCCTTTAACGTTGAGCGAGATGATTTTAACTGCGAGTTTACTTGCAGGAGTTTGCGGGGAACTCATTTTTATGCTTTTGGCCATAAGATGCGTATGTTGTTGGGGGAGGAGGGTTTGAGGGTCTGTGATGGGGAGGACTATAAGGGGAATGGGTGGGTTTCAAGCGTATGGTATGGAATTGTTGTTTGTGTGTTACGAGGAGTGTGTGGTGATAGGGGGAGAATTAGATGGTAGGTATACTGGCTGTGGGAGGGTCTGGTTCACCTATCTAGGTATGATGGCGCCACAATATTATGTGTGCCGGTAGAGGTCAGTGGCGTTTGTGGTAGTTAAGAAAGTTGTAGCGGTCTGTGTCCACTGTGTAGGGGATGGCTTGACTCTCAAGGAAATTAAGGTCGTAAAAGTGTTGTTCGTTCTCTGTCCTTCTCACCAGTAGCCTGATTGCATTAAAGCATGGTTGAGTAGGGGGATTATTGGTTAGAGCTGAGGTAAAAGGTCAAAGAAATGGGGAATCAAGAGGTACATAAATTATGTCAATCTTCATGGGTTGGCTTTATTGGGATGTCTTGTCTCGTGTGGGTCGCCTCTAGCAAGGGAGCTGTCTGAAAGGGGGATCTAGTGTGTAAGGTAAGCCCTTGGAAATGCAGGTAGAACTGTGTAACAGAGTTGAGGGAAGGTTGCATCTGAGCTAAAAAACGTATGCCCAATAGGTAGTCCCCCTCCTATAGAGGATAGAGGGCTGTACAGCAAGAGGTAAACAGTTTCAACAGAATGACAACTATTCGTTAGTGGGATAGACATGCCTGTAAAACTTTTGAGTGAGGAAAGAAAAAAAAGGGAAAAGAACCAGGGTTAAATATGCATTGGTGAAGCCAGTAGGTCACGGTGAACATTAGTCAAGGTATTTCTGGGTGTGTTTTACAATCTGAATGTCACAGTAAGTGGGTCAGGAGACTTTGCGTAAATGGATATAGCAAGTTAGGTCACAGGTGAGGGGAGGTGAGGGGAGAGAGAGGGGGGCTGGGGGGAAGAAGGGGGTGAGGAGGATGGGGGAGAGAAGGGGGAGAGCTGAGGAGGCAAAGGGGGGATGGGGGAATGTGGTGGGGGGAGGGAGGAGGAAGGGAGAAGGGGGGAAGTGGAAGGGAAGGGGTAAAAAATAAAAAAAAGGGGCATCATACCAGCCTACCCAAAGAAGTGTCCAAAAAAGTGTCCATAGTTAGTAAAAGAATTACCAGTGGTGTTGTGTGGATAGCAGACACCTCGGGTTTAGTTCTTTCCATCGGCGTGTGGTGTCTCTAGAGGGAGCTAGTATCTGAATGGACTCTGCAGAGTTCATCCTAGGTAGCTGGTATGTCACAGTGTCTGAGTTGGAGACACGCCGGCGTGAAGCATGGAGGAAATGCTTAGTAGGAGACAGGTGATAAGTTGCACCTCTCGAGATGGTCTTTGGTGAGGCGGGAAACCATCCAGGAATTCTGCCGAGGTGAAAGCGGTACCTCTGGTCTGGATAATGATAATGTAGTTCCACGGTGGTAACGGGTATTGGGGAGAATGAGCGAGCTGATATTTCTAGTTGCGTTGGGCTACGGATGACGGATTCGCACAGCAGAGGATCTTTGCTGTGGAGTGCTGGATTTGTGATTGCGAGCAAGCATGGGGAGTTGAAACTTTTAGCGGTATACGCAAAGATGTAGTCACTTGGTTATCCTCGGGAGCGAAGCCCAAACTAAGTTCAAATCAGGGTTGTGAGCCTAATCCGGACACTCAAAGGCATAAGGGAAGGCATGGAATAAGTTCGAAGGAGGAGCAGGTCAGTCTATCCCATCTTAAGCTGGGCTACAATTACTGGAGTAATATTAGCGTTCTCTGCATGCTCTTCGCGGTAGAGGTGCCGCTGTTGGGCTTGGAGGCGGGTGTCTGAGCCATGATGCAACGCTGGGTCTAGTAGTTGATGGTGACCTATGTCTCCGAAAGCTCATGTCTTTAATCTCCATCTGGTCTTCTGTAGGAGGTCTGTGGCTGGAAGCAGAGGTTGCAAATTCTGCATACCAGTTCGGCACTTCAACATAGGGAATATCTAGGGTGCATCCATTTCTTCCATGACTCTCAGTGTAGCAGTACGGCCATGACGGGAAGCTTGGAGGGTGAATGGGAACTTCCATCGGTAGCGAATCTCCTTGTTCCACAGAAGCTCCAGCAGGGGACGCAGGTCTTTTTGGTGCCTGAGAGTTATTGCTGACAGATCTTGGTAAATATGTATAGTGTGGCCCTCAAATTCTAGATGTGATTTCATTGTGGGCTTTCTTAAGAATTTCTTCTTTGGTCACATAATCATTGATGTAACAAATGATGTCCCTCGGCGGGTCAGAGGCTTTGCCACGTGGACTGCTCCATCGCTATAGGAGTGTGGCAGGGTTGATCTAGCAGGTGGGTAAACAGGGTGGGAGAATCCGGTCTTGTTCAACAGGGAGACCTCTCACCCAGAGGTTGTGTCGGCGGCTCCTATTGTCGATATCTTCGACGTTGCGCTGGAGGTCTTGGAATTGTAAAGTATGGGACTCTAGCTTGTGGTTGACTTTCTGTATAGCTGTTTGCTGCTGTGCCGCCATGGTCTCCATCAATTGAACTCTTCCTGCAATAGCCTGAATTTCATGCCAGAGATCAGTGATAGCTGCAGACAAGGTGTCTTTAATGTCAGCTGCTACCGCCCGGAGGTCCTGTAAGCTTGGTTGTTGGTGGGTGGTCGAGCAGTTCTCTGAACAGCAGGGTTTCAGCGATAATCCCCGGTGGTAGTCTGTTTCAGGCTGTGGTGAGACGGAGCCCAGGCTTTAAGCGGCCATCTTCTCTCAAGGCAAACCATGCTCCCAACACGGTTTTTATCCGATTCCCCAATTACAGTGGTATCTTATTATGCCCCAAATAAAAATCCAACATCATTTCTTTCACACTTGCTACAGGTGATTGATACACACAAAATGGGCACATTGTTAATATGTGGCAATTCGAACCAAGTCCTATATCCATTTTTAGACAAATTCCCAATAACCATTGCCTCTAATTCGCGAAAACATACCTTCCAACAATTACTTCAACAGTATTCTTTATTAGATTCCTGGCGTGAAATAAATCCTACCAAACGACAATTCACCTTCTATTACAATCCTCATAAATCATTCTCCCGAACTGATCATATATTGATCACAATAGGCATGACCCCGGAACTCTTTTCCTTTTCTCTTGTACCATTTGCATGGACAGACCATAGTGTTGTACTAACCACACTTACTTCTTTAATTCCTGAAGTACATGACCCCACATGGCTTATTAATAATTCTATCCTATCTCATTCATCTCATTCCTTAGATTGGGAGAAAGCTTTAAAGGAATATCTAGTTAATAATGCGACTCCCGACATCTCTCCAATTACATTCTGGGAAGTGCATAAACCCGTGATCCGAGGTGGTTGTATTCGCCAGGCTTCTTTCATCAAAAAAGAAAAACGCCTAATGCAACAGAAACTAGAAGCAGAATTTAATTCCGCACATGCACTCTTCCAATCAAATCCCTCTCCTACGACCAAATTAAAATTAGATAATACACGTCTCGATCTCGACCTTTTCCTTTCAGATCTCGCAGATAAAAAGATATGTAAAACCAAACATCTTTTTTTCAACTTAAAGTTTTATTGAAATTTTCTTACTTAAGATACAAGATATGTCAGTACAGAAACACAAAAAAAAAAAGAGCAAATACACGCCATTACAGTGATAAACACGTAGGTCGATAAAGAATATAGAAAACGCAATATCATGTTGCGCTACTACTGGTAACGTGCTACTGAAAAAGGAAGTCCATGCTAGAATAGCAACAACGGAAGATTCGATGGAAGGAATAGGTGGCTATCATAGCGAAGTTTACAACGCGTTGTGTTTGTCAAACATACAACATTAAGAAATGTCTGTGTTCGTCAATTAAACTTATGGTGTAAAACAATAAAAGTACAATATAAACCAGAAAACAGAACAGATCCGACCACTGGGTTGTGTTGAGATCCAGGTCATATGAGTTGCTTACTCCGCGGATCTTTAATCCACGGATCCCAGTCCCTGAGAAACTTAGTCGTGGTAAGGTGAGCTTTAGAGAAGTTGTATTCCATAATAAAGTTGGTGTTCAAGATTGGCAGTACATCTTGGAGGACCGGTGGGTCAGGGTTTTTCCATTTGCGAGCAATCGCCAGTCTCGCAGCAATTAGAACGTGGGTGGACACTGTGTGGAATTTCTTGGGCCAAGATGGAATTGATAGTCCAAAAAGGAGATCCATAGGAGAGATAGGCAAAGTGTTACCGACAAATGATTGGAGAACAGCTTGGATTTGTGACCAAAAAACTCTGAGAGATGGACATTCCCACCATATATGATAACAGGATCCTATGGATCCACATCCCCTCCAACAAAGAGGTGATGTATTCGGGAACATCTTGGCCAACCTGTCGGGCGTATAGTACCAATGATGGAAAAGTTTTTGTATCGACTCCCAGTGAGTTGCACTCTTTGATAGTTTAGCAGGTAGCAGTAGAGCGTGATGCCATGCTTCTGGAGATGAGTTTGACGGAGCGCGCGCATCCCATCGGAGGATTAGCGGTTGGGTTGCATTTTTTGAGGATCGAGATAGTTCTTTGTAGAAATACGAGATGCCCTTGCAAATATGGTTCTTCATATTGAAATATACGAGCGTATTGTGCAAAGTTCCAGATTGGTCCGACCAATCAATTTTGTTGAATAGAGATCTAATCCTCAGGTACATGTAAAAAGATTTGGGAGAGATGTTGTAGGAGATTTGTAATGTAGCGAAAGATTTCAGTTGTGAATCCGAGAAAAATTTTCCGAGGTCTGAGATACCAGCCTCAATCCACGGTTGAAGTGGAAGATCAGGGAGGACCAACTTGAGCGATTGGGTGGGTATAAACGGCAGCATAGAGTGGGGTATGCCACCTGACAGTTGGGGCAGAGAGGTCCAGACTCTCAGGGAGGCAGAAATAGTGCTTAGAGGGTAATGCTGTATTCCGGGTGTCAGAAGTGAGGCAGCTAGGATTAATTTAGGTTCGGCAGGAAGCATTGTTGCTTCTATCTGTGCCCAGTTAGATGGGGTAGACCTGTCCCACCAAAGTTTAAGTTGGTCTAAAAGGACTGCTTTGTAATAAAGGACAACGTTTGGGGTACCTAAACCTCCCAAACTTGTTGAGGTCATCAGGTGTTGTTTCTTGATCCTGGGCTTTTTGTGTTGCCAGATAAATGCATGGAAAAGGGATTGAAGAGACTTCAAATGTGTTGGAAGGAATGGCACCGGTAAAGTACGAAAGATATATAAAACATGAGGTAGCAAAAACATTTTGACCAGAGCAATTCTACCAGCCCATGATACAAATGGGTGGTGTAGTTCTTGTGATAGTTTATGAAGCTTCTCTACGAGGGCCGAAAAATTAGTTTGCAGCAGAAGTTTGCTAGATGCTGTCAGATGGATTCCTAAGTAGGTCAAAGTGTCGTTTTTGGACCAGGAAAAGGGAGAAGAGGCAGATATTCTTTGGATAGTCGGTTTGTCTATGCCTAATGCTAACATTAAGGATTTGCTGTGGTTCACTTTGTATAAAGATATTGCACTGAACCGGTCTAGAGTTTGGGTCACAGCAGACAGTGAGCGATGTGGGTCAGAGAGCGATATGATCACGTCGTCTGCATATAAGCCTATTTTATGTTCTGTTGATCCTATAGTGATGCCTGAGATTTCGGGGTCAGAACGGATGTGTTGGGCTAACGGTTCCATAATCATGGCGAAAATCAGGGGTGAGAGAGGACACCCCTGTCGCGTTCCGTTAGTAATATAAAAGGGGTCCGATAGGACTCCCGATGTCCAAACTCTTGCGCTAGGGTTTGTGTAGAGACATAAAATGGCGTTCAGAAGCGTGCCAGAGATACCAAATTTTTGTAGTACGGCTTCTAAATATTTCCAATGTACCCTATCAAACGCCTTCTCTGCGTCTAGAGAGAGAAGCAGAGAAGGCGTTTTGGAGTGTTCTGCCCACTGGATAATATCTATAAAGCGGCGAGTGCCATCTGAGGTCTGCCTGCCAGGGATGAAGCCCACCTGATCAATGTGGATCAGTTGGGTCATCACCGTAGATATACGGAGAGCTATTAGTTTAGCAAAGATCTTAGTGTCCGTATTCAGGAGCGATATGGGTCTGAAATTCCCTGGCGAGTCTGCGGGTTTACCTGGTTTGGGTAAGGTTACAATGAGGGCTTCTAGACATTCCTTCGGCATTGTTCCCGAGGAAGCGTATTGATTGAATGTAGCGCATAGGTGGGGGGCAAGGAGGTCAGAAAAGTGCTTATAGTATTCATTGACGAATCCGTCGGGGCCCGGCGCTTTGTGTAAGGGGAGGGATTTGATAGCGGTCTGGATCTCAGGAATCGTGAAAGGGGCAGACAGGTCTAGTAGTTGAGTCGGGGTCAAGGAAGGCAGGTGTATTGAGGACAAGAAGGAGTCTATAGCGGTAGGGTCAATTGGAGGGTTTGGCATCGTCTTTTGAAGATTGTAGAGATCGGAGTAAAAGGATGCAAATGTATTGGCTATGTCCAAGGTGCTAGTCATGCGTACCCCCTTGGGATTTAGAAGGTATGGGATTTTCGATTTACGCTGTTGTTGTTTGACCTGTTTAGCTAGAAAGGCTCCTGATTTATTACTGTAGGCATAAGTTTTCAGTTTTAATCTTTTGATATAATAGTCAAATTTGTGGTTGAGTAGTTCAGTGAGTTCCCTTCTTCGTTCACAAAGGGAGTCTAACACTATTTTAGTGGGACTGTCTTTATGGGTCCTTTCTAATGATTTGATCTGCTGAAGGATTTTATCCACTGCTGCAGAACGTTTCTTGCGTTCTTGGGCTCCCAATTTTATAAAGAGCCCCCGTAGAGAAGCCTTGTGAGCCAACCAGACTATAGCCTGATTGGCTACTGATGCACAATTGTGTTCAAAGTAACTCTCAATCTCGGATTTTATGACATGTTCATATGATTGGTTAGTGAGCAGAGATGAGTTCATCCGCCAAATAGAGTGATTAGTGGGGCAGGCCTGAGGAAACAGGATCAATGAGATTGGTGCATGGTCTGACCATGTGATCGTGCCAATCTGGGAGTCTGCGGAAGCCAATAGTGCTTTTTTGTTCGTTAGAAAGAGATCAATCCGAGAGTAAGAATTACCAGGATGGGAATAGAAGGTGTAGTCGCGCTCAACATCGTGTGCACATCTCCATGGGTCATATAGGTTCTCAGAGTCCATAAACGCGGAAAGAGCAGAGGTTTCTTTCCTTCCGGGGTTGGTGGAATCTAGTAATGGGTCTGGAATGGCATTGAAGTCTCCACAAAGAACAAGGGAGTCAGGGTTGAGCAGGTGTAATTTAGCCTTTAGTTGTTTATAGAATTTTTTCTGGGAGGTATTGGGTGCATAGACATTCACCAGTGTTATTTGGTGACTGTCTATCGTAGCCGTCAATATTATATATCTACCATCCTCGTCTGAGTCGACGTGATGCGGGACAAAGATCAGATCGGATTTGATGGCTATCATCACTCCGCATCTTTTTTTCTGGCTATGATTAGAGAAGAAGTAGTGGGAATAATTATTGTGTGAGCATTTGGGAGGGTTAGATTTTAGAAAGTGTATTTCTTGCACACAAAGTATATCAGCTTGTTGTTTGCAAGCTTCTTTCCAAAGGAGGTTTCTTTTAAAAGGGGAATTGAGTCCTTTGACATTGAGGGATACTATCTTGAGTGGCATGATGGTAGAGTAGTTCGAGCTGTGCACAGACGTCGAGCGCGGCCACAAGAGATAGAGAACACAATAATATACTGCGTAGTTATGACAACTGTTCAGGTTAATATATATACTTCACCAACTGTGAACCTTGGCCTGCAAACCAGAACAGGACGAGGGTCACAGCACGGTCTACTGCTGGATTTATGCAATAAGGAAGCGAGTCTCAGGGACCAGGTGATGTGTCACAAAGAGACAGATACCAGTGGGTCAATAATAAAGCAGTTGCGAACAAATGAACAATAACAGAAAAATAAAATTAAAAAATAAAAATGAAAAAATAATAACAAATAAGAACAGAAGTGCTGTAACTAAAATATCTGAACTTGCGCACTATTATGAACAAAAAAGGAGGAAGTATACAGCAGTGTGCGTAGCACACTTTCTCTCGTCGGGGGTGTGAAACTTAACTGTCGCCCTGGCAGGCCTGCGCGTGCAAAGGGCGCTGTTGAACCGTATAAGACATCAGACTTTATCCCGGCCATTTGAAGGGCGTCGGGGTGGATATGCCAATCCGGCAGAGTGCTTCTCCTGCACTTGTGGTTTCGTGCGAATGGGGAGTAGGCCCCAGTTAGTTAGTTTTTTATAGCCATCTTTGGGAGACAGAATCGGTACCAATTTTTGTTGGTATGTGACTAATAATTTAGTCGGGTAACCCCATTTGTATGCAATATTGTGTTCCTGAAGTAGGGATGTGACCGGTGAGAATGATCTGCGGAGTTCCATGGTGGCGGGAGACAGATCCGCAAAAAGGGCCAGTTTGCTGTAGGGAGCTGGGAGTGGTCGCAGATTCCTAGCTGTGCGAAGTAGCTGTTCTTTAATCTGGTAAAAGTGAATCCTGGCCAGGACGTCACGGGGTGTGTCAGCTGGAAGATGGTCAGGTTTAGCAATTATATGTGCTCGGTCAATGATCAGATCATGGGGTGTGAGATTAGGGAGCAGGGTGAGGAAGAGTTGTTGGAGGTAGTTTGGCAAGTCAGTGGGTAGTACGGCTTCAGGGATCCCCCTAAATTTTATGTTGTTACGTCTGGACCTGTCTTCGAGGTCTGCGAGCTTTAATTTAATTTTCTGAATTTCTTCCGTGTGGTGTTCGTGAGCATCAAGAAGTTCATTGTGAGCTTTACTCATATCAGAAACGTGCTCATCCGTTATGTCTGCTCTGTCCTCCAGACATTCCAGTCGGTCATGCACTTGGGATAGGGAGAGCTGTAGTTCCCTGTGGAGGTCTTTCTGCAGGGTGAGTAACATGGATTTGAGCATGCACTCAGACACAGGATTATCAGTCACAGGTATGGTGGCCAGGGTAGACAAAGGGGCTGTTGTAGCGAGAGCAGAGCCAGGGTCAGTGCCATGATGCTTTTTAGCCATATGAGCTTTGTGGGGAGAGTTGCATGGGGAGGAGGCCAGTCTCTTACCTCTCTCCTGCGGTACATCCCCTGTGTGACTTGATGGAGGAAGGCTATCCATCTCCTCTGTGTCTTCTCTGTTGCTGCGGGCTAGCGTTGATTGTGCAGGAGGCGCAGGCTGCGGGGAGGCTTGTGCGGATCTGTGAGACGCAGGGCCTGTGTCACTGCCAGCCCGATCGGCGCCATCTTGGTTGGATTGATGATCCATGCGGCCGAAGAACTCGGTCACCCGGCGCGGCTGCGGAGGTGGATGGCGGCGTCCGGGCATGCCGCTGTGTGTCCCTCAACCCCCCTCTCTCTGGCGAACGAGAGAGAGAAGGTCCGTTGCTGGTCTGTCGCTTTGTAGGCCTGCCGTGGAGCGGAGCTCAGATCTCAGGCGGCCATCTCGCTCCGCGGCTAGCCACGCCCCCACCAAACATCTTTTTTTATTTTAAAGCCAACAAACCTAATACTCTTCTAGCCCGGGCCCTCAACAAGATAAACCACCCCTCTAAACCAATCCGTTTAAAATTGTCTCAAAATACATATACCAGTAACCCTATAAAAATCCTAAATACCTTTCAAAAACATTTGGCTTCCCTATATAAAAATTACTCTTCCATCCATTTCTTCAGCCCATTGCGAATGCCTTGAAAACCCTATTTCCTCTAGTGAAACCTTGACGGCCATTAAATCCCTCAAGTTGAATAAACGCCCAGGCCCGGGTGGCTTTACTGTCTTATATTACAAAAAATGTGCTCCTATCCTAGCTCCAGTACTGACTGAGGCCCTTAATTCCATATTAAATGGACATTCCTTTAGAACTGAAACTTTGACTGCAATTATCTCAATGATTCCCCAACCCAACCCAACTCTGATGAAACATCTTGCTCCAATTATAGACCCATTTCATTGCTTAATTTAGATATCAAACTCCTAGCGAAAGTTTTAGCTACCAGTATAAATGATATAGTTGGTTCTTTAATACACAAAGACCAAGTAAATTTCATTCCAAAGCGTCAAGCGGGAGATAATATACATAGGACGTCACTATTGATGCATATTGCCAAAACAAGGAAAATCCCACTTTGCTTTCTGTCCCTAGATATCAAAAAAGCATTTGATACAGTTTCATGGCCCTACCTATGCTATGTCCTACAACGCTGGAGATTTGGCCCCCATTTCCTTAATTGGATCTCATCTTTATATAATAAACCTAAAGCATATGTAAAATATGCAGGATACAAATCAAACACATTTAAAATCTGCAGAGGTATGAGACAAGGTTGCCCATTATCCCCACTTATATTTGCCTTACTTGCCCAATCTATTCATTCTGATCCCTCAATTAAAGGTATTGAGCTAGCTGGACACCATCACAAAACCTGTCTCTTTGCAGATGACATCATAATTTTTATGACCTCTCCACATTTTTCAGCTCCTAATCTTATCCAAAAACTTGATAGTTTCACTCATATTTCTGGTTTAGTCATTAATCCTCAAAAATCGATGGCACTAAATATCTCTCTATCCCCTTCAGATTTACAACAAGCGTAAGCATCTCTCCCTTTCACATGGTCTGCCACCTGTCTTCCATACTTAGGAACTAATCTCACGCCTAATCTCTCTGAACTATTTAGGGCTAATTTTCCACCTATCATACATCAAATTACCAACTTATTGACTCAGTGGTCTTCTCTCCCCATATCCAGGATAGGTAAAATTAATGTTATTAAAATGACTATACTACCTAAAATCTTGTATCTTTTTAGAATTTTACCCATCCTGGTCCCAGCATATTTCTTAAGAATAATACAGCATAAATTAACAACTTTTGTTTGGGGCTCTTCAAAACCCCTTTGCCTAAACATACGCTATATCTTCCAAAGCTTCAAGGTGGTCTTGGATTTCCTAATATATCTACATACTACCGTGCAGCTCATTTGGCACAATTGCCTAAATATCATGCAATCAATGAAATACCACTCTGTGTAGCTTTGGAATCTATAGATTGTGACCCATTATCAATATCTAATCTTTTATGGTTACAACCCTCTAACCAGAAAAAATCTGATTACTAAACAATCCCTCCTAATTTTGGACAAAACTAAATTGTTATGTGGCCTACAATCCTAACATAATCCACTCTTATCATTTCTTAAAAATCCTCTTTTTTTATCCCTCCTGGAGATTTCCTAAAACTTTTAAAGCATGGACCACTTCTAAATTGACCCGACTATATGATCTAATTTCTATTGATTCCTTTAAAACGTTCCCTGAGTTATGTAATAGTCATGAACTTCCAAACTCAGAAATTTTCAGATATCTCCAGATTAAAAAAAAATTTAATAATCATGGAAGGGCTATACTTGATAAATTATCTTACTTTGAAAACGTATGTAAACATGACCCCCATGCGAAAGGACTTATTTTGAATCTCTACAACCAACTCATTTCAAAACCGGATTCTAGTCCACCCACGTATGTAGCTAAGTGGGAATCTGATCTTGGATTTTCATTAGATACTACAAAATGGGACAAGATTTGGACAACTACAAAATCTTCCTATTAAAACATAGCTGCTTTAGAAACTAACTACAGAATACTTACACGTTGGTACTTAGTTCCTACCAGAATTGCAAAATTTGCTCCCAATTATTCCTCTTTTTGTTTGAGGCAGCACTGAACCTGGATCACATTTCCATATATAGTGGACCTGCCCCATAGTCCAAAGATCTTGAGAAGACATATTTCACATGATTACAACGTTATTCGCAGTGTCCATCCTCCCAGATATTTGATTGCACTTTTAAACTTAAAACCAACAACTCTCTCTAATAATCAATTCAAACTATTATTACAGATATATACAGCCTCAAAACAAACAATCACTAAAGCCTAGAAAACTCTTACCCTGATATTAACTGAAACAAAACATAGGATTAATATAACCCAAGACAAAATTCCTAAATTCAATGCCCTCTGATTTCGATGTATCATTATTGATGCCTGGGTAAACTTCCCATATGCTTTCATCATTTTATTCTATTTTTTATTTTTTCCCCATATTTAAAACTTGATTGAAAACACACATTACCTTGGAGATCCCTTTCCTTTCACTTCTCTTCCTTTCTCCTCCTTTCTTTCTTTTCTAACCCCTTTGTTACTTTACTTTTCTTTTCTTCTCTCATACCTTTCTCTTCATCAGGTTCATATAGCGTTCCTTTGAATTATATTTCTTGTTCTTATAACGTTTCCTACTTGAAAAATTTGAGCGATGTTCCCTTAATGCTTCCTGTATTAAGAATTTTTAGATAATTTTCAACTATAATTATTTGGAAACTCCATTTTCCCCATCATAATTTATGTTTACAAATGTATGCTCTCTTAACATTATAGGAAATAGTCTCTCTAAGTTATTACCCTTATGACTAAAGAGCAAGATTAATTTATCCTTAGTCATATAATATAATTATACTGTACCTTAATATTATATATTCCTGTATCGCTTTTGAACTTGTTTCCTGACTTATAAAATTTCAACGAACAAATTTGACAAGAAATAGTGGGTTATCATATCCAATACTTTTCTGGCAACATAAGGAGAACATCCCAATACCAATATATGGTTAATATCCTGGGATTTGGATTTGAGAAATGATTCAAGTAAATAAAAGTACTTAATAAAGAAAAAAGAACATAACCCTGATAGTGAGTTAGAGGGTTGTTAATTTTGCTCACTCATAACGAATATACGCAAATTTGCAACCAGTAGCAAAAAATGTAATAAAATGTAGTTGCATATGAAAAAATACTAAGATTTAACATCTGTTTATGAGGTCTTATAATGCAAGGCTATAAAGACTTAAGCACTGTGTCTTTTATGGCATTAATAAGCACACTGCATGCCTCCTTATTCTACTAGTGTTAGCAAAGATTTTCAAATGCAGTAAGCTGCATAGTAGGCAGATCCCCTGTGACTTATTTCATTACACTGTTTTTGTTAATTCCATATGTATCTTTTGTACACTGTTCAGCCCTGGCAGAAAATCCTCTTGTGAAATGTTCCTGAGGACTCAAAGAAAACCTTTTGTCATTTTAGCATAATGTATTGTAGTCTTTTAGAAATGTGAGGATGCAAAAATAAGCTAAAAGTAGTTATTTAACCACAAGTAACCTTTATGATTATGTAGGAAATCTCATAACTTGCATGTTTGCAGTTCTTAATTTGTTACAGACAGGAACATTAAAGTTTGTACAGAACTGCATTAGAGTTCATTGATGATATTGTATTGTGGAGTTTCCACCATATTTAATTTTTTGCCAGTTTTGCATAGAGTGGTGAAGAATTAGTTCCTCTATGTTTTTTTTCTTGCTGGCTATATCTTTAGGGAGATCCACTTTTTATCATGATGACCATTGTCACTGAAATATAAAGTAAGGTGAAATACAAAAAGAAGTAGAGGGGATTTGTTCCAGTGGTATGCTGTCCATTTAGGATATATCTCAATACCCTGCATACTACTCCTTCAATCTGCAGTCAAGGATACAGAAAATGTTGGTTGATTCCATCAATAATCCTTAAAACCATAGACAAATTTGTCAAAAGTAGTAATCTGGAGTTTGTCAGGTGTCAGACTCAGATTCAGGTAGCATAGTCAGTTGCCAGAGTCAGGTGTTAGGAGTAAACAATAGTAGTCAGAATCAATGGCTATTTTTTAAACTTTGCCATGTCTTCTTCAGCCTGCATCCTCTCTTTTATTCCATTGCAGGTTCCTTTTAAAATGTCTCACCATATTTATTAAAACTTTCTCTAGCACATTTGGTATAACCAGATGACCATAGTTTGATAAACCCTCCTGACCAAAATCTGTCACAAATGCAAATAACATCTATTATCCATATAATTTATGATTTCCCCGTGAATCATGAATATTCACCTAATTTACAAGTAATAAAAATATGTGAAGTTAAAGTTCATCCTTTAAGTTACATATTTTGGTAAAAATGAAAATAGTAGCTTTTTTGATACATATTGTATTACCTGAAATCAAAATTAACTGAGGATGTACAATTAGTGTTGGGAAAACCGATTGAGCCAATCAAATGTTTGGGCTAAATATCACCTTTTCGTCCCTTCGGCGAACACCCGAATATTCTAAGCCCTAATTGGATGAAGCCTTGCACCTGACCGCTGGTCAGGTGCAAGGCTTTGCCAATTAGCACTGTCAGAGCCCTGATTGGACAAAGTAATGATGACTTTCTCCAATCATGGCTCAGTGCTCATAGTTCCACCCCACAATATAAAAGGTACACAGCTTTTTCAGTGTGTTGGAGTGGCGATAGAGCAGGGCTCAGTTTGCTACTAGTGAGTTAGTGGTTTCACTTATTGTAGTGTAGTGTTAATGTTAGGGTAGTGTTAGTATATTGTGTCAGTGTAGTAAGTTAGTGTAGTGCAGTGTTTAACACAGCTTTACATAACATTTGACTCTGAGTGTAGAGTGTTGGTGTAGTGTTAGTATAGTGTGTGAGTATAGTGTGTCAGTATAGTGTAGTGTCAGCGAAGTGTATTAGTGCAGTGTTTAATACAGCATTACATAACATTTGGTGCTGTATACAGTGATGGCCAAAAGTTTTGAGAATGACACAAGTATTCATTTTCATAAAGTCTGCTGCTTCAGTTTTTATGATGGCAATTTGCATTTCCATTGCATTTGTGAAGAAGACTTCAGGACACCCAAGAAAGTCCAGCAAGCACCACCAGTGCACAGCTTGCTCAGGAATGGCAAAAGGCAGGTGTGAGTACATCTGCTCACTCAGTGAGGTGAAGACTTTTGAAGATGGCCTGGTGTCAAGAAGGACAACAAAGAAGACACTTCTCTCCAGGAAAAACATCGGGGATTGAATGATATTCTGCAAAAGGTACAGGTATTGGACTACCAATGAGGAGGTAAAGTCATTTTTTTCTCTGATGAATCCCTTTCTGATTGTTTGGGGCATCTGGAAAAAACCTTGCCCAAAGAAGAAAAGGTGAGCGTTACCATCAGTCCTGCCAACAGTAAATCATCCTGAGACCATTTATGTGTGGGGTTGCTTCTCAGCCAAGGGAGTGGACTCACTCACAATTTTGAAAAAACAAATATGTTGTATCACCACAGGATGACACTGTGGATACACAGATAAATGTGTGCCAACATCCTGACTATATTTATATTATAGGTACTTCCATACAAATTGTTGAAAATAAAATCTTTTTTTGGCATAGTTAAAAACAGCATGTAAATATAGGGATGAGCTGAACACCCCCCCCCCCCCCCCCCCCCGTTTCTGTTTGCATCAGAACATATCGAACAAGCAATAAGATGTGAAAGAAGACACAAACACTGTTAAAGTCTATGGGACACAAACATTAAAAATCAAAATTACTAATTTTAAAGGCTTATATGCAAGTTATTGCCATAAAAAGTGTTTTTGGACCTGGGTCATGCCCAAAGGGACATGTATCAATGCAAAAACAGTTTTAAAAATGCCTGTTTTTTTGGGAGCAGTGATTTTTTTAAATGCTTAAAGAAAAACAATAAAAAATTAATATTCCTTTAAATATTGTGCCTGGGGGGGGGGGGGGGGGTGTCTATAGTATGCCTCTAAATTGGCACATTTTTCCCATGTTTAGAAAAGTACCACAGCAAACCCCCCCCCCCCCCCCAGTCCATTACCAGGCCCTTTGGGTCTGGTATGAATATTAAAGGGAAGCCCAAAGCAAATTTTTGTTTTTTAAATTGCGTGGGGATCCCCCTAAAATCCATACCTGGCCCTTCTGATATAGAAATTAAGAGGAACCCTGCACCAAATAAAAAAAAATGGCATAAGGATCCCCCCAAAATCCATACCAGATCCTTTTCCGAGGATGCAACCTGGCAGACCACAGGAAAAGAGAGGAGCGAGAGAGCACCCCCCTCCTGAACCATACCAGGCCACATGCCCTCAACATGGGGAGGGTGCTTTGGGGTCTGACTCCAAAGCAACTTGTTCCTATGATGATGGGGACAATGGCCTCATCCCCAGAACCCTTGCCTGGTGGTTATGTGGGTATGCGGGTGGGGGGCTTATCGGTATATTGAAGCCCCTTTTAACAAGGGCACCCCAAGATCATGGCCTCACCCATGTGGATTGATAGTGGGGTACATTGTTCCCCTACCATTTCACAAAAAAGGGGTCAAAATGGTTAAAAAGACAAGAGACAGCTTGGGACGAGTCTTTTATTAAACAAAAAAATAAATGAAAATGTCCAGCAATGTCCATTCATCTTCTATCATGCCACCCGATGGACCAAAAAAAAAAAACCTGCAACCGTTCCACCCCCATGGGAGGTTCCCACCGACTGATGCTTCCTCTCTGTGACAGTGCTTATAAAGCTGAGGCCACCCGGTGATGTAAATGGGTGACCCCGCCCCCTCTGACACCATGAGGGCTTCCCCATCACTTCCCTGTCGCTTCCCTGTGGCATCAGAGGGGGCGGGGTCATCCATTTACGTCATCGGGTGGCCCCGCCCTCAGCTATACAAGAACTGTCACAGAGAAGAAGCGTCAATCGGCAGGAGCCTCCCATTTTACGGTCCATTGGGCAGCATAATATAAGATGAATGGACATTGTTGGACATTTTTTTTTTTTTTTTTAATGATGGACTTGTCTCAAGCTGTAAACCTCCCAAATGATTCACCAGTCGCTGCAACCTGATCACAGGGGAGAGAATCAGAGAATACGGTGCTGGGTGGCCACAGAAAGTCAGGGGATGGAGCCCTCAATGTAAAAGGCAACCAGGCTGTAGGATAAACACATGAAGGGACAACAGTCAGAAAAGTATGCATTCATAGTAAAAATCTATGTATAAAATGTTAATACTAGTATTATATATAGATAGGACATATTGTCCAGTACAAGAGCAGCTAATATAGTAGATTAAGCACAGCACTATTGCATTCTTATATATCAAAAGATGTAAGGGCACCTTATATGAACAGAGATTTCCACAAGGGGGAGCCAAGCAGGGCAAAACCTGTGGAGCTCAACCAAAAATGCAGTCACATATTATAAAGACTTGGTATAAAGACTTATACAAATGTTTATTACAACGATCTTTGAAGAAGAAAATGACACAGCCACATAAATTATCAAATAGTCAAGATGGAATTCATATTAAATAGCCTATACTAAGATAGGCCAATAACATTTGTTCTGTATATTATTGTCATTGTCTTCATGACAATTTGACATTCCTACAAAATGTGTTCAATTCAAAGAGTTTCCCTTTGGAGAATTAGTCTGTCCCATTTCCCTCCTCTTGGATTCTTGGGGATGACAGCCAGAACGATAAATGAGACAAAGGATGTGTCGAATATATGATATAGATCCAAATGTCAGCTTACTGGGGTAAGCATTTTACCATTCACCGAATAATAAATGTGATCATGTATCCTCTGTCTCAATTGTTTGACTGTCTTCCCCAAGTAGGGGCGGCACAGTGGTGTAGTGGTTAGCACTCTCACCTAGCAGTAAGAAGGTCATTGGTTCAAATCCCAACCATGACACTACCTGCCTGGAGTTTGCATGCTCTCCCTGTGCCTGCGTGGGTTTCCTCCAGGTACTCTGGTTTCCTCCCACAATCCAAAGACATGCAGGTAGGTTAATTGGCTTCTGTCCAAAATTAGCCCTAGTATATGAATGGGGACCTTGAATTGTGGGCTCCTTGAGGGTAGGGACTGATGTGGGTGTAGCAATGTACAGGGAAAAGGGACCACTGTAGACACTCACTCAGGTTGAACTGGATGGACTGGTGTCTTCATTCAACCTAACTAACTATGAAGTAGCAAGCTCTGCATTTGCAGAGCATAAGATACACAGTACCCAGTGTTTCACAATTAGCAGAGAAATTGGGAATAAAGACTTTTGCATTGGGGAGTGTAAATGTATTACCTACATTAATCCAGGGATATAAAGTGCATTTTCCAGACCTATGGATACCCTTGGGGAATTTTAAGGAATTGGAAATGCCTGAGAAGTGGTTAGAAACATATATATCACAAAGTGTTTTTGCTCCCCTAAACACTATCTCTGGGTGTTGGCTAATATATTTTTTTTAATATTGGATCCTCTTGTAGAATATGCCAGTGATTAGTCATGATGTTTCTTAGTTCAAGATGTTGGGAGGAAAATCGTGTAATATATTTAAACCAATGGGTTGAACATTAGTGATATTTGTTTTAAAAAGTAATTAATTACATGTTTGTCACACTGCTTTGTTGTAAGCTTTACGAAGTAAGGATTTACTGTAACCCCTTGATAGGAGACATGTGCATGGTAATTTGACTTGCATCTGAAAGTCTATCAGATGTGTACAGTTACAGTTAGAAATGTAGATCTAGAAATGTCTTAAGCTTATCACAATTGAATGTGAATTTCAAACAAATAAATAAATAAATACAAGCTCGTTTAATTTTAATATCACGTTTAATTGAAACAGCAAAGAAACAGCAGGGAACACCCTTTTGCATGTGGCAAGCAAGCACACACCCACCGGCCTTGATACGAAGCAACTTCTCCCAACCATCGAAAAACAGTTTGGAGATGAACAATGCTTTTTCCAGCATGATGGAGCACCTTGCCATAAGGCAAAAATTATAACTAAGTGGCTTGGGGAACAAAACATTGACATTTTGGGTCCATGGCATGGAAACTCCTCAGACCTTAATGCCATTGAGAACTTGTGGTCAATTCTCAAGAGGCAGGTGAACAAAAAAAAACCCCACAAATTCTGACAAACTCTAAGCATTGATTATACAAGAATGAGCTGCCATCAGTAAGGATGTGGCCCAGAAGTGATTAACAGCATGTCAGGGTCAATTGCAGAGGTCTTGAAAAAGTAGGGTTAACTTGGCAAATATTGAATCTTGCCATAAACTTAATGTAATTGTCAATAAAAGCCTTTGACACTTATGAAATGCTTGTAATTATACTTCAGTATACCAAAGTAACATGTGACAAAAAAATCTAAAAACACTGAAGCAGCAGACTTTGTGAAAATTAATGTTTGTGTCATTCTCAAAACTTTTGGCCACGGCTGTACATTTAATAACATAAACAAAACATATGTTGCAATTGATGTAATATTTTATATCAAACAGTTCACCAATCCCCATAGACCTAAAGATTCTAGAACAACATCTGCATTAGTTTTGTCCATAAGTGTAAGATCAAGGAATAATGAGAGTGGATGAAAACCTTGTTTTCAGAAGTGAAAAGGCTTGGGGAAGGTAAGCTACCTAAAGTAAGTACACAATGGCTCACAAACCTGCACCCAGTCTGCAGAATCAAAAACAAAGCTGTTTGTCTGAGTACAAGACAGGTAAATTATTTTAAATAATTTACATCACCTGCCTGTACTCAGCAGAAATAGTGGCAACAAAAGTCAGAAGCTGTGCTGTGAAATCCCTAATTGGGCAAGAATCTCTCTTCTTCCTATTATTACTACTGGTAGCATCCAAGATGGCATTCTTATTTTTATCACTGGTAATATTTCTGCCATGTACTATAGACCACTCAGGGAACCCCCTCTATCTTAACCATGCACCAAAAATCATACTCTCTATCAAAAGAGAAGTCTGTAGAGCAGTTTCTACATGCTCTTATGAACTCCCCAAATGGTAAGGCATGAATGGTGTGGAGTAGATGCCAGCTTGTAGCATACAAAGTAGTATTACCAAATCAGGGCTTGCAATAAGTGAAGGAAGAAACCCCACCTATGGCAATATCCACCTGTATAGTAATATCCAAAAATTAATTCAATCTGGAAGATTTTAACATGTACAGTAAAGGTTGAGAAAGTTAGTGTTAAAATATTCCAAAAATTTAATTCCAAAAAAATCCATCTGCCCCTCCACTCCACGCCATCAACAGGTCATCAACAGTAGTAATAGTGAGGAGCGTGGCCGGCAGTACGGAAGATGGCCGCAGTGCAAAAGAGCTTCCGGACATCTTGGCTTCTAGCAGTGACACATAGCGATGAGGGGCAACTAAAATTACCCCCACACTAGTGGAGCATACCCTAAAGCACCTGGGAGGAGAATGAATAAACAAAAGTCCTGCAATGGACCCCACAAGCTTGCAGAGATATTCACTACAGTCCGGAACTACCACAGCCAAAATCCTCCCACAGATCAGGGCAGGCAAGTAGCCAAGTCTCCCCTTCCCAGAGCCCCAGAAGTCCAGACCCAGGCTGGATCCTATACTACAAGGTACGGATGTGGAAGGGGGGGGGAGACAATAGATCCAAATGACCCCATAACACAGTTCCCAACTACAGGCCAGCCTATTGTGGACACCACCCTTAAGAGTATGCTAGTGTCTCTCTGCAGCATCTTACACATCTCACACAAGAGCTGAAGTGGCAGAAAGAGTAGACAGAGTGAACCACATGGAAGACTAGATGGGAGAATATGCAGAGGCCCACATTGACCTGGTAGATGCACACAAAGATGCAGAAGATTCCATTATCCAACTCAAAATGAAAATCGCAGACCTTGAGGACCACTCGAGATGCAATAACCTTAAACTTAGAGGGGTCGCAGAGTCTGTGCTACCGGGAGACCTGCAACGATATCTGCATAAAATGATGACTACTCTACTACTAGAAATCCCAGCCCAAGAAATTATTATTGACTGGGCCCACAGGCTGCCAAAACCGCCATACCTCTCAGAACACATTCCTAGAGATTCATTTTTTCCGTGTGAACGAAAAACTGCCCCAATTATCCAGGCAAGCAAATCCACTACCAGACCCCTATGCAGGGATTAAGCTATTCACAGACCTCTCCCAACACACTTTGATGGCCCGCAGACAACTGGTCTCCATTACAAAAATATTACAGAACCACAAAATATTATACAGATGGTGCCCTCCAGCCAAACTGGTGATCACTACAGGGCAACCGACAACACAATCACCACACTAGAATATGGCCTTAGCCTCCTTCGAGCATGGAACCTTCTTCCATCCCCAGAAGACCAAACCCAGTGCAGGAGCAGTAGCTCCCAACCTAGATGCCCTGACGACTTCTCAAACTGTTGAATACCTTCAGAAGACCAACAAAGCCTCTGCCTTGGAGAAAGTATTCAAGCATACATGAATTTATTTTTGTGGGTTTTCTTTTGTTCTCCACTACTGATCCCCTACAGCAGCATACATAAGAATCGGTCCCTAAAGAGCTTAACCGCTTCAGCACTGAAAGATTTGTTTGCTCAATGACCAGGCCATTTTTTGCGATACGGCACTGTGTCAATTTAACTGACAATTGCACGGTCATGCGACACTGCACCCAAACAAAACGTATGTCCTTTTTTTCCCACAAATAGAGCTTTCTTTTGGTGGTGTTTGATCGCCTCTACAGTTTTTATTTTTTGCACTATAAACAGAAGAAAAGCTATAATAAATATCCCACATTTTTTTATCAAAAAAAAATTTTTTTTCCTCAGTTTAGGCAGATATGTTTTCTTAAAAATATTTTCGGTAAAAGAAAACCAAAAAAATGCAATATGTGTATATTGATTGATTTGTGCAAAAATTACGTCAACAAACTAGGGATATATTTATGGCATTTTTTTTTTTTTTACTAGTAATGGCGGCGATCTGCAATTTTTATTGGGACTACGATATTGACACATTTTTGGGACCATTGACAATTATACAGCGATCAGTGCTATAAAAATATGGGGTTAACTGTGTTCCTAGGTGTGTTCTAACTGTAGGGAGGATGGGACTGTCTAGGACAGTGGTTCTCAACATGGGGGTTGGGAACCCCTCGAGGGTCAAATGACAATTTGCCAAGGGTCACAGAATTCTGGGTGGTTCCTGAAGCCTGCACTGCTCTCCCAGCCTTTTTGCGGCTGCCCAGTTGGCCTGTCCCTGGAGCCCAAGGCCGCCCACTCAGCCTCTTCACAGCCACCCATTCAGTTCACGGTATGGCTGGGGGGGGGGGGGGGGCAGAGACTAGAGGTCAGCTGACTGGTGAGGAATGTGAAGTGAGAGGGGCTGGAGGAGACCTATCTCCTGATTTTGGCATAGGTGTCGATGCTATGAGACACCACATAGCTGGCACAGTGAAGCCAGAGACACAGTTAGTGACACTACCTGTGATTATATTTGCCATTAAAAGTCCCCACTACAGTTCTCAGATCAGCAGATGCCCTTATTCAAGAGCACCTAAGTTGGCTGATCATAACTCCCCCCAGCACTGCCACTGATCCCAACTACCTGTTAGCCCAGGCCACTTATCCCATTACCCCTACCCAGAAGTAAGAGAAGGAATAAAAACAGAGAATACATGGAAGGGAGAGGAAAAGAGGGGGAGGAACAAAGAAAAAGAGAGACAAAGAATAAGAGAAAGAACAAGAGAAAGAACACGAAAGACGGCTAGAGAGAGGGATGGGGAAAAGCGGTTAAAGACACCCCCACCTACCGTAGTGTAGCAGCTGCTACTTTGCAATCCATTGGATTGCCTATACCGTCTTTTTTTTTTTTTTTTTTTTTTTTTTTTTTTTTTTTAGATATTTTACTTTTTTTTGTTCCTGTTTAGCCTGCTTTACTGCAACAATGGCACAAGTTACTTTTTTTGCTGTTCAGGTTATCCCTTGCCCCTCAATGTTCTATACTTTGACAGAAATAATTAATCATGTTTGTTTCTTGCAGTAACCCGTTGCATTCACAGATGAGTATTGCACCATCACATCGATGACTGACCAACAAGAAGATCATCTGGTGCCTATTTTACTCACTTGAGGTCTTTGCTACCAAAAGGAACAGAATGATTGATAGATCCTCCACTATCCAAGACTCTGGTAATATCAACGGCATTGCACCACTAATACCATAATAGACCAAAAAATGGATATATCAAAACCTAGTTCCCATGCTAGACAAATGATACGAATCTTTCTAAGAAAAAAAATCATCTATATGACCCGTGGAGGAGTATGCACGCTAATGAAAAAGATTATACCTACTTTGCTGCCCCCCACAACACATATTGAAGGATAGATTTCTTTCTAATGGACTTGAACACATTACACAAAGTCATTAAAATAGATATTATGCCAAAAACACGGTCTGATCACACCCCCATCAAAATGCTATTGACAGAAGATCACAGAGCCCTCTGGTGTAACAATGCATCTCTGTTCAAAAACCAGGCATGCAGAGAAAGAATGAATGCTCAACTAGATGAATACTTCCAATTCAACCTAACACCTGATTCAAATATAGTGCCCATAAAGCCTATTCTTGCCTATTCTAGGGGGCTACTAATACAACTTGCGGCGAGGAAACGGAAACGTAGGTTGCAGTCTATTGAAACTATACTTACTAAGATCCAAAAGCTTGAACTCATCACAAAGTGCTCAAGACCCTACCACCCTTACTGAACTAACAACATGCAGACACAAATTGAGACTTCTCATGCTCGCAGACCATGAGAGACAGATACGTAGACTCCAGACTCCAAGGAAACAAAGCTGGTAAACTTTTAGCAAACCAACTAAAAACACAACTCTTGAAAAACTCCATAGCATACCTTTTGAAACCAGGTACTGAATAATAACCCACCCAAAAGATATAGCAAACTCTTTTTGAGATTATTATCAGTCCCTGTATAACCTCCAGACAGACTCCAATACAACACAACCCCCAGTTGACGCAATGCAAAAATTTTTGGGCTCTCTACACCTTCCTACCATAGCTGAAGACACACTACAACAGCTACATTCTCCCATGACCTGACAGAAATCTCTGAAGTGATTAAGTCCCTTCCCAATACTAAGTCACCAGGTGTGGATGGACTGTCATCTGAATATTACAAAATAGTCCTACCCATTCTCACGCCACACTTAGAAAAAATATTCAATGAAGCTGCAACCTCCAGATCATTTCCTGAGGAAATGCTCAAAGCCATCATTAATAAAGGGAAACCTTAGCGCTGATATTAATATGTAGGAATAACATTCATGTATAGGAAACACCCAAATGACTAGGCTGCAACCATGACAGTGCTCTGTCACCATAAAGATTAATTATATATAATGATGCGCTGCGGTCAACTTCCTATTACACAATGTAAGAAGGAAAAATGTGAGGCTAACAATCCTGAGGCTGTTATTAGGATATATGTTGAACACAGTTCTGTGCAAAAATACAATACTATCATGTGCAAAATAAGCAAAGAATGTATAGTGCAAAATGAATTTAAGTGCACTAAACAAGAGTGCAAAAATACTATGCACTTATCACAAAGCGTGTGCAAATGGGCAATAATAGATGTAGATAGCGAAAAAAATCCTTCACATCCAATACAAAGTGCTATTGTGCTAATTACTGTTCCACCTGACTCATGAACAGCAAAACTACCAATCCTAAAGCTACTTTGGGAAAGGGATACTGTCCAGAATTACAATAGTGTGATATATAGATAAGTAAAAAGACTTAAAGTGTAAATTGTAGTGTAAACAATTATAACAAAGTACAAACCAAATTGTACACTTATCACAAATAATGTGCAAATAAACAATAAATGCTCAAAAACAAGAAAACCAATAGAAAGTGCTGTGGTGCTTATTGCTATTCAACCTGTTTCCTGAACAGCCTATAGCAGTGATGGCGAACCTTGGCACCCCAGATGTTTTGGAAATACATTTCCCATGATGCTCGACTACACTGCAGAGTGTATGAGCATCATGGGAAATGTAGTTCCAAAACATCTGGGGTGCCAAGGTTCGCCATCACTGGCCTATAGCATCCCAAAATTAGGCAAGTATCAGGAACATGTAAAAAACATGTAGCAAAAACATGTAGAAAAACAATCCGATGAAAGTTAATACATATTAATCACAGAAAGAGAAATATCCTAGATAAAAAAAAATATATATAATAGATAGTTTAAAAGGTGTAAATGATAGTTTATGGCGCTAAACCCAAATTATATACCTGGCGTATTGTAGCCTGTCTGTGAAAAAATATAATATAAAACTAGTTGGTGATCTATGTGCAAAACATATGGTACAAAAACTGTAATTCAGTGCTGAAATATTATTTGAACATTAAGAGGTTAATTAAAAGTGATAATAATTGATGTGTGAAACACGTGCTGACACAGCTGTGCCAAATTTAATATAAATTGCATATAACTGTTACACAGAAATTCATTCAAAAATTATTGTGCTAACATCATTGCACGTGGAAAAACTTTCAAAGGCGCGTCCTAGGATCACTGAAAAATGTCCCATGTAACAATGTCTCAGGTAACAGTGAAACAAAATAAAGTGACTAGTGCAGAAAGTGCCAATCTTCAATACAGAGAAAACAATCGTCCCCGGAGCGCCACTCGGTGCTGTGGTAATGTGAATGCTCTCACCAGAACTTATACCCCTGTGGGGTTGGATGGGCTTTCACAGTATAAGCCACTGTGCTGCTATCTGGCCTCTGCTGCTGGTGCGCTGGGGAGATGTTCGCTCTTCGATTTATATTGTCTCCATTGGTATATGCATTTAGGGGAGAAACACATCCATGGTGTAGTACGTTCAAACAGTTGTTTTATTTAGATACAAAAAACGACTCACATTTACAAGGTAAAAAGTTCACTCTGTATATAAAAACGTCCGCCGGCCGCTTCTGGCTATAGGAAAGGTGCACGTAACGTAGCCACGCCCTACGCGTTTCGTCAGAGTGACAACTTTCTCTATATAATCTTGGACTAATAGAGGTAAGGTTAGGCACACACGACCACAGGTTAAATAGACACAGATTGTTATTGTCAGAGTCATGTCTCCTATCCTATTTCGAACTGTTGTAACAACGAAAACGAAAATAAAGCATTTATTTATGTCGGATCTTTCGTTTTTTGGATTCTGCACTTTTGTTATCGTTTGTCAATGATAATACCTGAAATTCGGATAAAAATGCATTCGGACGAAAACGAATGCACATCTATATTGCCCATGCCACCTGGTACTAAGTCTGTCAGTGAGGTAGAAACCATGCAGTTGGGTTTCACACATCTCTCTGCGGAGGAGAGGGCCATTAGGAGGAGGGAGAGATTGTGCCTGTATTGTGGCCAGGCAGGTCACTTTTTGACATCTTGTCCTACCCATCAGGAAAAACGCTTGCACCTGAGGTCCTGTAGTTATCCAGAAGGATAAGCCCCTAGTTCCGGTAACCCTTACTTGGCTTGAGTCATCTATCAATACACAGGCTCTAATTGACTCTGGGACTGCAGGACTGTTCATAGATAATGCCTTTGTGTCTCAGCACTCAATTCTGCTGCAGTTTCGTGCTACTCCACTTGCCATTGAGGCCATTGATGGGAGACCTCTACATCCTGCCCATGTGACTTATGAGACTACTCCATTGACCATGGCCATAGGGGCTCTTCACCGTGAGATAATCCAATTTCAAGTCTCCTCATCCCATTACCTGGTGGTTATGGGTTACAGAGGTAAAACCTCTCTTTCCTGGTTGCCATAATGCAGTAATAAATTTTGTGAAAAACAGTGTAGCGCTTATTTGTTTTTACCACATTACAATGTGACCAATGTAGTCAATACATATATTAGACTGTGCAAAGAAATAAAAAACATTTAAACATTCATTGCTGTATATGCAAAGCTAGAATGTCCAGATAAATATATGAATAGATGTGTCCAAAAAAATGGAAATGGAAAAACAGCATGAAAACCAGTGAAGAGTTCTCTGAATTTTCCAAAATATCTGTATGTGATACGATGAAGTGAAGACAGTCCTACACCTCCTCCAAGGAATAGTCACACAATCACCGCGTGAACCCTCCACCACATAAAATGGGGGCTTACCAGATTTAATAGATCCTGCTCAAAATTATATTTGGAGGATCATATATGCTTGTAGGTATACAGAGGCTGTTTTTGGGGTGTTGTCCTTTTCTGGAAAACTTTCAAGTGTGGCTATTTCCTCTGCGGTATGTCTCCATCCACATAAATCATCATAGGTAATGGGATAGATATAAAGGAAGAAAGCAGGGACCACAATAGTGTAACTCCGTTTTTCGTTTCAAACAATTTAATAAAAAATTATCAAACTCACGTGTACAAAGAACATAAGCGCTTTTTCAATAAAATCTCAGGCTGCAGTGAAGTCCCACTTCACTGCAGCCTGAGATTTTATTGAAAAAGCGCTTATGTTACACTATTGTGGTCCCTGCTTTCTTCCTTTATATCTATCCCATTACCTATGATGATTTATGTGGATGGAGACATACCGCAGAGGAAATAGCCACACTTGAAAGTTTTCCAGAAAAGGACAACACCCCAAAAACAGCCTCTGTATACCTACAAGCATATATGATCCTCCAAATATAATTTTGAGCAGGATCTATTAAATCTGGTAAGCCCCCATTTTATGTGGTGGAGGGTTCACGCGGTGATTGTGTGACTATTCCTTGGAGGAGGTGTAGGACTGTCTTCACTTCATCGTATCACATACAGATATTTTGGAAAATTCAGAGAACTCTTCACTGGTTTTCATGCTGTTTTTCCATTTCCATTTTTTTGGACACATCTATTCATATATTTATCTGGACATTCTAGCTTTGCATATACAGCAATGAATGTTTAAATGTTTTTTATTTCTTTGCACAGTCTAATATATGTATTGACTACATTGGTCACATTGTAATGTGGTAAAAACAAATAAGCGCTACACTGTTTTTCACAAAATTTATTACGTCACATTTGTACACCTAGATGTTGTGTTAGCTGCTGTTTGTATATTGGTTACACATTTGAATAGCGCAGTGTTTTTGGATTGTTTTGAAATTTGTCTATTAGGTTTGTTTTCATAATGCAGTAAGACATGCAATAAGACAGTAAGACATGAAAGTGGCCAAGGTCTTGTGCACCTCTTCACTCTCCTCTCTGGCAGAGGAGTACCGCAAATTTGGTAATGTCCTTGACAAAGGTCAAGCCAGTAGCTTGCCTCCACACCGGTCATATGATTGCTCAATTGACCTTCAACTTGGTGCCATGCTCCCTCGTGGCCGGGTTTACCCTTTGTCCGTCTCGGAGGATAAAGCATGGATGACTATGTTGTCGAGGCACTTTCTCAAAGGTTAATCCACAAATCCTCATCTCCTGCTAGTGCTGGCTTCTTCTTTGTGAAAAAGTATAATGGTGAACTGAGACCTTGTGTTAATTGTAGGGGTTCCAATCACATCATGATTAAGAACGCGTGTCCAATTCTGTTGATTACGGAGATATTTGACCACTTCAAGGGAGCAGCGGTTTTCACAAAGTTTGATCTGGGAGGGGCATACATTCTCATGAAGATCATAAAGAGTGATGAATGGAAAACTGCGTTTAGTACTAGGACAGGACATTACGAATACCTTGTGATGCTGTTTGGTCTTTGCAACGTTCCTGGAGTTTTTCAGGAATTCGTCAAAGATTTCCTCCAAGATATGTTGCAGCAATGTGTGGTGGTTTATCTCAACAATATTCTTATATATTTTAAATCCCTAGGGAGCCACCACACATATGTCTCCCATGTGCTACAGAGGCTGAGAGATATTAACCTGTATTGCAAGTTGGAAAAGTGCGCGTTCCATCATGAACAGGTTAAATTTCTGGGTTATGTCAATTCCATTGCTGTTTTTTTGATGGCTCCAGAGAAACTATCTGCAGTTCTACTGTGGCCCCAACCCACAGGTCTATGTCCGCTACAGCGTTTTCTTGGCTTTGTCAATTTATCGGAAATGTATTTGTAACTTCTCTTCTCTGGTCAAACCCCTGACTTATATGACCAGAAAGTACAGTAACCCACAAAATTGGTCTCCGAATTCCATTAAAGCCTTTGAGTCTCTCAAGGCTGCCTTTGAGTCTCAAGGCTGCCTTTGTTTCAGCTCCTGTGTTGGCACATCCTGATCTTATGTTACCCTTCATTCTTGAGGTTGATGCATCTCAGACTGGAGTTGGGGCCCTTCTGTCTCAACATCCTACCTCTGATTGATTTATGCATCCTTGTGGCTACTTTTTCCATTCCTGCAGAATGCAATTACAATATTGGGGACAGAGAGTTGTTAGCGATCATTTTAGCTCTTAAAGAATGGAGGTATCTCCTCGAAGGTACCACTGTGCCGGTCCTCATTTTGACTGACCATAAGAATCTCACTTTCTTATCTGAGGCAAAATGCCTATCTCCCAGAAGGGCGTGATGGGCTTTTGTTCTGTCAAGCTTCAATTACATAGTCTCATTCTTACCAGGTTCCTTGAATGTAAGGGCTGATGCATTGTCACAAAAGTTTCCTCCGCTTCCAAGATGAAGTCAGTTCCTGTTCCTGTGATACCTCCCAAACATATTATGGCTACTGTTTGTATCATTGTCACTTCACCTTTGGGTGACAGATTTCTTGCCGCGCAGATCCATTCTCCTCCCGAGAAACCTGGTGACCGCTGCTTTGTCCCTGAGAGTCTCTGCATTTCTTTGATACAAACTTACCATTTTCCCAAGGCTGCTGGCCACCCAGGGAAGAATTAACTTATTTGGGCTATTTCTCAACAATCTGGTGGCCTAGTCTCTGCACTGATGTAGCCGCCTTTGTAGCTGCTTGGTCCGTGTGTGCTCAGAGTAGGACACCACAACACCTTCCGTTGGGCCTCCTACAACCCATACCCAATGGAGAGAGGCCTTGGACCCACCTGTCTATGGATTTTATTGTGTAGTTACTCAACTCCCAGGGTAACACAGTTATCCTTATGGTGGTTGACTGGGTCTTGAAAATGTCACATTGTATTCCACTTAAGAAGTTTCTCACATCCAAAGGAATGGCATCCATTTTTGATTGGGAGATCTTTCGATTACATGGGCTACCCAAGGTTATCATCTCAGATAGGGGTAGCCAGTTTGTCTCCAGGTTTTGGCGAGCTTTTTGTGCATAGTTGGGAATTCAGCTTTCCTTCTCGTCTGCTTATCACCTGCAGTCCAATGGGGCAGTAGAACGAGCCAACCAAGCCGTGGAGCAGTTTCTATGTTGCTATATTTCTGACCCCCATAACAACTGGACAGACCTCTTACCTTGGGCGGGGTTTGATCACAATAGTGCAGTCAATACCGCTTCTCGATTGTTTATGGTGAATTATGGTTTCCAACCATCCATGTTACTTGGTTCATTTGTCCTTCAAAGAATTCCTTGGTTAGAGAAGCATCTCTATGGTCTTCATTCCACTTGGGTATAGGTTCAAGTGTCCTTGCAACGTGGCAATGATAGGTGCAGACTCCATGCTGACCGCAGACGCCTACCTGCACCTTCCTACCAATTTGGGGAGATGGTCTGGCTGTCATCTCACAATTTCCGACTCCATATTCCCTCACTGAAACTGGCACAATGGTTTATTGGGCCTTTCTGTATTCTCCCTAAGATCAACCCAGTGGCTTAAACATTAGACCTTCATTCTAATAAGTGTATTTCAAATGTATTCCATGTCTCCTTATTTAAACCTTTGGTATGCAATTGCTTTACCACCTTGGTACCACGTCCTCACCCGGTTCAGGTTGAGAACCATGAGTAGTATGAGAAACAATCAATTATTGACTCCCGTAGGTTCCATGGGCGCATACAGTAACTGGTTCATTGGGAAGGGTACGGTCTGGTAGAGTGCTCTTGGGTCTCATCCTCGGACATACATACTCCTGTCCTCCTCTGTGCTTTCCATAGATGTTTTCCCCTCCAACCTGGTGGCCCTCTGAGGGGGAGGAGGGGTTACTGTGAGGGCTGGGCTCAGCTCTTCCTTCTCAGTGCTCAGGTTGCTCAGTTGTTGGTTAATTGCCAGCACTCATCATTCCAAAGTGACTCACCTGGTGATCATTTCCTGCTCATCAACCAGCCCCTTCTGGCTATTTAAACTGCCTGATTAATTTCTTCTGTGCCTTCACCTTGGTCATACATATCTGGATACTCTCTGCTGTGTTCCTGCTGAAGACTTGCCTGGATGACGTCCTTTCTGGTTCCTGATCCCGTTTGCTGCTTCCGACTACACTGATCTCTGGCTTCCTGATTTACTGGCTTGTCTGACTACCCACTTTGGTTTGTGAACACTGACTATGTTTTGACTATATTTACTATTTGTTACCATTACTTTAAAAGGTGTGATTTTTACAGCATTTTCTGAATCCATCTGATTCATGGTTCCTGACATGGGGCTCTGGTGGAGGCGGATCAAGGAGAATGCCCCACTGTTGTAGAACCTGCATGCCTTTGGTTATCATTACTAGATTCTTGCGACTCTGGAGAGTGTGCTGGGATAAGTAGGGCAGCAAGTGCACTGTAGAGTAGACAGCTGGAAAAAGTGTCCAACTGGTGGAATGCAGATAAAAAAAATTCCTTTACTTGGAACAAGTGAATCCTGAGGAGGACATCCCTCAGGACCTATGGTAGAAAAGAGAGTTTTAAAAGCCTTTGCTTCCTATTAATGATGAGATCCCTGGGTGTAAGGGACGGTACCAAAACATACTGGAGTAACTGGTCAGATGTTACAGTCTCTGGAACCCCTCTAACTTTAATGTTGCTCCTCCTGGATCTAGCCTCCAGTTCCGCTACCTTATGTGTCAAACAGCTGATATCTTAAGAATGAGCTGCATGAGCATTAAGTATAGTATTAAAGGACACTGTAAAGCCACTCTTAAATGTTCTCGCCCTGTCCAACCGCTCTCCTACCTCCTGAGCTTCCACTTTAAATTGATTCACACATGAGAGTATGTCTAAGTGGAGGGATGATCGCAGTGAAAGAAGCATGTCCTTTAAGACAGTCTGAGACTGATTGGCCCATTGGGGGGAAAGAGGCAAGAGGGTCTGGAAGGGAGGAAGAGGCCTAAGCAGAGCTTACCTCCATTCTGGGGTCTGTGGTGCCTCTAGGAGGAGGTCTGGACTTCATCGGACTGCATGTGGAGGGGGAGAAAGCCCCTGAATAGCCACTGCTGCCAGTACCCATAGAGGAGCTGCCTGTGAGTCCTGCAGGCTGGCTTGGATGTAGGCTTACAAGCTGTTGCTGCAGTCCAGCGCCTTGAGAAATGAATAAGCCAGACAGTTTACTGTGCTGTGGCGGATCCTTTCTGTGGCATGGCATGGCTGGCGAACTGGAGAGATGCTGGGTGGTAGATGATGGTAATTGAGCCTGATGTTAGTGGAATCCCTGGCAGCCTAGCGGAGCCTCAAGGAGATTCAGTCATACTCAAGAACAGTTGCCACATCCCCCCACCCCATAATATTTTTCTAAGAGGCATTTAAAGTTTTTGGAAAATGTAGAATGAAAATGAAAAAAAAAATTTACACAAAGTTGTCAATTTGATAAGATATGTTTCACATGCATGCAGTGCATGGGCATACTTAGAATTTCAACCCAAAACACAATTGGCACCTGCCCAGCTGTATATATACATTGGCGGAGTGGGAAGTTGTTAATGGTGTTAAGAGACTTTTAGTGATATGAAGATACATACTAATGTTATTGTAAATTAACTCTGATATGTAAGTGCTAGTAACTCTAGAGAGAGTTAGAGAGAAGCCCTCCCTGAAATGGATTCCTGTATCAGTGTGACATGATCTTTGGGGTCAAAGTACTGGTTAGCCAGTGCTGGACCTGATCCTCCTCAGCAGCTGTTGCTCTGCTGATCTGCTGTGGGTCAGATTTGATCATAATTTGTATCAATACATGTTTCAAATTGCTGCACTGTCAGCCTAAATCACTGGGACTACCACTAATCCTCATATATTTGATTATTTATATGAAGTGAAAGATTGAACATTTTTGTTTGAATAATAGTTTTCATAGTCACTCCACAGTCATAGTCTGACTCTTTTTGTATTCACTTACTGTGTTTTTGCTAACTTTCACAATTATTTCTGAGCATATTTCATTTTGTCATTATTTCTGAAGCTTTCTATACCACCTTGGGAGGTATAGTGAAGCACAGCCAAAATACATGCTACTTTCATGATCAATACAGCATGTGTTATGCCTTTGGTTAACACAAGTTTTTTGCCCTGTATCCTTCTCTAACCTCTAAATATTCAATGAACATTGAATTAATTATGCACATAATTATTGCTGTTATGTATTTAATTTGGGGACCCTTCTTGTGGGTTTTAGATTAAACGTTTTTATTAGTGATAGTTTACACAGCAGTGCCAGGCATTGAATAGATAGGATTGACCTTTTGGAGAATCTTGGCTCTAAATAAACATTTAAGGCCTGTCAAATTGTCTTGCATTCAGCTTCCTATTTCCTCATTGCTAGTTGTTCCCTGTGACAGAAATGAACCCGTTATATCTGGCCTCTCTTTATATTGGTCTCTGCTAGACATATAAATACACAATTTACATTTTACATGTACAATTTACCAGTTTTGCATTCTATTTCTGAAAATGTATTAAACTTGCAGGTAAATATTTCAGAAATATCTAGTGTGTGTATGTGCTCACATTATTTACAGTGCTGAATGTGTATTCCCCTGTGATAAAGATTTACATGTTACTTAGCCAATTTGGGCATAAGCAACAGGTCCCTATTATCCTTAGCCCTTAGCCTTTTCCCCCCTTCTGTTAATGCTTACCATTGCCAGGGGAGGGCTGGGCTGGGGGGCAGGGATGCAATTGCCCCCTGGGCTGCTCTGATATGCTGTGGCAAAGGCTGCTGTGCCATCAGCTCAAGAGCACACATGTGCAGATCTTGAGCTGGCCGAGTCCAGTACTGTGATCCAGCGATGTCTTCATTTCAGGGCTGACAGTCTGTGTTACACAGCACAGCCCCGCCCAGCCCCTCCCTCCTCCACACCATTGGCTGGCAGAGGCAGGACCTGCTTCTTTCCCCGCCCACACTCCGGGGCAGCCCGTGTGCTGTCTGTGAGGAGGATGTGTGGGCGGGAAAGTTCAATCTGAGCAGTCGGCTGGAATCCAATAAGGCTCCTGGGAGGCTGAGACCATCCTAGTAAGTGAACTCCTCCTCCCTCCCCCACTTTGCAGCCAACAAGTTTTTTTTTTTTTTCTAGCAGCCTGAGCAGTACCTTCTAGATGTTATGATGTGGGCTCACACTGGAATGCTGCGGTTTGGCTGCAGTGCTGGTGTCCTGGCAGTCTTCCTGCATGTTGTCCCTGGTCCCATAGAGGTTGCACATTTTTACTGCATGTTCTGAAAACGTCCTGCATGCTGCATCTTTGTTGCAATTCCAGAAAATGCAGCAAAAATGCGCAACCTAAAAGAAGTCTGGGGGACTGTGAAAGCCGCCAGTACACTCGCACTGCAGCACACTAAAGGCTTGTATTCACTTGCAGCAGCCACTCCTCTAAAAAGTGATCCATGCTCAGGTCACTTTTCAGAGGCAGTGAGGAGTTGATATTACATTTCATCCCTGCCTGTTTTAACCCTCTAAATGCCATTCCCTGCAGGTAATTATACGGTTCACTTTGAACTCCACCTCATTTCCATTACTCCCTGTAGGTATTAGATGTGCTCTCACCTTATTGTTTGCACATCTAATATCCAAGGGTACTTTCACACTGGGGCGGTGTGGGCAGTAGTGGTAAAGCATTGCTCGTTTTAGCAGCGCTAGCGGGGCACTTTTAAAACCCACTAGCAGCTCAAGAAAGAGTTAAAACCGCCTGTGTTGCTCATTTCAGTGGGCAGGGCACCTCTCCCAAACCGCCCCAATAATGCTGCTTGCAGGACTTTTCAGAATGTCCTACAAGCGCACCGCCCCATTGTGAGGGCACTCGGGGCTTTCACACTGGGGTGGCATGAGAGGCAGTTTACAGGCGCTATTTTTAGCACTAAAACGCCTGTAAAGCGCCTTCAGTGTGAAAGGGCCCTAAAAAGAGTTCTGGAAATAAGGTGGAGTTCAAAGTGAATTTCTACACCTAAGTGGAGCGCTCCTTTCAGAAGATTTGAGGATATTATTAAACAGAGACTGGTGGACTTAGGCCACCATAGACAGATTGAAATTCTGCCTGTTCAGCAGAAATTTCAATCAATCTATGTGCAGACTGGCTGCACAGAATTCGATCTATCAACTGACAATACAACCAGCTTGTCTTTATTTCTTTTTTTTGATCACTGCTGGCTGCTAAGCTGCCGGCAGCGATCACTGTATTCTGATGGCTTGAAAACTTTCACCTCAGAGCACACACCCACACACGGCCCTTATGGATGGTTAGTAAATCAAGTGCCAGGCTTCACTAGCATTACACCTGTGTGACTGCGACCAAGTCTGGGCACAAGCTAGCACAGGCTCCTGGAAACATGGGAAGGGTGGCCAGTAAGAGGAGAGCTGGGAAATTACATTACTTGCCTCATATTCCTGCCACTCCTAAACCTGCTCCACTGCAGCACCAGGCCCACAATGCCCTTAATCTGGCTGGTGCCCCAGGGTGTGCACCTGCATGTGCTTTTCTCACTACCCGCAATTGACACAGGTGGAGCCTGCACCCTGGTGAATATGGTGGTCATGCCAGGGAGAAAGCAGGACTTGCATGTTTAGCCTGCTGAACTCGCTGTGACTCTTGGCTACTCTGCTGGCTTGGCTTGCCCAGTGGTGTGGTGCTCACTCACCAGAGAAGCTCCAGACTCCCCAGGTAGCACTTAGTGTGGCAGCAGTGACAGAACAGTCTTTAGTTTTCACCTTCCTGCAGTCTTATTGGTCTTTGTACTGGGTGTAGGGAAGGGGCAAGCTCTTTTTCTCAGTCTCTCTGGGGCAATCATGCAGTCTCTCTCTGGGAGACTGCTCCAAAATGATTGCCCCCACAGGGAGTGACTGCTCCACACTGCCCCCACAGAGAGCGCAACTGCTCCACACTGCCCCCACAGAGAGCGCGACTGCTCCACACTGCCCCCACAGAGAGCGCGACCGCTTCACACTGCCCGCACAGAGAGCGCGACCGCTTCACACTGCCCGCACAGAGAGCGCGACCGCTTCACACTGCCCGCACAGAGAGCGCGACCGCTTCACACTGCCCGCACAGAGAGCGCGACCGCTTCACACTGCCCGCACAGAGAGCGCGACCGCTTCACACTGCCCGCACAGAGAGCGCGACCGCTTCACACTGCCCGCACAGAGAGCGCGACCGCTTCACACTGCCCGCACAGAGAGCGCGACCGCTTCACACTGCCCGCACAGAGAGCGCGACCGCTTCACACTGCCCGCACAGAGAGCGCGACCGCTTCACACTGCCCGCACAGAGAGAGCGACCACTTCACACTGCCCGCACAGAGAGAGCGACCGCCAGTGTCAAGCAGGCTCTCTCTCTCTCTCTCGGGCAATGTGGAGCAGTCTCCCTCCCTCTCTGTATGGGAAATGTGGTGTAATGGATGGTCAGCTGATTCTGGGGTTCAATGGGCCACTTGACTGGACTTTTCCCCCAGGCCTAAGGCTGCCAGCTCTCCCCTGACCATTGCCCACTGCCCCATCACTCTATTCACCAACTAGAGCCCTTAGAAATACCCAATGATGAAACATCGAACCGCTTCTTCCTATGAAGCATTGCTCATCGTCATAAGCAGAGGACTGTCACAACTGTGGGAAAAGTCATTAGCCCTGTGTAACTGACAAAGACCAACAGAGAGATTACATATGGCTATTAAAGAGGAAGTAAACCCTGGTGGGTTTACTTCCTCTTTATTTCCCTACAAAGGTAAAGCATAATGGGCTACTATGCATTGCTCATTATGTGTCACTTACCCGACACCGAAGCATGCAATGTCTCTGTTGTCCCCATGAACAGAGAGCATCCATCTTTGCCCCTCTTCCTTCCGTGGCCACAAACTCCGGCTCTGTGACTGGCCAGAGTCGAGTGATGTCACTCCCATGCATGCGCGTTTGAGCTGCCAGTCACTGCATGACCCCTATTAGAAACTGCACAATGTGCCCTTTCTAAAGGGCGTTGGCATGTCTTTTTAGTAAATATATCCTAAACCGTGGAGGTTTAGGAGATATTTCAAGCACCTACCGGTAAGCCTTACTATAGGTTTACCTGTAGGTAAAGTGGTTGTATGGGGTGTACAGCCACATTAACTCAACGCTCCAGCAGGTAAACTGGGTAACAATAGGGACATAAGCAGCACAAACATAGGCAATCAAAAGAACCTGTTTATTAATTTAGTGCCAACCGTACTGCCAAGCTTGCATGGATATTCATGCACATGCTGCAGGGTGAATGCAAGCTGCAAGGTGTGCATATGTCACAAGTATCATGCTATGTATATAGTTATTCTCTGTAGTAAGCTTACACACATGTCCCTGCTCTGATTACCTTGAACTGGAATGAACCATACTCTCCTTACATTACCCTCCCCCTTTCCTAAAAGGCAACCCCAGGATGCCTATTTGGGACATCTTCTCAGGATGTACCAGATGCCGATCCTGTGGCAGAGCGTACAGAATTGTTTTAGGAAAACTCTGCCAGAGGAAGAAGAGCTGCCTATGCACCTAAAGCGGGGAACACACAATTCATATATTTTTTTTTCATTCAAATAGTGGACTGAATGAAAAAAAAAATCACAGATTTCAGCATCCCCACAAGGTGAATGCAGGTATGTGCTATTGTATTCTGACAGCATGGACTCCTTCAGGGCTGCAGCAGATGATCAAATGCTGGTTTTCCAGCAGGACCATTAGACAGAAGCTGATCTAATGATTGTCTTCTATTGAACAGAGAGGGTCATAAAAATCTAAATTCTGCCAGTTCCTGCTGGACCGTCCAAATTTCAAAATGTGTGTACCCATGTAACATCTTAGCACCTTGCATAAGTCTTTCCAAAATGGCACTGATGACAAATGGCACTGATACGTGGCACTGATGACAGATGGCACTAATACGTGGCACTGATGACAGATGGCACTATGTGGCACTGATGACACGTGGCACTGATGACAGATGGCACTTATACGTGGCACTGATGACAGATGGCACTGGTGACAAATGGCACTGACAACAGGTGGCACTGGGGGCAGGTAGCACTGGGGTGGATGGCACTGGGGGCAGGTAGCACTGGGGTGGATGGCACTGGGGGCAGGTAGCACTGGGGTGGATGGCACTGGGGTGGATGGCACTGGGGCAGGATGGCACTGGGGCAGGATGGCACTGCTGGGGGAGGATGGCACTGCTATTTTCAGCAAAAGAAACATAATAAATCTGAATGTTTTAAATCATTTTTGTGAAGCAATTTATTAAATTTAATTAAATGAGAAACACATATAAAACATTGAAAATAAAAGCAAGGTAGCTGGGGGGCGTGGCCTGACCTCAGAGGGAAATGGATGCTTGAGAGCAGAGCTCCCGCTGCCGTCTATCCCCTCAGTGCTAACGGAGGCTTGTCACTGTTCATATCTCCAGTGAATCATGGGCACAGCTTCCCGACAATCTTCTGCCTCCCGCTCGCACTCTCCAAGGCGACAACAAGGCAGTCTAAGCCAGACAATACCGGACATCTTCCACACGCAGCAAGGGAACATGGCGGCTTCCCGCCAGACTCCGCCACAGCCTACTCACAACGCACCAACGACCGGCTCTCCCCACCTCACGCTGACTGATATTGGAGAGCAGGGGAACCCACAACAGCAACATCCCAGTCTCATGGATCTAAGGGCAATAGCAACTGACATTAAAGAAACCCTGTCTGCAGCCATAGCAGACCTCAGACTGGACATAAGAGCTATTGCGGACAGGGTTCATGAGGTGGAGCAGATTACAGTCCAGCAGAGTGCAGCCATCCACACGATCGGATCCAAGATGGATACCCACACCTTGCAGATGAGGGACCTCCAGCGTCACCTGGAAGATTTAGACAACAGAGGACGACGCCATAATTTAAGGGTGAGAGGTCTGCTAGAATCTGTGGAAGCAGAACAGCTAGAAGAGACGGTGACAGTGCTATTCAATAACTTACTAGACAAACCTGCACAGTCTACAGTGGCCATGGAAAGAATTCACAGCTCAAGGAGGAAATACTCCGAAAGGCACGGAACAGGATACAATTAGAGCATGATGGCGCCGCAATACACATCTATCAAGACTTGTCACGAATTACTCTCCAGCACAGACGAGATCTACAGCCTCTGCTGGACACATTACGCGCAAAGGGCATTCCATACAAGTGGAAATTCCCCTTCGGTCTGTCTGCTTCCTACCGAGGCTGCAATGCGTTACTGAGGGTCCCTGAGGAGCTCCCGCTCTTTTGTGAGGCAATGGACATACAAGTAATGGACATACCGGCGTGGTACGCAGGATTCAGGAGCCGTTTGCTACCGGGCAGAGGACGATCGCAAGAAGAACCGATGGACGCCCAAAACTCCAGACATCGCAGACGCAGGTCCCCATCAGACACTACGCAGCTAGAAGGGAATCCTACACGGATGGCAGCCCCACTGACTCACCGAGATCAAGGAGAGCGAGACTGGACCTCGGTCCTCACCGGGGACACTCTCCACGATACTGATCTACCATTGCAGCTAAGTTCCGGAACATTCACCTTTCTGCTCCTTTCCCCACCTTCTTGCCTTCACTTTCCTGCTCTTTCTGTCTTTCTCCTCTGCCTAAATCCTTCTCTCTTATACGATGTATAGATGATAAGGGACGTGTGCTTACATAATAGATGCACAGGGCCTGCACTACCGCGGGCCTGTACTTGGCTGATACCTCTGATCAGCGGATCCCCCGATATGCAGCTCTGCTTATTTCCCCACTGCGGGTCCTATTCCAGGAGTTTGTATGAGACTTGGCTCAGTGACTCTACTTAGGGAGCCTCACCTAAAGGCTCTACCATAGTGAAGATGCTGATAAGGACCTACAATATCAGTGTGGGGGGATACTGAGGACTAGATGGCTATACCCCATTTGAACTGACATAGCCGATACTGGAATGGTCGGAATCAGCTCTAGGCTGGGTTTCTTATGCATTAGCACTGGCAGCTCCCGAGCTGAACTTGGGCTCATGACTAAATTGACAGGGTGGGCTGCTGTGAGGGAATGCTGGAAGGCCCCATCCCATAGACATTGGTGTGTTTGACTAGGTTCAACCATGCGCCACAATCCATCTCTTTGATTGTGCGGACCCCATAGGGCACTAAGTTGCTACAGACAGGAATAATGCTCATACATGAGCTGGGACCTCTCTAGCGCGCAGTGGGGAAAACACCTCTCCTGGGTGGGCCTTCCAGCACCCCCTCAAGGACCGCATACGAGGTTTAATGATAGTCCCCTGCAAACACCCGTAGGCTCAACAAAATGGATACACTCACACGTTTGCTGCGACTCCCCATAGCGTCAAACAACATACAGTTCCCTGCTATTCTTATTATTATAATTACGATTCATCCGATATGCTCCAGAACACTCTTGGGGGACAGGCGGGTGGATGGTAGAGGAGGGGATGGATATAGTCGCTACGGCGCAAAGGGGAGCTCAGCAAAGTATTTCATGCTTAGGTACAGACGTGAAGTAGGTATCAGGTTTCACGACTGGGCTTCAAACGTTAATTATATTGGTTTGATTACGAAATGTTCTTCTTTGTTATGTGTTTTTGTTTCCAGGTTAAAACGTGTAATGGTTTTGTTGAACATTTAATTGCTGTGTTATATATTCTACGTGCTATGACACTTTGGGTCCCCTCTCTTAAAAACACGAAGTTGCCGCTCTTATAGGGCAGATGACGGCGAACCTGTGGCCTTTTAGAGCCATAGGCTATAGATTTGGCTCTGATCGGATAGCACAGTTCATAAATCATTAGTATGTTGGAGGCACAAGCATCCATGCTGATGCATTGATCGAGTGGCTTTGAAATCACTCGTCAGAGCTGCATAACAGGTCTTAATGTGCCAGGTGACTCGCTACCTCCTCACTCACTGATGAACAAGCTCATTTGGGGAGTGGGCGGCGGCGGCATCGCGACATGGTTAATTTGTACAGTTACACTCCCATTTCTTGTCGGACGGTTTGGTCCAACCCAAACATAGAGGCCTAGAGGAGATCACCCCAGATGACGGGGTGGTACCTCATCTAGGCACTGTACCCAACCGAACATACATGATAGTAAAGGGGGGGCACAGTTCAATTTCATTTTACTCTCTCCCCTGCTCTCTTCCTCATTCCTACTTCCCCCTGTGGCTTCCCGGCAGGGCGAATCTAACTCTTACATATATACTTGGAGTACTCACTGAGTAACGTCATGCCTAGAAGGGAGACTGCGACTGTTCCCCCCAGGTCAAGCTATACTCCCTGAACGTACGGGGATTAAACACTCCTGAAAAAAGATCACAACTCCTACTACTCCTAAAAAAAGCTAAAGCGGATGTAGTGTTCCTCCAGGAAACTCACTTTAAATCACACAATATACCCAAGTTTAATCCCTCTTTCCAATAGCTTATCATGCAACGAATGAAGAGGCCAAATCTAAGGGAGTATCAATTTTGGTTTCCAAACACTGCCCCCTTCAAGTTCAGGAAACCCTAATCGATGCAAACGCCCGCTATATATTTTTGAAAGGTAAATTACACAACCAGATTATCACTCTAGCTAACATATATTCCCCGAACAAACTGCAGGTACCATTCTTCAGAGAAACAATCCAGAAGCTCACCTCCTTCTCCCAAGGCATGCTGGTAGTCAGAGGAGACTTCAATATTCCGCTTTCACCCATGGTGGACTCGTCATCAGGCACATCCTCCATTACCTACCGTGCACTACGTGCAATCAAAACACAATTGGCTGATAACAATTGGCAAATGTGGGAAACATGGCGTAGGAAAACTCCAGACACGTGTCCATGAACTGTTGACCAATTACTCCTAGTAGGTTACGGAGACTACATGGGACCATTCTTGTGCCTACTAACTTTCAACCTTGAGCATATGACAGACCAATTTCTGATAGTTTCACTCTTTCTTTCCCTTTCCTTTGCTTCTTTCTTTTCCTTTCCTTCTTTCACATGTTATGCTTAGTTTATTTTTAGTTTGATCACACACTATCTCATCCACCTCCCCACTATTTTCTGTCCTCCCCCCTGCCGGCTCACTACTTTAATTCAGCATACTGGAGTGATTTCAGGGCGGAGGGAGGCTGGGGTCTGACTTAATAGACGGGGGGATGTGGAAAGTTCTATGTGCTTACTTTGAAATTATTTTGTGATTACTTTGCGACTATCTTGTGAGTATGTTGTGATTATTTGGTGGTTATTTTCTGATCTCTATGTGATTTGTATCTTGATTATACTGTGAAATTCTTCTAATAAAAATTATTTACAAAAAAAAAAACACAATTGGCAATGCTGGCACTACACGATACGTGGCGCACCCTACATCCACGGGACAGAGATTATACGTTCTACTCCCCCCCACACCACAAGTATACGAGAATTGATTATTTTTTCTTGTCCCAAGACCACCTAGATTCCCTTCTGATGGCTTCCATAGAACCTATGGTTTTATCGGACCACCATCCAATCACAATCACCATTTCCTTTCCTCAGACACCAATCAGACCGTTCACCTGGCGCTTAGACAACTCGTTACTGACTGACACAGACAATGTTCAAAACATTGATAGAGCCCTGCAGCAATATTTCCAGGAAAATGCGTCTGTTGATATACACCCAATCACACTCTGGGCAGCGCACAAATGTGTGATCCGTGGAGAATTAATTAATCTAGCTGCTAAACGGCGCAAAATCAGACAGGCCCGTGTCAACGACATGTCAGAGCGCATTCGTTCCCTTGAGGCCAAACACAAGCAATCACTCGCAGAATCCACGCTCATAGCCCTACAGGAGGCAAGGGAAGAGCTGGTGACAGAACTGGAAAAAACAACTAAACGCAAATTTGCACTCACACAGCGGATTTTCTACGAATTTGGCAACAAAGCTAGCAAATTCCTAGCGAGAGCGCTACAAAAGAAACGAGTTTCCTCGAGTATTCACCATATCATAGATCCACTGGGCAATAAACATGTATCTCCCACAGATATTGTTAAGCAATTTAGTCATTTTTACAGGAACCTATACAACTTGCCCACGCCCCTCACAACACACACTGCCGAAGACTGACAACAGAAGATAGAAGACTTCCTGACGCAATACAGCTCACAGCCCATCTCCCCCGAAACGGCAGCAGACCTAGATTCTCCATTCACAGGGGAAGAGATAGTGGTGGCCCTTAAACAGTTGAAAACGGGCAAGAGTCCAGGCCCAGATGGGTTTTCCACGGGGTATTATAAAACATTCTCGGAAACTTTAAGCCCATACCTACTTAACTTTTTCAACGCTTTACCTACTGAACCCACCAAGCACGCTGACATCCTTGAAGCACACATTACAGTTCTCCCAAAACCAGGTAGGGACACAGCCCTAGTCCCTAACTATAGGCCCATCTCACTAATCAATGTGGACATGAAGATATATGCAAAAATTGTGGCAAACCACATACTCCCTCTATTACCGTCCTTAGTTTCCCTAGACCAAGTGGGCTTCGTCCCAAATCGAGAGGCCCTCAACAACTCTGTTGGACCTGGTAATCTCAAACCATGCAGAACGTATTACTAATGTTCAGATAAAGGAACATCTGGGTAGCAGTGACCTTAACATGATTTCATTTGATGTTAGCTGTAAGCAAAAATCACATACGGGAAAGATAAAAACACTTAATTTCAAGAGAGCAAATTTTCCAAGGATGAGGGCTGCTCTCCAGGACTTAGACTGGGAGAGAATATTGGCACCAATGGGCACAGAACAGAAATGGGAATTCTTCAAAAAGCTTGTTTGTGATCTCACGGCAAAGTATATTCCCATGGGCAATAAGTTTAAAAGGTTAAAAATAAAGCCGATGTGGCTCACGGCCAAAGTTAAAAAAGCTATAAACTATAAAAAAAGAGCTTTCAAAAAATATAAAAATGAAGGAACACTAGTGTCATTTAAATGTTACAAGGAATTTAACAGAATATGTAAAAAGGAAATCAAGGATGCAAAAATTCAAAATGAAAGACAAATTGCAAAAGACAGTAGGACAAACCCCAAAAAATTCTTCAAATATATTAATAGTAAAAAGGTTAAGTCTGAGCATGTAGGCCCTTTGCAAAATAATCTGGAGTGGGTGACTGGGGACAAAGAGAAGGCTAACTTATTAAATACTTTCTTCAGCTCTGTGTATACAAAGGAGCATAGGGGAGCTCATGTCCACAATGGGGGTGGTACTGACGCAGCCCCTAATCCACAATGGCTCATAAGTGATATGGTCCAGAAATATTTGGACAGAATAAAGGTGGAGAAAGCACCTGGACCTGATGGCATCCACCCACGGATCCTAAAAGAATTGAGCTCTGTAATTTCAAAGCCATTGTATCTAATTTTTAGGGACTCATTAATGACAGGAATAGTACCACTGGATTGGCGCAGGGCCAATGTGGTGCCTATATTTAAAAAGGGAACAAAGTCTTTACCAAGTAATTATAGACCCGTTAGTTTAACTTCTATAGTTGGGAAGATACTGGAGGGATTAATAAAAGACCACATAGATGAGTTCTTGCAGGAAAAAAATATTTTGAGCAACAGACAGCATGGATTCATGAAAGACAGGAGTTGTCAGACAAACCTGATTTCTTTTTATGAGGTGGTAAGTAAAACCTTGGACAGAGGGGTGGCGGTGGACGTGATATATTTGGATTTTGCAAAAGCATTCGATACTGTTCCGCACACACGGCTCATGTGTAAGGTAAAGTCTACAGGTTTGGAAACATCAGTTTGTAGATGGATAGAAAACTGGCTAAAAGACAGAATTCAGAGAGTAGTGGTTAATGATTCTTACTCTGAATGGTCTAAGGTTATGAGTGGTGTACCCCAAGGTTCAGTGCTGGGACCCTTACTTTTTAATATCTTTATAAATGATATTGGGTCTGGGATCAAGAGTAACATTTCCGTCTTTGCAGATGACACCAAGCTATGTGGTGCAATAACGTCCTTACAGGATGTCACCAATTTACAAGCAGACCTCAATGCTCTGTCTAATTGGGCGACTATGTGGCAGATGAGGTTTAATGTTGAGAAATGTAAGGTTATGCACTTGGGGGCTAAGAATATGCATGCATCATACACGCTAGGGGGAGTACAACTGGGGGAATCCATAGTGGAGAAGGATCTGGGGGTTTTGGTAGATCATAAGCTCAATAATAGCATGCAATGCCAAGCTGCGGTTTCCAAAGCGAGCAAAGCCCTTTCTTGTATTAAGAGAGGTATGTACTCCAGAGAGAGAGATATCATTTTGCCCCTGTTCAAATCATTAGTAAGACCTCATCTGGAATATGCCGTTCAGTTTTGGGCACCAGTTCTCAAAAAGGATATCGGGGAACTGGAGAAAGTGCAGAGAAGGGCAACCAAACTGATAAGAGGCATGGAGCAATTCAGCTATGAGGAAAGATTAGAGGAACTGAATTTATTCACTCTTGATAAGAGGAGATTAAGGGGGGATTTGATCAACATGTACAAATATATAAGGGGTCCATATAGGGAACTTGGTGTCGAGTTATTCACTTTAAAGTCAACAAAGAGGACAAGGGGGCACTCTTTACGTCTAGAGGAGAGGAGATTTCATCTCCAAATACGGAAAGGTTTCTTCACAGTAAGAGCTGTGAAAATGTGGAATAGACTCCCTGCAGAGGTGGTTATGGCCAGCTCAGTGGATTGCTTTAAAAAAGGCTTGGATTATTTCCTAAGTGTACGTAATATAACTGGGTACTAAAATTTATAGGTAAAGTTGATCCGGGGAAAATCCGATTGCCTCTCGGGGGATCAGGAAGGAATTTTTTCCCCTGCTTTAGCAAATTGGATCATGCTCTGCTGGGGTTTTTTGCCTTCCTCTGGATCAACTGTGGGTATAGAATTGGGTATATGGGCTGGTATATGTATGTGTGTATGTATATATATATATATATATATATATATATATATGTATATATATATGTATGTATGTGTGTATATGTGTATATATATATATATATATGTATAGTATATTTTATTTTATTTATTTTTATTTTATTTTTTTTGGTTGAACTGGATGGACTTGTGTCTTTTTTCAACCTGACTAACTATGTAACTATGTAACTATGTAACACCCTTAAAGCAATCAATATACATCAATGGATGACAACATACAATACCCCTGGTTTCTTCCTTTCTTTGGACGCAGAGAAGGCATTCGACAGGGTGGCCTGGGATTACATGCTAGCAGCTCTACGCAAAGTGGGATTTGGGGAGAAACTCCTTGCATATATCATGGCACTCTACTAGTCTCCGTCAGCTAGAATCAAAATAAATGGTCACCTGTCGGATGCCTTCTCCCTGTCCAACAGAACCAGACAGGGATGTTCTCTCTCCCCCCTAATTTTCATCCTCACTATGGAACCTATGCTTCAAAGAATCAGGGAAAACCCGTCCATTAAAGGGGTGCAGGTTAGAGATGTCCAATACAAGGTAGTGGCATATGCCGATGATGTGCTCTTATTCCTCGCGAATCCGGTCATCACAATACCCAACCTCTTAAAGGAGTTCTCTCTGTTCAAGGACATTTCAAATCTCCAAATCAACTTCGGGAAATCCAAAGCCCTTAACATTACTCTACCAGAAGCCACTGTCCAACTATGTAAAGCTAATTTTCCTTTCAGCTGGGGGAAACACTCTATTACATATTTGGGAATACAACTACCAGCCAAATTGGGAGATCTATACCCCAGAAACTTCCTACCACTTCTTAACACAATTAGATAAGACCTTGAGAGTTGGAATAAGCAATCATTTTTCTGGTTTGGTAGAGCAGCAATCTTGAAAATGAACACCCTACCTAGACTTTTATATCTATTACAGACAATCCCTATCAAGCTTCCCCCAATGTTCTTCTCCACATTCAAAAGTATATGCTTAAAGTTCCTCTGGGCTGACAAACCTCCCCGCATCAAGTGGGATACCTTGATAAAACCCGTCAGACAGGGGGGAATAGGGCTCCCGGACGTACACAAATATCACTGGGCATGCCTTATGCCTGCCTACTCAAGACATCCACACCACAACAATGGAGCAGGGATTTTACTCCTTTTGAGACTATGTGTACTAGCAAAGAACCTATAAAACATGTAATTTTGCAACTGTACACCATAGTATCTCCCGCACCTTCTAAATCAGACAACCCATGCATACAGCGATGGGAAAAGGACTTAAACATTACACTGACACAGGAGGAATGGGATAATATATGGCTCAACATACATAAGGGCTCACTAAATGTATCAGTACAAGAAAACGGTAACAAACTGTACTCGCATTGGTACAGAACCCCAGATCGTCTACACAAATGCTATCCACATGTCCCTCCCACTTGTTGGAGGTGTGAGAGAGCCAAGGGAACTCTCATGCACATCTGGTGGGAATGCAATCGAATCCAGCCTTTTTGGGAGAAGGTCTGCCGTCTCATTTCCAGAATCACGACATACACACCAGAGTTTGCCCCTGCTCAATTTTTACTTCATCACACATCTTTACCCCAACGACAATATAGGAAATCCCTTATGCATCATTTAATTAACGCAGCAAAACTATGCATCCCCATTCATTGGAAATCAACCACCCCTCCTAGCATTGCGGATTGGCTACAGAGGGTAACCAGAATAGCAGAAATGGAAGCTATCATTCACCAAGCCAAGGAAACCTCACACAAGTTCCAGACAACCTGGGCTTGTTGGCTGCAGTTTCAACGAACAGATGTATACAAAACTCTATCACATGCCTTATAGCTTGACCTGGGGGACGACCTCCTACTCAACCTACATGCTTAATCTGAGATATGCAGGTCGTATCTCTCTCCCTCACTAAACTCTTACTCCCTAAAATTATCCTGACTCTTTCTCTTATACCCTCCCATCTAGTTCAATATTTGGAAGAACTAGTGAATCACCTTCATATTGATCACCAAACTCCAATGGAGTAGACTCCAACTTTTCAGGTAACACTTTATAGCTAAACACTGGGCTGGCATATTACACTAATTATGGGATGTATTGATCATATACTTCCAATGCAATTTATGGATCCCCACCCCTCTCACAGTTAGATCCCAGTGGGGGTGAGAGGGATGGGGATGGAATCCCATACTCCAGAGTAGTGATGGACGAAATTTCCGACGGGACGTTTCGCGAACGCGGACCGCAAACGCGGCGGGCGAGCGGACGGCGAACAGCCGAAACTCGCAGCGAAACGACCGGCGGGCGAACCGTTCGGCCATCCCTACTCCCGAGCTCTCAATTAACAGCCCAAAGAGGTATTGGTTTATTCCACGCTAAGATAGATACAATACGGCACCTTTACAGATTAAGTTTTATTTACACTTGTTAGAGGTCTCAGGGTAAAGACTGTGACCAAAACAAGAGGCCAAGGGGCCCCTTGGATTGTTGTTATATTACCCTTGTTATCTGATCCCACACACTATTTCTGTATGTAACAGAACGTGCAGGTATTCGAAGTTATCTCATCAAAGTCATATACATACTTGAAAATATGCTGTCTACCCAGATACACGCAACAAACACGAAAATTAAGCACAAACGATATTGGTAATGCAAAGTATATATACTTTTGGCTAACTGTTTTGTCTCGTATGTATCATATTCAACCTAAAATGTATAGACTTTAGATCCATTACCTGCTAGAGATCTTTTTACAATTGTTGGTATCCTGTTGTCTTTACCTTATTGTACTATGCATCTAGCGGCTGCGCCCACAATTATATGTTTCTGTTCTGCTTTTTTGAACCTTAATAAAATAATTTTCGTAAAAAAAAAAAAAGCAAGGTAGCTTACATCTAGTATTAAACATATATTTTAAAGATTAGGAAAAAATATTTACATAATTTAAATCTGAAGCAACAGTTTTATTATTCTAGAGTAGGGATGAGCTTCGCGTTCGAGTCGAAAATATGTTCGACTCGAACATTGGCTGTTCGCCCGTTCGGCGAATTCCGAACGTTATGGGCCGTTCGCGCCAAATTCGTGTGGCGCTCGCGGCCCACAATGCACTGCGATGGCGCAGGGCATTGCTGGCTCATGATTGGCCAAGTATGCACTGTGACCCCGCATGCTTGGCCAATCACAGCGCCGGCAGCGAGGAGAGCCATGATTGGCCACAGGCAGGATGCCTTTGGCAAATCATAGCTCAGGCTGTGTAGTACACGCCCCACACTATATAAGGCCGCCAGCGCGGCGGCCTTGTGTAGTGTGTTGGCGTCTGAAGCAGTTAGTGGGTGTTCTGTGTACTGTCAACACAGTATACACCGATCGTTATTGGCCGATTTTTCGTTCTTGCTCTTCTGTAGTGGTTGTTGTCTGCGTGCCCTGACCGCAGTATACACCGCTATATTCACCTATATAGCTAGCGATATATCTATCATTTATAATAGAGCTTGCAGTCAGTGTTAGGAGCTTGTGCATACTGTCTGCGTGCTCTGAACCCAGTATACACCGCTATATCCACCTATATAGCAAACTATCTTGCTCGTTATAAATAGAGCTTGCAGTCAGCGGTAGGAGCTTGTGCGTGCTGTCTGCGTGCTCTGAACCCAGTATACACCGCTATATCCACCTATGTAGCAAACTATCTTACTCGTTATAAATAGAGCTTGCAGTCAGCGGTAGGAGCTTGTGCGTGCTGTCTGCTTGCTCTGAACCCAGTATACACCGCTATATCCACCTATATAGCAAACTATCTTGCTCGTTTTAAATAGAGCTTGCAGTCAGTGTTAGGAGCTTGTGCCTGCTGTCTGCGTGCTCTGAACCCAGTATACACCGCTATATCCACCTATATAGCAAACTATCTTGCTCGTTTTAAATAGAGCTTGCAGTCAGCGGTAGGAGATTGTGCGTGCTGTCTGCGTGCTCTGAACCCAGTATACACCGCTATATCCACCTACATAGCTCTTCTCTATTTTAGCCATCTGCCATCTGCAGGAGTTAGTGGAAGTTCTGTGTGCCTCCAGCACAATATACACTACCCAATTGCTGGTTTTCCCAACTCCCTTCAGGCCATTACCATGTCTGGAAGGCCAGCAAGGAGAGGCAGACAGGCGCGAGCCGATAAAAGAGGGCAAGCAGGCTCTGTGTCTAGAGACAACAGTGCTGGTCGTGGACGCGGTGCATTGCCATCATCAGCACGCTTGTCCTTCTTTTCAGCAGCTGGACATGTTGAGCCGTAACATGCCAACGACTTGGTAGAGTGGATGACCAAGCCCTCTTCATCCTCCTCATCCTCTCTCACCCAGTCTCAGGGTACTAGCAAAGCAGCTGCCAACGCATCGTCTTCCCTCCTCTCAATGTCATCATCAGTGACTCCTTCCCTAGACCCACCACGTCCTCCTGAGGAGTCTCCTGAACTCTTTGAGCACAGTGTTGGGTACATGCTCCAGGAGGATGCCCAGTGTTTTGTAGGCTCTGATGATGATACTCAGCTAGAGGAAGGCAGTAGCGTGAATGCAGAGAGAGGGGATGCTCAAGAAGGACAGCAATCTGGCAGTCATGTTCCACAAGCTGCAGCATACTGCCAGGTTTGCTCCAGCGATGAAGAGGGAAGGGATGATGAGGGCACTGACTCCACGTGGGTGCCTGGTAGGAGAGAGGAGGAGGAGGAGGAGGCACATGTCCAATGAGGCAGGATGCCCTCTGGGGGCCAGCTTAGGGGCAGCACACAGACTGAATCACACCGCAGAGCTCCGCCTGTGCAGGGCGCTGCCTCTGCGCGTTATTCTAAAAGTTCTTTGGTGTGGGCCTTTTTTGAGATGAGTGCATCAGATCGCACCACTGCTATTTGCAACATATGTCTCAAGCGTATCTCGCGTGGCCAAAACATCAGCCGCTTGGGCACCACATGCTTGACCAGACATATGTTGACCTTCCATGCAGCTCGTTGGCAAGCGTACCTCAAAGACCCACACCAAAGAACAAAGCGGACCTCTCCTTGCTCCTCATTTGCTGGGATCTCCAACCCCACTAGACCTTCAGTCCTCTCTGAAACCTGCTCTGAGAGGAATGAAGGTGTAGAATTAGGTGTGTCACAGCCAAGTGCTTCCGGGCACTCTGCTAGCAGTACTCCCACGTCCGATTATAGCAGGCAAATGTCCCTGCCCCAGCTGCTGGACCGGCGAAAGAAGTTCACTCCCAGCCATCCACATGCCCAGCGGTTGAATGCTAGCTTGGCTAAATTGCTAGCACTTCAACTACTGCCTTTTCAGTTGGTAGACTCGGCCCCCTTCCGTGAGTTTGTACAATGTGCGGTTCCTCAGTGGCAGGTCCCCAAACGCCATTCCGGCTCTCTACCGGCATGTGGAAGGCAATGTCCTTGCCTCGCTGGGCAGGGCGGTCAGCGGTAAGGTGCATATTACTGCTGACTCATGGTCCAGCAGGCATGGACAGGGACGTTACCTGTCTTTCACGGCCCATTGGGTCACTCTTCTGGCAGCTGGGAAGGATGCAGGACAAGGTGCAGTAGTGTTGGAGGTTGTTCCGCCACCACGCCTCCAAAATGCTACTATTGGTTGTGACACACCTCTCTCCTCCACCCCCTCCTCTTCTTCTTCCTCCATGGCCTCTTCCAGTGCTCTGTCCTCAGAACCAGCGGTGCTCCGTAGGCGTTCCAGGGGCTACGCAAGTACGCAGGCAAAACGATGCCATGCCGTGCTTGCGCTGGTTTGTTTGGGGGACAGGAGCCACACTTGGGTGGATGTTTTGTCAGCTCTGCAGGGGCAGGCCGAGAGGTGGTTGACGCCACGCCAACTTAAGCCAGGAATGGTGGTTTGCGACAATGGCACCAACCTCCTCTCTGCCCTCCCACAGGGACAACTGACCCATGTGCCCTGTGTGGCTCACGTCCTTAACCTGGTGATGTAGCGGTTCTTGGGCAGGTACCCGGGCTTACAGGATATCCTGAAGCAGGCCGGGAAAGTCTGTGTGCATTTCCGCTGATCATTTAATGCCTGTGCTTGGCTGGCTGAGCTCCAAAAGGAGTTGAACCTGCCCAAGAACCGCCTTATATGTGACATGCCCACCAGGTGGAACTCAACGTTGGCCATGCTGCAGCGGCTGCACACGCAGCAGAGGGCCATCAATGAGTACCTGTGCGACTACGGCACCAGGACAGGGTCAGGGGAGCTTGATTTTTTCTCACCACGCCAGTGGGGCATGATCAGGGATGCATGCACTGTCCTGTCACCGTTTGAGGAGGCCACAAGGATGGTGAGCAGTGGCAGTGCATGCATCAGTGACACTGTATCTCTTGTCCACCTGTTGGAGCATACGCTGTGTGGAATAATGGACAGGGCACTTGAGGCAGAACAGAGGCAGGAAGAGGAGGACTTCCTTGCCTCTCAAGGTCCCCTTTATCCAGACAGTGTTCCTGCTGTGCCACCCATCACACAGGAAGAGGATGAGGAGGAGGAGGAGGAGGATGATTGTGTCAGCATGGAGGCTGGCACTCAGCAGCAGAAGCAGTCTTGTAGGGATGATTTACAGTCCCAAGAAACCCGTGGTCTTGTACGTGGATGGGAGGAGGTAGCTGCGGATCATGTTGTCCTTAGTAACCCAGAGGACTCCGGACTGAATGCCTCATCTAACCTACGCTGCATGGCCTCCCTGATCCTGCAAAGCCTACGGAAAGATCCTCGTATTCTTCGGATCAAGGAGAGGGACCATTACTGGCTGGCCACTCTCCTTGATCCACGGTACAAGGGTAAGGTTGCCGACCTTATCTTGCCATCGCAGAGGGAGCAGAGGCCTTGCAGAAAGGTCTGTGCAACGCGTTTCCAGAGACTGGGAGGTTACAAACTCCTGGTCCTGGACAACGTGTTGCTGAGGCATCGGTCAGAAGGAGCGGTGGAGAAGGTGGCCGTCTGACCGATGCTTTCAGACAATTTTTTAGTCCGCAGCCCCAAGGTATGATCGGTTCCAGCAACCATCGCCAGCGTCTGATTTACATGGTACAGGAATACCTAGGGGCAAGGTCAGACTTGGACACCTTTCCCACCGAAAATCCTCTGGCTTACAGGGTCTTGAGGATGGATCACTGGCCAGAGCTTGCACAGTATGCAATTGAGCTACTGGCCTGTCCTGCATCCAGCGTTCTTTCGGAAAGCACCTTCAGTGCTGCTGGTGGCTTTGTTACCGATCACAGGGTGCGCCTGTCCACCGAATCAGTTGATCGACTGACCTTCATCAAGATGAATCAGTCTTGGATCACCCACAGCTACCAAGCACCTGAAGCTGATGTAACCGAATAATTTTTTTTGAAATACCACATCCCTTCAAGACTGCCTATGCTGATGCTGAGTGACTGTCCTGTTATATTGATTGTCTATCCTCTTCCTCCTCCGCTGATATGTTGGAAGAACATTTCTGGTTCTGGGTGATGCCATCAGCCCAATTTTTTTGCCCCTGTTTAATAGGGGCGTTTAATTACAATTTTTGATGCAATGCTTTGCAGCAGGGCTAATTCCGGCACTACAACTAGAGTATATGGGAGAGGTTGCAGTGTGGTGGCACCAGCACCAGTGCCTAAGGCCCAATTTTTCTGCCCCTGTTTAACAGGGCCGTTTAATTACTATTTTTGATGCAATGCTTTGCAGCAGGGCTAATTCCTGCACTAAAACTAGAGTTATATGGGAGAGGTTGCAGTGTGGTGGCACCAGCACCAGTGCCTAAGGCCCAATTTTTCTGCCCCTGTTTAACAGGGGCGTTTAATTACAATTTTTGATGCAATGCTTTGCAGCAGGGCTAATTCCTGCACTAAAACTAGAATATACGGGAGAGGTTGCAGTGTCGTGGCACCAGCACCAGTGCCTAAGGCGCAATTTTTCTGCCCCTGTTTAACAGGGGCGTTTAATTACAATTTTTGATGCAATGCTTTGCTAATTCCTGCACAGGGACATGTAATTACAATTTTTCATATAATATTTCACAGGAGGGCCCGTTCCTGTGCCCACCCAGAGTAACTGTGAGGACTTATAGTGTTGTGGCACCAGCACCACAACCACCAAAGGTCAATTGTTCTACCACTGTTCAACAATGGCATGTAATTACAATTCTTGATATAATCGTTCACAGCAGGGCGCTCCAGCGCCCACCAAGAGTCACTTTGAGGGCTTACAATGTTGTGGCAAAACCAACACATTGTTCCGCCATTTCTGCAGAGCATATAGGGCAGGCCCCTACTTTCAAACATCCAACTTACAAACATCTCCTACTTGCAAACGGAAGGAGACAACAGCAAGTGAGATGAAAAAAGACGGCCAGCAAAACAAATTATACAGGGGTGATAACCCTTCCCTATGTTTTCCAAAAAGCTTAAAAATAGCTTTTTTGACTGGAGCTACACTTTAAAAATGTACCAGTTGAAAATTACAAACAGATTCAACTTAAAGCGGTAGTAAACCCTGCAATTTTTTTTTCTTTTTTTTAAACCTGCAAAGCAAAAGGCATAATGAGCTAGTATGCACCGCATACTAGCTCATTATGAAATACTTACCTTAGAACGAGGCCCCGACATCTGGCCCGATCCACGCCGAGGGAGCTGACATGCTCCCTCTGCGTTTCTTCCGGGTATCGCGGCTCCGGCGCTGTGAGTGGCCGGAGCCGCGATATCTTCACTCCCGCGCATTGCGCGAGGGAGATTTCAGTCCGGCCGGTCGGCCGCTGACGGATTTTCACGGCGAGAACCCCCTTGTGCGCATGCGCCGCTGCAGTCAGCGGCACATACCGAGGGGAATATCTCCTAAACCGTACAGGTTTAGGAGATATTTTTTTTACCTACAGGTAAGCCTTATTATAGGCTTTCCTGTAGGTAAAAGTTAAAAAAGTGAGCATACAACCACTTTAACACAACAATCCTACACAGTACTGTATACTGCTGTTCTGAGTATATAGGGCCTGGGGGCCACATGCATTTCCTTTTTTTAATATGGGTACGGGGTTCCCCTTAATATGCGTACAAGACCCAAAGGGGCTGGTAATGGGCAGGGAGGGCTACCCATGCCATTTTTCTCAATGATTTTCAACCATATTGCAGGAACCAGATATAACATTAAAACTGCAAGCAGTTTTAAATGATGTTATTTCCGTTAAATGTCATTTTGTGCAGGGACTGTTCTAAACACTGGAAACACGTGGCACTTCACAGGCATACTACAGACACCCCCCAGGCATGATATTTAAAGGAATATTTCACTTTTTTTTGCACTTTAATCGTCATTAAAATCAGTGCTCCCGCCAAAACGGCCATTTTTAAAAACATTTTAGGCATTGACCCATGTCCCCTGGGGCAGGAGCCAGGTCCCCAAACCCTTTTTAGGACAGTATCTTGCATATTAGCCATTAAAATTAGCACTTTTAATTTCGAACGTTTGAGACCCATAGACTTCAATGGGTTTTAAAGTTCACACGAATTTGGAGTCCGTTCGAAAGTTCTGGTGCGAACCGAACCGGAGGGGTGTTCGGCTTATCCCTATTTTAGAGTTTTCATTTAAATGTTAAAGAGAGTTCTAGCATCATATCCCCTCAGCTCCCCAGCTAATCAGGGGATATTTTTGAACAAGAACATATTCAGGATAGTATGAAGGAGTTCCCCTAACAATCAGAAAACATTTAAAGGATTTTCACCCTTTCAAAACCACCTGTTTTTGCTGAAACATTAGAATTTATCACTGAAAATTCATGAATTTGGATTTCATGATTTAAAAATACTTGCTTGAAGAACACAAAATCCTTTGAGTACTTAAGTATAAAAACTGCCATGACACTTTTGCTTTTCCAAAGCAAATTGTAGGGATTTCATTTGTAAAAGTACAGCCTTGTATATGTGAAATTGTAATAATTTTAATATGTGCAGCCATGGAAACCTTAACTTATAATTATTTCCTCAGTTTATGTATTCTCCTTCATATTTTTGGTAAATAAAAATCACAATAAGCGTATATTGATTGTTTTTCAAAAATGTTTTAATTAGTAATGGCGGCGATTTTTATCATGACTGTGACATTGTGGCAGACACATGGACACATCAACACTATTTTGGGACCATTGTACTTTATACAGTGATCAGGGCTATACAAATGCACTGATTACTGTGTAAATGACACTGGCAGGGAAGGGGTTATACACTAGGGGGCAATCAAGGGGTTAAGTGTGTCCTAGGGAGTGATTCTAACTCTAGGGGGGATGGGCTCACTACAACATGACAGATCACTGCTCCAGATGACAGGGAGCAGTAGATCTCTGTCATGTCACTAGGCAGAACAGGGAAATGCCTTGTTTACATAGGCATCTCCCCATTCTGCTGCTCTGTGACATGATCGTGGGACACCAGCAGACATTGAGTCCACAGGACCCGTGGGCATGGTCACGCTCGCCCACTAGCCTGCAAAATAAAGCGGAAATACCTGTACGCCCATTTACCCACCGCTGCCATTGTGCCAATGTATATCGGCGTGCAGCGGTTGGCAAGTGGTTAAATGTGGTGGCTGCATTATTATACTTTTTATGTTTTTTCCCCCTCTGTTTTCACCTGATGATCTAATACATTTCCTGTATTAGAGTGCCCCTCCTCTGGATGAAAGAGCACAGGGGCACCTTTGAACAGCGGTATTGCTAATCTGGGGGGAGGGAAATGTTAGATGGATGTGCAGATTTAGAGGCAGTACAAATTGCAGCCAAACTCCAGCTCTCACTATGCTCCATTCACCAAAGCATTATACATGCAGTATTTAGAACTCCAGACACATTTTCCCTAAATATCTCTTGCAATCCTGAAATTGTCAATGCACTATGCCGTTTTGCGGTATTTAATGCAAAATGATAAAAACTGTAAGAAAATACTACATAAAAAGGGGTTAAACTCAATTCACAGAAGGAAATAAATAATTACATGCATGCGGTGATTAAGTAGTGGCCCAGGCATGTGGTATTTAAGGGTAGTAAAAATATAATAGCCAATTTTGAGTAGTCTCTGCCTTTTTGGATCAGTTCTCTCAATAGTAATGCATAGAAACCTAAATATGGAAATCATTGGGGTTGATTTATTTGAAGTATAACTAAAGGAAAAGCTTTTTTTTAGTTTTGGATAGAGTGGAGGTGGATTAGAACACCTGTCAGGATTTTATTGTTGGCTGTACCCCCATTGGGGAGATTCACTCTCTCTATATTTGTCCTGTTTACCATTATCATTGAAAGTAAATGTAAAAGAAACTTCCAAATTGTCAAATGGTATACGGATGGCAAAAAAACAAACACTGACAGGGGTTATAACCCTCCCTTACTCTACCCAAAATGCAAAAACAAAGTTGTGCATATAATCCTACTTTTAGCCCACATTCAAACTAATGGCCGGTTTAAAACCAGCATTTCAGTCCAATGTCCGAGGGGGGGGGTTTGTGCGGTTTGACAGACATCTGGGTGGATTCATGCACAGATGTCTATTCAAATCACACTCAAAGTAGCCAAAAGTAGTGTAGGAACTACCTTTGGGAATCGGTGCGGCGTGCAAAGTAGGCATTGCACCGTTTTGGACAGTGCCGTTGCTGGCAATAGGTGGCGATTTGACATATCAAAACATATTTCAAAATGGCCCGATGTGAATGTGGGCTCAGGCAAATAGATTGTGCAATTTGCAATGTGCTCCAGAGCTAAGTAAATGAGGTAAAGTTTCACTTTACAAAGAATAACCAATCACATGCAAAGAAAAAAAATTCATTTTTGCTTGCAATCATTGGATGATGGAAGTCAGCAGCGCTTACCCTAATTTTCTAAATACTGGAGTAACTGCACTTGCAAAGTCCTCAGTTCTATGTGTCTTTAGTAAATCCACCCCTTTACATGTAGTGAAATATCTATTTTATCCTATAATTTTGCCAGATTTTTTAGACCTTTTTTTGTGTACATACAAGCATATACATCATTTGCTGCAAACCTCCCATTCACTCCAAACATAATACAATGTACATGCATATCACAATGGCCTAATTCCTTGATAGAACATATGTCATATGCAGTGAGGATACTTTACTAATTCACAAATAAATATTTTTAGAGATAATATTGGCTCAACTATTCCCAAGACAGAATGGGATTATGAATTTGTCATCTTATAAAGCTGTTAAAAGAAAGATGTCATCAATTTGAAGATTTGACAGATGAATTCCAGAGTGACACTTTCAAAGACATCAGAGAATGACAATGGCCATTTTCTAAATATAAGAACAAAAATAATCTGCGCTGGGGAAGATTTTAACACATAAAAGCAGCCTTTACCAAAATCTGTAATACCAAATTAGTGCAAAAATTTATTAAATAATGTGGCCCTAAATTAATACAACATAAAAGAAAATATACTGTACTTAATTTGCATGTAACTCAAAAAAAAAAAAAACGATTGTAAAAAACCTTAATTTATAAATTGCAAAAATTTGAAATAATTGCAAATTTGCATTTCATAAAAAATACTCCGATATAATAAAATGAGTGTGTTTTCAAATCCTATAAACAAACAATAAGTCCCAATTCATAAATAAAAAAAATAAAAAAATGGTTAATTCATGTGCAACATCCAAAAAAATATGAATTAGACATATATATATATATATATATATATATATATATATATATATATATATATATATATATATATATATATATATATATATATATATATATACATATATATATATATATATATATATATATATATATATATTACAATTAGGCATTTTATTTACCACCCTAGGAGGGTTACATAATATAAGAGCAGCGCAACACCAACATATTTTTCATTTTATATTAAGTGGATACGGTGTGGTCCATTTCGGTAGTTGCAGCAGCCCTTGGCATTTGATAGATTACCAGAGGTAGCGCAGGAATAAAATACTATCAAAAAAATATGGTGTATAATTCCATATCCAAGTGCAAGTGAATGCAGCTCTTATCCAATAAATGTAAGCAATCCAATAAATAGATAGTTGTTACATCCAGTGCTGATCACCACAGTGATATCACCCATGATATACGATTGGCTCTTTACTAGATAGTGTTTTATTTTTTACTTTATATTTTTTATTTTATAATATTTTTGTACAAAAAATAGAGTCTTCATTGATTTGGAATGCTATGTCTTTCTCCATGTATTTTTACTATTATGTAATATATTGGGATTTATATCCCAGGACATTTGAGATGTTATTTTCTTGCTTTGCATTACATTGCTGGAAGAGTTTGCAGCAAGGGGATAAGGAGTGACTGGAAGACACCATGGTTATTTTAAATGTGCTATTGACCATTTAACCCCCCTGGCGGTATTCCCGAATCTGGCTTGGGGTGAAAATTCAGTACCATTAGTGGTAACCCCGAGCCAGACTCAGGATCACATCACAGGATCCAGGATGAGTATGCTTACCTTATCCCTGGATCCAGTGATGTCCCCCCGCTATGTGAGTGGCTCGTCCTCTGCTCGATGTGTCACGGAGCCAAGCTCCATTCCCTGCGAGCATTGCAATGCAGGGCGATGGAGAATGGTGCCAAATTCAAAAAGTGAAACACACACATTGCATACAGTATAATGTAATCTTACAGATTACATTGCTGTATGTAATTATTTCACATCCCTTTTGTCCCTAGTGGTCTGCCCAGTGCCCTGCATGTAGTTTTATATTATAAAAACTGTTCTTTCTGCCAGGAAACTGGAGATTGTCCATAGCAACCAAAACTGTCCCTTTACATCAAAAGTGGTTTTAGACCAGGTAGAAAACAGCGATAATAAATTAGAATATCGATAGCGATTTGTGGGGAGATCCGTCATCAAATACTGAAAAGTAATGACAGTGACCATTCTGCAACTGAGCAAATTTCAGTGTTTTTGATTTGATTATATTATTGAATAATTATTATTATTATTATATTATTATTTGGTATAATTCTTTATAGTTATTTATTCTATTTTAATTTATAATTTTGTTTTCAAATTTTTATCATACCCGGGATGTCTACTTGACTCTGGTTTGGACAGATTTAAGTGAGTTATTCCTAAGAATTACAGGCTTACAATATAAAACGGCAAATTTCCATGCAAAATAATTGCACCTCTTTCAGCACCAAAAATCTGAAATAGTCGTATCGCCAGGGAGTTTAATAAAATCCACACTATATGGTAAGGAGCCAACGTTATCTTATATCATGGGTGATAGCAGTGTGGTGATCTGCATTGGATGTAACTACAATCTATTTCTTGCATTGCTTATATTTATTGGATAAGAGTGGCATTTATTTGCAGTTGGATATGAGACTATGCACCTTATATATTTTTGGATGTTGCACATAAATTACCCATTTTTTTGATTTTTTTATTCCATGAATTGGGACTTATTTGTTTATAGGATTTAAATATTGTTTTTTTTTCCATGGCTATTCTCTATCATGGAAAAACAGACCTGTTCAAAGATATAGGGCTCCATTCACAGAACCAGATCACATGCGGTGTTTTTCCAAATACTGCATGCAATCCTGAAAATGTCAATTCACTTATGCTTTTTGTGGTAAATATTCTCAGAAAATACTGCATAAAGCTAGAGTCAATTCACAAAAGGAAAAAAAATGCATGTGGTAAATAAGTAGTGGTACCGTCATGCAATACTAAAGGAACTGGCAGATACTGACATCCTTAACAACCAGTAAACAACATGGTTGTTAATAAACGGTTCTTTAACAATCAATGAGTCATCAGCTGTGAGGGGGTTCCCCAATGAAAGTTGAATGTAAAGAAAATTGGCAGCAATTAAAAATTAAGAAAAAAATGGCATTGGGTCAACCCCCCCCACTACATACCAGGGCCTTCGGATCTGGTATGGATTTTGAGAGGAACCTCACGTCAATTTTTTTTTTAATGGCATGGGGTCCCCCCCAAAAATCCATACCGATACCAGATCCTTATCCATGCAGTCTGGCAGATCAGAAAAGTGGGGATGAGTGACAGCCCCCCTCCTTAACCATACCAAGTCACATACCCTCAACATGGGGGGATACTTCATGGCAAGGGGCTTTGCCCCCAAAGCACTCGTTGATGGGGACAAGGGCTTCTTCCCCACAACTCTGGGTGGGGGTTGTGGGGTGTGCAGAACGGGGTTTATCTGAATCTGAAAGACTCCTTTAACAAGGGGGGCCCTCAGATCCCGGCTTCCCCATGTGAATGAGTATGGGGTGCATAGTACCCCTACTTATTCTCCAAAAAAAGTGTGCTGGAAATAAAGACATTAATAAAGGCATTTTTTGATAAGTCCTTTATTTATTTATTTTAAATGTCCCCCGGTATAGATCCATCATCATTCACAATGCCCATCTGCCACCGCCGGCCCAAAAAAAAAAAGAAAAATGCTCTGCTGCCGATGATGGCTCCTGCTGTCTGAAAGGTCCTGCCTCCCCCTGTCGCAAAATAAACTAAGGAGCCTAATGATGTCACCAGGTTTTTTATTGATGGAAGAAGGGTATTTATATATGTGTAATTTTATATACTATTGTCATTCAATATTTGAAAATTTTCAAGATATTTCATATTTACTTTTGATACACAGCGTATGTCCTGTAAAAGCAGCTTCCCTTTAACTTATAGTCTATTCACTTTTTTTCTTTTGTATTAATACATATGCTGCAGGGACTGAACTGACCTAATGAGTCGGCATATTTCTATGGTTTAAAGGGGTTGTAAAGGTAAATATTTTTTCACCTTAATGCATTCTATGCATTAAGGTGAAAAAACATCTGATGGTGCCAGCGCCCCCAGGCCCCCATTTTACTTACCTGACCCCTTGAAAGTCCCGCGCTCGCCCTCGATATCCTCTTTGCCGCTCAGCCTGGCCCCTGATTGGCTAGAGTGGATGGATTGAAAACAGTGCAGCCATTGGCTCACGCTGCTGTCAATCACATACAATGATGTGGTGCGCCGGGTGTGGGGCCAAGTGATACACTGAGCGGCTACAGCTGCCGGCTGTATCATGGGAGCGTTCCCGGAAGTGCTTCTCACCATGCGAGAGGGCTCGCATAAACGTGAGAAGTACTTGCGGAGGGAAGCCGAGACAGCTGCCAAGGGACCCCAGAAGACCAGGTTCTGGGCCAAAACGAGCTGCACAGTGGAGGTAAGTATAACATGTTTGTTATTTTAAAAAAAAAATAACTTTACAACATTTTAGCTCTTTATCAGCAATAAAAGCTGACAGGGGTTGTAAATCTTCTTCACTGTACCCATCCCACTGGATATCACATGGGATAAAATACCATATGGTTTCATGAGCTAAATACTGCATATTTCCATGAAATACTGCATGTGGTATTTTCATAGCGTGTTTTTTGTAAAATTCAAACATTTCTTTTGCAAAACGCTATGAGCTATTCCTTTAAACTTTGCGGTAAAGGAAGGAATATACCACTTTGTGAATGGGGCCCATTGTCGTTACACAAGCAGATAAAGAAAGCAGTTTTCTTCTTTTTGGGCTAAAGATATTATATAAATGTATTACTCATATTAGGGAATGTGCCTTAATATTCTGCCATCAGGATTCTCCACCTTGTACTTATGCTAGTGATCATTATAAGCATCCCTGCCAGTGATATGTGATTTGTTTCAACATTCCAACTGCTACATTTGCAAGAGAGCTTTTTCTGTTGAAAACAGACTTGATAACTGAATCACCAGATGAAAATAAAGGAATATAAACCTAAAAATTAAAACTAATACGGCCACCACATCTAAGAATACAGTTTAGCCAGCAACACACCTTTAACCTGTTGATTGTGTAGTGAAATCTCATTAACAAACTGATAAGGTTATCACTCTGCTCTCCCCCTGTAAGCATATTCCTTGGCAGTGAATGCATACTGCAGAAAAGCCCTCTCTAAGTCTGGCCATAGATCATGCAATTTTCTTTCCTTTAACCATGGTTAAAGGAAAGAAAATTGCTTGATTTCACCTTCATCACAGTCAGTGCTGATGGAGAATCCCTCCTGCTGTGTTATTTCATTCTGACAGCGGGAGGTTTCCCCACCATCAGAATACAATAAACACTGCTGGTGACTATAGCTGCCAGCAGCGACTGCATGAAAAATGCAGACAGGCTGGTTTTATTGAAGTTGATACTCCCCAAGAGTTAAATACATTTAATTAATGCTTTTCTCATTAGATCACAGAGAGCTGATTATAATGAACCTGTCCCTCCTATTCAGATCCAGTCTTCAATAGTCATGGTGAAACAAACAGCTATTTACTCAGGTCAACTAAAGATAGGAATCTCTTACAAAGTTTGTTAAAATCCTTGCAATGTACATTGATCATCCAGAGGGGTCTGTTTTTTTTTTTCTCAACAAAAGTGGAGTTACGCATTAAAACAAGAGTAAAATGCTATTTAGTTCACAGAGGAGTGTTTTAAGTGGTACAATTTTGAAGTACAAAATATAAAACATGGCTCATCTGAAACAATGTTCATTCAAGGACCCATATGAAAGATATCCTTACCTTAAGGCCAAGGATAACTAGTATTTTAAAATGTTTTCAATTGCTCTACTTTAAATCAGAACGTTTTAACATTATCTTTTTCTCTGAAATGAAGAGTAACTAAAAAGAGTTAATGTTATTGTATTCCAAGTTTTATAGCTGACACTTGCTACTGACAATGATAAATGTTTCCAACAACAATCCCACTCAAACCTTCCCAGCTTTGACACTACTGATGTATAGAGAATGCATAAGTATGAGAGACAATGTCAAGTATAAACAAACTGAGTGGAAAACAAATAGCAGAATACACACACAGAAGAGAATTTGCTATAAAAAGTGCCAGACTGGAAAATATTTGAAAACAAGTATATTAACCTCATCAAAATTTATACAGAAAGTGTTTACGTGTAAGTGACTGTTTTTTTCTGAATCTAATCTTTTTTGTTTTCTTAAACCATCTAAAAGGTATTTTAAGGAATACTAAACCCCAAGAGCAAACATGGAATATATTGCAGTTTACAGTCCTTAGAAGTAGTGGCTGCATTCATTTTCTTTTCTTTTTTCCAAGCTATGAACATTTTCAGTAAATACAGGGAATACCTGTTGACCTTGCCAGAAATACAGTGCTCTTTTTACTTGTGCCGCACTAAATAATATCTCCTTTCTTAACCACTTTCAGACCGGACCATTTTGCTGGTCAATGACCAGAGGTCTTTTTACAATTTGGCACTGCGCTGCTTTAACTGGTAATTGCGTGGTCATGCGATGTTGTACCCAAATGAAATTTACGTCCTTTTTTTCCCACAAATAGAGCTTTCTTTTAAAGGTATTTGACTGACTCTGCGATTTTCTTTTTTTGCGATATAAACGTAAAAAGACCGCAAATTTTGAAAAAAAAATGATATTTTCTACTTTTTGTTATTAGAAAAATCCAATAAACTCAATTTTAGTCATACATTTAGGCCAAAATGTATTCAGCCACATGTCTTTGGTAAAAAAAAAGTCAATAACTGTATATTTATTGGTTTGCGCAAAAGTTGTCACATCTACAAACTAAGGTACGTTTTCTGGAATTTACGCAGCTTTTAGTTTATGACTGCCTATCTCATTTCTTGCGGTGCTAAAATGGCAGGGCAGTACAAAACCCCCCCAAATGACCCCATTTTGGAAAGTAGACACCCTAAGGAAATTGATAAGAGGCATGTTGAGCCCATTGAATATTTTATTTTTTTGCCGCAAGCGATTGAATAATGACAAAAAAAAAATATATATTTTTTTTTACACAAAGTTGTCACTAAATGATATATTGCTCACACATGCCATGGTTATATGTGGAATTGTACCCCAAAATACATTCTGCTGCTTCTCCTGAGTATGGGGATACCACATGTGGTCGACTTTTTGGAAGCCTAGCCGCGTACGGGGCCCCGAAAGCCAAGCACCGCCTTCAGGATTTCTAAGGGCGTACATTTTTCATTTCACTCCTCACTACCTATTACAGTTTTGAAGGCCATAAAATGCCAAGATGGCACAAAACCCCCCCAAATGACCCCATTTTGGAAAGTAGACACCCCAAGCTATTTGCTGAGAGGCATGTTGAGTCCATGGAATATTTTATATTTTGCCACAAGTTGCGGGAAAATTACAAACTTTATTAATTTTTTCACAAAGTTGTCACTAAATGATATATTGCTCACACATGCCAGGGGCATATGTGAAATGACACCCCAAAATAAATTCTGCTGCTTCTCCTGAGTACGGGGATACCACATGTGTGGGACTTTCTGGGAGCCTAGCCGCGTACGGGGCCCCGAAAACCAAGCACCGCCTTCAGGCTTTCTAAGGGCGTACATTTTTCATTTCACTCCTCACTACCTATTACAGTTTTGAAGGCCATAAAATGCCAAGATGGCACAAAACCCCCCCAAATGACCCCATTTTAGAAAGTAGACACCCCAAGCTATTTGCTGAGAGGCATGTTGAGTCCATGGAATATTTTATATTTTGCCACAAGTTGCGGGAAAATTACAAACTTTTTTTATTTTATTTTATTTTTTCACAAAGTTGTCACTAAATGATATATTGCTCACGCATGCCATGGGCATATGTGAAATGACACCCCAAAATAAATTCTGCTGCTTCTCCTGAGTACGGGGATACCACATGTGTGGGATTTTTTGGGAGCCTAGCTGCGTACGGGGCCCCGAAAGCCAAGAACCGCCTTCAGGCTTTCTAAGGGCGTACATTTTTGAGTTCACTCCTCACTACCTGTTACAGTTTTGAAGGCCATAAAATGCCAAGATGGCACAAAACCCCCACAAATGACCCCATTCTAGAAAGTAGACACCCCAAGCTATTTTCTGAGAGGCATGTTGAGTCCATGGAATATTTTATATTTTGCCGCAAGTTGCGGGAAAATTACAAACTTTTTTTATTTTATTTATTTTTTCACAAAGTTGTCACTAAATGATATATTGCTCACACATGCTATGGGCATATGTGAAATTACACCCCAAAATAAATTCTGCTGCTTCTCCTGAGTACGGGGATACCACATGTGTGGGACTTTCTGGGAGCCTAGCCGCGTACGGGGCCCCGAAAACCAAGCACCGCCTTCAGGCTTTCTAAGGGCGTACATTTTTCATTTCACTCCTCACTACCTATTACAGTTTTGAAGGCCATAAAATGCCAAGATGGCACAAAACCCCCCCAAATGACCCCATTTTAGAAAGTAGACACCCCAAGCTATTTGCTGAGAGGCATGTTGAGTCCATGGAATATTTTATATTTTGCCACAAGTTGCGGTAAAATTACAAACTTTTATTTTTTTTTCACAAAGTTGTCACTAAATGATATATTGCTCACGCATGCCATGGGCACATGTGAAATGACACCCCAAAATAAATTCTGCTGCTTCTCCTGAGTACGGGGATACCACATGTGTGGGATTTTTTGGGAGCCTAGCTGCGTACGGGGCCCCGAAAGCCAAGAACCGCCTTCAGGCTTTCTAAGGGCGTAAATTTTTGATTTAACGCCTCACTACCTATTACAGTTTTGAAGGCCATAAAATGCCAAGATGGCACATAACCCCCACAAATGACCCCATTTTAGAAAGTAGACATCCCAAGCTATTTGCTGAGAGGCATGTTGAGTCCATGGAATATTTTATATTTTGCCACAAGTTGCGGGAATATTACAAACTTTTATTTTATTTTTTATTTTTTCACAAAGTTGTCACTAAATGATATATTGCTCACACATGCCAGGGGCATATGTGAAATGACACCCCAAAATAAATTCTGCTGCTTCTCCTGAGTATGGGGATACCACATGTGTGGGACTTTTTGGGAGCCTAGTCGCGTACGAGGCCCCGAAAACCAAGAACCGCCTGCAGGATTTCTAAGGGTGTAAATTTTTGATTTCACACCTCACTACCTATCACAGTTTTGAAGGCCATAAAATGCCAAAATAGCACAAAACCCCCCAAAATGACCCCATTTTGGAAAGTAGACACCCCAAGCTATTTGCCGAGAGGCATGGTGAGTATTTTGCAGCTCTCATTTGTTTTTGAAAATGAAGAAAAAAAAAATAATGTATATTTTTTTTCTTTTTTTCAATTTTCAAAACTTTGTGACAAAAATGAAGGTCTGCAAAATACTCACCATACCTCTCGGCAAATAGCTTGGGGTGTCTCCTTTCCAAAATGGGGTCACTTGGGGGGATTTTGTGCTATCTGGGCATTCCATGGCCTCCGAAACTGTGATAGGCAGTGAGGAATGAAATCAAAAATTTACACCCTTAGAAATCCTGAAGGTGGTGCTTGGATTTTGGGGTACCGTACGCGGTTAGGCTCCCAAAAGGTCTCACACTTGTGGTATCCCCATACTCAGGAGAAGCAACAGAATGTATTTTGGGGTGTAATTTTACATATAACCATGGCATGTTTGAGCAATATATCATTTAATGACAACTTTGTGCAAAAAATAATAATAATAATGTATTTTTTCCACAACTTTTGTCAAAATATAAAATATTCCATGGACTCGACATGCCTCTCAGCAAATAGCTTGGGGTGTCTACTTTCTAAAATGGGGTCATTTGGGGAGGTTTTGAACTGTCCTGGCATTTTATACACAACATTTAGAAGCTTATGTCACACATCACCCACTCTTCTAACCACTTGAAGAAAAAGCCCTTTCTGACACTTTTTGTTTACATGAAAAAATATTTTTTTTTTTTGCAAGAAAATTACTTTGAACCCCCAAACATGAAGTGTTTTTTTAAAGCAAAAGCCCTACCGATTAAAATGGTGGGTGTTAGGGCGTCAAACGTCTGATGCGACCCGTCGTATGATAAATATCATCCATCACACAGCGACCCATCGGATGCCTTCTCTGCTTCTCTCCTTGGATGCGGAGAAGGCATTCGATAGGGTTCACTGGCAGTATCTCCAGCAAACATTAGAAAAATTTGGATTCCAGGGTCATATCCTAATGGCAATCCTGGCCCTATACTCCTCTCCATCAGCGCAAGTGTATTGCTCCTCCATGTTATCTACTGATTTTAAAATATCCAATGGCACTCGCCAAGGTTGCCCCCTCTCCCCCTTAATTTTCGACCTAATAATAGAACCTCTTGCTGCTAAAGTTAGATCCCATACTAACATCTCAGGTATTCCCTTTGGCGTTTGTGAACACAAGATTAGTCTCTTTGCCGACGATGTGATCTTTTCATTAACCAATCCTATCTCTTCCCTGGCTTCGGTACAAACCTTATTGGATGAATTTAGCTATGTGTCTTACTATAGGGTTAATGCGTCCAAATCTTACATACTACCCTTAGCAATAGCCCCCGAACAACGACAACACTTGAGCGTCCAGTACCCTTATGCATGGTCCACAAACTCTATCACGTATCTAGGCATTAATCTGACGAGCTCCACCAAAGATTTGTACAAAGCAAACTTCCCTCCATTCCTTACCACACTTTCATCTGATATAACGAATATCTCCAAACTCACACTGTCCACCTCTGGCAGACTTGCGGCATTCAAAATGCTCAAGCTCCCTCAGTTACTATACTTGTTCAGAGCGCTTCCCATCCCAATACCTATTTCCTTCTTCAAGCAAACTCAGTCGATAATTCATAACTTTACATGGCTAGGAAAAAAATCTAGAATATCACAGCGCACACTTATGAAACACAGAAAGATAGGTGGTTTAGGATACATCGTAGTTAAAGACTATTATTTTGCAGCTATCCTGGCCCAACTCAAAGCCTGGTTCACTCCAGATTCTAGTATCCACTGGTGTGCCATGGAAGCCTTTCAGGTGCCAGGAAATAATCTATGTAACTGGCTTATCTCTAGACCTGATTCTAAATCATCCAACCATTCCTTATCTCCAACCATAAAAGCGTCACTAGCAGCATTTTCATATTTCATTACGCATTTTCCTGCTTCAGCTCCCACATATACAATTCCACTCCCCATTGAAACTCTTTATCTTCTGATCCAAGACATTCAACTCTCCCCTTGGAAACACAAAGGTATTTCCTATATCGCTGATCTCTAAGATAATGACTTCCTACAATCCTTTACTTCCCTACAAACTAAATACTCGCTCCCACCCAAAGAATACTATACTTATATCAGAATATCACATTGTCTAGTTCAATCACCTTCCCTCCGTCGCAACATCCCCAAAGTGGCATGGACATATTTCTCTAATGCCTCACCGTCCATCAAGGGGATATCCCTTTTCTATGCATTATTAGATGGCAAGGATACTTTTGAGAAATTACCCCCCTTACTAAAGTGGGAAACTGAACTGGGTTCCTCATTTTCCTCACAACAATGGCAAACTGCCTTAAGGGCCATATTTCTGGCTACAAAATCGGCAAACCTATGGGACCTCACATACAAGATAAACCTTAGATGGTATATCACTCCACTGCAGATTCATAGATATAGTCCATCGACTGACCCTACCTGTTGGAGACTATGTGGTCTCCCTGGCAACCTTTATCACACTTTTTGGTCTTGCCCAAAATTAACCCAGTTCTGGACAGACATATTTGTCATCATTTCATCTCTCACTCACATTGTCTCCCCGCCTAACCCAGCACTGGCACTCCTAAATATTGGAATTGACACCTATCCTCACAATATTCAATATATTGTCACACACTTGTGCCTAGCAGCACGGCTGACCATTACACGTAACTGGAAATCTCCTGACTCGCCCTCTCGTTCTGAAGTTATTAGAACAACACATTTACATGGCGTATACGAACGTATGTATGCCTCTTCGGAAGGTCTATTGTCTAAATCCATCACTCGCTGGAATCCCTGGTTAGACTGGTACAAATCCTCCATGTCCGGGCCTCCTTGAACATTTATATCACCTAATATGAGAAGAATTTCTCACATGTCTGCATGTACCTATTCCACCTTTCATTCCCCCCCTTTTTTTTTCCCTTTTTCTTCTCTCTCTCTTCTCACCTATCCTCACCCCTCCCCCCCTTCCTATATACTTCACCTACATAATAATTAACAGATCGCTATTCGTTAATTTATTATGGACTTCTTTTCCCCATTATCTTCCTCCAGATTTACGGTTACTGTTTCTTGTTACACAACATTACGATACTTTGCATTCCTCTTAGCTTATTTTGAATATATTGACAATGCAAAAGAGTTTGACTTCTTTAACACCCTTACCATGGGAGTACTCCCTTGCTCCTGTGTACAGTGTGTTCCCAATTGGGGTACCAGGTGCAAGGTGCCGTCCTCCTTTTTCTTTCTCTGTTTTACTAGATGGATTATATATTTTAGAAGTCATGCATTATGTCTCACTTAATATATCTAAACATTCCGTCGCATTGTTATAACACATTGTAATGGTATAGATATTTTGCGACTGTAACCTTCTTTCTGTGTAATTTCATGCACTTCTGTTAAATAAAAAATTATTGAAAGTAAAATGGTGGGTGTTTCATTTTTTTTTCACACTGTATTTGCGCAGCGATTTTTCAAACGCATTTTTTGGGGAAAAAACACACTTTTTTTATTTTAATGCACTAAAAATCACTATATTGCCCAAATGTTTGATGAAATAAAAAAATATGATCTTAGGCCGAGTACATGGATACCAAACACGACATGCTTTAAAATTGCGCAGAAACGTGCAGCGGCGACAAACTACGTACATTTTTAAAAGCCTTTAAATGCCTTTACAGGTGACCACTTTAGATTTACGGAGGAGGTCTACTGCTAAAATTAGTACCCTCGATCTGACCTTCGTGGTGATACCTCACATGCATGGTGCAATTGCTGTTTACATATGACACCAGACCAACGCTTGCGTTCAACGTTGCACCTTAGCAGGGGGGGACAGGGGTGTTTTTTTTTTTTTTTTTTTTTTTATTATTTATTTTGCTTTTTTATTTTATTTTTAAACTGTTCCTTTCATTTATATATATTTTTTTATGATTTTTATTGTTATCTCAGGGAATGTAAATATCCCCTATGATTGCAATAGGTAGTGACAGGTACTCTTTTTTGAAAAAAATAGGGTCTATCAGACCCTAGATCTCTCCTCTGTCCTCAAAGCATCTGACCACACCAAGATCGGTGTGATAAAATGCTTTCCCAATTTCCCAATGGCGCTGTTTACATCCCACAAAATCTAAGTCATGAAATGCTCGTAGCTTCCGGTGTCTTAGGCCATAGAGATGATTGGAGCCATTCTGGTCTTTGATCAGCTCTATGGTCAGCTGGCGGAACCACCGGCTGCATTCTCAGGTTCCCTGTTGGGACAGGAGAGCCTGAGAAAACCATGGAAGATGGTGCGGGGGGGGGGGACATTCCCTCCCACTGCTTGTAAAAGTAGTCTAGAGGCTAATTAGCCGCTAGGATTGCTTTTACATAAAAGCCGACCGCTGGCTGAAAAGAATGATACCAAGATGATACCTAAACCTGCAGGCATCATTCTGGTATAAGCACTCAAAGTCCAGCAACATACCAGTATGTTGCTGGAACTGGTTGGGCATATATTGTAATTTTTTTTTCATGCAGCCTGTGGGCTGAACGAAAAAAAATATTGATCGGTGGGTATGCCCACCATTAGATACCTCCCTTCATCCACCCACTTCTAATGGTGGGCATACATGCACCATTTATATATGCCGAAGCATGGGGGCATCCTCCCGCAAAAGGTAGGAGCAGATCGCTCCTCCACCCCTTATTTCCCCATGCTTCGGCATATATGCTCTTTTTTAACTGTGGTGGTGAAATCACCCCCGACAGTGCTGGAGTCACGGCTTTATGTATCGTGGGAGCAAACGCTGTTGCTGTCAAGATAAATAAATCCACACTGCAACTGAATGGCGTACCTGCTAAGCAAATGATGGTTAACAATAAAACAAAGTAACATTACAGTATAACAGTAAGACGTACCATACCTGCAAAGCAAATACAAAAAAAAAATAGCAAAAAATAACACATTTAACACAATCTGTGCCTAAAATATATATATGCCGAAGCATGGGGGCATCCTCCCGCAAAAGGTAGGAGCAGATCGCTCCTCCACCCCGTATGCCCCCATGCTTCGGCATATATGCTCTTTTTTAACTGTGGTGGTGAAATCACCTCCTACAGCGCTGGAGTCGCGGCTTTACGTATCGTGGGAGCAAACGCTGTTGCTGTCAAGATAAATAAATCCACGCTACAGCTGAATGGCGTACCTGAAAACAAAAAATGGTTAACAATAAAACATTGCAGAATAGAATACAGTACAAAGGAGCAGAACAATAGAGAGAGAATAGAGAGAGAGAGAACAATAAAACGACAACTATTTTTGTTTTTTTTATTTTATATATTTTTTTTTTTTACTTTTTTTTTTTTTTTAAACACTTTTTTATGTAACTTTAACACTTCTGTTGTAACGGTTCCAGCGGTTTGAGTCTCTCAAAATGTGATGGCATCTTGGGAGACCCTGTGAACGTGTGCCTAGCCTGTGCAATGCTGTACCCTACTCTAAAACTCAACTAGTTCATGGTAGCATTCAAAACATTCACCAATGCAAAGACCAGGATTGTCAGGACAGCGGGGACAACAATAACGGGAGTCACGCCTATATCCGCGCTTTCTGCAGACACGACATTTTCTTTGGGGGGCTCGTTGGGTAGGGGTACTCGGGATGACATAAGGATAATGCCTCTCATGCAGCCGGCTTACTGCATCTGGTTGGGGAACGTGAGGTGGAGCACCGCCTGGATACAGAAGGGCTCTGACGATATCCTCCTGGAATTTAAGGAAGGATCCAGTCCGTCCTGAAGCTTTGTGTAGTACATAAGCATTCAGTATAGCCAATTGGAATAAATAAACAGACACTTTTTTGTACCAGCGTCTGGCCTTGCGGGCAACTAGATACGGCGCCAACAACTGGTCATTGAGGTCCACCCCTCCCATATTAAGGTTATATTTGTGGACACAGAGGGGTTTCTCCACAATACCAGTCGCCGTAGGAATTTGGACCGTCGTGTCTGCATGAAGGGAGGTAAGAACGAAAACATTCTTATTATCCCTCCACTTCATAGCGAGCAAATTATTACTGCGCAAGCAGGCTCTCTCCCCCAGCCTAAGACGGGACTCTACAAGCCGCTGGGGAAAGCCCCGGCGATTAGGTCGCACGGTGCCACATGCTCCAATCTGCTGATCAATCAAGTGACTAAACAGTGGCAAGCTTGTGTAATAATTGTCCACGTACAAGTGGTACCCCTTTCCGAATAAGGGTGGCACCATGTCCCACACTATCTTGCCAGCGCTTCCTATGTAGTCAGGGCAGTTCTCCGGCTCTACGTGACTATCTTTACCCTCATAAACCATAAAACTATGTGTATAGCCTGTGGCCCTGTCACAGAGCTTATACATCTTGACCCCATATCTGGAACGCTTGTTGGGGACGTATTGTTTGAATGACAAGCGACCAGAAAACTTAATCAGGGACTCATCAACGCAGACAACTTGATGGGGAGTAAACAAGTCTGCAAAACGTTGGTTGAAGTGGTTTATGAGGGGCCGAATTTTGTAGAGCCGATCGTATTCAGGGTCTCCACGAGGACGACAGAGTTCATTGTCGCTGAAGTGCATGAACCGCAAAATCAGCTCGTATCGTGCCCTGGACATGGAAGCAGAGAACACGCGCATATGGTGAATTGGGTCAGTGGACCAATATGACCGCAACTCACTCTTTTCGGTTATGCCCATGTTGAGGGAGAGGCCCAGAAAGATTTTAAATTCGGAAACCGTAACTGGTTTCCTTTGTCTGGCAAGGGCGGACTGGGGAATAGTGGCGATGTGTTGACCAGCGTACAAATTGGTTTGGTCCACAATAGATCTATAGAGATCTTCGGTGAAAAACAGTGAGTAAAAGTCAAGTGTCGTAAAATCAACTGTTTCCACGTTAATGCCAGGTTGGCCAGTGAATGGGGGAAGTAAGGGTTCTGCAGAAGTGGTGGGCACCCAATTAGGATTGGCAAATTCTGCAGGAAGGGCACTATGGGTACGACGGGCCTGTCTTTGTCTTTGTCTTGGTGGCAGCGGGACACTACTTGTGCTTGCCACCTCGCCAGCTTGAACTGCACTTATGGGACTCGCTACGTCACCACGTGTTACTGCAGTGCTGGATGTACGTCCAGGGTGTACTAGGCCGCTGGTGCTTGCCAGTTCACCAGAAGGATGAGCGGCTCTAGTATGTCTCTGCTCCATACGAGTGACCTGCGGTTCCTGCACCTGAACAACAGAATACATTCGGGATCGGGCACACCTGTCCTTAACAGGGACCTCATCTCCGTCGTCAGAGCTATCTGTCATGGAGCCGCTGTCCTCTACAGGATCGTATTCTGAGCCTGAATCTGACAGATGAGTGACGTCCTCTTCACTATCTGTCATGCTCAGAAACGTGTAGGCCTCTTCACTAGTGTACCTTCGCTTTGCCATTTTGGGCTCTAAATTTAGGGGTACACTAGTGAGACTCACAGGTAAAAAAGCACCTAGCCTGTCAGCGACTGTTTCAAAGCGCTACAAAAAAAAACTGTTAGCGATCACAGGGATCAAGCCTGACTCTGCGAACGCTGCAGTTATGTGTGTTGTGTTTTGTAAGTGACAGTGATCGATCGATACTGCACTTGGGTGGGCTGGGCTGGGCTTGGCGGAGGGGCTAAACGCAGGTGCTAGCAGGTATCTGGGCTGATCCCGCTAACAATGCATTTTGGGAAACCTAAAATGCTGGCAACGCTAATATAGATCTGATCAGATACTATATTACTAAGGGAGGCGTATGCTTTGCGCGTGGGTGTTAGCACTGGCACTAACCTGACGCTGGGGCGACACAGACCTTATCTGACCCTCAAACTTATATCACCCGCCGGGTGATCAGGGGGTTAAACCTTTATTAGGTAATAAATGGCGGGTGCCCTGAAACAAAAAAAAATAACTAACCAACCAGCGTCACCTGTAACAGTTATATGGTGATCACTGGTGAAAGGGTTAACTAGGGGGCAATCAGGGGGCTTTATGCGGTAGTATATGGGGGTCCCTGATGCTATAAAAAGCTGCGGCGAACCTAAATACTTACCTGCCTAACTAGCGTCATCTGTGACACTAATACAGCGATCAGAAAAACGATCGCTTATTAGTGACACTGGCGACGGGGGGTGATCACGGGGTTAAACCTTTATTGGGTGGGTTAGGGGGGTACCCTAGAGCTAAAGGGGGCTAACCCTAACTGCCCTAACAGTTATTACAGTCACAAATGACACCAATGCAAAAAAAAAAAATGCAATTGGTGTCACTGTGACTTGGGGTGATTGGGGGGGGGGGGGGGTGATCGGGGGGTGAAGGGGGGGTGAAAAGTGTGCCTGGCATGTTCTACTGTTAGTGTAGTGTTAGGTGCAACTCACCGATCCTCTCTCCTCGGTGCCGGAACGAAAAAGACCGACACGAGGAGAGATTACATCACTTCCTCTGCCTGTGTTTACATTACAGGAGAGGAAGTGATGTCACACAGCATTTCCATTCGTCAGGAGCGATCGCGAGGGGGTGGCATGAATGAATGGCCGCCCCCTCATCCCGGATCGCTCCTGAATGGATACCGACCGCCGCAGGCACCGGGGGGGGGCCCAATCGGGCCCCCCACCCGCGGGAAGGCAGGGACGTACAGGTACGCCCATATGCCTGCCCGTGCCATTCTGTCGACGTATATCATCGTGCGGCGGTCGGCAAGTGGTTAAATACCTTTTGTAAACTACCAATTGTTCTGCCCCTCATTAACAGAAATAGAGACAGGGACATGTTTATCCCCTTGCGGACCACCCACTGTACATATATTGTGGCAGGGCGGCAGCTCTGTGCCAGATCACGTAGTATGTGATCTGACACCTCCAGATCAGGGGTGTGCTACCAGCATCCTGCTCCCGATGTGATTACACCTTGTCCCCATGTTGATGTAGACAAGAGACTCTTTCCGACAACCCTAGGCTGTGTCAGGGTCTGTGGATGACATCATTCCAAGACCATTTGGAGCCCAGCAACGAGTACTGCGGACTCGAAGTCCTCCGTCACTCGCCAATTACACAGCAGAGGTAATTTACTATAGCGCCTATATGCACTCCTATAGTCCATGAAAATAGTGCCAATTAAAGCCAATTGGGACTTCAACTCTAATAAACTGGGCGTACATGCAAATGGAAATCGTGCTATTGCCAGTCAGATCACATATGCGGGAAATAGCTCGAACCTGCAAAATCCAAAGTCCTCACTGAAGGCTTATATGCAAGTTATTTGCCTTAAAAAGTGTATGGGGACCTTGGTACTACCCTAGGGGACATGTAGCAATTGAAAAAAAAATATTTTAAACAACCGTTTTTTCAGGAGCAGGGATTTTAATAATCCTTAAAGTGAAACAATAACATTTTTAAATTCTTTTAAATATCATGCCGGGTGCTCCCCTTAGTCTGCCTGTAAAGTGGCAGATCTGGCCAATGTGTATAACAGGGCCACAGCAAAATTACATTTCTAAAGGAAAAAATTTAATTTATACTTGGTCGTGGCTGTAATGTATTGGCTCCTGGCAATATAGATAAAAAATCTATAAAAAAAATGGCGTGTGGTTCGTTTCCCTCCAGAAAATTGGTGTGGGGTCCCCCCAAAATCCATAACAGACCCTTATCCAAGCATGCAGCCTGGATGACAGCATAGGAGGGGAATGACCGAGCGCCCCCTCCTGAACCATACCAGGCCACATGCCCTCATCATGGGAAAGGTGCTTTGGGGTCTCCCCAATGCACCTTGTCCCCATGTTGATGTAGACAAGAGACTCTTCCTGACAACCCTAGGCTGTTGTTGTCAGGGTCTGCGGATGACATCATTCCGAGACCCCACCACTTGTGACTTCACCGCCCAGGTCATTATGGGTCTTTGATGTCACAAGGGGACGGGGTCTCCAGATGACATCATCTGGTGGCCATACTCCATAGCTTTATATGAAATATGCGCTATGGAAATGGACAGATCAGCTGGCTGCAGCGTTGGAGGAGTGGCTTTTTTTCACGTACAGCCGGTTGTGGCGGGTGCGGCAGTAGAGGAAGAAGAAGAAGAAAACTGGAAGAAGCAGGGAAGAAGAAGCCAGAAGAAGACTGAAGGAAGAAGGAGGAGTAGAGGGTGGAGGATGGTGGAGTGTGAGCAGCTTGCTGCTGCTGTTTGAAGACAGACCTGTGTTTGGAGAGTGGTCTGTCCTGTGGGAGACTGTAGCCTGTGTAAGGGGGATTCTTTTCCCAGGAGCTGGATAGCCTTGAGAGTCTGGAAGACTATGGAAGCCAGTGAGTCTAGGGGGGCTGGAAAGAATCGATAAGTCTGTTGGGAGCAAGCAGAGGAACTGCTGACAAGAGAGCCAGGTGGCTTGGTATGTTTTTATTTATGTGTGCTGAATGAAGTTAAACCCCTGCGTGGGATTCCTGGATGGACTGTTTTTTGTTTTCCCTTTAATAAATGTGGACTACCAGGTCCTTAACTAGAAATGGCTGTCTGATGTGGACTCACTGCACAAAAAAATGCATCTAACCACTTGAGCTAAACACCCCAATGTCACAATTAGGGATGAGCTTCGTGTTCGAGTCGAACATACGTTCGACTCGAACATCAGCTGTTCGCCCGTTCGCGCCAAATTCGTGTGGCGCTCACGGCCCACAATGCACTGTGTCACCGCAGTGCATTGCTGGCTCATGATTGGCCAAGCATGCACTGTGACCCCGCATACTTGGCCATTCACAGCGCCAGCAGCGAGGAGAGCCATGATTGGCCACAGGCAGGATGTGTAGTACACGCCCCACACTATATAAGGCCGCCAGCGCAGCGGCCTTGTGTAGTGTGTTGGCATCTGAAGCAGTTAGTGGGTGTTCTGTGTACCTTCAACACAGTACACACCGATCGTTATCGGCGGATTTTCGATCTTGCTCTTCTGTAGTGGTTGTTGTCTGCTTGCCCTGACCGCAGTATACACCACTATATTTACCTCACCTATATAGCTAGTGATCTATCTTTTATAATAGAGCTTGCAGTCAGTAGTGTTAGGAGCTTGTGCGTGCTGTCTGCATGCTCTGTACGCAGTACACACCGCTATATCCACCTACATAGCTCTTCTCTATTTGAGCCCACTTGCCATCTGCAGGAGTTATTGGAAGTTGTGTGTGCCTCCAGCACAGCACAGTATACATCTGTATATATCCCTTTATCTCTGGTGTTCTATAAAAAAGGCATCTGCAGGAGTTAGTGGGTGTTTTGTGCCTCCAGCACAATATACACCTGTATCTACCCTTTATTGCTGTTCTCTAATAGAGCCATCTGCAGGGCTTAGTGGGTGTTGTGTGACTCCATTACAGTATACCCCTTTATCTCTGGTGTTCTATAATAAAGGCATCTGCAGGAGTTAGTTGGTGTTGTGTGCCTCCAGCACAATATACACTACCCAACTGCTGTTTTACCCAACTCCCTTCAGGCCATTACCATGTCTGGAAGGCCAGCAAGGAGAGGCAAACAGGCGTGAGCCGATAAAAGAGGGCAAGCAGGCTCTGTGTCTAGAGCCAACAGTGCTGGTCGTGGATGCGGTGCATTGTCATCAGCACGTGGCCATTGGACACGCTTGTGCTTCTTTTCGGCAGCTGGACATGTTGAACCGCAACATGCCAATGACTTGGTAGAGTGGATGACCAAGCCCTCTTCATCCTCCTCATCCTCTCTCACCCAGTCTCAGGGTACTAGCAAAGCAGCTGCCAACGCATCGTCTTCCCTCGTCTCAATGTCATCATCAGTGACTCCTTCCCTAGACCCACCACGTCCTCCTGAGGAGTCTCCTGAACTCTTTGAGCACAGTGTTGGGTACATGCTCCAGGAGGATGCCCAGTGTTTTGTAGCCTCTGGTGATGACACTCAGCTAGAGGAAGGCAGTAGTGTGAATGCAGAGAGAGGGGATGCTCAAGAAGGACAGCAATCTGGCAGTCATGTTCCACAAGCTGCAGCATATTGCCAGGTTTGCTACAGCGATGAAGAGGGAGGGGATGATGAGGGCACTGACTTCACGTGGGTGCCTGGTAGGAGAGAGGAGGAGGAGGAGGAGGAGGAGGAGGAGGAGGAGGCACATGTGCAACGAGGCAGGATGCCCTCCGGGGGCCAGCTTATTGGCAGCACACCGACTGAATCACACTGCACAGCTCCGCCTGTGCAGGGTGCTGCCTCTGCGCGTTATTCTAAAAGTTCTTTGGTGTGGGCCTTTTTTGAGAAGAGTGCATCAGATCGCACCGCTGCTATTTGCAACATATGTCTCAAACGTATCTCGCATGGCCAAAACATCAGCCGCTTGGGCACCACATGCTTGACCAGACATATGTTGACCTGCCATGCAGCTCGTTGGCAAGCGTACCTCAAAGACCCACACCAAAGAACAAAGCGGACCTCTCCTTGCTCCTCATCAGCTGGCATCTCCAACCCCACTAGACCTTCAGTCCTGCTCTGAGAGGAATGAAGGTGTAGAATTAGGTGTGTCACAGCCAAGTGCTTCTGGGCACTCTGCTAGCAGTACACCCACGTCCGATTATAGCAGGCAAATGTCCCTGCCCCAGCCGTTGGACCGGCGAAAGAAGTTCACTCCCAGCCATCCACATGCCCAGCGGTTGAATGCTAGCTTGGCTAAATTGCTAGCACTTTAACTGCTGCCTTTTCAGTTGGTAGACTCGGCCCCCTTCCGTGAGTTTGTACAATGTGCGGTTCCTCAGTGGCAGGTCCCCAAATGCCACTTTTTCTCACGGAAGGCGATTCCGGCTCTCTACCGGCATGTGGAAGGCAATGTCTTTGCCTTGCTGGACAGGGCAGTCAGCGGTAAGGTGCATATTACCGCTGACTCATGGTCCAGCAGGCATGGACAGGGATGTTACCTGTCTTTCACGGCCCATTGGGTCACTCTTCTGGCAGCTGGGAAGGATGCAGGACAAGGTGCAGTAGTGTTGGAGGTTGTTCCACCACCACACCTCCAAAAGGCTACTATTGGTTGTGACACACCTCTCTCCTCCACCCCCTCCTCTTCTTCTTCCTCCATGGCCTCTTCCAGTGCTCGGTCCTCAGAACCAGCGGTGCTCCATAGGCGTTCCAGGGGCTACGCAAGTACGCAGGCAAAACGATGCCATGCCGTGCTTGCGCTGGTTTGTTTGGGGGACAGGAGCCACACTGGGGCGGATGTTTTGTCAGCTCTGCAGGGGCAGGCCGAGAGGTGGTTGACGCCACGCCAGCTTAAGCCAGGAATGGTGGTTTGCGACAATGGCACCAACCTCCTCTCCGCCCTCCGACAGGGACAACTGACCCATGTGCCCTGTGTAGCTCACGTCCTTAACCTGGTGGTGCAGCGGTTCTTGGGCAGATACCCCGGCTTACAGGATGTCCCGAAGCAGGCCAGGAAAGTCTGTGTGCATTTCCTCCAATCATTTAATGCCTGTGCTCGGCTGGCTGAGCTCCAAAAGGAGTTGAACCTGCCCAAGAACCACCTTATATGTGACATGCCCACCAGGTGGAACTCAACGTTGGCCATGCTGCAGCGGCTGCACACGCAGCAGAGGGCCATCAATGAGTACCTGTGCGACTACGGCACCAGGACAGGGTCAGGGGAGCTCGGTTTTTTCTCACCACGCCAGTGGGGCATGATCAGGGATGCATGCACTGTCCTGTCACCGTTTGAGGAGGCCACAAGGATGGTGAGCAGTGACAGTGCATGCATCAGTGACACTGTACCTCTTGTCCACCTCTTGGAGCATACGCTGCGTGGAATAATGGACAGGGCACTTGAGGCAGAACAGAGGCAGGAAGAGGAGGACTTCCTTGTCTCTCAAGGCCCCCTTTGTCCAGACAGTGTTCCTGCTGTGCCACCCATCACACAGGAAGAGGATGAGGAGGAGGAGGAGGAAGAGGAGGAGAAGGATGATTGTGTCAGCATGGAGGTGGAGGCTGGCACTCAGCATCAGCAGCAGCAGTCTTGTAGGGATGATTTACAGTCCCAAGAAACACGTGGACTTGTACGTGGCTGGGAGGAGGTAGCTGCGGATCATGTTGTCCTTAGTGACCCAGAGGACTCCGGACAAAATACCTCAGCTAACCTACGCTGCATGGCGTCCCTGATCCTGCAAAGCCTGCGGAAGAATCCTTGTATTCTTCGGATCAAGGAGAGGGACCATTACTGGCTGGCCACTCTCCTTGATGCACGGTACAAGGGTAAGGTTGCCGACCTTATCTTGCCATCGCAGAGGGAGCAGAGGATGAGACATCTCCGGGAGGCCTTGCAGAAAGGTCTGTGCAACACGTTCCCAGACACTGGGAGGTTACAAACTCCTGGTCCTGGACAACGTGTTGCTGAGGCATCGGTCAGAAGGAGCGGTGGAGAAGGTGGCCGTCTGACTGATGCTTTCAGACAATTTTTTAGTCCGCAGCCCCAAGGTATGATCGGTTCCAGCAACCATCGCCAGCGTCTGATTTACATGGTGCAGGAATACCTAGGGGCAAGGTCAGACTTGGACACCTTTCCCAACGTAAATCCTCTGGCTTACTGGGTCTTGAGGATGGATCACTGGCCAGAGCTTGCACAGTATGCAATTGAGCTACTGGCCTGTCCTGCATCCAGCGTTCTTTCGGAACGCACCTTCAGTGCTGCTGGTGGCTTTGTTACAGATCACAGGGTGCATCTGTCCACTGAATCAGTTGATCGACTGACCTTCATCAAGATGAATCAGTCTTGGATCACCCACAGCTACCAAGCACCTGAAGCTGATGTAACCGAATAATTTTTTTTGAAATATCACATCCCTTCAAGACTGCCTATGCTGAGTGACTGTCCTGTTATGTTGATTGTCTATCCTCTTCCTCCTCCGCTGATATGTTGGAAGAACATTTCTGGTTCTGGGTGATGCCATCAGCCCAATTTTTCTGCCCCTGTTTAACAGGGGTGTTTAATTACAATTTTTGATGCAATGCTTTGCAGCAGGGCTAATTCATGCAATAAAACAAGAGTATATGGGAGAGGTTGCAGTGTGGTGGCACCAGCACCAGTGCCTAAGGCCCAATTTTTCTGCCCCTGTTTAACAGGGGCGTTTAATTACAATTTTTGATGCAATGCTTTGCAGCAGGGCTAATTCCTGCAATAAAACAAGAGCATATGGGAGAGGTTGCAGTGTGGTGGCACCAGCACCAGTGCCTAAGGCCCAATTTTTCTGCCCCTGTTTAACAGGGACATGTAATTACAATTCTTGATATAATATTTCACAGGAGGGCCCGTTCCTGTGCCCACCCAGAGTAACTGTGAGGACTTATAGTGTTGTGGCACCAGCACCACAACCACCAAAGGTCAATTTTTCTACCACTGTTCAACAATGGCATGTAATTACAATTCTTGATATAATCGTTCACAGCAGGGCGCTCCAGCGCCCACCAAGAGTCACTTTCAGGGCTTACAATGTTGTGGCAAAACCAACACCTTGTTCCGCCATTTCTGTAGAGCATATAACGCAGGCCCCTACTTTCAAACATCCAACTTACAAACATCTCCTACTTGCAAACGGAAGGAGACAACAGCAAGTGAGATGAAAAAAGATGTACGACAAAACTAATTATACAGAGGTGATAACCCTTCCCTATGTTTTCCAAAAAGCTTAAAAATTGTTTTTTTGACTGGAGCTACACTTTGAAAATGTACCAGTTGAAAATTACAAACAGATTCAACTTAACAAAACAAACCTACACAGTCCCTGTCTTGTTTGCACCGCCTGTATACTGCTGTTCTGAGTATATAGGGCCTGGGGGCCACACGCATTTCCTTTTTTTAATATGGGTACTGGGTACCCCTTAATATGCGTACAAGACCCAAAGGGGCTGGTAATGGGCAGGGAGGGCTACCCATGCCATTTTTCTCAATGATTTTCAACCATATTGCAGGAACCAGATATAACATTAAAACCGCCAGCAGTTTTAAATGATGTTATTTCCATTTAATGTCCTTTTGTGCAGGGACTGTTCTAAACACGGGAAACACGTGGCACTTCACAGGCATACTACAGACACCCCCCATGCACCATATTTAAAGGAATATTTCTTTCTTTTTTTTTTCACTTTAAACGTCATTAAAATCAGTGCTCTAGCCAAAACGGCCATTTTTAAAAACATTTTAGGCATTGACCCATGTTCCCTGGGGCAGGAGCCAGGTCCCCAAACCCTTTTTAGGACAGTATCTTGCATATTAGCCGTTAAAATTAGCACTTTTAATTTCGAACGTTTGAGACCCATAGACTTCAATGGGGTTTTAAAGTTCGTACGAATTTGGGGTCCGTTCGAAAGTTCTGGTGCGAACCGAACCGGGGGGTGTTCGGCTCATCCCTAGTCACAATTAGACATGTGCGATTAGTTTCATACGAATCGCAAATTCGTAGGAATTTCCCTAAATTCGTACGTTCGGGAGGATCCGGAATACGAATTGCCATGCGTCCGAATTTTGTACGCAATACGAACTTTTGTTTACGAATTTCGGATCAGTTGTCGTTGCATCGTTGACTCAGTCATTTTGCTTATTATAAGGGGCTCCCATCATCCTTGTGCTATGCTGACTTCCTCCTGGGGCTGTACCTCTGCTGTGCTCATTATGAGGGGTTTCCACCAGTCAGCACAGCACAGGGATGGTGGGAGCCCCTCATAATGAGCACATGGCTGCCATGCACAGCTGCTTTTGTTTTTATACCCCGCACTGTACAGGGTCAGCGGGGATATGCGGGGTCACTGGAAATTGTTTGGTGTTACCAAGCATGTGCTCTCTGCACATCCCCAGTGACCCCAAACAGTGTGGGGTGATCAGGCGAAAACTGGACCAGCGATGCATGGCAGACAATCCGCTTCTCTCTTGTATTTTCAAATCTTAACGGAACAAACTGAAGAGAAGCTGATTGGTTGCCTTCAAGCTTGATCAATTTCCCTAAATGTCTTTTTATCTGTTCTAGCAGTCATATGTGTAAATGAGAAGAATGGTGGGGGCACATCAGGGCACATTGGAGCACATCAGGGCACATTGGAGCACATCAGGGCATATTGGGGCACATCAGGGCATATTGGAGCACATTGGGGCACATCAGGGCACATCGAGGCACATCGAAGGCACATCAGGGCATATTGGAGCACATTGGGGCACATCAGGGCACATCGGGGCACATCGGGGTATATTGGAGCTTATTGGGGCACATCAGGGCATATTGGAGCACATTGTGGCACATTGGGGCACATCAGGGCACATTGGGGCACATCAGGGCATATTGGAGCACATTGGGGCACATCAGGGCATATTGAAGCACATTGGGGCACATCGGGCACATCAGGGCATATTGGAGCACATTGGGACACATTGGGGAACATCAGGGCACATTGGGGCACATCAGTGCACATCAGGGCACTCTCTTCTCGTCCATCCCAGATGATGTCACAAGCAAATAGGGGTAGATGAGAAGCGAGGGGAGGGATTGTGTGGAGGAGGGACAGGGACCAACTACTAAGACCAAATGGCCATCTCTGCTGCAGACAGTCAGTTCAAGGAATGTTCAGAGTGAGGGAGGGGTACCCCAGCTTTGGCAAATAGATTTTCAAAAATGCTAACTGCTCCATTAGCTAGGGGGACAACTGGGATCTTTGGGGTGACAGGATGTTTCCCGTCACAGAAAACACCCGCTCACTCTGGACACTTGTCGGAGGGCAGGACAGTAGCTCCTTGGCAATATCTGCGAGGGCAGGCCACTCCTCGCTCTTCCCCTGCCAAAAAAACATTGGATCTGTGGTGGGGTGCACTGGTGGGGCTGACAAATAGGACATGACAACCTCCTTTGCTGATATGGGTTTCTTGGGGTGCACTATGTTGGAAGTTCCCGTTAGGGTGTCAAGTGCCTCAGCCAAGACAGAAGATGCTCCACTGGCAGGAGCTCTGCTCACTTCACTAGATGTAGATGATGCATGGGAGAGGGAGTCTTCAATATCTTCTTCCTCCTCTTCCTCTTCTCCCAGACTTACCATCTGCCTTTCCCTCTGACGCACCCTGTCGATTAGTCTGTCCCACCATGTTGTCAGAGCACTACACTGCACAGCAATTTTGCCCTTGATGCGAGGGTCACACATGGCAGCCAGCATCAGTTCTGGGCAAGAGGCGGTCAACTCCTGCATGCGCCTGCCCAACTCCATCAGAAATGTGTTTAGCAGAGCCAACACATCAGGTTGAGGGCCACCACCAGGCAAAGGTTCCTCAGCCGACTTGAACCGCTCCAATTTGCTCTGAAGGTGGTTGAAGAGTGGGAGCACATGACCAATGCTGGCATCCTCGCGGCTTAGGTGTTCTGTGACAGAGAGGAAAGGCTTGAGGACTGCCACAATCTGCCCGATTATGGCCCAGTCCTCCCTGCCTAAAGGTCTCTCTATGCCAATGTTATGATCACAGGCCATGGATGCATTCCAGCATTGCTAGGGTTGAATTCCAAGTAGTCCCCACATCCTGTTTTAGACAGTGTTCTGGAAGGCCTGCCTTCCTCTGTTCCACCCTGAGGAGGTGGCTGTCCCTCACACTCCTATGGAAGTGGCCAGCCATCTTCCGACAAGAGTCCACCACTTTGGACAGCCTTCCATCGCCACCAGAAATGGTCTCCACCAACCGAAAACTGTCAGTTACCACCTGGTGGAGAAGGTGGGCTGAGCAGTGCACACCCACAAAGCTGCCATCCCTTACAGCCTTGACCATGTTGCTGCCTCCATCAGTGACAACATAGCCAATCCTGTAGTTGCTGTCTGCCTGTCCAAACCACTGCAACAACATTTTCTGCAGGGCTTGCAGGATGTTTTGTGCTGTGTGCTTTTCATCAAGCACCTCAGCGTGCAGGAGGAAGGAACGGTACCCATGTTTGTCAACTACTGACGAGGATCCAGATCTTTGAACTACATCATGGGACACCTTGGCCTGCCACCAATGTGCCGTCAGGGACAGGAAGGCATGCTGGGCACTACACGCACTCCACAGGTCAGTGGTCAGGTGCACTGCCTGTCCACCTGCCCTTCCAATCTCCTTGAGCACCCCGACACAAGACCTGTATAAGGCTGGCACCACAGTTTGGCTGACGGTTTTACATGATGGCACACGGTACTGTGTTGCAACAGCCTGCATCAATTGCTTGAAGGGCTCACCTTCCACCATGTTGAAAGGTGCTCCTCCAACTGCAATGAGCTGGCCAATCAGGCGTGTTATTTTATGCACCTGCGCCCGAGACATACCCTTACTCTGAAAGCCACCAAAATCTTCCAGGGTGGCCTGGCTGGTATGGATTGGATGCGGGATGGTGGCTGTGGCGGTGCCACTATTGGTTCCCCTTTTGGTGTTTGGAGGAGTGGCCATGATACTTTTCTCCCCTAACAGCACTGCATGGTGGTGCACACGCATGTGCTCGTTCATGCCACTGTTACTGAGATGCCCTATGTCTCAGACCCGGCTGACCTCCCTGCCACAGTGATTGCATTTGGCCTTCTGACCGACACCAATTCTTTGAAAATGCTGCCAAATGCTGGAACGGCAGCCACCACCTCGGACACTGCCTGATGAAATACCTTCCACTGCAGTGGTCACACTCTCTTTCTGAGGTTCAGCAGGAGCGGGAGGAAGAGACCTGAACATCCCAGGTATGTTGGGTGCTGTGATGGATTGAGGTCTAATGGTTGCATTGGCCCATTCTGATGCTGGAGGCTTAGAAAGCACTTGGGCAGGGGTCAGGAGAAAAAAGTAGTGGGGACTGAGGGGAGATACTTTCTGGGCTGTCGATGGTGCCAACATGGGTAGAGGGCTGGAAATTACATTTGTCTAGAACAATGTCAGGAAAGCCTGCTTCCACCTCTTTCACATTGCCAAGGGAACAGTGATCATTAGATGCAGTAAACTCTGTCTCCTTGCTGACCACTGCCAAGCTCCCTGTAGTGCTGATGGTGATGGCACTGGCTGCAATGGTGGTGGTGACATCATCATGAGCCTCGGCCTCCTGACATGTTTCCTGCTGCATGGCCAGGATCTCCAGCTTTGGCTGCACAAATGTATGTGCACTGGGAACCCCTTTGGCCTGCCCTCTTCCATAAAAGGTACCAATGGGCAGCATGTTACCAGGAGCAGTGGCAGAGGTGGTAGTGCCACTTTTGCTATGAATTGTGCTGCTGGTTCTAGGAGGTAAATCCCGGAACAGCTGGCGACATGCAAATGTCTGCTGTTTGCCAGGCTCTTTACCACTAGCAGTCTTCACTCCCAGTCGCCTCAGCTTTATGGGAGGTGAGCTGAGCTCAGAGGGCGCAGAGACAGAACGTCCCACCTGCTGCTCATGTACATGGCTCATAGCTCTCCCAGCAGCACTCTTACTGCTTTTTTGGCCTTGTTTGCTGCTCATTTTTTATTTAAAAGTTAGAAAAATGTAGACAAAAAAAAATATGATTTTGATTGCAGCAAACTAACACCAAAATCACCAAATGTACAAAAAAAATATTATAGCAACAGAAAATAACAAAATATTAACTAAATGAAACAAGAAATGAAAAAAAAAATGATCTCTCAAAACCAACCAAAAAACTAATAAAACCAGAAACTAAACACTAAGAGATGATACACTTGCAAACTACAACTGATATAAACTAAAATGAACAATGAAAAGCTAAGGATTGCAAAGATATTCGCTCAGATGCACAGAGAAATAATCGTGTGATCTGCTCCACTACACTAACTAACCCACAAAGGGAAGTCACATGATCGGGCCTGCCCTGTAGGCCTCAGCAGCAGAAGAAAACCTCTGATTGGTCAACCAAGTCACGTTTTGTTTCCGTAGTAATGAAATTTGGACATATTGTAATATTGAGGTATATATTTTTTCCTTTAAATTCATCGTAAAGAACGTTCGTACAAGTTAACGAACCTAACGACAATTCGTATTTCGTACGAATTGAAATTTAATTTCGGACACGAAATACGAAGTACGAATTAATTCTAACATGAACTGGAATGGAATGGAATGAAACAAATTTATTGACGGCACCCATGTCTAGTCACAATATTGATTGGTTTGCACAAAAGTTATACAAAATGGATAGATTTATGTTATTTTTGTTATAGAAGTAGAGGAAACCGCGCTAATCAACCCTGGGTGTTGGATAGACAAAAACAGGCGGTGGGCTCAAAAGAAAGTATATATATGTATAATTATAGGTTGCAGCCCCCCCACAAAAAGAAAATCCCCAATTGGGGTTTCTTCCAACAATAAATACAACTTAACAACCGGGGTAACTGGTGCTACCTATTTAGCATGGACGAATATTAATTCTCAATACTAAAAAGGATGTCTTTTTAGAGGAAAAAGTCAAAAAATGCCAGCAGATCCAATAAAAACACCGACCTATTTCACAACTAGTAGTTTTCATATATCCAATTACAACCAAATAAAGATAATTACTCCTTAACAGATGGCAATATAATCCTTTAGAACCCACTCACTTCAGTTCAATCCAAGAAAAAACACCAAGCAACCTCTGCCAGAATCGTGTGCAGGTGCACAGGTTGACCTATTGCGACTCAAACACGACTGTGGCAAGTGTAATTATTTATAACCTTATTTGAAAACTCAATATAAATTCCCGAAAAGAATCATACATAAGACCTGTGAAGAAAAAACTAAATGACAAAAAAGTGGTACTTGGTGCGACTTTAACCTTAAAATCGCATCAGTGCTAAGATGTGATTATAACCAACAGTCTATCAACTAAAATAATGATTGTGAAAATACAACTAAAATAATGAATGTGAAAATGAATATGAAAATACAAATTCTCTTGAAAAAATATATATATAAAAGTGCATTAAAAAAGTGCAAGTGGGGGGGCGTGGCCTGACGCGAGTTCCGGATGGTCGCATAATCCCGGAGCTCCGGAGACTGGGGATCTAAGCGGCTAAAATCGATTCCATCCGTGCCCTTTGGAAGCATATCCCGACGGCGGAAGACCTTCCCTACCCTCTGGGACCATGCCCGGCAAGCGCCGAGGTGCGGGAAAACCGCAACGGCTCACGGACTTTTACACTAGACTCCCTGACAGGGAGGCCCAAGATGGCGCCCGGGCCTACTCTCCGCAGAGAGCATCGCCGCCCACGAGGGACACAGCAGCAGGTAATAGGCGACATAAACAGTCCCCCACCAATGGCCAGCACTCCTACCCTTCCTCCCCTTCTACTAGCAGCCCGGTTAAATCAAAACCCAAGCTGGATGGCAGCGGATTGAGCGAAGAGGGCAGCCCATCCGCAGACTCAGGGGATGACACCCGGGAGCTACCCGAACCCATTGAATCCTATCCCACTCAAAATCAACCGGTGGTTGATACTGTCCTGAAAGACATGTTGTTATCGCTCCGCAGCACCATCCAGTCGGATATGGCAGCCTGTATGCACGGGTTTCATAAAGATCTTAATGCTATTGGAGTTAGAGTGGATCACATAGAAACTAAGATGGGAGAATATGCTGGGACTATAAACGATCTAGTTGATGCCCATGAGGAGAGGGAAGGGGAGGTGGAGAGGCTAAAGGAGAAATTAGCGGACCTCGAAGATAGGTCACGAAGAAATAATATCAAAATCAGGGGTATCCCCGAAACGATCGTACAGGCCGACCTTTACTCGCACGTGGTGACGATGTTTAAACAAATACTCCCAGAGGCGTCGGATCTTGACGTGACGATCGATCGGATTCATCGTCTTCCCAAACTGACTCACTTATCTGATCAGGTACCGAGAGATGTACTTTTAAGGCTACACTTCTTCCATGTGAAAGAGGACCTTATGGCAGCCATGCGTCAAAAAGAACGTATTCCGCCACAACTTCAGCACTTGCAGTTTTTCACAGACCTTTCGCAATACACTCTTCAGAAGAGAAGGAACCTAAATACCATTACCAAAGCTTTGAGAAACCATAAGATAGTATACAAATGGGGATTCCCTACGAAATTGACTGTGACCAAGGATAATCGCACACACCACATTACTTCGTTGGAAGCTGGCATCACCCTCTTACGAGAGTGGGGTATACTTTCAGACTTGGAAATCAGTGCAGCAATGTCTTCTGCCCCAAAAATGGTTGCTCAGGATTGGAAAACCGTCACCTCAAAGAACGCCAAATCGCACTCGTGAGACGGGACGGATGTATCCCTCTAAATTTGGGTCCCCATGTTCTCTGTTCTTGAGGAGCCTCAGGCTGAACTTTTTCCCCCAGTTACCTTTGCAGCACCCGCTGCTCACGGCTATTTTTTGTTAGACCTGCTCTAGAATCTATAGAGCGGCCGTTGCTAATCCGTTCACTAACTAATGATCTTTTTTAATTTCTTCTGTTACATTCTCTTGTTGTTTTTTTTCTTTTTTTTGGATGCTATACCAATTGCCAACCGTTACCTACTTATCAAATGGAGGATGAGGGCCGAAATGGACATCCTAGGTTGCTTCATGGCCAGAATCACAGAACCTTCACAGCTCCAGGACCGGATCAGCCCTTCTCCCAAAAGTGAGTACTGTTTACCTGACAACCCTGGTGGCTTGCTTGAGGGGGAATTGGGCCCCTCATGGGGAGGAGAGCCCTTTTGCGGGGGGGCTGCTCAGCACACTTTTCAGCATCCCTTGCATCCAACCCCTCTATGGCTCTAAATATATTATCTATTAACACTAAGGGGCTCAACCACCCCGTGAAGCGTCACTCGCTCTGGAGAGAAGCGGAATCGCACAAATGCGATATTGTATGTGCCCAGGAGACTCACTTCGTGACTGCTAAAGCTCCCAAATGCTTACACAAAAAATTTCCGCACATATTCACAGCTAACGCGAATACCAAACGAAAAGGGGTCCTAACGGCTATCAGAGACTCTGTGGCTTTTCAATTGCACGAAGCTGTTAGTGATCCCCATGGCAGATTCTTGATACTAATCTGTGATGTGAACTTAACTACCTACACGATTGTAAACGTATACTCCCCTAACAACCACCAGGTGAGGTTTTTTAACAGCTTGATGCGAAGAGTACGGAAACTCCAAAGGGGAAGGCTGCTTATGTGTGGGGACTTTAATTTAACCCCGGACCCGGCTTCGGATTCTACATCTCAGTCCACGCGGCTGCGCCAGGCTATGCAACCCGCTATACATCAACACGGCCTATATGACGCTTGGAGATGCCTGCACGCAAACGAGCGGGACTATACCTACTTTTCCCCTCCACACCAGGTGTATTCCAGGATAGACCTGTTCTTAGTTGATCAGCAGTCTCTATTGCGGACCTCTTCGGTGGACATCAAGCCAATAACTTGGTCTGATCATGCACCGGTGGTGCTATCCATGGCGGGCTCGGCAACAGTTAATGCGAGCCTGCTCTGGAGAATCAACACCTATGTGCTTCAGAGAGAGGAGTCCAGGAAGGTCCTCCGGAAACATCTGACTGACTTTTTTATTGATAATGTTGATTCTGTTACAGATTCATTTGTGTTATGGAACGCCCATAAGGCGTATATGAGGGGTATTTGTATCCAAATGGGAGCGAGGCTAAAGAGGCAGAGGCAAAGCAAAATTACAAGCTTATTGTCAGCCATTGAGAAACTAGAATCGCTTAATAAAGCTAAACCGACAGTCCTTATTTCCCAAAAATTAGCTCAGCATAGACACGACCTGAGGGTACTGCTACTCGAAAACTTTGAGAAATACAGCAAACGTAGGAAAATGACATTTTACACCTCTGACAATAAGGGTGGTAAACTCCTGGCCCATAAAATCAAGGGCCACAGGTATAAATCTAAAATCCCATTTATCTTCCACCCTACCTCTAACACAAAAGAAACTCACCCTAAGAAAATAGCGGACGCCTTTAGTTCCTATTATAGTGCACTATATAACCTTAAAGACGACCCCTCGACCCACCAGCCAAATCGAGAACACATTGTGGACTTTCTTGCCCGACTCCCGATCCCACGTCTTACCCAGGAGCAAGTGGATGTGCTCAATGCCCCATTTACTGATGCTGAAATTCAGTCAGCAATTAATTCCCTACCACCTAATAAATCCCCTGGACCGGACGGCTTTAGCGGGGAATACTATAAACTGTTTAAAAACGCTCTTACCCCACACCTTACCACAATTTTCAATAAAGCTGCTGCCTCTGCTTCTTTCCCGCCAGAGATGCTGGAAGCTTTGATCATAGCCTTGCCTAAGCCGGGGAAGGATCCGATATCTCCGCAAAATTTTAGACCAATCTCCTTACTCAACAGCGATTTGAAGCTATATGCCAAAATAATCGCCGCTCGGATGGTGGATATACTACCTTCGATCATTCATCCTGACCAGACGGGCTTTACAAAAAATAGACAGGCCTCAGATGCGACCCGCAGACTTATTAACTTAATACATCTGGCCGAGGAGGAGGGGAGGCCTTCTCTGCTTCTGTCTCTAGACGCGGAGAAGGCCTTTGACCGAATTCATTGGCAATATCTCGGTGAGGTTCTGAGGGCCTTTGGATTTGAGGGCGGCATCGACTCGGCTATTAAAGCATTATACTCTAAACCATCGGCGAGAGTTTTTGTATCAGGAGTTATGTCCTCCCCGTTTTCTATTTCAAATGGAACACGGCAGGGGTGCCCTCTCTCTCCATTGATATTTAATCTACTGATGGAACCTCTGGCAATCCATATTAGATCCCATCCACGTATAACGGGTTTCGGAGTTGGGGCAGATAGTCATAGTATCAGCTTGTTCGCTGACGATGTGATATTGATGCTAACTAATGTGGAGACTTCCCTGGCTGAGGCACATGAATCTTTAACGCTGTTCAATAAGGTTTCATATTATAAGGTAAACGAAGGGAAATCTCAGATACTAGGACTGGGGATAGATGGTGGAACTAAATCCAGACTGCAGAGATCCTTCCCTTATACTTGGAGCTCTACAGGCATCAAATACTTAGGTATAGTGCTCTCTGAGAGAATAGGTAAATTGTATAACGACAACTATGTGCCATTCTTGGAGGATCTGGACTCCAAACTGTTGCCTATTTCCAAAAGGGAATTGTCTTGGTCAGGTAGGTTGGCTGCTTTTAAGATGCTGATATTACCCCAATTATTATATATATTTAGGACCCTTCCTATTCCGGTTCCAAACGACTTTTTCGCTAAAGCACAATCTAAGATTAACTCCTTTCTATGGCAAGGTAAAAAAGCTAGGTGCGCCTTCAAGAAACTGATTCAGACGAAGAGAGCGGGAGGGGCAGGGCACGTCCTGCTGCGGGATTACTATCTGGCAGCTATTTTGGCTCAGGCAAGGTACTGGTTTGTTCAAGGCAGAGGTACTAGATGGTTAAAAATTGAACAAGCTCAATGCCCACAGCATCCCATAGTAGACTTATTACTAACAAGCCCACTATCCCCGAGGGTGGGTGGAATCTTGTCCCCTTCTATGAAGGCCATGCTGATGGCCTGGAAAATACTACTAGATAATATCACCTCCGATCAACGCACCAAGGCACTTCCTCTAACGCTATCAAGCTTAAGACTCCTTATTCCGCAGTTATCCGTTGGGAGATGGCAGAAGAGGGGGATTCTTTCAGTGCAAGATATTATGTTAGGCCCAGCAATTAAAACGTTCAGAGCGTTACAACTAGAGTTTGGGTTGGAGACTAGGGACCAATACACTTACATGCAGATAGCACATCTCCTTAATACAATCCCTATAACCGAAATCCCCCTCCCGGTGAGAGTATATTTATATTACCGAAATGATCAGACAAACATTAAAGGCATATCTTTGTTTTATAATCTCTTAAACCGCAAGTCGGAGTTCCGGAGGTCTCCATCTATGAGATCGTGGGAACTAGAGTTGGGGCATTCCTACTCACAGGAACAATGGGAGGAATCTATAAAGGTCGTGTATCTGGCGACTAAATCAGCAAATATGTGGGAACTTTCTATTAAAATCTTGTTAAGATGGTATCTAACCCCGGTGAGGCTGGCGGGTTTCCATCCCCAGGCCTCACCGCTCTGTTGGAGACTATGCGGTTGTAGGGGGTCGTTGGGCCACATACTTTGGATGTGCCCAAAACTGATTACGGTGTGGCGTCAGGTGTTTCACCTGATCTCCGCAATAACCGGTACTCTCACGAGCGGAGATCCTGGACTGGCGGTGTTATCACTAGGGATTGATACATTTCCGAAAAAGTACAGACTGATAGTTTTTCATATATTGGCGAGCACTAGACTAGCGATACTAAGGCGATGGAAGACCGTAGACACACCTCAGATAGGGGAGATCATTAGAGAGGTGGACATACACATACAATATGAATTAATGTTCGCAGCATCTCAGAACAACCTAGAAGCCAAACGAGTCTTATGGAAGCCCTGGTTAGATTGGCACAAATCTGCTTACTAATACCATTGCATATTTCTAGGCGAACTATTCTCTTATAACTCTTGTGATAATACTTTTGCTGATATCCTATGTCTTTAAATACATACTCTAATTATAGTATATATTTCTTGTGAGGCAACAAATCCAACTTAAGTGGAACAAAACAAAATTTATGCATCCGGTTTTCTTTCTACTTTTATTTAAATTTTCTTGACTTTCTTTTCAAAATTTCTGTGTTATTGTACATTCCTGATTGCTACCCCACGCTGAGTTCTTGTAAATTCTGAATGTATAAATGTCTGACTTTTGTATGATATTGTGACTTTGTGACATTCAATAAAACTATTGAAATTAAAAAAGTGCAAGTGGAAAATCAAAAAATATTTTAAGATACAAGATATATGACACAGCCCATACCCAAAGTGAATCGCAAGACCTAAACAATGTATTCTAAAAAATACACCTGTAAATAAAGATATATATATATATATATATATATATATATATATATATATATATATATATATAATAAAAAATGAACCTCAAAATATAAAAATAATTATAAAAATAAAATTAATAAAAATAAAAGTGATGATATAGTGTCCAATTATCCAAAAAATCTTCAGTAGTGCAAATCCAGCATTGAATGTTCATAAAGTGACTTTAGTGCTTCTTGTGCAATCTTCAAAGTGACTTCTGTGCTCCCCCACAAGGTGCCCCACTCACCAGAAGAATACACCCCTGCAGGGGTAATTCGCCTTTAAACCAAATCTGACGATATCCAGCTCCTTGACCCGTGTATTTTGTGATCATTCATATCCAGAAGGGAATTCCATTTATATCCTCATAGAAAAGAAATTATAATCTCCATAGTGTAATCCGTATATAAAAAAAACAATTTATTTCCACAAAAATAAAAAACAAAATTCATATAATAAGAATAAAAATATGGAAACACAGTCCACCAAGGAATCTACTTTACATAGACTCCATAGGTTATTGATCCACTTCTCCGGTATCAATCCAGAAAAAACAAGATAAAAATATATAATAAAAACAAACTATGGAAAACACGCTAATGACTCTCTGTCCCAGGAAAAACAAAAAACAGTCTCGAGTAAATAGATCGCTCCGTGGGCGATGTCCCGGGATTAATTCTGTTTATAAAGACAGCTCTAATATTTGTAAGTCCCCTTAGGATAGAACCCTTATAGCGCGAATTCCAAACAAACAGCGGGTACCGTTCGGTGGATATGCAGCGTGCGCTCCAACTGCGTTCCAACCACCGTAGGCGACCCGGAAATGACGTAGTAAGCGTAACTCCGTCGAACGCGTTTCGTCATTGATGTCTTCAGCGGCGGTGTCACGCTTCTACGTACTGCACGTTAAATAGAAAAATAGACAAACTAATAGACACCTTATTGGTCATCCCCATATCCAGCACCCAATCAGATACTGAAGGGCGGGCCAGGTATCCGAGACTATGGGAAAACAAACTCCCTATTCATTCCGCATGTTCGTAACATCCAGTCACAGACTGGAATGCGGGGAAGAACATCCGAAGTTCTAGAGAAAACGGCCAAACTGTAAAAAATATATATAAAAATATGTATAAAAATAATATCAAATAATTACTAGTATCTCTCACTTAAGAAAATAACCCGCAAGGGTGATCTTTCCGATGGGGAACTTATATTTTCTTTTTTCTTTACTCTCCTTTGTCTTCCATCCTAGCCTATGGGTTGTGGAGAGAGGAAGGATTAAAAGTTTTAGAAGATTATGTTTTACTATATAGTAGCTGGATTGCAAGGAAAAAATAGAAAGGTCTCTCCGATGTTGGTTTAATGTTTTAATTCTTGTTAAGATTCATTGTATTTAACCATCTTAGCTTTAGAAATGACTTATCTTATGGATGGATGTCTTCAGGCATTTATTTAATTTTGGTCTCTGTAAATGTTTAAAGGTCATTATGTAAAAGAGGGTCATTAAGGTCATTATGTAAAAGAGAAACAAATTATTATTATTTTTAAGTTCCCCATTGGATAGATCACCCTTGCGGGTTATTTTCTTAAGTGAGAGATACTAGTAATTATTTGATATTATTTTTATATATATTTTTATATATATTTTTTACAGTTTGGCAGTTTTCTCTAGAACTTCGGATGTTCTTCCCCGCATTCCAGTCTGTGACTGGATGTTACGAACATGCGGAATGAATAGGGAGTTTGTTTTCCCATAGTCTCGGATACCTGGCCCGCCCTTCAGTATCTGATTGGGTGCTGGATATGGGGATGACCAATAAGGTGTCTATTAGTTTGTCTATTTTTCTATTTAACGTGCAGTACGTAGAAGCGTGACACCGCCGCTGAAGACGTCAATGACGAAACGCGTTCGACGGAGTTACGCTTACTACGTCATTTCCGGGTCGCCTACGGTGGTTGGAACGCAGTTGGAGCGCACGCTGCGTATCCACCGAACGGTACCCGCTGTTTGTTTGGAATTCGCGCTATAAGGGCTCTATCCTAAGGGGACTTACAAATATTAGAGCTGTCTTTATAAACAGAATTAATCCCGGGACAGCGCCCACGGAGCGATCTATTTACCCGAGACTGTTTTTTGTTTTTCCTGGGACAGAGAGTCATTAGCGAGTTTTCCATAGTTTGTTTTTATTATATATTTTTATCTTGTTTTTTCTGGATTGATACCGGAGAAGTGGATCAATAACCTATGGAGTCTATGTAAAGTAGATTCCTTGGTGGACTGTGTTTCCATATTTTTATTCTTATTATATGAATTTTGTTTTTTATTTTTGTGGAAATAAATTGTTTTTTTTTATATACGGATTACACTATGGAGATTATAATTTCTTTCCTATGAGGATATAAATGGAATTCCCTTCTGGATACGAATGATCACAAAATACACGGGTCAAGGAGCTGGATATCGTCAGATTTGGTTTAAAGGCGAATTACCCCTGCAGGGGTGTATTCTTCTGGTGAGTGGGGCACCTTGTGGGGGAGCACGGAAGTCACTTTGAAGATTGCACAAGAAGCACTAAAGTCACTTTATGAACATTCAATGCTGGATTTGCACTACTGAAGATTTTTTGGATAATTGGACACTATATCATCACTTTTATTTTTATTAATTTTATTTTTATAATTATTTTTATATTTTGAGGTTCATTTTTTATTTATATATATATATATATATCTTTATTTACAGGTGTATTTTTTAGTATACATTTTTTAGGTCTTGCGATTCACTTTGGGTATGGGCTGTGTCATATATCTTGTATCTTAAAATATTTTTAGATTTTCCACTTGCACTTTTTTAATGCACTTTTATATATATATTTTTTCGAGAGAATTTGTATTTTCATATTCATTTTCACATTCATTATTTTAGTTGTATTTTCACAATCATTATTTTAGTTGATAGACTGTTGGTTATAATCACATCTTAGCACTGATGCGATTTTAAGGTTAAAGTCGCACCAAGTACCACTTTTTTGTCATTTAGTTTTTTCTTCACAGGTCTTATGTATGATTCTTTTCGGGAATTTATATTGAGTTTTCAAATAAGGTTATAAATAATTACACTTGCCACAGTCGTGTTTGAGTCTCAATAGGTCAACCTGTGCACCTGCACACGATTCTGGCAGAGGTTGCTTGGTGTTTTTTCTTGGATTGAACTGAAGTGAGTGGGTTCTAAAGGATTATATTGCCATCTGTTAAGGAGTAATTATCTTTATTTGGTTGTAATTGGATATATGAAAACTACTAGTTGTGAAATAGGTCGGTGTTTTTATTGGATCTGCTGGCATTTTTTGACTTTTTCCTCTAAAAAGACATCATTTTTAGTATTGAGAATTAATATTCGTCCGTGCTAAATAGGTAGCGCCAGTTACCCCGGTTGTTAAGTTGTATTTAATGTTATTTTTGTTGTTTACTAGCAATGGTGGCTCTGTGATTTTTATCAGGACTGCAACATTGTGGCGGACAGATCAGACACTTTTGATGCTATTTTGGGACCATTAACATTTATACAGCGATCAGAGCTAAAATTAGCCATTGAATGCTGTATAAATGACACTGGCAAGGAAGGGGATAACACTAGGGGGTGATCAAGGAGTTAAGTGTGTTTCCTATGTGTGTTCTAACTGGAGGGGGGATGGGACTGACTAGGGGAGGAGATAGGTCAGTGTTCATACTTAGTATGAATACACAATCTGTCTCCTCTCCCCTGAGAAAACAAGGATTTGTGTGTTTATACTAGAGATGAGCTTCGAGTTTGAGACAAATTAAACTCAAACATCGGCTGTTCGATCGTTCGTCGAAGATCGAACATTATGGACCATTCGTGCCAAATTTGAGTGGCGTGTCACGGCCCATAATACACTGCGTCATCGTAGTGGTTTGCTGGCTGATGATTGGCCAAGCATGTACTATGACCCGCATGCTTTGGCCAATCAGAGCACTGTAAGCAAACAGAGCCATAATTGGCCAAAGGCAGGGTGCCTTTGGCCAATTATGGCTCAAGGGGTTAAGTACATGCCCCACACTATATAAGGCCACCTGCACGTCGGCCCTGTGTAGTGTTGCTGCATTATAGAGAGATAGAGTGAGAGAGTCTGTAACTTCATTTATTTTGAGCAGGAAGTTTATTCAGTTAGGTAGATCTCAGCGCCGACTGTTCCTGCTGTACTATTTCTAATCTACTTTAGGCAGGAATTTGATCTAGTTTAGCTGGATCTCACTGCAGACCATTCATGCTGTACTATTTGCAATCTACTGCAGGCAGTTGATCCAGTTTAGCTAGATCTCACTGCAGACCGTTCCTGTTGTTCTGTTCCTAATATACTACAGGCAGGCAGTTCATTCAGTTAGCTGTAGTATATTCAGTAGTATCCTGTGTAGCTAGATCTCGCTGCATACCATTCCTGTTCTGTTCCTAATATACTACAGGCAGGCAGTTCATTCAGTGCTGTATCCTGTGCAGCTAGATCTTGCTGCAGACTGTTCCTGTGTTTCTGTTCCTAATATACTACAGGCAGGCAGTTCATTCAGTTAGCTGCAGTATATTCAGTATACTGTATCCAGTTTAGCTAGATCTTGCTGCAGACCGTTCCTGCTGTATAGGGATGAGCCTACCACCCCCCAGTTCGGTTCACACCGGAACCTTCAAATGGACCTAAAATCTGTACAACTTTAGAACCCCATTAAAGTCTATGGGACTCGAACGTTCAAAATCAAAAGTGATAATTTTAAAGGCTAATATGCAAGTTATTGTCCTAAAAAGGGTTTGGGGACCCAGCTCCTGCCCCAGGGGACATTTATCAATGCAAAAAAAAAGTCAGTTTTTTCGGGAGCACTGATTTTAATGATGCTTAAAGTAAAAAAAAGTTAAATATTCCTTTAAATATCATGCCTGGGGGAGTGCGCATGCATGGTGCCCTGTGATGGATGCTCAGCCCAGGGCTCCGTGCCGCTACATCCTGCCCGCATACCCAGAAGCAAAACGCCGGCCTCTGGAGACATCAGACTGGGACCAGAGGTCCCGCGAACAGTCGTGCAGACTTTGATGCATGGGGGGACAGCCAAGAGGACTGGAAACTCTGTTTTCCTCACTCCTGGGAGCGGCCGAGCTAACTAAGATGGCGGCGGAATGTCTGCCTCATGAGGCATCCAGAAACGCCACCAGCTCTTCTCCCTGGCGGGACAAGCTCCATGAGGAGGTATGTGGGGGGTCCCCTCACCCCCAGCCTACGGAGGGCCACTTTCCCCAGTGACCACAGTCTCCCTCTCCCTCCTCAATCAGACATTAGAGGAGCTCACACACCCAGCCATACTGCATCTCACCAGGCTGCAGCCCAGCATGTCTCACAGCACCAGCACAATTCTCCCCAGCAGGACATTTCTCTCATGTTCTCTAAGTTTTCTGAAATGCTGGATAAAGGTCTGGCACCAACTGCTTTCAGAATCACCAATGATATAAAGGCTGATCTTCAACTCCTAGGATCCCACATTGAAAGTATTGAAACGTGGATGTCACGATTGATCGAGTGAGGCCGCGTACACACGCGCGGACTGTTTGCCCAACCTTGTTCGTCAAACAGTTTCGGCAAACAGTCCGCTCAAAATTTGCATGAGCGGACTTGCCCACACACGAGCGGACTGTTTCAGCGAACTGTTTGCCAAACAGTTCGCTCAACTTTTGAAATGAACGGACTCGCCCACGTAAGGAGGCAAATCCGCCCATTTCGAGCGCGTGTACAGGTAGGCGGGGCCCGCGAGGGAGACGTCGCGGCTCCGCCGCCTGGAATGGGCTTAAAGGGGAACCCCAACGCCGAAAAAAATCGGCGTGGGGGTTCCCCCAAAGTCCACACCAGACCCTTGTCCGAGCACGCTACCCGGCCGGCCAGGAAAGGGGGGCGAGCGAGCGCGCCCCCCCTCCTGAGCCGTACCAGGCCGCGTGCCCTCAACATGGGGGGGGTGCCTTGGGGAAGGGGGCCCCCGGATACCGGCCCCCCACCCTATGTGAATGAGTATGGGGTACAATGTACCCCTACCCATTCACCTGTGAAATAAAGTACAAGAAAAAACACAACACAGGGAAAAAATATTTTATTGCACAGCTCCGGGGATCTTCCGTCTTCGGGGGTCTTCTCGCCGGACTCCTCCGCTATCTGTGTGTAGCTCTTTTACTAGCGGAGGAGTCCGGCTTTCTTCCTCCCCGCCGCCGGCCTCTTCTCCCGACTTCGGGGGTCTTGTCCCCCTCTTCGGTTCTTCTGCCGGGCCACCGCGCCTTCTTGTAGCTCTTTTGCAGGCGGTGGCCCGGTCTTCTGTCGCCGCTGCCTTCCGTTCTTCTGTCGCCGCCTTCGGTTCTTCTGCCGGGCCACCGCGCCTTCTTGTAGCTCTTTTACAGGCGGTGGCCCGGTCTTCTGTCGCCGCTGTCGTCGCCGCCTTCCGTTCTTGTTCTTCTTCTTGTTCTTCTTCTTCTCCTGGAGATGTTGACTCGACGAGCTCTCCGGCCGGAATGCCAGAGCCGCGCTGTGCGGTCACTTATATAGTGACAATGGGGCGGTGTCACATGGTATATGTCACATGGGTTGGTCACATGGTGACCCCGCCCCCTTACGATGTCATAGTCCCCATGTGACATCAACCCATGTGACCAACCCATGTGACATATACCATGTGACACCGCCCCATTGTCACTATATAAGTGACCGCACAGCGCGGCTCTGGCATTCCGGCCGGAGAGCTCGTCGAGTCAACATCTCCAGGAGAAGAAGAAGAAGAACAAGAAGAAGAACAAGAACGGAAGGCGGCGGCGGCGGCGACGACAGCGGCGACAGAAGACCGGGCCACCGCCTGTAAAAGAGCTACAAGAAGGCGCGGTGGCCCGGCAGAAGAACCGAAGGCGGCGACAGAAGAACGGAAGGCAGCGGCGACAGAAGACCGGGCCACCGCCTGCAAAAGAGCTACAAGAAGGCGCGGTGGCCCGGCAGAAGAACCGAAGAGGGGGACAAGACCCCCGAAGTCGGGAGAAGAGGCCGGCGGCGGGGAGGAAGAAAGCCGGACTCCTCCGCTAGTAAAAGAGCTACACACAGATAGCGGAGGAGTCCGGCGAGAAGACCCCCGAAGACGGAAGACCCCCGGAGCTGTGCAATAAAATATTTTTTCCCTGTGTTGTGTTTTTTTTTGTACTTTATTTCACAGGTGAATGGGTAGGGGTACATTGTACCCCATACTCATTCACATAGGGTGGGGGGCCGGTATCCGGGGGCCCCCTTCTTAAAGGGGGCTCCCGGATTCCGATAAGCCCCCCGCCCGCAGACCCCGACAACCAACGGCCAGGGTTGTCGGGAAGAGGCCCTTGTCCTCATCAACATGGGGACAAGGTGCTTTGGGGTGGGGGGGCCGCGCGGCCCCCCCTTCCCCAAGGCACCCCCCCATGTTGAGGGCACGCGGCCTGGTACGGCTCAGGAGGGGGGGCGCGCTCGCTCGCTCCCCTTTCCTGGCCGGCCGGGTAGCGTGCTCGGACAAGGGTCTGGTGTGGACTTTGGGGGAACCCCCATGCCGATTTTTTCGGCGTTGGGGTTCCCCTTTAAGCCCATTCCAGGCGGCGGAGCCCGCGACGTCTCCTTCGCGGGCCCCGCCTACCTGTACACGCGCTCGAAATGGGCGGACTTTCCGAGCGGGAACAGTTTGCTCATTTCGAAAGTAGCCTACACACGGGCGGACTGTTCGCTCAAACACAGTTTCAGCGGACAGTTTTTCGGAATTTCCGAAAGACTTTGTCCGTCCAACTGTCCGCTGAAACTGTCCGCTGAAAGCCCACACACGGGCGGACTGTCCGCCCAAACACTGTTCAGCGGACAAGGTTGGGCAAACAGTCCGCCCGTGTGTACGCGGCCTCAATCAAAATTCTGATCGCTTTCAGAAATTACACGATCAATTAGAGGGAGCAATGGCCAAAATTGACGATTTGGAAAATAGGTCCAGAAGGCTCAATTTCCGGATCAGGGGCCTTCCTGAGTCCATAATGGACATTCCGGACGGAGTTCATTCCCTCATCAAAACCCTCATCCCTGACATTAGAGCTCATAGGTTGGAGCTAGACAGAGCTCATAGGGACCTGGGGCCCCCAAGACAAGATGGCCTCCCCCATGACATTGTTGTCAAGCCACTTTACTTCAGTGTTAAGGAGGAAGTCATGAAGCGGGGTCGTTTGTCACCACAATTACTGGGTCACCAGATTCAAATTTATATGGACATTTCACCTTTCACTATTCAGAAGAGAAGGTCTCTTAAACTGTTGCTGATGGTACTCACGCAAAAAAATATTAAATATTGGTGGCTATTCCCTTTCAGCTTGAAATTTTATTACAATGGCAAACCGTTTAGGTTTTCATCACTAACAGAAGGGGAACTACTGTACTACTAAAGAAGCTGAGTTTAATCCCCAAGGATCCTCCGTCTCCCATGCAGGCCTCCTCCTCGGATGTCCAAACGCCCGCCAACATCAAGCCCTCTCACCTCTCTCTGGAACACTCCTAGGACCAAGAAAGCAAACGATGGTCTGCCTCTGTGATACTGATGTTTCTTCACCCACTTTTCCACAATTCCTGACTCATTTGTGAATGGGTCGGGTTTCTCATAGACCCCCATTGTTATATTTGCAAGTTTCATCTATTTTTTGCAGTATTTTGGGTCAAGATGGGACTTCCTCTCCGGATTTCATCCCTGGTATAGCCCAACCTGATCAAACGACCAAGAGTATACATTTTTTTTTTGTTTTTTTTGTTTTGTATGCTCTGTTTATTGAATCAGTCCTGGTCTGTCTGCTAGCTATCTTTTTGGGTCACTAGACCACCAGGCTTAGGCGTTTATTCACTGTTTTTCCTAGCATATTAGTATGGGGTGCAGTGGATGGAGCGGGCCTCTGACGCACTTCCCAGCAAATTGGACAGGCAGCCCGCTTGCCCGTGCCATTCCGAGTTTGGGCATTACCCCCTCAGTGGGGTACATTATGTTTATTTCCTTGGGGGGGGGCATACCTGACCCCCACCTCAGGACAACTCTCTCTCTCTCTGTCCCTTTTTTCTTTTCTCTCTCCGTTCCTACTCTTATTAACTTCTAATTTCTTGTTTGTAGCTTATGGGGCAATCTCTCTCACCCGGGGTAACTTTCAGGACGACGGGCAGCTCCCACGTGCAAACCTTTCTACACAGTAGACTTCCAGTATGAAGGTAGGTGCTCATGAGTCATATGCCCTCTTCCCTTCTCTGCTCCATGGCTAATCTGACCTCCCAGAGACAATCCCTCCGCATAGCTTCCCATAACGTACAAGGTCTAAACTCTCCAATAAAACGAAAAAATATTTTCCAACACTACCATGCGCAAAAAATAGACATCTTATTCTTACAGAAGACCCATTTCCTTCGGTCCTATCAACCCTCCTTTGTTCACGATAAGTTCCACAGATTTTTCCAGGACAATTCCGAAAACAAAACCAGGGGCGTTGGCCTATTCTTCTCAGGTAGGGTTCAGTTCTCCCTGGTCTCTGAATTTAGGGAGCCGGAGGGCAGATTCTGTCTAATCAAAGTCCTCATTGCAGAACAACTCTACTCCCTCATCACATATTATGCTCCTAATAAAGGAGAGGCAAAGTTTTTTTCAACACCTCTTTCACACATTAGCTCCACTCACAGAGGGTATAGTGATCTATAGGGGTGACTAATTTGGCGTTTGATGCGGGAATAGATAAAATGCGTCCCCCGGGCAGAAACCGGATGTGTCCGTCTAGGCAGAGTCTACAGGTGGCCAGACAATTGTATCATTATGTATTGGTGGATATCTGGAGGGAACTCAACCCCAGGGCTAGAGATTATACACAATTCTCTAGCCCCCACCAAACCTTTGGGAGAATTGACCACTTCCTTATCCTCCAACAGCATATCCCGCTGGCTCAGAGGTCGGTCATTAAAGACTCTGCCTGGTCTGACCATTCTTTGGTCCTGTTGTCTCTTCAAGGTGACCCGTCTCATCATCCGGGGTTCCGCTGGAGACTGAATGCCTCCATTCTCAGCAATCCCGCCTAGGCGAGGGAAATAGAAAAACACATTCAGGAGTACTTTGATGTGAATGACGTAGATGGGGTATCCCCCTTCTCTCTGTGGGCGGCACACAAGGCCACGATTTGGGGCCTCTTAATCCAAATCTCTTCCAGGTTGCGCAGGGCTTGCACAGGAGACTAGAAAGGGAATTGGATGCATTGAGCAAACAGCATACATCTAAACCCTCCTCAAGCTCTGCTAACAAACCAGATGCTGCACGTACTGCTTTAAACTCACCGCTATAGCAGAAAAGGACCTCAGATGGGAAAGAGGATGCTTCTATCACCAAAATAACAAACCGGCTCTTTATTAGCAAGAAGACTTACCCCCAAAACCAGATATTACGCTCTACCCAAAATAAAATTGAAAGACTGTTCCCTTTCACAGAACCCCCAAAAAATGATGGAAGCATTCTTCCATCATTTCTACCTAGACCTCTATAGCAAATCGGACAAGGTCTCTAGTAGTGATGGACGAACTTCCGATGGGACGTTTCGCGAATGCGGCCAAAAGTTTGCGAACCGCGAAGTTCGCGGCGGACCCCATTGACTTTAATGGCAGGCAAACCTTAAAAACCTACAGACCATATTTTCAGCCACAAAATACTTACTAGATGTGCACACATAGTCCCACCACATGGACACTGACATAACAAAAGTATTATGTGAATCTGGGATCGACAAGGACAAGCATTCTTTTTTTATCTGTGAAAGTTTGACAATTCAGGAGTGCATGAAAGCCATGGAGGAGAGGCAAGGTCAGGGCAGGCTATGAAGGGGGTGCAGGAGATGATCAGTGCCACAGTCAGGGCAGCACAGTCCTGTGACAGTGTCCCAGTGTGCCAACCTGTGCTTGAGCCCCTCCCTCTGCCCGGCCCTTACCCCCACCTATGCAGGGCTCCACTGCGGTGGTCCGGAGGTGCCAGTCGAGTGATGATCCTCAGCCATGGTACTGGCACTGCCTGCTGATTGGCTTCTCCGCTGCTATCTCCCTCACTGTCTGAAACCAGCACAGCGATATAGACTAAGCACTGAGACCAGCACCGAGCTAGAGAGCACTGAGACCACTTTTTTTTTTTTTACAAGGAAGTGAGCCAAAGTTAGAAAAAAGGTCTGTGTGCTGTGTGTAGATTTACACATATACATGGTCTACTGGTCACATGTGTTGAATTCCTCCGAGATCCATGCCTCATTCATTTTTATAAATGTGAGGTAGTCAACACTGTCATGAGCTAGGCGAGTGTGCTTATTGATCACAATCCCCCCTGCTGCGCTGAACGTCCTTTTGGACAGGACATTGGACGAGGGACAAGCCAACAGTTCCATTGCAAATTGGGCAAGCTCTGGCCAGAGGTCAAGCCTGCCTACCCAGTAGTCCAGGGGTTCATCACTCCTCAGAGCGTCCACATCGGCCGTTAAGCCGATGAAGTCGGACACTTGTCGGTCTAGGCGTTCCCTGATGCTGGATCCGGATGAGACCTGTCGATGGGTCGGCTGAAAGAATGACCTCATATCAGAAGTCACCAACACATCTTCAAACCGGCCTCTTCTTGCAGGCGCTGTTGGATTGGTACCGGCAACTCTTTCTCTGGGAGTGGGAATTCCTCCTCTGCCAGCGCACGCAAAAGCAGAATGCAGCATTTCTCGAAGCAAGGACTGGAATTGCTCCTTTCTGACAGCCCTCTGTGACAGTGGTAACATTTCCGCCATTTTGTGTTTGTACCTGGGGTCTAAATACGTTGCCACCCAGTACTGGTCATTGACCTTTATGCTTTTTATACGGGGGTCCCTGTTAAAACACTGGAGCATGAAGGCCCCCATTTGCACTAAACTGGAAGCAGTGTGGTGGTCTGGCTCCTGCTCATCATCCAGGATAATGTCATCCTCCTCGTTCTCCTCTCCCCATCCACGCACAACAGGGATCCCAGAAAGGTTTAAAGCATGCACTTCTTGCTCCTCCTCATCCGCCCCGGCACTATCCTCCTCTGACTCCTCTTCAGACTCCTGTTGTTGACTTGTCTTAGAGTAGCCCCCCCTGGGAATTCATCCAGCATTGCGACTTTCTCATCTTCCTGCTCCTGCTCCTCCACGGCTTGATCAATGGCACGACACCATGCACGCTCCATAAAGAAGGCATAAGGTATAATGTCACTGATGGCGCCATGGCTGCGACTGACCAGTTTGGTGATCTCATCAAATGGCCGCAGAAGTCTGCATGTGTCGCGCATGAGCAGCCACTGGCGCGGTGGAAAAAAACCAAGCTCCCAGAACCTGTTCTGCCGCAGAGTTCGTACAGGTAGTCGTTAGGCTGCTCCAGCAGAAACGTGCAGTTATCAAGCATATAGAAGGTTGAGTTCCATCGCGTCAGGCAATTGCAAATAAGATGTCTGACCGGCAGATTGTGCCACCGCTGAATGTCAGTAAGGTGAGCCATGGCCGTGTAAGATCTTCTGAAATGGGCCGAGATTTTCCTTGCCTGCCGCAAGATGTCCTGGACCCCAAGGTATTGGACAACGAATCGCTGCACTACCAAGTTTAAGACGTGTGCCATGCATGGCACGTGTGTAATTTTGCCCTGTTTCTGTGCCCTAAGCAGATTGGCACCGTTGTCACACACCACTTTACCAACCAAATTGAGCGGTGTTAGCCACTGATCTGTCTGTGAACCCAAAGCTGAAAGGAGTGCAGGGCCAGTGTGGCTCTTGGCTTCCAGGCACAACAGACGCATCACAGCATGGCAACGTCTCACCTGGAATGTCGAATAGGTTCTGGGGAGCTTGGGCAGCGCAGCGGAAGAGACGCTAGCAGCGGAAAAGGAGGAGTCAGCCGAGGAGGAGAGGGAGGAGGATGGAGTAGGAGGAGGAGAAGAGGCAGGTCTGCATGCAATCCATGGCGGTAAAACCAAATCTACATGGGTTACATGCTTGACGGCCGTCAGAAGGTTCACCCAGTGGGCAGTAAAAGTGATATACCTTCCCTGCCATGTTTGCTAGACCACGTGTCTGTGGTCAGATGTATCTTGGCACCGACACTGTGTGCCAGAGATACATTCACTTGCCGCTGAACATGGCCATATAGCTCTGGGATGCCCTTCTGTGAGAAATACTTCCTTCCTGGGACCTTCCATTGTGGTATTCCAATGGCCACAAAATTTTGAAAGGCCTCTGAGTCCACCAGTTTATATGGCAGTAGTTGGCGGGCTATCAGTTCTGACAAGCCAGCCGTCAACCGTTGGGCTATCAGGTGTCGTAATTTTTTTACGCTCGAACATTTGGCCCACGGAAGCCTGCCTTTTTGCAGAAAAACATGAGGACGGCATGCTGGAAGGTGGAGTGGAGGACAATTGTGAGGAGAGAGGAGAAGAAGACAAGACTGGATGGTGAGAGCTTGGAGTGTGGCTTTGTGGGTTCCATTGCTCCCACTGGGCTTGGTGATGGCAGCTCATGTGCCTCCTTAAGGCGGTCGTTCCTAGGTGAGTGTTGGGCTTACCGTGACTTATGCGCTGACTGAAAAGTTTGCAGATGGCAACACTATTGTCAGCAGCGGACACATTAAAAAAAAACACACTGCGGAGCCATGTGCCGTGTCCTGGGAGCGCCAGATGTGGCCGTCCATGGTTGATGCCTCACTCCTGATACATTAGCAGTCTGGTTTGTCCCTCCTGTGCAATGTAAGTTCCGCCTGCTTCTCCTCCCTATCTACTGGTCTATATCTCCCTCTGAACTCCCCTCCTCTTCCTCTCTTGTGGGCACCCACGTGACATCACTAGACACATCATCATCGACGTCACCTTCCCCACCACTATAATTAGAGATCTCAGAGTAGGCAGCAACAGCGGGGACCAACCTCCTTGGGCTGATCTGGGTACTGTCGTATGACTGCTGAGTGGTGGTTGTTGCTACCTCCTCTTCCTGATCCAAGGCCAAGAATGGCTGCCCATCGGAAATATCTTGTGATGGATCGGAAAATAATTCCTGTGACTCAAGCGAAAGGTATATGGTGGTGGTGTTGGTGGTAGTGTCTTGGGGTTCACACAGCAGAGAGTGAAGAGGGTGCAGATCGAGAGGATGAGGAGGGTGCAGAAGAGTAAGGCTGAGTGAGCCACTCAACCAAGTCTGGTGCATCCTTTGACATAATCACACGCACCTTCTGCAATTTGCCACTTTGGCTATAGTCTGTTGCTCCTGCCCTACCCCCTACCACCCCTGCGAAAGGGCCTGCCTCTTCCTCTGCCTGTCATTTTTTAAATGACCCTGTGACAAAAGTCTCTAGAGAAGTGCAGTATGTACATCGAAGAAGGTATATAACACCCCGCTTCAATCTGTCGTTTTTGGGGGCCACTGGTCTATCACACCAGTTATAATACTTTTTTTTTTTAATTGCATTTGTCACTCTTTGTAGAATCGCTGCAGAACCACTCAGCAGTCACAATGCTGCACAGTGGAAATTCACTATACTATGCTTTCTATATGTGCAAGTATTTTATATGTGTATTACACCCCTATATACTACACACCAAATGGTACACTTAAACCAGTCCTTAAAAGGACCTTTGTGGACCTAGTAGCTAGTGATTTGCAGACTGTCCCTCAGTCCCTACACTATAAAAGACAGCTGCAGAATCGGTCAGCGGTCAACTATAATAGGCTTTCTATATTTGAAAGAAAGTATATTATACGTGTAAAACCCTATATACTGTACACCTATACCAGTCCTTAAAAGGATCTTTGTGGACGTAATAGCTAGTGATTAAACTGACTGTCCCTGCTCCACACAGCATCCTGCCTCTACACTGACAAAAGACAGCTACAGAATCGGTCAGCAATGCACTCAGCAATCAGCAGCACAGCAGTCAGCAGCAGTGCACCAGAACCCTATATACTGTACACCTATACCAGTCCTTAAAAGGACTTTTGTGAACCCAATAGCTAGTGATTTGTGTCACTACAGTCTGTCCCTGCTCCATACAGCAACCTCTCCCTACACTGACAAAAGACAGAATGTAAAATGGCCACCAGATCAGGTCTATTTATAAGGTAGGTGGAATGTCCAATTTTCCATGTGCTGAAATGTTTCAATTGGCTGTCCTGTACCTCATGATCGATGTGTCGTCATGGGTCAAAGTTCTTTCACAATGTAAACGCATATGTCCGCCGCGCAAACAACGCCAGAAGTCCGCTGATTTGGTGAATCGCGAACACGCAAAAATTTGCCGCGAACTGACTGCCGGGTGAACCGCAAGGCCATCCCTAGTACCAATAAATCCAGGGATCCGTCCCAGACAATGAAGATGTCATTGATATACCGGGGCCAACATTGGATGTGGTCTGAGTACATCGATAAGTCCTCATCGTCTAGGACCATATGTTCCCACTCCCCCAGGTACAGGTTGTCGTGTACGATGGGGCACAACATGTCCCCATTGCCACCCCCTGTACCTGGAGGTAGTTTGAACCCATGAAGGTGAAAACATCATGTTGAAGGATTAAGTCAAGCATGGACAAAATAAATTCCCCATATCTAGGGTCAATCTGCTATTCTCTCTGTATACTATGCTGGATAACCGCTAGGCCTTTGTTATGGGGAATGCAACTATACAGGGATTTCCACATCCACCGTGACAAATAAGGCATTGTCGGGGATCTGTAAATGCTCAAGAATTTGAAGAAAGTGTAGTGTGTCTTTAACAAAAAGGTAAAGACATGACCAGAGGCTTCAGGAACTCATCAAAAAGTTTGCTCACATTATCGCTTATAGCCGCAACACCCAAGATGATGGTTCTGCCTGGAGGATTTTTAATGTCCTTGTGGACTTTAGGTAACATGCAAAAAAATGGCGTCCGAGGGAATTTGTTACGGATATATTCCCAGGTTTGTTTCTTGATAACCTGATTAGAATATGCAGTGTCTACCAAAGAGTAGAATTGGTTGTTATATTTTTTAACTATATCGGACGGGACCTGTCGGTACCAATCCGTATTTTTGAGTACACATATTGATAAAGGAGGCATTGTCCAAAATGACAATATTGCCTCCCTTATCAGCAGATTTAATGGTTAGCCAAATATTGTTGGATAATTGTTTTTAGAGCACGAAGTTCTCTTTTGTTGAGGATTGGAGGGCGTTTTAGAGTGAATTTTCAAGGCTTCCAAGTCTTTATAAATGAGTTTCAAGAAGGTCGCAGCGTTAGGACAAGAGCTTGGTGCTGGGCAGAAATCAGATTTTTTTCTTAAGAATAGATTTATTAGTTGGGTACTTGAAGCATCTGGGTTGTCTATTTCCTCCAATAGAGAAGATAAGTCCAAATGATCAATTAGATCGGTTGGATCGTTTTCTTCTAATAGGGAAATTAATTGATTCATGGCGAGATCCTCCTGTGGAGTTTGTTCACAAGAGGTTCCCTGTTTGTAAAATTATTTCTTTAAAAGTAATTTGCGAACATATAATTGAAGATCCTTATAAATTTCAAAGGTATTGATGTCTTGGTTGGGGCAAAAATTAAGGCCTTTTTTTTAAAACAGAAATGTCATCCTCAGATAGAAGGTAGGACGACAAATTCACAATATTTAGGTCAATAAGGGGCTCATGAGTTGACATTAAAGTGCTACCTGTGTGTAAGTGTTGGGGTTGTCCACTGAAGGGAGGGTTCCCGCTAAGACCCGTTCTAAAAAAGAAGGGTAGTTGGAAATAGTGTCAAAAGAATCGATGGTGATCGTGTTTTGTGTTGTAGGACAATCCTCAGCTAATGCTGAGGGAGAGTGTGCATGCAAGCAAACAATACGTGAAGGTGCGAAGCCAAGGGTGGATTTTTTTCATTGAATACAATGTTGATTTTTTTTTGCCTGTTGTGAGGTATATGGGGAGTATTGTTGCTTTTCTGATGTATGGTGGTTGTATTCTGAATCAAATTGAGGGGGCCTCTATTTAGATTGTGTTTAGTAGAGGACGAGCTCCATTTATAGGCCCTGCCATCTTTTGAAGGCAATCTTGTCACAGGCAAATTTTTGACCTTTTTCCTGAGGATATCGCTATTAAAGGATTCAAGTTGAGTTTTTAATTTGTTTTCTTTCAATGCTATTGGCCTTTGTAGTTTCAGATTCATTTGTTGCAATTTGCCACAGAGATTAGTGAAGTCAATATCTAAGGCACTGGAACGTTTATTATATTCTTCAATTAAAATTTCCATCAATCCTCAAACATGTTTTCAACACCTGTTCCCATTTACGTTTAAACTCTAGGTCCAGACCCTCCAAAGTGGGGAAGATCTGGACCCGGAGTCCAAGTGGGTTGACATCTTCCTTGATATAGTCATTGAATGGTCTCGCATACATTTTTTTTTTTTTGTTAAAACATTACTAATCATATAATACGCACCTTATTGAAATTTTTATATTTAACATTTTTATTAATACTTCTACAGTTACTATTTGACCTTGGCAATTTGGCTCTCCCCTTCTGCCTGCCCTTCCCATCGAGGGTCCCTCCTGCAGATATATCCTCATTGCTCATACTATACATATAGTATTTCTTTATATACGAGATATGTCATTAAGATACCTACATTTTTTTTTTTTTTATTCATTTTTTCAATTCCACACTTCCACTTTTCTCCTCTTTTTCCTTTTTCAGGGTTCCCTGCCTTTTTTCGCCTCAATGTATCTCCTGCCTCTTTCCAGTGCCACTCTCCTGTTATCGGAGTAGGGGAGGGGTGGCTCCTACAGGGCCCCCTCACTCTGTTAACGCCTTATCACCTGACTGTTCGACTTAATTGCTTTTAATTCATAAGATCGCATGTCCATATTTGCATATTTTGCTATGTAAGTACTGGGAACAATATAATTTTTTTGATTAATCTGCATTTCTTATATGTCTATCTCTTTTCCTAATATCTTGTCATTTGTGTTTTTTTACTAGAACTATGTTTCATATACTCTACACCTAGCCCTGATGAAGGATTGTACAATTCCTCCGAAAAAAAGTAGGGTAACGAGTGTTGGGGCTCACCTTGTGTATGGGCACTCAACTCTGCATTATAGACATTGTTTTCTTATTTTTAATTGTTTTGTATTCCGTGTTTAGTCTTTTTGATTATTTATATACAGATTTTGTATAAATAAAAATACAGTTTTGTACTCTATTATACTGTTGTACATGCCTCCAAAGTCCACCAATAGGGATTTTCATCTTTTGCTTGTATATCCAAGATACTGTATGGAAATTCCTTACATTATTGACTACCCCCACTAAAGGAATCTCTACTTTCTACTTGCTCTTCCAACATTAGAATACGTTTGTCAAAACAACACCATGTCTAAAATGGGAAGAGGATGTGGGGACAACATTTACACTACAACAATGGCAAACAGCCCTAAACACTATAAATAAAGCATTTAATGTATAAATCACTGGGAATTATCCCCAAAAATATCTTTGAGATGGTATATATTGCATGTATATATTTTCTCATACTAATTCTCAATTGTGCTGGAGAGGATGCTGAGAAGTAAGAAATATTATGCATATATTGTGGTCATGTAAACATTTGACAAGCTTCTGGCATGCAGTGTTCCATTTAATCTCCTCTGTTACTGGGTTGACCACCTCCCCGAAGAAAGGATTAGCCCTTTTGAACTTGGGTATTGAAGTTTTCCCCTTGGATCACCGTACGGTAGTTACGCACATACTCTTGGCTGCTAGGCTACTTATAACCAGAAAATGGAAAATCACTGTCGCACCTAACATATCAGAAATCTATCCAATCATACAAACCCATTACATCTATGAAACCCTACTGGCTACCAGACAAGGATCCAAGGGGAAAGCTGAAGGAAAGTCTGGAAGGAGAGGTTTTCTGGGAAGGTATAGAGGTATGACGAGGTTTAACAAAGTTTAACAAATCGTAACTGATAGCTTTACTAAGATAGCAAATCATTCTGTATTACTAATGTATTATATAATGGTACAAGAGGGTCCATCTTAATACATAATTCCCTTACTAATCTGTTTCTAACCCCAATCTTTTCCCCTACCCCTATCCTTACCCCCCTCTATATATGTACATTCCTATATGTACTTTGTTGTATATTTTTTTGTACTGGGTCTCTGACGGTTCGCAGCAAGCTTATGGTAAAGTTACTGAGACTTCAAATCGTATAACACTTATTAGTAAAAAAAAAAAAAAAAAACTCCTAAGAAATTACAATAGTTCAATTGAGGAATACTATGTACTCACTATACGTCTTTTTCTTTGGTTTTATATATCAATGGTATGTTCAGAACTGTCAGTTAAACCGGAAACACTTATGTACATTTCTGCAAAGAATTGTGTTCTCTGACAATTTTTCAATAAAAATGAATGTGAAAAAAAAATTGTAATTACACGCCCCTGTTAAACAGGGGCAGAAAAATTGGGCCTTAGGCACTGGTGCCACAACACTGCAACCCCTCACAGACACTTTAGTTGGAGCGCAGGAATGAGCCCTGCTGCAAAGCATTGCACTCTAATTACACGCCCCCTCTTAAACAGGGGCTGAAAAATTGGACCTTAGCCACTGGTGGCGGTGCCCAGAATCAAAAATGTTCTTACAAGCTATCAGCATGAACATTGAGGAGGAAGAGGATAGTCATACCATTCCATAGTCATTCCCATAGTCATTCCAGTCATTCCATAGTCACACAGGTACTCATTGATGGTCCTCTGCTGCAACATGGCCAACGTTGAGTTCCACCTGGTGGGCATGTCACAGATTAGGTGGTTCTTGGACAGGTTAAATTCCTTTTGGAGGTCAGCCAGCCGAGCACTGGCCTTACAGCAGAAATGCACACACACTTTCCTGGCCTGCCTTAGGACATCCTGTAAGCCCGGGTACCTGGCTAAGAACTGCTGCACCATCAAGTTAAGAACGTGAGCCAAACAGGGCACATGGGTCAGTTGTCCCTGTGAGAGGGCGGAGAGGAGGTTGGTGCCATTGTCCAGCATCCTTCCCAGCTGCCAGCAGAGTCAACCAGTGTGCGGTGAAAGATAGGTAACATCCCTGTCCATGCCTGCTGGACCATGAGTCAGTGGTAATATGCACCTTACTGCTGACTGCCCTGTCCAGCGAGGCATGGACATTGCCTTCCACATGATGATAGAGAGCCGGAATCGCCTTCCATGAAAAAAAGGGGCGTTAGGGAACCTGCCACTGAGGTACCACACATTCCACAAACTCACGGAAGGGGGCAGAGTCTACCAACTGAAAAGGCAGCAGTTGAAGTGCTAGCAATTTAGCCAAGCTAGCATTCACCTGCTGGGCATGTGGATGACTGGAAGCAAACTTCTTTCGCCGGTTTAGCAACTGGGGTAGGGAAATCTGCCTGCTAGATATGGATGTTAGCATACGGCTAGTGGATTGCCGCAATACTTGGCAGTGGCACGCCTAATTTTACACCTTCATTCCTCTCAGTGCAGGTTTCTGAGAGGACTGAAGGTATAGTGGGGTTGGAGATCCCAGCTGATGGGGAAGAGCAAGGAGAGGTCCGCCTTGTTCTTTGGTGTGGGCCTTTTAGGTAGTGTTGCCATCGGGCTGCATGGGAGCTTGACATATGTCTGATTAAGCATGTGGTGCCCAAGCACTTGCTGTCTAGTCCACGCTTCAGACATATGTTGCAAATAGCAATGGTGCGATCTGCTGCACACGTCTCAAAAAGGCCTACACCGAAGAAATTTTGGAATAACATGCGGAGTCACCAGCGCCCTGCACTTGCGGAACTCTGCGGTGTGATGCAGTTGGTTAGTTTCCCTTAAGCTGGCCCCTGGAGGGCATACTGCCTCGTTGGAGATGTGCCTCATCCTCCTCCTCCTCTCTCCTATCAGGCACCCATGTAGAGTCAGTGAGCTCATCATCCCCTTCCTCCTCATCACTGGAGCAAACCTGGCAGTATGCTGCAGCTGGGGGAACATGACTGCCAGTTTGTTGTCCTTCTTGGGCAACCCCTCTCTCTGGACTCACGTTACTGCCTTCCTCAAGCTGGGTACCATCATCGGAGCCTTCAAAACTCTGCGCATCCTTCTACAGCATGTACCCGACACTGTGGTCGAAAAGTTCGGGGGACTCCTCCTGTGGGACTAGAGAAGGAGTAACTGATGATGACCTTGAGTCCAAGGAATAGGCAGCTTTGGCAGCCAAGGTAGCCTGGGTGACAGAGGATGAGGAGGATGAGGACAGCTTGGTCATCCACTTTACCAACTCTTCAACATGGCCAGCTGCCGAGAAAAAGCATGCCCCATGGCCACAAGCTGATAAGGATGCACCATGTCCACAACCAGCACTGTTGCCTCTAGACACAGAGCCTGCTTGCCCTCTTTTATTGGCCTGTGACTGTCTATCTCTCCTTGTTGGCCTTCCAGACATACTGTCTTGTATTCGAATAGGTACACAAGGAATGGCTTGCAGTGAGATGCAGCTGCACAAAGCTGGGATGCATATATATGCAGATTATACTGCAGCTAGCTGAATCGCCTGCCTGCCTGTAGTATTATTAGGAAGAAAAGAACAGGAATTGTCTGCAGTGCACTTTAGTTGCACACTATGCCCAGTATACAGTACACTAATATACTGCAACTAGCTGAATCAACTGCCTGCCTGTGGTATTATTAAGAAGAGAACACCAGCAATTGTATGCAGTTAGCTTTAGTTGCACACTGTGCACAGGATACAGTACACTGACTGAAAATACTGCAGCTGCCTGCCTGTAAGTATATTAGGAAGAGAATAACGGGAACGGATCTAGCTAAACTGAATACAGTGTGTGTGTGTGTGTGTATATGTGTGTATATATATATATATATATATATATATATATAAACACCTGGGATGCATATATATATATACTAAATACACTGACTGCAGCTAACTAACTCACCTGCCTGCTCTATCTAACTCAAATGAAATGACACTGTCTCTTTTTCTCTCTATCTCTCAGCAAGCCAGAACTCATTACACAAGGCCGACTTCCAGACAGTCTAATATAATGTGGGGAGTGTACTAAATCCCCTGAGGCTTAATTGGCCAAAGCCACCCTGCATTTGGCCAATTATGGCTCTCCGTTATTACCGCGCTGTGATTGGCCAAAGCATGCGGCGGGTCATAGTGCATGGTTGGCCAATCATCAGCCAGCAATGCACTGCGATGCCACAGTGAATTATGGGCCGTGACGTGCCACTCGAATTTATAATGTTTGTAATTCGACGAACGGACAAACGGTCGAAGCTCATTCCTACTCAAGATCAACAAGAAATAATACAGAAGTACATTTCCAGGCCTTTCTTCTGGGCAGTGTAGGTTCGATGTTGTCACGTAAAAGGCGATCTTCTTCCTTCAAGACTGTTTGTCCACTGCTGACCAGATGGGTGGCACATCATTCATCTGGTATCTTATCCAGAACCTGTACACCTTGGGAGGCCCTGCTGGTATTAAAGCTTCCAAAGTCAATTTTTTCAGCTCCAAAGAAACACGGAAGCTCCAGCTCCAGCTGCATGACAAACCTATGCACCATGTCTGGGGAGTTATCTTTATTGTCTCAAAATCATAAAGTTTTCCTGGCATTGTGCAGAAGTTGATTATTGACCCTTTCTTCTGCACAGTGTAAGTTTGATGTTGTCACCATTATCACGTAAAGCCTCACCTTCTGCCTTCAACACTGGCTGTCTGCTGCTGACCAGATGGGAGGCACATCTTTAGCCTGGTATCTCTGCCATAATCTGTCCACCTTGGGAGACCCTGCTGGTACCACCAATATAGAAATATATATGTATGTATATATACATATATATATATATATATATATATATATATATATATATATATATATATATTTATATTTATATGATATAAATAATAGATTGAGATGCATGAGATGCAAATTAATAGTAACAATAATGTGCAAAAGATGTAACTATCGATATATACAATGCCAGCATACCATTTTGAGTCAAAAACTGACAACCAACAAGAGAGTGTTGTTGGCACTACAATAGTTAGAATATTAATGAATAAAGGAATCCAGTAGACGACTGACAATGTAGAAACATCAGTTTTAGAACTATAAGGTCAATGCATTAATGTGTAAAGTTTGCAGCATTTTCATTGTTGTAAATGTTTTACTTGTACAATATATAGATGGTATTTTCAATTCACCTAACATTTTATTGTGTCAGCTCAATTTGCCTCATACCTATGATATTTTTTTATAGTGATATTTTGCTTGCAAAGGTAATTTCATAAAGTTTTATATGGGGTTTGCTATGCATTAAAAGGAAATTAAATAAAAACTCCTTGGATAAAATGCCAAAGAGAAATACCAGTAAAGGTTTTTAGTGGGTAAATCTCATCTTGTGTGACAAAACAACAATTCTAGCATTTAACTGCAAAACATGTACGTAGAATATTGTTTGTGAATTTAATGTTTTGATAAATTTGCAATAAAAAAGGAATGCAGCTAAAACACCTTATTCAGCTTTGCGACCTAACCCTCTTATCTAATAAAACAGTACTAAGAAATAAAAAAAGCATACCATTAATAAAAAAAAGACAAGGATTAGATAAGGTCCAAGTTGTCAGTAAATCTTTGCACTGTGTCCTGGCTGGGATAGGAACATCATCATAGGGTAACCATGTTTAAAAATAAAAAAAATTTGAAACTAATAAATGCATCCACATTTGCCAAATAAAAAAGTGCAAATATTTTTTATTTTATATATTTTTTGCATATAAGCCTGCAAAGCATTGCAGTGGATTACAAGTTCCAAGATACTGTGTGGACTTTCAGTCATGGAACTGATGCTGAAGGAAGTTTCCAGACTCTGTAAAAGGTGGGGCAGGATTGGGGTGGGGCAGCTTGGACCCATGTTACATTTTACACCCTATATATGGGTGTAACATGTTATATTAGGTGGACATATGTTTAATGTCTGGAACACCGGCTTTAATTGCGCTTATTTTGTTTTCAACTTGTTTGGTACCACAACTCTAAGCCCTTGTACACACGGTCGTAAATTACGGTGGAAAATGTCCGATCGGACCATGTTGTCAGATAATCTGACCATGTGTGGGCTCCATCGGACTGTTTCCATCGGAATATCCAACCAACAAAGTTTGAGAGCTGGATATAAAATTTTCCGACAACATGATCCAATGTGCGTCAGTTCCGATCATGTGTAGCCTAGTCTGACGGACAAAGTGCCACGCATATAAATTCTGAGACGGACGTGTTCGGTCAGGTAAAACTACCGTTCATAATCGATATAGCACATTCGTCATGCTGCAATGTTAAAAATTCTTTAAAGCGGAGGTCCACCCCAAAGTGGACCTCCGCTCATCGGAACCCTCCCCCCCTCCGGCGCCACAATTGGCACCTTTCAGGGGGGAGGGGGGTGCAGATACCTGTACAGTACAGGTATTCTGCACCCACTTCCGGGATAGCTCTCTGTGGAAAGGGGCGTAGATTACGCCCCTTTCCGCAAGTGCCCCGCTGCCTGCTGGGAAACACACAGATCCCAGAGGCAGCGGGGACCATCCTTATTGCGCAGCGCGATTCGCGCATGCGCAGTAGGGAACCGGGAAATTAAGCCGAAAGGCTCCATTTCCTGATTCCCATACCCAAGATGGCGGCGGCAGCACCCGACAAGACGATCTAGAGATCGGCTTCGGGTGCCGACATCGCGGGCGCGCTGGACAGGTAAGTGTCACTATTTTAAAAGTCAGCAGCTGCAGTATTTGTAGCTGCTGGCTTTTAAAAAAAAAAAACGCGGAGTCCCGGCGGACTACCGCTTTAATGCAGCGCATTCTCTTTTTCTTTAGAATGCTACAAGAATGACGTTGTTTTGCTGCTCATATTCACACACACACTTCTCCAAAACGTATTTCTTTATTCTTTTTCCTCATTTCATGAATACAATATTTAAATTCGTCACATCTCCCCAATCATTTATTTATTTATTTTTGTTTAAATTTTGTGGTTGTTTTTTTTTAATCAAGATCTCCTTTTTTGTCATTTTGCTCATCTTCGGAAATTTTTTTGGTGTGTTTTGTGTGTCAACTTATCACAACACCATTATTATCTTTTTATTTTATTGTTTTCTTTTTTAATCTCTAGGAGGTTTGGTGTTTGGTGTTGGTGCCCCTTGTTATTAATTTGACTTTGTATTTTTGAAATGTACCTGCCTACTCACAAATAAACTGTCCTATTTGAAGTAAAACACATAAGCAAGTATTTCTTGAACCAAAAAAAACCTTTAGGTGTCAGAAACAAATAAAGAGGGAGGCAGTGCTGAAGAAACTGGGGAGATTAGCGAAGCCTTTGGCCCACCGGGCACACATCAACTATTTAAATGCAAAAATTAGTGGCCTGAGAAGTACATATTTGAGGGATATCTGGTCCTGAAGTCCAAGAAATCTGGAACAGCAGCAGATGACATATATGTCCCCAGGCTGTGGGCCTACAAGAGCATGCATCTTCTGTCAGACCAGACTGAACCCAGGTCATCACTCTCTGGTCTTCCTTCCACGCTTCCTTCCAGGCTGTGGCTGTGGTGCTGGAGGTGTGACAGAAGGAGGAGGAGGAGCATGGTCCAAATCACACAAGTGTGTTGTTTGTGTGATTTGGGCCAACAACCCCTTATATAGTGTGTGGATAATGAGCTCCTCACACATGAGGTGTTGCCCCTCCTCCATTTGCTGGAGTTTGCAGGCAGCCAAGGCGGCATAGGCCTCTTGATATGTGGGGGTGGCTTTGAGGGCCGCTAAAGCCTCCCCAATTAGCTTCAGAGCCGACTCCTCCACATTCCTCCCTTTCTGGCCCTTTTGGGTGGAAGGTGGAGGGGGGGGACCTGGGATTGAGTCAGGCTCCTAGGCCTGCCCACCTCTTGGCTGCCACTTACCCCTGCCTCCTCCTGGCTGCCACGTTCCACAGTCTCCTCCTGGCTGCTGCATTCCACACCCTCCTCCTAGCTGAGGTCTTCCCGTGTATGAAAAAGGGACCTAGTTTTAGTTTTTGGTTCATCAAACACACACAATTTTCAGCTCTTGACTGTTGCAAATTGTTAACAAATAGAAAAGACTATCATTCTTGTTGGGGTTCAGTTATTCTAGACTGGAGTCTGACTTCCCTTCATCCTATACCGACAGGCCTGGAGATATACTCATCAAAAACGTGACACAGATACCAGTGGTATGGTTTGGTCAGAGTAAATCTGATAAGCTTTTATTCTTCTAACACTTATATAGGAAACAGATTATCATACAATGCTATACAATACCCCATGTGCGTCATAGGACTTTTCATAGTTATGCAAAATAATTATGTTCCAGACATATAATTCATAATAATAACTATACTACATAACAAATCTAGCTTATTTATGGTACAACGGTATCTATTCCTCAGAAATCACAGAACAAACTGATAAGAGAAACAGCTTCATGGGAAGCTGCGTGGGCAAATACTTAGGACTTAAACAAGCAATGATATTAACATCTTGGCCTTCAAAAATTGACAAGCTCTTGTCAAGGCTATTCATTCTGCTACCTGGGCTGATTGGTAAGGTATTGATTGGGCCTCAATCACTATGTCTGGCAACTGGTCTACTGCATATCCTGTATGATATGTGTTGTCATTTGGTCTTGAACAAGAACCATCTACAAAAACATTTTGTACTCCCTCTATCAGTTTTGATTCTAAATCTGACCTAGGGGAAGTATCCTCCTGATCAATCTGCATACAGCCATGTTCATCCACTACCTCATCTTCCCCACCTTTAAGACCTAACAGGGCATTCTAAATTGGAGCTGGGGCAGCATACTTGATAATTAGATCACTATCCTTTGTGAAGACGTGTGTTGGATATGGATCCTTTTAAGTAAGAGGGTCACATTATGTGTGGTGTACAAAGTGGTTGGTCTATTGAGTGTAAGTGATGTGGCCATTTCTACAACCATAGCACAGGATGCTAATTAGCCCCTCTTAGGAGGAGGGGCCTAATGCTCGGAGGCACGCAGGCATGCCTTGAACCTGAACTGGAACCACCTTTGAGAAAAAAACTAGAGGGTGGAGCTTGCCACCATGTTCCTGGGCGAGGACACCTGCCATGGTTTTACAATTTTTCCTTGCATATAAATGAAACATTTTTCCATAATCTGGGAGACCAAGTGCTGGAGCTACAACCATAGCATTTTTTAAGTACAAGAATGCGTTTAACATATCTGGTGACCATCTGACATTTCAGAACCTGTGGCTTGTCTCAGAATGTTGTCATAGAAGGAACAATCAGGGATCCATTGGCGGCAGTAACCAATGACCTCCAAGAAGGTTAGCATGTCCTTCTTGGCCTGTGGGCGGGCTAGACCCACGAGCGCTGTGGCTATTTTTGACTGATTTTTCTTTCCCCCTTTGAGAGTACAAAACCAAGGTAATCAACACTTTCCTGACACCATTGTAACTTTTTCTTTTGACAACTTGTGTACACATTCATAGAGATATTGCAGAAGACTTACTAAGTCACAGACACTGAAGGACTGCATATGAGGATGTCATCGACATATTACAGCAGGGATGAACCAAATTCAGGTGCCCGCCCCTTGAGGGTGGTTTGCAAAATGATGGAAAACACCACTGGTGAATCCACAAAGCCCTGAGGCATTTTAAACCAGGTTAAGGTCTGGGTATGAAAAATTTAAATGCAAAGATGGGTTGTGTCTCCTCGTCTACTGGGACGCTAAAAAATTCATGTGTAGCATCGGATGGTATGGCTGTCAGTAAAGATGGCACATCAGGTACAGTTGATGCAATAAAGATGACTAGACGATTGATGGCTCTAAGGTTTTGCACAAATCTGTAAGAACCATCTGATTTCTTTACCGGATTACTAGCTGTGCAATACTGTGAAATAATGGGCTTTATAATTCTCTTGGACAAAATTCTGCAATAATTGGTCGCATCTTTTCTTTTGATAAAGGGTATTGTTTTCCTACCCTTTACACAAAGAAGGGATGTCATGGGTTGTTCCCTGTAGTGGAGAAAAATCAAAGGAAAAGCTGGTTCCCAACCTTCTGGGCAACTTTATTGTGAGACCTGAGTCCCCCAGTCAACCTAAAACCTTGGAGGTCTTTCCATGGAACCTGGCATCTGTTTGGGTTCAAATTTGGAACCCCCACTTGCCCATGGCTGCCTCACCTTGTGAGGGCAGTCCCCTTTTCAATGATTAGGGTCCCCACAATTGAAATATCCCACCTGTTGTGACTGTATATTCTTATTAGGATATGGTGATCTTGAATAAGGTCCTCAACCTCTAAATCTGCCTCTTCTGCTACCCCTCTGGTACATGTCTGTTTGGAAGTGGGTACTTATTGGCTTCTCTCTGGGCACCTTGAAACACCCTGCTGCATCTTTTTCTGTTAAAGCCTTTTTAAATGCATCATGTGTCCTTTCTGGCCAATCTGAACTGAAACGGGTCCAGAACTCGAGTACTGATTCCCCTGGTTTATGTCTGCAGGCTACTGTAGTGGGAAGTGAGGATTTATTTTTAAATGCTCTACTAAGTTCCTTTTCTATTTCCTCCCACATTATCTTCATCCCACCTTCTTTCTTTAAGGGATAATCAGTAGCTGGTGTATTAAGAGCAATAGGGATATTAATACTGGGGACCTGTGCCCAATCCCATTGGGATGTAGTCCCCACAATACCATCTATGATTAATCTCATGTCCTCTTGGGTGAAATTCCTGCCTCTACAAACCTTTTTTAGGTAACTCTGTGCACCTCCAGGGGCTGTGGTGGGCTTGGGACACTTTTTGACTATATAATTCATGTCATGTAATTCCAATACCTTGATTACTAGAGTGTTTCCTACAGTTAAGAAGGATACTGTTCGCTGCTGAGATGGTGAGTGTTCTGCTTCTTAATGTTGTTTCTATTGGACTGATGAGATGGAAGGATTCTGGTAAAAAACCTGATAGAGGAAGGGGGATTGCTACCACTAGCTTCCCCTTGTCTCCCCTTTGCACCCGTTTCTGAATAATATACTGGAGGAGCGATAGGGAGCGGGTGAAAAAGAGGGATAGGTGCAATTGGTTTAGTTATCCTGCAACCCATTATATTATTTTTTCTTTTTTTCAAAAAAATAAATAAATAAATATATATATATATATATATATATATATATATATATATATATATATATATATATATATATATATATATATATATATATATATAATATTATTTTTTATTTTATTTTTTCAAATAAAAAAAAATTCCTTGGCAAAATGTCAAAATACATACCCTTTGGCCAGAGGATCCCCTGATCATAAGCAAGCTTTGTATGCTATTACTTTTCTTATTTTTATAACCAAACAATTTTTATTTATATTTCAAATTTCTTGGCAAGGTGCCAACAGGTTAAAACAGTACTTTCAATTGCTCTAGTACTAATGCCGTAAACAATTTCCCACTATCTATTACGGTTGGTGAGATATTAGCATTTGAACCCTCGTTGGCAAAACGCCAAATATCCCAATTCTGCACCTGACTTCCCATACACAAGAGATGTCAGTAGCAAAAGGAATTTTTCAAATAGCATGTTTTGATCAAAAGTTAGCCTCACCAATCCATGTATTACCTTAAGAAAGTGTTATTAACACTCTACCCATATTTTAATTGGTAAAAACATCCCTAATGTCACAATACTTCAAAGACCTGGGACAGACTTGATATGTTTCCCCTGCTCTTTGAATATGTGATATTACTCCCTTCACTGTCAACCCTTCTTGAGATACAAATTTGTTATGTAAATTAAACCTTAAAACTTGGACCTGTGGTATGCCTTCTCCAAATAAGGGTCCCTTTCTTAGTTTAAAATGATAACCTCCTGGGACACTGGCTACAAGATATGTCCGAGGACCAGTATAACAGAATAACAAACCAGTAATACAATTGGGACACTTATGAGAGTTTTGTTTCATAAAATAAATTAACCTGTATACTCACCAATTCTTATTCAACTTTATACAGATAAATACACCAGCAGAAGCTAATCACTTAATAAGCCCCAAAGCAATAGTTTCGGTATAAGACTTAGTTCTGTCAGACCACCCAATATTTTATTTCTCTTTTTATAGTAGGTATACCTTTTCCTGAATCCTTCCCAAGGATTTTTTAAAAGTTCTCTAAGAACGTTCAGTTTATGAGCGCTTCCCAAGGATTCTCTTTATAGGTTCTCTAAGAACCTTTGTTTATTATAGTGATCTTCTCAAGATCCCTTTTTCCTGAATCCTTCCCAAGGATTCTCTTTATAAGTTCTCTAAGAACCTTTGTTATTATAGTGATCTTCTCAAGATCCCTTTTTCCTGAATCCTACCCAAGGATTCTCTTTATAAGTCCTCTACAGACTATAAGTCTATATAATTTCCTCTTTAAGTTCTTTCTCTAAGATGACACTGAACATCTGATTACAGCAAGGAAAAGAAAATGTTTCTACTCACTGAATCAATGCCAGGGTCACCCTGCTCGCAGCGCCAATTGTTGGGGTTCAGTTATTCTAGACCGGAGTCTGACTTCCCTTAATCCTATACCAACAGGCCTGGAGATATACTCATCACAAACGTGACACAGATACCAGTGGTATGGTTTGGTCAGAGTAAATCTGATAAGCTTTTATTCTTCTAACACTTATATAGGAAACAGATTATCATACAATGCTATACAATACCCCATGTGCGTCATTGGACTTTTCATAGTTATGCAAAACAACTATGTTCCAGACATATAATTCATAGACATGTGCAGAGTAAAATATTTTGTTTCGGAATTTAGTTTTCGTCCGAAAACTTAATTTATTTAGTTACTCCCGAAATTCGTTTTTATTTATTTCATTTTTCGTTCAAAAATTGCATTCGTCCGAAAATCCACATGAATTACGGTCGAATCTGTCTTTGAAGGCTTATGGTGTCTGTTGAATGTATAAAGAAGATTCGACGGAGCTAGTATATAGCATACTTTAGAATCCCTGTTAAAGTCTATGGGACTCCATCGTTCAAAATCTAAAGTGCTAATTTTAAAGACTAATTTGCAAGTTACTGTCCTAAAAAGTGATTGGGGACCCGGGTCCTGCCCCAGGGGACATGTATCAATGCAAAAAAAGTTTTAAAAACGGCCGTTTTTTCGGGAGCAGTGATTTTAATAATGATTAAAGTGAAACAATAAAAGTGTAATATTCCTTTAAATTTCGTAGGGGGGGGGGGGGGTGTCTATAGTATGCCTGTGAAGGGGGTCATGTTTCTGGTGCTTAGAACTGTCCCTGCACAAAGTGTCATTTATGCAGGAAAAAAAGTCCTTTAAAATCACTCGCAGCTATTATGAATTGTCGGCTCCGTAATACAGAGAACACTCATTGAAAGTCATTGATAAAAATAAAAAAAATAAAATAAAAAAAAAAGCGTGGGGGTCCCCCAAATTCAATTACCAGGCCCTTCAGGTCTGGTATGGATATTAAGGGGAACCCTGCCTCAAATTTAAGAAAAAATTTGACGTGGGGTTCCCCCTAAATATCCATAACCAGACCCTTCAGGTCTGGTATGGATATTAAGGGGAACCCCGCGTCAAATTTAAAAAAAAATTTACGTGGGGTCCCCCTAAAAATCCATACCAGACCCTTTATCCGAGCACGCAACCTGGCAGGCCGCAGGAAAAGAGGGGGGGACGAGAGAGCGGCCCCCCCTCCCTCCTAAACCGTACCAGGCCACATGCCCTCAACATTGGGAGGATGCTTTGGGGGTCTGTGACCCCTCAAAGCACCTTGTCCCCATGTTGATGAGGACAAGGGCCTCATCCCCACAACCGTGGCCGGTGGTTGTGGAGGTCTACGGGCGGGGGGCTTATCAGAATCTGGAAGCCCCCTTTAACAAGGGGACCCCCAGATCCTGCCCCCCCTGTTTGAAATGGTAAGGGGGTACAAAAGTACCCCTACCATTTCACAAAGAAAGTGTAAAAAATAGTTAAATAAGACAAACAATTCCTAAATAAGGAATTTAAATAATATATAAGGAATGAATAAGGAATAAGGAGTTAAATAAGACAAACAAAATTCCTTTATTAAAAATAAAAAAATAAAAAAAAGATTCCAGCGGTGGTAATCCACTCTTGCTATCCAGCGACGGACGGTCATCTCTCCAGCGATGGCTCATCTCATCCAGCGCAGCGAATCCATCCTTCTTCTGTCTCCGCGGAGGAGACACTGCAAGGATTCCGGCGGCCTGACGTTTCTTATATACGGAGGGCGGACCCCGCCCCCCTCTGTTGTAACGGAAACCTGCCTGTGTTACATCAATCGGGTGCGGGGTCACCCATACGTCACAGGGAACCCCGGGTTTCCCCTTGCGTCAGAGGGGGGCGGGGTCAGGTGACGGGTGGCCCCGCCCTCCGTATATAAGAAACGTCAGGCCGCCGGAATCCTTGCAGTGTCTCCTCCGTGGAGACAGAAGAAGGATGGATTCGCTGCGCTGGATGAGATGAGCCATCGCTGGAGAGATGACCGTCCGTCGCTGGATAGCAAGAGTGGATTACCGCCGCTGGAATCTTTTTTTTCTTTTTTTTCTTTTTAATAAAGGAATTTTTCAAAAGTGTGTTTGTCTTATTTAACTATTTTTTACACTTTCTTTGTGAAATGGTAGGGGTACTTTTGTACCCCCTTACCATTTCAAACAGGGGGGGCGGGATCTGGGGGTCCCCTTGTTAAAGGGGGCTTCCAGATTCTGATAAGGCCCCCGCCCGCAGACCTCCACAACCACCGGCCACGGTTGTGGGGATGAGGCCCTTGTCCTCATCAACATGGGGACAAGGTGCTTTGAGGGGTCACAGACCCCCAAAGCATCCTCCCAATGTTGAGGGCATGTGGCCTGGTACGGTTCAGGAGGGAGGGGGGGCGCTCTCTCGTCCCCCCATCTTTTCCTGCGGCCTGCCAGGTTGCGTGCTCGGATAAAGGGTCTGGTATGAATTTTTAGGGGGACCCCCACGTCAATTTTTTTTTTTAATTTGACGCGGGGTTCCCCTTAATATCCATACCAGACCTGAAGGGTCTGGTTATGGATATTTAGGGGGAACCCCACGTCAATTTTTTTCTTAAATTTGAGGCAGGGTTCCCCTTAATATCCATACCAGACCTGAAGGACCTGGTAATTGAATTTGGGGGACCCCCACGCTTTTTTATTTATTTATTTTTTTATCAATGACTTTCAATGAGTGTTCTCTGTATTACGGGAGCCGACAATTCATAATAGCTGCGAGTGATTTTAAAGGACTTTTTTTCCTGCATAAAAGACACTTTGTGCAGGGACAGTTCTAAGCACCAGAAACATGAGCCCCTTCACAGGCATACTATAGACACCCCCCCCCCCCTATGAAATTTAAAGGAATATTACACTTTTATTGTTTCACTTTAATCATTATTAAAATCACTGCTCCCGAAAAAACGGCCGTTTTTAAAACTTTTTTTTGCATTGATACATGTCCCCTGGGGCAGGACCCGGGTCCCCAAACACTTTTTAGGACAGTAACTTGCAGAATCTTTTCTCTCTGTCAAATCTTTTTTCTCTGTCGAATATTTTCTCTATATAATCTTGGACTAATAGAGGTAAGGTTAGGCACATTCGACCACAGGTTCTATAGACAGATTGTTATTGTCAGAGTCATGTGGAATCTCCTATTCTATATCGAACTGTTGTAACAATGAAAATGAAAATAAAGCATTTATTTATGTCGGATCTTTCGTTTTTCAGATTTTGTGCTTTCGTTATCGTTTGTCAAAACGAAAACGAAAATAGCTGAAATTCGGACGAAAATGCATTCGGACGAAAACGAATGCACATGTCTAATAATTCATAACAATAACTATACTACAAATCTAGCTTATTTATGGTACAACGTTATCTATTCCTCATAAATCACAGAACAAACTGATAAGAGAAATAGCTTCATGGGAAGCTGCGTGGGCAAATACCTAGGACTTAAACAAGCAATATTTGACTATATGCATACTGACAAAATGGATACTAATCTTAAAATGGAGTCACATTTGCTCTAGGGAATGTACATATTCCTTCAATTCTGAGTCCAGAATTTTTCATTCTTGGCCCAAATGTTTTGGCCACTACTGTCTATTGATATGTGAAACACTTTCTAAAATCAGCAATTAGTGAGCAACAATCAAGTTAACATTATTCATTTTTACTCCAAAAATATGTAGAACAATACTATACCTGGCTCAAGCTGGGCTCCTCCAGTTCTCCCTGTCTGGGAGGCCCAGGTTGGGCGTCGGAAGACTCAGCAGGGGTGGAATGAAGCGCAGAAGGAAGCGTGGAAGGAAAAGTAGAGAGGGATTCTCTGACCTCAGCCTCTCATAGCCTCTCATAGTACCACAACTTGGGGACATAAACTTCATCTGTTGCTGCTCCAGTTTGCATGGACTTCACACCTTCTTGAGCTCCCTCATATATGTACTCCTCAGGCCACCAATTTTATTTTTTAAATAGGTGATGTCTGCCCTGGGGACCACCGGCTTCACAAACTCAAGCAGTTTCTCCATTGCTGCCTGCCTCTTTAATTTGTTACTGTAGTGGGGATGTGTAGCTTGCCACAGATAGGGCAGCTCACTGTACTTCTCGATGAACAGGGGGAGAAAGCTGTGGTCGTTAAACCCATCCATATTATCTGCAAGACACAACACAAGACAAACCCTAATGCCAGGCTAAACTCTCCTAATCTTGTCCCAATATAGGCCTCAATCTAGAAGCAGTATAGGCTAGTGACATACCAAGTTAAAATTGTACCTTCGTTTGAACGATCTGCGCGTCAGCTTCCCCTCTGCTCACAGATCGTACGTACGACACACGCATGTTGCGTTTTTATATACAGTGCGCATGCGTGAAACTCTGCCGCCCCTGACATTCCATCTAGTCTATTCCTCGCCCCTTCTCTTTCGGCGCAGTGGGGAGAGCACATGGCGGAGACATAGCAGGGGCATGCTAATTCTACTAACGAGGAGGAGGACGAGGAAAGCCCGGAGTCTAAAATGTCCGATCCCAGAGGAGAAGATTTAAGGCCTTAAATATGTCTTTTGGAGAGATGTTTGAGATGGTGGACATATTGAAGAGGAACGACTATGATGGGAAGTATGGACCTTATCCAAACCCAAATGTCAGAAAGGCCAAGATCATGACTAAAGTTGTGAAGAGTCTTCAGAAGAATTTTGGGGTACGACGATCCAAGGATCAACTAAGAAAACGCTGGTCAGACCTGAAACTGAGGGAGCATGACCAGTACAGAAGGATCAAGTGAGTTCTTCAAAAAAGTAAGTAGTTGTGTGTTCATATTATTATTATTGCTTGCATACTGCTCCATGTGCTTTGATTTAATGTTGTACAGTTTAAAAAGGCCACTTTCATGTTCATGGGTTCAATCGTTCGTAATAAATATCGTTCGTTAGTCCACTCCAAAAATGATGTTTTGCCAAGTTGCACTTGACTACATTGTTCACACAACAGGTAAGTATTCCAGCTTTAGAAAGTGTAAAAAATAATGTTTTCACCTTTGAACTCTGCCAAAAAACACAATTGTACGACACTTCCAAGCAATGTTTCATATTCCTATTTCTGCCCTCAAATATCTGTGTGCTAAGTATGCCTTTTTTACATTCTCATAGGAGAGAGAAGACTCGGGATGTCTGAGGACACCAGGGACCCCACACCTCCCAAAGAAAGGGAAATACCAACACCAGAAGCAGAGGAGGAGGAGGAAGGAGAGCTTGTTGAAATTGGTGAAATTGGCACCACAACAGGTGAGGGTCGGAGATCACAGCTTCAGGTAAGCTAATCAATGTATGCCTGCATATTTATAATGCATGGTGTGTTTTTTTTGGTTTCTTTTTAGGTGATGTGGATGTTGTGGAAGAAGAAGCGCATTTTACCAGTGAAAGTGCCCAGATCCTCATTAGGGAGATAATAGGGTGCAATCGCGATTTAGAGAATATCCAGCAAAAAATGAAGAACATCATTGATGTTTTAGGGAGAGTCTGAAACACCCAAAACTAGCTAGCATCCATTTTCATTTTTCAATAACACTTTTATATTTTTAGAAAAGCCACATTTGGAAGATGCACACAATATGTCAACATGTACTATCTCCAATCATGGGGGATCAATGTATGCATTTTGTGGGTGCAACCCCTTCCTTGCTATTAAAGTGGCTGAGATGAAGGGGTGCACCCCCAAAACACGTACATTGATACCCCATGATGGGAGATGGCACATGTTGACATTAGGCATAGGATCAGGAGGAAACTGGCCACTTTTTGATTCACAATTTGTGTGCATCTTCCAAATTTGGCTTTTCCAGGGGTAACACGCCATCTGATGAAGGCAATATCAGCACAGTTTGTACATACTCATGTCTGATATTGTCTTCACTTTTCAAAGTTGAACTTTGTAAGTTCCTGTGTTCTGTATGTTATGCTTTGATACATGCCTGTTTACATAAAAATGGCAAGTTAGAAAAATGTTTGTTGTAAAACCCTTTTCTAAACGCACATGTGAATGTGCTTTGAGTAAAAAGTTAAATTATCAACAATGTGTGGCTTACTTTTTTAATTGCGCAAAAGCAGTATTTGTAGTAAAGTTGTTGTTTTCTGTGGCAATGGGTGGGATTTACTAAAGGCAACTCTACTTTGCACTCAAAGTGCAGTTTCAGGTGCGCTTTTGCAGTTCACTTGTAGTGCATAGTGGATTTGCCTTTAGTAAATAACACCCACAGTGATGTTTAAATTTCCCCAATCACGCCATTTTCATGACCCCACATATTTCTGCCATGGTGCTGAAAATTAGCAATATTTTTGTCAGTAATGCACTACATACATTAACAACAAAAACAAGCTGTGTGTGTAGCAGACCCACAACATAATAAGATTATCTGAAGAAGAAACTGTCACCTCATCTCGCTCTGAAATTGGGTTTGCACTGTTGTAGAAAAGGGCCCAAAAAAAAACCAAATAAAACCTAGGAGACACCTAAAACAAAGCCAAGCAGTAAATGAAAACAAAGATTATTGGAGTTTCAAAGAAAAATGTATTAAAAAAATGCCTCTCAGACATTTTCTGGCATATCAATGACCCCCCTACCCACAAAGTACTCCACATATCTTGAGCTGACCTTGCGGGCGCTTTGGGGGGGCAAGCCAGGACGACCAGCTTCAAGGGCCGTTATGTTGACATTTTCCGGTAAGTCTGCATCAGACCCAATTGAGGCCACATAGTTTGGTGAGTGTTTTTTTCAAAAAATTGTGCAGAATGCAGTACAAAAGCACAATATGATTGAGTTTATATTCCGCCATGTGGATTGGAGTCAAAAATAGGCGGAACCAGCTGGCCATTATCCCAAAAGTGTTCTCCACTATTCTTCTGGCTCTGGCCAGCTGCAAATTATAGCTCCTCTGGTCCGGGGTGAGGGTCCTCATCGGGAAAGGCCGCATTAGATGGTTTGCCAGAGAAAACGCCTCATCCTCAACGAAAACAAAGGGGATTCCTTCCATATTCTCCTCTGGAGGTGGCAAGCCCAGTCTGCCACTCTGGAGATGCCAGTAGAACTCCGTTCGTGTGAACACTCCACCATCCGACATACGGCCATTTTTCCCCACATCTACATACAGGAAGTCATATGTCGCTGACACCACCGCCAACATCACGATACTATTATACCCCTTGTAATTATAATAGTAGGGCCCCGAGTTGGGGGTGGGACAATACGGATGTGTTTCCCATTAATTGCACCGCCACAATTGGGAATGTCCCAACAGCTGGCAAAGTGGGAGGCCACAGTCTGCCATTCCTGTGACGTTGAAGGAAACTGTGGAGTCAAACAAAAAAAAATTTGTCATTTTGCACATCAACATTGCAAGCAGATTAGACACAAACATTTTTGGAAATAAGTATTTAAAGCCAAAAGTATAAGGTTCCCTTATCAGATTCTCAGATTTTGGACAGGTAACCCTCTCCACTTCATTGAGAGCTGAATGCATAAATAATGTGTGATACTTTGGCCAGCCCCTCCTTACTTACACTATTGGCAGCCCACCGGACAGGTAAGAATTGTCATAATATAAAAAAAGGAACAAATGGAAGCACATTTTGAAATTCTACATCAAGATAATAATAGGAGATTTTTTTTTTAAACTGTAGCATTTGAAACTATTGGGCAGGCCCTTGCACTACATGCGTTGGTGAATTCATCCATAAATCTGACCAGAAAAGAGGTAGGTATAGTGTGTATTGGGTTTTGCAAAGTCAGCAGATAGAGGATTGCTATCATCTGACCTAGCAGTTGGGGGGGGAGAGGGGTTCCTAATGAGTTTGGCCCACCAAACAAAAACCTCTGGCACTCTGCATGAATTTAAGCACACACATAACATTTGTACACATTTTAGGGGGTGTTTAGGGGAAAGCAATACTATGGAGCTGACAAAATACATTGCTAAGTGACTAGGCTATAGGTTTATGGGCCCAGAAGAGCATGCTGTGGAAGTTAGTGAAGGCAAATATGCATGAAGGACAAAAAAGGAACTTAGAAAGCTTCCAGCATGCATGTGGACACAGCATATCAATTACACCATATTGCAAAAATGGTAATGAGGAAAGAAATACAATACATTAGCAAACATTAAATACATAGAATGTGATTTTAAAGGAGAAAACTTACCTTAATATAGTCTTTCTGCAGGACCTAAATGATGGCAGAACAGGTCTCTGGAATAATGATTCCCCGAGCCTGGGGGGAGATGCCTGTCAAGAACTTCAGGTCTTGAAGCCTTCTCCCTGTTGCCAAGTACCGCAACATGGTGATGAGCCACTGCTCCGGAGTGATGGCTTGCCACATGCAGGTATCCTTCCTGCTGATATAAGGGGACAGCAAAACCAGCAGATGATGAAAAACAGGGTCCGCCATCCGGAGATAATTCCTGAAATCATCAGGATTATTCTCCCGGATCTCACGAAGCAAAGGCATGTGCGAGAGATGGTCATGCTGTAGCAACACCAAGCCCCTGCACAGCACAAAATCTCCGAAAAGTACATACACGAAACATGGCTTAAAACAGTCGGCTGGTCAGAACGGACAACAGAAAGCACCGGAAAAAAGGAAGGCCTGAAAGAACGAACTGAAAACCAGAAACGAATGGACAATAAGCACTGCAAATCAAAGCGTACTATACCAAGATATAGTCCCCAATGACCAACAAATGCAAACTGACTACACACACTGATAATCAGATATACATTGACAAGCACAAACTGAAGAGCAGTAAAGATCTGAAGCACAAATCTGAAAAGCGCGAATCGCCTCTAACCAAACTTCTACTAACACGCAATAAACACGAGATCAGCAGAAGGAGCCCAAAGGGTGTCGCACGTGGTGCTGAACTTCCCTTTTCTAGTCCTGTCATACGCGGTTTACGTCACTGCGTTCTTGTCGACCGGAAATTCAGACAACTTTGTCCAACCGTGTGTATGCAACACCACTTCTGGACCACTTCCGGACTAAATCCGTCGGAATTTATCCAACGGATTTTGTGATCGAAATGTCTGACCGTGTGTATAGGGGCTTAGAATATATAAAGCTAAAAATAATACATTTAAAGGAAATACATTATATATACAAAAAACATGTAACAAGTCAACTTAAAGGGTATCTATACTCTAAAAGTAAAAATGTGCTGCTTTATAGGTAACATATACAAAGGTTATTTTGGCTAAGTACCTTGCCTATGCACTTCTGTAGCCTCATAGTGTCTTATCTGCAGGCATATTCCAACCGCTTTTATCTGCTATTCTCTGAAGGTTTGGAATGGCTTCTTGAGCAATCTAGCAATAGCTGGCAATGTCGATACTGTGGTGCTCATTGTTCTTCTGAAGACTTGCTGAACAAGAAGCTGTACCTAAAGCGGAACTAAAGTTCTGCTGTTACATGCCGTGAGCAAGCAGGCTTTTTATTGCAGAAAAAACATGCAATAAATTACACTTACCTGCCTTCTCACAGCAATCCCCAGACAGAATACTGAACTCTGCATGCAGTATAATATTATAATATAATATTATACAATAATGCAAACAAATTAAACATAAATATAGTAAAGTAGTTAACTCTAGCCACCAACAAACAGAAATTAATAATACTTTTAAAAAAAAATCTTCCTTTTATTAGTTATATTTTTATTATACTGCTTCTACTGCATTATGAATTTGGATTTTTTTGTTAATTTTGATTTTATTCTGTTAAATGTCTTCTAATGCCGCGTACACACGGGCGGACTGTATGGCGTACTTAGTCCGTCGAAACACATTTCAGCGGACAGTCCGCTCGTGTGTGGGCTTCAGCGGACTTTTTCAGTGTGCAGTCTGGCGTACTAAGTATTTCAGATTTTTCGAAATTCTGTCCGTCGTACTTTGGTTTCAGCGGACAATCCGCTCGTCAGTAGGCTAGTTCGACGGACTAAGAATGGCGCATGCCCAGAAAGGATTTACACGGCGGAAGGGTGCTTTGCTGTGTCTTGGACTTCCTATTTCTAGTCCCGTCGTACGTGCTGCACACGTCATCGCGCAAGCTTTCGACGGACTGTTTGGGTATCCGTGTGTGGTCAAGTCCGTTCAGTCGAAAGTATGACGGACTGTCCGTCGGATTGTATGACGGACTAAGTACGCCATACAGTCCGCTCGTGTGTACGCGGCACAAGATTAAAAGCATAGGACAAGAACGCATGTGCACAGCTGAAGATGGCGGCCACATACAGCTTCTGCTCTGCTTCAAGCCAGACTTTATCAGCTGAACATGGCAGATAGAAATTCCACCTACTTTCCTAGCCAACCAATCCAACACCTGGGGACATTTTGATGGCCAAAGGAAAGCAAAAACCTGCCACACAACCACCGCCGGACAGCAGTTGGGCAACATGGCACCAGCTCGACCACACATACAGCAACCACATGCAGCCACAACTCAGGGATGACTCTCTGCACACTCGGGGAGGTGAGCTAAGCTACGATCAATCACAAACTACACCCACCTTTCAAGGGGAGACCTATTTCCTACAGAGCTCTGATCTTGATAAAAATGCTCTGTGATGATGTACTCAGTTAGGGGAGCATGGAGAATAGCCCCACTCCCACAACTAGCGCCCCAGCCACTCCAACTTTTGATTACTCAGGGGGCCTAAATATTTTGGCAAGGTTTTCTGCACTGATGGAATAGGGCCTTGAGAAAGTCAGAAAGCATATTGCTTCAGAATTAAAAAAATTGTTCAAGGAACTAGGTTCCCGCTTTGGGACTATTGAAACCAAACTTGATGAGACCAATAGGAAAACCAATAAAAAAACTAACTGTATCCAGGACCTACAACAGTAGTTTCAGGAAGCCCTCAGTAAGATTTATGATTTGGAAAACTGCTCCCTCAGCTATAATTTTAGGGACCGTGGGATTCCAGAATCCTTCACTAACTCCATGGAGATTATATATGAACTAATAACATAGGTGTGAGCAGCCTATTGCATTAGGGTGTGCACCGCAAAGCTCAAACACACACGCCTTTCTCTGTAGCCTCAGCTGTATTGGACAGTGAATGAATGGGAAGTGTGCTGTGCTGAGTGGTTTCCTGTTCATTCACAAACTGCAACATAGGAAACACTGTTTACTATGCTTCCGTTATGATTGAGCACAGTGAGTGTATTCACTGTCTTCATTTAGAAAAGGAAGGGGGCAATAAATTAAATTTATTTATTTATTCATTTATTAGAGGTACTGCTATAGCACCATAAATTTACGCAGCCCTTTACACAATATTGTACAATCATATCAGTCCTTGCCCTAAAGGACCTTACATTTTAAGGTCCATAACTCTCATTTATACATATACTAAGGCCAATTTAGACAGAAGCCAGTTGATCTACAAGCATGTCATAAGTTGGACTTAATGGACTTGTATCTTTTTTCAACCTCACCTACTATGTAACTATGTCTATTCATTACCCCCCCCCCCCCCCCCCTCTCTCTATCCTGAAAAATCCCTAGTAGCAGCCAGGGGAGAAGAGAGTAGGGAAGCCAGCAGCACTGTGGTGGGGGAGGACAACATGGGAGAAGCCCAGGTAGTAGGGGGAATCAGCACCCCAAAGAGTGATTAGGGTGCACCCAGGCACACCCCCTGCACACGGCTATGGAGAAATAATATATCCCAAGAACTGCATCTCTGGCTTTGTTCAAACTCCCATTTCTCCAGTTTAATATACACTCGGTTCTTCCTTAAGTTTTTAAAGACAGTGCAAACCTGCTTGCGATGCTTCTTCAGGTTTTTAGAAAAGATGAAAAGAACAAAAAAGAAAAAACTACGCTACAGTGGAAATAATAAATAATCTTTGTGAAAGATTAGTTAAGGTGAAAGCTACAGTTCTAATCTGTACCAAAAAAACAAACTCAAATCAAAACTAAAAAGTGAGAACCGCGCTGACCTTAAAATGTGCCAAATATATTATATGGCTTCACTAAATAGAAACCTCACCCCCTTACTCAAAATTGTCCTAAATAAACTACAGTAAACAATCACAACTTTGCGTTAAGTGGAAATAGTGAACCTTAATCAATAATGTCCAAAAAATGGTATCTGACCACCATAAGTCTATACAATCAAACAAAACCTGTGAAAAAAAAGGTTATAATATATAACTGTCACCAAATGTTAAATGTACTTTGGTATGCAGTCCAAATGGCAATAGATACACCGCTTGTGACAAAAACGTGACTCGTAAATCGATAATAATAAAAGTTTATCCAAAAAATCTTCTAATGTTGTGAGCCGTGCAAAGTCCACCACCACCTTTATAAGAATTGGCTCCTTACCAGACGATTCAGACCCCGAGGGGTCACAAGTGGCTTATAGGGATTATGGTAGCTACTCCAACCATCGCATTCCTACAATATTATAAATGACTTCCTATGTATGCATCCACTGCAACAGGCTTCCGAAGAGCTCTCCCATTAACCGTATCTCATTAGTGGGCATCCTAACATAAAAGACAGAATGGCTCCAATAGTGTAAAATCCCAATTTAATGAAGTCCTTCCCAGATCGTGTAGTCAAACCACAAGGTGACGTCAGCACGACGCTCTACCCTACGCGTTTCGTAATAACTTACGTCGTCCCGACGGTTAATGGGAGAGCTCTTCGGAAGCCTGCTGCAGTGGATGCATACATAGGAAGTCATTTAGGCCCCTTTCACATTGGGGCATTTTTCAGGCACTTTAGCGTTAAAAAAAGCACCTGTAAAGCGCTTGAAAGAAGCCTCATCTGCAGTTCCAATGTGAAAGCCCAAGTGATTTAAGAGCCCTTTCACAATGTCAGCACCCGAAAAACGCTCGTAAAGCGCCGCTTAAACTAGCAGCGCTTTACCAGTGTTTTTCAAGCGTTATTGGGGCACTTTTAACCCCTGCTAGTGGCCAAATAAAGGGTTAAAAGCGCCAACAAAACGCTGCTGCCAATAGCGCTTTTCAGGCGTTTTACAGGAGCTTCCCATTGATTTCAATGGGAAGGGGGGCTTTAGAAGCGTTGTATTCCAAAAGCGCTGCAAAGAAGCCATTTGCAGGACTTTTTTTTATGCCCTGCCAGCGCAGCGCCTCAGTGTGAAAGCATTCGGGCTTTTACATTGGGATTGCAGTTGCGGCTTCTTTCAGGCGCTTTACAGGCGCATTTTTTAAATCTAAAGCGCCTGAAAAATGCCCTAGTGTGAAAGGGATATCAGTGTGAAAGCACTTGGGCTTTTACATTGGGATTACAGTTGCAGCTTCTTTCAAGCGCTTTACACGTGCTTTTTTTTAATGCTAAAGCGCCTGAAAAACACCCAAAAAACGCCCCAGTGTGAAAGGGGTCTTATAATATTGGAGGAATGCGATGGTTGGAGTAGCTACGACAATCCCTTTAAGCCACTTGTGACCCCTTGGGGTCTGAATCGTTTGATAAGGAGCCAGTTCTTATATAGGTGGTGGTGGACTTTGCACAGCTCACAACATTAGAAGAATTTTTAGATAAACTTTTATTATTATTGATTTACGAGTCAGTTTTTTGTCACAAGCGGTATATCTATTGCCATTTGGACTGCATACCAAAGGACATTTAACATTTGGTGACAGTTATATATTATAACCTTTTTTTCACAGGTTTTGTTTAATTGTATAGACTTATGGTGGTCAGATACCATTTTTTGGACATTATTGATTAAGGTTCACTATTTCCACTTAGCGCAAAGTTGCGATTGTTTACTATAGTTTATTTAGGACAATTTTGAGTAAGGGGGTGTGGTTTCTATTTAGTGAAGCCATATAATATATTTGGCACATTTTAAGGTCAGCACTGTTCTCATTTATTAGAAAAGATGAAAATATCATCCAAATAAGCAATCACAAACTTGTCCAATAGATCTCAAAAAGCATCATTGATGAAGTGTTGGAAAGTTGCAGGAGTGTTTTCAGAGGCAGGTTGCCACATGATTGCATACTAACCACTGCCACCTGTGATTCATTGACCTGTGGAGAACTTGTTTGACGCAGTTCTATATAGTATTCCTCACAATGTGGGGACGTAAAATATCTCAACATCACAACACCTTTTACATAGTTAGTCTGGCTGAAAAAAGACAAAAGTCCATCTAGTTCAACCAATAGAAGGAAAAAAAAAACAATATACAGTTACTGTGAGTGTATATATATATATATATATATATGCAGTGGTGGCCCGCCCATAAGGGGCGCCCGGGCGCCGCCGCCCCCCCTCCCCCTAGGTGTAAAAAAAAAAAAAAATGTGACATCAACCCATGTGACCAACCCATGTGACATCAACCCATGTGACACTGCCCCATTGTGCCTATATAAGTGGCAGCGCAGCGTGGCCCTGGCATTGCGGCCGGAGAGCTCGTCGAGTCAACATCTCCTGGAGGAGAAGAAGAAGAAGAAGAACGGGCGGCGGCGGCGGCGACAGAAGACCGGGCCACCGCCTGTAAAAGAGCTATAAGAAGGCGCGGTGGCCCGGCAGAAGAACCGAAGAGGGGGACAAGACCCCCGAAGTCGGAAGAAGAGGCGAGGAAGAAAGCCGGGCTCCTCCGCTAGCAAAAGAGCTACAAGAAGATAGCGGAGGAGTCCGGCGAGAAGACCCCCGAAGACAGCTGTGAAAAAAAATATTTTAACCCTGTGTTGTGTTTTTTTTTGTACTTTTTTTTCACAGGTGAATGGGTAGGGGTACATTGTACCCCATACTCATTCACATAGGGTGGGGGGCCGGTATCCGGGTGCCTCCCGGATTCCGATAAGCCCCCCGCCCGCAGACCCCGACAACCAACGGCCAGGGTTGTCGGGAAGAGGCCCTTGTCCTCATCAACATGGGGAAAAGGTGCTTTGGGGTGGGGGGGCCGCCCACCCCCCCTCCCCCAAGGCACCCCCCCCATGTTGAGGGCACGCGGCCTGGTACGGCTCAGAAGGGGGGGCCGCCCGCTCGTCCCCACCCCCTTTCCTTGCCGGCCGGGTAGCGTGCTCGGATAAGGGTCTGGTGTGGATCTGGGGGGGACCCCCACGCCGTTTTTTCGGCGTTGGGGTTCCCCTTGGAATCCATACCAGACCTAAGGGCCTGGTATGCTCTCGGAGGGGGGAACCCACGCCAATTTTTTTTTCCGATTACATAACGGGCGTGGTTTATGAGAAGTGGGAGGGGCCATAATGATGGGCGGGGTCATGATGGGCGGGGTCTGGCGCCCCCCCCATCCAAAAACGTCACCAGCCGCCACTGTATATATGTATATATATATATATATATATATATATATATATATATAGATAGATAGATAGATAGATAGATAGATAGATAGATAGATAGATAGATAGATAGATAGATAGATATGTATACACATGCACACACATATAAACACAATCCTATATATGCATTCCTATACCCACAGTTGATCCAGAGGAAGGAAAAAAAAACAATAAAGCATGATCCAATTTGCTCCATCCTCCTTGATCCCCAAGAGGCAATTGAATATTCCCTGGATCAACTTTACCTATAAATATTAGTACCCAGTTAGTATGTGTATCTAGGAAAGAATCCAGGCCATTTTTTTTTTTCCTTTTAAACATTTTATTGAAGATAATACAGTACATATTATTAGTACATGTTTTACAATAAAATACAATAAAATACGATATATAATATGAATAGAGAAACTTCTCAAATAAACATACAAGAGTAAAAATAATAAATTCACGTCTTAACCACTTGCCTACTGGGCTCTTAAGCCCCCCTCCCGCCCAGACAAATTTTCAGCTTTCAGTGCTCTCACATTTTGAATAACAATTACTCAGTCATGTAGCACTGTACCCAAATATTTTTTTTGTCCCTTTTTCATACAAATAGAGCTTTTATTTGGTGGTATTTGATCACCTCTGGGCTTTTTATTTTTTGTGCTATAAATGAAAAAATACCGAAAATTTTGAAAAAAAAAACAAATTTTTCTTTGTTTCTGTGATAAAATTCTACAAATTATTTTTTTTTTTTCATGAATGTTGGCCACAATTTATACTGCTACATATCTTTGGTACAAATAACCCAAATTAGTGGATATTATTTGGTCTTTGTGAAAGTTAAAGAGTCTACAAGCTGTGGTGCAAATCATAAAAAATTTATCACACCTGATGTACTGGTGGCCCATCTCATTTCTTGCGACCCGAACAAGCCAGGGAAGTAGAAATACCCCCAAATGACCCCTTTTTGGAAAGTAGAGATTCCAAGGTATTTAGTAAGAGGCATGGTGAGGTTTTTGGTGTTGTCATTTTTTCCCACAATTCTTTGCAAAATGAAGATTTTTTTTTATTTTTTATTTTTTTTTCCACAAAATTGTCATTGTAATAGGTTATTTCTCTCACATGGCATGTGTATAATAAAAATGCCCCAAAATATGTTCTGCTACTCCTCCTGAGTATTACAATACCATATGTGTGGGACTTTTTGACAGCCTGGCCACTTAGCGAGGCCCAACATGCAGGGAGCACCGACACGTGTTCTAGGAGCATAAATTACACATCTAACTCGTTGACTACCTATTACACTTTTGAAGGCCTTGGAGCACCAGGACAATGACACCTGACACTGATGACAGATGGCACTGATCAGTGTCACTGATGACACGTGACACTGACAGGTGGCACTGGGGACAGGTTTACATATGAGATCACCTCTCAATGGACACACCGATCAAGTGCTAAATGGCTGTTGTGATTGGCCATTTAGCACGTTCTGTGATTGGCTGTGTCCAAGGGACACAGCCAACACAGAACTTCCCCGATACATGCCCACGGCGGTGCGCAGAGGGGAAGTAAACAGGAGGATGTCCAGGGATGCCCTCCCAGCAGTTAGCATCTGTGCTGTAGCCGTCTTTTGGCTATAGCACAAGCACAAAGTGGTTAAAGATAAGGTATATGAGTATATGTAAACTTTTCTGCACTTTTCAAATTATAATTATTATTGTTAGTACAATACTTGGTGAGGTTAAGATTAAACTAGAAGAATAATAGTACAATATTTATAAAGATTGATTAAACAAAGTATTGTCTATTTATGACAGATCATCTGTTTAAGGTTGAACTGGATGGACTTGTGTCTTTTTTCAACCTTACTAACTATGTAACTATGTAACTATCTATCTAGGGACTGTCGGGAAATGAGTCCATCCAAACGGGGCCAGGTTCCATCTATTGGCCTGGTTTATCCCATATGGAGGGACAATGATTCCGGCCATCCCAAGTATTTCTTATGTAACTTTACCTATAGTAATAAATATAAATCTGTAATCTACTATATGGTTGAATAATATAAGATGGCATTAAAGAGGGATCATCAGAAGAATCAATGAATAAATGATGTTATGGATCATATAGCAGTAATGGGGGTGAATATCAAACGATCTCAAGGAAAGAGGAGTGAATTATTAAATCCTGGTGGTAGATAGTTTTTAATCAAGGGAGACCACATTTTTTCAAACTTAGCAATATTATCAAGTAAGGTCACTTCCATTTTGGCATGAATCACTTGTGTTACACGCTGTTTAACTGACACAACGCAAAGTGTATTTCCAAGCCTTCGCTATGGATTGTTTAGCAGCCATTGTAACAAACAGTAGAAGCTTGAATTAGATGGTTTGCTGTTTTAAAGGGCCACCAATGGATCAGGTAATATGTTTATTGAAAACATCATAGAAAGTATATTAAATATTTTTGACCAAAAGGTTTGAACAATGTGACAGGTCCACCAAATATGATTATGGGTACCAGGGCCACAACAGCCTCGAAAGCACTGGGAGGGATATTGGTGAATAAATCTTGCAGGAACTAGATACCACCTAGTAAGAACCTTGTAGTTCATTTCTAGGGCTACAATGTTTGGAGAAGCTGACTTTATAGAGAGCCAAATTTCAGTCCAATCGAATGTGTCAGGTTGGAGATTTAATTCTCCCATTTAGATATGTAGGATAGGGGAAGGATTTTGTGTGTAAGAGTAGCTGCGTATTTAAATCTGAGATGAGTCCTCGTCTATGGGGGTCTGTTATACAAGATATTTCAAAGATTGTAAAATTAAGAGATGTCAAATTTGAGGGAGAATATTGTGACATGAAATTCTTAATTTCTAAATATCTAAAATATTCATTATGTGGTAAGTTGTGGGTATTGCAAAGTGTAGGAAAGGGTGTGATTTTTTCAGATACATAAAAGCGATGGGCTCGCGTAAGATCAGCATTAAGCCAGGCGGAGAAGGAGGATGGAGAGGTCCAAGCTGGGTAAAAAGAGGGATTATTCAGGAAAGAAAGAAGTGGGTTATGTTGAGATTGGAGACCAAAACTTGTTTTAAGTCTATCCCTATTGAGAGGCTATGTTTAGTAATGGGATTTGTGATTGTACGGTGTACAGTTTGATAGTAGTGATTGATAGTATTTGAACAATTTCCAACTTTTAACTAGGAATTAATCCCTTGAATTTTCCTTTGGAAAGGAACGGACCATCTATAGGTGATAGATTTTTGTGACAAGATCTGCAGAAGAGGTTTTAAAGATCTTCTTTTTTGTATTGTATAAGGTGACAAGTCTGCAAATATTTGAATGGGGTGTCCTTGTATAGTAAGGGTTTCCAATTCCCGGGCTCGTCACATAACCTCTTCCTTAACCTTGTAAAAATATGGTTTTACCACAATGTCTCTGGGTAGGACATCCTGGCATGGGAGCTGAAGGGACTTATGGGCTCGATCCATTTCCAGGCTATGGTCTGGAATAGCTGGGATCAGATTTTTAACAAACATGCAGACGATCTTGTCGTTTTCTTTTTTCAGATTCTGAAATTAACAACTTCGCGCCCAGGCCAATTCTGACATTTCTCTCCTACATGTGAAATTCCTAATTTTTTTGCTAGAAAATTACATAGAACCCCCAAACATTATATATGTTTTTTTTAGCAAAGACCCTAGAGAATACAATGGCGGTCGTTTTCAGAAAAAAAACTGTTTCATGCTTAAAAAAAAAAAAACAGTAAAGTTAGCTCAATTTTTTTGCATAATGTGAAAGAGGAGGATACGCCGAGTAAATAGACACCTAACATGTCGCGCTTCAAAATTGCACACGCTCGTGGAATGGCGCCAAACTTTGGTATTTAAAAATCCCCATAGGCGACGCTTTAAATTTTTTTACTGGTTACATGTTTTGGGTTACAGAGGAGGTCTAGAGCTAGAATTATTGCTCTCGCTCTAACATTAGCGGCGATACCTCACATGTGTGGTTTGAACACCATTTTCATACGTGGGCGAGACTTACGTATGTGTTCGTTCTGTGTGCTAGCTCACGGGGACAGGGGCGCTTTACTTTTTTTTTTTATTGTTAATTTTATTTAAATTTTTTTAGTTTGACACTTAAAAAAAAAAAAAAAAATTATGACTTTTATTCCTATTACAAGGAATGTAAACATCCCTTGTAATAGGAATATGGCATGATTGGACATATTTACAGTGAGATATGGGGTTAATAAGACCCCATATGTCACCTCTAGGCTGGGAAGAATAAAAAAATAAATAAAAAAAAACGATGCTGGCTTCTCTGCCAAATCGGCGCCGTTAATTTGAATAGTGAGGCCGGGCGTGACGTCATAACATCGTGCCCGGCCTCCGAACGATCTGGTCCGCCGGAAATCTCCATGGTAACTGGCGGGGGCCGGCGGATCCTGTCACCGACTCACCGATGGAAGCGGTGAGTTGGTACAAGCACCGGATGGCGACAGGAGGGGGGGGCGTCCCCTCCCGCCGCCCGTAAGAATGATCAAGCGGCGGAACAGCTGCTATGATCTGTCTTATGGTGCAGGGAATCGCCGGCTGAAAATGCCGATATCTGAATGATGTCTGTGGCCTCAGGCATCATTCAGATATAACCACCGAAAGCCCATGACGTCAATAGACGTAGTATGGGCGCCAAGTGGTTAAATCTGTAAGATCTATTTTCAAGATCATCCAATTTTGAAAATGCAATGTCCAATTGTTCATGCAATTCCTGAATCCTGTCAGTATTCTGGTTAGCTTTGGCAATGGTTTGGTCAGTTTTGGCTTTGATCGCTTCTATTCTGGCCCCTAGGTGATGCAAGTGTTTGGATAATGGAAGTAATCTGTGTAGCAGTTTGGGCCAAGCCCCTGGAAAGCACTTTGGAGAATGTTTCCATTAATGATGTTAAACCAGTAGGAGTTGTAGGGATTGACCTGTTGTGAACCTTGGGGTTTTCTGGAGTAAAATTGTCAGATCCTCCATTGGGGTGAGGAGAAGGCCATCTAGAGTTCTGCCCAGCAGCGATTCTGTAGAGGTCGGGGACAATAGTGGGTTGATCTGGGTACTCACTGTGGGGTGATATGTTCCCTCTGTGCAGACATCCAGGTCCTCCTGGTCGGAGATGGAGTCCTCTGGATCTGACTCTGGGCCTTGTGTGTCTTTGGTGGCCATTATCTTTGGAGAGGCCACAACCGAAGGTCCAGAGTCAAGGTGCCAGGATAAATCCCATCTCAGAACATGTGACCTTAGGCATACTTTTTTCTATCCATTATGTGTCTTTTTTTATTTGTGTCAATGGAAACCTGTAAAGTGCAACAACAGGCAGAGGTGAGTTTTACATCAATAATATAACCTTACTGGCCATTTAGAAAAAGAAAATCTTGCTTGGATCTTAAGGGTGGATGAGGCAAGTTGACAGTGATGAAGATTTTAGTTTATTTGCTCATATCTACCATTCGCATTAAAAATAAGAATGAAAGAAACATTTACAATTCTTAACTACTTAAGCCCCGGACCAATTTGCAGCCAAAGGACCATGCCCTTTTTAGCAATTCGGCACTGCGTCGCTTTAACTGACAATTGCGCGGTCCAAACAAAATTGGCGTCCTTTTTTCCCCACAAATAGAGCTTTCTTTTGGTGGTATTTGATCACTTCTGCGGGGTTTTTTTTGCGCTATAAACAAAAATAGAGCGACAATTTTGAAAAAAATTCAATATTTTTTACATTTTGTTATAATAAATATCCCCCAAAAATATATATAAATTTTTTTTTCCTCATTTTAGGCTGATATGTATTCTTCTACATATTTTTGGAAAAAAAAATTGCAATTAGCGAGTATTGATTGGTTTGCGCAAAAGTTCTAGCGTTTACAAAATAGGGGATAGTTTTATAGCATTTTTATTAATATTTTTTTTTTTTACTAGTAATGGCGGCGATCAGCGATTTTTATTGTGACTGCGACATTATGGCGGACACATCGGACATTTTTGACACATTTTTGGGACCATTGTCATTTATACAGCAATCAGTGCTATTTAACCACTTCAGCCCCGGACCATTCTGTTGGTCAAAGACCAGACCACTTTTTGCGATTCAGCACTGAGTCACTTTAACTGACAATTTGACAATTGCGCAGTCATGCGACGTGGCTCCCAAACAAAATTGACATCCTTTTTTTCCCACAAATGGAGCTTTCTTTTGGTGGTATTTGATCACCCCTGCGGTTTTTATTTTTTGCGCTACAAACAAAAATAGAGCGACAATTTTGAAAAAAACGCATTATTTTTTACTTTTTGTTATAATAAATATCCCCCAAAAATATATAAAAAAACATTTTTTCCCTCAGTTTAGGCTGATACATATTCTTCTACATATTTTTGGTAAAAAAAAATCGCAATAAGCGATTATTGATTGGTTTGCGCAAAAGTTATACCGTTTATAAAATAGGGGATAGTTTTATAGCATTTTTATTAATATTTTTTTTTTACTAGTAATGGCGTCGATCAACAATTTTTATTGTGACTGCGACATTATGGTGGACACATCAGACATTTTTGACACATTTTTGGGACCATTGTCATTTATACAGCAATCAGTGCTATTTAAATGCACTGATTCCTGCGTAAATGACACCGGCAGTGAAGAAGTTAACCACTAGGGGCCAGTGTAGGTCTTATGTATGACGTTATGTGTTTTTTTTATTGTAGGGGGTGTGGCCTGGCTTGTGACGTCACTGAGCATCCTTCTCTATAAAAGGGAACAGACGATCTGTGGCAGCCACACTAGGAAGCACAGGGAGAGGTTTGTTTACACAGACCTCTCCTTGTTCTTCAGCTCTTTGACCCGATCGCGGGACACCAGCGGCGATTGGGTCCGCTGGTCCTACGGCCACGGAGCTCAGGACCGGGTCCGGAGCCTGCCGCCAGCAGCGTGCTCCCGACCCACGGCTGGGCACTTAAAAAGCAACATACAGGTACGTGCTTGTGCCCAGCTGTGCCATTCTGCCAACGTATATGTGCAGGAGGTGGTCCTTAAGTGGTTAAATAAGACAATAGCCTGCCCTATCTTCCCCACAGGTTTCCATGACATTTATCAAGTTAATTTCTAAGAGGCAAACAACTCTACATGTTGCTGTAGTAGTCATGCCTTAAATTTCCATAAGAAATGGTTATAATAAGACATTTGCTTCACAGAACAAAAGCATTGTTTCCTTGGAGAGCCTATTGCATAAGTAAAACTGGCGTCATTGCAATACTGACATATTTTGTACAATACAAAATTTCACAGTGAATATAGTAACAAAACAAAGCAACTTCCCTATCTTTTCTTATCTTACATTTATCTTTTGCTCTTTAATTACTTTGTAGCCAGGCTTTTAAAAATTAGCAACAGATCAACATCGTAGCCATGGAGACAGAAAATGAAGGATTGGGTCTGTATAGTTACTTACTGCTGGCAAGTATTTGCAAAACAAACATTTAGGCATATGCAAATCTGCCTGTCTGGGAGTTCATTGAATCCTTTTTGAAAGTTATAAAATCCAAACTTAACAGGGCAGAATCTTAACTATTTCTAAGGCTAAAAGGCAAGCTTGAAATAGATATGATGTGTATCTATCACAGGGTGGTTCTGTGGATACACTATAAAACGAAAAACCAAATGCCACGTCCTTTATATATCTTGAAAGAAAAAAAGGGAAGGAAACAGGGAAGGGAAAAACACAAAAAAACCTCAACAAAAAATGTTGGTTGTGTTGGACTTTTTTAGGCATAGTAATATATTTAAATGTAACAAAAAGGGAAAATAAAAATAATATTTTAAATAAAAACATATTTATTTATTAAAAAGGAAAAAGAAAGAAAATGTATATAAAACATACCAAGTACTGTTTCATATCCTGTCTAAACTAGTACATTTTAGCAATGTCCATATATATTCCCATTAGGCATATAAGCAAAAAAAAAACAGACAGTAATATTTAATATAAAAACTGTTTACAGTAGACAGGATATTAGTTACGGAACCAATTGGATATATTCTAATGCTCTACATGTTTCGCATTTTGATTAACGCTTCCTCAGGAGCTTTACCAATTTTATTTTTCATAGGAGTTCCCCAAGAAAAACATGCAGGAAAAAGGAAGAGAGAAGGGGAGATATTTTTCTATGCAGATATCACATATATCACATATCGACATCACACTGTTGTATGTACAGGAGCCTGTGGTTAGCATAGAGGCTTCAAATATTTATGATGTGAGACAGCAATGGAAAATGGTATAAACCATAATCTCTTAATGTTGAATTTAGCGGGTTCCTATGTACATCTCTTCCATGAGATATATGCAGACTTGTTGCGATGGTTCAGAGGTGTAAGTTCAACCCCTCAGGTGCCTTCCTTCACCAGAAAATTCAGACCGCTATTTTCAAAAATAGATTTTGAGGGCTGGACACTGCCAGGGCAGGCATTTAATAAAGCAAAAAAAAAAAATTAGTTTTTACAACAGGGAGAGAGTCCTTTTAATGTGACTTCGAGAGTGACATGAAAAGAAACAATCTGTAATATCACATGCTTGGGAAATGCATTTAAGTTGCATGTGATGTTACAGACAGTACTATTCTTTTTATTTTTTAAACAAGATTTATTTGTTTTGTTTTTTTCAATAAAAACAATACAATATTCGGTAAGATTTAGTTTCTGTGAAATTAAATGATGCAATAGACAACTTGACCTGTGAATTAATGATACAGATCACCATAATGGGAAAGTGAGGGTCCATATGAAGAGGTGTGTGAGGGGGGAAGGGGAGTGATCCTAATCGAACTCAGAGCAAACAGGGAGAGCAAACAGGGAGCTCAAACAGTCTAACAAATGTACATAGAATAATGCATGTATAGCTTCAATGTTCGATGTGGAATTTGAAACATTAGTAAACCATGGTCTCTCAAGAGGTTCCCTTGTTTCTGTGTTTCCGCCAACAAATTTTCAGTAGATATCAGGTGATAGTCAGGTAGCCAGCGTATGTAATGTTGCATGAGGGTGGATGCAAAGACTGGCTATGCGATTGCGTTGGTATGAACTCGTTCTCGCCATAGACCCAGAAAGAGTTAACCTGGATGTGTTACATAGAGGCTAATTTACTAAAACTGGAGAGTAAAAAATCTGGTGCAGCTCTGCAGAGAAACCAATAAGCGTCCAGGTTTTAGTGACAAAGCTTAATTGAACAAGCTGAAGTTAGAAGCTGAAGCACAGCTGCCCCAGATTCTGAGTGCTCCAGTTTTAGTAAATCAACCACACAGTTATATAGTAGGTGAGGTTGAAAAAAGACACAAGTCCATCAAGTCCAACCTACGTGTGTGATTATATGTCAGTATTACATTGTACAGTATATTCCTGTATGTTGTGGTCGTTCGTTTGCTTATTTAATAGTTTTTTGAAACTATCAATGCTCCCCGCTGAAACCACCGCCTGTGGGAGGGAATTCCACGTCCTTGCCGCTCTTACAGTAAGGAACCCTCTACACAGTTTAAAGCTGAGTTCCACCCAAAAATGGAACTTCCACTTTAAGGGAAGTGACCCCCTGACATGCTCCTGGCGCACCGTGGCACCAGAAAGGAGATCACCTCTCCCCCCTCCCTCTCAGCAATCATCTGGGACACGTCACAGGTCCTAGATGATTGCCCAGCCAGTCGCGGCACGTAGTGCGGCTCACGCATGTGCCCTGGGTTCCCGGCTGTGAAGCCACAGCCGGGCGCCCACACTTACAATGCCGGCACTGCAGAGAGGTGGGGGAGATGAGTGAGGCTTCGTTCCCCTGCATTGCTGGACCCTGGGACAGGTAAGTGTCCGATTATTAAAAGACAACAGCTGCAGTATTTGTAGCTGCTGACTTTTTTTTTTTTTTTTTTTTTAGCAGAACTCCACTTTAAGGTTGAACCACTTTTCTTCTAATATTAGTGAATGGCTGCGTGTCTTATTCAATTCTCTTACACGGAAAAGTTTTATCCCTATTGTGGGGTCACCAGTATGGTATTTGTACATTGAAATCATATCCCCTCTCAAGCGTCTCTTCTCCAGAGAGAACAAGTTCAGTGTTCCTAGTCTTTCCTCATAACTAATGTCCTCCAGTCCCTTTATTAGTTTTGTTGCCCTTCTGTGAACTCTCTCCAGTTCCAGCACATCCTTCCTGAGGACTGGTGCCCAGAATTGGACTGCATACTCTAGGTGCGGCCAAACCAGAGTCTTGTAGAGTGGAAGGATTATCATTCTGAGTCAGTGAGTAGAGTAGATTGCATTCTTATTGATTTTTAATCATTTTAAGCAAGTTCTCTATAGTTTGTACATTATTGATTATGGAAGTAGATCAACTTGTCCATATACCAGGCCTTTTAATATTGCTTAGGGATGAGCTGAACACCCCCTGGTTCGGTTTGCATCAGAACTTTCGAACAGACCGGAAATTCGTGCGAACTTTAGAACCCCATTGAACTCTATGGGACTCGAACATTCAAAATAAAAAGTGCTAATTTTAATGGCTAATATGTAAGATGTTGTCCTAAAAAGGGTTTGAGGACCTGGCTCCTGCCCAGAGGACATGGGTCAATGCCAAAATCTTTTTTTAAAATGCCCATTTTTTCTAGAGCACTGATTTTAATGATGATTAAAGTGAAAAAAAAGTGAAATATTCCTTTAACCACTTCCCACCCGGCCAATGCACATATACGGCCGGGTGGGAGCCGTCTACTCCTGATAGGACGTTCAGGAACATCCATCAGGAGGAGCGGGATCGCGCGCGCGCGTGCCCGCGCAGCGGCGCGATCCCGATGCGCCCGTGTCACCGGGACACGGCGCATCTCAGATCGGCAGGAGGGCTCTGTGATTGGCCCTCCTGATCACATGACGGCCGTGTCCAATCACGGCCGTCATGTGATGTAAACAAACAGCCGGTTGCTAGGCAATCGGCTCCTCCTCTCCTCACACAGAAGTCATCGCTGAGGAGAGGAGAGCTGATTGCTGCAGCCGGCTGATGATCAGTGAGTATGAGCTGTTTTTTTACAGCTTTTTACTCACTGATCTTCAGTCTAGTGTAAACACACAACACACCACACAGTGTAAACACAGTCCCCACATATGTCCCCATAACACACATGTCCCCAAAACATACATGTCCCCAAAAAATAAAAACACATGTCCCTAATAATAAAAACATGTCCCCCACATATGTCCCACTAAAATCACTTGTCCCAATGATTATGTGCACACATATGTACGTGATCACCTGCACACATATGTACATGATCATTTGCGTACATATGTCCGTGATCACACAAACCAATTATTATACACTTAACGGAATTTTTTTTAACAAAAACATGTAGCAGAATACATTTTGGCTTAAATTTATGACAAAATTTGATTTTATTGGATTTCTTTTAAAATAGAAAAAAGAAAATATTGTTTTTTTTCCAAATTTCCCCTTTTTTGCGCTTATATCGCAAAAAATAAAAAACGGAGTCGTGAATAAATACCACCAAAATAAATCTCTATTTGTGCGAATAAAATGATGAAAATTTCATTTGGGTACAGTGTAGCATGACCGCGCAATTGTCACTGAAAGCGCTAGAGCGATGAAAGCTGAAAATTGGGCTGGGAAGGAAGGGGGCGAAATACATGCCCTGTATTGCCCTGTATTGAAGTGGTTAAATATCGTACCTGGGGGGTGTCTATAGTATGCCTAGTATAGTATGAAGTGGCATGCGTTTCCCATGTTTAGAACAGTCCCTGCACAAAATGACATTTAACAGAAAAAAAAGTCATTTAAAACTGCTTGCGGTTTTAATGTAATATCTGGTTCCAGCAATACGGTAGCCTCCCCTGCCCATTACCAGCCCCTTTGGGTCTTGTACGGACATTAAGTGGAACCCCGTACCCAAATTAAAAAAAGGAAAGGTGTGGGGCTCCCACGCCCTATATACACAGAACAGCAGTATACAAGCGGTGCAAAGAAGACAGGGACTGTGTGTTAAGTAGAATCTGTTTGTAATTTTGAACTTGTACGTTTTAAAAGTGTAGCTCCAGACAAAAAATCTATTTTTAAGATTTTTGAAAACATAAGGAAGGGTTATCACCCCTGTATAATTTATTTGGGCGTCCGTCTTTTTTCATCTCACTTCCTGTTGTCTCCTTCCGTTTGCAAGTAGGAGACATTTGTAAGTTCGATGTTTGAAAGTAGTGGCCTGCCCTCAATGCTCTGCATAAATGGGGGCCTAAGATGTAGGTGTTGCCACAACACTGTAAGCCCTCAAAGTGACTCTTGGTGGGCGCTGGAGAGCCCTGCTGTGAAAGATTATATAAAGATTGTAATTACATGCCATTGTTGAACAGTGGTAGAAAAATTGGGCCTTTGGTGGTTATGGTGGTGGTGCTGGTGCCACAACACTATAAGTCCTCACAGTTACACAGGAACGGGCCCTGCTGTGAAATATAACAAGAATTGTAATTACATGCCCCTGTTAAACAGGGGCTGAAAAATTGGACCTTGGGCACTGCTTGCTGGTGCCACGTCACCACAACCTCTCCCAGATACTCTAGTTGGAGTGCAGGAATGAGCCCTGCTGCAAAGCATTGCATCAAAAATTTTAATTACATGCCCCTGTTAAACAGGGGATGAAAAATTGGGCCTTAGACACTGGTGATGGTGCCACGACACTGCAACCTCTCCCATAAACTCTAGTTGGAGTGCAGGAATGAGCTCTGCTGCAAAGCCTTGCACTCTACTTACATACCCCTGTTAAACATGGGCTGAAAAATTGGGCTGAAAAAATGTTCTTCCAAGAGATCAGAAGGATCGTTGAGAAGGAAGAGGATATTCAGTCAACATAACAGGACAGTCCCTCAGCATCAGTGTAGGCAGTCTTGAAGGGATGTGACATTTCAAAAAAAAATATTTGGTTACATCAGCTTCAGGTGCTTGGTAGCTGGTGGTGATCCAAGACTGATTCATCTTTATGAAGGTCAGTCGATCAACCGAGTCGGTGGACAACTGCACCCTGTGATCGGTTACAAAGCCACCAGCAGCACTGAAGGTGCGTTCCGAAAGAACACTGCATGCAGGACAGGCCAGTAGCTCAATTTCATACTGTGCAAGCTCTGGCCAGTGATCCCTCCTCAAGACCCAGTAAGCCAGAGGATTTTCGGTGGGAAAGGTGTCCAAGTCTGACCTTGCCCCTAGGTATTCCTGCACCCTGTAAATCAGACGCTGGCAATGGTTGCGGGAACCGATCATACCTTGGGGCTGTGGACTAAAAAATTGTCTGAATGCATCGGTCAGATGGCCACCTTCTTCACCTCTCCCTCTGTGACTGACTGAAGCATCAGCAACACGTTGTCCAGGACCAGGAGTTTGTAACCTCCCAGTCTCTGGAAACGCGTTGCACAGACCTTTCTGCAAGGCTTCCCAGAGATGGTTACCCTTGTACCGTGGATCAAGTAGAGTGGCCAGCCAGTAATGGTCCCTCTCCTTGACCCGAAGAATACGAGAATCCTTCTGCAGGCTTTGCAGGATCAGGGAGGCCATGCAGCGTAGATTAGCTGAGGTATTTGGTCCAGAGTCCTCTGGGTCACTTGACATGATCCGCAGTCACCTCCTCCCAGCCACGTACAAGTCCACGTGTTTCTTGGGACTGTAAATCATCCCTAAAAGACTGCTGCTGCTGATGCTGAGTGCCAGGCTCCACCTCCATGCTTACACAAGCCTGCTCCTCCTCCTCCTTGTCTACTTCCTGTGTGATGGGTGGGACAGCAGGAACACTGTCTGGATAAAGGGGGCCTTGAGAGGCAAGGAAGACCTCCTCTTCCTGCCTCTGTTCTGCCTCAAACGCCCTGTCCATTATTCCACGCAGCATATGCTCCAACAGGTGGACAAGAGGTACAGTGTCACTGATGCATGCACTGCCACTGCTCACTAGGGATGAGCAGAACACCCCCCTGTTCGGTTCGCACCAGAACCTGCGAACAGACCTAAACTTCGTGTGAACTTTAGAACCCTATTAAAGTCTATGGGACTCGAACGTTCACAATCTAAAGTGCTCATTTTAAAGGGTAATATGCAGGTTACTGTCCTAAAAAGTGTTTGGGGACCCGGATCCTGCCCCAGGGGACATGGATCAATGCAAAAAAAAGTTTTAAAAACGGCCGTTTTTTCAGGAGCAGTGATTTTAATAATGATTAAAGTGAAACAATAAAAGTGTAATATTCCTTTAAATTTCGTAGCTGGGGGGTATCTATAGTATGCCTGTGAAGGGGCGCATGTTTCTGGTGCTTAGAACTGTCCCTGCACAAAGTGTCATTTGTGCAGGAAAAAAAGTCTTTTAAAATCACTTGCGGCTATTGTCGGGTCCCGTAATACAGAGAACACTGAATGAGTGTTCTCTGCATTAGCCGACAATTCATTCATTCATTGATAAAAAAAAAAAAAAAAGCGTAGGGGTTCCCCAAATTCAATTACCAGGCCCTTCAGGTCTGACATGGATATTAAGGGGAACCCCGTGTCAAATTAAAAAAAAAAATTGACGTGGGGGTCCCCCTAAATATCCATAACCAGACCCTTCAGGTCTGATATGGATATTAAGGGGAACCCCGCATCAAATTTTAAAAAAAATTGACGTGGGGGTCCCCCTAAAAATCCATATCAGACCCTTTATCCGAGCACGCAACCTGGCAGGCCGCAGGAAAAGAGGGGGGATGAGAGAGCGCCCCCCTCCCTCCTGAACCGTACCAGGCCACATACCCTCAACATTGGGAGGATGCTTTGGGGGTCTGTGACCCCTCAAAGCACCTTGTCCCCATGTTGATGAGGACAAGGGCCTCATCCTCACAACCCTGGCCGTTGGTTGTGAGGGTCTGCGGGCGGGGGGCTTATCAGAATCTGGAAGCCCCCTTTAACAAGGGGACCCCCAGATCCCGGCCCCCCCCTGTTTGAAATGGTAAGGGGGTACAAAAGTACCCCTACCATTTCACAAAGAATGTGTCAAAATGGTTAAATAAGACAAACACACTTTTGAAAAATTCCTTTATTAAAAATAAAAAAAATAAAAAAAAGATTCCAGCGGTGCTAATCCACTCTTGCTATCCAGCGACGGGTCTCCAGGGTCCAGCGATGGATGATCATATCCAGCGACGGGGGATCTCTCAGTCCAGCGCTGTCCATACATCCTTCTTCTGTCTCCACTCCGGAGACACTGCAGAGATCCCAGCGCTGACGTTTCTTATAATAGGAGGGCGGGGCCACCCGTCACCTGACCCCGCCCCTCTGACGCTGGAGAGGGAAGCCAGGGGTTCCCCAGTGACGTGTGGGTGACCCCGCCCCCTCTGATGTAACGGAAACCTGCGTTACATCAATAATTTCGAATCATGTCGAATTCATTCGAATTCATTCGTTATCTTTCTTTCGTATTCGTTGTAATTTGTTATTTTTTTATCCGGACATTCGGAATGTCCGAAAGATGCAAAATTCGGCCGAATTTCGATTCGTTACGAAACGAATTGCACAAGCCTAGACGTGAGCCACACAGGGCACATGGGTCAGTTGTCCCAGTCAGAGGGTGGAAAGGAGGTTGGTGCCATTGTCGCAAACCACCATTCCTGGCTTAAGTTGGCATGGCATTAACCACCTCTCGGCCTGCCCCTGCAAAGCTGACAAAATATCTGCCCCGATGTGGCTCCTGTCCCCCAAACAAACTAGCGCAAGCACAGCATGGCATCTTTTTGCCTGCGTACTTGCGTAGCCCCTTGAACGCCTACGGAGCACCGTTGGTTCCGAGGACAGAGCACTGGCCATCCAGGAAAAAGAAGAGGAAGGCTGGAGGAGAGAGGTGTGTCACAACCAGTAGTAGCATTGTGGAGGCGTGGTGGTGGAACAACCTCCAACACTACTGCACCTTGTCCTGCATCCTTCCCAGCTGCCAGAAGAGTAACCCAATGGGCCGTGAAAGATAGGTAACCTCCCGGTCCATGCCTGCCAGACCATGAGTCAGCGGTAATATGCACCTTACCGCTGACCGCCCTATCGAGCGAGGCAAGGACAGTGCCTTCCACATGCCGGTAGAGAGCCGGAATCGCCTTCCATGAGAAAAAGTGGCCTTTGAAGATCTGCCACTGAGGAACCTCACATTGCACAAACTCACGGAAGGGGGCCGAGTCTACCAACTGAAAAGGCAGCAGTAGAAGTGCTAGCAATTTAGCCAAGCTAGCATTCAACCGCTGGGCATGTGGATGGCTGGGAGTGAACTTCTTTCGAAGGTCCAGCAGCTGGGGCATATTAATTTGCCTGCTAAAATCGGACGTGGGTGTACTGCTAGCAGAATGCCCGCAAGTACTTGGCTGTGACACACCTAATTCTACACCTTCATTCCTCTCAGAGCAGGTTTCAGAGAGGACTGAAGTTCTAGTCTGGTTGGAGATACCAGCTGATGAGGAGCAAGGAGAGGTCCACTTTGTTCTTTGGTGTGGGTCTTTAAGGTACGCTTGCCAACGAGCTGCATGGTAGGTCAACGTATGTCTGGTCAAGCATGTGGTGCCCAAGCGGCTGATGTTTTGGCCATGCGAGATACGCTTCAGACATATGTTGCAAATAGCAGCGGTGCAATCTGATGCACTCATCTCAAAAATGTTCCACACCAAAGAACTTTTGGAACAACGTGCAGAGGCAGCACCCTGCACAGGCGAAGCTCTGCGGTGTGATTCAGTCGGTGTACTGTCCTTAAGCTGGCCCCTGGAGGGCATCCTGCCTCGTTGGAGATGTGCCTCCTCCTCCTCCTCCTCTCTCCTATCAGGCACCCACATGGAGTCAGTGACCTCATCATCCCCTCCCTCTTCATCACTGGAGCAAACCTGGCAGTATGCTGCTGCTGATGGAACATGACTACCAGATTGCTGTCCTTCTTGAGTAGGGATGAGCTTCGTTTCCGAGTCGAACGTACGTTCGACTCGAACATTGGCTGTTCGTGCGTTCGGCGAATTCCGAACGTTTTGGCCGTTCGCGTCAAAATTCGAGTGACGCACGGACCATAATGCACTGCGTTGGCGCAGTGCATTGCTGCCCGATGATTGGCCAAGCATGCACTGTGACCCCGCATGCTTGGCCAATCGCAGCGCCGGCAGCGAGGAGAGCCATGATTGGCCACAGGCATCCTGCCTGTGGCCAATCATAGCTCAGGCTGTGTAGTGCACGCCCCACACTATATAAGGCCGCCTTTGAGGCGGCCTCGTGTAGTGTGTTACTTAGCATCTGAAGCAGTGGGTGTTCTGTGTACCTTCAACACAGTACACACCAATCGTTTTTGGCTGATTTCCTATCTTGCTGCTGTGTAGTGGTTGTTGTCTGTGCCCTGACTGCAGTATACACCACTATATTCACCTCACCTATATAGCTAGTGATCTAGCTTTAACCACTTAACAACTGCCCATTGCCGATTAACGGCTTCAGGGGGGTTGTTTAACTCTGAGAGGCCGTTAATTAACGGCCTCCCAGAATTCTGCTCTCGCGTGCCCCGAGGTGTGCGCACTCGAGAGCATCCGTGACCGCCGGGTCACATCACGGATCACGGTAAACGGCCGCTCATAGCGGCCGTTTACCACGTGATTGCTCCGTCAAATGACGGAGTGATCACTTGGAAACAAACCGGCGTCATGTTATGACGCCTGTTCCTCCCTCCCCTCTCTGTACCGATCGGTACAGCGGAGGGGAAAGAGATCGGTGTCAGCAGCGATGTGGGCTGCATCTGCAGTGCCCACATCGCTGCTCACCGAATTTAACCCCTCAATTCCCTGCCAATACTCTGCAATACCAGTGCATACTCTGCAGTACCCTGCCATTACTCTGCAGTACCCCCCATTACTCTGCAGTAACCCCCATTACTCTGCAGTACCCCCCAATACTCTCCAGTACCCGCCATTACTCTGCAGTACCCCCAATACTCTGCAGTACCCCCAATACTCTGCAGTACCCTGCCATTACTCTGCAGTGCAGTACCCTGCCATTACTCTGCAGTACCCCCATTACTCTGCAGTAACCCCCATTACTCTGCAGTACCCCCAATACTCTGCAGTACCCTGCCATTACTCTGTAGTACCCCCCAATACTCTGCAGTACCCTGCTATTACTCTGTAGTACCCTGCCAATACCCCGCCAATACTCTGTAATACCCTGCCATAAATTGCCATACCCAGCCATACTCAGAGATACCCAGCCATACTCGGTGATACCCTGAAATACCCAGCCATAGACGCCCCCCACCCCTCACCGCCCTCCGGTGCTTCTACCAACTCGCCAGTACGATCATTTTTTATTTCAGGCTTCCCAGCCTAGAGGTGAGATGTGGGGTCATATTGACCCCCCCAGATTTCACTGTAAAGAGGACCTGTCACCCCATATTCCTATTACAAGGGATGTTTACATTTCTTGTAATAGGAATAAAAGTGATCAAAAATATATTTTTGGGGGAAAAAATGTCAAGCTAAAATAAATAAAGTAAAATGAACAATAAAAAAATAAAATAAAAATTAAAGCGCCCATGTCCCCATGTGCTCGCATGTGCCACACATGTGAGGTATCGCCGAGAATGTTAGAGCGAGAGCAATAATTCTAGTCCTAGACCTCCTCTGCAACTCAAAACATGTAACCAGTAAAAAAAAAATTAAAGTGTCGCCTATGGGGATTTTTTAAGTAGCGACGTTTGGCGCCATTCCACGGGCATGTGCAATTTTGAAGAGTGACATGTTTGATATCTATTTACTCAGCATAACTTCATCTTTCACTTTATGCAAACATTGGGCTAACAAGTGGTTAATAATAGAGCTTGCAGTCAGTAGTGTTAGGAGATAGTGCGTGCTGTCTGCGTGCTCTGTACCCAGTACATACCGCTATAATATAGGGCAGGCCCCTACTTTCAAACATCCAACTTACAAACATCTCCTACTTGCAAACGCAAGGAGACAGCAGCAAGTGAGATGAAAAAAGATGGACGACAAAACAAATTATACAGGGGTGATAACCCTTCCCTATGTTTTCCAAAAAGCTTAAAGATAGTTTTTTTGACTGGAGCTACACTTTAAAAATGTACCGGTTGAAAATGACAAACAGATTCAACTTAACACAACAAACCTACACAGTCCCTGTCTTGTTTGCACCGCCTGTATACTGCTGTTCTGAGTATATAGGGCCTGGGGGCCACACGCATTTCCTTTTTTTAATATGGGTACGGGGTTCCCCTTAATATGCGTACAAGACCCAAATAGGCTGGTAATGGGCAGGGAGGGCTACCCATGCCATGTTTCTCAATGATTTTCAACCATATTGCAGGAACCAGATATAACATTAAAACCGCAAGCAGTTTTAAATGGTGTTATTTCCGTTTAATGTCATTTTGTGCAGGGACTGTTCTAAACACGGGAAACACGTGGCACTTCACAGGCATACTACAGACACCCCCCAGGCACCATATTTAAAGGAATATTTCACTTTTTTTTTTCACTTTAATCGTCATTAAAATCAGTGCTCCCGCCAAAACGGCCGTTTTTAAAACTTTTTTTTGCAGTGACCCATGTCCCCTGAGGCAGGAGGCAGGTCCCCAAACCCTTTTTAGGACACTATCTTGCATATTAGCCGTTAAAATTAGCACTTTCCAATTCGAACGTTCGAGTCCCATAGACTTCAATGGGGTTCTAACGTTCGTACCGAACGCGGGGGTCGTTCGCAAGTTCTGGTGCGAACCGAACCGGGGGGTGTTCGGCTCATCCCTATTCTTGAGCTTCCCCTCTCTCTGGGCTCACGCTACTGCCTTCCTCTAGCTGGGTATCATCATCAGAGCCTTCAAAATGCTGGGCATCCTCCTGGAGCATGTACCCAACACTGTGCTCAAACAGTTGGGGGGACTCCTCAGGAGGACATGGTGGGTCTAGGGAAGGAGTGACTGATGATGACATTGAGAAGAGGGAAGAGGATGCATTGGCAGCTGCTTTGCTAGTACCCTGAGCCTGGGTGAGAGAGGATGAGGAGGATAAAGAGGGCTTGGTCATCCACTCTACCAAGTCTTCGGCATGATGCAGCTCAACACGTCCAGCTGCCGAAAATAAGGACAAGCGTGTCCCATGGTCACATGCTGATGACGATGCACCGCGTCCACCACCAGCAATGTTGTCTCTAGACACAGAGCCTGCTCGCCCTCTTTTATTGGGTTGTGACTGTCTGCCTCTCCTTGTTGGCCTTTCAGACATAGTAATGGCCTGCAGGGAGATGGGAAAAACAGCAATTGGGTAGTGTACATTGTGCTGGAGGCACACAACACCCACTAACTCCTGCAGATGCCTGTATGAGAGAACACCAGAAATAAAGGGTAGATACAGGTGTATACTGTGCTGTGCTATAGGCACACAACACCCACTAACTCCTGCAGATGCCTGTATGAGAGAACACCAGCAATAAAGGGTAGATACAGGTGTATACTGTGCTGTGCTGTAGGCACACAACACCCACTAATTCCTGCAGATGCCTGTATGAGAGAACACCAGCAATAAAGGGTAGATACAGGTGTATACTGTGCTGTAGGCACACAACACCCACTAACTCCTGTAGATGCCTGTATGAGAGAACACCAGCAATAAATGGTAGATACAGGTGTATACTGTGCTGTGCTGTAGGCACACAACACCCACTAACTCCTGCAGATGCCTGTATGAGAGAACACCAGCAATAAAGAGTAGATACAGGTGTATACTGTGCTGTGCTGTAGGCACACAACACCCACTAACTCCTGCAGATCCTATATGAGAGAACACCAGCAATAAAGGGTAGATACAGGTGTATACTTTGCTGTGCTGTAGGCACACAACACCCACTAACTCATGCAGATGCCTGTATGAGAGAACACCAGCAATACAGGGTAGATACAGGTGTATACTATGCTGGAGGCCCACAACACCCACTAACTACTACAGATGCCTATATGAGAGAACACCAGCAATAAAGGGTATATACAGGTGTATACTGTGCTGTAGGCACACAACACCCACTAACTTCTTCAGATGCTTGTATGAGAGAACACCAGCAATATGGGGTAGATACAGGTGTTTACTGTGCTGTGCTGTAGGCACACAACACCCACTAACTCCTGCAAATGCCTGTATGAGAGAACACCAGCAATAAAGGGTAAATACAGGTGTATACTGTGCTGTAGGCACACAACACCCACTAACTCCTGCAGATGCCTGTATGAGAGAACACCAGCAATAAAGGGTAGACACAGGCATATACTATGCTGGAGGCACACAGCACCCACTAACTCCTGCAGATGCCTGTATGAGAGAACACCAGCAATAAAGGGTAGATACAGGCGTATACTGTGCTGTAGGGACACAACACCCACTAACTACTGCAGATGACTGTATGAGAGAACACCAGAAATAAAGGGTAGATACAGGTGTATACTGTGCTGTAGGCACACAACACCCACTAACCCCTGCAGATGCCTGTATGAGAGAACACCAGCAATAAAGGGTAGATGCAGGTGTATACTTTGCTGTGCTGTAGGCACACAACACCCACTAACTCCTGCAGATGCCTGTATGAGAGAACACCAGCAATAAAGGGTAGATACAGGTGTATACTTTGCTGTGCTGTAGGCACACAAAACCCACTAACTCCTGCAGATGCCTGTATGAGAGAACACCAGCAATAAAGGGTAGATACAGGTGTATACTGTGCTGTACTGTAAGCACACAACACCCACTAACTCCTGCAGATGCCTGTATGAGAGAACACCAGCAATAAAGGGTAGATACAGGTGTATACTGTGCTGGAGGCACAGAACACCCACTAACTCCTGCAGATGCCTGAGAAAAGAACACATTGTCCCTGCCTATCTAGCTCTTTCCCTGCACGCTGGAAGACACTACACAAGGCCGCTACGCTGGTGGCCTTATATAGTGTGGGGCGTGTACTAAACCCCCCTGAGCTATAATTGGCCACAGGCATCTTGCCTGTGGCCAGTTATTGCTCTCTTCGCTGCTGGCACTGTGATTGGCCAAGCATGTGGGATCACAGTGCATGCTTGGCCAATCATGAGCCAGCAATGCACTGCGATGGCACAGTGCATTATTGGCCGTGAGCGTCACACGAATTTGGTGCGAATGGCCCATAACGTTAGGTATTTGCCGAACGTGCGAACAGCCGATGTTCGAGTCGAACATACGTTCGACTCAAACACCAAGCTCATCCCTAATATTGCTGTAAGATTGTTAATGATGACCCCATTTAGCAGACACATTAATTATTATTGAGCATATGGGTCGTGTAGTGCAAACCCCCATTTGAATGTTTCAATTCCATTATCCATCAGATATGCTCTGCGCCTTCTTTGGGAAGATGCCGTGTAATGTTACGAATGACGGCTTCCGGTCTGTTCTCATGACGAGGCATGGATACAGTCTGTGTAACTACCTGCTGACACATTCATGTCAGGCCTCGTTCTGAGAGCGAGGCTTGGCTGATGTCTCTGCACCAATGACCATCGGCGGTGTGGTTGTTGGGTGGAAGTGACAAGACCAAGCTTAGTTTTCATAGTGAGGCTTGGTTACGGTGCCCATGTGCACTCACAATACACAAGTTCACACAATACACAGGTACACACAATACTTAGGTACTATCGATCCACACACACTACTCAGATACACCCAACACTCACCCCCACTCACACCCACATAATACAGGTACTCCTAACGCTCCCAACACTCCCAATACTCAGGTACTCCCAATACTCAAGTTCCCCCAATACACAGGTACTCCCAATACACAGGTACTCACAATACTCAGGTACACGCAATACACAGGTACTCACAATACTCCTGTGTGTAGTTTGTCGCTCTGCAAAGCCTTCCCTTGTACTCTGACACTAGCAGTGTCAGTCACCTTCAGTGCCACCGCTTCACTTATCAGCCTCACACTCTCCCTCTGGTCTGCATTTCACTTACCCGCTGCCTCTCCCTGCCAGTCTTCCACCTCCTTGTAGCGATGGATGTCCTCTCACCTCCTCTGTCTGCGTCTGTGGGGTGATTACTATCCTCAGTACACCTACTCCTGCACCACAATGTACCACTCTCCTGCTGCTGTAGGTCCCTGGGTCACCCGCTGCCACTTTCGGTTGTGAGGGGATCCGGTACGGTTGTGGGGGGTCAGGTCCAGTTGTGGAGGGTCCAATCTGGTCGGGGGAGTCCTTCTGCCACGCTGCCACTCTCGGGGGTGAGAGGGAACCAGCCCTGTCCTCTGCTCACTGCCGATACACTCCCTCTCACCCCACGCTGTCCCAGCACTGACTTCCATGCCAAAAAAACTCTGCAACAGCACCATCTAGTGACCATACAGGATGTCAAGGGAAATCTCCTTATATGACATAAACAGAAAGTCAAGGAAAAGCTCCCTATAATGACACAAACCAATGATACTGTTGCCATTACTAAAATCTTGTGTATAGTCCCTTATCATCCTCTCCAAGAGCTTGCATACAATTGATGTTAGGCTAACTGGTCTGTAATTCCCAGGGATGTATCGTGGCTCTTTTTTTTAAATATTGGTGCTACAGTGGCTTTTCTCTAATCAACTGGTACCATTCCAGACAGTAGACTGTTCATAAAAATTAGGAACAATGGTCTGGCAATTACTTGAATTCCTTTACCACTTCCTGCCCGGTCAATAGCATATTGATGTCCAGACACTGGTTGCGTTATCTTGACTGGGCGTCATATGATGTCCAGCAGGATCACATGCCGGCACGCGCCTGGGGGGGTGCTGGGGGGCGGTGATTGGGAACGGCGTGTGTCCCTCGGACACAGCGCTTCCCTGATCATGGTAAACAGCCAATGTAATTAGCTGTTTACCATGCAATCGGCTGTGTCAAAATCACAGCCAATCAGCGGACACAAAATTTCTCGGTGGCGAGCTCTGTGCGCGCCACCAGAGGCGCGCAGAGAGGGGATCGGGGAAGGGAATTGGGTATCCCTTGGACACAGCACTTCCCCGATCAGGGTAAACAGCCAATGAAATTGGTTGTTTACCACGTGACCGGTTGTGTCCAATCACAGCTAGTCACAAATGTAAATAAAGCAGCAGTACTATCTCATCCCTGCTCTCTACTCACACACACCGATCATTTGAGGAGAGAGCAGGGATCAGTAAGTGAGATCAGTGTCTTGTCTTTTACTGTTTTACTGTGCACAACACGGCCCCCGGCTATCAGAAGTCCATCTGTCAGTCAGTCCATCTATCAATCAGCCCATCTGTCACAGGCCCACAATCATTGGTACGGCCACACAGGCTACCAGTACCGCCGTCAGTACCACCACCAGTACCGCCATCAGGCCCACCATCTATACTGCCACACTGGCCGCTACCAGTATCGCCACTAGTATAAGGTGGCCAGATTTTTAAAATGAAATCCGGGGGCGTGTTTTTTTTTTTTTTACTAGTAATGGCAGCAATCAGTGACTCATAGTGGGACTGCGATATTGCTGTGGACAAATCAGACACTAATGATGTGTACACACGACCGGTTTTCCCGTCGGAATAAACTCCGAAGGTTTTTCCGACGGAGTTACAATGGAGTTCCGCTGAAACTGTCTCGCCTACACGTGATCACACCAAAGTCCAACGGTCTAGAATGTGGTGATGTACAACACATACGATGGGACTAGAAAAAGGAAGTTCAATAGCCAGTAGCCAATAGCTTCCGTCTCGTACTTTCTTCAGACCATGCGTTGTTTTTAGTCCATCGGAACAGCATACAGACGAGCGGTTTTCCCGATAGGAATTGGTTCTGTCGGAAATATTTAAAACGTTCTATTTCTAGGTCCATTAGAATTTTCAAAAAAAAAAAAAAGTCAGATGAGGCACACACATGATCGGAATATCCGATGAAAAGATTCCGTCTGACTTTTTTTGTCGGACATTCCGCTCGTGTGTACGGGGCATTAGTGACACTTTTGACACTTTGTGGGAACTAGTGACACTAATACAGTGATAAGTGCTAAAAATATGTACTGTCACTGTACTAATGACATTGGCTGGGAAAGGGATAACATCTAGGGAAATCAATGGGTTAAATGTGTGCATAACAAGTGTTTTCTCACTTTGGGGCAGGTGATTTTACTAAGGGAAAACATAGATCCCCGTACTTGCTTTGCAGGAACACAGGATCAATGTCTTCCATACTCACAGAATGGCGAACTGCCTTGTTTACATAGCCTGACCACTAGGCGAGTCCACCGGATCCGCTAATTGGCTCTGATACCTAGAAATGCAGGATCACGTATAAAAGTGATCCCGCACATCGCGACCGCCCTGTAGCAGTAAATCAGCTATCAGGCAATCGGCAACTGGTTAAGATCATCAGCATTATGATAACTCACAGGCAGCAGGCATTCTATCATGGGTCTGGCTGGCTCTGTCACAGTGTGTCACATAACATGACTGCTGGGTGCTGATTTTTTTTAACTTATGACTAATAAGTGCCTGCTGCCTGTGAGTTCTGATATCATTCATTATGCCAGAGAGACAGACACAGAGAAATATAGTCTATTCACAGACACCCCCAAAGCACACCTATGTTGATGCCTTGAAGGCACTGGCAGCCCCACGATTGGATCTGCTTCCCCTCTATTCCTGCTGCTGGACATCTTCAACTGAGCTCCGCTGCCTCTCTCTGCCCATTGCCGCCATCGCCACCTGCCTCGCGCCTCTCAGATCTCACTCTCTGGGCCACGGCTACTACTGGGTGGGGAGCGGAGGAAAATTACTCTGCCGGGGAAGGCAAGGAGATAAGCAGGCAGGCGGCTGCGGCTAAGGCAGAAGAACATGTGAGCAGATCTGAATGGGCATCTGCCAGAAACTGAAGAAATAGTCCATCCACTCTGACCAGAACATCATCATCAGAAAGAGACACAGATAATGGAAAAATACACCCCCTAAGCTAATAGGAGCGGTGGTGTGTAATTTAGAATTATTATTATTTTTTTCTGCACTGACTGTCTTTGAAAATTGCCCCAGCTCCTGCTGAAGTCAAATCTGGGGACAAAACTGGTGACAGACTTGGTCTGAGGACAGTTTCCTCAATCTAGGGACTGTCCCCTGAAACCGGGGACATCTGGTCACCCTACACTAGTACCACCACCACCAGTACTGCCATCGCTACCGCCACCACCACCAGTACTGCCATCGGTACCACCGCCACCCATATGGCCCCCTGTACCGCCACCAGTACCGCCACCACCACCCGTACCGCCACCTGTACCGCCGTCGGTACAAGTAATGCCATTGGTACCACCACCCATACCACTATCGGTACCACCACACTGGCCTGCCACTAATACCTCCATGATGATGATGATGGATGATGAGAGCAGCGGGGAGCTCCCATCATCCTATTCTGGTTCGGAATATGAGTCAGTGGAGGATAGTGAATCAGAGTCTGAGTCTGCGGAAACCATCCCTCTCAAAAGAATGAGATCAGGACCAAAATCTGCCCACCACCAGCAGAGCCAGACCCCAAGAAGAGGACTGGAAATACACACCCGACCCAAATAATCCAACCCCAGTCATATCTTCCCGATTCCCTGGCAAACCCCTTAGGGTTGCCTGCCAACTCAGGATCTGCTATCATCCTCCCTTTCGCCGCACAGCCAGGTGTGCTGCCCGACACTACACATTTTTCTCAATTTGATTATTTTTCTTTAATTTTCCCACAAGATTTTCTGCAGAATATAGTGGATCAAATGAATCTTTACGCATCCTAATTTATTGCTGCCAACCCCAATTCTTCCTACGCCCGCATTTTCCAGCGGCAACGTGTCACACGGGATAAATTTAAATTGTTTTTGGGCCCTACTTTCAATATGGGGCTTACAAAAAAGAATAAAGTCCATGCATATTGGTCCACCAACCCCATCCAACATATGCCCATATATTCCACTGTCATGTCCAGGACAAGATACGAAATGATTATGTGTTTTCTCCACTTCAATGACAATTCACAGTGCCCTCCCTGAGATCATCCCAACCATGACAAATTGTACAAGATACGCCCCCTAATCAATTCCTTTTCCAGGCGATTTAGAGAAGTTTTCATCCCAGACCAAAAAACTTGTGTGGACGAGTCCCTCATACATTTCACTGATCGACTGCACTTCAAGAGATATATACCAAACAAGAGAGCCAGGTATGAGGTATGGGCTGAAATTAAATAAATCATGTGATCGAGCCACTGGATACGTCTTCACATTCCGGATCTACGAAGGCAAAGACTCCCAGCTCCAGCCCCGTGTTTGCTCCACATATATTGGAACTAGTGGGAAAATTGTCTGGGAGCTGGTATACCCCCTGTTTGAAAAAGGATAACATTTATATGTTGACAACTATTATACCAGCCTGCTTCTTTTTTGTCATCTTTACAGTAAAAAAAACCCTGGCCTTTGGTACCTTAAAAAAAACGGAAGGGATTCTCACAAAATCTGTTGACAAAAAAATTGCAAAATGGAGAATCTGCATTCATGAAGAATGAGGAGGTGTTAGCCATGAAGTGGAGGGACAAGAAAGATGTCCACATCCTCTCTACCATCCACAATGACACTGTAGTGGAGATCTAAAGAAGATGCGGCCCCATTGTAAAGCCTGAATGTGTTCAATGTCCCTCCCAACCTGACCTGTGCATCGAAGATTGCTTCAAAAATGATTATACATCCATCCAATATTAGTTCCCCTTATTATTAACAGACTGACATTTACCCATTTGCCTGCTACCCTGTTACTACCTTCCATGTTAATTAACTGACCCGGCCTGTTTACCGACAATGTCTTTGCTTGTCGATTTTTTTTTTTTTTATTCTTTATTTAGTTTTTTCTTTTGAGAAGAGTATAAAATACATTCTACCACAAACACAATCTTTTCTTAATATCTTTTACAACCAAACAAACTTAACATTTAATATCCCTCCTCCTACCCCCCTTCCCCTCCCTTCCTTGCAGTAATCTCTCGAGGGCCGATGTTTTATCCACCCTTGCTAACTATGTATTATCTTTCCCACCTTTATTTTACGATTTCCTCTACATATCTCCATGAATTTTTAAATTCTATCCATGATGCCCATTTGCCCAGATACCCCTCTCCGTTTACTAATTCCTCCCCCTCTTCATCAAGACACTCCATGTTCGGTATTTAATTTATCCGGAATATCCAGTCCCATATTTTAGGGCTATCAGGCTCCCGACATTTTTTTGGAATTAGGCTTTTAGCGGCATTGAGCAGTATGGGAATTATAGAAGACTTATATTGCCTTATAGGACCATCTGTCCCGTGGAACAAAACGGTCCAAGGATCCTCTACTATGTTTTTATTTGTTACAACCTTTATTAAATCCAAAACCTCCTTCCAATATTTTTTAATAATCGGGCAATCCCACCAGATGTGGGCCATTGTTCCTATTGTCTTACACCCCCGCCAACACTCTGGGGATTGCGCGATTACATATCTACCCACTTTGTCTGGGGTCGCATACCACCTTGCAAGGCACTTATAATTCGTCTCTATCATCTTATTTCATTATTTTCTCCATAGTCTGTGTACTGCATCAGATCCCCAACTCACTTATCCATTTTTTAATCTAGGGCGGGCCCTCCAGTCCTTCCCCCTCTGATAGAATTTTATAAATTCGAGCTATATTATTTTTTGATTTATCTCTTAGACATAGCCGCTCAAAGGGCTTATATTCTTCGTCACTTCGAATTGGATGGGGCAATTTTGCAATAAAATGACTTAACTGGAGGTACCGCCAGGCATCAATCCTCATAAATTCCGTGTCTAACCTCAGTGCTTGAAACGTGCTTATTTTACCTCTATAAATAATATCTTTTACTTGTGCATTTCTTTTTATTATCCACTTACCCCCCACCTCCTGTTTCCCAGGTGTAAAATAGTCGTTATCTTTTAAAAAAAATCAAAGGTGAGTTGTAACTCCAATTATTTTGTGCGTGCATTAGATCCCATAATTTAAGTGCATTACGTGTTATTTCATGTGTATTTAAGCCTACAAACCTATACTGTGGGGGGTTCCAAATTATTCATCCTAGTTGTGCTTGACTCATTGCATTTTCTACACTTACCCACCTTTTATCATTTACCTCTTTCCCCCATTCCACCACTCGTGTAAGAACCACGGCATTGTAATATTTTTTCTAATACATTTTCCTAATAGTATCAGAGAGGTAGCCTCCCAGATATTTGATCTCCTTTCGCCAGGGGAACCGAAATTCCTTAAGGAGTCTTACCTCTTCCTGTCCCTTAATATTAAATATTTAAATCTTCGGACTTACTGAGGTTTATTTTTAAATTCGATATTTCACCAAATTTTTCCAACATCCTCAGCAAGTTCGGAATCGGAATCCTTGGGTTGGTGATATAGAACAACACATCATCCGCATATGCTACGAGTTTGTGCTCTTCTTCTCCCACCCTAATCCCTTATATGTCTGGGTTATCTCGGATGGAGGCCAATAACAGTTCCAGGGACAACACAAACAGAAGGAGTGACAGAGGGCACCCCTGTCTGGTTCCATTTTCCATTTGAAATTGGGAGGAAGACATCCCGTTCACCTTTACCAACGCCTGAGGATGGTTATAAAGTACTTTGATCCATTGGATCATTCTTGGTCCAAGGCCCAGCACTTCCAGTGTTTCAAACATGAGTCCCCAGTCTACCCTGTCAAATGCTTTCGCCGCATCCATCGACAGGAATAGTCCTGGGGAACCATTCGTTTTTATAGTTTAAATTTTTATTAAAGTATAGCAAATAAAACATAAACTTAGCTCCCTCGCAGGGGATTACAGTAACGGTAATGCAAGACAGGAATGATAGCTCAGAGAGCCAAAAGACAAACATAAGAAAAACAAAGAAAGACCAAAGGAGGAGATAGGGACCCCTCCCAATAAGGAAGAGGCTCCCAATCCGATAATAGCAGTACCGACCAAAGAGTAAATTTCAGAGTTCTGAGTAAATATCAAAAAGAAAGATAATAAAATCCCCCAGGCAACAGAAAAAAAATCCAACAAAAGGCAGCAAAAGATACATGAGCAGGCGGAAACAACCTCTAGGAAGATCGAGGCCCCGACACCCCAACTGGGAGCACGCTGTGCCGGGGTCTTGAAACCCCCCTAACCTGCCGATGTAACTGGAGGACTATATGCCTAACAGTAGCAAAAAATGACTGGGATAAGTAATAGATCAAGAGAACGTACAATGAACTAGGTGTAGGCCTCTGAGAGTCCCAACTGCTAACATAGCTTCAGACAGCTTATGAGGAAAAGGCCCAGGAGTGGTGGGACCAACAGTGCGAAGCTAGTGAGTCTAAGGCCACAAGGTGATAAAAAATAAAAAGAAAATAAAATAAAAATAAAACTGCTATGACCTGTCCTGAGTCCTAAAATTCCCCAAAACCCAGTCCAACAGGGCATGGAGAGGGAGAGGATGTAGACGAGAGAAAGAAAGGAAAGAATAGGAAAGAGAGAGGGGAAAGAGAGAGTGAGATAGGTGTACAGAGAGGGGTGCCTGGACCAAGGAGAGTCCGTGGAGACCATGATATAAAATGGAACTGGGGGCTAAACATGAACCGAGCCCTGAGTCTGGTCTTATAGAAGGATCCCAATAAAGTTGGCCCAAGGTTCCCACACCCGCTTAAATTTGTCTATTTTGTCCAAAATTGAATGAGAAGTTTTTTCACCATTCGTTTTTAAAGCCTGTAGCAGGAGTAACGACTGCACGCCGTTGTCCCTACCTTCTCTCTCAGGAATGAATCCGACCTGGTCGGGATGCACCAGGTCGGTCATTCTTTCCTTCAGCCTATATGCTAAGACCTTGGCAAATAATTTTGGTGTCGGCATTTAGTAAGGCGATCGGCCTGTAACTAGAGCAAAGCGTGTTGTCCTTCCCCTCCTTTAGCAACACAGTGATTGAGGCACGCAGGGCCTCTCCTCCCATCTCAAACTCTATGCCCAGGCCATTCATATACTTACAAAGCTTAGGGACTAAAATCTCCTTATATTTTTCAGATAAGAAATCGTAAATCCGTCTGTCTAAATTACATCTATCGCTCTCTGCTAAAATCGGTAGTTTCGCTTTATTCAAAAATTCTTTAATTTTTTTCTTTTTTCCCTATATCTTTTGCTCCTTTCTGTCCTATATTATACAAAGCTTCATAATATTGCTTAACCACTTGCTTACTGGGCACTTAAACCCCCCTCAGTCCCAGACCAATTTTCAGCTTTCAGTGCTCTCACATTTTGAATGACAATTACTCAGTCATGCAACACTGTAACCAAATGATTTTTTTGTCCTTTTCTTCATACCAATAGAGCTTTCTTTTGGTGGTATTTGATCACCTCTCGGTTTTTTATTTTCTGCGCTATAAATGAAAAAAGACCGAAAATTTTGAAAAAAAATGAATTTGTCTTCATTTCTGTGACAAAATTTAGCAAATTAGCAATTTTTCTTCATAAATTTTGGCCACAATTTATACTACTACACATCTTTGGTAAAAATAACCCAAATTTTTGCATATTATATGATCTGTGTGAAATTTATAGAGTCTACAAGCTATGGTGCAAATCATAAAGATTTGCAAAAAAAGATCACATCTGATGTACTAAGGCCTATCTCCATTCTTGAGACCCTAACAAGCCAGGAAAGTACAAATGCCCCCCAAATGACCCCTTTTTGGAAAGTAGACATTCCAATGTATTTAGTAAGAGGCATGGTTAGTTATTTTAAGTTGTCATTTTTTCCCACAATTCTTTGCAAAATGACGATTTTTTTTTTTCCACAAAATTTTAATTGTAATAGCTTATTTCTCCCATACGGAATGTGCATACCACAAATAACACCGCAAAATACATTCTCCTACTCCTCCTGAGTATAACGATACCACATGTGTGAGACTTTCGCACAGCCTGACCACATACAGAGGCCTAATTTTGAAGTAGCACCTTCAGGCATTCTAGGAGCATAAATTACACATTTCATTTCTCAACCACCTATTACAGTTTTGAAGGCCCTGGAACACCAGGGCAATGGAAACGTCCAGAAAATGACCCCATTTTGGAAAGCTAACACCCCAACGTATAATCTATGAGGCATAATGAGTCTTTTCAATGGTTCATTTTTTTCCAGAAGTTTTCGGAAAATGTGGAAAAAAATGAAAACGCATTTTTTTTTTACACAAAGTTGTCCGTTTATAAGATATTTCCAACGCATAGCATTTACATAGCAAAAATAACACCCCAAAATACATTCTACTACTCCTCCAGAGTATGGCAATACCACATGTGTGAGACGTTTACACAGCCTGACCACATACAGAGGCGCAACATGCAAGAAACACCGTCGGCGCTCCAGGGACACATAGCCTGCACATACCAAGAATTACACCCCCAAATACATTATGCTGAGCAAAGGGTAAAGAAAAGATTACCTGTGGTTTTAGAAGCGCAGTTGTCCACAGGAGGATATCACTGGTCCAGGCAGCAGGCAGGGACTTGGTCAGCAACAGCGAACACAGTTTTTTAGGCAGCAGGCAGGGATACTGTCCATATTACAGTCCAGGGTCAGTGCAGAGATGTCAGCAGTGCCAAAAATATTTGTCCTGGTAGTAGGCAGGTCCTTGTGGTGTGGTCAGTGCAGCATGATGGCAGTAAGTCCTACAGGCAGCAGACAGAAGTAGAGCCTCGTTCAGGACAGAATGGGGATAGGGGTAGAGGCTTCTCCCTCCCAAATCTCTTTGAAGCCTCCGAGTCTCCAGACCCTAATCTAGGAATAAGAAAACAAAGAAAATTGTTTTCTTCTTCCAGAAAAACTATACTGGAGCCCCTCACATATGTGAGACCCCGTGTTGAATCCCACTAGTCCAGTGGCAGAATACAAGATCAGTCCAAGAGGCAGGCAAATATCGTGGTCAAACAGTCCAAGGTCAGTTCCAGATCAGGCAGAGATATGTACAGAATCGTTAGACAGAAGCATGGTCGAATAACAGTCCAGGGTCAGTTCCAGATCAGGCAGAGGTATGTACAGAATCGTTAGGCAGAAGCATGGTCGAATAACAGTCCAGGGTCAGTTCCAGATCAGGCAGAGGTATGTACAGAATCGGCAGGCATAAGAGTGGTCAAATAACAAGCCAGGATCAGTTACAGAGCAGGCAGTGGCATAAGGTGTGTGAAGGTGTATGAAGGCAGGAACTGAGGATTATGTTTACCATACTTCACTAAAAATGTATTGAAGTATGGTAACGCCGAAAACAGTCGCCTATACAGAGGCCTGGTTGGGAAGGACATTGTGCACAATAATAAGATGTGTCTCTTCTGACTCCTGCTCTGGTACACACCTTACATCTTTTTTGACGTCTTTTGCCTGTTGGTTTGGGGGGGATTTTATCCGGAAAGTGGCTCTCAGAGAGTCGACTAACAACGTCTGGTCTGATATTTTCTGGTGGGCCGTTTGGGAAAATAAGGGCAGTGAAAACTTCCTCCTGGTAGCCAAAGAAACGTTTGGGGTTTTGGGTGGCGTTGCGGTAAATGACATATGAATTATAAATGGCCAATTGAAAAAAATAAATTGCTACTTTTTTGTACCAATGGTATGTCCGTCTTGTGACCAGATATGGTTCCATCATTTGGTCGTTGAAGTCGACTCCTCCCATGAACAAATTATATTTGGAAATGCATTTGGATTTCTTTACGGGGCCATTCCTTCTGGGGATTTCCACAAAGGTATCGTTGTGGATAGAAGATAACATGTATACATCCCTTCTGTCCCTCCACTTCACTGCCAGAACCTCCTTGTTTCTTAGACTTGCGGTTTCTCCTTTCTTCTTTCTTGTTCACCAGGCTTTGAGGAAAGGCCTTCCGATTCTTTTTTACAGTGCCACATGCTGGCGTCTTCTTCCGGTGAAGGTTGTGGAACAGGGGCAGAGATGTGTAGAAGTTATCTACATAGAGGTGTAGCCTTTATCCAGTAGGGGGTATATGAGGTCCCAAACAATTTTTCCGCTGGATCCCAAGTAGTCCGGACAATTAGGGGGCTGTAGCTGGGTGTCCTTCCCTTCATACACCTTGAATGAATATGTGTACCCTGTGGCTCGGTCACATAATTTGTAGACCTTCACCCCATAGCGGGCCCTTTTGCTGGGCATAAATTGCTTCATTCTAAGCCTGCCACTAAATTTAATAAGGGACCCATCCACACATATGTGTTGGTCCGGGGTAAACAATTTGGGGAATATTTCTGAAAAATAATTTACTATTGGTCGAATTTTGTAAAGGCGGTCATAATTTGGATCATTTAGTGGAAGGCACTGGGAATTGTCACTGAAATGTAAGAACCTCAGGATGATCTGATATCTGGTTCCTGGGCATTACCGCGGAGAAGAACGGTGAGTGGTGGAGGGGGTGGGTTGACCAGTAGGTACGTAATTGATTTTTTTTGTTGAGTCCCATATTAAATGTGAGGCCTAAAAAAAGCTTGAACTCCTCCACCGTTAGGTCTCTCCATTCGTAGGGACGGGCATAATAGGAGGTCAGATTTTGAAAAATAAATTGTTGTGCATACAGGTTGCACTGGGCCACAATTGACGCCAACATGTCCTCCGTAAAAATTAAATTAAAAAAATCTATAGGGCTAAAATTCTCCGTGTCCACCTGGACTCCTGGCTGGGCGGTGAAAGGGGGAACATTGGCCTCTCCTGAATTAGGAGGAAGCCACAAGGGGTTCTGAAGGGCATAGGGAAGGCCAGCATGGCTCCTAACCCTTTGGGGCTGAGATGACACCCCACTGGTACTTGGCCTTTCTTGCTGGGGCACTGCGGTGCTGGTGGACGGCATTGCGGTGCTGGTGAACGGCACTGCGGTGCTGGTGGACGGCACTGCGGTGCTGGTGGACGGCACTTCGGTGCTGGTGGACGGCACTGCCTCACTAGAACGCCTTTGCTTGATGGGCCGGATATCTTCCTCCTCGGATTCAGTCAGTGTTTCACTGCTGAGGACTGGCTCATAATTTACGTCGGCTTCAGAATCCGAATCCGAAAAGGAATCTGAAGAGAGCTCCCCGTTGCTCTCGTCGGCCGTGGAAATAATTTGGTACGTCTCCTCAGCGGAAAAGACACGTTTAGCCATGGTAGCACTGATGGGCACTGATGAGGTGGCACAGATGGACGCTTTTGAGGTGGCACAGATGGGCGCTTTTGAGGTGGCACAAATGGGCACTGATGGGTCGGCACAGATGTGCACTGATTTATTGCACAGATGTGCAGATTTATTGCATGGATGTGCACTGATGAGGCGGCAGATGGGCACTGCTGAGGCGGCAGATGGGCACTGCTGAGGCGGCAGATGGGCACTGCTGAGGCGGCACAGATGGGCACTGCTGAGTCGGCACAGATGGGCACTGCTGAGGCGGCAGATGGGCACTGATGGGTCGGCACAAATGTGCACTGATTTATTGCACGGATGTGCACTGATGAGGCGGCAGATGGGCACTGCTGAGGCAGCAGATGGGCACTGCTGAGGCGGCAGATGGGCACTGCTGAGTCGGCACAGATGGGCACTGCTGAGTCGGCAGATGGGCACTGATGGGTCGGCACAGATGTGCACTGATTTATTGCACGGATGTGCACTGATAAGGCAGCAGATGGGCACAGATGGGCACTGCTGAGGCGGCACAGATGGGCACTGCTGAGGCGGCACAGATGGGCACTGCTGAGGCACAGATGGGCACCGATTGGTACAGATGGGCACCGATTGGCACTTGCGGGCACTGGCGGTGCACAGATGGGCACTGGCGGGCACTGGCGGGCACTGGTGGTGCACAGATGGAGCACTGGCGGTGCACAGGTGGGCACAGGTGGGCACAGGTGGGGTAGATCTGGACACAGGTGGGGTAGATCTGGGCACAGGTGGGGTAGATCTGGGCACTGGCAGGGTTTATATTGGCACTGGCACGTTTACAGTACTAGAGAACACTCACTCACTCTATCTGTCTCCTCACACGCTATCGCTGTGTGAGGAGACACATTCGGCAATGGGTGATGATCTCATTTGTTTACATTTGAGATCATCACCCATTGGAGGCGGCGATCGCGCTGTAAACGGCCGCTGTGATTGGCCGTTTACAGCGATCTGTGATTGGCTGTGTCCAGGGGACACGGCCAACACAGATTTTCCCCGATGCGCGCTCCCGGGAGCGCGCGGGGAGCTCTTAAAGGGGACGACGTCAATAGACGTAGTCCCGGAAATTGAGATCCGCGCTGTAGCCGTCATTTGACTATAGCGCTGATCTCAAGTGGTTAAACACCTCCGATATCTCCCTGGTTGTATGGACCATCTTCCCGTTCTTATCTTGTATTTTATCGATAAAATTAATCTCTCTCTTCCTTTTCAGTTGTCTTGCTAAGTAACTACTTATTTTATTTCCCAGGTAGTATCTCTCTCTAGCTCTCCTGTCCAATGTCCTCTTTGATTCCTTTTCCATCATATCTTTAAGTTCATCTCTCTTGGTCACAAATAAGTGGAAAAATTCCTGCTGTTGCCCCCTTTGTTTTGTATGGGCCTGTTTTAATCTATGGACCTCTTCTCTTAAATTTTCTATTTTCTCTAGTCTTTCTTTTTTTTTTTCTTGCGCCCATGGAGATGAGGATACCCCTAATATATACTTTATGTGCACCAGAAATTTCGGCTGTATCGTTAACGGAAAAATAAAATTCAATCTCCTTTAGTACTGCCTGAGGAATTTTCTCGTCCTGTAAAAGGTTCTCGTTTAATCGCCAAGTAAACGATTGTCTTTGTATTCCGGGTATCCTCATCTTCATTGACACCGGGGCATGGTCTGACAGTGTAACTATTCCTATCTTGGTTTCCATCACTAGGTCCAACAACCTGTGATCCACCATTATATAATCCAACCTGGAGTGCGTCCCGTGCACGGGGGAAAAAAAGGTGTAATCTTTTATTTTATCATGCTGCAACCTCCATACATCCATCATCTGATGTTGTCTCATCCGAAGTTTAATCATTTTCAATAACTTTATATTTGTCCCCCTAGCCCGGGACGTACTATCCCAAGACGGTTCCATACAGAAGTTAAAATCTCCTGCTAAGATTACATCACCTAACTTAAAGTCTTCTAACTTCCCCAAAACTTGTTTCAGGTATCTTATGGAATTTTTATTGGGGCAATATACATTTGCTAGGGTAAGAATCTTATCTCCTAGTTTTCTCTTTACAAAAAGGAATCAGCCTTCAGGGTCAGTCATCCTATCGAACAGTGTAAACTTTGTACGTTTCTCGAACCCTATTGCCACTCCCTTAGCCCTCTTTATAGACGAGTCCCCATAGAACCAATTTGGGAAATTATCTGAATATAGTTTAATATTTGTTTCTTGGGACAAGTGGGTCTCTTGCAGAAACACCACCTCTGCTCTGTACTGCTGTAATTTCTTTAACAGTTTATACCTCTTAGCCAGAGAGTTCAGACCCTTAACATTATATGACAGAACATTTACTTCTATCATCTATAATTTTCCAGTGGATTGTAATATTTCTGCCCTCTTTTCTGCCTATTATTCAAACATTTTTTCTTATTTGAATCTGCAAGGAACCTCATCACCCTCCCCATCCCCCCCCCCCTCCCTTACTCTCCCCCCCCACCCCCGGCCAGATCCTGGCCTCTATTCTGCAGCTGGGGATCCCCTCCATTCTGCAGACTTTGCCAACTAGGGTGCAACTCCGACCGCGGCCTCCCGTGTCTAGGTCCCCCCTCCCACCTCCCCCTATGGAGAAGGGGGGTCCCACCACAGATACAATATGATGTCCCGGGGCCCCACCTGATCCCTCCACCACACCACTTTCCTCCATTCCCCCACCCCACTCTCCCCTCCACCCCCACATCCCCTCAAGAAAAAAAAGTCCAAGAGAGAAGAGAAAAAAAAAAAGAGAGATAAGCAACCAATATAGTCCCTCCCAGTGTCCAAGGTCCAATATAAGTGTTCATTGTGTAATTCTTTAGGGATCTTTGGTACTGGGATTCCTAATTTATTACAAAAGTCCTCCAGTTTGTCTAAAAAATTTAATCTGAATGTTCTTCCATCTCAGTAGGGCAGCTGGAAACCCCCAACTATATCTAATGTTCGCCAGTCTCATTTGTTCTAGTAAAAGTTTTAGATGACTCCTCCGGGCCAGGGTTCCTGCCGATAGATCTGAAAAAACCTGCAGAGTTACTCCCTCATATTGTAAGGGGGACAACCCTCTGAGCCTGCTCCAGATCTTAGCTTTATCTTCAAAGAGGTGAAATTTTATAATTACGTCTCTTGGGACCTCTTCCCTCAAACCTGGGGGTTTCCTCACCCTATGTACCCGATCGATCTTTAATTCCTCTCCTTCCCCTCTTCCTAATATAGGGTTGAATATTTTTCCCATCTTTACCCCTAAAACTTCTCCCTGTTGTTCAGGCAATGCTCTGATCCTCAAGTTTTGACGTCTGTTTTGGTTTTCTTGTTTTCTTCAAGCTTATATAAAATGTCCCTATGGCCCGTTTGCATTTTTCTTACTTGCGTTTTCAGATCTAGTATTTCCTGGGCCTGTTTTCCTGTTAATTCCTCTGCCTCTTCCACTCTCCTCAGTAAGTGGCCCATATCCGTCCTAAGGTTTGAGATCTGAATGCTTTAATAGTATTTTCTAGTTTAGCAAACATTTCCAACATTTCACCTTTTGTGGGGATTTGAGCGATATCCCTCTGCTCCCTCATTTTACCTTCCAACTCCTCCCTTGAGATATCTCCCAGGACCTCTGCTAACTTGATCACTTCTCTCTTCTCCTTTACCCCCTGCTGCTTTTTTTCTATTCCAGGGCTTTTTAGACTTGTTTCCTTAAGGTACTTCTGAATTGTACTTGAGTTAAGACTCTCTTTTGGTTCATTTGTTTTTTGATTTCTTCCCCTCATGTCCCCCCCTGTTGTCTTTTTCTTCCCCAGGATTCAAAAAGAAAAAAGAAAAAAAGAAAATGGGGGTCACACTGAGGTCATATATAACTCCTTCGGGGGACTAAATTGCAACTACTTTATTCAGTCCTTCATTGGTTATGCCACCTGCACTACGCAGAGAACCCAGCTCACAATTCCACTACTCCTTTCTCTGCGATTTTAATCGGGGTACTCTTTCCCGTCCTTTCTGTTACTATAGTATTAAGTGAAAGCTGGGTAGATGTTTATAATGCCCATCCGAGGGGAGGACTACTCTTATCTTGTACAATTTTCAGGCAATCATCCCATATTCTTCATATGCATATCAGATATATCAGATTGTGGATGCATGTCATTTTTAAATTCATTCATATTTCATTCCACATTTCCTATTACATCCTGTCCTTAAATTGTAATTGCAAGGAGACACTTCCCTGAGCCCCCGCTGCTCCAATCTGCTCCACTCCTCTTAGCTGCAAAGAGTCTCTCAGTTTAAAGCTTCTCAGAGTATTCAGCAGGTAATATTCAGCATGAATAATTCAAAAGTACCTGAAGAAGGGGGGGTTCTTATGAGGTCCTCAGTCCTCGGTCTGCAGTCTGCGTTCCACTCCTCCATCCCTCCAGCCTCCAAGAATATCGGGCTGTGGCTCCAATGTAATTTAGACAGACTTCCAGTGCTCCAGAGACATCCTGGGCCGTTGACTGTTACTCCACACAGACCTGGGTCATATCCATGACCATGATAGCAATCAAAACTCTTTTGGTCTCATGCAGACTCAGCATGGGAAGCACGAGGATGGGGGGGGGGACGGGGGGCAATCAGCGGTCTCCGTATAAGCCGGCTAGAGCCCCAGCACACTCCTCCGCTCCTGCTTATCACACCGAGGCTTGCAAGGTGTACTCCCTAGTTTGCACGAACCGTCTGCCTAGGGATGGGATGGGATGGGTGGTTTCATCCGCGGAGCTCAGCGTCCTCTCCCTACCCACTGCTCCAGCTGATCCGTCTGGGCCGCCTCCATTTGCTCACACGGGTGCCGCCGTCAGGTCCCTCCCCTCTCTCACAGGCAGCTCATCATCGGCCCTGCTCTGACTTTCCTTGTTTGATCCATTATACGTTATCCATTATAGGTCCAACCTCTGTTCCAGAACCTGCTTGCCGATTTAAACCACGTTTCTGACTTCTATGTGCACCAACCTTGGCCTGTTAATCCACTATGTTTTTGCCTGCCACTTGGACTGATCTTTTGGCCATCTACTTTAGTACACAGGGGTCTCACATATTTGAGGGGCTTCAGAATAGCGTACTGAGTAAAGAAAAACAGTTTTTCGTTTTCTGTGCTCCCAGAACAGGGTCTGGTTGCCCGGAGGCTTCAAGTAATTTGGGTGGAAGAAGCCTCTACCCCTGTTCCCCTGGCCCTAAGCTTGATGGTCCTTCCTGCTGCTTGGACCAATACTTTGGCTGTGGTGACCATATTGCTGCCTGTAATGACCCATGACATTATGGACCATGTTTCTCCCTGCCGTTTGAACCAATGCTTTGGCTGTGTTGACCATATATCTGCCTACTGTCTCTACTGACTTTGGACAGTATTTCTGCCAGGGACACCTCTGCCTGCTACCTGGACCTCTGCTTTGGCTGTGCTTTGGCTGTGCTCTGGCTGTGTTCTGGCTGTGCTTTGGCTGTGCTGACAGTATCTTTGCCTGCAGCTAGAATGCCTGGATGTTCTAGGTGGATGTTAGGCCTCTATATGTGGCCATGCTGTGTAAAAGTCTCAAACATGTGGTATCACCATACTCAGGAGGAGTAGCAGAATGTATTTTGGAATGTCATCTCTGCTATGTACATGCTATGTGTTATCAATATCTTATAAAGGGACAACTTTGTGTAAAAAAAAATGCATTTTAATTTTTTTCCCACATTTTCCAAAACTTCTGGAAAAAAATAAACCATTCAAAAGACTCATTATGCCTCATAGATTATACGTTGGGGTGTGTGCTTTCCAAAATGGGGTCATTTTGGGGATAATTGTGTTGTCCTGGTACTCCAGGGCCTTCAAAATTGTAATAGGTGGTTGAGAGAGGATATGTGCAATTTATGCTTGTAGTATGCCTGAAAGTGCTACTTCAATGTTGGGTCTTTGTATGTGGCCAGGATGTGTGTAAAAGTCTCACACATGCAGTATTGCCATACTCAGGAGGAGTAGAGGAATATATTTTGATGATGATCCCTCAGCCTTATATTTTTTGAAGGCCTTCTCCTTTGTTTTTATATGCATTTTTATGTTGGAGTTAAGCCACCCAGGACTTTTATTAGCTCTTTTAAATTTATTTCCCATGGGATGCACTGGCTAATGCCCTTATTTAATATGCTCTTAAAGCATACCCATTTCTCCTCTGTGTACTTTGTGCCTACGACTTTATCCCAATTAGTATCTTCTAGCAAGGCTCGTAGTTTAGGGAAGTTGGCTCTTTTGAAATTCAGTATCATTGTATTCCTCTTATGTTTCCTATTAGTGTGATTTATACTGAAACTAATTGACCATAGATTTACTGTGACAGAATAATGAAACCCCTTTCCCAGTGACATGTGTAAAAATTTGAATGGTTACACCCTTCAGCCAGGTTGTCTGATTTCCATCCCCCATCTTTCTTCCTCCATTGTCATATGCCTGCAAGTAACTCTGTCCCGTCTTCTGCTGAATACCACTGTGTGTGTGTATGACCCTTCAAGTGTGCAGGGGGATCTTGTTGCCATCACAACTCACCACTAACTACTTTTACTGAGACTGTGTTCAGTTATACCAACCCTGATGGGCTAAAACCTTGGCAGGTGCCAAACATGTGCATGTGTAGCTCCGTCTTTGGCTACCGTGTTTAGCTACTGTACGAGTCCTGCCTTTAGCAGGCTACGGAAGAGGTCATCACTTTAAGAGTTCTCAGTGCAGATTAGGCAGTGTCATCTAAGCAGACAAAAAAAACTTGATTTCAGAATATGGATAAGTGTGATGTCAGCAGTTACTTCTGGCTTCAGGAACAATCAAACTAAATTACTATTAAGTACAATTGTACTATACTCCCTGCTATTTGCCAATCTCTATGAGTCTCACAAGTCCCAGTATATCTTTATGATATCTATGATATTCAAGCAATGCTCTTTTAACTTAGTTATGGCACAAAAAGAAAACTGACCAACAAAAAAAAGAACTGTTGGAACTTGGCCCAACCCCAAAATGCTATAGGGAAACTTTTATATTTGATATTAACATTTAATTTTTTTAAAACAATTTTGAATGTTCTCCATATAATGTTCCCCATATTCTCCTCTTTTTTTATTTTTTGTTTCACCATAGCAAAACCAAACTCAAGGATCAGCAAAAAAATAAAATAAAGGTGATATAGCAAAGAAAGAAAAATAGTTAACATTAACAGCTTGCCGACCTCCTCACACCGATATACATCAGCAAAAGGGCTTGTACAGGCAAACTAACGTACCTGTACGCTGCCCTTTAAAAGGTGGCTGCACGTGCCCATGGCAAGCTCCGTGAGTTGGGTCGTGGGTCCTCTGGACTCGATCTCCATGGAGATACCCACGTTCGTCTCATGGGGAGGAAGAATGGGGAGATGCTAATGTAAACAAGCATCTCCTTTTCTGCCTAGTGACAGTGTCACTGATCTCTGGTCCCTGTGATCCGGAGCAGAGATCAGTGACATGTCACATGTAACCACGCCCCCACAGTTAGAAACACTCCCCAGGGCAAACTTAATCCAAAAACTGACCCCTATTGGTTAACCCCATTCACTGCCACTGTCCCCTATTTTGTAAATGCAATAACTTTTGCGCAAACTAATCAATAAACGCTTATTACACAGACCCCCAAAGCATCCTCCCAATGTTGAGGGTATGTGGCCTGGTACGGTTCAGGAGGGAGGGGGGGCCGCTCTCTCGTCCCCCCCTCTTTTCCTGCGGCCTGCCAGGTTGCGTGCTCGGATAAAGGGTCTGATATGGATTTTTAGGGGGACCCCCACGTCAATTTTTTTTTTAAATTTGATGCGGGGTTCCCCTTAATATCCATATCAGACCTGAAGGGTCTGGTATGGATATTTGGGGGGACCCCCACGTCAAATTTTTTTTTTAATTTGACACGGGGTTCCCCTTAATATCCATGTCAGACCTGAAGGGCCTAGTAATTGAATTTAGGGGAACCCCCACGCTTTTTTTTTTTTTTTTTTTTTTAATCAATGAATAAATGAATTGTCGGCTAATACAGAGAACACTCATTGAGTGTTCTCTGTATTACGGAGACCCGACAATTTAGCCGCAAGTGATTTTAAAAGACTTTTTTTCCTGCACAAATGACACTTTGTGCAGCGACAGTTCTAAGCACCAGAAACATGCGCCCCTTCACAGGCATACTATAGATACCCCCCAGCTACGAAATTTAAAGGAATATTACACTTTTATTGTTTCCCTTTAATCATTATTAAAATCACTGCTCCTGAAAAAACGGCCGTTTTTAAAACTTTTTTTTGCATTGATCCATGTCCCCTGGGGCAGGACCCGGGTCCCCAAACACTTTTTAGGACAGTAACTTGCATATTACCCTTTAAAATGAGCACTTTAGATTGTGAACGTTCGAGTCCCATAGACTTTAATAGGGTTCTAAAGTTCACACGAAGTTTAGGTCTGTTCGCAGGTTCTGGTGCGAACCGAACAGGGGGGTGTTCGGCTCATCCCTATTAAAGAGCATTGAATCTGAATTTTGTTAAACAAAAAAAAAAAAAAAAACAATTGAAACTGCCTTCAAACATTGCAGCTATACAAAAGGCAAACCCCTCTCTCGGTAGTGATTAACATATTAATTGATTCCTAGTGAAAATCTATTTGCAAGTCAAGCAGGCTCAAGAAGTTGAATTAGAGAGAGAGCAGAAACTCTGTTTAATGAAACTGACCACCAAAAAAAAAAATATAAGTTTTAGAATTTAATTAGGTCTGACTGCAATTAATTCCATTCAAGGCTTCTCCTTAAAACAAACATAAAAAAATTGGTTTAAGGTCCTCTGTATTTCACAGTATTTTGCCAAGTCTGGGTCCTCTCTGGATCATCCTTTGATGTTTGTGTATTTATCCTAAAATACAAAACTCAAAAACCATTAATAACACCTCACTCTACCTCTCTGAGAGGTTCCTAATGGACTAAACTAGTAGTGGATGCTTGGAACAGACTTCCAGCTGAGGTAATTAGTCAATCAACAGTAAGTAAGTTTGACAGCTCACCACCTTCACACCATCTCCTAGATATATGATGTCCCAGCAGGACTCCACTATGCTAGTGAGAAGTGGACCTCAACGTGACCGGATCATCCACTTTGACCGTGCTCCTGGCTGGTATCCAGCTCACCTATGTGCAACATTGCTTTCTCTCATGTGAGTTGATATTGCTTTTTTTTTATTAAAGTGTATACTATTTATTCAGAGGTGCCCCTCTCCTTGTTTTTCTCATCCCCATTTCCCTGGTTATTTTCAAAATATTAAAAATAAATACAGTTATGTGTTTGGTAGACACTGGCTAGCATCAGGACAGCGTGTGAGCACTTGAACAGGTAGCCAACAGAAAAGGACAAGGCAGGTTTTATCTTGCAATAAACTTTAGAGTGTACTTTCTGAGATACAATAACCACATAGTGCATATTATTCAGTAGCTGGACAATATCTAAGCCTTTTTAGGCCACAATATATACAGGCTAGACAAGGTAGGTTTTGACTTGAAATAGACCTTTAACTTTAAAACACAAAACACTATTTACTGTGCAGCACACATTGGAAATTTGGCAGCTAAAATCCAGCTGTGGAAACATTGTGTGGTACCTTCACAGTGCTGGTAGGATCTGGGCTTTAACCTGGGACCTCTTCTGTGTCTGGCGTTGATTCTTCCCATTGAGCTATCTGGGATGCTGGACAGCTGCCTGCCTGATCTATTGGACAACCCTACCTCGAGTCTTGATTACTGTTGAACCTTAAACTTCTTGCTCTTCTCATGGACTTCCTATATAAGCCTTGTCTCAGCACTTCCTCTTTGCCAGGTTATTGTGCCTTCTCAGCCAGTGCCTTGCTCTTGTCTTCCCTGCTGCCGTCCGTGTTTGCTACCACTGGTGATTGACCCTTGGCTTGTTCCTCGACTACGCTACTGCCTGATCCCAACCAGCAACTACTCACTACCAACCTTTTGGCTTGTTTATTGACCATGCTTCTGTTTAATCCTTATCTGCTCATCCGCTACTGGACCCGGCTTGTGAACACCCTGGTGGGGCAAACCTGAGGACCGCAACCTGGTACTAGCACAAAGCTGAATCCATTTCCACCATCAGGAGCTCTGGTGAACAGTGGCTAGTACTGCCAGAGTGACTACCTGTGTACCTATCCTGCTGTTCAGTGGTAGTCCTGCAACTGCTATAGTGATTGGTCTTCAAGCCTGACACCTGATTGCGACAGAATAACTTGGCCTAAAACACGGAGACCACTATAGAAAATGCTGTGGCTCCTTTCAGGCAGCAAATTGCGGAGCTGCAGGAATTTGGTGTCACCTACCAAGAAAAATTTGCCAGACTGGAAGGTGTGGTGAAAGGGCAACATGAAGAAATCCATGTTCTGCAAAAACAATTGCTGGACCTACGTTCCCAAGATGATGCTAATGCACATATACCTCACCCTCCCAAGTTTAATGGAGATCGCCGCCATTACAGAGGTTTCTTAACCAGTGTTGCATTTATTTCAAAATGCGACCTGCTGTATTCATGTCTGAAGAACAGAAGGTAACGTTTGTTATCAACCTCCTGACTGGGGAAGCTCTAGCCTAGGCCTCACCTTATATAGAACAGGACAGTGCCATGCTGAATAATTTCCAGACTTTTAAGGCTGCGATGAATCAGGTTTTTGATGATCCCAATCGCTGTCCCACAGCTGAAACAAAGTTGCATAGTTTACAGCAGGGTAAACGTTCTGTTGCTGATTACACGGCTTAATTTAGACGTTGGATCACAGATACCACTTGGAATCCAGCAGCGCAAAAAAGTCAGTACCGCCAAGGGCTTTCTGAACAGGTAAAAGATGAGCTTGCCAGAGTGGAGACTTCTAATGATCTTGAGGCCTTCATCCAACTATGTATGCAAATTGATCAAAGACTTAAAGAAAGGAGAAAGGAGAGACTTGGAATGTTAGGAAGTAATGGTGGCATGCGCTTCTCTGCTAATCAATTTGTTCAGAAGGATCCAACCTGAACAAATTGCAGGTTGATGCAATTAAGAAATCCACTTCTATTCAGGAGAAAGAGAAAAGACGTTCAGAAAACCTGTGTTTATATTGTTAGCAGTTAACTGTCCTAACAAGGTTAGAAGAACAATTGCGATGACTGATGTGATCATGCCTGAACAAATAAAATTGTATTACCCAGTCAATCTCCCCATTAATTCATGAAGAGAATAAAGTCAATTCTGTACTATGTCATTTTATCATCCCTATTAATCTCATCTCTGATGGTATTGAGATTCCTTGCTCTGCTATGCTGGACTCTGGGGCTGAGGAGAACTTTATGAACATAGAATTTGCCCACAGTAATAATATCCAAAGAAAAAATAAGTCTGCTCTTATTTATATGGAGACGGTTGATGGTTCAGCCTTAACTTCAGGACCTGTTACGCATGAAACGGTCCCTTTGCAATTTGAGGCTAACCATTATGAGACCATCAGTTTTCAGCTGATTACGTCACCTAAATTTCCTGTCATCCTGGGCATTTCTTGGTTTTCCAAACATAATCCCTTCATCAACTGTGAAGCATGGATTATAAACTTTACATCCGCCCATTGCAAAGAATTCTATAGAGAACATTGTCAAACAAGTTCTTTGCCAGTCGAGAAATCACAGGTGGATGTTGTTTGTATGCAATCATATGACAACCTGCCTCCACAATATCATAAGTTTCAAGATACCTGTGATAAGAAGAATGCCGATAAGTTACCTCCTCATCGCCCATATGATTGTCCCATTGAACTACTCCCAGGGGCTGAAATACCTTTTGGTCATCTCTTCAATCTTTCAGAAGCTGAATTAAAGGTTCTCAGGGAATGAATTGATGAGAATTTAGAGAAGGGCTTCATTAGCCCCTCAAAGCCTCCTGCAGGGGCAGCCCTATTCTTTGTTGCAAAGAAAGATTCCACGCATTGACTACTGGGACCTGAATAAAATCACCATTAAAAACCACTATCCAGTTCCTTTAATCTCTGAAATGTTGGAAAGACTGCGCTCTGTCAAAGTCTTCACAAAACTAGACTTACGAGTTGCATATAACCTCATCCACATGCGTCAAGGAAGCGAATGGAGAGCCGCTTTTAGAACCAGATATGGCCATTTTGAGTCCCTGGTTATGCCTTTTGGCCTCTGCAATGCCCCTGCCACTTTCCAACACTTCATCAATGATGCTTTTCAAGACCTATTGGACCAGTTTGTGATTGCTTATTTGGATGATATTCTCATCTTTTCTAATAACCTGGAGGGACATTGCAAACATGTTTGTACTGTCTTTGAAAGGCTAAGGAAGAACCAACTTTATATTAAACTGGAGAAATGCGAGTTTGAACAAACCCAGATACAGTTCTTGGGATGTATTAATTCTCCTAAAGGAGTAAACATGGATCCTGAGAAGATCAAAGCAGTGGTGGATTGGCCTGCCCTTAGTAATGTTAAAGAGATACAAAGATTTGTTGGTTTTTCCAACTTCTACAGAAAATTCATAAGAAACTTCTCTAAAGTGATAGCAACAATTACACCGCTGACAAAGAAAGGGATGCCCTTTGTGTGGCCAGCTGAAGCACAGAATGTTTTTATTAAGCTAAAGACTCTTTTCACTTCTTCTCCAATATTGGTACATCCCGATCCTGAAATTCCTTTTATAGTGGAAGTAGATGCCTCAGACTCAACTGTAGGAGCTATCCTTTCTCAGCGAAAAGGAGAAAAGATACAACTTCACCCTTGTGCATATTTCTCTTGCTTAATGTCATCAGCCAAAAGAAATTATGATATGGGGAATAAGGAGTTACTGGCAGGGGCTAAGCCTCCAGTAACTGTTCTTACTGATCATAAAAATCTAGAATTCATTTGTTCTGCCAAGAGGATGTCTTCTAGACAAGCACGTTGGTCACTGTTCTTTTCCAGGTTTAATTTTATCATCTAGTATCGACCTGGGTCAAGGAATGGTAAGGCTGATGAATTATCCAGGATGCTGAATGAACCATGCCAGAAAGACACTTCTGAATGTACTATCCTGCCTCAAAATAACTTCATAGGGGCCATGGGTTTCAAGACATTCTTGAGTCTCCTAAAAGATGGGTTTGAAAATGACCCACTTCTTAATCATCCACCTACGGATATTAACCTTGTGTACAAGAATGGCTTTTGGACTCATGCACATAGTCTCTATGTACCTGAATCTGCTTGGATTGAAGCTGTCAGGTTGGTTCATGACTCAAAACTTGCTTGGCATTTTGGGATTTACAAAACAGAAGAGCTCTTGTCACATTCCTTTTGGTGGCCCAGCTATAAGAAAGATTCCAAACACTATGTGGCCTCATGCCTAACCTGTGCATGCAGTAAAACTCCCCAAGCTTCTCCTTTGGGATTGCTCCAGCCACTTCCTGTTACATCAAGACCATGGGGCTAAATTTCTATGGACTTTGTGGTAGATTTACCTCCCTCAAAAGAAATGACCACTATCTTGTTCGTTGTTGACCATCTTACTAAGATGGCTCATTTTATACCTGTTAATGGGATACCTTCAGCTTAACAAACTGCTGAGTTAATGATTTGAGAAGTATTCAAACTACATGGAATTTCTGATGATAGAAAAACTTTTGCTCAGCATTAGGTGTAACAGTTAATCTGTCTTCTGCTTTTCATCCCCAGTCTAATGGTCAAACCGAGAGGACCAATCAAACCTTGGAGCAGTACCTTCAATGTTTTGTCATTCACCTTCAGGATGACTGGGTGGATTATCTTTCTACAGCAGAGTTTGCATACAACATTTCTAAACATAGCTCCACTTCTCAAAGTCCTTTTTATTTAAACAATAGGAATCTGTCAGAAATCATGAATCAGACCGAGACAGAAGTACAATTAAATCACACTTGTTTATTAAATAAAAATTAAAAGGTAAATAGAAAAAGCGTAGTCAAATCCCAGCCAGAGTCCAGTAACCGGATCGAGTAGTCAGCCAGGCCAAGAGTTCAATAACCAGATCGGGTAATCAGGAGCAGCAGCAAGCAGGATAAGGAGCCAGAAGCAAGCCAGTCTTTAAACAGAACCGCAGGAGATGGTTTCTTGTGATATGACCAAAGTGAAGGCAGAGATGAAGTGAGCTAGACAGCTCTAAGTAGGCAGGTCAGACGAGCATGATCAGGAACAGCTGGTAACTGTGGAGAGAGATGAGAGCTGGCAATTAGCCAACAGCTGAGCAGCCAGCCCAGAGAGGGAAGGGCTAAGCCAGCCTTGACAGTACCCCCTCCTCAATGACCCCTCTCCCTTGGAGGGCCACCGGGCTTGAGGGGAAAACATCTATGGAACTCGTGGAGGAGGACAGGAGCATGTACGTCTGAGGATGAAACCCAGGAGCGTTCCTCCGGTCCGTACCCCTTCCAATGCACCAGGTACTGTATGCGCCTATGGAACCTACAGGAGTCAACAATGGATTGTACCTCATACTCCTCATGGTTCTCAACCTGAATAGGGTGAGGACGTGGCACCGGGGTGGTAAATCGGTTGCAGACCAACGGTTTCAATAAGGAGATATGAAACACATTTGAGATGCGCATAATAGGAGGAAGGTCCAACGCGTAAGCCACTAGGTTAATCCTGCGAAGGATGCGGAAAGGCCCAATAAACCAAGGTGAAAACTTCAGTGAGGGAACACGAAGTCGGAGGTTGCGAGATGACAGCCAGACCCTATCCCCAACCTGGTAGGAAGGCGCAGGCAGGCCCCTGTGGTCAGCATGGAGTCTGTACCTATCATTAGCATGGCGCAAAGCCACCCAAGTGGAACGAAGACCACAGAGGTGCTCTTCTAAGGCAGGAATACTCTGCGGAACAAACGAGTCAGGCAACATAGAAGGTTGGAAACCATAATTCTCCATAAATGGAGACAATCGGGAGGCAGAATTCAAGGCACTGTTGTGAGCAAACTCTGCCCATGATAATAGGTCTGACCAGTTGTTATGGTGGTCAGAAATATAGCAACGTAGGAATTGCTACAAGAACTGACTGGCTCGCTCTGTGGCCCCATTAGACTGCGGGTGATACACAGAAGAGAAAGCAAGCTGGATTCCCAACTGTGCACAAAATGCTCGCCAGAACTGGGAGACAAACTGACTACCCCTGTCCGAGACAATTACCTTGGGTAGCCCATGTAAACGAAAGATCTCCCGAGCAAAAATGGAAGCCAGTTCCTTAGAAGTAGGCAACTTCTTAATTGGAATACAATGACACATCTTTGAGAACCGGTCAACCACCATAAGGATAACAGTGTTGCATTGGGGGTTGGACAACTCCACAATGAAATCCATTGACAGGTGGGTCCAGGGCCTCTCTCCATTGGGTATGGGTTGTAGGAGGCCCACAGGAAGGTGTGGTGGAGTCTTACTCTGAGCACACACGGAACAGGCAGCTACGAAGGCAGTAACATCAGCCCGTAGACTAGGCCACCAGAATTGTTGTGAAATAGCCCAAAGGAGTTTATTCTTCCCAGAATGGCCAGCTGCCTTGGGAGAATGGTAAGTCTGGAGCACGGCAGTAAGGAGACTCTCTGGGACAAAGCAGCAGTCACAAGGTTTATCAGGAGGAGCATGGACCTGAGCAGCAAGAATTTTGTCACCCAAAGGAGAAGTAAGACTGGTGTGAACCGTAGCCAAGATACGATCAGGAGGAATGATAGGAACTAGAACCGACTCCGACTTGGAAGTGGAGGAAAATTGTCGTGACAAGGCATCAGCCCTTACATTCTTAGTACCGGGTAAGAATGAGACAATGTAATTAAAACTCGACAAGAAAAGAGCCCAGCGCGCCCTTCTGGGAGAGAGGCGCTTAGCCTCAGACAAGAATGTAAGATTCTTATGGTCAGTATGAATAAGAACCAGCAGTTCAAGGAGTGGTACCTTCAAGGAGATGTCTCCATTCTTTCAGGGATAAAATGATCGCCAACAGCTGTCACCAATCTCATAATTGCACTCAGCAGGTGACAATTTCTTGGAAAAGTAACCACACGGATGCATAGCGCTCTCAGAGTTAGGACATTGAGACAGAAGGGCGCCAACTCCAGTCTCAGAAGCATCAACTTCTAGGATAAAAGGCAACATAGGATCAGGATGTGACAACACAGGAGCAGAAACAGAGGCAGCCTTGAGAGCCTCAAAGGCCTTAATGGACTCCAGGGGCAAACTCTGTGGATTACTGTCCTTTCTGGTCATATCAGTCAGGGGCTTGACAAGAGACGAGAAGTTACAAATAATTTCCTGATAGTAGTTGGCAAAACCCAGGAAACGCTGCAGAGGACGTAAACCCACGGGGCGAGGCCACTGTAGGACTGCCAAAAGTTTCTTTGGTTCCATTGAAAAACCAGCAGAGCAATCTGTTCAGGGTTTCTGAGACGTATCCCCAGTGAACCCTATCGAATGCCTTCTCCACATCTGATCCCAGAAGCAGAGAAGGGATTTGGCTCTGTTCAGTATAGTTAATCAGGTTCAGCGTACATCTGGTGCTGTCTGGGCCTTTTCGACCTTTAACAAACCCCACCTGGTTGTGTTCTATGAGGTATGGAGTCACATCTAGGAGGCGGTTAGCTAGTATTTTAGAGAAAAACTTTAGGATTGAGTTTAGCATGGATATAGGTCTATAGCTCTGGGGAAAAGTTGTCTCTTTTCCAGTTTTAGGGGTTGTGATAACATTTCTTTAGGGAAATTGCTATTTTTGGTTACTTGATTAAAGATGTTTGTTAAATGGGGGGCTAATATGTCGATAAAGGCTTTGTAATATTCGAAATAAAAAGTGCTAATTTTAATGGCTAATATGCAAGATACTGTCCTAAAATGGGTTTGGGGACCTGGCTCCTTCCCCAGGGGACATGGGTCAATGCCTAAAATGTTTTTAAAAATGGCCATTTTGGCGGGAGCACTGATTTTAATGATGATTAAAGTGAAACAAAAGTGAAATATTCCTTTAAATATCGTGCCTGTGGGGTTTCTATAGTATGCCTGTGAAGTGCCACGTGTTTACCGTGTTTAGAACAGTCCCTGCACAAAATGACATTTAACGATAAAAAAGTCATTTAAAACTGCTTGCGTTATGTATGTAATATCTGGTTCCGGCAATGTGGATGAAAATCATTGAGAAAAATGACATGGGTAGCCCCCCCTGCCCATTACCAGCCCCTTTGGGTCTTGTACGGATATTAAGTGGAACCCTGTATTAATAAAAGGAAAGACGTGGGGCCCCCAGGCCCTATGTACTTAGAACAGCAGTATACAGGCGGTGCAAACAAGACAGGGACTGTGTAGATTTGTTGTGTTAAGTAGAATCTGTTTGTAATTTTGAACTGGTACATTTTTAAAGTCTAGCTCCAGTCAAAAAATCAATTTTTAAGCTTTTTGGAAAACATAGGGAAGGGTTATCACCCCTGTATAATTTGTTTTGCCGTCCGTCTTTTTTCATCTCACTTCCTGTTGTCTCCTTCCATTTGCAAGTAGGAGACGTTTGTAAGTTGGATGTTTGAAAGTAGGGGCCTGTCCTATATGCTCTTCAGAAATGGCGGAACAAGGTGTTGGTGTTGCCACAACATTGTAAGCCCTCAAAGTGGCTCTTGGTGGGCGCTGGAGCGCCCTGCTGTGAACGATTATATCAAGAATTGTAGTTACATGCCATTGTTGAACAGTGGTAGAAAAATTTACCTTTGGTGGTTGTGGTGCTGGTGCCACAACACTATAAGTCCTCACAGTTACTCTCGGTGGGCACAGGAATGGGCCCTGCTGTGAAATATTATATCAAGAATTGTAATTACATGCCCCTGTTAAACAGGGGCTGAAAAATTGGGCTGCTGGCACTGGTGCTGGTGCCATGACACTGCAACCTCTCCCATATACTCTAGTTGTAGTGCAGGAATGAGCCCTGCTGCAAAGTATTGCATCAAAAATTGTAATTAAACGCCCCTGTTAAACAGGGGCTGAAAAGTTGGGCTGCTGGCACTGGTGCTGGTGCCACGACACTGCAACCTCTCCCATATACTCTAGTTGTGGTGCAGGAATGAGCCCTGCTGCAAAGCATTGCATCAACAATTGTAATTAAACGCCCCTGTTAAACAGGGGCTGTAAAATTAGGCTGCTGGCACTGGTGCTGGTGCCACGACACTGCAACCTCTCCCATATACTCTAGTTGTGGTGCAGGAATGAGCCCTGCTGCAAAGAATTGCATCAAAAATTTGAATTAAACGCCCCTGTTAAACAGGGGCAGAAAAATTGTGCTGGTGGCATCACCCAGAACCAAAAATGTTCTTCAAACATATCAGCGGAGGAGGAAGAGGATAGACAATCAACATAACAGGACAGTCACTCATCAGTATAGGCAGTCTTGAAGGGATGTGATATTTAAAAAAAAAATTATTCAGTTACATTAGCTTCAGGTGTTTGGTAGCTGGTGGTGATCCAAGACTGATTCATCTTGATGAAGGTCAATTGATCAACTTAGTCGGTGGACAGGCGCACCCTGTGATCGGTAACAAAGCCACCAGCAGCACTGAAGGTGCGTTCCCGAAAGAACGCTGGATGCAGGACAGGCCAGTAGCTCAATTGCATACTGTGCAAGCTCTGGTCGGTCAGACAGCCACCTTCTCCGTCGCTCCTTCTGACCGATGCCTCAGCAACACATTGTCCAGGACCAGGAGTTTGTAACCTCCCAGTCTCTGGGAATGCGTTGCACAGACCTTTCTGCAAGACCTCCCGGAGATGTCGCATCATCTGCTCCCTCTGCGACAGCAAGATAAGGTCGGCAACCTTACCCTTGTACCATGGATCAAGGAGAGAGGCCAGCCAGTAATGGTCCCTCTCCTTGATCCAAAGAATACGAGGATCCTTCCGCATGCTTTGCAGGATCAGGGAGGCCATGCAGCATAGGTTAGCTGAGGCATTTGGTCCGGAGTCCTCTGGGTCACTAAGGACAACATGATCCGCAGCTACCTCCTCCCAGCCACGTACAAGTCCAAGGGTTTCTTGGGACTGTAAATCATCCCTACAAGACTGCTGCTGCTGATGCTGAGTGCCAGCCTCCACCTCCATGCTGACGCAATCCTCCTCCTCCTCCAACCTCCTCTTCCTGTGTGATGGGTGGGACAGCAGGAACAGTGTCTGGATAAAGGGGGCCTTGAGAGGCAAGGAAGTCCTCCTCTTCCTTCCTCTGTTCTGCCTCAAGTGCCCTGTCCATTATACCACGCAGCGTATGCTCCAACAGGTGGACAAGAGGAACAGTGTCACTGATGCATGCACTGTCACTGCTCACCATCCTTGTGGCTTCAGTGCATGCATCCCAGACGTGGGGAGCAAAAACCGTCCCCTGACCCTGTCCTGGTGCCGTAGTCACACAGGTACTCATTGATGGCCCTCTGCTGCATGTGCAGCCGCTGCAGTATGGACAACGTTGAGTTCCACCTGGTGGGCATGTCAGATATAAGGAGGTTCTTGGGCAGGTTCAACTCCTTTTGGAGTTCAGCCAGCCAAGCACAGGCATTAAATGATCGTCGGAAATGCACACAGACTTTCCTGGCCTGCTTCAGGACATCCTGTGAGTCCGGGTACCTGCCCAGGAACCACTGCACCACCAGGTTAAGGACGTGAGCCACACAGGGCACATGGGTCAGTTGTCCCTGTCGGAGGGCGGAGAGGAGGTTGGTGTCATTGTCGCAAACCACCATTCCTGGCTTAAGCTGACATGGCGTCAATCACCTATCAGCCTGCCCCTGCAGAGCTGACAAAATATCTGCCCCAGTGTGGCTCCTGTCCTTCAAACAAACCAGCGCAAGCACGGCATGGCATCGTTTTGCCTGCGTATTTGCGTAGCCCCTGGAACGCTTATGGAGCACCGCTAGTTCTGAGGACAGAGCACTGGAAGAGGCCATGGAGGAAGAAGAAGAGGAGGGGGTGGAGGAGAGAGGTGTGTCACAACCTGTAGTAGCATTTTGGAGGCGTGGTGGCGGAACAACCTCCAACACTACTGCACCTTGTCCTGCATCCTTCCCAGCTGCCAGAAGAGTGACCCAATGGGCCGTGAAAGACAGGTAACGTCCCTGTAAATGCCTGCTGGACCATGAGTCAGCGGTAATATGCACCTTACCGCTTATCGCTGCCGGTAGAGAGCCGGAATCACCTTCCGTGAGAAAAAGTGGTGTTTGGGGACCTGCCACTGAGGGGCTGCACATTGTACAAACTCACGGAAGGGGGCCGAGTCTACCAACTGAAAAGGCAGCAGTTGAAGTGCTAGCAATTTAGCCAAGCTAGCATTCAACCGCTGGGCATGTGGATGGCTGGGAGTGAACTTCTTTCAACGGTCCAGCAGCTGGGGCAGGGAAATTTGCCTGCTATAATCGGACGTGGGTGTACTGCTAGCAGAGTGCCCGGAAGCACTTGGCTGTGACGCACCTAATTCTACACCTTCATTCCTCTCAGAGCAGGTTTCAGAGAGGACTGAAGGTCTAGTGGGGTTGGAGATCCCAGCTGATGAGGAGCAAGGAGAGGTCCGCTTTGTTCTTTGGTGTGGGTCTTTGAGGTACGCTTGCCAACAAGCTGCATGGCAGGTCAACATATGTCTGTTCAGGCATGTGGTGCCCAAGCGGCTGATGTTTTGGCCACGCGAGATATGCTTGAGACATATGTTGCAAATAGCAGCGGTGCGATCTGATGCACTCATCTCAAAAAAGGCCCACACCAAAGAACTTTTAGAATAACGCGCAGAGGCAGCTCCCTGCACAGGCGGAGCTCTGTGGTGTGATTCAGTCGGTGTGCTGCCCCTAAGCTGGCCCCCGGAGGGCATCCTGCCTCGTTGGACATGTGCCTCCTCCTCCTCTCTCCTACCAGGCACCCACGTGGAGTCAGTGCCCTCATCATCCCCTCCCTCTTCATCGCTGGAGCAAACCTGGCAGTATGCTGCAGCTTGTGGAACATGACTGCCAGATTGCTGTCCTTCTTGAGCATCCCCTCTCTCTGCGCTCACATTACTGCCTTCCTCTAGCTGAGTATCATCATCAGAGACTACAAAACACTGGGCATCCTCCTGGAGCATGTACCCAACACTGTGCTCAAAGAGTTCAGGAGACTACTCAGGAGGACGTGGTGGGCCTAGGGAAGGAGTCACTGATGATGACATTGAGTGGAGGGAAGGCGATGCATTGGCAGCTGCTTTGCTAGTACCCTGAGCCTGGGTGAGAGAGGATGAGGAGGATGAAGAGGGCTTGGTCATCCATGATGCAGCTCAACATGTCCAGCTGCCGAAAAGAAGGACAAGCGTGTCCCGTGGCCACGTGCTGATGATGACGATGACAGAGCCTGCTTGCCATCTTTTATCAGCTCGCGCCTGTCTGCCTCTCCTTGTTGGCCTTCCAGACATGGTAATGGCCTGAAGGGAGATGGGAAAACCAGCAATTGGGTAGTATATATTGTGCTGAAGGCACACAACACCCACTAACTCCTGCAGATAGGAGATGGCTCAATTAGAGAAGAGCTATATAGGTGGATATAACGGTGTATAGTGCGGTCAGGGCACGCAGACAACAGGTACAATCTCCTACAACTGACTGCAACCTCTATTAGAAAAGAGCAATATAGCTAGCTATATAGGTGGATATAACGGTGTATACTGCAGTCAGGGCACGCAGACAACAGGCACAATCTCCTACAATTGACTGCAAGCTGTATTACAAAAGAGCAATATAGCTAGCTATATAGGTGGATATAACGGTGTATACTGCGGCCAGGGCACGCAGACAACAGGCACAATCTCCTACAACTGACTGCAAGCTGTATTACAAAAGAGCAATATAGCTAGCTATATAGGTGGATATAACGGTGTATACTGTGGTCAGGGCACGCAGACAACAGGCACAATCTCCTACAACTGACTGCAAGCTGTATTACATAAGAGCAATATAGCTAGCTATATAGGTGGATATAACGGTGTATACTGCGGTCAGGGCACGCAGACAACAGGCACAATCTCCTACAACTGACTGCAAGCTCTATTACAAAAGAGTAATATACTGTAGCTAGCTATATAGGTGGATATAACGGTGTATACTGTGGTCAGGGCACGCAGACAACAGGCACAATCTCCTACAACTGACTGCAAGCTCTATTACATAAGAGCAATATAGCTAGCTATATAGGTGGATATAACGGTGTATACTGCAGTCAGGGCGCGCAGACAACAGGCACAATCTCCTACAACTGACTGCAAGCTCTATTACAAGAGAGCAATATAGCTAGCTATATAGGTGGATATAATGGTGTATACTGCGGTCAGGGCACGCTGACAACACGCACAATCTCCTACAACTGACTGCAAGCTCTATTACAAAAGAGCAATATAACTAGCTATATAGGTGGATATAACGGTGTATACTGCGGTCAGGGGCGCGCAGACAACAGGCATAATCTCCTACAACTGACTGCAAGCTCTATTACAAAAGAGCAATATACTGTAGCTAGCTATATAGGTGGATATAACGGTGTATATTGCGGTCAGGGCACGCAGACAACAGGCACAATCTCCTACAACTGACTGCAAGCTCTATTACAAAAGAGCAATATAGCTAGCTATATAGGTGGATATAACGGTGTATACTGCTGTCAGGGCGCGCAGACAACAGGCACAATCCCCTACAACTGACTGCAAGCTCTATTACAAAAGAGCAATATAGCTAGCTATATAGGTGGATATAACGGTGTATACTGCGGTCAGGGACGCAGACAACAGGCACAATCTCCTACAACTGACTGCAGGCTCTATTACAAAAGAGCAATATAGCTAGCTATATAGGTGGATATAACGGTGTATACTGCGGTCAGGGCGCGCAGACAACAGGCATAATCTCCTACAACTGACTGCAAGCTCTATTACAAAAGAGCAATATAGCTAGCTATATAGGTGGATATAACGGTGTATATTGCGGTCAGGGCACGCAGACAACAGGCACAATCTCCTACAACTGACTGAGGGCTCTATTACAAAAGAGCAATATAGGTAGCTATATGGGTGGATATAACGGTGTATACTGCGGTCAGGGCACGCAGACAACTTGCACAATCTCCTACAACTGACTGCAAGCTCTGTTTCAAAAGAGCAATATAGCTAGCTATATAGGTGGATATAGCGGTGTATACTGTGGTCAGGGCATGCAGACAACAGGCACAATCTCTTACAACTGACTTCAAGCTCTATTACAAAAGAGCAATATAGCTAGCTATATAGGTGGATATAATGGTGTATACTGCGGTCAGGGCACGCAGACAACACGCACAATCTCCTACAACTGACTGCAAGCTCTATTACAAAAGAGCAATATAGCTAGCTATATAGGTGGATATAACAGTGTATACTGCGGTCAGGGCACGCAGACATCAGGCACAAACTCCTGCAGATTGCTAACAGCTCAATTACAGAAGAGCAAGAATGCAAAATCGGCCGATAATGAACGGTGTATACTGTGTTGAAGGCACACAGAGAACACCCACTAACTCCTATAGACGCCAACACACTACACAAGGCCGCCGTGCTGGCGGCCTTATATAGTGTGGGGCGTGTACTACACAGCCTGAGCTATGATTGGCCACAGGCATCCTGCCTGTGGCCAATCATGGCTCTCCTCGCGCTGTGATTGGCCAAGCATGCGGGGTCACCTGCACCGTGATAGAGTGATCTAACACCAGCACCGTGATAGAGAACACTGACAACCTCACCTTCCCTCGCCTCCATTGTCTCAAGATTCCTGAATTTTCAGAATTTTACATATAAAAAAAGAATGCTTGTAATTGTCGATCCCAGATTCACCTCATACATGTGTTATGTCATTGGCCATATGGTGGGACTATGTGTGCACAACTAGTAATTATTTTGTGGCTGCAAATATGACCTGTAGGTTTGTAAAATTCACCATCCCTGTGATGTGCTGACTTCCTCCTGGGGCTGCTTATTATGAGGGGCTCCCACCATCCCTGTGCTATGCTGACTTCCTCCTGGGGCTGCTTACGGTGCAGGTGTCAGTGCTGTATATCACGGTGCTGGTGTCAGTGCTGTATATCACGGTGCGAGTGTCAGTGCTTTATGTCACGCTGCTGATGTCAGTGCTCTCTATCACCGTGCTGGTGTCAGATCACTCTATCACGGTGCAGGTGTCATTGCTGTATGTCACGCTGCTGATGTCAGTGCTCTCTATCACGGTGCTGGTGTCAGATCACTCTATCACGGTGCAGGTGTCATTGCTGTATGTCGCGCTGCTGATGTCAGTGCTCTCTATCACGGTGCTGGTGTCAGATCACTCTATCACGGTGCAGGTGTCATTGCTGTATGTCACGCTGCTAATGTCAGTGCTCTGTAGAGGTCGACCGATAAAAAAAGGGCTAACTTGCGTTTGAAAGACCTCTGCGCAAATACTGCATCACATAAAATATTGCAACAACCGCTATTTTATTCCCTAGGGTCTCTGCTAAAAAATATATATATATCATTTTTGGGGCTTCTGAGTGATTTTCTAGCAGAAAATACTGGATTTTTACTTGTAAGCAACAAGTGTCAGAAAAGATTTAGTCTTTAAATGGTTAAACTGAGAACTTCTACACACGGAGTTCAGCCCATTGAAGAAGAAACATTGTATCACTTTGATCTTTTCTTGGCAGCCTGCCCAGAGAGGACGAAAGTCCTTCACTGATGTCTTCAGGCAACAACTTACATTGACTTCTATTACAGAAGTCTTTTGCAAGTCATAATAAGCATAATGAGCAATGTTTTTGCCTTTAAATTCATCGTAAAGAACGTTCTTACACGTTAACGAACCTAACGACAATTCGTATTTCGTACAAAACAGAACGGAATTTCGCACACGAAATACGAAGTACGAATTAATTTTATTACGAATCGAAACGGAACAGAACGAAACAAATCTATTGACGGCGCCCATGTCTAGTATTTAACCGCTTGACCACTGGGCACTTAACCACTTCCCGACCAGCGCACGACGATGTACATCGACAGAATGGCACGGGCAGGCATATTGGCGTACAGGTACGTCCAATATTCAATGCCGCCCTGCCATCGGGAGCGCGCCGCCGGCGGCGCGCTCCTGCGCTGGTCGGGACCCCCGTGAGTCCGGTCGCGGGACCCGCGGACTCGATCGCCGCGGGCATCCCCGCGATCGTCTCACGGAGCGGCCGAATGGAGGAAATGCCGAGTAAACAGCATTTCTCCATTCTGCCTAGCAACTAGTGACGCTGATCTCTGCTCCATGTGATTGGAGCAGAGATCAGTGTTCACTAAATGAAAGCCCAACCCCCCCACAGTTAGTAACACACCCTTAGGAACACTTAACCCCTACACTGCCACCCACTGGTTAACCCCTTCACTGCCAGTGTCATTTACACAGGAATCACTGCATTTATATAGCAGTGATTACTGTATAAATGACAATGGTCCCAAAAATGTGTCAAAAATGTCCGATGGGTCCCCCACAATGTCGCAGTCACAATAAAAATCGCTGATTGCCACCATTACTAGTAAAAAAAAATAATAAAAAATTATTAATAAAAATGCTATAAAACTATCCCTATTTTGTAAACGCTATAACTTTTGCGCAAACCAATCAATAATCGCTTATTGCGATTTTTTTTACCAAAAATATGTAGAAGAATACGTATCGGCCTAAACTGAGGGAAAAAAATGTTTTTTTATATATTTTTGGGGGATATTTATTATAACAAAAAGTAAAAAATAATGCGTTTTTTTCAAAATTGTCGCTCTCTTTTTGTTTATAGCGCAAAAAATAAAAACCGCAGGGGTGATCAAATACCACCAAAAGAAAGCTCTATTTGTGGGAAAAAAAGGACGTCAATTTTGTTTGGGAGCCACGTCGCACGACCGCGCAATTGTCAGTTAAAGCGACGCAGTGCCGAATCGCAAAAATTGGTCTGGTCTTTGACCAGCAAATTGGTCCGGTCTGAAAGTGGTTAAACACCCTTAATAACCAGACCAATTTTCAGCTTTTGGTGCTCTCACATTTTGAATGACAATTACTCAGTCATGCAACACTGGACCTATATGAAATTTTTGTCCTTTTTTTCACACAAATAGAGCTTTCTTTTGGTGGTATTTAATCACCTCTCAGTTTTTTTATTTTTTGTGCTATAAAAGAAAAAAGACCGAAAATTCTGCAAAAAAATTAATTTTTCTTTGTTTCTGTTATAAAATTTTGCAGATTAGTAATTTTTTCTTCATACATTTTGGCCAAAATTTATACTACTACATATCTTTGGTAAAAAATAAGTACAAATTGGTGGATATTATTTGGTCTTTAAATTTATAGAGTCCACAAGCTACGGTGCCAATATCTGAAAATTGATCACGCCTGAAGGACTGACGGCCTATTTCAATTCTTGAGACCCTAACATGCCAGAAAAGTACAAATACCCCCCAAATAACCCCTTTTTGGAAAGAAGACATTCCAATGTATTTAGTAAGAGGCATGATGAGTTTTTTGAAGTTGTAATTTTTTCCCACAATTCTTTGCAAATCAAGATTTTTTTTCCTTTTTTTTTTTTTCCACAAAATTGTCATATTATCAGGTTATTTCTCACACACAGCATATGCATACCACAAATTATACCCAAAAACACATTCTGCTATTACTCCCGAGTACGGCGATACCACATGTGTGAGACTTTTACACAGTGTGGCCACATACAGAGGCCCAACATGCAGGGAGCGCCATCAGGCGTTCTGGAGCACCCAGGACAATTCTGACATTTCTCTCCTACATGTAAAAATCATCATTTATTTGCTAGAAAATTACATAGAACCCCAAAACATTATATATTTTTTTTTAGCAAAGACCCTGGAGAATACAATGGTGGTCGTTGCAAATTTTTATCTCACTCGGTATTTGTGCAGCAATTTTTCGAATGCTTTTTTTGGGGAAAAAAAACGTTTTGTGCTTAAAAAAAACAAAGAGTTTTCATATGTGGGCGGGGCTTACGTATGCGTTTGCTTCTGCATGCGAGCACATGGGGACAGGGGCGCTTTACATTTTTTTTTATTGTTCATTTTACTTTATTTATTTTAGTTTGACATTTTTTTCCCCAAAAATAAGTTTTTGATCACTTTTATTCCTATTACAAGGAATGTAAACATCCCTTGTAATAGGAATATGGGGTGACAGGTCCTCTTTACAGTGAAATCTGGGGGTCAATATGACCCCACATCTCACCTCTAGGCTGGGAAGCCTGAAATAAAAAAAAAAAAAAAAAGATTCTGACTTTGATCGTACTGGCGAGTTGGTAGAAGCACTAGAGGGTGGTGAGGGGTGGGGGGGGCGTCTATGGCTGGGTATTGCAGGGTATCACCGAGTATGGCTGGGTATCTCCGAGTATGGCTGGGTATGGCAATTTATGGCAGGGTATTGCAGGGTATTGCAGAGTATTGGCGGGTATTGCAGAGTATTGGGGGGTATTGCAGAGTAATGGGGGGTACTGCAGAGTATTGGGGGGTACTGCAGAGTAATGGGGGTACTGCAGAGTAATGACAGGGTACTGCAGAGTATTGGGGGTACTGCAGAGTAATGGCAGGGTACTGCAGAGTATTGGGGGGTACTGCAGAGTAATGGCGGGTACTGCAGAGTAATGGCAGGGTACTGCAGAGTAATGGCGGGGTACTACAGAGTAATGGGGGGGTACTGAAGAGTAATGGCGGGTACTGCAGGGTAATGGCAGGTACTGCAGAGTATTGGGGGGTACTGCAGAGTAATGGGGGGTACTGCAGAGTAATGGCAGGGTACTGCAGAGTATTGGGGGGTACTGCAGAGTAATGGCAGGGTACTGCAGAGTATTGGGGGGTACTGCAGAGTAATGGCGGGTACTGCAGAGTAATGGCGGGGTACTGCAGAGTAATGGGGGGTACTGAAGAGTAATGGCGGGTACTGCAGAGTAATGGCGGGTACTGCAGAGTATTGGGGGGTACTGCAGAGTAATGGGGGGTACTGCAGAGTAATGGGGGGTACTGCAGAGCAATGGCAGGGTACTGCAGAGTAATGGGGGGTACTGCAGAGTAATGGCAGGGTACTGCAGAGTATTGCAGGGTATTGCAGAGTATTGCAGAGTATTGGCAGAGTATTGGCAGGGAATTGAGGGGTTAAATTCGGTGAGCAGCGATGTGGGCACTGCAGATGCAGCCCACATCGTTGCTGACACCGATCTCTTTCCCCTCCGCTGTACCCATCGGTACAGAGAGGGGGAGGAAGGAACCGGCGTCATTTCATGACGCCGGTTTGTTTACAAGTGATCACTCTGTCATTTGACGGAGCGATCACGTGGTAAACAGCCGCGACGAGTGGCCGTTTACCATGATCCGTGATGCGCCGGGTCCACTGGATCCGGCGGTCACAGATGATCTCGTGTGCGCGCCCCAGGGGGCGCGCAAGAGCAGAATTTTGGGAGGCCGTTAATTAACGGCCTCTCAGAGTTAAACAACCGCCCTGAAGCCGTTAATCGGCAATGGGCGGTTGTTAAGTGGTTAAAGCTTAAAGTATAAGGTCCCCTTTTGAGAGTCATCATCCACCCAACCCCCCCCCCCCCCCATCTGATGGGCCCTTGCTAAAAAATGAGGGGGGGGGTGTTTTGGACAGGTAACCATCTCCACTTGATTGAGAGCTGAATGCCTAAATAATGTGTGATACTTTGGGAAGCCCCTCCTTACTTACACTATTGGCAGCCCATAGGACAGGTAAGAAGTCTCATAATACCAAAAAGAAACCAAAATGGAAGCACATTTTGACATTCTGCTATCACATATCAAGATAATTAATAGGTGAAAAAATAAAAACCATTTGAAAGTATTGAGGCAGGCCCTTGTACTACATGCTTAGGGGAATTCATCCATAAATGTGAGCATCATAAAGGTAGGTAGAGTGTGTATTGGGTTTGGTAAAGTCATCAGATAGAGAATTGCTATCAGCTGAGCTAGCAGTTGGAGGGAGGGGGGTTCCTAATGAGTTTGGCACAACCAAAAAAATTAAAAAAAAAGTCACTCTGCATGAATTGAAGCACACACATCACATTTGTAGACATTTTAGGGGGTGTTTAGGGGAAAGCAATACTATGGAGCTGACAAAAGACATTGGTAAGTGGGGAAGTTAGTGAGGCAAATATGCATGAGGACAAAAGGGCAGAGTATATGAATTAGACCATATTGCAATGATGGTAATTAGGGAATGAGGAAAGAAATGCAAGACATTAGCAAGCATGAAATACATAGAATGTGATGTTAAAGGATAAAACTTACCTTCATATAGTCCTCCTGCAGGACCTGAATGATGGCAGAACAGGTCTCTGGAATAATGATCCCCAGAGCCTGAGGGGAGATGCCTGTAGAGAACTTGAGGTCCTGAAGGCTTCTCCCTGTCGCCAAGTAGCGCAACGTGGCAATGAGCCTCTGCTCCGGAGTGATGGCTTGCCGCATGCAGGTATCCTGCCTTATGATATAAGGGGTCAGCAAAGCCAGCAGATGGTGAAAAACGGGGTCCATCATCCGGAGATAATTCCTGAAATCATCAGGATTATTCTCGCGGATCTCACGGAGCAAAGGCATGTGCGAGAACTGGTCACGCTGGCGCAACCAATTCTTGGTCCACAAACGCCTCCCCTCCCTGTTCATGGACCGGGCTTGTGTCAAAGTAAGAACACCAACACGAAGCCCCTGCACAGCACAAACTCTACGACGAGTACGTAGACGAAACATGGTTTCAAAACGGTCGGCTGGTCAGAACGGACAACAGAAAGCACCGATAAACAGCAATGCCTGAAAGAACGAACTGAATAGCAGAAGCAAGCAGACAATAAGAAATGCAAATCAAAGTGTACTATACCAAGATATAGTCCACAATGAGAAACAAATACTTACTGACTGCACGCACTGATTATCAGATACGCAAAGACAAGCAGAAACTGAAGAGCAGTAGCGATCTGAATCACTAATCTGAAAAGCGTGAATCGTCTCTCACCAAACTTCTACTAACACGTGATAGATACGAGATCAGCAGAAGGAGCCCAAAGGGTGACGGACGTGGTGCTGAACTTCCCTTTTGTAGGCCCGCCATACACGGCTTATGTCACCGTGTTCTTGGCAACCGGAAATTCCGACAACTTGGTCCGACCGTGTGTATGCAACATCACTTCCGGACCTGGTCCGGAAATTAATCTGTCGGAATAACTCCGACGGATTTGGTCGTCGGAATCTCCGATCGTGTGTACAAGGGCTAACGCTTACAGAGCACCACTAGTTCAATGGACAAATCTGCAGAAGAGTCCATAGAGGAAGAAGAAGAGGAGGGAGTGGAGGAGAGAGCTGTGTCAGAATCACCACTAGCATTTTGGAGGCGTGAGGATAGAACAAGCTCCAACAATAGTGTCCTGCATCCTTCCCAGCTGCCAGCAGAGTTAGCCAGTGCACCGTGAAGTAAAGGTAATGTCCCTGCCCATGCCTGCTGGACGATGAGTCATTGGTAATATGCACCTTACTGCTGACCTCCCTGTCCAACGAGGCCAAAACATTTCCTTCTGCATGCCTGTAGAGAGCCAGAATGGCATTCTGTGAAAAGAAATGTTGTTTTGGAACCTGCCACTGAGGTACAGCACATTCAACAAATTCATGAAAGGGGACAGAGTCTACCAGCTGAAAAGGCAGCTGTTGCAGTGCTAGCAATTTGGCCCAGCTAGCATTCAGACGCTGAGCATGTGGATGGCTGGGACCAAATTTATTTTTATGGTTCAGCAACTGGGGTAAGAAAATTTGCCTGCCAAAATCAGATGGCAGTGTACTGCTAACAGATTGGCTGCAAATACTTGGGGCACCTATTGCTATACCTTCATTCCTCTCAGTTTGGGTTTTTAGAGGACTGGAGGTATAGTGGAGTTGGAGATCCCAGATGGGGAGCAAAGAGAATTCCGCCTTTTTCTTTGATGTGGGTCTTTCAAGTGCTGTTGTTCTGGCCACACTTGATCCACTTCAGACATAGGTTGCAAACATCATTGGTGCAATCTGCTGCACACGTGTCAAAAAAAAGCCAACACCAAGGAACTTTTAAAAGTCAGCGGGGAGTCAGCAGTGCCCTGTACCTTCGGAGCTCTGAGGTGTGTTGCAGTAGGGTGGCTGCCCTTAAGCTGCCCCCTAGAGGATATCCTGCCTGGTTGAAGTTGTGCCTCCTCCTCCTCTGTTCTCAGGCACCCAAGTAGAGTCAGTGAACTCATTATCCCCTCCCTTCTCATCACTGGAGCCAAATTGGCAGTATGCTGCAGCTGGGGGAACATAACTGGCAGTTTCTTGTTCTTCTTGGCACCCCCTCTTTCTAGGTTCACATTGCTCCCTTCCTCAACCTGGGAACCAACATCAGAGCCTTCAAATCTCTGCGCATCCTCCAGCAGCATGTACCCGACACTGTGGTTAAATAGTTCTGGGGACTCCTCCGGGCATGACGGTGGGGCTACGGAAGGAGTGACTGTGAACAAGGAGCCAGTGAAATAGGCCACTTTGGCAGCTGCATTGGAAGGCAAACTACTCTGAAGCTGGCTAACAGAGGATGAGGAGGATGAGGACGACTTTGTTATCCACTTCACCAACTCTTCTACATGTTCTGGCTCAATAACATGGCCAGCAGCAGAAAAAAAGGACAAGTGGGCCCCACGGCCACCTGCAGAGGATGCACCATGTCCATGACCAGCACTATTGACTGTAGACACAGAGGCTGCTTCCCTCTTTTAGTGGCCTGTGAGCATTTGTCTCTCCTTGGCGGTCTTCTGGACATGATGTATATTTTGTTTTGCAACACCACACTACACTGTATTAGATACTGTGTGCACCACCTGCACTGTATTAGCAACTGTACTATGGCTGTACTGTATTTTATACTGTGTACAAAACCAGAAGTGTAGTAGAAACTGTACACACTGTATTAGATACTGTGTACACCGCCTACACTGTATTAGCAACTGTACTACAGATGCACTGTATTTTATACTGTGTACACCACCAGAAGTGGATATATATATATATATATATATATATATATATATATATATATATATATATATATATACACACACACACTGCCACTACCTGAATAACCTGAGGGCACTGGGATTGGCCAAAACATGCAGGTCAGGTGCATGCTTTGGCCAATCATCATACAACAATGCACTGAGATCTCACAGTGCATTATGGGGTATTCCACAGTGGTCTAATTTGCCACGAATGCCCCATAATGTTTGCTCTTTTGGGAACAGGCGAACACCCGATGTTCGAGTCGAACATATGTGCGACCTGAACATCATGCACATCCCTATTGACAACTGGTATGCCATGATATGTGCAGTAAAGCTATAAAATAAAATTCTACCAAATCCTTAACATGTTGTAACTAACGTAGATCAATATTATTTGTTGACATTTTAACTATTGTTTGCTGAAGACAACAATTGTGGATTACAGTGGAAGAAAGCCTAACATGATTTATTGCTCTGCGGAATGGAAAATTTCTACTTGCGATAGCAGCGACATGTCTGATTGATACTCTTTCCTTGTGCTAGTAGCCATGACCCAATTTTCTATTCCTATCATCAATCATTAAACTACTTTATGGGATATTTCTCCTGACTATGAAATCATTTATAAAATGTACACTCATTTTAAGTAAAATAAACCTGTGTTTTTAATCATTCTACCATGCAGTACACAATTAAAGTAAAAAGTAAGTATTCAATAATGGCCTATACGACCCTCAAATTTACGACCATTTTTATGGAGATACAGGAATAGAAACAAGAATTAAATAGGTTTCCTTTTTAATATGAGTGAATATCAGACAATAGATTCAGCAGTTATCTATGGAATATTAAACAAGGAATGTCCATAGTTTAATAACTTCTTGGCTCATTTCATATATCTTTTTATTATCTCAGCTAGACTTGGTCAAACTTGTACAAACAGATTATTTCAAAAATGATTGTGCATCCTACACATCATTAAGTACCTAATGATATCGGTGACATTGACATATACATTTTAAGACTGGAACATAGTGATGTCAAATTGTAAGCCAGCTTGTGTTTTGGAAAATGCTTAAAATAACTCAGTAGGTCTAGCTAATTATTTTAAAGAATTAATCCTATACAACTTTCACCTATCCTGCTCCTTCCTGCTGTCTGGTTTGTTCCTTAGTGTACATGTAATACAGTTCTGAAGAAGTTATTCCTCCGATCACATTCCAACTTTACAACAGATTCAACAGATTTGAATCTAACTAGTACTTGAAGCAACTGTAGTTTTCAGTAAGAACATGGAAGATCAGGTCCATAGTTCTTTAGTATGTGCCTTATGTTTTACTTTTGAAGCTTTTCTATTTGCCTTCATATGCTCTTTATGATATTTAGCCTTAACTATCTCTACTTTAAATCTTTACAAAAAAAATATCTATAGTTTATCTGCTGCACGCTTACAGTCCAACTAGAATGGGAATGGAAGGTTATGGGATGCCCACGTGACTTCAGTAAAACTTTAGCAACGACTTCAGGGACATCTTCCTAAAAATAGTCTCCTTGACACTTCTCCTGCACACACTTGCTTGCAGACTCCTAGCTGGATCACTGTACATGGATCTGACAGGCACAGCCAGATTTAGCAATGGCCCTTTGTAGGCAGCACATCAAAGCCCCTTGTTGTGTAGCAGAACTCATTGATCAGCATGTACTTTCCTTCCTGTGGCTACTGGTCCCAGTATCACCTCTTCAGGCACTGCCAAGCCACCTGGCTGCAGCTGTCCCTATTCACTAGCCCTCCAGGCTAGCTTTCCTCCACAGTCCTCCAGACTGTCTCGCACCAGCCCACCCAGGTGACTCTGCAGAAGATTAGTGATGGCCGAACGGTTCGCCCGGCGGTCGTTTCGCGGCGAATTTCCGACATTCGCGGTCCGCACGTTCGAACGCCTTTTTCCGTCGTTCGCCGCGGCGGACTTACGTGTTTAATGTATACAAGAACTTTAACCTTTGGTGACACGTTTATCATGTGATACAGGACAGCCAATTGAGACATGACAGCACATGGACACTTGTACATTCCCCCTAACCTATAAATACACCCGATCCGGTGGCCATTTTACATTCTTTCTTCTGTTAAGATAGGGACAGGTTCCTGTGTGGAGTAGGGAGAGATAAACCACTAGCTATTTGGTACACAAAAGTTCTTTTCAGGACTGGTATAGGTGTTAGGTGTTGATAGGTTTGCTGTGCTGCTGATTCTTGCAGCAGCCTGAGTGTCTTTTGTTAGTTTAGAGAAAGGGAAAGGACGGTGTATGCTACAGGGACAGCCAGATTAGTCTTTCATCATCATCATCATCATCATCATCATTAGCTGTTACTATCAAGGTCCACAAAAGAGCTGTTCCAGTAACCACTAATCGTTCTCTTTTTTTGCCAATTTGTATAGGGACAGGAAGGAAGCAGTGTTGTCAGGCAGTGAGGGTAATTTTAAAGACTTGCTGTTATTATTAGTTCCACAAAGGTTCTTTTCAGGACTGGTATCAGTGGTACAGTAATAGGCTTGTACATGTATAATATTCTTTCTTCCAAATATAGAAAGGATATTATACTTGACTGCTGCCCTTCTGCTGCAGTCTGCTAAACATTCACAACTCACTTGTTCCACAAAAGTTCTTATAAGGACTGGTAACTTGGTATAGGGTGCTACGGTACATAGGCTTGAGTGCGGTACAGTCTGCTGTTCTGTAAGGACCGCTATCGGTCCACAATAGATAGGGTTGACGTGCACCACTGCTGACCGCTGCCCTATACTGCAGCAGTCCTTCAGCGGTATAGGGACTGACGTACAGTCTGCTAATCACTAACACACAACCTGCTTGTTCCACAAAAGTTCTTATAAGGACTGGTAACTTGGTATAGGGTGCTACGGTACATAGGCTTGAGTGCGGTACAGTCTGCTGTTCTGTAAGGACCGCTATCGGTCCACAATAGATAGGGTTGACGTGCACCACTGCTGACCGCTGCCCTATACTGCAGCAGTCCTTCAGCGGTATAGGGACTGACGTACAGTCTGCTAAACACTAATACACAACCTGCTTGGTCCACAAAAGTTCTTATAAGGACTGGTAACTTGGTATAGGGTGCTACGGTACATAGGCTTGAGTGCGGTACAGTCTGCTGTTCTGTAAGGACCGCTATCGGTCCACAATAGATAGGGTTGACGTGCACCACTGCTGACCGCTGCCCTATACTGCAGCAGTCCTTCAGCGGTATAGGGACTGACGTACAGTCTGCTAAACACTAATACACAACCTGCTTGGTCCACAAAAGTTCTTATAAGGACTGGTAACTTGGTATAGGGTGCTACGGTACATAGGCTTGAGTGCGGTACAGTCTGCTGTTCTGTAAGGACCGCTATCGGTCCACAATAGATAGGGTTGACGTGCACCACTGCTGACCGCTCACCTATACTGCAGCAGTCCTTCAGCGGTATAGGGACTGACGTACAGTCTGCTAATCACTAACACACAACCTGCTTGTTCCACAAAAGTTCTTATAAGGACTGGTAACTTGGTATAGGGTGCTACGGTACATAGGCTTGAGTGCGGTACAGTCTGCTGTTCTGTAAGGACCGCTATCGGTCCACAATAGATAGGGTTGACGTGCACCACTGCTGACCGCTGCCCTATACTGCAGCAGTCCTTCAGCGGTATAGGGACTGACGTACAGTCTGCTAATCACTAACACACAACCTGCTTGTTCCACAAAAGTTCTTATAAGGACTGGTAACTTGGTATAGGGTGCTACGGTACATAGGCTTGAGTGCGGTACAGTCTGCTGTTCTGTAAGGACCGCTATCGGTCCACAATAGATAGGGTTGACGTGCACCACTGCTGACCGCTGCCCTATACTGCAGCAGTCCTTCAGCGGTATAGGGACTGACGTACAGTCTGCTAAACACTAATACACAACCTGCTTGGTCCACAAAAGTTCTTATAAGGACTGGTAACTTGGTATAGGGTGCTACGGTACATAGGCTTGAGTGCGGTACAGTCTGCTGTTCTGTAAGGACCGCTATCGGTCCACAATAGATAGGGTTGACGTGCACCACTGCTGACCGCTCACCTATACTGCAGCAGTCCTTCAGCGGTATAGGGACTGACGTACAGTCTGCTAATCACTAACACACAACCTGCTTGTTCCACAAAAGTTCTTATAAGGACTGGTAACTTGGTATAGGGTGCTACGGTACATAGGCTTGAGTGCGGTACAGTCTGCTGTTCTGTAAGGACCGCTATCGGTCCACAATAGATAGGGTTGACGTGCACCACTGCTGACCGCTGCCCTATACTGCAGCAGTCCTTCAGCGGTATAGGGACTGACGTACAGTCTGCTAAACACTAATACACAACCTGCTTGGTCCACAAAAGTTCTTATAAGGACTGGTAACTTGGTATAGGGTGCTACGGTACATAGGCTTGAGTGCGGTACAGTCTGCTGTTCTGTAAGGACCGCTATCGGTCCACAATAGATAGGGTTGACGTGCACCACTGCTGACCGCTGCCCTATACTGCAGCAGTCCTTCAGCGGTATAGGGACTGACGTACAGTCTGCTAAACACTAATACACAACCTGCTTGGTCCACAAAAGTTCTTATAAGGACTGGTAACTTGGTATAGGGTGCTACGGTACATAGGCTTGAGTGCGGTACAGTCTGCTGTTCTGTAAGGACCGCTATCGGTCCACAATAGATAGGGTTGACGTGCACCACTGCTGACCGCTGCCCTATACTGCAGCAGTCCTTCAGCGGTATAGGGACTGACGTACAGTCTGCTAAACACTAATACACAACCTGCTTGGTCCACAAAAGTTCTTATAAGGACTGGTAACTTGGTATAGGGTGCTACGGTACATAGGCTTGAGTGCGGTACAGTCTGCTGTTCTGTAAGGACCGCTATCGGTCCACAATAGATAGGGTTGACGTGCACCACTGCTGACCGCTCACCTATACTGCAGCAGTCCTTCAGCGGTATAGGGACTGACGTACAGTCTGCTAATCACTAACACACAACCTGCTTGTTCCACAAAAGTTCTTATAAGGACTGGTAACTTGGTATAGGGTGCTACGGTACATAGGCTTGAGTGCGGTACAGTCTGCTGTTCTGTAAGGACCGCTATCGGTCCACAATAGATAGGGTTGACGTGCACCACTGCTGACCGCTGCCCTATACTGCAGCAGTCCTTCAGCGGTATAGGGACTGACGTACAGTCTGCTAATCACTAACACACAACCTGCTTGTTCCACAAAAGTTCTTATAAGGACTGGTAACTTGGTATAGGGTGCTACGGTACATAGGCTTGAGTGCGGTACAGTCTGCTGTTCTGTAAGGACCGCTATCGGTCCACAATAGATAGGGTTGACGTGCACCACTGCTGACCGCTGCCCTATACTGCAGCAGTCCTTCAGCGGTATAGGGACTGACGTACAGTCTGCTAAACACTAATACACAACCTGCTTGGTCCACAAAAGTTCTTATAAGGACTGGTAACTTGGTATAGGGTGCTACGGTACATAGGCTTGAGTGCGGTACAGTCTGCTGTTCTGTAAGGACCGCTATCGGTCCACAATAGATAGGGTTGACGTGCACCACTGCTGACCGCTCACCTATACTGCAGCAGTCCTTCAGCGGTATAGGGACTGACGTACAGTCTGCTAATCACTAACACACAACCTGCTTGTTCCACAAAAGTTCTTATAAGGACTGGTAACTTGGTATAGGGTGCTACGGTACATAGGCTTGAGTGCGGTACAGTCTGCTGTTCTGTAAGGACCGCTATCGGTCCACAATAGATAGGGTTGACGTGCACCACTGCTGACCGCTCACCTATACTGCAGCAGTCCTTCAGCGGTATAGGGACTGACGTACAGTCTGCTAATCACTAACACACAACCTGCTTGTTCCACAAAAGTTCTTATAAGGACTGGTAACTTGGTATAGGGTGCTACGGTACATAGGCTTGAGTGCGGTACAGTCTGCTGTTCTGTAAGGACCGCTATCGGTCCACAATAGATAGGGTTGACGTGCACCACTGCTGACCGCTGCCCTATACTGCAGCAGTCCTTCAGCGGTATAGGGACTGACGTACAGTCTGCTAAACACTAATACACAACCTGCTTGGTCCACAAAAGTTCTTATAAGGACTGGTAACTTGGTATAGGGTGCTACGGTACATAGGCTTGAGTGCGGTACAGTCTGCTGTTCTGTAAGGACCGCTATCGGTCCACAATAGATAGGGTTGACGTGCACCACTGCTGACCGCTGCCCTATACTGCAGCAGTCCTTCAGCGGTATAGGGACTGACGTACAGTCTGCTAAACACTAATACACAACCTGCTTGGTCCACAAAAGTTCTTATAAGGACTGGTAACTTGGTATAGGGTGCTACGGTACATAGGCTTGAGTGCGGTACAGTCTGCTGTTCTGTAAGGACCGCTATAGGTCCACAATAGATAGGGTTGACGTGCACCACTGCTGACCGCTCACCTATACTGCAGCAGTCCTTCAGCGGTATAGGGACTAAGAGTTTTGTCACAGGGTCATTTAAAAAATGACATGCAGAGGAAGAGGCAGGCCCTTCCGCAGGGGTGGTAGGGGTAGGGCAGGAGCAACAGGCTTGAGCCAAAGTGGGAAGTTGCAGAAGGTGCGTTCAATTACTTTAAAGGATGCACCAGACTTGGTTGAGTGGCTCGCTCAGCCTTACTCTTCTGCACCCTCCTCATCCTCTCGATCTGCACCCTCTTCTTCACTCTCTGCTATGTGCACCCCCAAAGACACTACCACCAACAACACGACCACCACCACCACCACCACATACCTTCCGCTTGAGTCACTGGAATTATTTTCCGATCCATATCAAGAGGACATTTCTGATGCGCAGCCACTCTTGGTATTGGATCAGGAAGAGGAGGTAGCAACAAGCGCTACTCAGCAGTCTGACGCCAGTACCCAGATCAGCCCAAGGAGGAGGTTGGTCCCCGGTGTTGCTGCCTACTCTACTTATAGCGGTGGGGAAGGTGACGTTGATGATGACGTGTCTAGTGATGTCACGTGGGTGCCCACAAGAGAGGAAGAGGAGGGGAGTTCAGAGGGAGATATGGACCAGCAGATAGGGAGGAGAAGCAGCAATGACTTACATTGCACAGCAGGGACAAAGCAGACTGCAAATGTATCAGGAGCGAGTCATCGACCATGTACGGTCACATCTGGCGCTCCCAGGACACCGGCACATGGCTCCGCAGTGTGGGCTTTTTTTAACGTGTCCGCTGCTGACAATAGCGTTGCCATCTGCAATCTTTGCAGTCAACGCGTTAGTCGCGGTAAGCCCAATACTCACCTAGGGACGACCGCCTTAAGAAGGCACATGAGCAGCCATCACCGAGCCCAGTGGGAGCAACGGAACACACAAAGCCACACTGCAGGCTCTCACCGTCCAGCCTCGTCTTCTACTTCTCCTTCTCCTCTCTCCTCACAATTGTCCTCCACTCCACCTTCCATCACGCCAAGCTCACATTTTTCTGCAAAAAGGCAGGCTTCCGTGGGCCTAATGTTTGAGCGTAAAAAAATGATGACGCCGGATAACCCTCTTGCCCAACGGTTGGCGGCTGGCTTGTCAGAACTCATAGCCCGCCAACTACTGCCATATAAACTGGTGGACTCGGAGGCCTTTCGCAAATTTGTGGCCATTGGAACACCACAATGGAAGGTCCCAGGAAGGAAGTATTTCTCAGAGAAGGGCATCCCAGAGCTATATGGCCATGTTCAGCGGCAAGTGAATGTATCTCTGGCACACAGTGTCGGTGCCAAGATACATCTGACCACAGACACGTGGTCTAGCAAACACGGGCAGGGAAGGTATATCAGTTTTACTGCCCACTGGGTGAACCTTCTGACGGCCGTCAAGCATGTAACCCGTGGCACCCGTGTAGATTTGGTTTTACCGCCACGGATTGCATGCAGGCCTGACTCTTCTTCTCCTCCTCCTACTCCATCCTCCTCCCTCTCCTCCTCAGCTGCCTCCTCCTTTTCCGCTGCTAGCGTCTCTTCCACTGCACCGCCCAAGCTCCCCAGAACCTATTCCACATGCCAGGTGAGACGTTGCCATGCCGTGCTGCGTCTGTTGTGCCTGGAAGCAAAGAGCCACACTGGCCCGGCACTCCTTTCAGCTTTGCGTTCACAGGCAGATGAGTGGCTAACACCGCTCAATTTGACAGTTGGTAAAGTGGTGTGTGACAACGGTGCCAATCTGCTTAGCGCATTGAAACAGGGCAAAATCACGCACGTGCCGTGCATGGCACACGTCTTAAACTTGGTCGTGCAGCGATTCCTTGTCAAATACCCTGGGGTCCAGGACATCTTGCGGCAGGCAAGGAAAATCTCGGCCCATTTCAGAAGATCTTACACGGCCATGGCTCGCCTTGCTGACATTCAGCGGCGACACCATCTGCCGGTCAGACGTCTTATTTGCGATTGCCCGACGCGATGGAACTCAACCTTCTATATGCTTGATAGGCTGCTCCAGCAGAAACGTGCAGTTAACGTCTACCTGTATGAACTCTGCGAAAGAAACGGTTCTGGGGAGCTGGGTTTTTTTTCACCGCGCCAGTGGCTGCTCATGCGCGACACATGCAGACTTCTGCGGCCATTTGAGGAGATCACCAAACTGGTCAGTCGCAGCCATGGCGCCATCAGTGACATGGTACCTTATGCCTTCTTTCTGGAGCGTGCATTGCGTCGTGTCATTGATCAGGCTGTGGAGGAGCAGGAGCGGGAAGATGAGGAAGTCGCAATGCTGGATGAATTCCCAGGGGGGGCTACTCTATCTGAGACAAGTCAACAACAGGAGTCTGATGAGGAGTCAGAGGAGGATGGTGCCGGGGCGGATGAGCAGGAGCAAGAAGAGCATGCTTTAAACCTTTCTGGGATCCCTGTTGTGCGAGGATGGGGAGAGGAGAATGAAGAGGACGACATTATCCTGGATGATGAGCAGGAGCCAGGCCACCACACCGCTTCCACTTTAGTGCAAATGGGGGCCTTCATGCTCCAGTGTTTTAATAGGGACCCCCGTATAAAAAGCATGAGGGTCAAGGACCAGTACTGGGTGGCAACGTACTTAGACCCCCGGTACAAACACAAAATGGCGGAAATGTTACCGCCGTCGCAGAGGGCTGTCAGAATGCAGCACTTCCAGGCCTTGCTTCGAGAAATGCTGCATTCTGCTTTTGCGTGCGCTGGCAGAGGAGCAATTCCCACTCCCAGAGAAGGATTTGCGGGTACCAATCCAACAGCGCCTGCAAGAAGAGGCCGGTTTGAAGATGTGTTGGTGACTTCGGATATGAGGTCATTCTTTCAGCCGACCCATCGACAGGTGTCATCCGGATCCAGCATCAGGGAACGCCTAGACCGTCAGGTGTCCGACTACATTGGGTTAACGGCCGATGTGGACGCTCTGAGGAGTGATGAACCCCTAGACTACTGGGTGGGCAGGCTTGACCTCTGGCCAGAGCTTGCCCAATTTGCAATCGAACTGTTGGCTTGCCCCTCATCCAGTGTCCTGTCCGAAAGGACGTTCAGCGCAGCAGGGGGGATTGTGACCGATAAGCGTACTCGCCTAGCTCACCACAGTGTTAACTACCTCACATTTCTAAAAATGAATGAGGCATGGATCTCGGAGGAATTCAACACATGTGATCAGTAGACCATGTATATGTCTATAAACAATTTTTGGAATCAAGCACACAGACCTTCTTAATTCATTTGGCTCACTTCCCTGACCCAAAAAAGCACACCGTACTATATGCCCCTACCCTCCTCTTTGAAGAGGTTGAGCGGTGTCATATTTCTACTGGGGCTGCTTATTATGAGGGGTTCCCACCATCCCTGTGCTGTGCTGACTTCCTCCTGGGTGTTCTTATTATGAGGGGCTCCCACCATCCCTGTGCTGTGCTGACTTCCTCCTGGGGGTTCTTATTATGAGGGGATCACACCATCCCTGTGCTGTGCTGACTTCCTCCTGGGGCTGCTTACGGTGCTGCTGTCAGCGCTGTATGTCACGGAGCTGCTGTCAGCGCTGTATGTCACGGAGCTGCTGTCAGCGCTGTATGTCACGGAGCTGCTGTCAGCGCTGTATGTCACGGAGCTGCTGTCAGCGCTGTATGTCACGGAGCTGCTGTCAGCGCTGTATGTCACGGAGCTGCTGTCAGCGCTGTATGTCACGGAGCTGCTGTCAGCGCTGTATGTCACGGAGCTGCTGTCAGCGCTGTATGTCACGGAGCTGCTGTCAGCGCTGTATGTCACGGAGCTGCTGTCAGCGCTGTATGTCACGGTGCTGCTGTCAGCGCTGTATGTCACGGAGCTGCTGTCAGCGCTGTATGTCACGGAGCTGCTGTCAGTGCTGTATGTCACGGAGCTGCTGTCAGCGCTGTATGTCACGGAGCTGCTGTCAGCGCTGTATGTCACGGAGCTGCTGTCAGCGCTGTATGTCACGGTGCTGCTGTCAGCGCTGTATGTCACGGAGCTGCTGTCAGCGCTGTATGTCACGGAGCTGCTGTCAGCGCTGTATGTCACGGAGCTGCTGTCAGCGCTGTATGTCACGGAGCTGCTGTCAGCGCTGTATGTCACGGAGCTGCTGTCAGCGCTGTATGTCACGGTGCTGATGTCAGTGCTCTGTATTACGGTGCTGCTGTCAGTGCTCTGTATCTCCTGCACCCTCTTGTTTGCCTACCCTGGTCCCTGACCTTCCCTCTCCTCCATTGCCTTCATTAGCTCCATAGTCCTGAATTGTCAGAACAATTTCCCAAATAAAAAAAAAATGCTTGTAGTTATCGATCCCAAATTCACCTCATACATGTATTATGCTATTGTCCAGGTGGTGGGACTACGTGCTACCCCCTAATAATTACCCCGTGGCCGCAAATTCGACCTAAAGGTTTGCGAAATTCGCCTCCCATTGAAGTCAATGGAGCCCGCGGCGAACGGTCGTTTTCGCGAACGTTTGTGTCCGTTCGCGTTTCGCGTTCGCGAAACGTCCCGTCGGAAGTTCGTCCATCACTACAGAAGATCTCCCAGGGAAGGGATGAAGACTTGGTACACTGGTGTCTTCAGGGAAAACTGACTACATGTGGCAGTTTTCCCCCTTGTAAGTCCCCAGTAGTGCTGCTCTATTCACACTGTCCTTCAATTTGGTCCTGAGCTTCCAGGAAGGGCTTCCTCTGTGTGTTGTAGCAGGATTCTTCCAGCCCCCGAGCCATGGCTCAAGGTCCCCCCCAGACTAGGGGGCACCCTTGAGGGCCACTGACAGCCTCCTCAGCACTATATCTTCATCTTCCACCCAACTGCCCCTGCAGCCCTTTACTGGGGATTGGCTGAGGCCCTCATAAATATTCCAGGCAGCTGCTCCAAACCTCCACCCACTAGCTCTAGAATTTTCTACAACATTCTAGACCAGGCACCAGAGGAGCTGTCAGGATGAGTCATCCAGCCCTCACTCACTGAACCCTGACCCAAATTCACAGCCTAGCCCTAAGCCATAGATGGCGAACCTTGGCACCCCAGATGTTTTGGAGCTACATTTCCCATGATGCTCAACTACACTGCAGAGTGCATGAGCATCATGGGAAATGTAGTTCCAAAAAATCTGGGGTGCTGAGGTTCGCCATTACTGCCCTAAGCTGACCAAATTTACCTACACAAATAAATATACACTAACAACTAGCATACACTTCGGGTGCTACACTTGTTTTTTTCGTTTACCACTGAAACTAAATCCCATTTATTTTTGAAGGGAAGTCTTACAGTATAAAAAATGCAGTTTACCTCATGCTACAATGTCCAGGAGTTCCTCCTTGGCCCCTGATATCTTCAGCTTCCGGATATCGAACCCTGATCATTTTAATTGGCTGGGCCAAGATAACGTCACTCATGTGCATGCATGGACGTTCAGTCTTCTTAGCCTGCCAAAATTGTACACTGAGCTGCGCATGCGTAGGCAGGTAAGCAACTTTAACACAGAAGAGACCTAGAGATTGATTTACTAAAACTGGAGAGTGCAAAATTCTGGTGCAGTTGTGCATGGTAGCCAATCAGCTTCTAATTCAAGCTTGTTCAGTTAAAGTGGTTGTATAGTCATTTTATAAGTTTAGCCTACAGGTAAGCCTATAATAAGTACGGTACGGTTTAGGAGATATTCCCCTCGCATGCGCACAGGGGATTCTCGGCTTAAAGTCCGGAAGACGCTGGACCCTGCCGGAAATAAATCTCATGTGCGGAAGTGACGATATCGCGGCTCCGGCCACTCACGGCACCAGAGCCGTGACACCCGGAAGACACGCCGAGGGAACATGTTAGCTCCCTTGCCATGGATCGGACCAAATGTCAGGGCCTCGTTCTAAGGTAAGTATTTCATAATGAGCTAGTTTTCGGTGCATACTAGCTCATTATGTCTTTTTCTTTGCAGGTCAAAAAAAAAAACGTCAGCGGGTTTACTCCCGCTTTAAGCTTTGACAAAAAGAAAATTTAAGCTGATTCATTTCTATGCAGAGCTGCATCAGATTTTGCACTCTACAATTTTAGTAAATCCACCCCATAGTATGCCTCTGCATTAAAAATCCTTCCTGTTTACATTGATTTTTGCACCAAAGTTCCATTTTAAACATTCAATTGAAACAAAAAAAATCCTTAAAAAAACACTGCCCCTTTTCCCTATCCCCACAAAAGCCAATTTTGTTTTGAAGGGAAGCCTTGCAGCAAAAAAATAAAATAAAATAAAAAGCTGAAGTCAGTGGGTCAGCAAAAGTGATCATCCACAAAATAAAATTAAAGAGAAAAAAGCACCCAATACTAAAAACGAAAAAGGCAGCAAAGGGGTTGATTGTCCAAGGTTGTTGTCTTGCATTTCCAAAGATTTTCCCTTACTGCTATAGTCTAGTAATGTGAGCAAACCACAAGGTTGGTATTTATTTATCATAGAAACAGGCTAAAATACACTAAAAAGTTTTGTGGCTCTTTAATGGCCACTTCGTGAGGAAAAGGTATACAATACACTTTCATGGTTGGGATCTGTGTGCATTCCTCCAGACCAAAGTATACTGTCAAGCAACTATGTAATCCAAATGCCTGAAAAATGCTTATGTAAAAAGTATGTTGTACATGCTTTTAAACACATACATGCTAATACATGTCTTCATAAAAAAATCCTGTGTTGTACAGCCTTTATAAAGCTGTAAAATTTGGTTGTAAATTAAAATGATTGTAAAGCTAATTTTTTTTTTTATTAAAATAACAAACATGTTATACTTACTTGCTTGCACTGTTAAAAGTAAGACTGTACACACCTTTTGATGAACTAGGATTGTAGTTAGTTCATTTAAATAGAAAATGGATTTGCGCTTTATCTACCCCTTCCTTGTTTAAAAGTGTGTAACATTATATGCAATGTGTTTTACAGATTTTTTTGTGTTATGTTTATAATTTAACTTTGTAGCACTACATAATTGCACTGAAAGTCTGACCAAAATCGGACCACAGTTGTGTGAAACTGGCCTAAACACCTAGTCAGTTCTAAAATAAAGTTTTAAATATTTTCCTTTATAATAAACCTGTCAAAACACATGTAAAAACATTTTCATTTTCAAAGAATTTTATTTTCAAAAAAGCAGTACTCATACAGAGAACATACATGTTATTGTTGAATCGTTATCAAATACAAAAAGGCTTTCAGAATCTTAAAGAAATATGTAGGTAGAGCCACAATGGCCAGTATATCCGAAATTTAGTGTAAGAGTGACATTCAGAAATTCTCCTGAGAGTTTGGGACAGGGGTAGGATGAGATCGGCACCTCCCAGCACCCCAAATGGGAGCAAGCTGTGCTGGGTGGACGGACCACACCCCTCACCAAGAACCCAATCCCCCCCCCCCAGGGAAAATCTTACCATTATACTTGAACAACAGACCTGAAGCAACTTGAGTGGCATGAAACCAAATGTAAAACATACCAAAATGGCTTTACCTAAGACTATAGCCATACACCTCTAGGCTAAAGGAGGTTAGGTGGCAGAAGGGATGAGAAAGAGGGAAAGAGAAGGAAGGAGAGCTCAGAGTGAGCAGAAAGAAGAGAGTAAGAAGAGCATCGCCTAATACTCCATAAGTAGATTAACTCGGCCGTGAGAGAGGCCCTGAGGAAACTCCCATCTGTTGGGTTCAGGGTTCCCAGGTCTTTTCAAATTGATCAGTTGTGTTTAGCAGTATGCTCAAGAGTTTTTCCTGCTCCATTATCCATGATATTTTCCTTTTGGCAGCAGAGAAGGACACTGTCTGTTGTTTCCAAGCTCTGGCTACAGTGAGCTTGGCTCCAAGAAGAATGAAGTGAATTAATCTCCTGAGGGGTTTGGTCACTAATGGGATTGGTTGTTCAAGAGGGCAATCATTGGAGTTCTGGGAATCTGGCCCTCCACCAGCTTATCAATTAAATTGAAAATATGTTTCCAGAAGGGACAGACTCTCGGACATTCCCATCAAATGTGGACCATCGTTCCTACGTGTTTACATCCTCTGAAACAGAGAGGGTCAGCCTTTGGGTAGATTACGACCAGTCTAGAGGGGGTGTAGTACCACCTTGAGATTACCTTCAGGCTGGCTTCAGTTAAGGTAGTATTCAGTATGCCTCTAAAGGATTTGAAGGAGGCGGTCTGCCATTTATCCAGGTCCCACTGGAATTGGAGGTCAGATTCCCAGGCACACATATATGCCTCTTTTGAGGTTGCGGAGGCAAGGGACGAGTAGATCACAGAGATACCCCGCTGGACCATGGCTTGTCCACACCATAACTCATATTCTGTAAATTTCGGGTGGAGGGTTGTATCCCTCCAGAGGGATTTAAGGAAGTGTGTAATTTGTTGAAACCAGAATCGCTCCGAGTTGGACATGTCCAATTTTTTGATACAGTACTTAAGAGTGAGTGGACCTGCTGCCATAAAGAAATGTCCAATTCGGTACAGTCCCTTCTCCAACCACCATTTGAAAGCTGAAAACTCTATCCCAGGGTGAAATTTCGGATTATTAAAGAGGTGGGATAGGGGTCTGCAGTCTGAGACCAATACCAGTGAGGAGTGTAGTTTATCCCAGAGGGCGAAGGAGTGGAATGGAGTAGGTGCTAAGATCAGGGGCCGCTCTTTAGGAGGGGTCCATAATAGGAAATCGAGTGTATATCTTGGGGTGGCTAATTTTTCTATGTGTACCCAATCAGGTTTTTCATACATGGAATAAATAACTGATAATTGTGCCAACCTGGTTGCCTGGTAGTATTTGTAGAGATGGGGTAGACCAAGGCCTCCTTGTCTTCTATGAAGGTATAGCATTCTTTGTGGTATTCTGTAGCCTGCTTTACCCCAGGTAAATTTCAGCACCCTGCTTTGGAAAGATTTTAAATGGTCTGTCCTTATGGAAATGGGTAAAGCTCGGAAGAGGTATAACAACCTAGGGAGAAGGGTCATTTTTATTGAGTTAACCCTCCCCAACCAAGACAAATTACTCCTAGACCAGGAGGACATGTCTACATCTAGCTTCCTGTACAGGGGGGGGGGGGGGGTAATTAGTTGCGTAGAGAGATTCGATTCTAGGGGTCAGATTGATGCCCAAATACCTAATAGATGTATCATTCCAGGCAAATTTGAAGGTTTGTTTCAGGAGGGTGACTGTGTCAGTAGGAAGTGAAATGTTAAGTGCTTGAGATTTGGCGTAATTTACTTTTATTCCCGATATCTGAGCAAAGTCTTCCAGGGTCTTGCATATGTTCAGTAGGGAGGTAATGGGGGAGGTGACAAAGAGGAGAATATCATCCGCGAAGAGGCCGCATTTGTGTGTGTGGGGACCACAAGAGACCCCTTGTATGTTTGGGTTGTGGCGAAACGAGATAGCCAAGGTTTCAATTGCTATTGCAAAGATGAGTGGGGATAGAGGGTATGCTTGCCTGGTGCCTCTCCGTATGGGGATGGAATTGGAGTAACACCCCTAAAGTCTGATATGCGCTGTAGGGTTAGAGTATAGGGCTTGCATCAGACCCATAAAGTGAGTGCCGAACCCCCAACGTTCTAAAATTGCAAAAAGATAATGCCATGACACTGAATCAAAGGCTTTGTGTAGATCCAGAGACAGGAGCATCCCCTGTTGTCTGGATCCCCCAAGCCAATTAGTTTGAAGAACAGAGACAATATCTATCGCCCGCCTTATCTGATCAGGGCCTTGTCTGCCCAGGATAAAACCCACCTGGTCCTTGGCTCCAAGAAGAATGAAGTGAATTAATCTCCTGAGGGGTTTGGTCACTAAGCGCTAATGAAGGCTGCCAGTCTATTCGCTAGAATTTTAGTGAGAATTTTCAATATTAGCGAGATGGGGTGATAGTTGCCTACCTCTTGTTTTTGTTTGGCTTGGGGATTACGGTAATATAAGCTTTATTAAGTTGGGGGGCAAGAGGGCTTCCCTGAGTTTTGAAGTTTAAGAACTTTGTAAGAGGTAGTGAGAGGGTATCAGAAAACGCCTTATAGTATGGGTTTGAGAGCCCATCGGGACCTGGAGCTGAACCCGTTTTTAGATCCTTGATTACTCCAAAAACTTCCTCCTCAGTGAAAGGGGCTTCCAGTTCTGCTCTGTGGTCCGAGGAGAGAACCGGGATGGGGAGATCATCTAAAAAATTTTGGAGAGAGGCCTCCTTCCCAGACGTATGAGAGCTGTAAAGATTTGTGTAGAACGACTGAAAGGCGTCCATGATCTTGGATGGAGTAGAAGTAGCACCCCATCCCGGAATGTTCATTTTGGGCATCGCATAGGACCGGCAGCGGGGCGTGAGTTTAGAGGCCAGCATAGAACCCAGCCGGTCACCGTGAGTGTAAAATTGATTCTTACTCCATCTAATTTGTTTATCTGCTTTGGCTGTTTGGGCTAAATTAAGTTCAAGCCTAGCGTTATCCAATTGTGCTACCGTGTTGGGGGAGGGATTCAATTTGTGTACGGCCTTCAGTCGTGCAAACTGTCTTTCCAGCCTCTCTAAGTCTATCGCCCGTTCTCTCTTTATCTGAGCCGAAATTCAAATTATCTCTCCTCTGATAAAGGGCTTCTGCTGATATCCCCTCTACATTATTGAAAAGGAAGTATTCTTTTAGGGCTTGGTTTAGCTGAGAGACTCTGGCCGGGTCAGAGAGGATAGATTCGTTGAGTTTCCAATGTCTCTGGCCTGGCCTGGGCCCCGAAATCTGAATGGACATGAGCACCATGGAATGATCTGACAAGACCGTATCCCTAATACATGAACGTACCACCAGATGGATGGACCGGCTCGGCACCAAAAGGTGATCGATACGTCAGTAGGCATTATGGGGGTAGGAGAAGTGAGTATAGTCGCGTTTCGTTGGGTTCATTTCTCTCCACACGTCGAACATACCCTGAGCATGGATACGTTTCGCTATTTTAAAGCTCTCCTTAGTTGGCCGTGTAAATTGTGCCGACGGGGGTTTAGTTCTATCTAGACCTTGATCAAATGCTGTATTAGAGTCCCCCCCCCCCGAAGATAACCGTGCCCTCTAGCTTAGGAGTCAGGATCTGGAAAAGCTGTTTAAAAAAGGACATTTGTCCTTTATTGGGGGTGTAGTAAGAAACTAACGAATATAGATGGCCATCAATCGTACCCTTGACTAGAATGAACCTGCCGTCTGGGTCTTTTACTTCAGCTAAACAGGAAAATTTACAGGATCTAGCGAACAGAATAGCCACCCCTTTGAATTTGTTAGCTGCACTGGCTAGATACAAATTGGGGAAATGTGAGTGGAGAAACTTGGGACTGTACTGACTCGGGAAGTGGGTCTCCTGCAGAAATACTATGTCCAGTTTGGAAGATTTATACGTGTTAAACAGTTTTCTACGTTTAAGGGGAGAATTGAGACCCTGCATGTTATGCGTGGTGACCGTTATGGTCTTCTGGATGTGATCAGCCATGGTTCCAGCGGAGGTGCATATTGCAAACGTTACCGTCCCTTACCTTCGATGCCTTCTGTTGACCCTTGATTACGGAGTAGAAGTCGACACTGTACCTTCTGTGTCTTGAGGGATAGATGTACTCCCTCAGGAGAATCTCTGCAAGAGATGACATGATTAGGTGATGCTCAGGACAGGAAAGCAAAGAAAGAAAGAGGGAAAGAAAGAAGAGAGAAAATGGAGGACCTCCCCGCCAGAGGGAAAACAAACCCCATGGCAGAAAGAGCATCCTCAAGAACATCTCACGAACAGTCGTGAGATTATACCCACATTTTAAAGGCTCCAGAAGAAATACCCTGGAGGTCCTAACCCACGAAGACCAGCCGGTGTTCATGGGGTAGGAGGAGATGCATGGGGACCGCCCCAGACCAGGGCGCCTTGTTAGTGCAAATGTATAAGCTCGTTGAGCAACCTGAACAATAAGTGACCGTGACAATGTTGAATCCCCCCAATCCCCCACCCAAAACCCAGGGGGGAGGGGGGACCCGTCAAGAAAAAACAAATTACATGTGGACCCCTTCTGTATCGTCCATGGTAGAAGGGAAGGTTATCCCCCTCGACTACCAAATGCTCAAAGTGATCGATCGACCCTATGGGACCTAGGTAATAAAGATTTTAACGACATAGGAACAGTCACGACACGAGAATCGAACTCTAACAATGTCTTTTGTTTTTTAAGAGTTTCACGGGAGTCCGTGACCGAGGCATAAACTGACGAAAAAAGGAAAAACGGAATGTCATATTGAAAAAAAACAATTGAGAGGGAGAACTACGCACTACGAGGGCCCTAACAAGCTCTCTGCATGATCTCACGGAGGGCCTTTGTGCGATGATCTTCAAGACTTGGGCTTGTTCCAGAGAGGGTCTTGTGAGCTGTTAGGAGAGGGTCGCTTGTGTTGACCAGTTGATGCAGTTGAAGTGTCCATGTCCACTTCCTGAGAAATAATCTTCGAGTGGAGGAGTAGCTTTTCACCTGCTGTAAAGCTGGAGAATACCTGGTTTTGTCCTTTGTAGGAGAATTTTACTGCAAAGGGAAAAGCCCATTTGTATTTAATCTCCTTCTGGGTCAGAGCGATCAATAACGGTTTCAGAGACCTCCTCCGTTGTATAGTAGAAGGAGATAGATCCGCAAATATCTGTACGGGGTGGCCTTGGCAGAGGACTTGTGGCATTGAGCGGGCTTGCTTCATGACTGCTTCCTTGACTGCATAGAAGTGGGGCTTTACAATGATGTACCTAGGAGATCCGTCTTTCCTGGGGGGACCTAGTGCCCTATGGGCCCTGTCCAGTTCCATGCACCCCGGTATGTTGGGGATCAGAGATTTCATAAGGTCCTGAGTTGCTGGCTCCACTTCTTGAATCGATTCAGGAAGGCCTCTGATCCTGAAGTTATACCTGCGGGACCTATTTTCAAGGTCATCTATGCGGGAGAGAGCCACATCTAGTTGGTCATGAAGGGTATGAATGAGGCCAGTGTTTTGATACGACACCGCTGTTGTCTGATATAGCTGACTCTCAATGGCGTCTATCCTGGAGCCTATGTTCTGGAGATCAGCTTTGATTTCTCCAGTGATTTTGGCTGCTGTGGAAGCCAGGCCTGTTTCCAGGAGAGTTGACAGCTTGAGGTACAAGTTTGCTGCATTAAAGGAATGGTCCGGGCCTAAAGCGCCCTGAGGAGAGGAGCCAGTTTGGAGACATTCATGAGGGCCAGACTCTGAGTAGGCCTGTTCTCTCATAGTGTGGCTGAGGAGGGATTCCGTAGAGGCAGGAGAGGGGGTGTATGGCTGCTGGGTAAACCCCTATATGCCAGGAGTGAATGTCAAATGTGCAGGGGCCAGGACTTGCCTGTGTTCCGGCGCTGTTTCTGAGGCCGGGGCCTGAGGCTGAGGAGACGCTGCAGCCACGGTGGCCATCTTGGTACACCCAGCCCGGTTGGAGATGGCGAATTCGGGCCCTAAATTGCGTCTGGCACCCGATCGGTGCATGCAGGAGGGATCCTCGGTGTTTCGGGGAGGTAGTGACCGGTCCGTGGCTGAGCAGTTGCGGCTGGATCAGGCGCTGCAGACGCCGTGGGTCTGGGGTGGCACGGAGCACCGAGGCTAAGCGTCCATCTTGGTTCCTCCGCGCATGCGCATCCCATGCAAAAACATTTTTATACCTTTTCAATCTGCCAGTAGATGCATTACTTTTTCACTTTCTGTAAGGGGATAACAATGCTGTTCATTGTGAGCAGCAAAACAGTCTTATAAAATTGAATTGGAGCATGCACAGGTTGAAAAACTGTATGTGTACTAGATCCCTCTAGTGATTTACTTTCTTTCTTTTTTTTAAGGAAGCCCCGTATATATTTAAAAAATAAATCTGAATATTACCCTTTCAACATTTAAGAAACATTTAAACAATTCATTTCTAAATAAACTAAATTGTTTATTTTTTGTTAAATTGTAACAAAATATTGCAGAAATCCACTTTATTCATTCACTACACAGTACATATAATTTTCATAATAGCATTGTTTAGTTACTGCAGAATACAATAATGAAAACTTTTCAGTTAAATTCAGTAAATGTGGATAAGCCTTGTCATTTTCTTACCTTATTCATTCTTTATGTCCCTGTCTTCTATGTCTTTCAACCCCTTTAAAGTTTATTTCCACTTTTGAAGTCAAATTTGAGAAAATTCAACTATAAGGCCTCATGCACACTGGATATTATAATAATGTTATACAAAGGCCAGTAGCTTTGAAGTAAGTTTTTCAACATTTTAGCATTAAAAGTTTTTTTTAGCATTTTTTAGCATTTTTCTGCATTTTTTAGCATTAGTGTTTTTAAGCGTTTTTTTTTTTCCAGTGAGATCAAACATTAACAATGGCAAGTCGTGTTTTTGAGCATTTAGCTGTATTTTCTGGCTTTTTTTTTACATTAGTCTGACACCCCGCATATACGATCCGATGGAGACTCTTTACCACGTGATCAGCCGTGTCCAATCACGGCTGATCACAGTGTAAATAGGAAAAGCCGGGCTGCTCCTCAGACAGGGGGGTCTGTGCTGATCAATTATCAGCACAGCCCCCCGAGGATGCCCACACTGGACCGCCAGGGACGCCACCAGACCACCAGGGATGCCCAGCACAAGGTAATCCTCCCTAGACCACCAGGGATGCCAGTCAGTGCCCACAATGGATGCCAACCAGTGCCCATAATGGATGCCAATCAGTGCCCACAATGGGCATCACTGACTGGCATGCATTATTGTTTGGCGCTGATTGGCATCCATTAGTACAGTATAATGTAATACAATGCCACCTATCAGTGCCCACCTGTGCTGCCTATCAGTGCCCATCCGTGCCACCTATCAGTGCCCATCCATGCCCATCTGTGTCACCTATCCATGCCCATCTGTGCCACCTATCCATGCCCATCTGTACTGCCTATCCATACCCATCCATGCCGCCCATCCATGCCAATCCGTGCCAGCTATCAGTGCCAATTTGTGCCACCTATCAGTGCCCATCCATGTCGCCCATCAGTGCCACCCATCAGTGCCACCTATCAGTGCCCATCAGTGCCACATATCAGTCTCCATCAATGCCACCTCATCAGTGCCACTTCATTGGTGCCACCTCATTGGTGCCCATCAGTGCCGCCTTATCAGTGCCAATCAGTGTAGCCCCATCAGTGCCCATCAGTGAAGGAGAAAACATACTTATTTGCAAAGTTTTGAAACTGAAACAAAAAAAACATATTTTTTTCAAAATCTTTGGTATTTTTTTATTTGTTTAGCAAAAAATAAAAACCGTAGAGGTGATCAAATACCACCAAAAGAAAGCTCTATTTGTGGTACAGTGTAGCATGACCGCACAATTGTCATTCAAAGTGCGACAGCGCTGAAAGCTCAAAATTGTTCTGGGCAGAAAGGTGTTTAGGTGCCCTGTATTGAAGTGGTTAAGCCCCGTGGCATCAGAGGGGGATGGGGTCACACCTTTACGTCACTGGGTGGCCCCGCCCTCAGCTATATAAGAAGTGTCACAAACAAGACACGTCAGTTGGTGGGAGCCTCCAATGGAGGCGGAACGGTTGTGGCTTTTTTTTTTCCGGACCGTTGGGCGGCATGATAGAAGATGAATGGACATCGCTAGACATTTTTATTTTTGGATTTTTTAATAAAGGACTTGTCCCAAGCTGTCTCTGTCTCTTTACCATTTTTTACACTTTTTTTGTGAAATGATAGTGGTACATTGTACCCATTACCAATTCACATAGGGGGGTCTGGGATCTGGGGGTCTCCTTGTTAAAGGGGGCTTTCAGATTCTGATAAGCCCCCCACCCACATACCCCCACAACCACTGGACAAGGGTTATGGGGATGAGGCCCTTGTCCCCATCAACATGGGGACTAGGTGCTTTGGGGGCTACCCCAAAGCACCCTCCCCATGTTGAGGGCATGGGGCCTGGTATGGTTCAGGAGAGGGTGCCCTCTCTCGTCCCCCCTCTTTTCCTGTGGCCTGCCATGTTGCATGCTGGGGTGGATTTTAGGGGGACACCCACACAATTTTTTTAAACTTTGGTTTAGGGTTCCCCTTAATATTCATACCAGACTGAGAGGGCCTGGTAAGGGACTGGGGCGGAACTCATGCTCTTTTTTTCAATGAGTTTTCTCTATATTGCCAAGACCCGACAATTCATTACAGCCACAATCAGTTTTAAATGATAATTTTCTCTGTGGTACTGTTCTAAACACAGGAAAAATGTGCCACTTTACAGGAATACTATAGACACCCCCAGGCACGAAATTTAAAGGAATATTTAATTTTTATTGTTTCACTTTAAGCATTAAAAAAAAATCACTGCTCCCAAAAAATCGGTCGATTTAAAAAATTTTTTTTTGCATTGATACATGTCCCCTGGGGCAGGGCCCAGGTCCCCAAACACTTTTTATAACAACAACTTGCAAAGTATGCAGCATAGAGAAAAAGAAGGCAGCTTGGCCTTGGTTCGGGGGATAGTTGGAGACAAAAGTGTATACGTCACTATCAATCTGTCCCTTGGCAAGGATGCAACACTCTTCCTGGTCTTTGATTATCTGGGTAGGGGAGGAGAGAGTTTTATTTCTTGTTCTCAGCTTTAGCCAAGAAAAAAGTAGGGAATTTATGGTGTATGAATGCTAGGTTATGTTGTTTAGGGAAATTAGTCTCCCGTAAAAGGAGAACATCGCATCCCTGTGAATGACAGTGTTGAAAGGCTTTGTGTCTTTGTGTTAATTGTGTTAATTGGAGAATTGAGGCCCTGAGTGTTATGAGATGGAAATCAGAGAGATGTGCTTTGTGAGTCAGTAGATGTCATGAAAAAGAGAGGAGATAAATGACATCCAAAAATGACCACATATCCTATGGACATGCAGCAGATCCACAGAGAGAATGGTCAGAGAAAACCTGGGCTTAAATGTACCTGTAAACTGTTGAAACTTCCGCACCAGTAAAAAGAATGAAATGCATAAGAACAGGAAGAGAAAGAGAACAAGGAAGGCAGTTTGAGCATGTAGAGAATTTAGCGGCTAATCAGGTCTCATGGGGAGAGGAAGCCTGCCATGGGTCAACAAGCAAAGAGAGGGATGTATTGGTTTGCCTCCATGTCAGGTGTCCCCTTCAATAGGCAGGCATCAAAATAACCTTGGTGCTACTGATTTTTCCATCAAGAGTGCAATAAAGGGGCGAATATAGGGAAAAATGTAAGATATTATGGAGACAATCAGTAACGATCAAGTAAAAAAAGGGTAAACAGGTACCAACTAAGCAAAACGGAAAATCACTAACATATTGGAGCTCCCCATAACTTCTGGGAATGCCCACTAAACAAATCTAAGTTCACAAGATCATGTTGAAAGGTTTGAAAAATAAATTGTTTCCTTCTTAACAGGCAGGGTCGATGTGCGACCTGACTAGCATCCGCTGGAAGAGGTCGTCATCAAGGGGGATGAGAGTCTTGGGATCTCTTCATCTTCTATTTTTGCCAGACTGGGTTGAGAGGACTGATCAGCAAAGGATGCTTGGAGATGATGCCGAGCTGGAGGAGAAGTTGTTCACCCTCCTGGAGGGTCACAAATCCATAATATTTATTCCAGAATTGGATTGGATTCTATTTTTGCCAGACTGGGTTGAGAGGACTGATCAGCAAAGGATGCTTGGAGATGATGCCGAGCTGGAGGAGAAGTTTTTCACCCTCCTGGAGGGTCACAAATCCATAATATTTATTCCAGAATTGGAATTGTAGCTGGAAGGGAAAACCAATATTTCACAGCTTTTTGAGACAGGGCTGTTAGAAGTGGTTTCAGTGATCTCCGCTTTTGAATGGTTGTAGGAGACAAGTCTGTAAAGATTTGGACTGTATGGCCATGAATACATAATTGATCGAACTCTTGGGAGATTTTCATACCATCCTCTTTAATGGCATAGAAGTGCGGCTTGACCACTATGTCTCTAGGGAGTCCATCTTGGCGCAGTGGCTGTAGGGCTCTATGGGCTCTGTCAAGTTTGAGCCTGTGTCCCGGGATGTTTGGGATGAGGGCCTTGATGAAAAATTTAACTGCCCCTTGTACATCAGTGTACATTCAGGGAGGCCTCCGATGCAGAAATTATAGCTTGTGCTCCTATTTTTGAGGTCATCAATTTTGGCCAATGCCGTGTTTAATCGGTCCTGTACGTCCTGTATGTGGGCAGTATTTTGATTGACCCTTGCGACAGAGTGGTCAACTGTTTTCTCTATAGCTTCAATGCGAGAGCCTAGGTTTGATAAATCAGCTTTGATCGTATTAGTAATCTGAGCTGCAGTTTGAGTCCATGCAGTTGCCCATCCCATTATTTTATTCAGGTCTTCTTGTAAAGTTCCTATTTCCTGCTGTGAAGTTATTACCTTACTTATTTTTGTATTGTCAGCGAACACTGAGATTTGGCTATTTATAACAACCTCTATATCATTGATGAATAAATTAAACAGAATTTGTCCCAGGACAGAGCCTTGGAGTACCCCACTGAACACTCCAGACCAATCTGAGTCAGGGACGGACTGACCATTCTGGCACTTGGGCACTGACCGAGGGCCCCATGCCCACTAGGGGGCCCAATCAGGGTTGCCAACCTCGTAAAAGCAGGGACAGTTTGTAAAAATCTGCATATTTTTACATCTGCCCCTCAAATAGGCACTACCGATATCATTTTGCTGTACAAATCTTGAGATTGTATCTGCTCCGCCTCTCCACTGCCTCCTCAGCCAATGGGAGCACAGTGTACACACCCCCTTCTCCAGCGCGGCTTTTTTGACACAGGAGCAGGAGATGCCGACAGCTGGGGGAGAGGAGAGGGAGGAGGGGACAGCCTGCAGTGTGGGTATTGACTGCTGCCTGATAGAAGGTAAGCTGGCTGAGCTGAAAGACGCCCAGTGCCTGAAGTACAGTGGCAGGGGTGTTTATTTCTAAGCACCTGATTAGAGCCATACGCTCTAATAGACTTCAAAATAGGGTGGGCTAGGAACGCAGAGCACTCAGAGCCCATCCAGGTGTGTTAGAAAAGCAAATTAATATTTGCTTTTCTAACACTGAACCGCCTCTCTGCCAATCAGGGAGTGCGGGTCTGATACCCATCACATGATTGGCTGAAAGGACAGGCGCTCCTATTGGACGCCTAGCAGGAGGAAAGAAGAGGTGCAGGGTGTATGGGGGGGGGTGCTGGTTAAATGTCACAGTGGCTGCATTTGATGGGGCACAGTGAGGCTGCATTTGATGGGGCACAGTGAGGCTGCAATTGATGGGGCACAGTGAGGCTGCAATTGATGGGGCACAATGAGGCTGCAATTGGTGTTTTTTTTTCCAGTATTTTTCCCATTTTGTTTCCACCCCCACACCTGTGCACACCTGTGCAGTGACATTGTGGCACACATCAAACATGGCTTTTGGATCTGAGACCAACCACAGCAGTTCACTATTCTGCTGGCTTTATGACTCACTTGCGCAGTTCAGGGGCTGCAACAAGTGGATTTTTTTTAAAAGTCTTTTCCTGCCAGCTGCTTAAAGAGGAAGTAAACTCTCCCACTCTGATGCTTCTTTTCATTTAGTCCATTATAATAAGTCATTATCAGACTATAGCCACTGTAATCCAGCCCAAATTGCATATTACTTACTGTTTAAAGAAACTTTAAAAAACTTGTTTCCAGGGGTTAGGCAGTGCCATCTTAAGTATTGTTTTCTGAGTCCACAGTGGAGTGTATTTCCGACCTTACATTGAGCACTTCCTGTACTGTTAACCAAGCCTCCTTCTCAATCCAATGTTTCTATGGCAACCCTGCTTCCCTGTTTATAGCTTACTTGTTTATTTCATAGTATTTACTTGTGCCGATGTCTAATGTTTCCCTTTGTCAGACTTATCAGCTTCAGCTGATAAGACTGCAGTAATGGGCAAGTTTAGACTGTATGTCATGCAACATGGTCACATGGTGTGTAGGAGGAAGCTCTGAATGATTAGCAGAGTTCAGTGTTGTGCCGTAGGAAGTCCTGATAACAGATAGATAAGACATAGAGAGTGTGCCTTAAATCAGGGGAAATCTGGGCATGCTCTGTGACTTCATTCTACAGAACAAGGATTACAACAATACTAAGCAAGTAAGGAGATATCTACAAGCAGTGTTCATTAGGGTTTTCTATGCTGATTTACTTGGGACAAAGTTGTGGGGGAGAGTTTACAACCACTTTAACACACCAAGCCCCATGGTGCAAAGGTGTGTGTAAGGGGACACTGATGGAAGGTGACATTGGGGGCTCTGCCACAGGGTGGCACACTGGGGGGCTCTGCTGCAGGGTGGCACACTGGGGGGCTCTGCCGCAGGGTGGCACACACGCATGACGGCCATCTCTAAGGCTGGGGCCCCATAATCTCCTATTGCCCAGGGGCCCCATGAGTTGTCAGTCCGTCCCTGATCTGAGTACATGTTATTTATCACCACCCTTTGAACATGCCCCTGTAATCAGTTGTCTATCCAAAATCAAACCCTAAAAATTTGGAATAAAAGCTAGGCTATAACCTGACTGAGTTCTTTGAGGACTTTCGGGTGTAAGCCATCCTTTTCTGGTGATTTATTTGTGTTAAGCTTTTCTAGTCTTTTTCAGACACTGCCTTATGTTAGCCACAAGGGTACATTTTGGGATGCGTTACTAATGATTAGGGATGAGCCGAAAGCGCCCCCTGATTCGGTTCACACCAGAACCTGCGAACGAACTGAAAATTTGTGCAAACTTTAGATCATCGTTAAAGTCTATGGGACTCGAACGTTCGAAATCAAAAGTGCTAATTTTAAAAGCTAATATGCAAGTTATTGTCCTAAAAAGGGTTTGGGGACCCGGGTCCTGCCCCAGCGGTCATGTATCAATGCAAAAAAAAGTTTTAAAAATGGCCATTTTTTCGGGAGCACTAATTTTAATGATGCTTAAAGTGAAAAAAAGTGAAATATTCCTTTAAATATCGTATCTGGGGGTGTGTATAGTAGGCCTGTAAAGTGGCATGTGTTTCCAGTGCTTAGAACAGTCCCTGCACAAAGTGACATTTTTAAAGGAATAAAAGTCATTTAAAACTGCTTGCAGCTTTAATGTAATGTCTGGTCCAATATGAATGAAAATCAGTTGTACAAATGGCATGGGTACCCTCCACAGTCCATTACCAGGCCCTTTGGGTCTTGTATGAATATTAACGGGAACCCTGCACCCAGTTTAAAAAAAGGAAAGGCGTGGGGCCCCAAGGCCCTATATACCCAGAACAGCAGTATACAAGCAGTGCAAACAAGACAGGGACTCTAGGTTTGATGTTAAATAGAATATGTTAATAATGGTAATTTTGAACTGGTACATTTTTTACATGTAGCTCCAGTCAAACAATCTATTTTTAAGCTTTTTGGAAAACATTGGGAAGGGTTATCACCCCTGTAACATTTTTTTGCTGTCTGTGCACCTCTTCAGAAGATTTCACCTCACTTTCTGTCTCAATGACAAATGTTTTTTGAACATTTGGGGTTTTTAGTGAAACAAGGATTGGTGATAAAGCATCAGTGGAGAGGAGACACGTTTTTTTCATATCAACTCTTACAGGAGAGAATTTCACTTCCTAGGGGTAGATTTCATCTGACTTCCTGTTGTCTCCTTCCGTTTGCAAGTAGGAAACGTTTTTAAGTTGGAAGTTTGAAAGTAGGGGTGTCAGGTCACCTTGAGGCCAGGTGACAGATGCACACCGTAGGGATTAGGAGTGCACCGCAAGGTTGTGGACCCTACTGCTGCTGATGGAGGTCAAGGTGATAGGAAGGCAAGGCCGCCAGAACACCAATATGGATCCCACCGGGGATAGAGCGTAAGATTTCCTGGGGCGCGGAGTCTAAAAGCCAGTAGGTGTTCACCAGAGCCTCGAGTGGTGAGGATGGACCTGGCTGCAACTGGCTCCAGGTCGCGACCCCCAGGGTCCCCCAGCTCACACCCACAGTAGGCAACAGGAGGATAGGGATGGTGAGGGACAAAGCCAAGGTCGGGGCCACAAGCAGACAAGAATAGTCGGAGACACGCCAAAAGGTCAGGATCACAGGCAAACAGGGATGGTCAAGGACACGCCAAAGTCGGTAACGGAATAACAGCAGAGCACACGACAGGTAACAGGAAGCTAACACACAAAGGTTGATCAGCAGGGCTGGCCTGCAGTGCACAGGTTAATATAGAGCTCTCTGATAGGAACTAGGGTGGAGCCATGCCAGAGGATGGATTATAAAAGCAGTCAGGTGAGGGTCGGCTGGTCTCTAGAAATGAACACAAGGAGACAGGTAAACAGACGAACTCTATTGCATAACCATGACAGTACCCCCCCCCCCCCCTCTTACGAGGCCTCCCCCTTCCCCGCCTGGGACCAGGTTTAGAGGGGAACTTCAAATGAAACTTCCTCAACAGACGAGGTGCAAAGACCTCGGAAGCCGAAATCCACGACCTCTCCTCAGGACCAAAACTTTTCCAGTGCATGAGGTACTGGAGAATGCCTCTACAGAGTCGGGAATCCAAAATTTTGCTAACCTCGTACTCTTGATCATCCTCAGAGACCAGTGCTACGGTAGAGAGAGGACGAGAGAACTTATTGAGGACTAAAGGCTTCAGAAGGGCAACATGGAAGGAGTTAGAGATTTTGAGGCTTTTGGGAATCTGGAGCTTGAAACAATCAGTTTAGAAATTATGGTGTACAGACCAATGAATCTTGGAGCAAATTTGAGAGAAGGAACCCGGAGTTTGATGTTCCTGGTGGAGAGCAAGACTTTGTCTCCTGGCTGAAGAGAAGGTGGCTTACGCCTGCGACGGTCAGCAAAACTCTTGAATTTGTTGGCAGCTTTCTGGAAAGAATCATGAACGTCAGCCCACATGGAATTGAATGATTCCTGAACAGTAGCCAAAGCTGGAATGTCAGAAGAACAAGTCATAGGAAGAGGAAGCTGAGGATGTCTTCCATAAACAGTGACAAAGGGTGTTTTCTGAGAACTGAGAACACATGATTATTGTGGGAGAACTCAGCCCACGGTAATAGTGATGCCCAATCATCATGATGGGCAGAGACCAAGGTATGGAGAAAGACCTCCAACTCCTGATTAACTCTCTCAGTCTGGCCATTGGATTGGGGATGATAAGAAGAGATAAAATCCAAGGTAATGTCAAGGGATTTGCAAAAGGCTCTCCAAAAACGAGAAGTAAACTGTACACCCCTGTCCGAAATGACATGAGAAGGAACACCATGAAGGAGGAAAATCTTTCGTACAAAAATGGGAACCAAGGCAGGGACAGAAGGGAGACCAGGAAGAGGAACAAAATGAGCCATCTTGGAGAACCGAATGATTACTACCCAAATGGCCGTATTATTCTGTGGAAGATTAGTGATAAAATCCATGGCGATATGAGACCAGGGCTCCTTAGGAATGGGCAAGGGCATGAGAAGACCAGCAGGGGCTTGAGTGGAAGATTTAGACTGAGCACAGACGTGACAAGCCTTAACATAGTCTTTAACATCCGAGCGGAGATTAGGCCACCAGTAGTGACGACTGATGAGCAGGAAGGATCGGAGGAACCCAGCATGACCTGCCACCTTGGAATCATGTCCCCAACGAAGGATCTTAGTTCTTAGCTCCGTGAGAACAAAGGTCTTACCAGGAGGAATTTTAGATTCCAGGGTGGTAGAATGGGCAACAATGCATGAGGTAGGAATGGTCGGCTCAGGATCAGGGTTGGACTCTTTGTCCAAAGTGTCAAATGACCTAGAGAGCACATCAGCTCGACCGTTGCAGGAACCAGGTTTGTACGTAATCATGAATTTAAAATGGGAAAAGAAGAGACTCCACCTGGCCTGTCTGGGGTTCAGACGTTTAGCATTCTGTACGTACTGTAGATTCTTATGATCAGTAAAGATCGTTATGGAGTGAGGGGAACCTTCCAAGCGATGATGCCACTCCTCCAATGCCAATTTAATTGCGAGAAGTTCCCGATCACCAATGGCATAATTTCTCTCTGCCTGAGAATTTTTTTCGGAGAAGTACGCACATGGTTGACGTTTCTTCTCAAAGTCCTGAAGAAGCACAGCTCCCACCCCCATCGAAGAAGCGTCTACTTCAATAAAAAATGGGTCCTCAGGATTTGGTCTCCTCAAGAGAGGTCCAGAAACAAAGGCCTGTTTCAGATCGTGAAATGCAGAGACAGCCTCGGGAGACCAGTCTTTGGCATTCGCAGCCTTCTTGGTCAAAGCGATAATGGGCGTGGCAATGGAAGAGTAATTCCTTATGAACTGCCTATAATAATTTGTGAAGCCAAGAAAACGCTGTGTGGCCTTGAGGATAGCGGGAAGGGGCCAGTTGGTAATGGCTGAGACCTTTCCGGGATCCATGCGAAGACCCGCACTAGAAACAAAACATCCCAGAAACAGGACCTCGAAACATTCAAAGGAACATTTCTCCATCTTGGCATAGAGATTGTTCTCTCTAAGGCGCTGAAGTACGGTGCTTACATGGTTTCTGTGAGCAGGCAGATTTTCGGAAAAGATGAGAATATCATCCAGATATATGACAACAAACTGGTACAGTAGGTCCCTAAATATTTCATTGACGAAGTTCTGGAACACAGCGGGAGCATTACACAAACCAAAAGGCATAACCAGGTATTCGTAATGCCCGTCCCTAGTGTTAAACGCAGTCTTCCATTCGTCACCTTCCCGTATTCGAATGAGATTGTATGCACCTCTGAGATCCAACTTAGTGAAAATGGAAGCCCCCTTCAACCTATCGAATAGCTCAGATATTAGAGGTAAGGGGTATCGGTTTTTAATAGTCACTGCGTTTAAACCTCTATAGTCGATGCAGGGTCTGAGGGTACCATCCTTTTTGGCAATTAAAAAGAACCCTGCTCCTGCAGGCGAAGAGGATTTCCGGATGAAACCACTCCAGATTCTCGGTGACATACTCAGACATGGCCTGGGTCTCTGGAATGGACAGAGGGTAGGTACAACCCCTGGGCAGGGTTGCTCCAGGGACAAGGTCAATAGCACAGTCAAAAGATCTATGGGGAGGAAGCACCTCAGCAGACTTCTTACAGAACACATCCTGGAAATCGTTGTATGCCGCGGGAAGATCAGACGATACAGATGTGGTAGCAATGGGAAGTTTCCCCTTGGGGCTCACCTTGAGAAGACAGGCCGAGAAACACGAAGGGCCCCAAGCCAGGATCTGCCCAGAGACCCAGTCCACATGTGGCGAGTGGAGCTGTAGCCAAGGAAGGCCCAATACAATGGGGGTAGAGGCCTTGGGAAGGATGAGGAAGGAGATCCACTCCTGGTGGAGTATCCCTACCGACATCCTAACAGGTTGCGTCTGGAAACGTATAGGACCCCCTGGGAGCACAGTGCCATCAATTGCAGAGACTACCAGTGGCGTAGCGAGGGGAGAAAGGGTAAGCTTCATAGAAGAAGCAGTTCTCCAGTCCATAAAATTGCCAGCTCCGGAGTCCAGATATGCTAGGACCGATTGGGGAGAAGTGCCTACATGGAGGAACACCGGAAGAAGAAGACGAGAAGGTGATGTTTCTGGGTCCAATACTCCACCTTCCAAATGTATTACCCGAGCATTTCCCGGACGAAGCGAGCAGCAGTCACGAAAATGACCCTTGCCACCACAATAAAGACACAAGCCCAGAGTTCTGCATCTAGCATGTTCCTTGGGGGTTAGTCTGGTCCGGCCTAGCTGCATGGGTTCCTCAACAGACAGAGGATGCTCCACAGGGCGACGGGAAAAAAGTTCAGACTGACTAGGACCTAGGGGGTGCTGGCGTCTTTTTTCTAAGGACCTCTCCTGGAAACGAATGTCAATCTGATTGCATAAGGAAATTACATCGTCCAGACCGTCAGGAATAGCTCTTCCTGCTAATTCGTCCTTCACTCGGTCAGAGAGGCCATGTAAAAAGGTTGCAACCAGGGCCTCATTGTTCCAGCTCAATTCAGCTGTGAGGATACGGAACTGAAGTGCATATCATCCCACAGAACAAGATTCTTGACGAAGGCGTAAAAGGGCACTAGCCGCAGAAGAAACCCGAGCTGGCTCCTCGAAGATATTACGAAAGAGCTTCAAGAAGTTGGACAGGCTGGAAACCACCGGATCATTTTCTCCCACAGGGGAGCAGCCCAGGCTAAAGCTTCACCAGAGAGGAGGGAAATGATATAGGCCACCTTTGCCTGATCAGACAGAAAGTTTTGAGGCTGGAGCTCAAAATGAATGGTGCATTGGCTGAGGAAGCCCCTGCAGGCCTTGGAGTCCCCAGAGAAACGGGACGGAGCTGGCAGTAATAATGAATGCGTGAATGCGACTGGTGCGATAGGTGCAGTCGCAGACTGTACTTGAGGCTGCAGGTTCGGGGTTCCCAAGGAAGCCTGTATCTGCTCAAAGCGGGAAGCCAGATCTTGAAGAAATCGCATCACCTGAGTCTGATTAGATTCCTGGGTTTCGAGTCTCCGCACTATGCCCTGCAACGGATCGACTGCAGGGAGCAGCACGTCAGCCGGGTCCATGGCTGATCAAACTGTCAGGTCACCTTGAGGCCAGGTGACAGATGCACACCGTAGGGATTAGGAGTGCACCGCAAGGTTGTGGACCCTACGGCTGACTGCTGCTGATGGAGGTCAAGGTGATAGGAAGGCAAGGCCGCCAGAACACCTAGATGGATCCCACCGGGGATAGAGCATAAGATTCCCTGGGGCGCAGAGTCTAAGAGCCAGCAGGTGTTCACCAGAGCCTCGAGTGGTAAGGATGGACTTGGCTGCAACTGGCTCCAGGTCGCGACCCCCAGGGTCCCCCAGCTCACACCCACAGTAGGCAACAGGAGGATAGGGATGGTGAGGGACAAAGCCAAGGTCGGGCCACAAGCAGACAGGAATAGTCGGAGACACGCCAAAAGGTCAGGATCATAGGCAAACAGGGATGGTCAAGGACACGCCAAAGTCGGTAACGGAATAACAGCAGAGCACACGACAGGTAACAGGAAGCTAACACACAAAGGTTGATCAGCAGGGCTGGTCTGCAGTGCACAGGTTAATATAGAGCTCTCTGATAGGAACTAGGGCGGAGCCATGCCAGAGGATGGATTATAAAAACAGTCAGGTGAGGGTCGGCTGGTCTCTAGAAATGAACACATGTAGACAGGTAAGCAGACGAACTCTATTGCATAACCATGACAAGGGGCCTGCCCTATATGCTCTGCAGAAATTTGGGCCAAAGGTGTTGATGTTGCCACAACACTGTAAGCCCTCACAGTTACTCTTGGTGGGCGCTGGAATGCCCTGCTGTGAACTATTATATCAAGAATTGTAATTACATGCTTTTGTTGAATAGTGGTAAAAAGATTGGGACTTTGATGGTGGTGGTGGCGGTGCTGGTGCCACAACACAGTAAGTCCTCACAGTTACTCTTGGTGGGTGCTGGAACGGGCCCTGCTGTGAAATATTAGATCAACAATTGTAATTACATGTCCCTGTTGTACAGGGGCAGAAAAATTGGGCCTTGGGCACTGGTGCCACAACACCTCACAGATACTCTAGTTGGAGAGCAGGAATGAGCCCTGCTGCAAAGTATTGCATCAAAAATTGTAATTACATGCCCCTGTTAAACAGGGGCTGAAAAACTGGGCCTTAGCCACTGGTGGTGGCGCCCAGAGCCAAAAAATTCTTACAAGCTATCAGAATGATCATTGAGGAGGAAGAGGATAGTCACTGAGCATAACAGGATAGTCACGCAGCATCAGCATAGGCAGTCTTGAAGGGATCTGACATTTCAAAAAAAATATTCGGTTGGTGATCCAAGTCTGATTCATTTTTATGAAGGTCAGTCGATCAACCGAGTTGGTGGACAGGTGCACCCTGTGATCGGTTACAAAGCCTCCAGCAGCACTGAATGTGCATTTCCAAAAGAACGCCTGCTGCAGGACAGGCCAGTAGCTCAATTGCATACTGTTCAAGCTGTGGCCAGTGATCCATCCTCAAGACCCAGTAACCCAGAGGATTTTGGGTGGGAACGGTGTCCAAGTCTGATCTTGCCCCTAGGTATTCCTGCACCATCTAAATCAGACGCTGGTGATGGTTACTGAAACCCATCATACCTTGGGGATGCAGACTAAAAAATTGTCTGAACGCGTAGGTCAGACGGCCACCTTCTCCACCGCTCCTTCTGTGACTGACCGAAGCCTCAGCAACACATTATCCAGGACCAGGAATTTTTAACCTCTCAGTCTCTGGGAACGCGTTGCACAGACCTTTCAGCAAGGCCTCCCGAAGATGTTTCATCCTCTGCTCCCTCTGCAAAGGCAAGATAAGGTCTGCAACCTTACCCTTGTAACGTGGATCAAGGAGGGTTGCCAGCCAGTAATGATCCTTCTCCTTGATCTGACGAATACGAGGATCCTTCCACAGGCTTTGCAGGATCAGGAAGGCAATGCAGTGTAGGTTAGCTGAGGCATTTGGTCCGGAGTCCTCTGGGTCACTAAGGACGACATATTCCACAGCTACCTCCTCCCAGCCATGTACAAGTCCATGGGTTTCTTGGGTCTGTAAATGATCCCTAAAAGACTGCTGCTGATACTCAGTGCCAGGCTCAACCTCCATGCTGACACAATCCTCCTCCCCCTCCCCCTCCTCCATCTCCTCATCCTCTTCCTGTGTGATCGGTGGGCCAGCAGGAACACTGTCTGGATAAAAGGGGCCTTTAGAGGTAAGTAAGTCCTCCTCATTCTGCCTCTGTTCTGCCTCAAGTGTCCTGTCCATTATTCCACGCAGTGTGTGCTAAAACAGTTGAACAAAAGGGACAGTGTCACTGATGCATGCACCTTCACTGCTCACCATCCTCGTAGCCTCCTCAAATGGGGACAGGACAGTGCATGCATCCCTGATCATGGCCCACTGGCGAGGGGAAAAAAAAAACAAGCTCCCCTGACCCTGTCCTGGTGCCATAGTCGCACAGGTACTCATTGATGGCCCTTGGCTGCGTGTGCAGCTGCTGCAGCATGGCCAACATTGAGTTCCACCTGGTGCGCATTTCACAGATTAGGCGGTTCTTGGGCAGGTTAAATTCCTTTTGGAGGTCAGGCAGCTGAGCACTGGCATTATATGACCGGCATAAATGCACACAGACTTTCCTGACCTGCCTCAGGACATCCTGTAAGCCTGGGTACCTGCCCAAGAACCGCTGCACCACCAAGTTAAGGATGTGAGCCAAACAGGGCACATGGGGCAGTTGTGCCTGTCGGAGGGCAGAGAGGAGGTTGGCACCATTGTCGCAAAACTCCATTCCTGGCTTAAGCTGGCATGGCGTCAACCACCTCTCAGCCTGTCCCTGCAGAACTGACAGAATATCTGCCTCAGTGTGGCTCCTGTCCCCCAAGCACACAGCGCAAGCACTGCATGCCATCTTTTTGCCTGTGTACTTGCGTAGCTCCTTGAACGCCTACAGAGCACTGCTGGTTCTGAGGACAAAGCACAGGAAGAGGCCATGGAGGAAGAAGAAGAGGAGGAGGTGGAGGAGAGAGTTGTGTCAGAATCACCAGTAGTAGCATTTTGGAGGCGTGTTGGTGGAACAACCTCCAACACTACTGTGCCTTATCCTGCATCCTTCCCAGCTGCCAGCAGAGTCACCCAATGTGCAGTGAAAGATAGTTAACGTCCCTGTCCATTCCTGCTGGACCATGAGTCAGCAGTAATATGCACCTTACTGCAGACCGCCCTGTCCAGCAAGGCCAATACATTGCATTCCACATGCTGGTAGAGAGCCGGAATTGCCTTCCGTGTGAAAAAGTGGCATTTGGGAACCTGCCACTGAGGAACCACACATTCCACAAACTCACGGAAGGGGGCAGAGTCTTCCAACTGAAAAGGCAGCAGTTGAAGTGCTAGCAATTTAGCCAAGCTAGCATTCAACCACTGGGCATGTGGATGGCTGGAAGTGAACTTCTTTTGTCAGTGCAGCAGCTGGGGCAGGGAAATTTGCCTGGTACAATCGAACATTGGTGTACCGATAGCAGATTGTCTGCAAGTACTTGGCTGTGACACACCTAATTCTACACCTTCATTGTTCTCAGTGCAGGTTTCAGAGAGGACTGAAGGTATAGTAGGGTTGGAGATCCCAGCTGATGAGGAGCAAGGAGAGCTCTGCTTTGTTCTTTGGTGTGGGTCTTTTAGGTATGCTTGCCAACGAACTGCATGGCAGGTCGACATATGTCTGGTCAAACCTGTGGTGCCCAAGCGACTGATGTTTTGGCCACCCAAGATATGCTTGAGACATATGTTGCAAATAGCAATGGTCAAATCTGATGCACTCGTATCAAAAAAGGCCCACACCAAAGAACTTTTGGAATAACGAGCAGAGACTGCGCCCTGCACATGCGGAGCTCTGCGATGTGATTTAGTCAGTGTGCTGCCCTTAAGCTGGCCCCTGGAGGGCATCCTGCCTCGTTGGAGATGTGCCTCCTCCTCCTCTCTCCTATCAGGCACCCATGTGGAGTCAGTGACCTCATCATCCCCTCCCTCCTCATCACTGGAGCAAACCTGGCAGTATGCTGCAGCTGGGGGAACATGACTGCCAGATTGCTGTCCTTCTTGGGCACCTCCTCTCTCTGTGCTCACATTACTGCCTTCCTCTAGCTGGGTATCATCATCAGAGCCTTCAAAACGCTGGGCATCCTCCTGAAGCATGTACCCAACACTGTGGTCAAACATTTCGGGGGACTCCTCAGGGGGACATGGTGGGGCTAGGGAAGGAGTGACTGATGTCATTGAGCTAAGGGAAGAGGCCGCATTGGCAGCTGCTTTTCCAGCCAAAGTACCCTGAGCCTGGGTGAGAGAGGATGAGGAGGATGAGGACGGCTTGATCATCCACTCTACCGTGTCTTTGGCATGTTGCGGCTCAACACGGCCAGCTGTCAAAAAAAGGACAAGCGTGTCCCATGGCCACATGCTGATGAGGATGCACCGTGTCCATGACCAGCACTGTTGCCTCTAGACACAGAGCCTGCTTGTCCTCTTTTATTGGCTTGTGACTGTCTGCCTCTCCTTGTTGGCCGTCCAGACATGCTAATGGCCTGCAGGGAGATGTAGCTGCACAAAGCTGGGACATATATACTGATTATACTGCAGCTAGCAGAATCAACTGCCAGCAATTGGGGTCGTTTTAAGTGCATACTGTGCATAGTGCACAGTACACCAACTGTAATTACTGCAGCTGCCTGCGGTATAGGATCAGAAGAACACCAGTAATTTGGGTAGCTTTATGTGCACACTGTGCAGAGTACACAGTACACCAACTGAATTACTGTAGCTGCCTGTGGTATAGGATCAGAATAACACCAGATATTGGGGTAGCTTTAAGTGCACACTGTGCAGAGTACACAGGACACCAACTGTAATTACTGCAGCTGCCTGCCTGTGGTATAGGATCAGAAGAACACCAGTAATTGGGGTAGCTTTAAGTGCACACTGTTCCCGAGTACACAGTACACCAACCCTTCAGGTCTGGTATGGACTTTAAGGGGAACTCCACGTGGAGTTCCCCCAAAAAATCCATACCAGATCCTTTATCCGAGCATGCAACCTGGCAGGCAGCAGGAAAAGAGGGGGGACAAGAGAGCGCCCCCCTCCTGAACCATAACAGGCACCATGCCCTCAACAGTGGGAGGATGCTTTGGGGGTCTGTGACCCCTCAAAGCACCATGTCCCCATGTTGATGGGGACAAGGGCCTCATCTCCACAACCCTGGCCGTTGGTTGTGGGGGTCTGCGGGCAGGGGCTTATCAGAATCTGGAAGCCCCCTTTAACAAGGGGACCCCCAGATCCCGCCCCCCTGTTTGAAATGGTAAGGGGGTACAAAAGTACCCCTACTATTTCACAAAGAAAGTGTAAAAAATTGTTAAAAACACACACACACACCGTTGTAAAAAGTCCTATATTAAAAATAAAAAAAAGATTCCAGCGGTGGTAATCCACTCTTGCTATCCAGCGATGGCTGATCTCTTCTCCGGGGTCCAGTGATGCCTGATCTCTTCTCCGGGGTCCAACAATGGGTGATCTCTCCTGATGGTTCAGCGCAACGCATCCATCATGTCTCCACCGGATACACTGCGGGAATCCCGGCAGCCTGAAAGTTTTTAGCTGAGGAGGACGGGCCAACCATCACCTGACCCCGTCCCCCTCTGACGCAAGGGGAAACCCGGGCTTCCCCAGTGATGTACGGGTGACCCCGCCCCCTTCTGATGTAATGGAAACCTGCATTACATCAGAGGGGGACGGGGTCACCCGTACATCACTGGGGAAGCCTGGGTTTCCCCTTACGTCAGAGGGGGGCGGGGTCAGGTGATGGGTGGCCCCATCCTCCTCGGCTAAAAACCTGTCAGGCTGCTGGGATTCCCGCGGTGTCTCCGGTGGAGACAGGATGGATGCGCTGCACTGGACCATCAGGAGAGATCACCCATCGCTGGACCCCAGAGAAGAGATCAGCCAACACTGGATAGCAAGAGTGGATTACCACCGCTGGAATCTTTTTTTTTTTTTTTTTTCATAAAGGACTTTTCCCAACGGTGTGTGTGTGTTTTTAAACAATTTTTTACACTTTCTTTGTGAAATGGTAGGGGTACTTTTGTAATCCCTTACCATTTCAAACAGGGCGGGCTGGGATCTGGGGGTCCCCTTGTTAAAGGGGGCTTCCAGATTCTGATAAGCCCCCCACCCACAGACCACCACAACCACCGGCCAGGGTTGTTGGGATGAGGCCCTTGTCCACATCAACATGGGGACATGGTGCTTTGAGGGGTCACAGACCCCAAAGCATCCTCCCAATGTTGAGGGCATGTGGCCTGGTATGGTTCAGGGGGTTGCTCTCTCACCCCCCTCTTTTCCTGCGGCCTGCCAGGTTGCGTGCTTGGCTAAAGGGTCTGGTATGGATTTTTGGGGGGAACTCCACGGCATTTTTTTTTAAAATTTGCCATGGAGTTCCCCTTGAATTCCATACCAGACCCTTCATGGATATTTGGGGGGAACCCTATGTCATTTAAAAAAAAAAATTGACATGAGGTTCCCCTAAATATCCATACCAGACCTGAAGGGCCTGGTAATCGAATCTCTGTATAACGGGATTCATTATAGCCGCGAGTGCTTTTAAATTACTTTTTTTCCTGCAGAAATTACACTTTGTGCAGGGACAGTTCTAAGCACGGGAAACATGCGCCCCTTTACAGGCATACTATACACACCCCCAGGTATGAAATTTAAAGGAATATTACACTTTTATTGTTTCACTTTAAGCATTATTAAAATCACTGCTCCTGAAAAAATGTCAGTTTTTAAAACTTTTTTATATTTTTGATACATGTCCCCTGGGGCAGGACCCAGGTCCCCAAACACTTTTTAGGACAATAACTTGCATATAAGCCTTTAAAATTAGCACTTTTGATTTTGAACGTTCGAGTCCCATAGACTTTAATAGATTTATAAAGTTCACACGAAGTTTAGATCTGTTCGCAGGTTCTGGTGCAAACCGTGGGGGGGGGGGGGGGGGGGGGGGGGGGGTTCGGCTCATCCGTACTGGTGATTATTCAGAGTGAGTCTCGTTTGAAGTATTGGATGTAAAATGGTATTGATCTAATAGTTTCGAAGTGGAAGCTTGTGCAGGAGAGGTGATGTTCTGCAGGAGTTAGTGCAGAGGAGGAGGAGCAAGGGTCTGCAGCGGAAGAAGCGCTGGAGGAATAGGCTGTGATTACAAGACAGAAGCTAAAGATTAATGCTTTGCAAATATGAGTACAGACCAATAAATGCTATGGGAATGCTATGGGAATCCCATATCTTCCTTTATCTCACCCAAGTTGTATCCCACAAAAAACGTAACAAAACTCTGCAAATGACTACTCATTGTCTCAAACGATAAATGGGAGTCTGGCAGCAGGGTGACTGGCAGATTGCTAGTAACCAAGTGGTAACCCTACCGCTACACAAGTTATTTCTCAGTTTTAGGGGTTTGTAGATGCGTCTCCTGTAAAACGGAGATATGTGGATTGTGTTTTTGAAGGAAGCCGAACACAAGGGATCGCTTAACAGCCCCGTTCAGGCCCCTGGCATTCCAGGAGATCACTCTAAACTGAGAAATCTGAAAAATGAGGCGGCATCTTAGGATGAGAGACCCGTCCGCAGGGGCAGCAACCCATCCCTCAAGGAGGTGAAATCAGGTATATAGTACTCAAGTACACTGCAGATCAACACATTAGTATAACATTTAACCAATCCAATGTCTGAGGACAGAGCATAGAGACAAAACAAAGCACCTTGAAAATATATGTACAAAAACGTACCCGTAACCACAACCCTTTCCACTACCCACCCCCCTCCTCGCATCCCCCACCCCAACCAAGGAATGCTTATACCCACAATCATAGAACACCCAGTGATGAGAGGCGTCTGCTGGCTTATAAAGAGTTAGGTCCAATGAGGTGTATGCCATCTCATGGGATTCTCTATTTTTATCAACAATTTACATTTTTACTGAGCATCAACAATATAGTTATTGGTATAAGCAGGCACAATGACAGGAGACATGAGACTCTACTTCACAGCAGCCACTTTGCCTGCCTCTCATTTCCCCTGTCTATTCACAGAGGCTGTACTTTGTGAAATGTTTCATATACTTTAAAGCTTTTTTTTATGATTTGGTAATAGGAGTGGAGCAGCTGACATTCAGCTGCTGTGTTGGAGACCTTTCTAACAAGGAGACAAGAGGTCTCCTTGTTAGAGTGCAGAAAGTATAGTGATAGTTATAGTGTCAGTAGCCAGTAGAAATGTAAATAAAAGAGATAACCCATGAGGCGTTATATACCTCTTTGGACTTACCCCATTGTAAGCCAGCAGACTTAAAAGTATAAGTTCACATTTGGAGCATGTTACATGTTCCACCATATTTAGGGTGTAAAATTTTTCAGCTACTACCCCCTCTCCCCTCGATCCTCCCTTCCCTGTAAGGGTAGACAGAAGTTCTTCTCTTGGTACATGCTGCCACTTTTTAGAAACAGTGTGGCTGTGTGGGGCTCATTTATTCACAGATTCCTGTGAATTAATAAATTACAAGTACCATCTGTCACCATGGCAGAAGGACTTGTAGTTTCAAAGGGCTGTGGGAGCACTGATGAGCACTTTTATAGTCCATAGACATCTCCTCAGGCTTTTAAACAGAAAGCCCTTACAAAGGTACAGGCAGAAAGTTGGAGGACACACAAATAATCTACGGACTGCAGGTGAAATGCTTTCCAGGCTCCTGAAGGAAAATATAACAAATGCACACATTTTCCTGCAAAAATATATAACGTATATTTAATATTTTTTTCTGTAAAAGTGAACTTAGCCTTTAAATAGTAAGTTAATTCTTGCAATTCTTACTTTAAAAAAAGGAAAAGCTGTGTTTAAAACTTGTTTTATGTCATACATTTCTATGCAAAACATAGTATTTACTGAAACCACAAAATCACTCTGTACACCACATGTTCTAATTGGTTTTTTAGCCTACAGTGCCTCTGAAGTATATTTTAAATAGTGAGTTAATTCTTCTATAGGAATTAAGATGAAGCTGTATTTATTTTAACCATCCAGTCATGTGCAATAATTTTGTGTTATAATTACCCTTGCACATAATTGGGTATCAAAAATAAACACATCCTTACTTTATTTACTAAATTTGGTGAGCATTCACTTTGCAAATGGAACATCCATTTCCTAAGAGAGCAAACTGTATTCCTTTAATAAATCAACCCAATTGTATAGTGTAACAAAAAAAAAATTAAGTAATAAATTATCAGTTTGGAAAGTGTAAATAAATAAATGTATCCTTATTTTTCATGATTTAAATCTGTACTTAAGGCTTTAAATTTGGTATAGGTTATCCAAGTAAAATCAAGAGTAATCAAGGTTATCCAAGTAAAATCAAGACTAAAAACATAAAATGACCCTTTGTCTCCAGACTGCAAACTTGTTTTATGCTATACAAACCGATATGAATAAAACTGAAATAAAAATAGATAAACAAGAAATAGGCTCTTTTATTCAACTTATTACTAAAGTACCACCATGTCCTCATTTGTTGCTTCATGAAAAATGTTTAAATTATGGTAATATAAAAGAGCAATTACAAATAATGCTAAATTATTCACCAGGAAATTGCAGCATTTGAGCCTTCTTTGAGACAGACACAACAGCCACCTGCTAAGTCTTCTAAAATGAATAGATTGATTCTATATTGGTTTATGTAAAGTGGTTACCTTGGGAACAGAGCCATGTGCAAGTGGCACCATGAGCGTTATTTGCAATTAGAAAAGAGCCCTGGAGGAGAGAACAATACACATCTACTGAAAAGAGCACCAGATAGCAGTTTAAAACAAAAAGTTCTGGTGTTTTCCTAGCTATTGAAGTAAATCGAAAGAGATGCTTCACAGGAAACAGCTTTACAGGACAAATGAGTTTCACAGTTGCCTCCTTTTGTAGTTAAAAGACCAATGTCATGATGACCAATATGTCTTAGTACAAGTAATTATAGTATTCAAAATATTGACTCCTTTTTTAATTACTCCTACCTTTTTTATATTTTTGTTCATATTCACATACAGACAAACTATTCAGCAAAGGTAACAGTGACAACGGTTAGGGCAAACTATGTCTAATGTGCACAGGACTTTTCTTCCTCCCTGTATGCTTTTGCTCCTGGCAGGAAAACAGCAACTTAAAAAATGTGCTTAACCACCTCAATACAGTGCACTTATACCCCCTTCCTGACCAGACCAATTTTCAGCTTCCAGCGCTCTCACAGTTTGAATGACAATTACTCAGTCATGCAACACTGTACCCATATGAAACTTGCGTCCCTTTTTCCACACAAATAGAGCTTTCTTTCTTTCTTGTGGTATTTAATCACTAGTGGGTTTTTTATTTTTTGTGCTATAAATAAAATAAAACGTAAATTTTGTGAAAAAAAATGGGATTTTTATATACAGCTTACCTGTAAAATCCTTTTCTTGAGAGTACATCACGGGACACAGGAGCTTCATTACATAGTGGGTTATTTAGGCACCTCTGGTGATTGGACACTGGTTAACCCCAATTAAGGAGAATTCCTCCCCTATATAACCCCTCCCATATGGGAAGCACCTCAGTTTTGTAGCAAAGCAATAAGAAACCACGTAAAACCCAAGCCATGTGCCCCATGATGTACTCTCAAGAAAAGGATTTTACAGGTAAGCTGTATATAAAAATCCAATTTTCTTGATCATACATCACGGGACACAGGAGCTTCATTACATAGTGGGATGTCCCAAAGCAATGCTCAGATTGAGGGGAGGGAGACACAGATCATAATTATAGACCGACAGGGACCGGAGGACCTAAACTGCAGCCTGCAGTACACTGCGCCCGAAGGCGATATCCTCTTTCCCTCTGACATCCACCTGATAGAATCTGGTGAATGTGTGGACTGATGACCAAGTTGCAGCCTTACAGATCTGAGCCAGGGAGGCCTGGTGATGCACTGCCCAAGAAGCACTTTCGGAAATTGCAGTAGGGTCAGTGCTCTCCCAGCAACAAGGTGCCAAGGCACCCCTCTTTCCAGTGGCCTTTTACTCTCGCAAGCTCTCCACAGCGGAGCAAAACTACGATGTGGGGGACTGGGAGCTACTGGCTATAAAGGCTGCTTTGGAGGAGTGGCGTTACTTACTGGAGGGTGCTGCACATCCAATCCTGGTCTATACCGACCGCAAAAATTTGGAGTATCTGAGAACAGCAAAGAGATTGAAACCACGGCAGGTAAGGTGGGCACTGTTCTTCTCCAGATTCAACTTTCACATCACGTACAGACCCGGTTCCAAGAGCATCAAACCAGATGCTCTCTCCCGTATGTTTCATAATTCCCAGGATACCTTGCTTCCGGATACCATCCTCCCTGCTGGAAATTTCTTGTTACTCCAGGGGGACCTCCTGTCCCGGATTAGACAAGCTTCTGTGGGGTGGTCCCCATCGGTTGAGAATGTTGTAAGGTCGCAAGATGCCATGTTCCGGTACAAGGACAAAATTCTGGTTCCAGGGGATGTGAGGATGGCTGTTCTGGAGCTCTGCCACGACCACAAAATTGCCGGTGACTTTGGCACTTTGAAGACGGTGGACTTGGTGCAGCATGCATTCTGGTGGCCGCAGCTAAGTAATGATAGCAAGAAGTACATAGAGTCCTGCACCACCTGTGCCCAGAGCAAGACTATCCGGGCAAGATCCTGGGGTCTACTAAGACCCTTGCCAGTTCCAGAAAGACCTTGGAAGATGATTTCAATGGATTTCATCGCGGAGTTGCCCCTGGCGGAAGGTGTCTCTACCATCTTTGTGGTGGTCGACAGGCTGTCTAAGATGGCCCATTTTCTGCCTATGAAAGGCACACCTTCGGCCTTTGAAACTGCAAAGGTGTTTACCTCCAAGTTTTGGAAGGCCCTGTGCAGTTCCCTCGAAATTGAGTTGGCATTTTCATCTGCCTATCATCCCCAGACGAATGGTCAGACGGAGAGAACTAATCAGACCTTGGAACAATACCTCCGCTGTTTCTCTGCCTTTTCACAAGACGACTGGGTCTCTCTTCTGCCGAATTTGCCTATAACAACTCACTGCATTCTGCTATCAAACAGATGCCTTTCTTCTCAAATTATGGTTACCATCCATCCTTCTTGCCTGGTTCGGTTCCTGAGTGTGCCATTCCTGCAGTTTCCGAGACAATTGACTTCTTCTTGACCAACAACAAATTGCTACAGGAGACTATGGCCAAAACCCAGGATTATAACAAAAGGATGTTTGATAGGAGGAAACGTGGAGAACTCATCCTTGTACCGGGCAATCAGGTTTGGCTCTCTACGGCTAATCTGAAGATGGCTTGTCCCTCAAGGAAGCTGGATCCTAAGATTTTGGGTCCCTTCGCAGTCAGGAGGAAAATTAATGATGTTACTTATGAGTTGGACTTACCCGGTTCCCTAAAGATTCACCCAGTCTTTCATGTATCTTTGTTAAAACCCGTTACCCCTAATCCTTTCACTGGCCGGAACTCGGGCCCACCTAAACCCGTAATCGCTAATAATGAAGAGGAATTAGAAGTGGAAGCGATACTGGACTGTAGAAAGAGGGGTAACCAAATTCAGTACTTAATCAAGTGGAAGGGGTACGGTCCTGGGAACCTGAAGGCAACTTACACGCGGAGGAACTGCTCAGTGCTTTTAAGAGTGCCCACTTTGATAGATTGGCCTGGATGGGCATCCGGAGGCTGCCATTGAGGAGGGGGCACTGTCAGAGAGTTTCCCATAGCGGACGTGTCACTGGGCGCGCTGCGGGGTGCCAGTGTGCGCTGGTGCTCCTTGTGTGCGGGAGCGCTTGTGCGCGTGTACCTGCGCGGGCGTGTGCGGGTGCTGTCCAATCTGCAGCTTCCTGTGCCTTGTAACCTGTGACTTTGCTTGTATTCCTGACCTCCTGTTTACCCGGCTTGTCCCTTGGATTATCCTGTCTGCTGCCTGCCTTTGACCTCGGCCTGTCTCTGACCTCGCATCTGCCCGCTCCTTTGTACCACACTGCCCGCCTATTGCCTACCCAGCTTGTGATCCGGACTTGAACTTGCTCCTCCCTATACTGCACCGTTTGCCTGCTGTCATCTGTGCCTGTGGCTGGACCTACTCACCATCTCCTGCTTGCATCTGCTTCCACATCCAGCTGTGAGAGACTGTCTACCTGTCCGAACCCAGCCGTTGGATCTCTTCTCCGGCATCTAACCCGCCAGGCTCTCATACCCGTCTGTGCTCCCGTGCCTCCTGTCCATCCTACCAGGGGTGGCGAACCAGACCCATAAGGGAGACATTCCCCTGCTATCTCGGGCTCACCTGTCAGGTACATGGGTCTGACAAGAAGTGGGATTCGTCAACTCTCTCTTGTCCGGCGAGCCTCAAACCTGGGCCTACCGTCTGCTGGAGCAAAAATCCAAGTCTCTGGATTCTCTTGACAATTTCTTCACAGCTATGTCACAGCTCTATGAGGATCCCCAGTTAACCACAACGGGCGAGGCTGTGCTGCATTCCTTGCAGCAGGGTCGCAGAGCAGCCGAGGATTATGCAGTCGAATTCAGATGCTGGAGCTCTGATACAGAGTGGAACGACGTGGCCCTGCATCATCAAATCTGCATGGGCCTGTCTGACCCCCTGAGGGATGAGCTGGCACGTGTCAGTGTACCTCAGACCCTGGATGCACTTATTAATCTGTCAATTCAGATTGATCGCCGCCTGAGAGAGAGACATTCTGAAAGATCTTCCGGTGACATCTGGATCTGGATGCTGCCAAGGGTGCCCAGTCCACCCAGTCAAGTGCCTCCTGTCTCTTCTAACACAGCTTCTGAGGCCCCAGAGCCCATGCAACATGCAACATGGCCTGCTCCGACCGTCTCTTACCTTGGAAGAAAAGATACGCAACCTGTGCCTATACTGTGGAGAACCTGGACACTATGCAAGATCTTGTCCCAACAAGACACATAAGTGGCTGCCTCTCTCTTCCTTGAATGCACCTGTCTTGTCTAAAACTGGTTCTCACCTGGCTCTTGCTGTTGTCTTACAGCTTTCCGGAAGTACTATCCCAGTGTCAGTCATCGTTGACTCAAGGGCATGTAGCTGTTTCATAGACCTAGATTTCGCTACCAACCATGGCATTCCCCTTTAACCTAAGGTTTGGGGCATTGCAGTACATCTGGCGGATGGCTCTGCTCTCAGCTCTGGTCCATTCATCCAGGAAACCTTTCCTCTGTTGGCCACCATTGGTTCTCAACATCAAGAACTTTTATGCCTAGATGTCATTCCCTCTCCCCTTTTCCCGATTATATTGGGAATGCCCTGGTTGCAGGCTCACAACCCCAGCATCGACTGGGCCACGGGTGAAGTCCAGATCCCTTCCCAGTACTGTCGTCGGCACTGCCTATGTGGAACATCTTGCAAGTCATCGCAGCTACTCTGTAGGAAGTTGGATACTGAGCTATAACCGAGCAGGAGTTGGACACCCTGAAGGTTCATCCGCCCCTCCACCTCCCTGGTGCAGGCATCTTCTTAATTTAAAAAAAGGATCACTACCTACATCCTTGCATCGACTACCAGGAATTAAACAAAATCACCATTAAGAACAGATATCCGCTACCACTTGTGCCAGAACTTTTTCAGAGATCGGGAACGTCCACTATATTTACTAAGCTGGATCTTCGCGGGGCGTATAATCTGGTCCGCATCTGAAAAGGAGATGAGGGGAAGACGGCCTTCCATACTCGATTCAGTCATCTTGCATCTTGTTATGCCGTTTGGACTATGTAATTCTCCAGTGACTTTCCAGCACTTCGTCAATGACATTTTTCATGACTACCTGGACCTGTATGTCATTGTCTACCTGGATGACATTTTGGTGTTCTCTTCATCCTTATCCGATCACCGCAGGCATGTCCGGAATGTACTGGCTCGCCTGAGGCAACACGGGCTTTACGCCAAACCAGAGAAATGCGAATTTGAGATCCAATGTGTGCAATTCCTGGGCCTGGTCATTTCGGCTGAAGGCATTAAGATGGACCCCGAGAAAGTTTTCGCTATCCTGGACTGGCCCGCACCCGCTGACAAAAAAGGGGTACAGTGCTTCATTGGCTTTGCCAACTTCTACAGGAAGTTTATTAAAGGGTTTTCTTCCATAATCGCTCCCATAACTGAGCTAACTAAACAAGGAATCCGATTCTGCTGGACCCCCGAAGCACAGGGGGCCTTTGAAGAGCTCAAGGGACTTTGTACATCAGCGACCATTCTCAAGCATCCAGATCCGGTGTTGCCCTTCGTCCTGGAGGTTGACGCATCTGACAAGGGGAACACGGTTGGAGAATCTGTCGGAATGAGTCTTATTGAACTCTTACGGGTGTTCAAGAATTCACATGCTTCCAAACTGGCTCGTCTGGGCATCTGGAGTCTGCCCTTGAGGAGGGGGCACTGTCAGAGAGGTCTCCTGACTGGACGGATGGCCGGCCACTCTGGCTCGCGCCAGTGTGCATTACATAGTTACATAGTTAGTAAGGTTGAATAAAGACACCAGTCCATCCAGTTCAACCTGAGTGTTTACAATTGTCCCTATCCCTGTACATTGCACACTCATGTCGGTCCCTACCCTCAAGGAGCCCACAATCCAAGGTCCCCATTCATATACTAGGGCCAATTTTTGGGCATTAGCCAATTAACCTGCATGTCTTTGGAGTTTTGGGAGGAAACCGGAGTACCCAGAGGAAACCCACGCTGGCACAGGGAGAACATGCAAACTCCAGGCAGGTAGTGTCATGGTTGGGATTTGAACCAGCGACCCTTTTTACTGCTAGGTGAGAGTGCTAACCACTACACCACTGTGCCGCCCGTGGATTGGCGCTCGTGTTCCTGTGCGTGTGGCTGTGCGTGTGGCTGTGCGCGCTCCTGTGGGCACTCGTGCGCGTGTGCTGGCTGACCCTGATGTGCATGTTGGTTCACGGATGCACGTGCAGGTTTGCGCGCACCTGTGCGCATTGGCGCTCGCACGTGTGCATTGGTGTACACACGTGCGCACTGTTTGGTGCCGGCTGGCCTATTTAGTCTGGCTAAACCCATTGATCAATGCTGCCTGATCAACAGCTCCCCGTGACCTTGTTCCCTGAACCTGAATTCCAGCTTGACCTCCTATTGACTCGGCTTGCCCTTCTGACCTTCCTGGATATCCGCCCGTACCTGACCTCTGGCTCGTTTTTGACCTTGCTTCTGTCTGCTCCCTTGTACCTCGCTGCCTGCACATTGCTAAACCCGACCTGTACCTGTACTTACCTTACCCGCTCCTGCTCAGTATCCGCTGCCTGCATTCCTGCTCTCCACCTTGGTGTCTGAAGACCCTTCTCTTCCAGCATCAGAACTCACCTACCATGCTCTCATACTCCTCCGCACTCCTGAGCCACCTGTCTTCTCTACCAGGGGCCGCGAGTCGGATACGTAAGGGAGACCACCCTCTGCCCAAGTGGACTCACCGGTCAGGTACGTAGGCTCTGATAGTGAGGCTATCAATGGAGTCTGTGGACAGGCACACTCTATGATCCGTAACAAACCCTCCAGCAGCACTAAATGTACATTTAGAAAGAATGCTGGATGCAGGACAGGCCAGTATTGCAATTGCATATTGAGCAAGTTCTGGCCAGTGGTCAATCCTCAACACCCAGTAACCCAGTGGATGGTCTGTTGGAAAGGTCTCCAAGTCTCCGCTTGCCCCAAGATATTCCCACACCATGTTATGCAGACCTTGGCGATGGTTGTTTGAACCTGTCAGACCTTGGCGCTGAGGACTAAAAAATTGTCTAAAGGCATCGGTCAGGCATCGGTCAGCTGGCCACCTTCTCCACCATTCTTCCTCTGACTGACTGAAGCCTCAGCAACACGTTGTCCAGAACCAGGAATTTGTAACCTCCCAGGGTCTGGACACATATTGCACACTTTCTTCATGGCCTCCTGAAGATATTTCATCCTCTGCTCCCTCTTGTAACATGGATCAAGAAGGGTTCCCAGCCAGTAATGATCCCTCTCCTTGATATCACGAATCCTAGGGTCCTTTCACAGGCTTTGCAGAATCAGGGAGGCCATGTAGCATAAGTTTGCATTTGATTGTGAGTCCTCTGGATCACTGAGGATGACATTGTCAGAAACTACCTCCTCCCAACCACGTTCAACTCTGTGGATTTCTGGGGACTAAAAACCATCACTTGAAGACTGCTGCTGAGTGTTATCCTCTACATCCATGCTGACACAATCCTCCTCCTCTTCTTCCTGTGTGTTTGGCAGGCCCACAGGAATGCTATCTGGATAAAGGTGCCTTGAGAGGTAAGGAAGTTCTTCTCTTCCTCCCGCTGTTCTGCCTCAAGTGCCCTGTCCATTATTCCATGAAGCGTGTGCTACAACAGGAAGACAAGAGGTACAGTATCACTGATGCATGCATTGCCTCTGTTCACCATCCTCATGGCCTCTTCAAATGGTGACAGGACAGTGCATTCATTCTTGATCAGTAGCCACTGGTGTGGCCAAAAAAGCCAAGCTCCCCTGACCCTGTCCTGGTGCCATACTCACACAGGTACTCATTGATGGCACTCTGCTGCGAGTGCAGCCACTGCAGCAGAGTTACCCAGTGCGCCATGAAGGAAAGGTAATGTCCCTGGTTTTGCCTGCTGGACCATGAGTCAGCGGTAATATGCACCTTAATGCTGACCGCCCTGTCCAACGAGGCCAAAACATTGCCTTACACATGCTGGTAGAGAGCCAGAATGGCTTTCCGTGAAAAGAAATAGCATTTTGGAACCTGCCACTGAGGTACAGCACATTCCACAAATTCACAGAAGGGGGCAGAGTCAATTGTAGTTCTAGCAATTTGGCCAAGCTAGAATTCAGATGCTGAGCATGTGAATGGCTGGGACAGAATCTCTTTTTCCAGTTAAGCAACTGGGGTAGGGAAATTTGCCTGCTAAAATCAGATGGAGGTGTACTTATAAAAACTTTTTTTTATCAATGACTTTCAATAACTGTTCTCTGTATTACTGGGAGCCGACAAGTCATTATAGCCGCGAGTGCCTTTAAATGGCTTTTCTTCGTTCAGAAATGACACTTTGTGCAGGGACAGTTCTAAGCACAGGAAACATGTGCCCCTTTACAGGCATACTATACACACCCCCTAGATCCAAAATTTAAAGTAATATTACACTTTTATTGTTTCACTTTAAGCATTATTAAAATCACTGCTCCCGAAAAAACGGTAATTTTTAAAACTTTTTTTTGCATTGATACATGTCCCCTGGGGCAGTGGTCATCAACCCTGTCCTCAGGGCCCACTAACAGCCCAGGTTTTATGTATTCCTTGGGAAGATGCAGACTAGAATACTGCAATCACTGAGCAGCAAATGATATCACCTGTGATGCATTTCAGTTATCTTGCAAACCTGGCCTGTTAGTGGGCCCTGAGGACAGGGTTGATGACCACTGCCCTGGGGCAGGACTCAGGTCCCCGAAAAACTTTTTATGACCATAACTTGCATAAAAGCCTTTAAAATTAGCACTTTAGACTTCTCCTATAGACTTTTACAGGGTGTTCCGCGGCTTTTCGAATTTGCCGCAAACACCCCAAATTGCTGTTCGGCAAACGGGCGAACAGGCAATGTTCGAGTCGAACATGAGTTTGATTCAAACACGAAGCTCATCCCTAATTCCCTAATAAATAAATATATATATATATATATATATATATATATATATATATATACACTAGACTGACTGTATATATATATATATATTTATTGTGAGACTTTAAGCACAACAGTGATTGCACTTTGTACTAGTACCTCTGCTTTGTAGCTTAGGACTATGTCTCCTCGTAAGAGGGTCTCAGGGGGAGGTAACAAGGGCACTGGTAAATCACCGCCTAGGTCTAGGGGTTCTAAAAATGCCTGTAGGTTACCATCCCCCTGCAAGACTGGAGCCAGCCTCACAGGATGAGTCAGTGCCCCTGTCAGGTTTTGCAGCCTCTCCTAATATTTCAGCCCCGGTATACGTCACTGGACTCCCTTAGGGCTACATTGGAGGGTTTTGAAGGGAGAATCATGAATTTTATTTCAGCTTCCCTGAAAGATAGCAGGAAAATCCCTCTGCTGAGATTCCTCTTTCAGATGACACTTCTGAAAATGAGGAGAGATCCCTATCTTGGGACAGGGATCTTGAACAGTCGGATGAATCACAGGAAGAGGAGAGATGAGGATTGGGGACATCCCAATAAACTGTTTGCTCCTCCTAATAGGTTTTCTATGCTTTATCCTCTGGAGGAAAGTTTCACCAAGAAATGGGGGGTCCCATCTGTCGATGCGGCTGTTTCTTGCGTGAATAGAAACCTGACCTGTCCTTTGGATAATGCTCAGGTATTTAAAGATCCAACTGATAAGAAGCTGGAAACATTATTAAAAGCCTCCTTTTCCATGACTGGCGCTGTAGTGCAACCTACAGTCGCAGCTGTGGGGTTGTGTCAGTTCCTCAAGGAACAGGTTAAGCAGATGCTTGGCCTCCTTCCCAGTGAGGAAGTGGAGAATTATGCAGAAATACCTCAAATTCTGTGTTTCATGATTGATGCGATTTTGGATTCTGTCCAACAAGCATCTCGTTTGTCTCTCCTGTTGGTACACATGCGAAGGGCCCTATGGCTAAAGAATTGGGCAGCTGAGCTATCATGCAAGAAGCATTTGATTGGGTTCCCATTTAAAGGGGAACGTTTGTTTGGAGAAGAATTAGACAAATTTGTCCAAAAAATTTCAGGGGGTAAATCTACTCTCCTTCCAGTCAAAAGGAGCAAACGTCCATCATTTAGGCTTTCTCTCTCTCCCGGAGCATCAAGCTCTAAGCAGTGGTGACGGCCTTCTCAACCCCCCTCTACAGGAAAGGCTCAAGGCCGGGCCTAGGGGCAGAAGAAATCCTGGGGGCGAAAGCCTGCCAAGCAGAGCCCAAAAGCTTCCTTGTGAAGGGGTGTCCCTGCTCAGCCGAGTGGGGGGGAAGGCTCCTGCAGTTTGCGGAAGCCTGGCGGGAAGAGATCCGGGACAAGTGGGTGGTCTCTTCGGTATCTCTGGGCTACAAGCTGGAGTTTCAGGAGATTCCACCTTCTCGTTTTCTAAGGTCAAGGATCCCCAGGGACCCAGTAAAGCGAAGACCGCAATTTCTCACCCTTAGATCACTTACTATCCCAGGAGGTGATAGTAGAAGTGGACCCAAAAGAACAGGGTTCAGGGTTTTACTTGAATCTCTTCACCGTTCCAAAGCCAAATGGAAGTGTCAGACCTATCCTGGATCTGAAGGATCTGAACCGTTTTTTACGCATCTGGTCCTTTCCGAATGATGCAGTCTATTCGCACTGTGGTCTCCTCCCTGCAAGGGGGAGAGTTTATGGCATCAATAGACATCAAGGATGCATATCTCCATGTGCCAATTTTTCCCGCACACCAAAAGCATCTAAGGTTCGCGGTAGAGCGGCGCCATTTTCAATTTGTGGCCTTGCCGTTCGGGCTCGCTATGGCCCCTCGAGTCTTCACAAAGATTCTGGACCCTCTCTTGGCAAACCTAAGAGCTCAGGGTATAGCCATCATGGCTTATCTAGACGATTTGCTTCTCATAGAGAAAACAGTAGCGCTCCTGAACCACAGTGTTACCAGAACGCTAGAACACCTGGAACGCCTAGGTTGGATTAAAAACCTAGAAAAGTCATCCCTACAGCCTGCTACCAGGTTGGAATACCTGGGTATGGTTATCGACACCGCTCAGGGCAAGGTGTTTCTACCAAGGCCAAAAGCCTTGGCCATTGGGGATCTGGTGCGCCTAATTCTGGGCAGAAGATCTTCCCCCATTCGGTTGTGTATGAGACTGTTAGGGAAAATGGTTGCCTCCTTCGAGGCCATTCCATTCGCCCAGTTCCACTCAAGGCCTCTGCAAAGATGCATCCTTGCGGCTTGGAACAGGAAGCCCCAGTCCTTGGATCTTCCTATGCGTCTATCCCCAGGGACACGCAAGAGTCTCGTCTGGTGGTTACAAACCGAGAATTTGCTGAAAGGCAAAACTTTTCTTCCTCTTCCATGGAAGATTGTTACGACAGATGCCAGCCTGACAGGCTGGGGAGCAGTATTGGAAGAGACGTGCTCGCAGGGGAAATGGTCTGCAACCGAGAAGCTATTGCCCATAAATATCTTGGAGATCCGGGCAGTTTATATGGCTCTCATAAATTGGTCTTTCAGACTACGGGGTCTCCCTGTTCGGGTTCAGTCCGACAATGCCACAGCAGTGGCCTATATCAATCACCAGTGTGGTACCAGGAGTCTGGTTGCGCAAAAAGAGGTGAATCGCATACTTGTCTGGGCAGAAAGGCATGTTCCATGCCTTTCTGCAGTCTTCATTCCAGGAGTGGAAATTGATTTTCTGAGCCGCCAGCAGTTGTGCCCAGGAGAATGGGCTCTGCACCCCGACGTGTTTTGGAACACATGTCGCAGGTTGGGTACTCCAGATGTAGATCTGTTTGCGTCCAGGTTCAACAGAAAACTGGACAAATTTGTGTCAAGGAGAAGAGATACACTCGCTCAGGGGTCAGATGCTTTGACAGTTCCCTGGGATCAGTACAATTTGATTTATGCCTTCCCCCGTGCCCGCTTCTGTCGCGGTTCCCCGGAAGAGTCAAGAGGGAGACAAAGTCGGTTCTTTTGGTAGCTCCGGCTTGGCCCAGGCGACCGTGGTACGCAGAGATCATTAAGGTTGGCAGTAGGCAGACCGTGGATCCTCCCTCTCCGGCCAGATCTGCTCTCACAGGGTCCAATTTACCATCCTGCTTTACACAGTCTGAATTTGACGGTTTGGCTGCTGAGACCCACATTCTGAGAGACCGTGGGCTTTCGGGGCCAGTCCTTTCTACTCTGGTCAATGCCAGAAAGCCGGCCTCCAGGCTTATTTACTACAAAATCTGGAGGGCATATGTTTCCTGGTGTGAACTCAGGGAATGGCATCCTAGAAAGTATGTCATTAGCAGGATCTAGGCCTTCCTCCAGTCAGGCCTAGAAATGAATTTGGCCGTAAGCACTATCAAGGTGCAGATTTCGGCCTTGTCAGTGTTTTTTCAGAAGCCACTTGCATCGCATTGCCCGGTCCGGGCTTTCATCCAGGGGGCTATGCGGATAAGGCCGCCAGTCAAACCTCCGGTATGCCCATGGGATCTGAATTTGGTTCTCTCGGCTTTGCAGGGGCAACCTTTTGAACCTTTGCATCAGGCTTCGTTAGTTCTTTTGACTAAAAAATTGGTTTTCTTGGTAGCCATATCCACGGCTAGAAGAGTGTCAGAACTAGCAGCTCTCTCTAGCAAAGAGCCGAATCTAATTATTCATAAGGACCGGGTGGTAATGCGTCCCAACAGGTCCTTTCTGCCTAAGGTGGTTTCAGATTTCCATTTGAATCAAGATGTAAGCCCACAGTCCGCAGAAGAAGAATCTTTGCACACTTTGGTTGTGGTAAGGGCAATCGGTATCTATCTTCAGGCAACTGCTCAGATAAGGAAAACTGATTGTTTATTTATTCTGCCGGAAGGCCCTAGGAAGGGCCAGGTGGCATCAAAATCCACTCTCTCGGGGGGTGTGGCTAACCACAGAGCGGAATGGTAGCTTGATTTCTCAGCTCCTGCACCGAACGGAATAAACGGACTGTTACAGCACCGATCGAGACACCGAAATGATCCCAGCGGATCTCCACACCCGGGGGAACCCGACCGGAGGGTCTTGGAAATCAAAAGACCTCAAACCGCCTAAGAAACTTACCGAATTCTTTGCGATCCCTCATGGAGGAAAGATCCAAGATGGTGCCCGCGGTGCCTCACAGCCTGCGGGGTCACATCGCTCGGCGGCCTCTTACACAGATCTCCCTGACACAGCAGATGATCCCACAGTACCTCCAGGAGAACCTGCCAGCTCCCCGCCTTCCTCGGGGACATCTTCTACTTCTAATGCCCCGTACACACGAGAGGGATTAAGTCTGACAGACCTCCAAAGGAGTTCCGCCGGAGTTCCGACGGAGTTCTGGCGGACTTTTCGACCGAACGGACTTGACCACACACCATCACACCAAACTCCAACGGAGTCGAACGTGATGACGTACGACTGGATTCGACGTAGGAAGTTCCTAGACAGTAGCCAATAGCTGCCCTAGCGTCGGTTTTAGTCCGTCGGAGTAGCACACACACGAGCGGATTTTTCAAAGGGGACCGGGTCCGGCGGAGTTCCGTCGGGAAAATTTAAAGCATGCTTCATTTCTAAAGTCCGTCAGACTTTAGCTTCGCTAAAGTCCGTTGCAGCCCACACACGATCGGATAGTCCGCCGGACTCAGTCCGTCGGAGTTTGGATGTCGAAAAGTCCGCTCGTGTGTACGGGGCATTACAGCCCTGCTATATCGCGGATCCGCTTAGAATCTTCTGACCAGGACCTGGAGGTAAGGCCTTCCCAGGACCAACTGCATTACCTCCCCCTGCTTTCCCCATAGCATCCTTCCCCACATCCAATCAACCTGTCATAGACACCATGCTGAAAGAGATGCTGATCTCACTGCACAGCTCCCTTCATCAAGACATCTCATCTATGTTCACTGCCTTTCAAACTGAACTGCTTCACACAAGCCGCAAATTAGGCAGAGTTGAAGCGCAAATGGGCGCTATGACTGAGACGGTTAATGACCTAGTTGATGCCTACGATCACACGCGAGACGAGCAACAATGGCTGAGGGCCAAAATGGTGGACCTTAAGGACCGCTCGAGACGCAATAATGTAAAAATCAGAGGCATACCTGAATCCGTCCTCCCCACAGACCTGAATTCGTATGCCCGACAGCTCATCTCCACAATTCTGCCAGACCTACCACAGATCGAAACTATAGTCGATCGCATTCACCGCTTACCAAAACCTCCACACTTACTGCCTGAGGTACCTCGTGACACCTTGATGAGAATCCATTTTTTTCATACTAAAGACATGCTACTTGCTCAATCCAGACGCATGGGTCAACTCCCACCCCCCTATGCGAAGCTCCAACTTTTTGCTGATATCTCACAATATACTCGTCAACAGAGACGACAACTCCAGACCATCACAAAACCGCTCAACAATCACAGGATTCCTTATCAGTGGGGTTTCCCTACCAAGCTGGTGGTCACCAAAAACAGTACCCGCCACAGCATCCACACGGTAGAAGAGGGCATAAAACTGCTCCCAGAGATCGCACCTACTGGCTCACAGCCATCTGCAACGTTCCCTCCGACTTACAACAATCATCAACGCTCCAACTTGATCCAATGATTACAAGGTTAGTACTGCACCACCTCTACTAGTTATTTGCAACCCGCTTGATGCCTGCTCGATGCACTTAGTCCATGGACTTCTCCCCTGGTTTCGATCGGCAGTCCTTGACACACTGCTGATCCCTCCCTACCCCCCCCCCCCCCTCAGATTTCACCACCGGCTGCTTCTCAATCTGCTCATTCTTTGCCTTTAACCATTTTTTTATTTTTTTTTGTCTTCCACCCCCTCCTACTCATTCTTTTGAGCTAGAAAGATCATCTATTTCGGAACACTACTAAGGATCATATCCTCATCCACTTTATGCAATCCGTAAGATCCAGGACCGTTTCTACCAGGAACTGTAAGTACTGCTTTACCTGTATTTACCACCACTCTCCATCCACACTATGCCCAAGTTTTTGTCCCTCAATGCGAAGGTACTAAACCATCCGGCCAAGAGAAAGTCCCTCTGGCGTACAGCTCGAGAGTCTCACTGCGATGTGCTTTGTGTTCAAGAAACGCATTTCAAAAATTCCGCAGAACCTACTTGCTCCCACAGATTGTTTCCCCACATCTTCAAGGCCTCTGGCCCAGAAAAAAGAAAAGGGGTGTTGATTGCCATCAACAACACTTGCTCATTCACCCTTCATGACACCTTACAGGCTCCGGAAGGCAGATACCTGGCAATAGCTTGTGACCTAAACAACACCAGATACACTATTGTAACTCTGTATGCTCCAAACAAAAGGCAAATTCGCTTCCTCTCTAAATTAATGAAGAAAATCAACAGATTTAAACAGGGTCAGTTGATCATCTGTGGAGATTTTAATTTGGTACCTGACTGGTGCATAGACTCCTCCTCCCAACCCAAGAGACTGTCCTCCCCTATGGGATCCTTCATTCGCTCCCATGATCTTTTTGACGTCTGGAGATGCCACCACTCCACTGAAAGAGACTATTCATACTTCTCCCCCCGACACAACTCCTACACCCGGATTGACTATTTCCTAGTAGATAAATGGACCTTACCTAAAATTTCCTCCTCCACAATAGACACCATTACGTGGTCGGACCACACACCGGTTACTATTTCCCTAGAAGAGTCATTAGCACGCTCCCGAACTAGACTTTGGAGAGCTGACGCAGCGATCATCGCTTCTCCAACCCACTCCTCCTACATCATGGACTGTCTAGTCGAATTCTTCAATAATAATGTTGGTACTGTTAAAGATAATACTGTCCTCTGGAATGCCCACAAGGCATTAATTCGAGGTATACTCATACAAATAGGTGCTAGGGAGAGGAGGACGAGATCACAGCATCTAAACCTACTTACATCAGAAATTAACACGCTTGAACACCTAAACCAATCCGCTCTCTCCCCAACAACTAAAGCTAAATTGGACTCCTTCAGATTGGTGCTTAGATCTCACCTTTTACAGTCTTATGAGAAAGCCCACAATTACAAACAAATTAGCAACCCACTATTCTACGGCAATAAGGCGGGCAAACTTATGGCAAATAGAATCAAGGGCCACTATGCTAAGTCCAAAATTACACATCTATTTCATCCCACTAGCAAGCAAAAACTAATTGACCCCCAAAACATTGCAGATGCATTCAGTCACTATTACAATACCCTATATAACTTAGGAGGCAATGCTTCTGTTACCCAACCCTCTCTGTCAGACATCCAATCCTTTCTCCAGGAAATCAATCTACCGAAATTGTCACCAGACCAACTGGCTTCCTTAAATACCCCTTTCACAACCTTGGAAGTCGAATCCGTGATCAAAGCCCTCTCGTCCAACAAATCACCCGGCCCAGATGGCCTTACTAGCAATTATTATAAACAATTCAGCTCCACTTTGTCTCCCTTCCTAACTTTAGTATGTAACGACGCTGCCTCTTCCTCCTCCCTCCCACCAGAAATGTTACAAGCTTTAATTGTCACTATACCGAAGCCAGACAAGGAACCAACACAAGCACAAAACTTCAGACCAATCTCCCTTCTGAACTTAGACACAAAAATTTACGCCAAGTTGATTGCCAACTGATTGTTAGAAGTTATGCCCCTCTTGACCCACCAAGACCAGTCTGGCTTCACCAAGGGTAGACAGGCGTCTGACGCCACAAGGAGAATTATTAATATAATTCACAAAGCTGAAGCCAACCGAACACCTTCTCTGCTCCTTTCCTTGGATGCAGAGAAGGCGTTCGATAGAGTCCACTGGCTATATCTCCGAGCCACTCTATCTAAATTTGGATTCCAAGGTCCGATCCTCTCAGCCATTATGGCCCTGTACTCCACCCCCTCTGCACGGGTATATACCTCTGAAATGCTATCCACACCCTTTTCCATTTCGAATGGCACACGCCAAGGTTGTCCACTATCCCCTTTCATTTTCAATTTGGCTATAGAACCCTTGGCGGAACATGTACGTCAAGCTCACTCCATTTCCGGTTTTAAAATTGGGGAATTCGAACATAAGATAAATTTGTTTGTGGATGACGTAATATTGATGGTCACAAACCCCCAGTCCTCCCTGGCTTCGATACAACTCCTTTTGCACAGATTTAGTAATGAATCTTACTATAAGGTCAATGAACACAAATCCTACATACTGGACCTGGGCATAGATGCTATCACAAACAATATCTTACGCAACACGTATTCATATCCTTGGGCTGATAACGGTATCCCGTACTTAGGGATTGCACTAACCAAATCAACTAAATGTCTCTTCTCGTTTAACTATACAAAAGCGAAACAAATGCTCCTTTCTGAATCCAACAAACTTACTAAATGCGAATTCTCTTGGGCCGGCCGCCTGGCAGCATTTAAAATGATGGTCCTGCCAAGACTCCTCTACATCTTTAGGGTACTCCCCATCCCACTCTCAGCTTCATACCTTGCGTCCCTGCAGTCTGTCTTGAACCATTTTGTATGGCAAGGGAAGAAATCTAGATGCAACCTACCTAAACTCATTAAACACAGATCTAGCGGTGGGATGGGATTCACTGACATAAGAGATTACTACTTGGCCACAATTTTATCTCAGTTGAAAGATTGGTTGCTACCCTCACCCAATACGCTTTGGGGATCCATTGAGAATGCAGACACACCAGTAGTGATGGACGAACGTTTCGCCCGGCGGTCGTTTCGCGGCGAATTTCCGACATTCGCGGTCCGCACGTTCGAACGCCTTTTTCCGTCGTTCGCCGCGGCGGACTTACGTGTTTAATGTATACAAGAACTTTAACCTTTGGTGACACGTTTATCATGTGATACAGGACAGCCAATTGAGACATGACAGCACATGGACACTTGTACATTCCCCCTAACCTATAAATACACCCGATCCGGTGGCCATTTTACATTCTTTCTTCTGTTACGATAGGGACAGGTTCCTGTGTGGAGTAGGGAGAGATAAACCACTAGCTATTTGGTACACAAAAGTTCTTTTCAGGACTGGTATAGGTGTTAGGTGTTGATAGGTTTGCTGTGCTGCTGATTCTTGCAGCAGCCTGAGTGTCTTTTGTTAGTTTAGAGAAAGGGAAAGGACGGTGTATGCTACAGGGACAGCCAGATTAGTCTTTCATCATCATCATCATCATCATCATCATTAGCTGTTACTATCAAGGTCCACAAAAGAGCTGTTCCAGTAACCACTAATCGTTCTCTTTTTTTGCCAATTTGTATAGGGACAGGAAGGAAGCAGTGTTGTCAGGCAGTGAGGGTAATTTTAAAGACTTGCTGTTATTATTAGTTCCACAAAGGTTCTTTTCAGGACTGGTATCAGTGGTACAGTAATAGGCTTGTACATGTATAATATTCTTTCTTCCAAATATAGAAAGGATATTATACTTGACTGCTGCCCTTCTGCTGCAGTCTGCTAAACATTCACAACTCACTTGTTCCACAAAAGTTCTTATAAGGACTGGTAACTTGGTATAGGGTGCTACGGTACATAGGCTTGAGTGCGGTACAGTCTGCTGTTCTGTAAGGACCGCTATCGGTCCACAATAGATAGGGTTGACGTGCACCACTGCTGACCGCTGCCCTATACTGCAGCAGTCCTTCAGCGGTATAGGGACTGACGTACAGTCTGCTAATCACTAACACACAACCTGCTTGTTCCACAAAAGTTCTTATAAGGACTGGTAACTTGGTATAGGGTGCTACGGTACATAGGCTTGAGTGCGGTACAGTCTGCTGTTCTGTAAGGACCGCTATCGGTCCACAATAGATAGGGTTGACGTGCACCACTGCTGACCGCTGCCCTATACTGCAGCAGTCCTTCAGCGGTATAGGGACTGACGTACAGTCTGCTAAACACTAATACACAACCTGCTTGGTCCACAAAAGTTCTTATAAGGACTGGTAACTTGGTATAGGGTGCTACGGTACATAGGCTTGAGTGCGGTACAGTCTGCTGTTCTGTAAGGACCGCTATCGGTCCACAATAGATAGGGTTGACGTGCACCACTGCTGACCGCTCACCTATACTGCAGCAGTCCTTCAGCGGTATAGGGACTGACGTACAGTCTGCTAATCACTAACACACAACCTGCTTGTTCCACAAAAGTTCTTATAAGGACTGGTAACTTGGTATAGGGTGCTACGGTACATAGGCTTGAGTGCGGTACAGTCTGCTGTTCTGTAAGGACCGCTATCGGTCCACAATAGATAGGGTTGACGTGCACCACTGCTGACCGCTGCCCTATACTGCAGCAGTCCTTCAGCGGTATAGGGACTGACGTACAGTCTGCTAAACACTAATACACAACCTGCTTGGTCCACAAAAGTTCTTATAAGGACTGGTAACTTGGTATAGGGTGCTACGGTACATAGGCTTGAGTGCGGTACAGTCTGCTGTTCTGTAAGGACCGCTATCGGTCCACAATAGATAGGGTTGACGTGCACCACTGCTGACCGCTGCCCTATACTGCAGCAGTCCTTCAGCGGTATAGGGACTGACGTACAGTCTGCTAAACACTAACACACAACCTGCTTGGTCCACAAAAGTTCTTATAAGGACTGGTAACTTGGTATAGGGTGCTACGGTACATAGGCTTGAGTGCGGTACAGTCTGCTGTTCTGTAAGGACCGCTATCGGTCCACAATAGATAGGGTTGACGTGCACCACTGCTGACCGCTGCCCTATACTGCAGCAGTCCTTCAGCGGTATAGGGACTGACGTACAGTCTGCTAATCACTAACACACAACCTGCTTGTTCCACAAAAGTTCTTATAAGGACTGGTAACTTGGTATAGGGTGCTACGGTACATAGGCTTGAGTGCGGTACAGTCTGCTGTTCTGTAAGGACCGCTATCGGTCCACAATAGATAGGGTTGACGTGCACCACTGCTGACCGCTGCCCTATACTGCAGCAGTCCTTCAGCGGTATAGGGACTGACGTACAGTCTGCTAAACACTAATACACAACCTGCTTGGTCCACAAAAGTTCTTATAAGGACTGGTAACTTGGTATAGGGTGCTACGGTACATAGGCTTGAGTGCGGTACAGTCTGCTGTTCTGTAAGGACCGCTATCGGTCCACAATAGATAGGGTTGACGTGCACCACTGCTGACCGCTCACCTATACTGCAGCAGTCCTTCAGCGGTATAGGGACTGACGTACAGTCTGCTAATCACTAACACACAACCTGCTTGTTCCACAAAAGTTCTTATAAGGACTGGTAACTTGGTATAGGGTGCTACGGTACATAGGCTTGAGTGCGGTACAGTCTGCTGTTCTGTAAGGACCGCTATCGGTCCACAATAGATAGGGTTGACGTGCACCACTGCTGACCGCTGCCCTATACTGCAGCAGTCCTTCAGCGGTATAGGGACTGACGTACAGTCTGCTAAACACTAATACACAACCTGCTTGGTCCACAAAAGTTCTTATAAGGACTGGTAACTTGGTATAGGGTGCTACGGTACATAGGCTTGAGTGCGGTACAGTCTGCTGTTCTGTAAGGACCGCTATCGGTCCACAATAGATAGGGTTGACGTGCACCACTGCTGACCGCTGCCCTATACTGCAGCAGTCCTTCAGCGGTATAGGGACTGACGTACAGTCTGCTAAACACTAACACACAACCTGCTTGGTCCACAAAAGTTCTTATAAGGACTGGTAACTTGGTATAGGGTGCTACGGTACATAGGCTTGAGTGCGGTACAGTCTGCTGTTCTGTAAGGACCGCTATCGGTCCACAATAGATAGGGTTGACGTGCACCACTGCTGACCGCTCACCTATACTGCAGCAGTCCTTCAGCGGTATAGGGACTGACGTACAGTCTGCTAATCACTAACACACAACCTGCTTGTTCCACAAAAGTTCTTATAAGGACTGGTAACTTGGTATAGGGTGCTACGGTACATAGGCTTGAGTGCGGTACAGTCTGCTGTTCTGTAAGGACCGCTATCGGTCCACAATAGATAGGGTTGACGTGCACCACTGCTGACCGCTGCCCTATACTGCAGCAGTCCTTCAGCGGTATAGGGACTGACGTACAGTCTGCTAAACACTAATACACAACCTGCTTGGTCCACAAAAGTTCTTATAAGGACTGGTAACTTGGTATAGGGTGCTACGGTACATAGGCTTGAGTGCGGTACAGTCTGCTGTTCTGTAAGGACCGCTATCGGTCCACAATAGATAGGGTTGACGTGCACCACTGCTGACCGCTCACCTATACTGCAGCAGTCCTTCAGCGGTATAGGGACTGACGTACAGTCTGCTAATCACTAACACACAACCTGCTTGTTCCACAAAAGTTCTTATAAGGACTGGTAACTTGGTATAGGGTGCTACGGTACATAGGCTTGAGTGCGGTACAGTCTGCTGTTCTGTAAGGACCGCTATCGGTCCACAATAGATAGGGTTGACGTGCACCACTGCTGACCGCTGCCCTATACTGCAGCAGTCCTTCAGCGGTATAGGGACTGACGTACAGTCTGCTAAACACTAATACACAACCTGCTTGGTCCACAAAAGTTCTTATAAGGACTGGTAACTTGGTATAGGGTGCTACGGTACATAGGCTTGAGTGCGGTACAGTCTGCTGTTCTGTAAGGACCGCTATCGGTCCACAATAGATAGGGTTGACGTGCACCACTGCTGACCGCTCACCTATACTGCAGCAGTCCTTCAGCGGTATAGGGACTGACGTACAGTCTGCTAATCACTAACACACAACCTGCTTGTTCCACAAAAGTTCTTATAAGGACTGGTAACTTGGTATAGGGTGCTACGGTACATAGGCTTGAGTGCGGTACAGTCTGCTGTTCTGTAAGGACCGCTATCGGTCCACAATAGATAGGGTTGACGTGCACCACTGCTGACCGCTGCCCTATACTGCAGCAGTCCTTCAGCGGTATAGGGACTGACGTACAGTCTGCTAAACACTAATACACAACCTGCTTGGTCCACAAAAGTTCTTATAAGGACTGGTAACTTGGTATAGGGTGCTACGGTACATAGGCTTGAGTGCGGTACAGTCTGCTGTTCTGTAAGGACCGCTATCGGTCCACAATAGATAGGGTTGACGTGCACCACTGCTGACCGCTGCCCTATACTGCAGCAGTCCTTCAGCGGTATAGGGACTGACGTACAGTCTGCTAAACACTAATACACAACCTGCTTGGTCCACAAAAGTTCTTATAAGGACTGGTAACTTGGTATAGGGTGCTACGGTACATAGGCTTGAGTGCGGTACAGTCTGCTGTTCTGTAAGGACCGCTATAGGTCCACAATAGATAGGGTTGACGTGCACCACTGCTGACCGCTCACCTATACTGCAGCAGTCCTTCAGCGGTATAGGGACTAAGAGTTTTGTCACAGGGTCATTTAAAAAATGACAGGCAGAGGAAGAGGCAGGCCCTTCCGCAGGGGTGGTAGGGGTAGGGCAGGAGCAACAGGCTTGAGCCAAAGTGGGAAGTTGCAGAAGGTGCGTTCAATTACTTTAAAGGATGCACCAGACTTGGTTGAGTGGCTCGCTCAGCCTTACTCTTCTGCACCCTCCTCATCCTCTCGATCTGCACCCTCTTCTTCACTCTCTGCTATGTGCACCCCCAAAGACACTACCACCAACAACACGACCACCACCACCACCACCACATACCTTCCGCTTGAGTCACTGGAATTATTTTCCGATCCATATCAAGAGGACATTTCTGATGCGCAGCCACTCTTGGTATTGGATCAGGAAGAGGAGGTAGCAACAAGCGCTACTCAGCAGTCTGACGCCAGTACCCAGATCAGCCCAAGGAGGAGGTTGGTCCCCGGTGTTGCTGCCTACTCCGAGATCTCTACTTATAGCGGTGGGGAAGGTGACGTTGATGATGACGTGTCTAGTGATGTCACGTGGGTGCCCACAAGAGAGGAAGAGGAGGGGAGTTCAGAGGGAGATATGGACCAGCAGATAGGGAGGAGAAGCAGCAATGACTTACATTGCACAGCAGGGACAAAGCAGACTGCAAATGTATCAGGAGCGAGTCATCGACCATGTACGGTCACATCTGGCGCTCCCAGGACACCGGCACATGGCTCCGCAGTGTGGGCTTTTTTTAACGTGTCCGCTGCTGACAATAGCGTTGCCATCTGCAATCTTTGCAGTCAACGCGTTAGTCGCGGTAAGCCCAATACTCACCTAGGGACGACCGCCTTAAGAAGGCACATGAGCAGCCATCACCGAGCCCAGTGGGAGCAACGGAACACACAAAGCCACACTGCAGGCTCTCACCGTCCAGCCTCGTCTTCTACTTCTCCTTCTCCTCTCTCCTCACAATTGTCCTCCACTCCACCTTCCATCACGCCAAGCTCACATTTTTCTGCAAAAAGGCAGGCTTCCGTGGGCCTAATGTTTGAGCGTAAAAAAATGATGATGCCGGATAACCCTCTTGCCCAACGGTTGGCGGCTGGCTTGTCAGAACTCATAGCCCGCCAACTACTGCCATATAAACTGGTGGACTCGGAGGCCTTTCGCAAATTTGTGGCCATTGGAACACCACAATGGAAGGTCCCAGGAAGGAAGTATTTCTCAGAGAAGGGCATCCCAGAGCTATATGGCCATGTTCAGCGGCAAGTGAATGTATCTCTGGCACACAGTGTCGGTGCCAAGATACATCTGACCACAGACACGTGGTCTAGCAAACACGGGCAGGGAAGGTATATCAGTTTTACTGCCCACTGGGTGAACCTTCTGACGGCCGTCAAGCATGTAACCCGTGGCACCCGTGTAGATTTGGTTTTACCGCCACGGATTGCATGCAGGCCTGACTCTTCTTCTCCTCCTCCTACTCCATCCTCCTCCCTCTCCTCCTCAGCTGCCTCCTCCTTTTCCGCTGCTAGCGTCTCTTCCACTGCACCGCCCAAGCTCCCCAGAACCTATTCCACATGCCAGGTGAGACGTTGCCATGCCGTGCTGCGTCTGTTGTGCCTGGAAGCAAAGAGCCACACTGGCCCGGCACTCCTTTCAGCTTTGCGTTCACAGGCAGATGAGTGGCTAACACCGCTCAATTTGACAGTTGGTAAAGTGGTGTGTGACAACGGTGCCAATCTGCTTAGCGCATTGAAACAGGGCAAAATCACGCACGTGCCGTGCATGGCACACGTCTTAAACTTGGTCGTGCAGCGATTCCTTGTCAAATACCCTGGGGTCCAGGACATCTTGCGGCAGGCAAGGAAAATCTCGGCCCATTTCAGAAGATCTTACACGGCCATGGCTCGCCTTGCTGACATTCAGCGGCGACACCATCTGCCGGTCAGACGTCTTATTTGCGATTGCCCGACGCGATGGAACTCAACCTTCTATATGCTTGATAGGCTGCTCCAGCAGAAACGTGCAGTTAACGTCTACCTGTATGAACTCTGCGAAAGAAACGGTTCTGGGGAGCTGGGTTTTTTTTCACCGCGCCAGTGGCTGCTCATGCGCGACACATGCAGACTTCTGCGGCCATTTGAGGAGATCACCAAACTGGTCAGTCGCAGCCATGGCGCCATCAGTGACATGGTACCTTATGCCTTCTTTCTGGAGCGTGCATTGCGTCGTGTCATTGATCAGGCTGTGGAGGAGCAGGAGCGGGAAGATGAGGAAGTCGCAATGCTGGATGAATTCCCAGGGGGGGCTACTCTATCTGAGACAAGTCAACAACAGGAGTCTGATGAGGAGTCAGAGGAGGATGGTGCCGGGGCGGATGAGCAGGAGCAAGAAGAGCATGCTTTAAACCTTTCTGGGATCCCTGTTGTGCGAGGATGGGGAGAGGAGAATGAAGAGGACGACATTATCCTGGATGATGAGCAGGAGCCAGGCCACCACACCGCTTCCACTTTAGTGCAAATGGGGGCCTTCATGCTCCAGTGTTTTAATAGGGACCCCCGTATAAAAAGCATGAGGGTCAAGGACCAGTACTGGGTGGCAACGTACTTAGACCCCCGGTACAAACACAAAATGGCGGAAATGTTACCGCCGTCGCAGAGGGCTGTCAGAATGCAGCACTTCCAGGCCTTGCTTCGAGAAATGCTGCATTCTGCTTTTGCGTGCGCTGGCAGAGGAGCAATTCCCACTCCCAGAGAAGGATTTGCGGGTACCAATCCAACAGCGCCTGCAAGAAGAGGCCGGTTTGAAGATGTGTTGGTGACTTCGGATATGAGGTCATTCTTTCAGCCGACCCATCGACAGGTGTCATCCGGATCCAGCATCAGGGAACGCCTAGACCGTCAGGTGTCCGACTACATTGGGTTAACGGCCGATGTGGACGCTCTGAGGAGTGATGAACCCCTAGACTACTGGGTGGGCAGGCTTGACCTCTGGCCAGAGCTTGCCCAATTTGCAATCGAACTGTTGGCTTGCCCCTCATCCAGTGTCCTGTCCGAAAGGACGTTCAGCGCAGCAGGGGGGATTGTGACCGATAAGCGTACTCGCCTAGCTCACCACAGTGTTAACTACCTCACATTTCTAAAAATGAATGAGGCATGGATCTCGGAGGAATTCAACACATGTGACCAGTAGACCATGTATATGTCTATAAACTATTTTTTTAATCAAGCACACAGACCTTCTTAATTCATTTGGCTCACTTCCTTGACCCAAAAAAGCACACCGTACTATATGCCCCTACCCTCCTCTTTGAAGAGGTTGAGCGGTGTCATATTTCTACTGGGGCTGCTTATGATATCCCTGTGCTGTGCTGACTTCCTCCTGGGGGTTCTTATTATGAAGGGATCACACTATCCCTGTGCTGTGCTGACTTCCTCCTGGGGGTTCTTATTATGAGGGGATCACACCATCCCTGTGCTGTGCTGACTTCCTCCTGGGGCTGCTTACGGTGCTGCTGTCAGTGCTGTATGTCACGGTGCTGCTGTCAGCGCTGTATGTCACGGTGCTGCTGTCAGCGCTGTATGTCACGGTGCTGCTGTCAGCGCTGTATGTCACGGTGCTGCTGTCAGCGCTGTATGTCACGGTGCTGCTGTCAGCGCTGTATGTCACGGTGCTGCTGTCAGCGCTGTATGTCACGGTGCTGCTGTCAGCGCTGTATGTCACGGTGCTGCTGTCAGCGCTGTATGTCACGGTGCTGCTGTCAGCGCTGTATGTCACGGTGCTGCTGTCAGCGCTGTATGTCACGGTGCTGCTGTCAGTGCTCTGTATTACGGTGCTGCTGTCAGATGCCTCTATCACGGTGCATGTGTCATTCCGGTATGTCACGCTGCTGGTGATCATCTCCTGCACCCTCTTCTTTGCCTACCCTGGTCCCTGACCTTCCCTCTCCTCCATTGCCTTCATTAGCTCCATAGTCCTGAATTGTTAGAACAATTTCCCAAATAAAATAAAAATGCTTGTAGTTATCGATCCCAAATTCACCTCATACATGTATTATGTCATTGTCCAGATGGTGGGACTACGTTTTACCCCCTAATAATTACCACGTGGCCGCAAATTCGACATGAAGGTTTGCAAAGTTCGCCTCCCATTGAAGTCAATGGGGCCCGCGGCGAACGTTCGGTTTCGCGAACGTTTGGGTCCGTTCGCATTTCGCGTTCGCGAAACGTCCCGTCGGAAGTTCGTCCATCACTACACACCAGGCCCGAACCTCCGAGATTTGCTATTTAGCACAACCTCCACTACTACCCTCTTACGACACTATTCCCCTCCTATTCAAGCTTCCATCAAAGCTTGGAGGATACTGCATCGCACCACATGGTCCCAACTTCCAACCAAACAAATTCACATCCCTCTCAATGCTCTGAAACACCTCACACAGGACTTAACTATTCCAATAGAGATTACATCTAAGATATCCTCTACCCTGGAGCTTCGCTCCTTGCTACATAACAAATCCTTCCATCAAATCAGCTTAGATCTCGGAGCCCCCACTAAGGATTTCCTGATGTATCATAGACTACGAACATGCCTTTTAGCACACCCCTCGCTAGAAGGAGCCATTCCTGTGAGAATATGGGAATATTATTTCTCTTCTAATCCCTCTACTAAGGGAGTCGCCCTCATATACTCCACACTGCAGGAAAAACACACATTTCACAAATTCAAACCCCTCCTAGACTGGGAGTCTGACTTACAACTCCAATTCTCAGACCAACAATGGATTGCTGCAATAAACTCCATATACAAGGCCACTTCATGCACCGCACTCTGGGAACTCTCCCAAAAAACACTTATGAGATGGTATCTGACCCCCCATAGAATAGCCAAATTTCATCAACCCACCTCTCCAAATTGTTGGAGAAATTGCGGTGACTCTGGCACCCTACTACACATTCTTTGGTCCTGTCCCCTAATTCACATGCTCTGGGAAGACATTCAAGCCTTGCTCCAGGAACTTTAACATTTTTCTATTGTTTTATCTCCCCAACTAGCCATTCTTAACCTAACGATTGAGGACCTGATTCCAGCCCATAGACATGTGCTCACTCATGTCCTCTTAGCCACAAAACTCCTCCTGACAAGGAACTGGAAAACAAATACCATCCCACTTAGAGCCAAAGTTATCAATCTAGTCCAAACACACTTTATATATGAAACTACTCCCGCCAGTACTACAACCAAACACTCCTCCATTAGACACCTTTGGAACCCATGGTCCTCCTGGTACAATGCCAATTGTAAATGTTGATGATTTGACTGTTAATTTTCTGGTGATCTTGCTGCTCCCCCCCTCCTCCCCTCTCTCCCCCTTTTGCTCTTCTTTTTACCCTCCTCCCTCCCCTAATTACCCTCTTGTCCTTCTTTATTTACCATTGTCCGCCAATGACACTCCTTCAAATTGTTGCTTCCTCTGGAAGCTGTTTTTCACAATCTGTATTACTGATTGTTATTTTAACCACACTTTCAATCCCTGTACGTACTGTTTTGGTTAATTGTGACTCATGTCATTCTTTCACGTATTGTTTGGGTTATGTTACTTGCTATCTATGCATCTACTTCTTTGTCACTGTATAATTTGTAAACTGTGAAAATTCAATGAAAATAATTTTGAAAAAAAAAATCCACTCTCTCAAGGTGGATTAGACAGATTATTTCTCAGGCCTATAATGTTAAAGGGAAGATCCCTCCTTTTCAAGTGAAAGCGCACTCAACTAGGGCTGTAAGTGCCTCTTGGGCAGTGCATCACCAGGCCTCCCTGGCTCAGATCTGTAAGGCTGCAACTTGGTCATCAGTCCACACATTCACCAGATTCTATCAGGTGGATGTCAGAGGGCAAGAGGATATCGCCTTTGGGCGCGGTGTACTGCAGACTGCAGTTTAGGTCCTCCGGTCCATGGCGGTCTATAATTATGATCTGTGTCTCCCTCCCCTCAATCTGAGCATTGCTTTGGGACATCCCACTATGTAATGAAGCTCCTGTGTCCCGTGATGTATGATCAAGAAAATAGGATTTTTATATACAGCTTACCTGTAAAATCCTTTTCTTGAGAGTACATCATGGGACACAGGGCTCTCGCCCCTCTTGGGTTTTACGTGGTTTCTTATTGCTTTCCTACAAAACTGAGGTGCCTCCCATATGGGAGGGGTTATATAGGGGAGGAATTCTCCTTAATTGGGGGTTAATCAGTGTCCAATCACCAGAGGTGCCTATATAACCCACTATGTAATGAAGCTCCTGTGTCCCGTGATATACTCTCAAGAAAAGGATTTTACAGGTAAGCTGTATATAAAAATCCTATTATTTTATATACAGCTATAAAGATCAAACCAAGCAGAAGGACTTTGTTCCAAATCAGGGAAAGTCCCTCAAAACCAAGAACAGTTGGGAGCTATGTGTTTGTGGGGGGGGGGGGGTGTTTGGGGGGGGCTTATAAAACATTAGTATGAAATCACACATATTTCCATATATTATTTAAATTGTAGTCTTCTTTCTGGACAGCAGGTAGAGCGCTAACTTCTTGTTACCTAAATTATTACGGTGGAACATGTTACTTAAATATTCAGTGAAATGGTCCATGCCGTCTAATATTGCTGAGTGCTCATTTCTATTAGATAAATAAAGTTGGAAATTTTGTTTTTTAAATATAGGCCAACCGGTATATAAAATTGAGAAAAAATGTTTGGTAATTACAGGATAATCATATGGCACTGCTGAAGTACACTGCACGCCTCAAGCCCCAGGTTAAGTCCTTGTGGTGACAAAACCGATTGGGCTGAGTTGTCATTTCCTGTCATTGCGTTTGGATTCAAATACGCAAGGGTCACTGGGCCCTATACCAATACAAGCTGTTTTTACTCTGCTAGTATGCAAGTGCAATTCTTCTAAAAAAGACCCACTGTAATGATTTTACACTATTGGTGTTTTATCCCTTTTTTGGATTATGCCACCGAATACCATGGTTTGTCAAGGATTGTTGACTGACCGGATATCAATTGACCCAGTGGTCATTTGGAATGATCTCCTTTGCTTCCCGTATGCTGAATAACGTATGGTGATGGGGTTTCTGAGATACGTAGAGCCTTCTTTGCCCCTCCCCATAATAGGAGGTCAAAGCTCTCTGGTAAGAGCACATCCATTGATTGATGATGGTATTCACAAGGTGGAGGAGGACTTTGATGGTGATTACAAGGTTCAAGACACCTGAACATTTTTTCGTTAGAGTGTAGCGCTAGTGACTCATGGACTCACTGAACTTTTCTTTATATATATTTTTTAATTTTTAATTTTTTATTTTATATTTTTTGTTTTAGTACAACACATTTTTGAATACATGAGGTACACTGCAGCCTGAAGGTAGCAGTGTTCGTTGGCAGAAATAAAGCTCAACTCCGGTCAGCTAAAAAAACTATTCTTTGCAGTGGGGCTGTGCTTGCACTGCAATGGTGGATAGCTTGTTTTGTAGAGGAAAGGAGAAACAGTATTAGTACCTGATCCTCCACAAACAATCAAATAACATGTGTTGTGATGTAAGCTTAACCAAGCAAAACACAATACTAACATAAATTACGTTATATGTGCAAATACATATGAATGAACCACTCAATATGTTTACTTGAAGTCATGTTAAATTTCTTATTTAACCACTGACCTACTGGGCACCCCTTTCCTGCCCAGGCCAATTTCCAGCTTTCAGCGCACTTTGAATGACAATTGTGCAATCATGAAACTAGGTTTTTATTTTTCTGCTAAACAAACCAGAAAAGACAGAAATTGTTGAAAAAAAAAAGTGCTCTGGGCTTGATCTGACTCGTTCACAGTGCTGATCGGTGCCCATTCATGCCTCATCCATGCCTTATACATACTCAGCCATGGCTCATACATGCCAATCTATGCCCATCCGTGCCTCATACATGCCCTTCCGTTCCTCATACTGTACATGCCCATTCATGCCCATCTGTGCCTAATACATGCCCATCTGTAACTCATACATGAATGATTGTTGTGGGCTGCTGGCGCTACCTCAGGCTGGTGTTAAATCCGAACCTGCCTTAACCATTTATTATCCCTAAAGCCTATATATATATTGCACCCGTGTTTAATATTATATTCCTATTATTGTGATTATACCAAAAAAGGTTTTTTTCTTATATCCTTAATCCAACCGAATGTGACTATACACCACTTATGTTAATTACCATATATGAATTCACTGGGTTCATCACTTATTTCAAAAGAGCTGAAAACAAAAACCATAACCAAAACACAAAAAATCAAAAAGAACCGAATAATATTCAAACTATTCTGTGATGGTAAAAAAGTCCCCATGTATGGGAAGTATAACACCTATACCTCCACTGCACGTGCACAATCCTTGTGCTAATTATTATTTATTATACTGTAGAGACCCCCAAGCCTTAATAGCTAGATTTGTGTGTACCACCAGAAAAACCATAAAAAATGCAACCTTATTCAAAACCAGAAAAATTATAAACAAAAAACAGAAAATGTGTAAAAATAAACGTGAATAGAAACATGTAAAAAATCATATATATAGTCCAAAGATAATCTTTCTTCAGGTATTCCCAGATGTACAATTATTTTGCTTCAAGTGACAGAAAGGTGACTTTTGTGATTATGCCTGCTTATTGGTGACTTCCGTGCTTTTCCCCTCAAGGGTCCCCACTCACCGAATCCACGCACCCCCTAGGGGGTTACACGCCTGTAATCTGTGTTCCACTTTATTAAGGATCCCACTGCTTGGCTCTGTCTTCAACAGGTCCTCTCCAGGATTTGTAAAGGAGATGGGAGAAAAACTCTTTTGTCTTCCAGTAGTTCCTCAAAATGAAAAAAATCCACTCATGGTGTAGTATTTTGGTTTACTAAATACTTAAGTAGGGGGGAAGGGGAGCAAGCTACAAAAAACTTCTTTAGTTAAAAAAGGTTTTCTTTATAAATATGTAGATATGGTGGGAGACTGGTAGCCACTTAAAAAATGCTTTATTGCAAAAAAATTATTAAAAAACTTTTCCATATGCCAAAAAAGTTTCTGCACAACACTTTGTACAAAAAAATATTTTTTTTTTTTTAGATTTTCCACAACATTGCAATCTATAACAGTTGCACTGCAAAAAAATTTTTTTTTTATATATATATGTATAGCAGTCATACACTTCAGAAAATATAAAAAATCAAAAAAAATTAGTAATAATAAAAATATATAAAAAATTGTATAAGAAAGCAACAATACAGTCCTTCTTTATATACTTATGTATAGCAACGCTGTGCTCAGTCATATGAGGCCTATACCCCTAAGTATACACCCTCCTTCTATGGTGGGGAGCTCTGATCTCTCTTTAGGGGGTACCGTTTTCCAGGCTCTATAAGGCTACCCATATGCTGAATAAAGAAAAAACTTTTTTAGTATTGTTTAGCTTTAAATGTTGGGCATCTTTGCACAGACATAAGCAGCAAAATGCAAAGACCACAATACAAAAACAGCACTCCGGTTTGCGGAATCCCTCTGAGCGAGCGGCGTGCGCTCCAGCTGTGCTCCAACGGGTCAGGCGCACCGGAAGTGACGTGGTGTGTGTAATGAAGCTGTACGCGTTTCGTCATAGACGTCCTCAGCAGCGAGGGGAAAAGCACGGAAGTCACCAATAAGCAGGCATAATCACAAAAGTCACCTTTCTGTCACTTGAAGCAAAATAATTGTACATCTGGGAATACCTGAAGAAAGATTATCTTTAGACTATATATATGATTTTTTACATGTTTCTATTCACGTTTATTTTTACACATTTTCTGTTTTTTGTTTATAATTTTTCTGGTTTTGAATAAGGTTGCATTTTTTCTGGTTTTTCTGGTGGTACACACAAATCTAGCTATTAAGGCTTGGGGGTCTCTACAGTATAATAAATAATAATTAGCACAAGGATTGTGCACGTGCAGTGGAGGTATAGGTGTTATACTTCCCATACATGGGGACTTTTTTACCATCACAGAATAGTTTGAATATTATTCGGTTCTTTTAGATTTTTTGTGTTTTGGTTATGGTTTTTGTTTTCAGCTCTTTTGAAATAAGTGTTGAACCCAGTGAATTCATATATGGTAATTAACATAAGTGGTGTATAGTCACATTCGGTTGGATTAAGGATATAAGAAAAAAACCTTTTTTGGTATAATCACAATAATAGGAATATAATATTAAACACGGGTGCAATATATATATAGGCTTTAGGGATAATAAATGGTTAAGGTAGGTTCGGATTTAACACCAGCCTGAGGTAGCGCCAGCAGCCCACAACAATCATTCAATTTTCAAACCCAGGTTGTTTAATGCAGCCTGTGGTTTTCAGGGAGGCAGCAACCTCATAAAAACAATTACATTTTTATATTTTGCGAAATTAGCTATTAAGAGAAAAAGGATCTGGGGGTACATAAATATTCATATATATCACTGTTCGATTGTGGCCTATTCCATAAGCGCGGCTTTCTTTGCATAATTGTAACTCATACATGCCCATCCGTGTCTCATACATGCTCATCTGTGCCTCATGCATTGCCCATCTGTGCCCCATACATGTCCATCTGTGCATCATACATGCCCATCCATGCCTCATCTGTGCTTCATACATGTCCACCCCTGTCCATCCATGCCTCATCCATGTCTCATCCGTGCCCATCCATGCCTCATCCATGCCTCATACATACCCACCATGCCTTATCCAAGCCTCATACGTACCCATCCATGCCTCATCTGTGCCTCATACATGCCCATCTGTGCTTCACCCATGCCTCATACATGCCCATCCCTGCCTCATATATGTGTAATTCAATAAAAATCAAGAAATGAATTAAAGTCCACATAAAGTTCATAAGTTTCCACAATCTTCACAGTGCAGATTCTCATTGTGCAAAATTAAAGTGGCCTCTCACTCACCAAATGCAATGGATTCCCATGACAGAAGTCTCTAGCGCTTGTATGGAGGGCTGGGCTTTGTTGTCCTCCAGGCTGTATCTAAGGCTATAACTTGAGTAATCCTCAGCATACGTTCATAAGGGTATTAATAAATGGAAGAGAAAAAGAAATATAGTGTAATTCCATTTTATTTTTCCATAAAAACAAGTAACATCCACTCACATGTTAAAACACGCTGTAACGACTAAAAAACGGAAACTGGAAGTGTGCATCGACTTGTGTCTCACTGGCTGGAAATTATGTCACCACCCGTGGTCATCTGATGCATTTTGTCTCTCCCACAAGACGGCTTCTGTTTTTTTTAGTCGTTACAGCATGTTTTAACACGTGAGTGGATGTCACTTGTTTTTATAGAAAAATAAAATGGAATTGCACTATATTTCTTTTCTCTGCCATTTATTAATACCCTTAGGAAAGCATGCTAAGGATAACTCGAGTTATAGCCTGAGATACAGCCTGGAGGACAACAAAACCCAGCCATCCATACAAGTGCTGGAGAATTCTGTCATGGGAGTCATAGCACCTGGTGAGTGAGAGGGCACACAGGAGGGGAGCATGGATTGCATGGTACAGTACAAACTACTTCATCAATTTGCACAATGCGAATCTGCACTATGAAGGTTCTGGAAACTTATGAATTTTGTGGACTTCAATTAATTTATTGTTTTTTATTGAATAGCACTTGATTTAGCTGGAATTTGGTTACACAATGTTAATTGTATTATAGTTAAGACTGGGTAGCGCTCTTACATTGATTTTCACATTTAAACACACAGTCACCTTTAAGAGCAGCAACCTATCAATTTTAATTGTCACACATTTAAAAAAAAATTTTTTGCACATATTCATCAATTTCATATTCTTTAGCACAAGAGTATATAATGGTGTATCATTATGCACATTTATATACCTATTAATTTATTTGTGTGCCTCATACATGCCCGTCTGTGCTTCATCCGTGCTTCATACTTGCCCATCCCTGCCTCATCCGTGCCCATCCATGCCACATCTGTGCCTCATCCGTGTACATCCATACCTCATCCATGCACATCCATGCCTCACCTGTGCCCATTCACGCCTCATCCATGCCTCATATGTACCCATCCATACCTCATCTGTGCTCCATCCATGCCACATCAGTGCTCATCCGTTCCTCATTCATGCCACATCCGTGCCCATTCATGCCTCCATCATACTAATTCATACCTCATCCTTGCCTCATTCATACCACATCAATGCTCATCTGTGCTTCATCCATGCCACATCAGTGCTGAACCTCAATGCTCATCCTGACGGTGCTCCGTGCATGTTGGGCCTCTGTATGTGGCCAGGCCATGTAAAAGCCTCACACATGTGGTATACTTAGTAGGAGTAGCAGAATGTATTTTAGGGAGTCATTTTTTATGTGTACATTGCTATGTGTTAGAAATATCTTATAAATTGACCACAATTTCCAAAAAATTGTGAAAAGACTCATTATGCCTCATAAAAATATACATTGGGGCATTTACGTTCCAAAAATTGGGTCATTTTGTATGTGTTTCCATTGTCCTGGTGCTCCAGGGCCTTCAAAAGTGTAATTGGTGTAATTGGTAGTCAATAAATTATATGTGTAATTTATGTCCCTAGAACACCTGACAGTGCTCCCTGCATGTTGGGCCTTTCTATGTGGCCAGGCTGTAAAAAAAGTCTCACACAGGTGATCTTGCCTTACTCAGGAGTAGCAGAATATGTTTTGGGGTATAGCTGCAAGTATGCATAAGCTATGTGAGAGAAATAACTTGCTAATATGTAAATTTTGTGGGGAAAAAAAGGAAAAAAAGATCTTCATATTGAAACAAATTGTTGGAAAAAATTACAACTTCAAAAAACTCACCATGCCTTTTACTAAATACCTTGGAATGTCTACTTTCCAAAAAGGGGTCATTTGGGGGCTATTTGTACTTTCATGGCTTGTTAGTGTCTCAAGAAATGAGATAGGCCGTCAGTACATTAGGCACGATTGATTTTCAATACCATAGCTTGTGGACTCTGTAACTTTCACAAAGACCAAATAATATACACTGATTTTGGTAATTGTTACCAAAGATATGTAGCAGTATAAATGTTGGCCAAAATTTATGAATAAAAATTATTAATTTGCAAAATTTTATAACAGAAACGTGACAAAAAGTGACTCCACAGCAATAGGATCCAAATAAAACGTGCTGGTGCTTCAGTGATTCCCAACCACCTTCCAAACTATGCGCTCACCTTGACTTATGACCACTCTTACTAGGTTAAATCACGTATTGACTGCATTATTTGACCTAACAAGAGAGGTCAAGGTGAGCACATTATTTGGAAGGTTGTTGGGAATCACTTTTTATTTGAATCCTATTGCTGTGGAGTCACTTAATTAATGCAAGCACTAGCGCATGTCATCTGGTTTACATTGTTGAGAACCACTAAATGAACTGCACTATATATGGTTTTAAAAGTTAAAGGGCTTTTTTGAAGGACTATACCTTATTTGTTTTGCACTGAAAATTTTGTTTGGAGGAAGTTACACATGCAAAAGCACATTAATGATATTTTATGCAAGTCATGGTATAAAGTTTATATGTTGATGGTTTAATACATATAGCACAGAATGTATAGGCACAGTAACATTTGGACTTTTTATTTACTTCACTTTGTGGGAACATACTTAACTTTGATGTGGCTACCCATTCTTAGCCCAGTTATACGTAATTTTTAGGTAACACAGGATAACACATTTGTTGTTTTGATGGATCCACATCGGGGGACAGTGTTTTTATTTTTTATTTTTAATAAAGGAATTGTCAAAAACTGTGTGTGTGTGTTTTTATTTATTTTTTGACACTTTTTGGTGAATGGATAGGGGTAATGTGTACTTATTCACATAGGGGGGGGGTGTGGGATCTGGGGGCATGTTGCCTGGTATGGCTCAGGAGGGGAGCACTCGCTTACCCCCCCTTTCCTGGCCTACGTGCTCAGATAAGGATCCGGTATGGATTCTGGGGGGTACCCCATGCCATTTATTTTTTAATTTTAGCATGGGGTTCCCCTTAAAATCTATACCAGACCCAAAGAACCTGGTATGGATTGGGGGGACCCTAACGCCATTTGATTAACATGTATGTTTTGCTGTCAATGGTATAGTATTGCCAGAAATGTAATAGTCATTTTTTATTAATCTATGTCCGTTTTGCTGCAGCAGGTTCTATACATGGTACAGATGTGCCACTTTTCAGGCAGAATAAGGGACCACCCAGGCACTACATTTATAGAATTTTTAATTTTTATTGTTTCACTTTAAGCATCATTAATATTGCTGCTCCTTTAAAATTATCTTTTTGTTGATGGGGACAATCAACAGTTTTTGGCAATTCTTTACCACACAATTCTGCGGCGCCTGACAGTTCTTAAATAGGTAAGGGGCAGGGACACCTGGTGATGTCACCCAGCATGCACCGGTTGGGGGCATCACAATGGACGGTGCCACCAGGTGACATCACCAGGGGGCCCCGTACCTTAACTATTTAAGAACTGTTAGGCGGAGGAGAAGGCATTTGGCAGTTATCCTTCGTTGCAGGCGGAGCATTTTTTTATGGGTCCAGCGCTGCAGTTTTGTGCGGTAAGTAATTATCAAAAACTGCCTTCTGTCTTTATTTATTTTTGATACTTTTTTGGTGAATGAGTAGGGGGTACACTAATGGGCACTGATAGGTGGCACTGATAGGCACTGAAAGGCAGCACTGATTGACCTCACTGATAGGCACATACTGGTAGCATCATTGGTGGGCACAATTTGGGGCTGCATTGTGACCAGGGCACTGATGATCAGTTCCCAGATTGCTTATACACATTTCCCCGATTAGCTCTTCTCACCTCGCAATCTGTCAGTGTGAGGTGAGGAGGGCCGATAACACAGCATCTCCTTATTTACATGTGACCGGTTGTGATTGGACACAGCTGATCACATGGTTAAAGATCTGTGGCCACACACCCCGTGTGCATGCAATCACGGCTAAACTGGGCATTGTCATATGACATCATCTCAGAAAAAGAGCTGCCCACTCCGTCGTCATTTGTCTATATGGCAGGGGGGAGGCAATTAAGCGCATTATATTTGGAGGTGGTCAAAGTTGAGCACCTGTATAAAATCATTCATGTATATGTATTTGCACATATAATGTAATTCATATTTTTTTGTTTTAAATCATCTTTATTATTTTCTTATGTAAAATTCAACAAACAATTACATTCAATCCTAAGGCATTGAGGTTTACACAAGTCCTTCAATGTCTTCACATTTACATACATACTTATCCATAAAATATCTATAACAGTACTAGATGGTGGCCTGGGGGAGGGAATACTGGAGGAGAGACATCCTGTGAGAAAAAAAAAAAAGAATTAAATTTGCCCCCTGTGTTGTTTCCCTTCTTTATGTGCTTTTATTATGCCCTTGTGATTCCTTTACTTAAAAAAAAAAAAAAAAAGAATTTGGTGTTTATCTTTTCTCTATATTTATTGGCCTTTGACCATTTTTTAATTATTTAGTCATTATTACGTGATTTTGTTCCATTTGTGTCCTTACTTTGGTGTGTTACTTATATTTTTGTGCTTAAGGAGATCCTTAGCCTTCCTTTAAAAATAAAAAAATAATTAAAGGTTGTGGTTCGGTTCTCATTTCTTTCTCTTTCTTCTTTCCTTCTCCCCTCTCTTCCCCTTTACCCTTTCTATGATGCACCTTTGGAGGACACGAGCTTACGCAGCAGCTTCTCGATTTTTCTTTCCCTTCCTTCCTCCCTCTCCCTTTAGGGACCTCTGGGAGGTTCAGGAGGGATTATCAGAATTCTTAATCTGGTATAACTTACTCTTTCTCTATTTCTCGGGAATAGTGCTTCCAGCCTGCCCACGTGTTTTTATATTTTTCTTGTTGTTTTTTTATATCATATATCCATTTTTCAGCCTCCATTATTTTATCTACCTCTCTCTTCCATTCCAATAAAGTGGGACATGCTATCTGCCTCCAATATCTAGGTATTAATATTTTGCTGCATTCAGCAGATGTGGTATGACTCCTTTTTTGTATGATTTGATGGATCCCTCTGTCCCGTGAAACAGATATTGTAGGGGTGTCATTTCTATAGGTTTTGCTGTTATCCTCCCTATCCAAATTGCCACTCCCTCCCAAAAAATCCTAATTTTTGGGCAATTCCACCATATATGAAGATATGTCCCCTTATCTTTACATCCTCTCCAGCAATGGCCATCCGCTATTGGATATATCTCTGCTATTCTGGCTGGGGTTCGGTACCATCTGGCTATAAACTTATATGACATTTCTTGTATTGCTGCACTTATTGATGTCGAGTGCGTCATTTCCATAAGTTTTTTTATTTGTGTTGGTCTAAATGTGCATCTTAATTCCTTCTCCCACTCTCTTATAAAGTAAGGAATTGTGCTACTTTGTTCACTAAGAACTAATTTATACATCTGAGATAGTAAATTACTTGGTTTTTCCATTTTCATGCACATCTTCTCATATGTCGTGAGGGAGCTCAGAGGTCTTACTTGAGGTTCTAGTTTGTTAAAAAAATCTCTCATTTGGTAATATCTCCATCTCGACATATGTATATCTCCTTGTGATGATACTAACTCTGTTAAGGGGAGTAAACTTCCTAATGGAGCATATCTTAGACACCTTGTATTCCCCCCTGAGCCCCAGGAACCTAATGCTCCCTTTTCTTCCCCCGGTGGAAACCATGGGTATCCACCTAATGGGGCTAGCGGTCATGTGCGTGGGGCATATTTTCCATTTTTGTTCATTCTGTCCCATACTGCTAACGTGTTCCGCGTTAATGGTGATGTCCACTTTGATAACGCTCTATTCGTGGCCTGTATCCATGGAGCCCCTGCTAGATTTCTGCCCGCCATACTTTCTTCTACCGAAACCCATGCCTTATTTAAGGAGTCGTGGCACCAGTTTAGTATTCGTACCATAGACATTGCTTTATAATACATAAAGACATCTGGAAGCCCTATTCCACCTTCCTTCTTATTTCTGCGCAGGATCCTAGGGTTTTTATCATTCCATATAAAGATATAAACATTTTACGTATTCTCTTAAAAAAGACCGGAGGCACTGCTATAGGTACAGTATATAAGATATATATTATTCTAGGTATTATATTCATTTTCAAAGTATTTATCCTTCCGAACCATGTCAATGAATGACCCTTCCACCTGTTTAAATCTTTGGTTATTTCTGTTATTAGAGATCCATAATTAAGTTCATATAAAGATTTGGCCTCTGCCGTGATATGTACTCCTAAATAATATAATGATTTATTTTCCCACATAAATGGCAAGTTATTCTTCATTAACATTGACATTAATGGAGGTACATGACAAGGTAATATTATGGATTTTTCCATGTTTATTTTAAAGTTGAACATTTTTCCATATCTCTGGACCTCCTCCATTAGTGCCATTATTGATCCCTGTGGTTCTGAAAGATAAAATAGTAGGTCATCAGCATATGCTGATACCTTGTGCTCTTCAGATCCTATTCTAATCCCTTTTATTCCCTTATTTTCTCTCACCCTGCACAGAAATGGTTCCAGAGTCAAGGCAAACAGTATTGGGGATAGGGGACACCCTTGTCTTGTGCCATTTCGTATGTCAAAGCAGCCTGATAGAGTACCGTTTACCTTGACTCTTGCTCTGGGTTTTGCATATAGGGCTGCTATCCATCCCATCATTCGATCTCTCATACCTATTACTTTCAGCACTTCCTTCATAAAATCCCAGTCCAGTCTATCAAATGCCTTTTCAGCATCCATTGATAGCATTGTTCTAGGTAGTTTATCTGGGCCATTTTGCATCCAATAAAGTATATATAAGGCTCGTATGGTGTTATCTTTGGTTTCTCTGCCTTTCATAAAACCCGTTTGGTCACGATGGACCAATTGTGTTACCTCTTCTTGTATTCTAGTAGCTATGATTTTTGCCATTAGTTTAGTATCTGAATTAAGCAATGATATGGGTCTATAATTGGGACATTCCTGTGGGTCCTTCCCCGGTTTTGGTAAAACTGTTATGTATGCTAGCAGTGCTTCTGAGGACATTGGGTTAGAGGCTGTAATTTTATTGAAATATCTACATAAGGGTGTTTCTAAAATTTGGGCAAACATCTTATAATATGCATTTGTTAACCCATCGGGTCCTGGGCTTTTCCCCCTCGGCAGGTTCTCTATTGCTTTTCTTATTTCCTCTTTAGTTATTGGTTCTTCTACTTTTTCTATTATCCTGCCTGGCATCTCCTGGTTCACAAGTGCTCTTATGTTTGATCTCCAGTTCATTTATTTTTTCCAGCTGATCTTCTATCTCTTTTCTTTTTTCCCTTTTAACTTGTGTTCCATGTGCTATTAATTCTCCTCTAACTACCGCTTTGTGAGCTTCCCACACAGTTTGCTCCGATACTTCCTCTGATGTATTTAAATCAAAATACTCCACCAATTTATGTTGAAGGTCCTCTAGTATTTTTTTATCGTCCAATAATGATTCATTTAATCTCCACGTTCATTCCCTGTGACCCGCATATGCAGGGGAAATCACCGCCACTACCGGGGCATGATCTGAGATTATTGGCTCAATACTTACTGTTTTTACATATTCTAAATAATATTGGTCTACCAAGATCCAGTCCAGCCTGGAGTAGGTATTATGGCTCTTTGAGTAGTAACTGTAGTTTTTTCTTTCTCCATTTAATGCCCTCCAACTATCTACCAGATGTAAAGCTTGGAATCATTTTTTTACATGTTTAAGTGCTCTAAATGATAGTGGTGTTTTCCCTGTTGTTGTATCTAGTTTAGTATCAACAATAATGTTAAAATCCCCTCCGAGAATCAAGAACCCTTCCCTAAATTTTTCTAACGCTTTCAGGCCGCGTACACACGCGCGGACTGTTTGCCCAACCTTGTTCGTCAAACAGTTTCGGCAAACAGTCCGCTCAAAATTTGCATGAGCGGACTTGCCCACACACGAGCGGACTGTTTCAGCAAACTGTTTGCCAAACAGTTCGCTCAACTTTTGAAATGAACGGACTCGCCCACGTAAGGAGGAGGCAAATCCGCCCATTTCGAGCGCGTGTACAGGTAGGCGGGGCCCGCGAAGGAGACGTCGCGGGCTCCGCCGCCTGGAATGGGCTTAAAGGGGAACCCCAACGCCGAAAAAAATCGGCGTGGGGGTTCCACCAAAGTCCACACCAGACCCTTGTCCGAGCACGCTACCCGGCCGGCCAGGAAAGGGGGGCGAGCGAGCGCGCCCCCCCTCCTGAGCCGTACCAGGCCGCGTGCCCTCAACATGGGGGGTGCCTTGGGGAAGGGGGGGCCGCGCGGGTCTTGTCCCCCTCTTCGGTTCTTCTGCCGGGCCACCGCGCCTTCTTGTAGCTCTTTTACAGGCGGTGGCCCGGTCTTCTGTCGCCGCTGTCGTCGCCGCCGCCGCCTTCCGTTCTTGTTCTTCTTCTTGTTCTTGTTCTTCTTCTTCTCCTGGAGATGTTGACTCGACGAGCTCTCCGGCCGGAATGCCAGGGACACGCTCCGCTGCCACTTATATAGTGACAATGGGGCGGTGTCACATGGTATATGTCACATGGGTTGGTCACATGGTGACCCCGCCCCCTTACGATGTCATAGTCCCCATGTGACATCAACCCATGTGACCAACCCATGTGACATATACCATGTGACACCGCCCCATTGTCACTATATAAGTGACTGCACAGCGCGGCTCTGGCATTCCGGCCGGAGAGCTCGTCGAGTCAACATCTCCAGGAGAAGAAGAAGAAGAACAAGAAGAAGAACAAGAACGGAAGGCGGCGGCGGCGACGACAGCGGCGACAGAAGACCGGGCCACCGCCTGTAAAAGAGCTACAAGAAGGCGCGGTGGCCCGGCAGAAGAACCGAAGAGGGGGACAAGACCCCCGAAGTCGGGAGAAGAGGCCGGCGGCGGGGAGGAAGAAAGCCGGACTCCTCCGCTAGTAAAAGAGCTACACACAGATAGCGGAGGAGTCCGGCGAGAAGACCCCCGAAGACGGAAGACCCCTCGGAGCTGTGCAATAAAATATTTTTTCCCTGTGTTGTGTTTTTTTTTGTACTTTATTTCACAGGTGAATGGGTAGGGGTACATTGTACCCCATACTCATTCACATAGGGTGGGGGGCCGGTATCCGGGGGCCCCCTTCTTAAAGGGGGCTCCCGGATTCCGATAAGCCCCCCGCCCGCAGACCCCGACAACCAACAGCCAGGGTTGTCGGGAAGAGGCCCTTGTCCTCATCAACATGGGGACAAGGTGCTTTGGGGTGGGGGGGCCGCGCGGCCCCCCCTTCCCCAAGGCACCCCCCCATGTTGAGGGCACGCGGCCTGGTACGGCTCAGGAGGGGGGGCGCGCTCGCTCGCCCCCCTTTCCTGGCCGGCCGGGTAGCGTGCTCGGACAAGGGTCTTGTGTGGACTTTGGGGGAACCCCCACGCCGATTTTTTTCGGCGTTGGGGTTCCCCTTTAAGCCCATTCCAGGCGGCGGAGCCCGCGAAGTCTCCTTCGCGGGCCCCGCCTACCTGTACACGCACTCGAAATGGGCGGACTTTCCGAGCGGGAACAGTCCGCTCATTTCGAAAGTACAGCGGACAGGCCCACACACGGGCGGACTGTTCGCTCAAACACAGTTTCAGCGGACAGTTTTTCGGAATTTCCGAAAGACTTTGTCCGTCCAACTGTCCGCTGAAACTGTCCGCTGAAAGCCCACACACGAGCGGACTGTCCGCCCAAACACTGTTCAGCGGACAAGGTTGGGCGAACAGTCCGCCCGTGTGTACGCGGCTTCAGTGTTTTTTCCAGAAAGTCAACTGTGTGAGTATTTGGGGCATATATTGAAGCAAATGTGTACCCTTGTCCCTACAGTATTCCCTTAATAAAGAGGAACCTCCCTTCTGGATCTATATTCACCACTATGGATGTCAGGGGGCACGTGTTCCCAAAGGCTATCGATACTCCTCTAGCTCTCGCAATGGGTGATACTGCATGGAACCACTGGTTGTATGGGAATAACAGTAGCCTTGGTACGGATCCTGACATAAAATGTGTTTCTTGTAGAAAAACTATGTCTACAGCTTGGTGGTTTAATTCCTGCCATAAACGGCCCCTTTTTTGGGGTGAGCACAATCCCCTTACATTATAAGTCATTATTTTTAATACTTTAGCCATTTCTTTAATCTGGATAGATATATACCATTCTTAATCTGTTGCTGCGTATCTCGTCTTCCCCACCTCCATGTACACCTACAAAAGAACCTCAGAAAAATTCCATACCAACCACAACCACAACCTAACACTTTACTTAGTAAAATGTACCAACTATCGGTAGGGTGAGCCCGCTTGGTTGCTCCTTGCTCCTCCCAAGCCCTCCCCCCTCCTGCATATCGCAGGTTAGTCAGTCCCTTTCAACGGGACCCGCCTAATTGAGAAAAAAAAAAACACACAATAAAGTTAGGTAGTGAGTTTGAGAACTGGCCCATACCTCCCCCCACTCCCTCCTGGCTTCGCTTATTTCTATTTCTTACTGAGTCTCTCTTCTTTTCCCTACCTTCGATCTCTTATACTAAGGTATACTAAGGTCTTTCATTAGCCTTTTCCTCCCGCTTGAGACCAAGGCTCAGGTCGTTGCATTGGTGTCTTAACATTAGCTATTCTCCAGTCCTGGAAATCTATAAATGGAAGTTCTAATATTTCCAAGAACTCTTTTAAGTCGTCTCTGGTAGGGAGTACTGCTGTTTTCCCATTCCTTGATGCTATTAAGCGAAATGGGTACCCCCATCGGTACCTAATGTCCGCTGCCTGTAAAGCTTCCAGTAGTGGTCGGACCATTCTACGCTGCATTAATGTGTGGCGAGATATGTCAGGGAACAAGAGGATATGAGCTCCTTCATATTCAATTGTGGGAGTGTCCCGTGCAATCCTAATTATTGTTTCCTTTATAGTATACTTATGCAGTTTGCATATCACATCCCTAGGTTTGTCTTTGTTTTGAATACCATAAGAGGTGACACGATGAACTCTATCCATTTCAATAAATTCAGGCGCAGCTGTTCCCATAATTTGACAAAATAACTTTTGAACCACCATTGGCAGGTCACTACTATGGTATTTTTCAGGTAGTCCTCGTATACGTATATTCTGGCGCCGATCCCTGTTCTCAAATTCATCCATTTATTCTCTATAATTATTCATTACTTCCTCATGGTATTTAATAGTATCCTGGGCCTCTGCTACCGCCTGTGCAATCTCTTCTTGGGTATTTTCAATTCCTTCCACTCTGTTGCCTACTGCCACCACCTCCTCCCTTAATTCTTCCACTGCTTGCTTACACGATTTCTCTACTGTAGCTATTAGCTGTTGAATGTCCACCTTCGTGGGGAGAGCTTTTATATGCTCTCTAAGGTCCCATTCTATATTTATACTTTCTGTCTCTACCCCCTCAGAGCCCCTTTTATTTTGTTCTATCATGGTGGGGTTTTCCAGCAGTCTCTCATTTCTTTCCTTGGTATGTCTGCGTGGGGTCCTATGGGGTCCTGGCCTTTCACCCTTTTTTCTGCTTGCTCTTCCTCAGGTAATTTACCCCCCTTATCGGCTGTATATCGGGTTTCCTCGTCTTCCCTGGCTATTGCTATTTCCTTAGCAGGGGGTCTTTGTGGGTCCTGATCCTGATCTATTGGGGTGCCTCCCAATGTTGATAGTCTTTTTTTGTCCCCCCTCGCACCACCGTCCCTCCAATCCTCTTTCATGCCTCCTGGGGTTTGTGTTCCTTCTCTCTGCCTTCCCTCTAGGTGATTTCCGCTTATTCTCCGCTCTTCCCCGCCTGAGGTTTGTAATCCACGACTGTACCCTATAGGCTCACTGTGATTCAGTGCTAATGCACCTCGTCCCACCTTCGTATGCCCCCCTACCATCTCCAGGTTCCCATGTCTCCCTTCTTGGTTCCGGGTTGCCGTTCGTTCTCCCTTTTGCGGCGTCAGATAAGCTCATAGTACACTTGCCGAATTCCTACTTCCACCTGCAGCTGGTTGTAACGCTGCACGCCTGCGTGTTGTCATCCCTGCTACTTACTCTCCGCCGCTCTCTTTATATTTTTTATCTCTTTATTTCTCTTTATATTAAAGTTCAGTCTTTCCACTACACCAAACTACACATCCGTACTTCTATCAGGTCCTAAGAAACCCGGGTGTGCGGGGGGGGGGGGGCTCTCCGGCTTGCTTCTGCTCACCAGCTTATTTTCATAGCCAGACTATCTCAGCAGCCAAAAGCAGATTCCAACATATAGGTGTATATGGGGATATATACCTGGGCTCACATGCAACCCAATCCCTGTGAGTCACACCATTAAAGTCCTTGTGCCCATATATACATACTTATACGGCCCCAATTTATTTTATTTTTTTTAAACGTTCAGGGTAGATCAGGTCTATCAGCAAAGTTACTGTCCCATAGAAAATATAATAGTAGACTCACTCTCACCCTCTCTTCTGATGCTCTCCGGGTTGCTCTCTGGGGGTTGCTTCCTCCTCGTTAATCCAGGTAAACAGGGGGCACATAGGCTCGCTCCACCGTCAGGGCAGAATCCGTATCGAGGGTCCGGCTCAACCTCTGCTAGCAGTACAATCTGCTCTCACTTTTGTAGCTCCGTACTAGGACGCCTCCCGAAGTCTTGCGAGATCCTCGCCTCCTCCCGTTCAACTCACCACCCTGGTGCTCTGATACTTGCTGTGTATCGCCCTGTCTCTGCAATCTCCACCAGTCCAGATAGCCGGTTAGACATGTGCATTCGTTTTCGTCCGAATGCATTTTCGTCCGAATTTCAGCTATTTTCGTTTTTGTTTTGACAAACGATAACGAAAGCACAAAATCCGAAAAACGAAAGATCCGACATAAATAAATGCTTTATTTTCGTTTTCATTGTTACAACAGTTCGATATAGAATAGGAGATTCGACATGACTCTGACAACAATCTGTGTCTATAGAACCTGTGTTCGAATGTGCCTAACCTTACCTCTATTAGTCCAAGATTATATAGAGAAAATATTCGACAGAGAAAAAAGATTTGACAGAGAGAAAAGATTCTGCAAGATACTGTCCTAAAAAGTGTTTGGGGACCCGGGTCCTGCCCCAGGGGACATGGATCAATGCAAAAAAAAGTTTTAAAAACTGCCGTTTTTTCGGGAGCAGTGATTTTAATAATGATTAAAGTGAAACAATAAAAGTGTCATATTCCTTTAAATTTCGTAGGGGGGGGGGGGGTTGTCTATAGTATGCCTGTGAAGGGGCGCATGTTTCCCGTGCTTAGAATTGTCCCTGCACAAAGTGTCATTTATGCAGGAAAAAAAGTCCTTTAAAATCACTCGCAGCTATTATGAATTGTCGGCTCCGTAATACAGAGAACACTCATTGAAAGTCATTGATAAAAAAATAAATAAATAAAAAAAGCGTGGGGGTCCCCCAAATTCAATTACCAGGCCCTTCAGGTCTGGTATGGATATTAAGGGGAACCCTGCCTCAAATTTAAGAAAAAATTTGACGTGGGGTTCCCCCTAAATATCCATAACCAGACCCTTCAGGTCTGGTATGGATATTAAGGGGAACCCCGCGTCAAATGTAAAAAAAAATTGACGTGGGGTTCCCCCTAAAAATCCATACCAGACCCTTTATCCGAGCACGCAACCTGGCAGGCCGCAGGAAAAGAGGGGGGGACGAGAGAGCGGCCCCCCCTCCCTCCTGAACCGTACCAGGCCACATGCCCTCAACATTGGGAGGATGCTTTGGGGGTCTGTGACCCCTCAAAGCACCTTGTCCCCATGTTGATGAAGACAAGGGCCTCATCCCCACAACCCTGGCCGGTGGTTGTGGAGGTCTGCGGGCGGGGGGCTTATCAGAATCTGGAAGCCCCCTTTAACAAGGGGACCCCCAGATCCCGGCCCCCCCCCTGTTTGAAATGGTAAGGGGGTACAAAAGTACCCCTACCATTTCACAAAGAAAGTGTAAAAAATGGTTAAATAAAACAAACACACTTTTGAAAAATTCCTTTATTAAAAATAAAAAAAATAAAAAAAAGATTCGTAATCCACTCTTGCTATCCAGCGACGGACGGTCATCTCTCCAGCGATGGCTCATCTCATCCATCCTTCTGTCTCCGTGTAGGAGACACTGCAGGCATTCCGGCGGCTGACGTTTCTTATATACGGAGGGCGGGGCCACCCGTCACCTGACCCCGCCCCCCTCTGACGCAAGGGGAAACCCGGGGTTCCCTGTGACGTATGGGTGACCCCGCACCCCTCTGATGTAACACAGGCAGGTTTCCGTTACATCAGAGGGGGGCGGGGTCACCTATACGTCACGGGGAACCCCGGGTTTCCCCTTGCGTCAGAGGGGGGCGGGGTCAGGTGACGGGTGGCCCCGCCCTCCGTATATAAGAAACGTCAGCCGCCGGAATCCTTGCAGTGTCTCCTCCACGGAGACAGAAGAAGGATGGATCGCTGCGCTGGATGAGATGAGGCATCGCTGGAGAGATGATCGTCCGTCGCTGGATAGCAAGAGTGGATTACCGCCGCTGGAATCTTTTTTTTATTTTTTTATTTTTAATAAAGGAATTTTTCAAAAGTGTGTTTGTTTTATTTAACCATTTTTTACACTTTCTTTGTGAAATGGTAGGGGTACTTTTGTACCCCCTTACCATTTCAAACAGGGGGGGGGGCGGGATCTGGGGGTCCCCTTGTTAAAGGGGGCTTCCAGATTCTGATAAGCCCCCCGCCCGCAGACCTCCACAACCACCGGCCAGGGTTGTGGGGATGAGGCCCTTGTCCTCATCAACATGGGGACAAGGTGCTTTGAGGGGTCACAGACCCCCAAAGCATCCTCCCAATGTTGAGGGCATGTGGCCTGGTACGGTTCAGGAGGGAGGGGGGGCCGCTCTCTTGTCCCCCCCTCTTTTCCTGCGGCCTGCCAGGTTGCGTGCTCGGATAAAGGGTCTGGTGTGGATTTTTAGGGGGAACCCCACGTCAATTTTTTTTTAAATTTGACGCGGGGTTCCCCTTAATATCCATACCAGACCTAAAGGGTCTGGTTATGGATATTTAGGGGGAACCCCACGTCAATTTTTTTCTTAAATTTGAGGCAGGGTTCCCCTTAATATCCATACCAGACCTGAAGGGCCTGGTAATTGAATTTGGGGGACCCCCACGCTTTTTTTTTTATTTTATTTTTTATCAATGACTTTCAATGAGTGTTCTCTGTATTACGGGAGCCGACAATTCATAATAGCTGCGAGTGATTTTAAAGGACTTTTTTTCCTGCATAAATGACACTTTGTGCAGGGACAGTTCTAAGCACGGGAAACATGCGCCCCTTCACAGGCATACTATAGACAACCCCCCCCTACGAAATTTAAAGGAATATTACACTTTTATTGTTTCACTTTAATCATTATTAAAATCACTGCTCCCGAAAAAACGGCCGTTTTTAAAACTTTTTTTTGCATTGATCCATGTCCCCCGGGGCAGGACCCGGGTCCCCAAACACTTTTTAGGACAGTAACTTGCAAATTAGCCTTTAAAATGAGCACTTTAGATTTTGAACGTTGGAGTCCCATAGACTTTAATAGGGTCTAAAGTATGCTATATACTAGCTCCGTCGAATCTTCTTTATACATTCGACAGACACCATAAGCCTTCAAAGACAGATTCGACCGTGATTCATGTGGATTTTCGGACGAATGCAATTTTTGAACGAAAAACGAAATAAATAAAAACGAATTTCGGGAGTAACTAAATAAATTAAGTTTTCAGACGAAAACGAAATTCCGAAACAAAATATTTTACTCTGCACATGTCTATAGCCGGTGCACCACGCCAACTGGCGAGGAAAAGGGAGAGAGAAGGTAGGACCATTCCAACCTTGCAGAAGATACCCACAGGCTTGCCGCTAGCCAGTCATTCCATCGCACCGTCTGGGGGATAGGAAAGTAGGTTGGGCATCACGCTGAGACTGCTTCGTAGCGAGAGCGGGGGAGACGGCGTCAGTCGCTCATTCACTCACACACTCCTCTCCACCGGAAGTCCAGCATTGCCCTCATGTTGTCAATTCATATTAATATTATGTTCTGCTTGCTTAAGCTTGCATCACAACACGTGTTTTTGATTTGTTTATTTCACATCTATATTTAACCACTTCGTGCCCGCGCTATAGCCAAAAGACGGCTACAGTGTGGACGCTAACTGCCGGGAGGGCGTCCCTGGATGTCCTCCTGTTTACTTCCCCTCTATGCGCCGCCGCAGTCACGCTAAGGGGAAGTTCTCTGTTGGTCGTGTCCCTTGGACACAGCCAATCACAGATCGTGCTAAATGGCCAATCACAGCGGCCATTTAGCACTCGATCGGCGTGTCCAATGAGAGGTGATCTCACATGTAAACATATGAGATCATCTCTCATCGCCAGCTCTCCCTCCTCACACAGAGACAGGAGGGAGAGATGAACAGCTGCAGCTGCAACGTCACTGAAAAGTAAGAACACACACACAGTAAAACACACACACAGTGAAACACACACACACACATGCCCACCTGTCCCCAGTGCCACCTATCAGTGCCATCTGTCCCCTGTGCCACCTGTCCCCAGTGCCACCTATCAGTGCCATCTGTCCCCTGTGCCACCTGTCCCCAGTGCCACCTATCAGTGCCATCTGTTCCCAGTGCCACCTTTCAGTGTCATCTGTCCCCAGTACCACCTGTCCCCAGTGCCACCTATCAGTGCCACATGTTCCCAGTGCCACGTGCCACCTGTCCCCAGTGCCACATGCCACCTGTCCCCAGTGCCACGTGTCCCCAGTGCCACCTGTCAGTGTCATGTGTCATCAGTGCCACGTATCAGTGCCATGTATCAGTGCCACCAGTGCCACGTATCAGTGCCATCTGTCATCAGTGTCAGGTGTAATCAGTGCCATGTATTAGTGCCATCTGTCATCAGTGCCACGTATTAGTGCCATCTGTCATCGGTGTCATATCAGTGTCATGTGCCATCAGTGCCACGTATCAGTGCCATCTGCCATCAGTGCCACATGTCATTGTCCTGGTGCTCCAGGGCCTTCAAAAGTGTAATAGGTAGTCAACAAGTTAGATGTGTAATTTATGCTCCTAGAACATGTGATGGCGCTCCCTGCATGTTGGGCCTCTCTAAGTGGCCAGGCTGTGAAAAAGTCCCACACATGTGGTATCATAATACTTTGGAGGAGTAGAAGAATGTATTTCGGGGCGTTATTTGTGGTATACACATGCCATGTGAGGGAAATAACCTATTACATTGACAATTTTGTGGGGAAAAAAAATAAAAAATAAAAAAATCTTCATTTGCAAAGAATTGTGGGAAAAAATGACAACACCAAAAACCTTGCCATGCCTCTTACTAAATACATTGGAATGTCTAATTTCCAAAAAGGGGTCATTTGGGGGGGGATTTGTAATTTCCTGGCTTGTTCGGGTCGCAAGAAATGAGATAGGCCACCAGAACATCAGGTGTGATCAATTTTTTGTGATTTGCACCACAACTTGTAGACTCTATAACTTTCACAAAGACGAAATAATATCCACTAATTTTGGTTATTTGTACCAAAGATATGTAGCAGTATAAATTGTGGCCAAAATTCATGAAAAAAAAAATAATAATTTGCAAAATTTTATCACAGAAACAAAGAAAAATTAGTCTTTTTCATTTATAGCGCAAAAAATAAAAAACCCAGAGGTGATCAAATACCACCAAATGAAAACTCTATTTGTATGAAAAAAGGAGAAAAAAAATATATTTGGGTACAGTCTTACATAACTGAGTAATTGTCATGCAAGGTGTGAGAGCACCGAAAGCTGAAAATTGGTCTGGGCAGGAGGGGGGTTTAAGTGCCCAGTAGGCAAGTGGTTAAGGGAACAGCGCACCATTATTTTTATACACGTCCTAAAAAGTTGGGCACTCATAAACAGGACATTGTGCCAGGGAAAATTTATATACAGTACATATGGGGGGTGCTAGAATAGATTTAAATATGTAAATGAAAGCCAACTGCTGTGAGCACAAATTGTTATTTATTTTACACATTTATTTTTCATTTCTGTCCTATAGTGAAAATGTTTTATTTATTATTCTACCATTGAGTATGTAACCCTTTTCAAGGTCTAATTTACAGTATGTTTCACGTATTGTGTGCTGGTTACCATATCAGTTTTGCCTTTAGAAGTCACTCAAAAATCTTTTGCATATCTCTCCAAAGTAACTGCTGGGATAAGAATAGAGAAAATCATCCTAAGTATGCAAAGTAGCTCAAAATCAATCTGTGTAATACCCAGTGTTTACAAGCATGCAGGCTTTCAAGAAATATTAGGCAGACAAAAACATCAGGGAGCCAAATTAGTGGGGAAAGATCTGTGAGTACAAAAACAATCAGCATAGAAAAACAAAAAAAGCTAAATATTGGTCAGGCGAAAAGATGTTTTTTTGAAACATACTGTACACAATAAAAGTATTAATTGTGAAAGTATAAAACTTGCTGTCTACCTGGTTTGGTTTCTTTGTTCCTGACCCTCACTCTATTCTGCAACAAAGGTTTCTTACTTATGCAAAATATTGTTTAGTCTACAATATACAAAAAAAAAAAAAACCCAGGCAAAATGCTTAAAGAAAGATAAAAAAACAAAACAAATTTGGAGCCTTACCCTTTCACTTCTTTTTTTTTTTGTACATAAGTTAAAATGTGCATTTTAAGCCTCAAAATTACCTAAAGCCCCCAAAACAATATATTTTTTCTGAAAGCAGAGCCTTCAGGTGCTCATGGGGGATCACATAGCAGCTTGGTCAGCATGTAATACCTCATTAGTAGGTCTAATTTACATCTCATCTTCCCTATGGTAGAGCCATAAATTGCTGTTAAAACAAGGAAAAACACATTATAAGCTGCCGTGTGATGATTTGCTTCCATTAACCCTGCTAGTTCCAATCAATGTTGGCCTTTTATTGACTAGGGTTCTGAATTTCATTTAGAGTTTTTGGGGCCGCTATAGTTCTGGAGATATTTGGTTGGCTTTTTGATGTTTAAACACCTAGTATAAGTTATATTATCTATGCCCTCTTTTAGTGTCTTTTAGTGCCACCAGTTCTCTTTTCCATCTTCTAGTCCCAGTGTCCACCTTGAGGCTGGGATCACACTTATCAGACCTGAAACGGTGAATGGAGATGCACCGGAACTCCTGTTGTGAGTCGCTGTGTGTTCTAATGTGAACCCAGCCAATAGGTCCACCCTCCAGTAGATGCAGCCTCAGTATATAGTAAATCATGCTACCTCCTCACTTGGCCCTTAGTTTGTCCTGAAAAAGTTATTTGAGAAATGCTTTGATTTAAGAAGATCTATCACCACAAGGTCATATGTCATTATTTATACAACTTGTAAATTAAATTATATAGGCATATATTATGCATGGTAGCTAGCAGTTATTTATGTTAGTAAGAGGAGAATTTGAAGTAAAGTACCTTACAATGTTGTGTTTAGGATTGATTTGATGCATTATGGATTTTAAAGAATGATTGCTTAGAATAACTAACTACCTTTCTTTAGTTTACCTGAAGCAGAGACTCTGTAGAATAAAATGGTGGCAGTTGCTATTTTTTATGTTACACAATATTTGTGCTATTGCTTATCAAACCTTTATTTTCAGTGAAAATACACTTAAAATACTTTTAGTGTATACATACACAATATAATACACACTTTTTGGCAAAATAGAAGATACGAAGTTACAGTATCTTCATCTGCATGATATCTACATCTTCATCAAATTTTTTTTTTTTCCAAATGTTTTTATTGGTAAGATCAAACAAGATGAAATGTTACATTACACATTGTACAGATTGCGTCAACATAGCTAAATTGTTAACATCAACTGAGAATATTGTATAAAAGTCCAGCAATTTCTGAAACAAAAGTCCCAACATTGTCCTTGTCGTGTGGGATAATATTTCTTATTTTGTAGTGGAGTGTGTCTTACGTGGGCTGTCAGAAAAATGTGTGGTGCGGGGAATCATTTTGTTGTTGAGTTTTACTGAGCATATTGGGTTCAGGGGGCTTATCAGGAAGTGACACTTAGTAGGAGGGTTTTATGGGTAAGTGCTCAAGTTTGATCAGTGGTTTTCTTGGTGAGTGGGGGTTATGTTGCCTCTTTTGGGTCTGCTTGATGTATCGCGTTGAGTACTTATGTATGGTATGTGGTTTACATTCGTCATCGGTTGTTCGATGATACCTTGAGTATCGGGTTGAAGGTGGGGGAAACAGCTGGTGGGAAATCTAGAAGGGGGAGATAAGTGAGTGGGGGCTGTCCAGGTTTTGTGGAGGGGGTAGTGTAGGATGGGGGGTATACGGGAGGGGGGGCAGGGGTGTAGGTCTATGTGATTGACCTTACTGGCCGACTCTTGCTTCCCTCCCCAGGATCTTGCACTTTTTGAAATGGCTGTTCGATTTTCAGGTTCTTGGGGGTGGGGCGGCCTATCTAGTTGTAGGGCTTCCGTAAATCTGCAGAGTTTATATAGGGGAGGTGTTTCTTTTCTGGGTCATTTTTCAATGCGTTCTCATGTCTGTCTTTAAGGCGGTTGTGTGTTTAGTCGGGAAAATTCTGTAGTTTTTTGGAAATGAGTCCAACAGGCCCATTTAGTTACAAATTTTTCTGGGGTGTCCCATGTGCTTTAAATGAGTTTCTCCATTTCTGCTATATTTTTGATACTTCCAAACCATTCCTTAATTGATGGGCTGCTTTGGGTCTTCCAATGGACAGGGATGCATTGTTTAGCTGCATTGATCATATGCATCGCTAACAATTTGTGGTAGGATGGATGAGGTAGGTACGTATGATGTAGAAGAAATTGGGTCGGGGTCAGTTTTAGGTCGAGAGGTGTAACGTGCAATGTGATGGACATCTTTCCAAAAGTGGAAAGAAGGGAAAATACTGCGCTAACCTAAACGAAAAACACAAAGTTAATCTAAATCCCCAGAAGCAGCGGTTATTCTGGTGTGATACACACCCACAAAGCATATAAAGGTTGAACAGGTTACAGATCCAGCTAGAGTTCAGTTTTATGGAAGCAAATGGCCAAAATAGTGATCCCATCATTGGAATTTGTGTGGAAAGTTGTGACGCTGTCCTGATTTGACGGTCCCCTGAGATTCTTTATCATATATGCCCAGATTTCTTTAGGATTTGGTAAGCGCGCAATTTAACTGTTAACCAGCACAGTGGTGGTGAAGGAAGCCTTTATTCTGCACTGAGTCTAACTGGAGAAATACTTTCAATTGCATTGACTGTTGCACTTATTTTTCTTTCATCTGAGAGCGCTTTATTGGGCACGTGTGTTTGTGTTTTTTAAATTGTTGTTTGCACATTTCTTTTTTCGAGCACTTTAAAGTTATTTAATCGTATACATTTATTTATGTTTACATTTAATTTATTCTTATTTCAATGAATTTTTTATTATTATTTATTTATTTATTTGTTTGAACTAAATTGTTTACATTGTGTATGCACTAATTATGTATATGTATCATGATTGATTTTTTTTTTTTTTTTGGTTCACCATTATTTATTTTTGTCAATCTTAGTAGATGATGGTTGAGTTTCACTGGGGTCTATCATATGGGAGAGCGCAGTTGTAATTTTTGTTTTATATCTTTCCAAAAGTCTTGGATACGTGGACATGTCCACCATATGTGCAAGTGTGTGCCTTGGTCTTCAAGACATCTCCAGCATGTCTCTGGTATGGTGGATTTGAATTTATGCAGGAGTGTTGGGGTACAATACCAGTGTGTTTGTATTTTGTAGCCATTCTCCTGCATGGACACATTAATGGAGCCCTTGTGTATGTTCATGTATATCTTTCCCCAATCTTCTGGAGACAATAGTATAGAGAGATCTTTTTCCCATGCTTTGCACATTGTTGATTGTTTGGGTTAGTGGTCCATAAAGAGGAGGGAGTGGGTTTCAGATATGAGGTGAGTTTGGGGTGTTGTTTGTGTACACAGTCTTTGAAAGGGGGTCAGGTCTCTAGAGAAGGGGTTCTTTTTGTCTAGCGATTTGAGGAAATGTGTGATTTGTAGGTGTGTCCATGCCGGGATGGGGGTCTATCTAGCAGTGTAGCTAGTCGTGAGCTTGGGCATACTTTTCTTTGTTCGAAAAATTGGTGTGCTAGTATTTGGGAATGTGGTCAGAACTGTTGAAGAAAGTCATTAGACATACCCGGGGGGAAGTCTGGGTTCATCCTTATTGGGGTCATGGGGCCTGGTATGGATGATATAGAGGTGTATTTGCATGTCCTATGGAAGCAGGTTATAGTGGGTTTGATTAATGGGTGCGACCCTATTTCCATGGCTGTGTGGCGATACTGTATCCAAGGGGTGGATTTTAGAGGTAATGTCATGAAGGATGCTTCCAGGTTCACCCAGTCTTTCATTGATGCGTGTACATTCCAGTCAATAATGCGTGTAAGTTGGACGGCTTTGCAGTAGTTCTGAAGGTCTGGGAGGCCAATTGGTGGTGGGAGGGATATGTTGAGGGTGAAAGATTTAGAAAAATGTATTTTCAGGTTAGAGATCAAATTAAAGTGTTGGAATTCTGCGTCGGGTCTTTATCATCTCTGGGGATTATCACTATGTGAGCTTCGAGCATTCCCTGAGAAAATGGTTTTGAGGGTGATACGGAATTGAAGGCTTTCCTGAATGGGGAGCTTAGTGTGTCTGAGAATGTTTTATAGTAAGCAGCCGATAGCCCGTCCGGGCCTGGGCTCTTGTCTGCTTTTAGTTGTTTTAAGGTCCATTCAGTCTGGGTGATTGGGCCTTCAAGCCCATTGGCAGCTTCTTGTGAAATGATTCTAGGACAGAACTGGTCTTAGCCCTTGTACACACAGTCGGAGAATCCGTCGGAATGTGTCCTATCAGACCGTGTTGTCGGATAATCCGACTGTGTGTGGTATGCATCGGACTGATTCCGACGGAATATCCGTTGGACCCAATTTTCCAACTTGTTGGAAATATTTTCCGACAAACTGGTCCGATCGGACATACTCCGATCTTGTGTAGAGAATTTTGATCGAACCAAGTGCCACACATGCTCAGATCAAGTTCCTACATCAAAGCTATTGGCTACTAGCCTGAATGTAGTCCCATCGTAATGAAATTACGTCATCACGTTCTGAAAGATCAGATTTTTTGACAAATTTGTCCGACCGTGTGTATGCAACAGTTTCGGACAAGATCCAACGGACAAAATCCGACGGATTTGGTTGTTGAAATCTCCGACCGTGTGTACAGGGGCTAAGAATGTTTTGATTTTGTTGGTTCTGGATGCAGGGGACAAGACCGAGGGGTTGGAGTCGTTTAGATTGTAAAGTGTTGAGTAGATCCTTTCAAATTTTGCTGCTATGTCCGTGTTTGTTGTGTAGGCCCACCCAGTGGGAGAATTAAGTTTGTGTATCGTACTTTTGGCTTTCTCGGTGTATAGTGCTTGGGCCAGGAGGTAGCAATTTTTGTTTCCGTACTCATAGTAAAGTTTTTGTGAAAGCATGTATTTTTTTTTTTTATTGTTTGACCTATCTCTTTTTGTATTTGCCTACGGAGTTCCCGAAGGGAGTGTTGGGCTAGGGTGCATTTGTGCAATGTTTCTAGGGCTTTCAGTCCATCAAATAATTTTTTGTTTTGGTTTCCCCCCTTGAACTTAAATCCTTCCCTCTTTTTTTCTTATTTTTTCTCCTTAACCATATATTACTTCTATACTAATTCTCACTGTTACTCTTTATTGTTGTTACATAAACATTGTAACATTGTAAAGGCAACCCTGTAACCTTTCCTTAATTGTAAATTTTAATAAATATTTTGAAAAAAATAACTAAAAATATGATGATGTGACAAACAAATAGATATCGAATATGTCAAGGCAGAACCGTGCACATGTGAAATGGTGCAAATAATTGAAGAACTCTGGACGGCCGGACTTCAAGATAAATTCAAATGCCTTTTATTCGTGAATCAAAATCACACAAAAGTGGGTCACAGCAAAGCACAATAGCTAATGTGTTTCACACTAACAAGAGTGCTTACTCATAGCTAACAAACTGACAGGAACCATGAAACAGACAGAGACAGATGTACAATCAAATCACACTTGTTTATTAATAAAAATAAAAGGTAAATAGGAAAAAGCGTAGTCATGCATAGCCAGAGTCCAGTAGCCAGATCGGGTAGTCAGCCAGTCCAAAGTTCATAAACCAGATCGGGTAATCAGCCAGTCCAGACGTCAGGGATCCAAGGAGAGCAACTGCAAGAAAGATGGAAGCCAGGAGGGATGTCAGCAAGCCAGTCTTGAAACAAACAGCAGGAGATGGTTCCTAGTGATGTGACCAATGTGAAGGCAAAGGAAAGAGTGAGCGGGAAGGCTTTAAATAGGCAGCTCAGATGACCATCATCGACAACAACTGGTAACTGTGGAAAGAGAAGAGAGCTGGCAATTAGCCGACAGCTGAGCAGCCAGCCCAGAGGAGGAAGGGCTAAGCCAGTGTCAGAAACCATGAAACAGACTGAGACAGAAATACAATCAAATCACACTTGTTTATTAATAAGAATAAAAAGGTAAATAAAAAAAAGCATAGTCAAGCATAGCCAAAGTCCTGTAGCCAGATTGGGTAGTCAGCCAGTCCAAAGTTCATTAACCAGATCGGGTAATCAGCCAGTCCAGACGTCAGGGATCCAAGGAGAGCAACTGCAAGAAGGATAGAAGCCAGGTGGGATGTCAGCAAGCCAGTCTTGAAACAAACAGCAGGAGATGGTTCCCTGTGATGTGACCATGCAAAGGCAAATGAAAAAGTGAGCAGGAAGGCTTTAAATAGGCAGGTCAGACGAGCATCATCGGGAACAGCTGGTAACTGTGGAAAGAGAAGAGAGCTGAGCGGCCAACCCAAAGGAGGAAGGGCTAAGCCAGGCCTGACAGTACCCCCCTCAATGACCCCTCTCCCTCGGAGGGCCACTGGGCTTGAGGGGAAACCGCCTATGGAACTCACGGAGGAGAACAGGGGCATGTACGTCAGAGGATGAAACCCAAGAGCGTTCCTGCGGACCGTACCCCTTCCAATGCACCAGGTACTGTATGCACCCACGGAACCTACGGAGTCAACAATGGATTGTACCTCATACTCCTCATGGTTCTCAACCAGAATAGGGTGAGGACGTGGCACCGAGGTGGTAAATTGGTTACAGACCAACGGTTTCAATAAGGAGACATGAAACACATTAGAGATGTGCATACTAGGAGGAAGGTCCAACGCGTAAGCTACTGGGTTAATCCTGCAAAGGATACGGAACGGCCCAATAAACCGAGGTGCAAACTTCAGTGAGGGAACACAAAGCCGGAGGTTGCGAGATGACAGCCAGACCCTGTCCCCAACCTGGTAGGAAGGCACAGGCAGGCATCTGCGGTCAGCATGGAGTCGGTACCTATCATTAGCATGACGCAAAGCCTCCTGGACTTGTACCCAAGTGGAACGAAGACCACGGAGATGCTCCTCTAACGCAGGAATACTCTGCAGAACAAACGAGTCAGGCAACATGGAAGGTTGAAACCCATAATTCGCCATAAATGGAGACAATCGGGAGGCAGAATTCAAGGCACTGTTGTGAGCAAACTCTGCCCAAGGTAATAGGTCAGACCAGTTGTTATGATGGTCAGAAATATAGCAACGTAGGAATTGCTCCAAGGACTGATTGGCTCGTTCTGCGGCCCCATTAGACTGCGGGTGATACGCAGAAGAGAACGCAAGCTGGATTCCCAACTGTGCACAAAAGGCTCGCCAGAACCGGGAGACACAGTGGTAGAGTGGCTAGCACTCTCGCCTGGCAGTAAGAAGGCTCGCTGGTTCGAATCCCAACCACGACACTACCTGCCTGGAGTTTGCATGTTCTCCCTGTGCCTGTGTGGGTTTTCCTCCGGGTACTCCGGTTTCCTCCCACACTGCAAAGACATGCAGGTAGGTTAATTGGCTTCTGCCCAAAATTGGCCCAAGTACATGAATGGGGACCTTGGGGTAGGGACCGATGTGAGTGTGCAATATACAGGGATAGGGTCAATTGTAAACACTCACTCAGGTTGAACTGGATGGACTGGTGTCGTTATTCAACCTTACTAACTATGTAACAAACTGACTGCCCCTATCCAAGACAATCACCTTGGGCAGCCCATGAAAGCGAAAGATCTCCCAAGCAAAACATGGAAGCCAGTTCCTTAGAGGTGGGCAACTTCTTAAGTAGAATACAATGACACATCTTTGAGAACCAGTCAACCACAATAAGGATAACAGTGTTGCCTTGGGAGTTGGGCAATTCCACAATGAAATCCATAGACAGGTGAGTCCAGGGCCTCTCTCCATTGGATATGGGTTGTAGGAGGCCCACTGGAAGGTGTCATGGAGTCTTACTCTGAGCACACATGGGACAGGCAGCTATGAAAGCAGTAACATCAGCCCATAGACTAGGCCACCAGAATTGTTGGGAGATGTCCCAAATGAGTTGATTCTACCCAGGATGGCCAGCTGCCTTGGGAGAATGGTAAGTCTGGCGCACTGCAGTACGGAGACTCTCTGGGACAAAGCAGCGGTCACAAGGTTATCAGGAGGAGCATGGACCTGAGCAGCAAGAATTTTGTCACCCAAAGGAGAAGTAAGACTGGTGCGAACCGTAGCCAAGATACGATCAGGAGGAATCATAGGAACCGGAACCGACTCCGACTTGGAAGTGGAGAAAAATTGTTGTGACAAGGCATCAGCCCTTACATTCTTAGTACCAGGTAAGAATGAGACAATGTAATTAAAGCTCGACAAGAAAAGAGCCCATTGCGCCCTTCTGGGAGAAAGTCACTTAGCCTCAGACAAGAATGTAAGATTCTTATGGTCAGTAAGAATAAGAACGGGCACAGTGGTACCTTCAAGGGAATGTCTCCATTCTTTCAGGGCTAAAATGATCGCCAACAGCTCTCTGTCACCAATCTCATAATTACACTCAGCAGGTGACAATTTCTTGGAAAAGTAGCCACACGGATGCATAGCGCTCTCAGAGTTAGGACACTGAGACAGAAGGGCGTCAACTCCAGTCTCAGAAGCATCAACTTCTAGAATAAAAGGCAACGTAGGATCAGGATGTGCCAACACAGGAGCAGAAACAAAGGCAGCCTTGAGAGTCTTAAAGGCCTTAATGGACTCCGGAGACCAACTCTGTGGGTTACCGTCCTTTCTGGTCATATCAGTCAGAGGCTTGACCAGAGACGAGAAGACGAATAAACTTCCGATAGTAGTTGGCAAAGCCCAGGAAACGCTGCAGAGGACGTAAACCCACAGGTCGAGGCCACTGTAGGACTGCCGAAAGTTTCTCTGGGTCCATCGAAAAACCTAAATTCCTGGAAAACTGCCGGGGCGTTACAAAGGCCAAAAGGCATTACCAGGTATTCATAATGGCCTGTTCTGGTATTAAACGCAGTTTTCCACTCATCGCCCTCCTTAATGCGCACGAGATTGTATGCCCCTCTCAGGTCAAGCTTTGTGAAAACCGTTGCTCTCTTGAGGCGGTCAAATAACTCCGTAATCAATGGAATCAGGTAGGCATTCTTAATCATGACACCATTGAGACCCCTATAATCTATACAAGGTCTCAGTTCACCGCTCTTCTTTTTTACAAAAAAGAAACCAGCACCAGAAAAAAAAATTGAGCCTTAGGCGCTGGTGCCACGACACTGCAACCTCTCCCATATACTCTAGTTGTAGTGCAGGAATGAGCCCTGCTGCAAAGCATTGCATCAAAAATTGTAATTAAACGCCCCTGTTCAACAGGGGCAGAAAAATTGGGCTGGTGGCATCACCCAGAACCAAAAATTTTCTTCCAACATATCAGCGGAGGAGGAAGAGGATAGACAATCAACATAACAGGACAGTCACTCAGCATCAGCATAGGCAGTCTTGAAGGGATGTGATATTTCAAAAAAAAATATTCGGTTACATCAGCTTCAGGTGCTTGGTAGATGTGGGTGATCCAAGACTGATTCATCTTGATGAAGGTCAGTCGATCAACTGAGTCGGTGGATAGGCGCAACCCTGTGATCGGTAACAAAGCCACCAGCAGCACTGAAGGTGCGTTCCGAAAGAACGCTGGATGCAGGACAGGCCAGTAGCTCAATTGCATACTGTGCAAGCTCTGGCCAGTGATCCATCCTCAAGACCCAGTAAGCCAGAGGATTTTCTGTGGGAAAGGTGTCCAAGTCTGACCTTGCCCCTAGGTATTCCTGCACCATGTAAATCTGACGCTGGCGATGGTTGCTGGAACTGATCATACCTTGGGGCTACGGACTAAAAAATTGTCTGAACGCATCGGTCAGACGGCCACCTTCTCCATCGCTCCTTCTGACCGATGCCTCAGCAACAGGTTGTCCAGGACCAGGAGTTTGTAACCTCCCAGTCTCTGGGAATGCGTTGCACAGACCTTTCTGCTAGGCCTCCCGGAGATGTCTCATCCTCTGCTCCCTCTGCGACGGCAAGATAAGGTCGGCAACCTTACCCTTGTACCGTGGATCAAGGAGTGTGGCCAGTCAGTAATGGTCCCTCTCCTTGATCCGAAGAATATGAGGATCCTTCCGCAGGCTTTGCAGGATCAGGGAGGCCATGCAGCGTAGGTTAGCTGAGGCTTTCGGTCCGGAGTCCTCTGGGTCACTAAGGACAACATGATCCGCAGCTACCTCCTCCCAGCCACATACAAGTCCAAGGGTTTCTTGGGACTATAAATCATCCCTACAAGACTGCTGCTGCTGCTGATGCTGAGTGCCAGCCTCCACCTCCATGCTGACACAATCATCCTCCTCCTCCTCCTCCTCGTCCTCTTCCTGTGTGATGGGTGGGACAGCAGGAACAGTGTCTGGATAAAGGGGGCCTTGAGAGCCAAGGAAGTCCTCCTCTTCCTGCCTCTGTTCTGCCTCAAGTGCCCTGCCCATTATTCCATGCAGCGTATGCTCCAACAGGTGGACAAGAGGCACAGTGTCACTGATGTATGCACTGTCACTGCTCACCATCCTTGTGGCCTCCTCAAACGGTGACAGGACAGTGCATGCATCCCTGATCATGCCCCACTGGCGTGGTGAGAAAAAACTGAGCTCCCCTGACCCTGTCCTGGTGCCGTAGTCGCACAGGTACTCATTGATGGCCCTCTGCTGCATGTGCAGCCGCTGCAGCATGGCCAACGTTGAGTTCCACCTGGTGGGCATGTCACATATAAGGCGGTTCTTGAGCAGGTTCAACTCCTTTTGGAGCTCAGCTAGCCAAGCACAGGCATTAAATGATCGTCGGAAATGCACACAGACTTTCCTGGCCTGCTTCAGGACAACCTGTAAGCCCGGGTACCTGCCCAAGAACCGCTGCACCAACAGGTTAAGGACGTGAGTCACACAGGGCATATGGGTCAGTTGTCCCTGTCGGAGGGCGGAGAGGAGGTTGGTGCCATTGTCGCAAACCACCATTCCTGACTTAAGCTGGCGTGGCGTCAACCACCTCTCGGCCTGCCCCTGCAGAAAATATCTGCCCCAGTGTGGCTCCTGTCCCCCAAACAAACAAGCGCAAGCACGGCATGGAATTGTTTTGCCTGCGTACTTGCATAGCCCCTGGAACGCCTACGGAGCACCGCTGGTTCTGATGACAGAGCACTGAAACAGGCCATGGAGGAAGAGGATGGGGTGGAGGAGAGAGGTGTGCCACAACCAATAGTAGCATTTTGGAGGCATGGTGGCGGAACAACCTCCAACACTACTGCACCTTGTCCTGTATCCTTCCCAGCTGCCAGAAGAGTGACCCAATGGGCCGTGAAAGACAGGTAACGTCCCTGTCCATGGCTGCTGGACCATGAGTCAGCGGTTATATGAAGCTTACCGCTGACCGCCCTGTCCAGCGAGGCAAGGACATTGCCTTTCACATGCTGGTAGAGAGCCAGAATCGCCTTCCATGAGAAAAAGTGGCATTTGGGGACCTGCCACTGAGGAACCGCACATTGCACAAACTCACGGAAGGGGGCCGAGTCTACCAACTGAAAAGGCAGCAGTTGAAGTGCTACCAATTTAGCCAAGCTAGCATTCAACCACTGGGCATGTGGATGGCTGGGAGTGAACTTCTTTTGACGGTCCAGCAGCTGGGGCAGGGAAATTTGCCTGCTATAATCGGACGTGGGTGTACTGCTAGCAGAGTGCCCGGAAGCACTTGGCTGTGACACACCTAATTCTACTCCTTCATTCCTCTCAGAGCAGGTTTCAGAGAGGACTGAAGGTCTAGTGGGGTTGGAGATCCCAGCTGATGAGGAGCAAGGAGAGGTCCGCTTTGTTCTTTGGTGTGGGTCTTTGAGGTACGCTTGCCAATGAGCTGCATGGCAGGTCAACATATGTCTGTTCAAGCATGTGGTGCCCAAGCGGCTGATGTTTTGGCCAAGCGAGATACGCTTGAGACATATGTTGCAAATAGCAGCAGTGCGATCTGATGCACTCGTCTCAAAAAAAGCCCACACCAAAGAACTTTTAGAATAACGTGCAGAGGCAGCGCCCTGCACAGGCGGAGCTCTGCGGTGTGATTCAGTCGGTGTGCTGCCCCTAAGCTGGCCCCCGGAGGGCATCCTGCCTCATTGGACATGTGCCTCCTCCTCCTCTCTCCTACTAGGCACCCACGTGAAGTCAGTGCCCTCATCATCCCCTCACTCTTCATCGCTAGAGCAAACCTGGCAGTATGCTGCAGCTTGTGGAACATGACTGCCAGATTGCTGTCCTTCTTGAGCATCCCCTCTCTGCGCTCACGCTACTGCCTTCCTCTAGCTGAGTATCATCATCAGAGCCTACAAAACACTGGGCATCCTCCTGGAGCATGTACCCAACACTGTGCTCAAAGAGTTCAGGAGACTCCTCAGGAGGACGTGGTGGGTCTAGGGAAGGTGTCACTGATGATGACATTGAGACGAGGGAAGACGATGCGTTGGCAGCTGCTTTGCTAGTACCCTGAGCCTGGGTGAGAGAGGATGAGGAGGATGAAAAGGGCTTGGTCATCCACTCTACCAAGTCTTCGGCATGATGCGGTTCAACACATCCAGCTGCCGAAAAGAAGGACAAGCGTGTCCCACGGCCACGTGCTGATGATGACAAGCACCGCGTCCACGACCAGCACTGTTGTCTCTAGACACAGAGCCTGCTTGCCCTCTTTTATCGGCTCGCGCCTGTCTGCCTCTCCTTGTTGGCCTTCCAGATATGGTAATGGCCTGAAGGGAGATGGGAAAACCAGCAATTGGGTAGTGTATATTGTGCTAGAGGCACACAACACCCACTAACTCCTGCAGATGGCAGATGGCTCAATTAGAGAAGAGCTATATAAGTGGATATAATGGTGTATAGTGTGGTCAGGGCACGCAGACAACAAGCACAATCTCCTACAACTGACTGCAAGCTCTATTACAGAAGAGCAATATAGCTAGCTATATAGGTGGATATAATGGTGTATAGTGCGGTCAGGGCACGCAGACAACATGCACAATCTCCTACAACTGACGGCAAGCTCTATTACAGAAGAGCAATATAGCTAGCTATATAGGTGGATATAACGGTGTATAGTGCGCTCAGGGCACACAGACAACACCCACAAACTCCTGCAGATTGCTAACAGCTCAATTACAGAAGAGCAAGAACGCAAAATCGGCCAATAACGAACAGTGTATACTGTGTTGAAGGTACACAGAGAACACCCACTAACTCCTACAGACGCCAACACACTACACAAGGCCGCCGCCGCGCTGGCGGCCTTATATAGTGTGGGGCGTGTACTACACAGCCTGAGCTATGATTGGCCACAGGCATCCTGCCTGTGGCCAATCATGGCTCTCCTCGCTGCCGGCGCTGTGATTGGCCAAGCAAGCGGGGTCACAGTGCATGCTTGGCCAATCATGAGCCAGCAATGCACTGCGATGGAGCGAACGGCCCATAACGTTCCATGTCTGTATGATGGGTGTAAGCAAAAAATTATATATATATATATATATATATATATATATATAAAAATGTGCATCTAAAATTAAAACAAGAGATTGGAGTGGATGAATAAGTAAATGGAGTATGTGAAAAACACAAATGACATTTATAATATGTGTAAGGAAAACACTAATTTTAATCATACATTAGGTAACTGCGTATATGATCAAAGTGAAAAAGTGTTACATAGTTACATAGTTAGTAAGGTTGTATAAAGACACCAGTCCAACCTGAGTGAGTGTCTACAATTCTCCCTATCCATTGCACACTCACATCGGTCCCTACCCTTAAGGAGCCCACAATCCAAGGTCCCCATTCATATATTAGGGCCAATTTTGGACAGAAGCCAATTGACCTACCTGCATGTCTTTGGAGTGTGGGAGGAAACCCACGCAAGCACAGGGAGAACATGCAAACTCCAAGCAGGTAGTGTTGTGGTTGGGATTTGAACCAGCAACTCTTCTTATTGCTAGGTGAGAGTGCTAACCACTACACCACTGTGCCGCCCAGTGTATACCAGTGTATAAACAAGATTATTACAAATCATATATAATGTGCAATACAGTAAAAAAAAAATGTGCCTAACAATAAAAGCAAGATGAAAATAATATATATATATATATATATGTGGACCTTAAATATATACATATGTAAATAAATAATATAGTGACTAATTAGCGAATTGTCGATCGGACCAAGTGCCACGCATGCTCAGATCAAATTCCTACATCAAAGCTATTGGCTACTAGCCTGAATGTACAGTGCCTTGCGAAAGTATTGAACTTGAACTTTTCAACCTTTTTCCATATTTCAGGCTTCAAACATAAAGATATAAAATTTTTATTTTTTGTGAAGAATCACCAACAAGTGGGACACAATTGTGAAGTGGAACGAAATCTATTGGATTTTTGAAACTTTTTTAACTAATAAAAAAATGAAAAGTGGGGCGTGCAAAATTATTCGGCCCCCTTGCGTTAATACTTTGTAGAGCCACCTTTTGCTGCGCTTACAGCTGCAAGTCGCTTGGGGTATGTCTCTATCAGTTTTGCACATCGAGAGACTGAAATTCTTGCCCATTCTTCCTTGCAAAACAGCTCAAGCTCAGTGAGGTTGGATGGAGAGCGTTTGTGAACAGCAGTTTTCAGCTCTTTCCACAGATTCTTGATTGGATTCAGGTCTGGACTTTGACTTGGCCATTCTAACACCTGGATACGTTTATTTGTGAACCATTCCTTTGTAGATTTTGCTGTATGTTTGGGATCATTGTCTTGTTGGAAGATAAATCTCCGTCCCAGTTTCAGGTCTTTTGCAGACTCCAACAGGTTTTCATCCAGAATGGTCCTGTATTTGGCTGCATCCATCTTCCCCTCAATTTTAACCATCTTCCCTGTCCCTGCTGAAGAAAAGCAGGCCCAAACCATGATGCTGCCACCACCATGTTTGACAGTGGGGATGGTGTGTTGAGGATGATGAGCTGTGTTGCTTTTACGCCAAACATATCGTTTTGCATTGTGGGCAAAAAGTTCGATTTTGGTTTCATCTGACCAGAGCACCTTCTTCCACATGTTTGGTGTATCTCCCAGGTGGCTTGTGGCAAACTTTAGACAAGACTTTTTATGGATATCTTTGAGAAATGGCTTTCTTCTTGCCACTCTTCCATAAAGGCCAGATTTGTGCGGTGTACGACTGATTTTTGTCCTATGGACAGACTCTCCCACCTCAGCTGTAGTTCTCTGCAGTTCATCCAGAGTGATCATGGGCCTCTTGGCTGCATCTCTGATCAGTCTTCTCCTTGTCTGAGCTGAAAGTTTAGAGGGACGGCCAGGTCTTGGTAGATTTGAAGTGGTCTGATACTCCTTCCATTTCAAAATGATCGCTTGCACAGTGCTCCTTGGGATGTTTAAAGCTTGGGAAATCTTTTTGTATCCAAATCCGGCTTTAAACTTCTCCACAACAGTATTACGGACCTGCCTGGTGTGTTCCTTGGTCTTCATGATGCTCTCTGCGCTTTCAACAGAACCCTGAGACTATCACAGAGCAGGTGCATTTATACAGAGACTTGATTTCACACAGGTGGATTCTATTTATCACCATCAGTCATTTAGGACAACATTGGATCATTCAGAGATCCTCGCTGAACTTCTGGAGTGAGTTTGCTGCACTGAAAGTAAAGGGGCCAAATAATTTTGCACGCACCACTTTTCAGTTTTTTATTTGCTAAAAAATTTTAAAATATCCAATAGATTTCGTTCCACTTCACAATTGTGTCCCACTTGTTGGTGATTCTTCACAAAAATAAAAATGTTATATCTTTATGTTTGAAGCCTGAAATGTGGCAAAAGGTTGAAAAGTTCAAGGGGGCCGAATACTTTCGCAAGGCACTGTAGTCCCATCGTAACGAAATTACGTCATCACGTTCTGAAAGATCGGATTTTTCGACAACTTAGTCCGACCATGTGTATGCAACAGTTTCGGACGGAGAAAATCCAACGGATTTGGTTGTCGAAATCTCCGACCATGTGTACAGGGGCTATGACAGAATAAATTGTCAATCCGTAAAAATTACATCATTACAATACCATTAAGTTAACCACATGTATGCTAATATATAATGACACGAATCAGTGAAATAAAACTGAAGGAATATGTAAAAAAGTGTGTATAAATTGAGCAAATAGACACAAGCAAGCGAAATTGAATATTACCGCTAGGGATGGCCGAACGGTTCGCCCGGCGGTCGTTTCGCGGCGAATTTCGGCTGTTTGCCGTCTGCCCGATCGGCGGACTATTGCCGCCGTTCGCCCGGGGGACTTCCGTGTTTACTGTGTAAAAGAACTTTGACCTATGATGACACATCCATCATGGGGTACAGGACAGCCAATTGAGACATTACAGCACATGGACACTTGGACATTCCCCTAACTTATAAATAGACCCGATCTGGTGGCCATTTTACATTCTTTCTTCTGTCATTATAGGTAGAGGTTGCTGTGTGGAGCAGGGAGAGACTGCAGTGACCCAAATCGCTAGCTATTAGGTCCACAAAAGTTCTTTTCAGGACTGGTATAGGTGTTAGGTGTAGTTCAGGATATAGGTTTGAGGCACTGCTGTGCTAGTGATTGTTGCAGCAGCCTGTCTTTTGTCAGTGTAGAGAGAGGGACAGGATGCTGTGTGCAGCAGGGACAGTAAGTTTAATCATCAGCTGTTACTATTAGGTCCACAAAAGTCCTTTTCAGGACTGGTAATGTAAAGTAATACAGGATATAGTTTTGAGTGCTATTCAAGTTATTGTTCCAGCAGCCTGTGTTTTGTCAGTTTAAATAGGGACAGGCAGGAAGCTGTGTGTGGCAGTGAGGGACAGTAAGTTTAATCAGTAGCTGCCACTATTACTTGTATACGTATAATATTCTTTCTTCCAAATATAGAAAGAATATTATACTTGACTGCCGCCCTTCTGCTGCAGTAGTCCTTTATCAGTATAGGGACTGAGGTACAGTCTGCTAATCATTCACAACCTACTAGTTCCACAAAGGTCTTTATAAGGACTGGTAAGGTATAGGGTACTACAGTACATAGGGTTGAGTGGGGTACAGTCTGCTATTCCTTAAGGACTGGTATAGGTCCACAATACATAGGGTTGAGGTGCACTACTGCTGACTGCTGCCCTTCTGCTGCAGCAGTCCTTTATCAGTATAGGGACTGAGGTCCAGTCTGCTAATCATTCACAACCTACTAGTTCCACAAAGGTCCTTATTAGGACTGGTAAGGTATAGGGTACTACAGTACATAGGGTTGAGTGAGGTACAGTCTGCTATTCCTTAAGGACTGGTATAGGTCCACAATATATAGGGTTGAGCTGCACTACAGCAGACTGCTGCCCTATACTGCAGCAGTCCTTTATGAGTATAGGGACTGAGGTACAGTCTGCTAATTATTCACAACCTACTAGTTCCACAAAGGTCCTTATAAGGACTGGTAAGGTATAGGGTACTACAGTACATAGGGTTGAGTGAGGTACAGTCTGCTATTCCTTAAGGACTGGTATAGGTCCACAAAATATAGGGTTGAGGTGCACTACTGCTGACTGCTGCCCTATACTGCAGCAGTCCTTTATGAGTATAGGGACTCAGGTACAGTCTGCTAATCATTCACAACCTACTAGTTCCACAAAGGTCCTTATAAGGACTGGAAATGTATAGGGTACTACAGTACATAGGGTTGAGTGAGGTACAGTCTTCTATTCCTTAAGGACTGGTATAGGTCCACAATATATAGGGTTGAGGTGCACTACTGCTGACTGCTGCCCTTCTGCTGCAGCAGTCCTTTATCAGTATAGGGACTGAGGTACAGTCTGCTAATCATTCACAACCTACTAGTTCCACAAAGGTCCTTATAAGGACTGGTAAGGTATAGGGTACTACAGTACATAGGGTTAAGTGAGGTACAGTCTGCTATTCCTTAACCACTTCAGGACCGCCGTATTGCCAATGTACGTCAACACAATGGCACAGGCAGGCACAATCACGTAGATGTACGTGCCTGCCTTCCAGCGGGTGGGGGGTCCGATCGCACCCCCTCCCGTTGGATACGACGGTCCGGTTCGCTCCAGGAGTGCTCCGTGATGAGGGGATGGCCGTTGGTTTTCGGCCACCCCCTCTGGATCGCTCCTGGCCAATGAGAAGCTTCCTCCCACTGTGTATTGTTTACACAGGAAGGAGGAAGTGATGTCATTCTCCTCGGGGCGGTCTTTTTGACCGGACTACGAGGAGAAGACTAATAGTAAGTGTGCACCAACACTACACTGACATGTAGGTACACACAGGCACACAAACCCCCCCCCTATCCCCCCCCCGATCGCCCCCGACCCCCCCCCCCGCCCCCCCCCCTCCCCCCACCCCCAGTCACAGTGTCACTGATTGCATTGATCATTTCTTTACTGATCAATGCATTCAGTGTCAGTTGTGACAGTAAAAACTGTCAGGACAGTTAGTGTTAGGTCCAGGGTAGCCCCATATCACCCCCCAATAAAGATTTAACCCCCTGATTGCCCCTAGAGTTAACCCTTTCACCCCCTTTTGCCAGTGTCACTAAGCGATCATTTTTCTGATCGCTGCATGTGTCGCTAGGTAGCTAGTTATTTTTTTAGGTTCACCGCCAGGTTTTTATATCGCTAGGTACCCCGATATACTACCCAATAATGGTTTTAACCCCCTGATTGCCGCTAGTTAACCCTTTCACCCCCTTTTGCCAGTGTCACTAAGCGATCATTTTTCTGATCGCTGCATTAGTGTCGCTACAGTCGCTAGGTAGCTAGTTATTTTTTTAGGTTCACCGCCAGGTTTTTATAGCGCTAGGTACCCCGATATACTACCCAATAATGGTTTTAACCCCCTGATTGCCGCTAGTTAACCCTTTCACCCCCTTTTGCCAGTGTCACTAAGCGATCATTTTTCTGATCGCTGCATGTGTCGCTAGGTAGCTAGTTATTTTTTTAGGTTCACCGCCAGGTTTTTATATCGCTAGGTACCCCGATATACTACCCAATAATGGTTTTAACCCCCTGATTGCCGCTAGTTAACCCTTTCACCCCCTTTTGCAAGTGTCACTAAGCGATAATTTTTCTGATCGCTGCATCAGTGTCGCTAGTGTCGCTAGGTAGCTAGTTATTTTTTTAGGTTCACCGCCAGGTTTTTATAGCGCTAGGTACCCCGATATACTACCCAATAATGGTTTTAACCCCCTGATTGCTGCTAGTTAACCCTTTCACCCCCTTTCACCAGCGATCACAGTATAAGTGTCACTGGTGACGCTGGTTAGCCAGTTAGTTATTTAGGTTCCCCGTCAGGTTTTTATATAGCGCCAGGGACCCCCATATACTACCTAATAAAAATTTGAACCCCCTGATTGCCCCTAGTTAACCCTTTCACCACTGATCACCGTATAAGTGTCACGGGTGACTCTGGTTAGTTTGTTTTTTATAGCATCAGGGCACCCACCATTTATTACCCAATAAAGGTTTAACCCCCTGATCACCCGGCGGGTGATATCAATTAGGTTTTAGGGTCAGGGTCTGCGTCGCCCCAGGCAGCGCTAGGTTAGTGCCAGTACCGCTAACACCCACACGCAAAGCATACACCTCCCGTAGTGCTATAGAATCTGAACAGATCAATATCTGATCTGATCAGATCTATACTAGCGTCCCCAGCAGTTTAGGGTTCCAAAAAAACGCATTGTTAGCGGGATCAGCCCAGATACCTGCTAGCACCTGCGTTTTGCCCCTCTGCCCAGCCCACCCAAGTGCAGTATCGATCGATCACTGTCACTTACAAAACACTAAACACATAACTGCAGCGATCGCAGAGTCAGGCCTGATCCCTGCCATCGCTAACAGGTTTTTTGGTAGCATTTTATATTTAAATCCGGAAGGCAGTGCTTGGTTTTCGGGGTCCCGTACGTGGCTAGGCTCCCAAAAAGTCCCCCACATGTGGTATCCCCGTACTTGGGAGAAGCAGCAGAATTTATTTTGGGGTGTAATTTGACTTCTGCCCATAGCATGTGTGAGCAATATATCATTTAGTGACAACTTTGTGCAAAAAAAAAAAAGTTTGTAATATTCCCGCAACTTTTGGCAAAATATAAAATATTCCATGGACTCAACATGCCTCTCAGTAAATAGCTTGGGGTGTCTACTTTCCAAAATGGGGTCATTTGGGGGGGTTTTGTGCTATTTTGGCATTTTATGGCCTTCGAAACTGTGATAGGTAGTGAGGAGTTAAATCAAAAATTTGCACCCTTAGAAATCCTGAAGGTGGTGATTGGTTTTCGGGGTGCCGTGCGCGACTAGACTCCCAAAAAGTCCCACACATGTGGTATCCCCGTACTCAGGAGAAGCAGCAGAATGTATTTTGGGGTGTCATTTCACATATGCCCATAGCATGTGTGAGCAATATATCATTTAGTGACAACTTTGTGCAAAAAAAAAAAAGTTTGTAATATTCCCGCAACTTGTGGCAAAATATAAAATATTCCATGGACTCAACATGCCTCTCAGTAAATAGCTTGGGGTGTCTACTTTCCAAAATGGGGTCATTTTGGGGGGTTTTGTGCTATTTTGGCATTTTATGGCCTTCGAAACTGTGATAGGTAGTGAGGAGTTAAATCAAAAATTTGCACCCTTAGAAATCCTGAAGGTGGTGATTGGTTTTCGGGGTGCCGTGCGCGACTAGACTCCCAAAAAGTCCCACACATGTGGTATCCCCATACTCGGGAGAAGTAGCGGAATATATTTTGGGGTGCAATTCCACATATAACCATGGCATGTGTGAGCAATATATCATTTAGTGACAACTTTTTGAAAAAAAATTTTTTTTTTTTTGTCATTATTCAATCCCTTAGGACAAAAAAATAAATATTCAATGGGCTCAACATACCCATCAGCAATTTCCTTGGGGTGTCTACTTTCCAAAATGGGGTCATTTGGGGGGGATTTGTACTGCCCTGCCATTTTAGCACCTCAAGAAATGAGATCGGCAGTCATAAATTAAAAGCTGTGTAAATTCCAGAAAATGTACTCTAGTTTGTAGACGCTATAACTTTTGCGCAAACCAAAAAATATACGCTTATTGACATTTTTTTTACTAAAGACATGTGGCTGAATAAATTTTGCCCTCAATGTATGACTAAAATTTAGTTTATTCGATTTTTCTTATAACAAAAAGAAGAAAATATCTTTTTTTTTCAAAATTTTCGCTCTTTTTCCATTTATATCGCAAAAAAAAAAAATCGCAGAGGCAATCAAATACCATCAAAAGAAAGCTTTATTTGTGGGAAGAAAAGGACGCAAATTTCGTTTGGGTGCAATATTGCATGACCGCGCAATTACCAGTTAAAGCAGCGCAGTGCGAAATTGCAAAAAGACCTCTGGTCCTTAAGGTGTTTATTGGTCCGGAGCTGAAGTGGTTAAGGACTGGTATAGGTCCACAATATATAGGGTTGAGGTGCACTACTGCTGACTGCTGCCCTATACTGCAGCAGTCCTTTATCAGTATAGGGACTGAGAGTTTTGTCACAGGGTCATTTAAAAAATTACAGGCAGAGGAAGAGGCAGGCCCTTCCGCAAGGGTGGTAGGGGTAGGGCAGGAGCAACAGGCTTGAGCCAAAGTGGGAAGTTGCAGAAGGTGCGTTCAATTACTTTAAAGGATGCACCAGACTTGGTTGAGTGGCTCACTCAGCCTTACTCTTCTGCACCCTCCTCATCCTCTCGATCTGCACCCTCTTCTTCACTCTCTGCTATGTGCACCCCCAAAGACACTACCACCAACAACACCACCACCAACACATACCTTCCGCTTGAGTCACAGGAATTATTTTCCGATCCATATCAAGACATTTCTGATGCGCAGCCACTCTTGGCATTGGATCAGGAAGAGGAGGTAGCAACAACCGCCACTCAGCAGTCTGACGACAGTACCCAGATCAGCCCAAGGAGGAGGTTGGTCCCCGGTGTTGCTGCCTACTCCAAGATCTCTACTTATAGCGGTGGGGAAGGTGACGTCGATGATGACGTGTCTAGTGATGTCACGTGGGTGCCCACAAGAGAGGAAGAGGAGGGGAGTTCAGAGGGAGATATGGACCAGCAGATAGGGAGGAGAAGCAGGAATAACTTACATTGCATAGGAGGGACAAAGCAGACTGCTAATGTATCAGGAGCGAGTCATCGACCATGTACGTTCACATCTGGCGCTCCCAGGATGCCGGCACATGGCTCCGCAGTGTGGGCTTTTTTTAACGTGTCCGCTGCTGACAATAGCGTTGTCATCTGCAATCTTTGCAGTCAACGCATTAGTCGCGGTAAGCCCAACACTCACCTAGGGACGACCGCCTTAAGAAGGCACATGAGCAGCCATCACCGAGCCCAGTGGGAGCAACGGAACACACAAAGCCACACTCCAGGCTCTCACCGTTCCAGCCTCGTCTTCTACTTCTCCTTCTCCTCTCTCCTCACAATTGTCCTCCACTCCACCTTCCATCACGCCAAGCTCACGTTTTTCTGCAAAAAGGCAGGCTTCCGTGGGCCTAATGTTCGAGCGTAAAAAAATGATGACGCCGGATAACCCTCTTGCCCAACGGTTGACGGCTGGCTTGTCAGAACTGATAGCCCGCCAACTACTGCCATATAAACTGGTGGACTCGGAGGCCTTTCGAAAATTTGTGGCCAATGGAACACCACAATGGAAGGTCCCAGGAAGGAAGTATTTCTCAGAGAAGGGCATCCCAGAGCTATATGGCCATGTTCAGCGGCAAGTGAATGTATCTCTGGCACACAGTGTCGGTGCCAAGATACATCTGACCACAGACACGTGGTCTAGCAAACACGGGCAGGGAAGGTATATCACTTTTACTGCCCACTGGGTGAACCTTCTGATGGCCGTCAAGCATGTAACCCGTGGCCGTGTAGATTTGGTTTTACCGCCACGGATTGCATGCAGGCCTGGCTCTTCTTCTCCTCCTCCTCCTACTCCATCCTCCTCCCTCTCCTCCTCGGCTGACTCCTCCTTTTCCGCTGCTAGCGTCTCTTTTGCTGCGCCGCCCAAGCTCCCCAGAACCTATTCGACATGCCAGGTGAGACGTTGCCATGCTGTGCTGCGTCTGTTGTGCCTGGAAGCCAAGAGCCACACTGGCCTGGCACTCCTTTCAGCTTTGCGTTCACAGGCAGATCAGTGGCTAACACGGCTCAATTTGACAGTTGGTAAAGTGGTGTGTGACAACGGTGCCAATCTGCTTAGCGCATTGAAACAGGGCACAATTACGCACGTGCCATGCATGGCACACGTCTTAAACTTGGTCGTGCAGTGATTCATTGTCAAATACCCTGGGGTCCAGGACATCTTGCAGCAGGCAAGGAAAATCTCGGCCCATTTCAGAAGATCTTACACGGCCATGGCTCGCCTTGCTGACATTCAGCGGCGACACAATCTGCCGGTCAGACGTCTTATTTGCGATTGCCCGACGCGATGGAACTCAACCTTCTATATGCTTGATAGGCTGCTCCAGCAGAAACGTGCAGTTAACGCCTACCTGTATGAACAGGTTCTGGGGAGCTGTTTTTTTTTCACCGCACCAGTGGCTGCTCATGCGCGACGCATGCAGACTTCTGCGGCCATTTGAGGAGATCACCAAACTGGTCAGTCGCAGCCATGGTGCCATCAGGGAAATGTTACCTTACGCCTTCTTTATGGAGCGTGCATTGCGTCATGTCATTGATCAAGCTGTGGAGGAGCAGGAGCGGGAAGATGAGGAAGTCGCAATGCTGGATGAATTCCCAGGGGGGGCTACTCTATCTGAGACAAGTGAACAACAGGAGTCTGAAGAGGAGTCAGAGGAGGATGGTGCCGGGGCAGATGAGGAGGAGCAAGAAGAGCATGCTTTAAACCTTTCCGGGAACCCTGTTGTTGTGCGTGGATGGGGAGAGGAGAATGAAGAGGACGACATTATCCTGGATGATGAGCAGGAGCCAGGCCACCACACCGCTTCCAGTTTAGTGCAAATGGGGGCCTTCATGCTCCAGTGTTTTAATAGGGACCCCCGTATAAAAAGCATAAGGGTAAAGGACCAGTACTGGGTGGCAACGTACTTAGACCCCCGGTACAAACACAAAGTGGCGGAAATGTTACCCCCATCACAGAGGGCTGTCAGAATGGAGCACTCCAGGCCTTGCTTCGAGAAATGCTGCATTCTGCTTTTGCGTTCGCTGGCAGAGGAGCAATTCCCACTCCCAGAGAAGGAGTTGCGGGTACCAATCCAACAGCGCCTGCAAGAAGAGGCCGGTTTGAAGATGTGTTGGTGACTTCGGATATGAGGTCATTCTTTCAGCCGACCCATCAACAGGTGTCATCCGGATCCAGCATCAGGGAATGCCTAGACCGTCAGGTGTCCGACTACATCGGGTTAACGGCCGATGTGGACGCTCTGAGGAGTGATGAACCCCTGGACTACTGGGTGGGCAGGCTTGACCTCTGGCCAGAGCTTGCCCAATTTGCAATCAAACTGCTGGCTTGCCCCTCGTCCAGTGTCCTGTCCGAAAGGACGTTCAGCGCAGCAGGGGGGATCATGACCGATAAGCGTATTTGCCTAGCTCACGACAGTGTTAACTACCTCACATTTCTAAAAATGAGTGAGGCATGGATCTCAGAGGAATTCAACACATGTGACCAGTAGACCATGTATATGTCTATAAACGATTTTTTTAATCGAGCACACAGACCTTCTTTCTTCATTTGGCTCACTTCCTTGTCCAAAAAAAGCACACCGTGCTATATGCCCGTACCCTCCTGTTTGAAGAGGTTGAGCGGGGTGTCATATTTCTACTGGGGCTGCTTATTATGAGGGGCTCCCACCATCCCTGTGCTGTGCTGGCTTCCTCCTGGGGCTGTACCTCTGCTGTGCATATTATGAGGGGCTCCCACCATCCCTGTGCTATGCTCATTATGAGGGGCTCCCACAATCCCTGTGCTGTGCTGATTTCCTCCTGGGGCTGTACCTCTGCTGTGCATATTATGAGGGGCTCCCACCATCCCTGTGCTATGCTCATTATGAGGGGCTCCCACCATCCCTGTGCTATGCTCATTATGAGGGGCTCCCACCATCCCTGTGCTGTGCTGACTTCCTCCTGGGGTTGCTTATTATGAGGGGCTCCCACCATCCCTGTGCTATGCTGACATACTCCTGGGGCTGCTTATTATGAGGGGCTCCCACCATCCCTGTGCTGTGCTGACTTCCTCCTGTGGCTGTACCTCTGCTGTGCATATTATGAGGGGCTCCCACCATCCCTGTGCTATGCTCATTATGAGGGGCTCCCACCATCCCTGTGCTATGCTCATTATGAGGGGCTCCCACCATCCCTGTGCTGTGCTGACTTCCTCCTGGGGCTGCTTATTATGAGGGGCTCCCACCATCCCTGTGCTGTGCTGACTTCCTCCTGGGGCTGCTTATTATGAGGGGCTCCCACCATCCCTGTGCTGTGCTGTGCTGACCTCCCTTCTGGGGCTGTACCTCTGCTGTGCATATTATGAGGGGCTCCCTCCATCCCTGTGCTATGTTCATTATGTGGGGCTCTCACCATCCCTGTGCTATGCTGACTTCCTCCTGGGGCTGCTTATGGTGCAGGTGTCAGTGCTGTATATCACGGTGCTGGTGTCAGTGCTTTATGTCACGCTGCTGATGTCAGTGCTCTCTATCACGGTGCTGGTGTCAGATCATGCTATCACGGTGCATGTGTCATTGCTGTATGTCACGCTGCTGATGTCAGTGCTGTATATCACGGTGCTGGTGTCAGTGCTGTATATCACGGTGCTGGTGTCAGTGCTTTATGTCACGCTGCTGATGTCAGTGCTCTCTATCACGGTGCTGGTGCCAGATCACTCTATCACGGTGCAGGTGTCATTGCTGTATGTCAGGCTGCTGATGTCAGTGGTGTATATCACAGTGCTGGTGTCAGTGCTGTATATCACGGTGCTGGTGTCAGTGCTTTATGTCACGCTGCTGATGTCAGTGCTCTCTATCACGGTGCTGGTGTCAGATCACTCTATCACGGTGCAGGTGTCATTGCTGTATGTCATGCTGCTGATGTCAGTGCTCTCTATCACGGTGCTGGTGTCAGATCACTCTTTCACGGTGCAGGTGTCATTGCTGTATGTCACGCTGCTGGTGATCATCTCCTGCACCCTCTTTTTTGCCTACCCTGACCTTCCCTCTCCTCCATTGCCTTCATGCGCTCCACAGTCCTGAATTGTCACAACAATTTCACATATAAAAAAAGAATGCTTGTAGTTGTCGATCCCAGATTCACCTCATACATGTGTTATGTCATTGGCCATGTGGTGGGACTATGTTTGCACAGCTAGTAATTATTTTGTGGCTGCAAATTTGACCTGTAGGTTTGCAAAGTTCGCCTCCCATTGAAGTCAATGGGGCCCGCCGCAAACGTTATGGTTCGCAAACTATCGGCCGCGTTTCGCGGTCCGCGTTCGCGAAACGTCCCGTCGGAAGTTCATCCATCACTAATTACCACCTACTCATGGGGGAAAGAATAACAAACACCCGCCTGAGGCTCCAACACTGTGAACACCCACCTGAGACTCTAACACTATGGACGCAGGCATGTAAAGTGCCCCAACTAAATTGCAATGCTCCCAGGTCCTATCCCTGTCTTACCATAAGGTACAGCTGAAGCCAATTATTGCAGTCGTCTAAGCAACAGGGAATGGAAATCGCAAGATCTAATCAGTGGGTATCCAAATGTGTGTGTAATAATAAACCTTAGGAATCATTGGGCCGACATTAAAAATTCAGTGACACACATCAGAGGGAACCCAATGCACATCAAAATATATGAGCATGTGTAACAAGCCTTGCGAGATAAAGTCCTGGTTAAATGTATAAACATTGATATGCAGCCATCATGAAAATGCATAATAAAAGAAAAATAAATGAAAATCCTTCATCAGAATAATGTACAAAAAATTATAGTGGCAAAATTGCAAAAATACCAATCCATAAACTCCATAGAAGTGAAAAAATAAATAAACTATATGCACAAATATTAGTGCATACTAATCAAAATAAATTACTCCTAAATATAATAAATAGAGGTATATCGAAAATAGGGATGAGCTCGGTGTTCAATGCGAACGAATGTTCGACTCAAACATTGGCTGTTCGCACGTTCGGCGAATACTGAACGTTATGGGCCGTTCGTGCCAAATTCATGTGGCGCTCATGGCCCACAATGCACTGCGCCATCGCAGTGCATTGCTGGCTCATGATTGGCCAAGCATGCACTGTGACCTCACATGCTTGGCCAATCATAGTTTCGGCAGCAGAGAGAGCAATAATTGGCCACAGGCAGGATGCCTGTGGCCAATTATAGCTCAGGGGGGTTTAGTACACGCCCCACACTATATAGGGCCGCCAGCGCGGCGGCCTTGTGTAGTGTGTTCCGGCATGCAGGGAAAGAGCTAGATAGGCAGGGACAGTGTATTCTTTTCTCAGGCATCTGCAGGAGTTAGTGGGTGTTGTGTGCCTCCAGCACAGCACAGTATACACCTGTATCTATCCTTTATTGCTGGTGTTCTCTCATACAGGCATCTGCAGGAGTTAGTGGGTGTTGTGTGCCTCCAGCACAGCACAGTATACACCTGTATCTACCCTTTATTGCTGGAGTTCTCTCATACAGGCATCTGCAGGAGTTGGTGGGTGTTGTGCGCCTCCAGCACAGCACAGTATGTACCTGTATCTACCCTTTATTGCTGGTGTTCTCTCATACAGGCATCTGCAGGAGTTAGTGGGTGTTGTGTGCCTCCAGCACAGCACAGTATACACCTGTATCTACCCTTTATTGCTGGTGTTCTCTAATACAGGCATCTGCAGGAGTTAGTGGGTGTTGTGTGCCTCCAGCACAGTATACACCTGTATCTACCCTTTATTGCTGGTGTTCTCTAATACAGGCATCTGCAGGAGTTAGTGGGTGTTGTGTGCCTCCAGCACAGTATACACCTGTATCTACCCTTTATTGCTGGTGTTCTCTAATACAGGCATCTGCAGGAGTTAGTGGGTGTTGTGTGCTACAGCACAGCACAGTATATATCTGTATCTACCCTTTATTGTTGGTGTTCTCTCATACGGGCATCTGCAGGAGTTAGTAGGTTTTGTGTGCCTCCAGCACAATATACACTACCCAATTGCTGGTTTTCCCATCTCCCTGCAGGCCATTACTATGCCTGTAAGGCCAACAAGGAGAGGCAGACAGTCACGAGCCAATAAAAGAGAGCAAGCAGGCTCTGTGTCTAGAGATAACAGTGCTGGTCATGGACGCGGTGCATCGTCATCAGCACGTGGCCATGGGACATGCTTGCCCTTCTTTTCGGCAGCTGGATGTGTTGAGCCGCATCATGCCAAAGACATGGTAGAGTGGATGACCAAGCCCTTTTCATCCTCCTCATCCTCTCTCACCCAGGCTCTGGGTACTAGCAAAGCAGCTGCCAATGCGTCCTCTTCCCTCGTCTCAATGTCATCATCAGTTACTCCTTCCCTAGACCCACCACGTCCTCCTGAGGAGTCCCCTGAACTGTTTGAGCACAGTGTTGGGTACATGCTCCGCCTGTGCAGGGCACTGCCTCTGCGCATTATTCCAAAAGTTCTTTGGTGTGGGCCTTTTTTGAGACACGTGCATCAGATCGCACCTCTGCTATTTGCAACATATGTCTCAAGCGTATCTCGCATGGCCAAAACATCAGCCGCTTGGGCACCACATGCTTGACCAGACATATGTTGACCTGCCATGCAGCTCATTGGCAAGCGCACCTTAAAGACCCACACCAAAGAACAAAGCGGACCTCTCCTTGCTCCTCATCAGCTGGGATCTCAAACCCCACTAAACCTTCAGTCCTCTCTGAAACCTGCACTGAGAGGAATGAAGGTGTAGAATTAGGTGTGTCACAGCCAAGTACTTGCAGGCACTCTGCTAGCAGTACACCCACATCCGATTGTAGCAGGCAAATTTCCCTGCCCCAGCTGCTGGACCGTCAAAAGAAGTTCACTCCCAGCCATCCACATGCCCAGCAGTTGAATGCTAGCTTGGCTAAATTGCTAGCACTTCAACTGCTGCCTTTCAGTTGGTAGACTCGGCCCCCTTCTATGAGTTTGTACAATGTGCGGTTCCTCAGTGGCAGGTTCCCAAACGCCACTTTTTCTCACAGAAGGCGATTCCGGCTCTCTACCGGCATGCGGAAGGCAATGTCCGATGCCTCGCTGGACAGGGTGGTCAGTGGTAAGGTGCATATTATTGCTGACTCATGGTCCAGCAAGCATGGACAGGGACGTTACCTATCTTTTATGGCCCATTGGGTCATTCTTCTGGCAGCTGGGAAGGATGCAAGACAAGGTGCAGTAGTGTTGGAGGTTGTTCTGCCACCACACCTCCAAAATGCTACTACTGGTTGTGACACACCTCTCTCCTCCAGCCTCTCCCCTTCTTCTTCCTACATGGCCTCTTCCAGTGCTCTGTCCTCAGAACCAGCGGTGCTCCATAGGCGTTCAAGGGGCTACCCAAGTACGCAGGCAAAAAGATGCCATGCTGTGCTTGCGGTAGTTTGTTTGGGGGACAGGAGCCACACTGGGGCAGATATTTGGTCAGCTCTGCAGGGGCAGGCCAAGAGGTGGTTGATGTCATGCCAGCTTAAGCCAGGAATGGTGGTTTGCGACAATGGCACCAACCTCCTCTCCGCCCTCCGACAGGGACAACTGACCCGTGTGCCCTGTGTGGCTCACGTCCTTAACCTGGTGGTGCAGCGGTTCTTGGGCAGGTACCCGGGCTTACGGGATGTCCTGAGGCAGGCCAGGAAAGTCTGTGTGCATTTCTGCCAATGATTTAATGCCAGTGCTCGGCTGGCTAAGCTGCAAAAGGAGTTGAACCTGCCCAAGAACCGCCTTATATGTGACATGCCCACCAGGTGGAACTCAACGTTGGCCATTCTGCAGTGGCTGCACAGGCAGCAGAGGGCCATCAATGAGTACCTGTGCGACTACGGCACCAGGACAGGATCAGGGGAACTCGTTTTTTTCTCACCACGCCAGTGGGCCATGATCAGGGATGCATGCACTGTCCTGTCACCGTTTGAGGAGGCCACAAGGATGGTGAGCAGTGACAGTGAATGCATCAGTGACATTGTACCTCTTGTCCACCTGCTGGAGCATACGCTGCGTGGAATAATGGACAGGGCACTTGAGGCAGAACAAAGGCAGGAAGAGGAGGACTTCCTTGCCTCTCAAGGCCCCCTTTATCCAGACAGTGTTCCTGCTGTCCCACCCATCACACAGGAAGAGGAGGAGGAGGAGGAGGCTTGTGTCAGCATGGAGGTGGAGCCTGCCACTCAACATCAGCAGCAGCAGTCTTTTAGGGATGATTTACAGTCCCAAAAACACATAGACTTGTAAGTGGCTGGGAGGAGGTGGCTGCGGATCATGTTGTCCTTAGTGACCCAGAGGACTCCGGACCGAATACCTCAGCTAACCTACGCTGCATGGCCTCCCTGATCCTGCAAAGCCTGAGGAAGGATCCTTATATTCTTTGGATCAAGGAGAGGGACCTGTGACAGAACCCACTGTCACTGTGTGTTTTGGAGGGAGCTGTGGGCTCGCTTCCTACCCACAGACTATGGCCCAGCAGAGAACATGATATTTGGAGGGCTATCTCCCACCACCTGGAGAAGATGCCACCTCCAGACATTTGTGTCGGTTTGTTCATCGGAAGCGGGTGAACGTGGGATCTGTGGCTGGGCTTGTGGAGTCGTTCCTCGCTACCTAAACCTATTGGCCCGTCTCGGTTAAATATAAATATATACTTTTAGTCCACAATCTACTTTTAGCTGATAAAGACATATACAAAATGGTACTGAGTTAATGTAATGTAATGCTAAATCCCTCCTCTCCCCCCCTCTTATTGTTGTGTTTAATTGTGTTGGGTCATGGCATGTAGACAAAAGGTCTGGACTGGAGACACATCCCAGCAGGGGATGTGTAAGGAGGGGCTGCCTGCTTATCATAATCCCTTTATGTGTTTCATCTGTAGTTGTTTGAATATAAAAGTGTTGAGTTTCCATTGGTTCTTCCTTCTCCCCTACCCCCTCTATGACAAGGCTAAGGGGAGTGCCCCTAACTGTGTTTAAAGTGTATGTTTGAAACTTAATAAACAGTTTGTGCTCTGGATGTTTAACCCTCAACACCTGTGTGGCTTGTCTCGTGATTGAGGGGTTAAGGGCTTGTTATGGTGAGTCAGCAGGCTGCGGGTGCGTTTGGAGGACAGGAGACACAGGTCTAGCGTCGATGCTCAGCAGTGGTATCCAAGATCCGTCACAGTGTTGGCAGTGGTGGGACGTCTCTTGCAGTCCAGGACATCCAAATCACAACCGGAATTCAAGATCCGGGCAGCCGCCGAGGAGCGATACGGAGACCAGCCAACATGAGCAAAGTTCAGGAGGAGGATGCAAGGCATGCGGAAGCAACATCGGGGACCAGCGACAGAGCACACCATGCTCAGCTGGGAGGATCTGATCCGCCGACAACTCTGGCAAGAGACGCTAAGCCACGAGCGCCACCATCAGGGGAAGATCCTTCCCTCCTCCACAGAGATGTACTGGATGCAGTACCATGCACGAGAGGTGTTCCTGAGGGAACAACCACAAGATGAGTGGAAGACGGAGCTCGGAAGATTGGTTCGGGAGGAGATGAGGCTGGATGCCAGCTATAGAGCCCTCTGGTGGTTCGTGGCTCAACCTGTGGCCAGGTACAGCAGATGGCAGCCCGACAGAAGGCGTTGACTATGGCGGTGTGGGGCTGCTCCATCGAAAATGTACGGAGACCCAGACTTTGGTAGCATCAAGGAGTGGCGGCTGGAAGACCTCCTGGACTTCCGAGATGAGGTGCTGGACCTCCCAGAAGAGGCATGTGACCTGAAGGAATTGGAGTTCCTGGTTGAGCAGGAATGGGAGCTCGAGCTTGCCTACAAGTGGCTGTTTGATGGTGATCAGCAGCCTGGCATGGCTCCCGTTGCCTGAGACTGTCCGGGAGAAATCGTGAAGATATGGAGCAATAGGGGCCAGGGGTGTCCCTACATTTTCTCATCCTAACCGCAATGGAAGAAGCGGCAATGATACAGAGGGCACTATGAGTGCTAGAATGCCGGAATGCTTCAGAGGTTCCCCAGGCAGCGAGATAAGCTAATAGCATAAAAGTCTTGGAAGGGGGAGTTGAGACGGGTGCTGGAAGGCTGGTAGATGGTGATCAGCAGCAAGTCCAGAGTATCACATCCGGTGCTCCAGCAGAAGCACTAGCTACGAGGCAGAGCGCCGCTGGCCTCTGACCACCGTCAGAGTTAGATCCTGGGGGATGACCTCAGTGAGCTGTTTCGCCAGCAGCAGATATTCCCACTGGGAGTGGAGAAAGCAATTCTCCCTCCCAAGCACTTGGACCCTACCTTAGTGTTTATATCCCCAGCAGAAGCTCTGGCGACAGAGCAGAGCACCGCTGGCCTCTGCCCACCCTCAGAATTGGATCCGGAGAGTCCGAGAGATGATCTTCAAGAGCTGTTTCCCCAGCAGCAGATATCCCCACCAGGAGTGGAGAAGGCCATTCTACCTCCCCAGCAACTGGACATTACCCCAGTGTTCACCTTCCCAGCAGAAGCGCTTGCAATGGAGCAGAGCGCTGCTGGCCTCTGCCCACCCTCAGAGTTAGATCTAGGGGATCCGAGGGATGACCTCAGTGAGCTGTTTCCCTAGCAGCAGATATCCCCACTGGGAGTGGAGAAAGCAATTTTCCCTCCCCAGCACTTGGACACTACCCCAGTGTTTATCTCCCCAGCAGAAGCGCTGGCTATGGGGCAGAGTAGCGCTGGCCCCTGCTCAGCACTCAGTATGCTTTTGAAGGGTTTGGGAGACAGCCCCTGTCAGAAGTTGCCCCAGCAGATGGTCACAGAACCAGGAGGGGAGAATACCCTTCCCCCTCTCCAGCGGCTGAACTCTACCTTTGTATATGTCCCCCCAGCAGAAGCGCTGGCTACGGGGTGCAGAGTGCTGTTGGTCTCTGCCCAGCATCAGAAAAAGAAATGGAGAGTCCGGGAGATAGTCCCTGCAAGATACCTCCCCAGCAGCTGGTAACTACACCAGGAGAAAATCAAGTACCTTTTTATCCCCAAGGCTTAGCACTACCAGCCTAAGCTCCCTACCAGCTCAAGTGCTTGCATCGGGACAGAGGATTATTCAGCTCCCCTCAATACCTGCAACCAGGCCCCGGATCAGGGGAGTGCGGACAGCTGTTCCCACTCTGCAGTGGCTGTTTTTATTCACGGGATACCGTATGTGCGGTTTTTCTCCCCAGCGCTAGAGTCATACTTTTCCTTTTACTGTTTGCCCGGGGTGGGAATTTGTGACTAACGCAGGTCCAGACCAGTTGAGGGTCAGGGACCTGGTTAGTTTGTTTTTAAAAGGAGAGAAATGTGACAGAACCCACAGTCACTGTGTGTTTTGGAGGGGGCTGTGGGCTCAGCAGGGGATGTGTAAGCCTGCTTATCATAATCCCTTTATGTGTTTCAACTGTAGTTGTTTGAATATACAAGTGTTGAGTTTCCATTGGTTCTTCCTTCTCCCCTACCCCCTCTATGACAAGGCTAAGGGGAGTGCCCCTAACTGTGTTTAAAGTGTATGTTTGAAACTTAATAAACAGTTTGTGCTCTGGATGTTTAACCCTCAACACCTGTGTGGCTTATCTCGTGATTGAGGTGTTAAGGGTTGGTTATGGCGAGTCTGCAGGCTGCGGGTGTGTTTGGAGGACAGGAGACACAGGTCTGGCGGAGATGCTTAGCAGTAGTATCCGAGATCCATCACAGGACCATTACTGGCTGGCAACTCTCCTTGATCCACAGTACAAGGGTAAGGTCGCGGACTGGTCCTGGACAACGTTTTGCTGAGGCTTTGGTCAGTCACAGAAGGAGTGGTGGAGAAGGTGGCCGTCTGATTGATGCATTCAGACAAATTTTTAGTCTGCAGCCCCAAGGAAATCGCAAGGGTCGAAATGCATCAGGGTTTTTCATGTGGATACATATGTTACAAATACAATTGGCAAACCATGCCTGTACATACAGTGTTTTTTTGCTATGAGTGATGTTCCATGTTTGTTTTTGTCACACTACCTATATGGATGATGTATTATTGTTCATTTGGAATTACTATCGTCTGTTAAAAATGATTTTTCTTTACATCAATTATTCTCATACCAACTCTCTGCTGCTAAAAAAACCCTGGGAAAATGTCCTGTGTTTTTTGTATACTTATGGGTTATGCAGCTTTGGGGGCTCCCTTATTGTGTTTCTTTCCTTTTTGCAGCCCCAAGGTATGATCAGTTCCAGCAACCATCGCAGCGTCTGATTTACATGGTGCAGGAATACCTAGGGGCAAGGTCAGACTTGAACACCTTTCCCACTGAAAATCCTCTGGCTTACTGAGTCTTGAGGATGGATCACTGGCCAGAGCTTGCACAGTATGCAATTGAGCTCCTGGCCTGTCCTGCATCCAACGTTCTTTCGGAACGCACCTTCAGTGCTGCTGGTGGCTTTGTAACCGATCACAGGGTGCACCTGTCCACCGACTCGGTTGATCGACTGACCTTCATAAAGATGAATCAGTCTTGGATCACCACCAGCTACCAAGCACCTGAAGCTGATGTAACTGAATAATTTTTTTGAAATGTCACATCCCTTCAAGACTGCCTATGCTGATGCTGATTGACTGTCCTGTTATGTTGACTGAATATCCTCTTCCTCCTCAATGATCCTTCTGATATCTTGGAAGAACATTTTTGGTTCTGGGTGATGCCACCAGCCCAATTTTTCAGCCCCTATTTGACAGGGGAGTGTAATTAGAGTGCAATGCTTTGCAGCAGGGCTCATTCCTGCACTCCAAATAGAGTATATGGGAGAGGTTGCAGTGTCATGGCACCAGTGCCTAAGGCCCAATTTTTGAGCCCCTGTTAAACAGGGGCATGTAATACAATTTTTAATGCACTGCTTTGCAGCAGGGCTCATTCCTGCACTCCAACTAGAGTATCTGGGAGAGGTTGCAGTGTTGTGGCACCAGCACCAGTGCCTAAGGCCCAATTTTTCAGCCCCTGTTTAACAGGAGCGTGTAATAAATTTTTTCGATGCAATGCTTTGCAGCAGGGATCATTCCTGTACTCCAACTAGAGTATATGGGAGAGGTTGAAGTGTCGTGGCACCAGCACCAGTGCCTAAGGCCCAATTTTTCAGCCCCTGTGTAACAGGTGCATGTAATTACAATTTTTAATGCAATGCTTTGCAACAGGGCTCATTCCTGCACTCCAAATAGAGTATCTGGGAGAGGTTGCAGTGTCGTGGCACCAACACCAGTGCCACCAGCCCAATTTTTCAGCCTCTGTTTAACAGGGGAGTGTAATTCCAATTTTTGATGCAATGCTTTGCAGCAGGGATCATTCCTGCACTCTAACTAGAGTATCTGGGAGAGGTTGCAGTGTCGTGGCACCAGCACCAGTGCCTAAGGCCCAATTTTTCAGCCCCTATTTAACAGGGGAATGTAATACAATTTTTGATGCAATTCTTTGCAGCAGGGCTCATTCCTGTAATCCAACTAGAGTATCTGGGAGAGGTTGCCGTGTCGTGGCACCAGCAAGCAGTTTCACAGGGGCATGTAATTACAATTCTTGATATAATATTTCACAGCAGGGGCCATTCCTGCGCCCACCAAGAGTAACTGTGAGGACTTATAGTGTTGTGGCACCAGCACCACCACCACAACCACCAAAGGCCCAATTTTCCTACCACTGTTCAACAATGACATGTAATTACAATTCTTGATATAATCATTCACAGCAGGGTGCTCCAGCGCCCACCAAGAGTCACTTTGAGGGCTTACATTGTTGTGGCAACACCAACACCTTAGGCCCCCATTTCTGCAGAGCATATAGGGCAGGCCCCTACTTTCAAACATCCAACTTACAAACGTCTCCTACTTGCAAACGGAAGGAGACAACAGGAAGTGAGATGAAAAAAGACGGATAGCAAAACAATTATACAGGGGTGATAACCCTTCCCTATGTTTTCCAAAAATCTTAAAAATAGATTTTTTGACTGGAGCTACACTTAAAAAATGTACAAGTTCAAAATTACACACAGATTCTACTTAACACAACAAACCTACACAGTCCCTGTCTTGTTTGCACCGCCTGTATACTGCTGTTCTGAGTATATAGGGCCTGGGGGCCCCACGCCTTTCCTTTTTTTAATATGAGTATGGGGTTCCCCTTAATATCCATACAAGACCCAAAGGGACTGGTAATGGCCGGGGGGCTACCCATGCCATTTTTCTTGATGATTTTCATCCATATTACCGAAACCAGATATTACTGTACATTAAAACCGCAAGCAGTTTTAAATGACTTTTTTCCGTTAAATGTCAATTTGTGCAGGGACTGTTCTAAACACGGGATACATGTGTCACTTCACAGGCATACTATAGACACCCCCCAGGCACGATATTTAAAGGAATATTTCACTTTTTTCTCACTTTAATCATCATTAAAATCAGTGTTCCCGAAAAAACTGCAGTTTTTAAAAAATAAATTGGCATTGATCCATGTCCCCTGGGGCAGGAGCCGGGTCCCCAAACCCCTTTTAGGACAATATCTTTCATATTAGCCATTCAAATTAGCATTTTTGATTTTGAACGTTCAGGTCCCATAGAATTTAATGGGGTTCTAAAGTTTGTACGAATTTTCGGTCTGTTCGAAAGTGCAAACCAAACCAAGGGGTGTTCGGCTCATCCCTATTAACGATGCAGTCAGAAGTGTGTGCAGTCTGGGGGTCAGTTGCTCAGTGTATTGTAAAATTCTACCAGAATACCGTCAGGCCCCGGAATCTTACCAGATTACAGTGTCTTAAGTTCTTTATGAATTTCCTCCACCGCGATGGGCTTGTCCAATTTGTTACGGTAGTTCGCAGTCAGAACCAGAATGACTATTTCCTCTAAGTAAGCTCTCAACCTCTTCACACTATACGTCACCCTGAAACTGTAAAGTGATTGGTAGAATGAGACAAAACAATGATTTCTCTCTTCAGTGGCGTAAAGGAGGTCACCGGTAGGGCCAAGGATAGAAGGTATACTCATACCCACTGACTGTTCCCTGGATAGCCAGGCCAACAACTTTCCTGCTTGAAAATACATTGAGACTGAGCCAATAATTTCTTCTGAGTGAGTGACGTGTGAAGGAGATGCACCTCTCTGGTCAGGTATTGTAGTCTATCATACTGTTGGGGATCCTAAGTATAAAGCTTCCTGGGCACTCATCTCCCTTCCAGCTTTAATCAAGTCAGCACCCCTCTCCCTGCGAATCCTGGCAATGATGGTCTTGTACTGCCCTCTTGTTTATGCCTTAAAGGCATCCTACACTGTGCATCAGCCAAACCCATATTAGGGGCACAATAGCCCCTCATCACATCCTGGAACTGTACATCCACTGTTGCATCTGAGACCCAAACCGAGAAAGCCTCCACAGTTTATCTGAAGGACTGACAGACAGATCTAGGCTCAGAAGCAATGGTGCGTAGTCTGAAATACCCCTAGATAATGTCTTGATGTCTGTGACTAGGGACGAGCTTCGTGTTCGAGTCGAACATGTGTTCGAGTCGAACATATGTTCGACTCGAACATCGGCTGTTCGCCCGTTCGGCGAATTCCGAACGTTATGGGCCGTTCGCGCCAAATTCGTGTGGCGCTCACGGCCCACAATACACTGCAATGGCGCAGTGCATTGCTGGCTCATGATTGGCCAAGCATGCACTGTGACCCCGCATGCTTGGCCAATCACAGCGCTGGCAGCGAAGAGAGCCATGATTGGCCACAGGCAGGATGCCTGTGGCCAATCATAGCTCAGGCTGTGTAGTACACGCCCCACACTATATAAGGCCACCAGCGCGGCGGCCTTGTGTAGTGTGTTGGCGTCTGTAGCAATTAGTGGGTGTTCTGTGTACCTTCAACACAGTATACACCGATCGTTATCGGCCGATTTTTCGTTCTTGCTCTTCTGTAGTGGTTGTTGTCTGCGTGTCCTGACTGCAGTATACACTGCTATATCCACCTATATAGCAAACTATCTTGCTCGTTTTAAATAGAGCTTGCAGTCAGCAGTAGAAGCTTGTGTGTGCTGTCTGCATGCTCTGAACCCAGTATACACCGCTATATCCACCTATATAGCAAACTATCTTGCTTGTTTTAAATAGAGCTTGCAGTCAGCGGTAGGAGCTTGTGCATGCTGTCTGCGTGCTCTGAACCCAGTATACACCACTATATCCACCTATATAGCAAACTATCTTGCTCGTTTTAAATAGAGCTTGCAGTCAGCGGTAGGAGCTTGTGCATGCTGTCTGCGTGCTCTGAACCCAGTATACACCGCTATATCCACCTATATAGCAAACTATCTTGCTCGTTTTAAATAGAGCTTGCAGTCAGCGGTAGGAGCTTGTGCGTGCTGTCTGCGTGCTCTGAACCCAGTATACACTGCTATATCCACCTATATAGCAAACTATCTTGCTCGTTTTAAATAGAGCTTGCAGTCAGCGGTAGGAGCTTGTGCGTGCTGTCTGCTTGCTCTGAACCCAGTATACACTGCTATATCCACCTATATAGCAAACTATCTTGCTCGTTTTAAATAGAGCTTGCAGTCAGCGGTAGGAGCTTGTGCGTGCTGTCTGCGTGCTCTGAACCCAGTATACACCGCTATATCCACCTACATAGCTCTTCTCTATTTGAGCCATCTGCCATCTGCAGGAGTTAGTGGAAGTTGTGGGTGCCTCCAGCACAATATACACTACCCAATTGCTGGTTTTCCCAACTCCCTTCAGGCCATTACCATGTCTGGAAGGCCAGCAAGGAGAGGCAGACAGGCGGGAGCCGATAAAAGAGGGCAAGCAGGCTCTGTATCTAGAGACAACAGTGCTGGTCGTGGACGCGGTGCATCGTCATCATCAGCAAGTGGCCATGGGACACGCTTGTCCTTCTTTTCGGCAGCTGGACATGTTGAGCCGCAACATGCCAACGACTTGGTAGAGTGGATAACCAAGCCCTCTTCATCCTCCTCATCCTCTCTCACCATGTCTCAGGGTACTAGCAAAGCAGCTGCCAACGCATCGTCTTTCCTCTTTTCGAAGTCATCATCAGTGACTCCTTCCCTAGACCCACCACGTCCTCCTGAGGAGTCTCCTGAACTCTTTGAGCACAGGGTTGGGTACATGCTCCAGGAGGATGCCCAGTGTTTTGTAGGCTCTGTTGACGATACTCAGCCAGAGCAGGCAGTAGCGTGAATGCAGAAAGAGGGGATGCTCAAGAAGGACAGCAATCTGGCAGTCATGTTCCACAAGCTGCAGCATAATGCCAGGTTTGCTCCAGCGATGAAGAGGGAGGGGATGATGAGGGCACTGACTCCACGTGGGTGCCTGGTAGGAGAGAGGAGGAGGAGGAGGAGGAGGCACATGTCCAACGAGGCAGGATGCCCTCCGGGGGCCAGCTTAGGGGCAGCACACCGACTGAATCACACCGCAGAGCTCTGCCTGTGCAGGGCGCTACCTCTGCGTGTTATTCTAAAAGTTCTTTGGTGTGGGCCTTTTTTGAGACGAGTGCATCAGATCGCACCGCTGCTATTTGCAACATATGTCTCAAGCGTATCTCGCGTGGCCAAAACATCAGCCGCTTGGGCACCACATGCTTGACCAGACATATGTTGACCTGCCATGCAGCTCATTGGCAAGCGTACCTCAAAGACCCACACCAAAGAACAAAGCGGACCTCTCCTTGCTCCTCATCAGCTGGCATCTCCAACCCCACTAGACCTTCAGTCCTCTCTGAAACCTGCTCTGAGAGGAATGAAGGTGTAGAATTAGGTGTGTCACAGCCAAGTGCTTCCGGGCACTCTGCTAGCAGTACACCTACGTCCGATTATAGCAGACAAATGTCCCTAAATGTGTAGTGAAAAAGCACTGGAGAAAGAACAGGACCAAATGTTCCAAAAGATCAGGCTCCCAGAACTCTCACCTCAGAGATGGAATAATAAGGCAAAAGAAAGTAATTCCAATGGACTTCTCCTTCACTTCTCTGTGCACACTCATCAAATGGTATAAACTTCTACCACTAGAGGGCCGATTCAATCTCTTATGAGTAATGCTGCAGCATATGTATCCTCGTGGTATGAAACTTAAAGAAAACACAGAGGGGAAGGGGGAAGGGAGAGAAAAAGTGGACTCCAATAGTGTAGTGGTTTCCAAAACTGAACAAATTTATTTAAGAGAAAGCAAATGGACTCTCACATTTAAAAAGAAAATATCAAACAGAAAGAGATCTGGCGTGTACAGCCAGTCTTACGCTCGTTCCGGTATTCCTACGGCCACTCCCTACGCGTTACGTCACCACGTGACTTCTTCATGGGGATCATCATTTGCGACAATGGCACCAACCTCCTCTCCGCCCTCCGACAGGGACAACTGACCCATGTGCCCTGTGTAGCTCACGTCCTTAACCTGGTGGTGCAGCGGTTCTTTGGCAGGTACCCGGGCTTAGAGGATGTCCTGAAGCAGGCCAGGAAAGTCTGTGTGCATTTCCGCCGATCATTTAATGCCTGTGCTCGGCTGGCTGAGCTCCAAAAGGAGTTGAACCTGCCCAAGAACCGCCTTATTTGTGACATGCCCACCAGGTGGAACTCAACGTTGGCCATGCTGCAGCGGCTGCACACGCAGCAGAGGGCCATCAATGAGTACCTGTGTGACTACGGCACCAGGACAGGGTCAGGGGAGCTCGGTTTTTTCTCACCACGCCAGTGGGGCATGATCAGGGATGCATGCACTGTCCTGTCACCGTTTGAGGAGGCCACAAGGATGGTGAGCAGTGACAGTGCATGCATCAGTGACACTGTACCTCTTGTCCACCTCTTGGAGCATACGCTGTGTGGAATAATGGACAGGGCACTTGAGGCAGAACAGAGGCAGGAAGAGGAGGACTTCCTTGCCTCTCAAGGCCCCCTTTATCCAGACAGTGTTCCTGCTGTGCCACCCATCACACAGGAAGAGGATGAGGAGGAGGAGGAGGATGATTGTGTCAGCATGGAGGTGGAGGCTGGCACTCAGCATCAGCAGCAACAGTCTTGTAGGGATGATTTACAGTCCCAAGAAACCCGTGGACTTGTACGTGGCTGGGAGGAGGTAGCTGCGGATCATGTTGTCCTTAGTGACCCAGAGAACTCCGGACCAAATGCCTCAGCTAACCTACGCTGCATGGCCTCCCTGATCCTGCAAAGCCTGCGGAAGGATCCTCGTATTCTTCGGATCAAGGAGAGGGACCATTACTGGCTGGCCACTCTCCTTGATCCACGGTACAAGGGTAAGGTTGCCGACATTATCTTGCCATCACAGAGGGAGCAGAGGATGAGACATCTCCGGGAGGCCTTGCAGAAAGGTCTGTGCATCGCGTTCCCAGAGACTGGGAGGTTACAAACTCCTGGTCCTGGACAACGTGTTGCTGAGGCATCGGTCAGAAGGAGCGGTCGAGAAGGTGGCCGTCTGACCGATGCGTTCAGACAATTTTTTAGTCCGCAGCCCCAAGGTATAATCGGTTCCAGCAACCATCGCCAGCGTCAGATTTACATGGTGCAGGAATACCTAGGGGCAAGGTCAGACTTGGACACCTTTCCCACCGAAAATCCTCTGGCTTACTGGGTCTTGAGGATGGATCACTGGCCAGAGCTTGCACAGTATGCAATTGAGCTACTGGCCTGTCCTGCATCCAGCGTTCTTTCAGAACACACCTTCAGTGCTGCTGGTGGCTTTGTTACCGATCACAGGGTGCGCCTGTCCACCGAATCAGTTGATCGACTGACCATCATCAAGATGAATCAGTCTTGGATAACCCACAGCTACCAAGCACCTGAAGCTGATGTAACCGAATATTTTTTTTTGAAATATCACATCCCTTCAAGACTGCCTATGCTGATGCTGAGTGACTGTCCTGTTATGTTGATTGTCTATCCTCTTCCTCCTCCGCTGATATGTTGGAAGAACATTTCTGGTTCTGGGTGATGCCATCAGCCCAATTTGTCTGCCCCTGTTTAACAGGGACGTTTAATTACAATTTTTGATGCAATGCTTTGCAGCAGGGCTAATTCCTGCACTAAAACTAAAGTATATGAGAGAGGTTGCAGTGTGGTGGCACCAGCACCAGTGCCTAAGGCCCAATTTTTCTGCCCCTGTTTAACAGGGACATGTAATTACAATTCTTGATATAATATTTCACAGGAGGGCCCGTTCCTGTGCCCACCCAGAGTAACTGTGAGGACTTATAGTGTTGTGGCACCAGCACCACAACCACCAAAGGTCAATTTTTCAACCACTGTTCAACAATGGCATGTAATTACAATTCTTGATATAATCGTTCACAGCAGGGCACTCCAGCGCCCACCAAGAGTCAATTTGAGGGCTTACAATGTTGTGGCAAAACCAACACCTTGTTCCGCCATTTCTGCAGAGCATATAGGGCAGGCCCCTACTTTCAAACATCCAACTTACAAACATCTCCTACTTGCAAACGGAAGGAGACAACAGCAAGTGAGATGAAAAAAGATGGACGACAAATCAAATTATACAGGGGTGATAACCCTTCCCTATGTTTTCCAAAAAGCTTAAAAATAGTTTTTTTGACTGGAGCTACACTTTAAAAATGTACCAGTTGAAAATTACAAACAGATTCAACTTAACACAACAAACCTACACAGTCCCTGTCTTGTTTGCACCGCCTGTATACTGCTGTTCTGAGTATATAGGGCCTGGGGGCCACATGCATTTCCTTTTTTTAATATGGGTACGGGGTTCCCCTTAATATGCCTACAAGACCCAAAGGGGCTGGTAATGGGCAGGGAGGGCTACCCATGCCATTTTTCTCAATGATTTTCAACCATATTGCAGGAACCAGATATAACATTAAAACCGCAAGCAGTTTTAAATGACGTTATTTCCGTTAAATTTCATTTTGTGCAGGGACTGTTCTAAACACGGGAAACACGTGGCACTTCACAGGCATACTACAGACACCCCCCAGGCACCATATTTAAAGGAATATTTCACCTTTTTTTTTTCACTTTAATCGTCATTAAAATCAGTGCTCCAGCCAAAACGGCCATTTTTAAAAACATTTTAGGCATTGACCCATGTCCCCTGGGGCAGGAGCCAGGTCCCCAAACCCTTTTTAGGACAGCATCTTGCATATTAGCCATTAAAATTAGCACTTTTAATTTCGAACGTTCGAGTCCCATAGACTTCAATGGGGTTCTAAAGTTCGTACTAATTTGGGGTCCGTTCGAAAGTTCTGGTGCGAACCGAACCGGGGGTGTTCGGCTCATTCCTATCTGTGACTCTAGGCAGGACAGGCCTCGCAGCACAGATTAGGTTGATGTTTGAGAATGTTTAGTGGGAGGCAGAATGGCACGCGAAGGCTCGAGACTGAGGATGTCTCCACCTCCACACATCTGCCATTCCATAAGTTTCTTCCCAGGCCACCAATCCATATGTGGGGCCATTGGCCATCAGCCTGTCCATAACCGAATCGGGAATCAAATTAAAGTCACCTAAAATAACAGTATTTTTGGTAGCATATCCCGCAATCTTAGCCTTAATTTTTTTCAACAGTAGAAGGGACACTGGAGGCAGCAAATATAGACCAACAATAATCCACTTCAAAGAATGAATCATAATCATAAGGGCCAAAGCCATTAACTCACGCATCTCCAGGTCAGTGGTTGGATGGGAGAGAATCAAGCCAGACCGCAGCCTCTCTCGATGGAATTGAAAAAGGAAGTCACGTATCTGCCATCCAGGTTAAGGGTCAAGTTCATTAGTCTTAAGGAGGAGCGTTTAGAGAACCACCCCTCGCAAAGTTGATGTAGGTGGGGTGATAGTGGATACTATATCTTTTTGAGAGCAAGAGTTCTACTACCCACTAGGTGAGTCTCTTGAAGCACGCAGATATGCGGGTTATATGATTTAATAAATTGGAACACCAGTGATCTCTTTATCTGAGAATTCAACCCTCGGGTGTTCCATGACAAAAGGTTAAGAGAAGACATAGGAAGGATGTTGAAGACAAGGTTTAGGAGCACAGGACATGGTCGCCCATAGGCTGGACCACTGGATCCAGAAGGCATAGAGGCAGAGGCACTGTAATGCTGACATAGTAAACATGGTTGTAGGCAAACACAAGGTCATGCAGAAAAATACAAATATACAACAGATGAACAAACCAGCCCTGGTAGGAAACCTCTCCCCCCACCCCACATGCCCCCCTAAAACTGAGGAGGGTTTTCATCCCAGAACCAGTACAGCATGCTGGCTGCAAAGGGGGGCCTGTGCAAGAAGCTAGCACCACCCCCCAGCAGAACAGTTTCTGGGGGGTGCAAATGAGCAAACCAGCCTTAAGCTCCGTAGGCACCTGCTGGGAATGTAAGGGTGTTGGAAATGATATGGTCAAGGATCAGAAAAGGAGGAACTCTTAAATTCCCCCCCCTCAGGCAGTAGATATGATCCATATAGTAAAGTGCAATATAAAGGTAACCTCTGCATCACTGCCTAGTGAGGGAGGAACAGTCACTGTTCAAATCACCTGAGGTAGTCAGGGGTGCATGCTTAGGTTGCAAACAATAATTGAACAAGGCACATGTGGTGCAACATACGGTGACAGTTTCCAGTTTTCTAACTAAAGCAAACGGTGGAAACTGGGAGAATGAAGAGGCCTCCTGACCAAGTCAGGGGCACACAAATGAGTTGCAAGAGCTTCCTCCATAAGGCACAACAGGTGCAACTGAGGCGGCCAGGCAGTCAATCAGTATGGCCCAGGCTCAAGCGAACCAGTCACTTACTCTCAAATATCAGCCCAATACAAATGCTGTCCCCCCCTATACATTGTAAAGTGCTGCGTAAACTGTTGGTGCTATATAAATCATGAATAATAATAATAAATGCTGCATAAGGGCCAAAGCCATTAACTTACTCATCTCCAGGTCAGCGGTTTTGTGGGAGAGAATCAAGCCAGACTGCAGCCTCTCTCGATGGAATTGAAAAAGCAAGTCAATCCCCCATCTTGGACCCGCAAGCATGCCACAGCATAATGGGGAGAGAGGTGGACATCAGGTAGGGGGGTGCGCAACAGGTCCTCTACAAAGCTGGTTGGATTCACCCCCTCCGCTCCTTCATCTAGGCTCACAATGTAGAGGATATTCCTCCTACTCCTGTTCGCCATGTTTTCAGCCCAGTATACAAGGGCCTTTACTTTTGTCTGTGTGGAACACTGCAGTGTGTTAAGTGACCGTATCCTCTGTGTTGCTGACCCTCTGCTCCAACTCCGTCACTCTGGTGCGGAGCTTGTCCATATCTTGCCTCAACAGGCTCATGAACGTGGCCTGACAGGTGGCTATGGCCGCCATCATTTCTGGAAGCCATGGTGGTCGGGAGTCAGCTGAATCCAAAAGCTCCATCTCTAAGGCCATTTGTATGCTGCACGTGGCGTGGGTCTCCACAGGCAGGTGGAATGGCGACAGCGACTCCTCTGCAATTGGCAGGAAATGGAGCTTCTTCCCCTTGCCGTACGCCACACCAGATGATCTGCATCTCATCCAGGTCGTTTGGCAGAAACTAGTGGAAAAGTACAACTTGCGGATTCAGGTAAATGAAAATAGCCCAGCAGAACTCAAGCAGAAGCAGCTGCTAACGTAGCCATCTTTGACACAACCCCCGAGAGCAAGTTTAAATGACATATTTGCCTTAAGAGATGTCATTATTGCTGCAGCACTGTTCTACACATCACACAGATGCCCCACTTTGCAGGCAGACTAAAGGGACCCACAGGCACGATATTTAAAGGAATATTTCCTTTTTATTGTTTCACTTTAGGCATTAGTAAAATCACTGCTCTTGAAAAAAATTATAATTTGAAAAACGTTTTTTTGCATTAATACATGTTCACTGGGGAAGTACCCAGATCCCCATACACTTGTTATGGCAATAACTGGCATATAAGCCTTTAAAATGAACATGTTTGATTTTTCATGTTCGTCTCCTATAGACTTAAATAGGGTTTGTATGTTTTCTAGAACTTTTTGCCTGTTTGCAGTGTTGGCGTGAACCAAACACATGAACAGCATATTAAAATAAGCAACTCACTAAATGTATCACAGCACCAGCATAGATAGACAGAAAGTGTCAGGAAGGACTGAAAGTCCTAAAAGTAGGCTCAGTAACAATGATTGAGGGTTCTCATCCCGCAGGATTTGGAAGCACTGGAGCTGGAATGCTTCTTCTTGGAATGCTTATTCTAACTTGTGGTAAGTGGAAGACCTGGGGTTGCAGGTTTTGATGGGATGTCAATTTGGGGGAGCTCAAGAGCCCCAGTGGTAATTGATCCGTTTGGCTTGCAGTGCTTCCGTCACAGGTCTAAGAGCTCTACGCATCACCAGGGTTTGCTTGGAGAGATCAGTTAGTAACAAAACTGGTGTTTCGTTGAATAAGATGGTGTCCTGTGAACAAGCAGCTTGAATATCAGCTTTAACTTTGAAAAAATTGATCCTACAGATTACATCACACAGAAAGGCAAGGTTAAGATTGCGGGGGCCCAAAGCCCTATGTATGCGGTCAATTTCAATAGGAGAGTCTTTGGGCGGTTGCAGGATCTGGTAAAAGATAGAGGTGGCCACAGAGGCCAGGTCCTTAGGCTCCACCACTTCAGGGAGGACGCATATGCGGATATTGTTTCAGCAGCTTTTATTCTCCTGGTCATCTAGATTGTAATTGTCACGGCGTGTTGGCAGGGCTTTTATATAGGACTCCATTTCCCAACCTTCCTGGGAGCCCTGTGATACTGGTGAGGGGCTCTGGGGTCGGGAAGACCCACGGTCTGAGTCCTGTGGGGACCTGGAACGCTGTCTCGTGCTGACTTGCGTGGCCATCTGGGAGACTATAGAACGGGCCGGCGCTATCTTTTGAATTGGGGAGCTTCTGGTGCTTAGGCCTGATTGGGTGAAAAGCTACAGTATGTCTTGGTAGAAAATGCATCAAGGTGTGCTAAAACTATTTATGTATTGAGATCTGTGATGATCTCTATAAACCTAAGCATGCATGCCAGTGGTGAATGGGGATTCCTGTTGCATACTGATGAAAATGTCAATGCTCTTTGTAAAAATGTAAAAACATTTTATTGCAGAAGGGCTCAGCTGTGGATAAAAGTGGGTAGTTGCTTTGCAAGTAGATAGCTGTTAAAATGGTTGCCGACAGCAAAGAAAAAGACTGACTAAAGCAATCCAGAAAACTGTTCCAATGTTTAGTGGCATTGGGCACTAATTGATTTCTGAAGAATAATAGCATGGCATTGGGTTTATTTTCTATAAACTTTTAAGATGACATAAAATGAAAGCTGTAGTTATCAACACCTGTCGTGTCTTGTTAGCTCCTAAACACAAAGTTGTCATAGGGAACTCTTTTGAGATTGCAGAAGCAACCTGTTCAATTTGCAGAACCAATAACCAATGTGACTCTACTATTGAAAGTCCAATACAAGATAATATCTCAGACTGAAAGACACATTTGTCTTGTTTCTTTGGTATCTGTAGATAAGTGCAGAAGGGATAAATTAAATTGCCAATTTCATTCTGTTTCACAGGGGAATTCTTTTCACACTTCAGGCCGATGCCCATGATGTGGGAGTATTACCATGCAATGAAGAAGAAGCAAAGCAATTTTCACCACTATGTTTGTAGCTTTAGATTGAAAAAATAAAGAACAGTCTCTATCTATTTGTCTGTCTGTGGTAATAATGGAGGTTACATTATCTGCGTCATTGGAATGCCAAAGTGGCATTTACTTTCATTTGCTCTGTGTAAAGCAAAGCAACACTATGTTACAAGTGTGAAAGTAATAGCATATAAAAAGAATTAGAAATTTGTTTTGTTATAATGTAAAAACACAGTGGCAAGATAGTTTTTTTAAAAAGTATAGGCAAAGTGGTTTTAAATAACTCCACTGAACATTGACATTTAATAATCACACAGTGCAACCCTATATTTATATTTATAAAACAACAATCTTTTCTGTGAAGAAATGGAGCAGCCGGCTGTGTGGTTCCCAGCTCACCCCTGTCCCCTGCCACTGGGGACTTTCTATGTAAACACTGAGGATTCTTGGGAATGTAGTTAAAAAGAGATGCTGTATGATATACAGTGGTGTGAAAAAGTGTTTGCCTCCTTCCTCATTTCCTGTTCCTTTGCATGTTTGTCACACTTAAGTGTTTCGGAACATCAAACCAATTTAAACAATAGTCAAGGACAACACAAGTAAACACAAAATGCAATTTGTAAATGAAGGTGTTTATTATTAAAGGTGAAAAAAAAATCCAAACCATCATGGCCCTGTGTGAAAAAGTGATTGCCCCCTAAACCTAATAACTGGTTGGGCCACCCTTAGCAGCAACAACTGCAACCAAGCGTTTGCGATAATGTGCAATGAGGCTTTTACAGCGTCCTGGACGAATTTTGGCCCACTCATCTTTGCAGAATTGTCATAATTCAGTTACATTAGAGGGTTTTCGAGCATGAACGGCCTTTTTAAGGTCATACCACAACATCTCAATAGGATTCAGGTCAGGACTTTGGCTAGGCCACTCCAAAGTCTTCATTTTGTTTTTCTTCAGCCATTCGGTGGTGGACTTGCTGGTGTGTTTAGGATCATTGTCCTGCTGCAGAACCCAAGTTCGTTTCAGCTTGAGTACACGAACAGATAGTCGGACATTCTCCTTCAGGATCTCTTGGTAGACAGCAGAATTCATAGTTCCTTTTATCACGGCAAGTCTTCCAGGTCCTGAAGCAGCAAAACAGCCCCAGACCATCACACCACCACCACCATATTTTACTGTTGGTATAATGTTCTTTTTATGAAATGCAGTGTTCCTTCTACGCCAGATATACTTGGACACACACCTTCCAAAGAGTTCCACTTTTGTCTCATCGGTCCACAGAATGTTGTCCCAAAAGTCTTGGGGATCATCAAGATGTGTTGTGGAGAAATTGAGACGAGCTTTGATGTTCTTTTTGCTCAGCAGTGGTTTTCTCCTTGGAACTCTGCCATGCAGGCCATTTTTGCCCAGTCTTTTCCTGATGGTGGAGGCATGAATGCTGACCTTAACTGAGGCAAGTGAAGCCTGCAGTTCCTTGGACGTTGTTGTGGGGTCTTTTGTGACCTCTTGGATGAGTCGTCGCTGCGCTCTTGGGGTAATTTTGGGAAGGTTCACCACTGTTCCATGTCTTCGCCATTTGTGGATAATGGCTCTCACTGTGGTTCGCTGGATTCCCAAAGCTTTGGAAATGGCTTTATAACCCTTTCCAGACTGATAGATCTCAATTACTTTCTTTCTCAATTGTTCCCGAATTTCTTTGGGTCTCGGCATGATGTGTAGCTTTTAAGGATCTTCTGGTGGACCTTACTGTGTCAAGCAGCTCCTATTTAAGTGATGCCTTGATTGTGAACAGGTGTGACAATAATCAGGCCTGGGTGTGGCTAGAGAAATTGAACTCAGGTGTGGACAACCACAGTTATAGTATGTTTTAACAAGGGGGGCAATCACTTTTTCACACAGGGCCATGATAGTTTGGATTTTTTTTCACCTTTAATAATAAACACCTTCATTTACAAATTGCATTTTGTGTTTACTTGTGTTGTCCTTGACTATTGTTTAAATTGGTTTGATGTTCCGAAACACTTAAGTGTGACAAACATGCAAAGGAACAGGAAATGAGGAAGGGGGCAAACACTTTTTCACACCACTGTAAGTGAATAGTTGCAGAACTACAGCACCCATAATTTACAGAGGAGGTGCAACTCTAGAGAATGCAAGGTCTTTGCCAAGAGGATAGAGAGCTGTAAGGACCTGTTGCTACACCAGAGAGACTGAGCCTGAGGACTGAACAACTGATATCCAGGCACACAGGGACCAACTTATCTCAACACTGACACAGTTTATGCAGTAGAGACTGCTCCCTTGTTTAGCAGCCCACCACCCATCCGTTGCACATTTGTAAAGGGACAGCTACTAGCTAGTGCACCACCCACAGAAGGGCTCCAACAAAACCTATCCAACATGGAAAAGTAGGCATTAGGTACTTTGCAACCACCTCCAGTGGCTAATGAGGCTGTAAGCATAGTGTCCATGAGGATCCTTATTTTCCTGGGTTAGTTCATGCCTAGACTTTAAGCCTGTTTTGGACCGGATATAGTCTGGTTTAACAAAGTTACAGTTCAGTTTATTGCCAGCCTATGGGTCAGTGCCCATTTATCTAGTGCAGCATCTTGAAATGTTATTTTCTGTTCATTGATTTATGCATTGTTTACTGCATTGCTTGAATACATCAATATAACTCATCAACAGTTGTTTGGCCTATTTCCTCTGTAGTATTAAAGTGTGGTAACATATGAATGCTTAAGTTACACAGATGTTAGCGGCCTTCTACCTATAAACAAGTGTGTCATTTGGGACCAAGTAGCTTTAAGAGTCTTGGAAAACAGAGAAACCATCATCACAAGTGGCTCCTGCAGGGGTAAGAGCTACAGAAATAAAAAATAAAACCTTACATTATACAATGAGATTATGGCCTAGTCTGTACAGAAGGGGTGGAAAAAAAATAGTAAGGGGGTAGAGCAGTGGTGGCTGGTGGGTCCTTCCTTGAGGGAAAGGCAAACAAACAAACCCCCCCTCCAGCGTCGTGGCACAGCACCCCCCCCCCCCCCTTGCACGGGTGGACCAACCTGGCATTTACCCACTCTTGTGGTGAGACTGTGGTGTCCACTCCTGGAGCCAGCAGCCACTGCGGCATCGGTGTCCACTCCTTCAGCTACCTTCACTGTGTGTCTTCTGCCAAAGTACTAGGCATCCAATAGGATCACTTGATGCTTTGGCAAATCGGGGAAACAGGTCTTACAGACCTGCCTCCTAATTGGCGGGGAGGGACTTTAGTGTGATAATAGCGAAAATGAATTCACTATGGTCACACAACTGGGTGGGCTTGAAGTGCAATGCAAAAGCTCACCCTTTTTTTAATCCTATTAGAGCCTCTGGCTCTAATCAGGTGCTTCAAAAAAACACCCCACCGCACTGGAATCCATGGTCTGGCACCACTGATATGTTGATCAAGGGTCCAAACGCATGGATAGAGGAGGCCACTGGGGTAGAGGCTGTTCAATTAGAAAAGTATATGTTTACTTAGAAAAGAAGATGTTCATGAATAAAGTGATCCTGTGTTTAATTTCAATTTGTAATAAAGTACATTCTGCCACTTTTACCTACAGACAAGCTTATAATAAAGCTTACTTGTAGGTAAAATTAATATCTCCTAAAAATGTTATAAAAAGATATTTTAATGACTAGCAGTCAGTGACGTCATGGCGCATGCGCACTGTGCTCTCTATGGGTCTCATGTGAATGTGCTAAAGTGAACCCGGAAGGAAGACCGGGTGACAATGGATGCCCTGTCAGCAGTGACAATGCACTGCTGGAGGGCTTCCTGTTACATGTATCCTAAAACAAGATCCATAAATAAATAAATATATAAATATAATTAATCACATATAGATCTGGCAGCGCTAATTCATCAATAAAAAATGTGGATGTTTATAATAATATATCCTCATTAAATATAAATAAATATATAAATGAGTAAACATGCAAAACAGACCACATCAAATGTCCATCATTGTCCGACAAATATCTAAAAAAATATAAAAAACTGTCCTCTCATATGTTAAAATATATTGCACCTCGGGGATATGTGATGAGTGAAATACCCCCTTTGGTAGTGCTCTTACCAGAACCCGCTGGTTAAAATCAGCGTATCGAAATCAACATGGATTTTCAGATCACTTCTCATTCCCCATCATACACATCTCATTAACTCAATATCTCGAAAACAAGTGTGTGGAGAAAACAAATATAGTGTAATTCCGTAAAAACCATGAATTTTTTATTTAATATTAAAATCATCGAAAATTTACACTCACAAACATCCAAAAATATTCAGGCATTAGTTTGTTTGTACACAGCGTGGTGTTCAGGTATGTAAAGATCGTCCTACCGCTCTCCCATCAATGGGCTGTACCTCTCTGCTCTCTCGCGGCTCGGCCTGACCTCTCCTGATCTCCCAGTCACTGCTGTTTCACTGTTTGTTGTATGGTCCCACTCTGACACGTTTCGTCATTCTGCCATCATGTGATTTACATGTATGTTTGTGAACCCAGAAGAAAAACCAGGTGAAGATGGAAGCTCTGTCAGCAGTGACCATGCACCGCTGGAGGGTTTCATTTTACAGGTATGTCTTTAATAATGTGCTAGCATGCATAGCATATGAAATAGATATTATATAGATAGGCAACTCCTATCCTCATATTGATTAGTGGTTCCAAATTAATAATAACTACTGCAGTAGGGAACAGACACAAAAGATACGCTGAGCATCTTTCCAAATAGCTGTTCTCCTTTATTATGACGCATTTGAAGGTTTTTATACACATGATTACGTATGTATCACAATAATATTACAATTGTACGTTTATGGTAACAAGGGGCGTTACATAGGCAGACTCGAAAGAATGCAAAACATGTACTGAAAACAATATTAGTGCCATGTGCACAGTGAGGGCATTGTGCAATACATACAAAATAGAATACAATTATTTGCAAAACTTACAAATTTCCATTACAGTCTCCTCTTTTGATCAATATTTTGATCACTAACCATACCTGCTATCACCTTTAACCTAGAACCTCCACACGCCTAGGTGGAGGTAGTCCTGGCCAAAGAGGCAAAAACTCCATTGTGGAAAAAATAATAGCTGAGCAGCTTTTTAATTACAAAATGAATTTTCATTGTGAAAAACAAAGACATATTTACAGAGTACTGGCTATACACTCCTGTGGCCAGAATGGCCTTCTAGCTTAATTGTTGGTAAGCTGACTTATCGGCATATGTAAACACAGACAATTCTACATAAAATGGAAGAGGTACAAAAGACAAATATGAATTCAACATGGCTAAACTACTTTTCAAATATATATATATATCCCTTACAATTAAAGTAATTGAATTATAAAGTACCCTAGATTGTTATCGCAAGTGGGAAACAAATCAAACACAGAGATTTCTTTAATTTAGTCATTTTTTGCAGTGTCTGGTGTGGATCCAGGTGATTTTTCCTTCAAGTTTTGCAAAACTGTACATGAATTAGATGCTGTATTGAGTCTCCAAACATTTAATTATATATAAATGTCTCTTAACAATCCACAAGCCACCTGCCTTTAGTTTTAGATCCTTCCAAACTTTTAGGATCTGGAATTGGGGAGAAAACACATAAATGAGTTTGTCAAAAACCTTAAAAGATCAGCAACATTCTCTATGAGATCCAAATGGAGGACTTCAGCTGCTGAGGCAAAATATAAGCAAGTGAGTAACACACTTCCAAACCAAATCCCATAGGGAGAGAGTCCAACATCCCATTAGGGGCTCGATAAAATATAATAAAACATTCAGGTAAAAGTTTTCTAGTTTCTTACTCTACTTTGTCTGCTACAGTGGTGTGAAAAAGTGTTTGCCCCCTTCCTCATTTCCTGTTCCTTTGCATGTTTGTCACACTTAAGTGTTTCGGAACATCAAACCAATTTAAACAATAGTCAAGGACAACACAAGTAAACACAAAATGCAATTTGTAAATGAAGGTGTTTATTATTAAAGGTGAAAAAAATCCAAACCATCATGGCCCTGTGTGAAAAAGTGATTGCCCCCCTTGTTAAAACATACTATAACTGTGGTTGTCCACACCTGAGTTCAATTTCTCTAGCCACACCCAGGCCTGATTATTGCCACACCTGTTCACAATCAAGGCATCACTTAAATAGGAGCTGCTTGACACAGTAAGGTCCACCAGAAGATCCTTAAAAGCTACACATCATGCCGAGACCCAAAGAAATTCAGGAACAATTGAGAAAGAAAGTAATTGAGATCTATCAGTCTGGAAAGGGTTATAAAGCCATTTCCAAAGCTTTGGGAATCCAGCGAACCACAGTGAGAGCCATTATCCACAAATGGCGAAGACATGGAACAGTGGTGAACCTTCCCAGGAGTGGCGGGCCACCCAAAATTACCCCAAGAGCGCAGCGACGACTCATCCAAGAGGTCACAAAAGACCCCACAACAACGTCCAAGGAACTGCAGGCCTCACTTGCCTCAGTTAAGGTCAGCATTCATGCCTCCACCATCAGGAAAAGACTGGGCAAAAATGGCCTGCATGGCAGAGTTCCAAGGAGAAAACCACTGCTGAGCAAAAAGAACATCAAAGCTCGTCTCAATTTCTCCACAACACATCTTGATGATCCCCAAGACTTTTGGGACAACATTCTGTGGACCGATGAGACAAAAGTGGAACTCTTTGGAAGGTGTGTGTCCAAGTATATCTGGCGTAGAAGGAACACTGCATTTCATAAAAAGAACATTATACCAACAGTAAAATATGGTGGTGGTGGTGTGATGGTCTGGGGCTGTTTTGCTGCTTCAGGACCTGGAAGACTTGCCGTGATAAAAGGAACTATGAATTCTGCTGTCTACCAAGAGATCCTGAAGGAGAATGTCCGACCATCTGTTCGTGTACTCAAGCTGAAACGAACTTGGGTTCTGCAGCAGGACAATGATCCTAAACACACCAGCAAGTCCACCACCGAATGGCTGAAGAAAAACAAAATGAAGACTTTGGAGTGGCCTAGCCAAAGTCCTGACCTGAATCCTATTGAGATGTTGTGGTATGACCTTAAAAAGGCCGTTCATGCTCGAAAACCCTCTAATGTAACTGAATTAGGACAATTCTGCAAAGATGAGTGGGCCAAAATTCCTCCAGGACGCTGTAAAAGCCTCATTGCACGTTATCGCAAACGCTTGGTTGCAGTTGTTGCTGCTAAGGGTTGCCCAACCAGTTATTAGGTTTAGGGGGCAATCACTTTTTCACACAGGGCCATGATGGTTTGGATTTTTTTTCACCTTTAATAATAAACACCTTCATTTACAAATTGCATTTTGTGTTTACTTGTGTTGTCCTTGACTATTGTTTAAATTGGTTTGATGTTACTAGTTGTAGTGCCTGACCCCAAATTCATCCCACCACTTAACATCAAAATGTCCCTTTCTGTTTATTGTTAATTGTCACCCTTGATCCATCCTGCTCACATAGATAGCTGTTTACTCTGCATGATTCTTAGTCCCTGTGGACATTGGTGGTAACCCAGTTACCCATTGTAGATCCCTGTCCACTTTAACCATTAATCTAGGGGCTCAGTATAGGTGGAACTGCACCTTTGGTTCATATATAGCGCTCTTCTTGAGCTGGGCATTTTTGAGGGTCTCTTACCCTTTATTCCCTTACTTAATTTAATGCATATAATGACTGGCCAGTCTTCTCTACGTGTGCCTATACCCTCTTGCCTCTAAACTACTTTATGTAGAAGATGTACTACATATACCTGTGAACAGCACTATCCTTCCCTTTCTTATCTCTAACACTCCGATGGACAGTAGACAGTGACAACATAACATATAACCACCAATCAATACGGTTTGATTAAGGGGAGTAAAATAGGCACCCTTTGTCCTGAAAATGCCTTACCAATCAAGGAAGTCTCATAACTCAAATGTAAGCAAAAGGCTTACCTCAGCTGGCTGATTATCAGAAATTCCCGGATCATCTCAAGCTCCTCGTTTTGGATACTCAGGGTCACCTGGGAACCCCTCCTCGGCAAAGCTCGCCACCTGAAATAGATATTTTATAGATAGGCAACTCCTATCCTCATATTGATAGTGGTTCCAAATTAATAATAACTACTGCAGTAGGGAACAGACACAAAAGATACGCTCAGCATCTTTCCAAATAACTGTTCTCCTTTATTATGACGCATTTGAATGTTTTTATACACATGATTACGTATGTATCACATTAATATTACACTTGTACATTTATTGGAAGAAGGGGCGTTACATAGGCAGGCTAATTCTAATCAGGACTCGAAAGAATGCAAAACATGTACTGAAAACATTATTGGTGGCGTGTTTACAGTGAGGGCATTGTGCAATACATATAAAATAGAATACAATTATATAGAAAACTTACAAATTTCCATTTCACATATGACCACATTATGACATTCCATTGCAAGGGGACGGAAAGTTTTTTTTCTAATTATTCGGACTTACTACCACTTAAAACACCCAATTATCTTAAATGGATATTGAAAAAACTAAATTTTTGCTAGCAGAAAACTGGTTGAAGTGAACACAGCTTATTTTATTATTTTTACAAAACAAAAGTTTTTTTTCCAAGCCCATTTTTAGAAGTAGATCATGGTGAAATTAGAAACAAATTTTGACAAAATGTTGGCAAAATCAAAATGGGAAATTTCATTGCAAAATCAACTTTATTGAAATCATTTCATTCATCCCTATACAAAAATTTCAGCATTTTACAACAAAGTAGGGCCCGATGTGCGAGTCGAATGTAAGTTCAACTCGAACATTAGGTGTTCATCTGTTCACCGAATAACGAGCATTGTGGGACGTTTGCAGCAAATTGCAGTGCATTGATGTCTGATGATTGGCCAAAGCATGCACCTGACCTGCATGCTTTGGCCAATCACAGCACGCTCTGCCACGCCCCAAACGGCGGCCATATATAGTGTTATAATTGAGAGAACATTAGCTAGAGGCAGGTTAGTTAGTGGCGAGCAGGCAGTTTAGTATATATATATATATATATATATATATATATATATATATATATATATATATATATATATACAGTGTAGTGTACTGTAGACTATATATACAATGAAGGCAGTATATTAATATATATTCAGTGTAACATATATATATATATATTCTGCATTCAGTATAGATTATGTATACAGACCAGGCAGTCTACTATGTGTGTGTGTGTGTGTGTATATATATATATATATATATATATATATATATATATATATATATACAGTAGTATTTATCTGCGTATAAAACACACTTTTTTCCCATGAAAATAGGGGGAAAATAGCTGGTGCGTGTTAACAAGGGGGCCCCCAGATCCTGCCTTCCCCTCTATGTGAATGGGTATCAGGTACCCATTCACCAAAAATGTGTAAAAAAGTAAAAACCACAAAAGACCGTTTAATCCTTTATTAACCACTTACAGACCGGACCATTTAGCTGGTCAAAGACCAGACCACTTTTTGCGATTCGGCACTGCGTCGCTTTAACTGACAATTGCGCGGTCATGCGATGTGGCTCCCAAACAAAATTGACATCTTTTTTTTACCACAAATAGAGCTTTCTTTTGGTGGTATTTGATCACCCCTGCGTTTTTTATTTTTTGTGCTATAAACAAAAATAGAGCAACAATTTTGAAAAAAAAACGCATTATTTTTAATTTTTTGTTATAATAAATATCCCCCAAAAATATATAAAAAAAACTTTTTTTTCCCTCAGTTTAGACCGATACGTATTCTTCTACATATTTTTGGTAAAAAAAAAATCACAATAAGCGATTATTGATTGGTTTGCGCAAAAGTAATAGCGTTTACAAAATAGGCATAGTTTTATGGCATTTATATTAATAATTTTTTATTATTTTTTTTTACTAGTAATGGCGGCGATCATCGATTTTTATTGTGACTGCGACATTATGGCGGACACATCGGACATTTCTGCAAATTTTTTGGGACCATTGTCAGTTATACAGCAATCACTGCTATATAAATGCAGTGATTCCTGTGTAAATGACACTGGCAGTGAAGGGGCTAACCAGTGGGTGGCAGTGTAGGGGTTAAGTGTTCCTAGGGGTGTGTTGCTAACTGTGGGAGGCTGGGCTTTCATTTAGTGAACACAGATCTCTGCTCCAATCACATGGAGCAGAGATCAGCATCACTAGTTGCTAGGCAGAATGGAGAAATGCTGTTTACAACGGCACTTCTCCATTCGGCCGCTCCGTGAGACGATCGTGGGTATGCCCGCTGCGATCGAGTCCACGGGACCCGCGACCGGACTCACGGGGGTCCCAACCGGTGCTCTCGCGATGGCAGGGCGGCATTGAAGATTGGACGTACGGCAATATGCCTGCCCGTGCCATTCTGCCGATGTACATCGGCGTGCGCTGGTCGGGAACCTGTTAAAAAAGAAAAAAGTGCCCCACAATGTCCATCCATCTTCAATCACGCCACCCGACAGACCCGAAAAATAGAATAAAAAAAAAGATCCACTTCGATGGGAGGCGTCCCACTATCTCTTTGCTGTGACAGCTGTTATATAGGCAAGTGCCGGGCCACCTGGTGACGCAACCAAGTGACCCTCCCCTTCTGATGTCATGTGCCATCAGAGGGGGCGGGTCATCCGGTTACATCAGTGGATGGCCTCATCCTCGCCTCTCATTTTTCTATTTTTCAGGTCCATTGGGCAGCATGATTGAGTCACTTTTTTTTTTCTTTTTTAGTAAAGGAATTGTCAAAAACTGTGTATTGTGGTTTTTACGTTTTGACACTTTTTTGGTAAATGTACTGATACCCATTAACATGGGGGAGGGGGCTGGCACCTTGGGGCCCCCTTATTAAAGGGGGCATCCAGATTTGGATAAGGATTCCACCTGCAGGATTGTGGGGACAAGGCCCTTGTCCCCATCAACATGGGGACAAGGTGCATTGGGGGAATCCCAAAGCACCCTCCCTATGTTGACAGCATGTGACCTGATATGGTTCAGGTTTGCCTTTCAGGCTGCCTGCTCGGATAAGGGTCTGGTATGGATTTTGGGGGGCCTCACTCAGTTTTTAAAAAACATTTTGGCATGGAGTTTACTTTAAAATCCATACAAGATCCAAAGGGCCTGGTATGGACGGAGGGGGGGTACCCACACTGTTTTTTCCCTTGATTTTTATCTATATTGCCCGGAGATGGCAATACATTACAGCCACAAGCAATTTTAAGCGCTTGCCGACCGGCTTACGCTGATATATTTTGGCAGAATGGCTCTACTGGGCAAAACAATGTATTGGTACATTGTTCCCTTTAAGAGCCACCGGAGGCATGCATGAGTGCCCACTACACGGGCACCCAATGTGTGTGGCCAGTGGGTGCCATCACCACTGGCCATTCACGATCGCAGGCACAAGAGCCAGCACAGGGATTTGTGTGTGTAAACACACAAATTCCTGTTATATCAGGGGAGAGGTGTTATATCGTTTGTTCCTAGTAAGTAGGAACAGCGATATGTCTCCCCCCGTTTGTCCTATTGGCATACAGTTAGAACACACCCAAGGAACACAAATTTAAAGTGGATGTAAACACACTGTCATCCTTTCTAAACTACTGCAATATTGGTCATCTAGAAGCATACACATGCCTCCTGCATGTATACTTATCTGTCAAATGTCTGCCCTCCGTCTGCTATGAGACCCAAAAAACTGCAGATGTTGTGTGTGGGTCTGTTTTCCAGGGCTCAGTGGGTAGAGTCATGATGTCAGTAGACTCCCTGCCCACCTCTACACTGCCCTTATCAACATGCATTTTTTCCTGTGTATTTCTTACACTGAACTTCTGCTATGATCACTAACATCCAGTCAAAATCCAGAAAAGTCCCCACATGACTTCAGCATGCCAATCATGAGGTGTGGAACAGCCAATCCTTGCAAAGCTGCTGAAGAAAGGAGTGGGGGTGGAAATTAAAAATATAACGCATGTCTTAGGCTAGTGCACATTGTAAATGTAAATCACCTGTCAATCACAGCAAGGGGGAAGAACGGACAAAGATTTCACAGTTTCTCAGTTTTATTTCACTGCAAATAGATATGAGGATTGCTCAGAGCTGGATTAACTCTTTGTGGCAAGACTGGGCACAGCTGATCTGAAATTCCATACTCTATATTGTGCCAGACAAATACCAGTGACATTTACACAGCAATCAGTGCATTTTTATAGCACTGATCGCTGTATTAAATGTCAATGGTCCCAAAAATGGGTCAAAAGTGTCCGATCTGTGATGTCTGCAATGTCGCAGTACTACTAAAAATCACAGATCATCACCATTAGCCCTTGTACACACGGTCGGACATTCCGATGGACAATGTCCGATCGGACCATATTGTCGGATAATCCGACAGTGTGTGGCCTCCATCGGACTGTTTCCATCGGAGTATCCGACGGACCAAGTTTTCCAGCTGGGCTATAAAATTTTCCGACAAAATGATCCGATCGGACTTTGTCCGATCATGTGTAGAGAATTCCGAACGGACAAAGTGCCACGCATGCTCAGATCAAATTCCTAGACCAAAGCTATTGGCTACTAGCCTGAACGTAGTCCCGTCCTAATGAAATAACGTCATCACGTTAAGTACGATCGGATTTTCTGAGAACTTTGTCCGACTGTGCGTATGCAACAGTTTTGGACAAAATCTGTTGGACAAAATCCGTCGGACAAAATCCGACGGATTTGGTTGTCGGAATGTCCGACCCTGTGTACAAGGGCTAACTAGTAAAAAAAATGCCATATATCTTTCTTATAGTTTGTAGGCCCCTTTTAGGTCTGGGATAGCCCCCTACCCCCCCCCTAATAAAGGTTTAACCCCTTGATTGCCCCCTAGGTAACCCTTTCACCCCTTTTGCCAGTGTCGCTAAGCGATCATTTTTCTGATCGCTGCATTAGTTTCACTGGTGCTGCTAGGTATCCAGTTATTTTTTAGGTTCCTCACCAGGTTTTTATAGCATTAGGTACCCCCATATACAACCTAATAAAGGTTTTAACCCCCTGATTGCCCCTAGAGTTAACCCTTTCACCAGTGATCACCATATAAGTGTTACGGGTGACGCTGATTAGTTAGTTTGCTTTTTATAGCATCAGGGCACCCGCCATTTATTATCCAATAAAGGTTTAACCCCCTGATCGCCCAGCGGGTGATATCAATTAGGTTTTAGGGTCAGATAGGGTCTGCGTTGCCCCAGGCAGCATCAGGTTAGTGCCAGTACCGCTAACACCCACGCGCAAAACATACACCTCCCTTAATGGTATAATATCTGAACAGATCAATATCTGATCTGATCAGATCTATACTAGTGTCCCCAGCAGTTTAGGGTTCCAAAAAATGCATTGTTAGAGGGATCAGTCCAGATACCTGCTAGCACCTGCATTTTGCCACTCCGCCCAGCCCAGCCAAGCCCACCCAAGTGCAGTATCAATCGATCACTGTCACTTACAAAACACAACACACATAACTACAGCGTTTGCAGAGTCAGGCCTGATCCCTGCGACCGCTAACAGTTTTTTTTTATAGCGTTTTATACAGTCGCTGACAGCCTGGGTGCTTTTTTACCTGTGAATCTCACTATTGTACCACTAAATTTAGAGCCCAAAATGGCAAATCGAAGGTACACTAGTGAAGAGGCCTACACGTTTCTGAGCATGACAGATAGTGAAGAGGAGGTCACACATCTGTCAGATTCAGGCTCAGAATACGATCCTGTAGAGGACAGCGACTCCATGACAGATAGCTCTGACGACGAAGGTGAAGTCAATGCTAAGGTCAGACGTACTCGATCCTGATCTTCTGATATTGTTGAGGTGCAAGAACCGCAGGTCCCTCGTATGGAGCAGAGAGCCAGTACTAGCACTGCTACTCCTTCTGTTGAACTGGCAAGCACCAGCAGCCTAGTACACCCTGGATGTACATCCAGCACTGCAGTAACATGTGGTGACGTGGTGAATCCCATAAGTGCAGTTCAAGCTGGTGAGGTGGCAAGCACAAGTAGTGTCCCGCTGCAACCAAGAAGAAGACAAAGGCAGGCCTGTCGTTCCCATAGTGTCCTTCCTGCCGAATTTGCCAATCCTGATTGGGTGCCCACCACTTCTGCAGAACCCGTACTTCCCCCATTCACTGGCCAACTTGGTATTCATGTGGAAACAGCTGATTTTACGCCACTTGATTTTTATTCGCTGTTTTTCACGGAAGATCTCTATAGATCTATTGTGGACCAAACTAATTTATATGCTGGTCAACACATCGCCTCTAATCCCCAGTTGCCTTCCCTTGCCAGAGATTGGAAACCAATTACGGTTTCCGCATTTAAGACCTTTCTGGGCATTTCCCCCAACATGGGCATACATAAATTCATGACGTTGTGGACGTATTGGCCCACGCATCCAATTGACCATATGCCCGTGTTCTCTACCTCCATGTCCAGGAAACGATACGAGCAGATCTTGCGGTTCTTGCACTTCAATGACAATGAACTTTGTCGTCCTCGTGGAGACCCTGAATATGATCAGCTCTACAACATTTGGCCCCTCATAAATCACTTCAACCAATGTTTTGCAGCCTTGTTTATTCCCCATTGTCTGCGTTGATGAGTCCCTGATTAAATTTTCTGGCTGCTTGTCTTTCAAACAGTACCTTCCCAGCAAGCATGCCAGATATGGGTTCAAGCTCTATAAGTTCTGTGACAGGGCAACAGGCTATGTATGGAGCTTTATGGTTTATGAGGGAAAAGATAGTTACATAGAATCGGAGAACTGCCCAGATTACATAGGAAGCGCTGGCAAGATAGTGTGGAACTTGGTGTCACCCTTATTCGGAAAGGGGTACCGCTTGTATGTGGACAATTATTACACAAGCGTGCCACTGTTTAGCCATTTGTTTGATCAGCAGATTGGAGCATGTGGCACCGTGCGACCTAATCGGCGGGGCTTTCGCCAGGGGCTTGTAGATTCTCGTCTTAGGCTGGGGGAGAGAGCCTGCTTGCAGTTTAATAACTTGCTCACTATGAAGTGGAGTGATAATAAGAATGTTTTTGTTCTTACCTCCCTTCATGCAGACACGACAGTCCAAATTACTACGGTGACTGGTGTTGTGGACAAACCCCTCTGTGTCCCCAAATATAACCAAAATATGGGAGGGGTGGACCTCAATGACCAGTTGTTGTTTTTTTTTTCACAGTCAAAAAGGTTTTATTGAGAGTATGTTCAGGTTTACAATTAGCATAGAATCATAAATGTTACCAACAATGGTATGTATACAAACATTGATACAATTAGGTAGCATTTGTGTTGTAACCTAGTATCTCAATTAGAACAAAAAATGAAGGCAAAGACAAATAGAGAAGAATAGAAACTAGTGATATCACAAGGTAGGTTATGTATTTGGGGAAGGGTGAAAGAGGGTACAGGATAAAGGGGGTTGGTAGCCGGGTGGGGGGGGGGGAATACCATCGCACTAGGGTTTGTTTCCTTAGGTTAAGTGTGTATCTAATAGAGACTTGTATAACACAGTCCTTCTATTTTCTCCTTTCTATTTCCTTTTTCTCCGTAGAGTAATGGAGAAGGGAAGTTCAGCCCATAAGTAATTGGTAATCTGAAGAGAGGGTAAAAGCCAGCCAAGGTTGCCAAGTTTTGTTAAAGGATGTGCTGTTCTCTTTTTTCATTGCCACTCTTTCCTCCATTTTAAAAATATATTGCACTCTATTTAACCAGTCCTTAACTCCTGGGACTGTGGGGGTTTTCCAATGGATGGGTATGAGCGTTTTAGCAGCAAGTAGGTGTCGAGAGAGTGATTTTTTTTAACGACTTAAGATAGTTGGGACTAAATTAATCAGGCAGGCGGCTGCGTTTAGTTCTAGATTAGTTTACATTATATGTTTTATCCAGGTCTTAATTTCAACCCAGTAGGTGCAAATGAGAGGACATTCCCACCAAATATGTATAAATGAGCCTATGCAAGTTTTACATCTCCAGCATTTATCCGAGGTGGGAAGAGACCATCTCCCGGCCTTTTGCGGTGTCAGATACCATCGAGTGAGGACCTTATAGGAAATCTCTTGGTATTTGGAGCTTAACGAGCATTTGTGTGTCAAAACACACGCCTTTGCCCATTGCTTTTCAGAAATTTTCATTTAAAGATCATGTTCCCACTTCCTTTTGTGTTTATTGTTATCCGCGTGTGGCGTACAAATTAGCCATGAGTATGCAAGGGATGTGGTGTGAGCTACCGGTGATCTTTTTAAGCATATGGATTCCAACTGCGTCAACGGGAGGCAGAATTTGGATTTGTGCTTACTGTTTACCACAAAGTCCCTTAATTGGACCAGTTGTTGGCACTGTATCTAGTTGCCCGTAAGGCCAGACGCTGGTACAAAAAAGTGTAATTTACTTATTTCAATTGGCTTTGCTGAACGCTAATGTGCTATACAGAGCTTCAGGCGGGACTTTATCGTTTCTTTTATTCCAGAAAGAGATTGTCACAGAGCTTCTGTATCCAGACGGTTCTGCACCTCACCATTCCCAACCAAATGAAGTAAGCCCGCTGCATGAGAGGCATTTTCCGTATGTCCTCCCAAGTACCCCTACCCAGCGAGCCCACCAAAGAAGATGTCGTGTCTGTACCAAGCGCGGATATAGGCATGACACCCATTATTATTGTCCACGCTGTCCTGGCAATCCTGGTCTTTGCATTGGTGAATGTTTTGATTGCTACCACACACTAGTGAAGTTTTGCGTAGTATAGACAACCCATGCTGAAGGGGAAAGTCTCACACTTATTGTGAGATAAAATGAAAGTAATATTGCATGTAATATACAACACCCAATACAATATACATGCAGCTGTAAATAATAATTATGTGATGTGGTCAAAATAAAGCTGCATAACACAGATACTGAAAAATAAACTATTGTCAGTTCATCAATCTGTAAAAAAGTCCTCTTGTCGTGTTAGACAAAAATGACTAGTCTTCTCATCTAAACCATAGACCGAGGCAGAGAGAGGAAACCAACAACAGCAACCTGTTTGTCTGAAGTGGTATTTGAGGACACAACCTTCTATAAATATAAGGTGGATACTCTTACCAGAAGTGTTGGATCCACCTGTCCTATGACAGTGGGTCTAAAGTGCTTGTAATCCCAAAGGATTATATTCCAGCTTTCGATGAAATGGATCCCGGTATGTAATCCTTGTATAAATGTCCTCGGTCCCGGATAGAGGTAAGTATTTCCGATGGTCACCAACCAATGTTCTCCATACTCAAGGGTGATGGTATTTCGGGAACCCAGTATATCCAAACTGGAATTTCAAATGGAGGCTCATACGGATGGTGTATAAAGCAAGACAAATAAAAAAAGGCTCCGGATGGTGCAGATCAAAAAAAAACTGTTGGTTTATTAAAAATATATGATGTACAAAAATAAAAAGTGATCACAAGAGAAAAACTATTAAAAAGCAATGTGGGGTGCAAGTAATGCTTGCCGACACGTTTTCGACACTAACGGTCTTCAACAGGGGCATACTGTCCCCCCCACATTGCTGCTCTATAAATACACTACTCTGAAACGGATCCGCCCAAAAAAGTGTGAGGAACAGGAAATTGGGATAGGTTATCTGTTAATATATTCAACAAATGCATGTGACTACCCATCTGCAAACTTATTTCGATTGCAAAAGAAATGCATATACATACCTAAAATTAACATCCATCTAGTACAGTTAGTCACCTGGTCAGAACATGAACAAAAATCATAATATAACAAAGCTTGGGTAGCGATTGAAGAGGCATTTGTACACGCACCGATACATCTACTCCCTTGGACAGGCACTGACTCCATCCCGACAACGATCTCATCGCACCCTTTGATAAGCACCACACTTAATACATGGAAAACTGTTTGCCGTTACACCAAAATTTCCTCCACACATGGCCCGCTCACCTCAATTCGGAATTCACCCCTGGTATTCAAGCGCCATTTACCACTGACGACGTTCCTAGAGACTACGTTCGAGCAGGGTCCTTCTTCGATAAGGGTAGAATGCTTACATTCCAATCTCTACTGACTAAATTTCCGGACAGAAAGATACCCTTCTTTAATTTCCTTCAAATCAGAAATTTTTTACTCCATAAGTTCCCAGCTAATACAGGGTGCAGGGAATTGACTCCGTTTGAACAACTTTGTACTAGGAAAACCCCACAGAGGCATCTTATTTCTGAACTCTACACTACCCTCTTTCCTACTACAAACGACTCAGTAAACTCGCTGCGCGCAAAATGGGCGACGGACACAGGCCTGGACCTGACACAAGAAGACTGGGAAAGAATACTGATAAATATTCACAAGGGTTCTAGGAATGTTTCCGTACAAGAAAGTGGCTTTAAACTCTACTCCCGATGGTATAGGACCCCGGATATCTTACACACTTACTACTCGACGGTACCCTCGGTATGCTGTGTCAAGGATTGTGTCAGGAAAGGTTCCCTCCGCTGGTAATATCAATCATTTGGCATGCAGTACTGCGATCCACCAGCAGGTGTCTCCTGCTGGAATTATGTCATCTTTGGTCCGCAGTACTGGTGTCCACCAGCGGAGGGATCCTGGCAGTATGGAGCAGGTATTGCCCTCTGCAGTCAGGCGTCACATGACTGACAGCAGCCATTATAAATACCCGGCAAGTTCATATACACTTCGCCTTGGTATTGTCCTTGAGCCCTGACCTGCAGCCTGTTTGATCCCTGATCCCTGATCCCTGATCCCTGATCCCTGTTACCTGATCCCTGCATCCCTGATCCCTGCATCCTGCCTCCTGTACCTGTTCCCTTCTCCTTGTCCCCCCATCTGCTGACCTCCTATTTATGACCCCGGCCTGGCTTGACTACGATTCCAGTACTCCCTTTTATTACATATACTGGTTTATTTACTGTTTGGTTGTTTGGTTTGTTCACTTGGTTCGTATTGGTGGTGTGTTCACATTTATATGCGTTTGCTTAATAAATTTACCTTCACTTATTTGTGTCTGGTTCACTTGTCGCAGTCACACAGTTCTGGTCACATCTAGTTCATGACAGATTGGCTACGTAGAGTAAACAGAATAATGGAAATGGAAGAACTCACGCATCGAATCCTTGACACCTCACCCAAATTGACTAACACCGGGGCATGTTGGAAACACTTCCAAACAACGGAAGAATATAAGCGGTACATGATCGACTAAAGGTTTAGCCTAAGGGTTGTTCCCATCTGATGTTTTAGAGGACACCATATGCCATGATCAAGCCAGGTACTGTGCCTAGCACGTAAACTTGTACCTACCCTACCCTTTCCCTTCCTGCCCTCCCCCCCCCCCTATATAATGATTAGGGATGAGCTTCGTGTTCGAGTCGAACGTACGTTCGACTCGAACATTGGCTGTTCGTCCGTTCGGCGAAATCCGAACACTTGGTCCGTTCGCGTCAAAATTCGCATGGCGCTCACGGCCCACAATGCACTGCGATGGCGCAGTGCATTGCTGGCTCATGATTGGCCAAGCATGCACTGTGACCCCGCATGCTTGGCCAATCACAGCGCCAGCAGCGAGGAGAGCCATGATTGGCCACAGGCAGGATGCCTGTGGCCAATCATAGCTCAGGCTGTGTAGTGCACCCCCCACACTATTTAAGGCCGCCATTGAGGCGGCCTCGTGTAGTGTGTTGGCATCTGAAGCAGTGGGTGTTCTGTGTACCTTCAACACAATACACACCAATCGTTTTTGGCTGATTTCCAATCTTGCTGTTGTGTAGTGGTTATTGTCTGTGCCCTGACCGCAGTATACACCGCGATATTCACCTCACCTATATAGCTAGTGATCTATCTTTAATAATAGAGCTTGCAGTCAGTAGTGTTAGCTTGTGCGTGCTGTCTGCGTGCTCTGTACCCAGTACATACAGCTATATCCACCTACATAGCTGTTCTCTATTTGAGCCCAATTGCCATCTGCAGGAGTTATTGGAAGTTGTGTGTGCCTCCAGCACAGCACAGTATACATCTGTATATACCCGTTTATCTCTGGTGTTCTATAAAAAAGGCATCTGCAGGAGTTAGTGGGTGTTGTGTGCCTCCAGCACAATATAAACTACCCAACTGCTGTTTTACCCAACTCCCTTCAGGCCATTACCATGTCTGGAAGGCCAGCAAGGAGAGGCAGACAGGCGCGAGCCAATAAAAGAGGGCAAGCAGGCTCCGTGTCTAGAGACAACAGTGCTGGTTGTGGACGCGGTGCATTGTCATCAGCACGTGGCCATGAGACATGCTTGTCCTTCTTTTCGGCAGCTGGACATGTTGAACCGCAACATGCCAACGACTTGGTAGAGTGGATGACCAAGCCCTCTTCATCCTCCTCATCCTCTCTCACGCAGTCTCAGGGTACTAGCAAAGCAGCTGTCAACGCATCGTCTTCCCTCCTCTCAATGTCATCATCAGTGACTCCTTCCCTAGACCCACCACGTCCTCCTGAGGAGTCTCCTGAACTCTTTGAGCACAGTGTTGGGTACATGCTCCAGGAGGATGCCCAGTGTTTGGTGGGCTCTGATGATGACACTCAGCTAGAGGAAGGCAGTAGCGTGAGCGCAGAGAGAGGGGATGCTCAAGAAGGACAGCAATCTGGCAGTCATGTTCCACAGGCTGCAGCATACTGTCAGGTTTGCTACAGCGATGAAGAGGGAGGGGATGATGAGGGCACTGACTCCACGTGGGTGCCTGGAAGGAGGGAGGAGGAGGAGGAGGAGGAGGAGGCACATGTCCAATGAGGCAGGATGCCCTCCGGGGGCCAGCTTAGGGGCAGCACACCGACTGAATCACACCGCAGAGCTCCGCCTGTGCAGAGCGCTGCCTCTGCGCGTTATTCTAAAAGTTCTTTGGTGTGGGCCTTTTTTGAGACGAGTGCATCAGATCGCACCGCTGCTATTTGCAACATATGTCTCAAGCGTATCTCACGTGGCCAAAACATCAGCCGCTTGGGCACCACATGCTTGACCAGACATATGTTGACCTGCCATGCAGCTCGTTGGCAAGCGTACCTCAAAGACCCACACCAAAGAACAAAGTGGACCTCTCCTTGCTCCTCATCAGCTGGCATCTCCAACCCCACTAGACCTTCAGTCCTCTCTGAAACCTGCTCTGAGAGGAATGAAGGTGTAGAATTAGGTGTGTCACAGCCAAGTGCTTCCGGGAACTCTGCTAGTGGTACACCCACGTCCGATTATAGCAGGCAAATGTCCCTGCCCCAGCTGCTGGACCGGCGGAAGAAGTTTACTCCCAGCCATCCACATGCCCAGCGGTTGAATGCTAGCTTGGCTAAATTGCTAGCACTTCAACTGCTGCCTTTTCAGTTGGTAGACTCGGCCCCCTTCCGTGAGTTTGTACAATGTGCGGTTCCTCAGTGGCAGGTCCCCAAACGCCACTTTTTCTCATGGAAGGCGATTCCGGCTCTCTACCGGCATGTGGAAGGCAATGTCCTTGCCTCGCTGGACAGGGCGGTCAGCGGTAAGGTGCATATTACCGCTGACTCATGGTCCAGCAGGCATGGACAGGGACGTTACCTGTCTTTCACGGCCCATTGGGTCACTCTTCTGGCTGCTGGGAAGGATGCAGGACAAGGTGCAGTAGTGTTGGAGGTTGTTCCGCCACCACGCCTCCAAAATGCTACTATTGGTTGTGACACACCTCTCTCCTCCACCCCCTCCTCTTCATCTTCCTCCATGGCCTCTTCCAGTGCTCTGTCCTCAGAACCAGCGGTGCTCCGTAGGCTACGCAAGTACGCAGGCAAAACTATGCCATGCCGTGCTTGCGCTGGTTTGTTTGGGGGACAGGAGCCACACTGGGGCGGATGTTTTGTCAGCTCTGCAGGGGCAGGCTGAGAGGTGGTTGACACCACGCCAGTTAAAGCCAGGAATGGTGGTTTGCGACAATGGCACCAACCTCCTCTCCGCCCTCCGACAGGGACAACTGACCCATGTGCCCTGTGTAGCTCACGTCCTTAACCTGGTGGTGCAGCGGTTCTTGGGCAGGTACCCCGGCTTACAGGATGTCCTGAAGCAGGCCAGGAAAGTCTGTGTGCATTTCCGCCGATCATTTAATGCCTGTGCTCGGCTGGCTGAGCTCCAAAAGGAGTTGAACCTGCCCAAGAACCGCCTTATATGTGACATGCCCACCAGATGGAACTCAACATTGGCCATGCTGCAGCGGCTGCACACGCAGCAGAGGGCCATCAATGAGTACCTGTGCGACTACGGCACCAGGACAGGGTCAGGGGAGCTTGGTTTTTTCTCACCACGCCAGTGGGGCATGATCAGGGATGCATGCACTGTCCTGTCACCGTTTGAGGAGGCCACAAGGATGGTGAGCAGTGACAGTGCATGCATCAGTGACACTGTACCTCTTGTCCACCTCTTGGAGCATACGCTGCGTGGAATAATGGACAGGGCACTTGAGGCAGAACAGAGGCAGGAAGAGGAGGACTTCCTTGCCTCTCAAGGCCCCCTTTATCCAGACAGTGTTCCTGCTGTGCCACCCATCACACAGGAAGAGGATGAAGAGGAGGAAGAGGAGGAGGAGGATGATTGTGTCAGCATGGAGGTGGAGGCTGGCACTCAGCATCAGCATCAGCATCAGCAGCAGCAGCAGTCTTATACTGATGATTTACAGTCCCAAGAAACACGTGGACTTGTACGTGGCTACGAGGAGGTAGCTGCGGATCATGTTGTCCTTAGTGACCCAGAGGACTCCGGACCGAATGCCTCAGCTAACCTACGCTGCATGGCCTCCCTGATCCTGCAAAGCCTGCGGAAGGATCCTCGTATTCTTCGGATCAGGGAGAGGGACCATTACTGGCTGGCCACTCTCCTTGATCCACGGTACAAGGGTAAGGTTGCCGACCTTATCTTGCCATCGCAGAGGGAGCAGAGGATGAGACATCTCCGGGAGGCCTTGCAGAAAGGTCTGTGCAACGCGTTCCCAGAGACTGGGAGGTTACAAACTCCTGGTCCTGGACAACGTGTTGCTGAGGCATCGGTCAGAAGGAGCGGTGGAGAAGGTGGCCGTCTGACTGATGCTTTCAGACAATTTTTTAGTCTGCAGCCCCAAGGTATGATCGGTTCCAGCACCCATCGCCAGCGTCTGATTTACATGGTGCAGGAATACCTAGGAGCAAGGTCAGACTTGGACACCTTTCCCACCGAAAATCCTCTGGCTTACTGGGTCTTGAGGATGGATCACTGGCCAGAGCTTGCACAGTATGCAATTGAGCTACTGGCCTGTCCTGCATCCAGCGTTCTTTCGGAACGCACCTTCAGTGCTGCTGGTGGCTTTGTTACCGATCACAGGGTGTGCCTGTCCACCGAATCAGTTGATCGACTGACCTTCATCAAGATGAATCAGTCTTGGATCACCCACAGCTACCAAGCACCTGAAGCTGATGTAACAGAATAATTTTTTTTCAAATACCACATCCCTTCAAGACTGCCTATGCTGATGCTGAGTGACTGTCCTGTTATGTTGATTGTCTATCCTCTTCCTCCTCCGCTGATATGTTGGAAGAACATTTCTGGTTCTGGTTGATGCCATCAGCCCAATTTTTCTGCCCCTGTTTAACAGGGGCGTTTAAGTACAATTTTTGATGCAATGCTTTGCAGCAGGGCTAATTCCTGCAATAAAACTAGAGTATATGGCAGAGGTTGCAGTGTGGTGGCACCAGCACCAGTGCCTAAGGCCCAATTTTTCTGCCCCTGTTTAACAGGGGCGTTTAATTACAATTGTTGATGCAATGCTTTGCAGCAGGGCTAATTCCTGCAATAAAACTAGAGTATATGGCAGAGGTTGCAGTGTGGTGGCACCAGCACCAGTGCCTAAGGCCCAATTTTTCTGCCCCTGTTTAACAGGGGCGTTTAATTACAATTGTTGATGCAATGCTTTGCAGCAGGGCTAATTCCTGCAATAAAACTAGAGTATATGGCAGAGGTTGCAGTGTGGTGGCACCAGCACCAGTGCCCAAGGCCCAATTTTTCTGCCCCTGTTTAACAGGGGCGATTAAGTACAATTTTTGATGCAATGCTTTGCAGCAGGGCTAATTCCTGCAATAAAACTAGAGTATATGGAAGAGGTTGCAGTGTGGTGGCACCAGCAGCAGTGCCTAAGGCCAAATTTTTCTGCCCCTGGGGCATGTAATTACAATTCTTGATATAATATTTCACAGGAGGGCCCCTTCCTGTGCCCACCCAGAGTAACGGTGAGGACTTCTAGTGTTGTGGCACCAGCACCACAACCACCAAAGGTAAATTTTTCTACCACTGTTCAACAATGGCATGTAATTACAATTCTTGATATAATCGTTCACAGCAGGGCGCTCCAGCGCCCAGCAAGAGTCACTTTGAGGGCTTACAATGTTGTGGCAAAACCAACACCTTGTTCCGCCATTTCTGCAGAGCATATAGGGCAGGCCCCTACTTTCAAACATCCAACTTACAAACATCTCCTACTTGCAAACGGAAGGAGACAACAGCAAGTGAGATGAAAAAAGATGGACGACAAAACAAATTATACAGGGGTGATAACCCTTCACTATGTTTTCCAAAAAGCTTAAAAATCTTTTTTTTGACTGGAGCTACACTTTAAAAATGTACCAGTTGAAAATTACAAACAGATTCAACTTAACACAACAAACCTACACAGTCCCTGTCTTGTTTGCACCGCCTGTATACTGCTGTTCTGAGTATATAGGGCCTGGGGGCCACACGCATTTCCTTTTTTTAATATGGGTACAGGGTTCCCCTTAATATGCGTACAAGACCCAAATAGGCTGGTAATGGGCAGGGAGGGCTACCCATGCCATTTTTCTGAATGATTTTCAACCATATTGCAGGAACCAGATATAACATTAAAACCGCAAGCAGTTTTAAATGGTGTTATTTCCGTTAAATGTCATTTTGTGCAGGGACTGTTCTAAACACGGGAAACACATGGCACTTCACAGGCATACTACAGAAACCCCCCAGGCACCATATTTACAGGAATATTTCACTTTTTTTTTCACTTTAATCGTCATTAAAATCAGTGCTCCCGCCAAAACGGCCATTTTTAAAAACATTTTAGGCATTGACCCATGTCCCCTGGGGCAGGAGCCAGGTCCCCAAACCCTTTTTAGGACAGTATCTTGCATATTAGCCGTTAAAATTAGCACTTTTCATTTCGAACGTTCGAGTCCCATAGACTTCAATGGGGTTCTAACGTTCGTAACGAACGTGGGGGTCCGTTCGAAAGTTCTGGTACAAACCGAACCGGGGGGTGTTCGGCTCATCCCTAATAATGATGCTGGTCATCATGTATTAGAATTATAGATATATACTATAGCTCACACTCTAATTGCAGCGAACGACTGGTGGAGTTGTAGAGGCATTCTACCAATTCACTCACCTTAAGCTGAAGGGAATACTCCAGTCGCTAACTTCTTATATCCGTATACAGGTTCAACGGAGTTAGATATTGAAATTCTTGTACTTCGAGAGAGAAGAAATATGTTATAGACTCTTTAACAATTCGTTGTTTTGTTTTGATAGAAATTAGTATTGCTATGGCTTGTTTGTAACAAATGCCGTGTACCTACTGCTTCTGCTGTATGTTTTGATTTTCTCAATAAACAGATTTTACAAAAAAAAAAAAAAAAAATCATAATATATGCAAAAATATCTATGTATTTCAAACATAAATAATATAAGCACTTACACTTGTAAGATCTGTATACTGTGTCCCCATCTCTAGGAACCGGATGTGTCTGCAAATGCACTTCCGGGGTGACTCATAATTATATATTGTGGAGGGCAAAGATATTAACACATATAAGCTTGTGATGATGGAAGGGGACATGAATGAATATGACATGATGTTCCACTGAAATAAACACTACTTAAGCGTCAAAATAGAAAAGACAAAAAGTTAAACTGTGGTGTGTATTGCTCGAATGAAACTCCCACCTCCTATATATGTCACGTGTTCCCTGCAATTCGGGGGACCACGTGACCAAAGGGAAGGAGAAGCGTGCGTCCCAATCGGAGCCATAGCAACATGACGCCAACTTCCTGCATCGGAGGTCACATGATCTCCGAACACTGACTACCTAACTACACCAGCGCAAACTCACTGAGGAGCTGTGCCAGCATAACTCAGTTTCCGGCATCGGGGATCAAACGATCCCCGATTGCAAGCAGAATGCTTGGTTAGTGTAGGGCCGAAGGCAAAAGAAAGACGAGGGGATGGCTCTACCCCAAACCCACTGCACGTGTGAGGCGAGCCACACCTCCTCTCTCGTGAAACGTCACACGGACACCATGTGACACAAGCCACACTCCCACTCGCAGCATCACGCGTCACATGGCCGCCGTGCGAAGCACGCCGCACCTCCGCTCACAGCGCAACACAAACACCCTGTAGGGGAAGGCAAATAGAAAAGGAAACAAATGCAATGAGAGGGGGCGTGGTCACGGCTAGTCTACGGGATAGTGTCCCCAGTACACTAATATGTCTAATGTAGATGCTCCGTGACAACACGGTATCTACCACATATATAAAGAGGCTGAAAAAAGTTTGTAAAAAATTCTTTTAAACAAAAAAAATCTAGGAAATAATTAAATTAATGAAAAATTCCTTTGAACAAAATGGAAAAACAAAAAACAAAACAAAAAAAAAATGTCCATACCTTCACTATAGAAAAATATTTCTTTTCCATACCTTCACTAATTTATGAAAATATAAGTAAATAATAAATATTTATGGGTGTAAATGATGGGTCACCCATAAACAAACGTGTGCAACAAAAATCTCACGACTCGCATATTATGGGTGACACTAAACTGGACCCTGACAATTAACGCTGCCAACATCCTAAGATGAGGCGGCGGGTGGCAAATCAGGCCTGAATAATAAAACAATTGATATCCCAGTCTGTGTTCATGCTGTGGGGCGCATAGCACCTGAGTTCATGTATCCAAAAAGTCTCAAGGCACGATACGCCCCGCAGGCAAGAATCGCCCCTCCAACTGGGAATAAATCTGTCTATAATTTGAAATTGGGTACCTGTTGGGTCCCTCCCATGGTGTTCTAAATAGTGTCTAGGAACAGTATGTTTGTCGCAAACCCTTTTTAATTTTAGCCAGATGTTCGTTTACCCTGATGGAAAAGCTTCTAATAGTGCAGCCCACATATTGTTTTTTACAAGGGCACATGATTAAATAAACTATGAACTTAGTTACACAAGTGGCAAATTGTTTGATGGAATACATCTTGCGAGTGACCGTAGTTGTGAAGGTTTCAATTTTTCTTCTTCCCAATGCATTATGCAAACTTACGTTGCATTTCCCGCACAGGAAAAAGCCCTTACTTTCAAGAAAGAATGAGGTTTTGGGGGATCTATTGTATTGGGAGCAATATCTCCCTGTATAGATTGTGCTCCCCTAAAAATAACTCCTGCTTGTTCAGGGATGGAATTCCCCAAAATTCTGTCACTACGAAGTACTTTCCAATGTCTATTGAGGATTTTTTTCATTTCTCTGTGTTGAGTAGAAAATGTAGTGAAAAATGACCACCTGTATTTGTCATTTTGTATAACTTTTGCTTTTTATCTCTAGAAGAGAGGCCCTATCAATCTCAGAGGCCGACAGAATGTCAGCATTCAGGTCTGAGGGTTTGTATCCCTTATCTATAAATCTTAATTTTATGGGTGTAAATGATGGGTCACCCATAAACAAATGTATGCAACAAAAATCTCACGACTCGCATATTGTGGGTGACTCTAAACTGGACGATGTGCCCCTGACAATTAACGCTGCCAACATCCTAAGATGAGGCGGCGGGTGACAAATCAGGCCTGATTAATAAAACAATTGATATCCCAGTCTGTGTTCTTGCCGTGGGGCGCATAGCTCATGAGTTCATGTATCCAAAAAGTCTCAAGGCGCGATACGCTGGTAAGAGAACAGAACAGTTAATGGAAGAGGGTGCTTTTCATATAGTACTTCCAAAAATACTCATCATCGTTATCCTCCTCTCAGGGACTAAGGTCTCTATGACAATTACCATGATCCATATGCAGATATGGCTCGGGAGGATGAACCATTATCCAGGACCCCTTATAATTATAATCACAACTACCCAGAACAATCACAAAATCAGGATTTTCACAGACTCACTACCAACTACATAGGAAACCTAAAACCAAATGAGGTTCCAGAGGGGGGTGGCGCCTCCAACGGAAAAAAAAAAAGAACTCAATAGGAGCTGGAATTTTAAATCTGAGTACAGTTACACTCTCAGATAATGAAAAACGGATTTTCGATAAAGGCTTAAAATTTGTCCCACCTAGAAAATTAAATAAATTTAACACGTTTATAGATGTACAAATATACATCCATAAACTGAATATCCTAAGACACTTTTTGTCCTTACCTTCTACTAATATCAACAATGTCCATTCGAATTATGACCTTCATTCGGGATTGTCCAATCCCTCTTTATTTAACTCCCCAGGGAACATTGCCCCATCCATTAATGTTTTCCGCAACCTAGTATTGAATGACCTTGAAAAATTACCCCCCAAAAAAATCCATCAAGACCCTGCTATTCAAGCTGATCTCAAGTCCCTCTGTAAGTCCCTGAAAAGAGGGACTTGATCATCCGTCCTGCTGACAAAGGATGGGGGATTGTTGTTCTAGAAAAAAAGGCCTATATTGGGGAAATGAACAGACTTTTGGAAGATCGCAGTACATATAAACTTTTACCTGGGGACCCTACTGCGAAATATAAAAAGGCCCTTATAGAGATAGTGAATGACTGCTTCTCTTTAAATATTCTGCACCAAAAGGATAAGGAGTTTCTGGTTCCACTGGCCCCACGTATCCCCATTATTTACCAACTACCTAAGATTCATAAAGACCCTGTGAATCCACCCGGCCGCCCAATAGTAAGCGACATCGATTCTGTTACATCTCGAATTGGGAAATATATTGATCACTATCTCCAACGCTTGGTCAAACGGGTTCCATCCCACCTACAGGATTCCAGAGATACTATCAGACCGTTGGAAGAGGTACAATACCAAGATGATATTATTTTGGTTACTGCAGATGTTTCTGCTCTTTACACATGTATTCCACATCATTTAGGACTGGCTGCAGTTGAATTTTATCTATCTAGGGATTCCTCACTTTCTCTTATACACAGAAATTACATTATGGAGCTATTAAGATTTGCCACTGAGCACAATTACTTTTGGTTCCAGGGCTCCTTCTTCTCCCAAATCAAGGGCGTAGCGATGGGGGCTAAATATGCCCCAAGCCTGGCCAATCTATTTATGGCCCAGTGGGAGGAGGATGTCGTCTATACCCTCAATAGACCTGAATTGGTCTTGTGGGCCAGGTACATAGACGACATCCTCCTCCTATGGAGAGGAAGTAGTGTTTCCCTCGACTCCTTTATGCTAATCCTTAATGAGAACGATCGGGGTATCGTTCTCAACTTTGAGGCCACTACAACTAGTATCCATTTCCTGGACTTAGAGATTAATGTAGTTAATGAAAGTTTTGAGCTCAGGACTTTCTTTAAGTCCACCGACAGAAATGGATACATCTCAGTTGACAGCTGTCACCACCAACCGTGGTTAAAATCGGTCCCACGTGGCCAATTCTTACGGTTGCGCCGCAATTGTACTAATATTAGCGACTTTTTCCTACAGTCTGACGTTTTAAAATTAAGATTTATAGATAAGGGATACAAACCCTCAGACCTGAATGCTGACATTCTGTCGGCCTCTGAGGTTGATAGGGCCTCTCTTCTAGAGACAAAACCAAAAGTTATACAAAATGACAAATACAGGTGGTAATTTTTCACTACATTTTCTACTCAACACAGAGAAATGAAAAAAATCCTCAATAGACATTGGAAAGTACTTCGTAGTGACAGAATTTTGGGGAATTCCATCCCTGAACAAGCAGGAGTTATTTTTAGGGGAGCACGATCTATACAGGGAGATATTGCTCCCAATACAATAGATCCCCCAAAACCTCATTCTTTCTTGAAAGTATGGGCTTTTTCCTGTGCGGGAAATGCAACGTAAGTTTGCATAATGCATTGGGAAGAAGAAAAATTGAAACCTTCACAACTACGGTCACTCGCAAGATGTATTCCATCAAACAATTTGCCACTTGTGTAACTAAGTTCATAGTTTATTTAATCACGTGCCCTTGTAAAAAACAGTATGTGGGCTACACCATTAGAAGCTTTTCCATCAGGGTAAACGAACATCTGGCTAAAATTAAAAAGGGTTGCGACAAACATACTGTTCCTAGACACTATTTAGAACACCATGGGAGGGACCCAACAGGTACCCAATTTCAAATTATAGACAGATTTATTCCCAGTTGGAGGGGTGATTCTTGCCTGCGGGGCGTATCGTGCCTTGAGACTTTTTGGATACATGAACTCAGGTGCTATTCGCCCCACGGCATTAACACCGACTGGGATATCAATTGTTTTATTAATCAGGCCTGATTTGCCACCCGCCGCCTCATCTTAGGATGTTGGCAGCGTTAATTGTCAGGGTCCAGTTTAGTGTCACCCATAATATGCGAGTCGTGAGATTTTTGTTGCACACATTTGTTTATGGGTGACCCATCATTTACACCCATAAATATTTATTATTTACTTATATATTCATAAATTAGTGAAGGTATGGACAAGAAATATTTTTCTATAGTGAAGGTATGGACAGTTTTTTTTTTTCCATTTTGTTCAAAGGAATTTTTCGTTAATTTAATTATTTCCTAGATTTTTTTGTTTGAAAGAATTTTTTACAAACTTTTTTCAGCCTTTTTTATATATGTGGTAGATGCCGTGTTGTCACGGAGTATCTACATTAGACATATTAGTGTACTGGCGACATCATCCTGTAGACTAGCTGTGACCACGTCCCCTCTCTTTACGCTTGTTTCCTTTTCTATTTGCCTTCCCCTACAGGGTGTTTGTGTTGCGCTGTGAGTGGAGGTGCGGCATGCTTCGCATAGCGCCCATGTGCCGCGTGATGCTGCGAGTGGGGGTGCGTCTTGTGTCACATGGTGTCCGTGTGACATTTCACGAGAGAGGAGGTGTGGCTCGCCTCACACATGCAGTGTGTTTGGGGTAGAGCCGTCCCCTCGTATTTCTTTTGCCTTCGGCCCTACACTAACCAAGCGTTCTGCTTGCAATCGGGGATCATTTGATCCCCGATGCAGCAAACTGAGTTATGCTGGCACAGCTCCTCAGTGAGTTTGCGCTGGTGTAGTTAGGTAGTCAGTGTTCGGAGATCCTGTGACCTCCGATGCAGGAAGTTGGCATCATGTTGCTATGATTCTGATTGAGACGCACGCTTCTCCTTCCCTTCGGTCACGTGGTCACCCGACTTGCACACCACAGTTTAACTTTTTGTCTTTTCTATTTTGGCTCTTAAGTAGTGTTTATTTCAGTGGAACATCATGTCATATTCATTCACGTCCCATTCCATCATCACAGGCTTATATATGTTTAATATCTTTGCCCTCCACAATTTATAATTATGAGTCACCCCGGAAGTGCATTTGCAGACACATCCGGTTCCTAGAGATGGGGACACAGTATACAGATCTTACAAGTGTAAGTGCTTATAATATTTATGTTTGAAATACATAGATATTTTTGCATATATTATGATTTGTGTTCATGTTCTGACCAGGTGACTAATTGTACTAGATGGATGTTAATTTTAGATATGTATATGTATTTCTTTTGCAATCGAGATAAGTTGGCAGATGGGTAGTCACATGCATTTGTTGAATATATTAACATATAACCTATCCCAATTTCCTGTTCCGCCCACTTTTATTTGCGGACCGGTTTCAGAGTAGTGTATTTATAGAGCAGCAATGTGGGGGGACGCAGTATGCCCCTGTTGAAGACCGTTAGTGTCGAAAACGCGTCGGCAAGCATTACTTGCACCCCACATTGCTTTTTAATAGTTTTTCTCTTGTGATCACTTTTTATTTTTGTACATCATATATTTTTAATAAAATCAACTGTTTTTTTTATCTGCACCATCCGTAGCCTTTTTTTCTTTTTCTTGCCTTATACACCATCCGTATGAGCCTCCATTTGAAATTCAAGTTCGGATATACTGGGTTCGCTAAATACCATCGCCCTTGAGTATGCAGAATATTGGTTGGTGACCATCGGGAATACTTACCTCTATCCGAGACCAAGGACATTTATACGAGGATTACATACCGGGATCCATTTCATCGAAAACTGGAATATAATCCTTTGGGATTACAAGCACTTTAGACCCACTGTCGTAGGACAGGTGGGTGCAACACTTCTGGTAAGAGTATCCACCTTGTATTTATAGAAGGTTGTGTCCTCATATACCACTTCAGACAAACAGGTTGCTGTTGTTGGTTTCCTCTCTCCGCCTCAGTCTATGGTTTAGATGAGAAGATTGGTCGTTTTTATCTAACACGACAAGAGGACTTTTTTACAGATTGATGAACTGACAATAGTTTATTTTTCAGTATCTGTGTCATGCAGCTTTATTTTGACCACATCACATAATTATTATTTAGAGTTGCATGTATATTGTATTGGGTGTTGTATATTACACACAATATTACTTGCATCTTATCTCACAATAAGTGTGAGACTTTTCCCTTCAGCACGGGTTGTCTATACTTACCTATTTTTTACATGTCATTGTGTTCACCACCTTAGCGCTACATTTGTGTTTCACATTTATTGTAACTTTGTTTGTTTGAGTGTTAGCTGCTGATTCTATTAGAGTAGCGCAGTGTCTTCCCCCTTGTTAAGTTTTAGCATAGGGTACAGCATTTCACAGGCTAGGACACACTTAGCCCCTGTACACACGGTCGGATAATCTGCCAACCAAATCCGTTGGATTTTGTCCGACGGATTTTGTCCGACGGATTGTGTCCGAAACTGTTGCATACACATGGTCGGACCCAGTTTATGGATTTAGTGGTTGCCAAGAAGGCGGTGACGTAAGCCGTGTACGGCGGGACTAGAAAAGGGAAGTTCAGCACCACGTCTGGCACCCTTTTGGCTCCTTCTGCTGATCTCGTGTTAGTAGAAGTTTGGGGAGAGATGATTCGCGCTTTTCACATTAGTGATTCAGATCGCTACTGCTCTTCGGTTTTTGCTTGTCTTTGCGTATCTGATAATCAGTGCGTGCAGTCATTAAGTATTTGTTTCTCATTGTGGACTATATCTTGGTATAGTATGCTTTGAAAGGCATTTTTTATTGTCTGCTTGCTTCTGCTTTTCAGGTCGTTCTTTCAGGCCTTGCTGTTTATCGGTGCTTTCTGGTGTCCGTTCTGACGAGTCGACTGTTTTCAAACCATGTTTCGTTTACGTACTCGTCGTAGAGTTTGTGCTGTGCAGGGGCTTCGTGTTGAGGTTCTTACTTTGACACAAGCCCTGTCCATGAACAGGGAGGGGAGGCGTTTGTGGACCAAGAATTGGTTGCGCCAGCGTCACCAGTTCTCGCACATGCCTTTGCTCTGTGAGATCTGCGAGAATAATCCTGATCATTTCAGGAATTTTCTCCGGATGACGGACCCCGTTTTTCACTGTCTGCTGGCTTTGCTGACCCCTTATATCAGCAGGCAGGATACCTGCATGCGGCAAGCCATCACTCCGGAGCAGATGCTCATCACCACGTTGCACTACTTGGCGACAGGGAGAAGTCTTCAGGACCTCAAGTTCTCTACAGGCATCTCCCCCCAGGCTCTGGGGATAATTATTCCAGAGACCTGTTCTGCCATCATTCAGGTCCTGCAGAAGGACTGTATGAAGCTAAGTTTTATCCTTAAACATCACATTCTATGTATTTAATGATTGCTAATGTCTTGCATTCCCTAATTACCATCATTGCAATATGCTCTAATTCATATGCTCTGCCCCTTTGTCCTCATGCATACTTGCCTCACTAACTTCCCCACCATGCTCTTCTTGGCCCATAAAACTATAGTCTAGTCACTTAACAATGTCTTTTGGCAGCTCCATAGTATTGCTTTCCCCTAAACGCCCCCTAAAATGTCTACAAATGTGATGTGTGTGCTTCAATTCATGCAAAGTGACCCTTTTTTTATTTTTGGAGTTGTGCCAAACTCATTAGTAACTCCCCTCTCCCCAACTGCTTGCTCAGCTGATAGCAATCTTCTATCTGATGACTTGACCAAACCCAATACACACTATACCTACCTTTTTCATGATTACATTTATGGACGAATTCACCAAAGCATGTAGTGTAAGGGCCTGCCTCAATACTTTCAAATGCTATTTTTATTTTTTTAACACATTAATTTTCTTGCTATGTAATAGCAGAATGTCAAAATGTGCTTCCATTTTGTTATTATGACACTTCTTACCTGTCCGGTGGGCTGCCAATAGTGTAACTAAGGAGAGGCTTCCCAAAATATCACACATTATTTAGGCATTCAGCTCTCAATCAAGTGGAGAGGGTTACCTGTCCCAAACATCCCCCCTCATTTTTTAGCAAGGGCCCATCATATGGGGGGGGGTGGGGGGTGATGACTCTCATAAGGGGACCTTATACTTTAGGCTTTAAATACTCAGTTGCCAAAATGTTATACTAATTTTGACCAAAAATGTGGTTGTCTAATCTGCTTGCAATGTCGATTTGTCAAATTACAAATTTTTGTACTTGTTTCACTACACAGTGTCCTTCAACGCCACAGGAATGGCAGACTGTGGCCTCCCACTTTGCCAGTTTTTTTTAAGTTGTGCCTTTTTCACCAACAGTGCAAACCCAAGTTCAGAGCGAGATGAGGGGACAGTCTCTTCTTCAGATAATGTTATTATGTTGTGGGTCTGCTACACACACACCTTGTTTTTGTTAACTAATGTATGTAGTGAATTACTGACCAAAATCGTGCTCATTTTCAGCACCATGGCAGGAAAATGGCATGATTGTCCAAATTTACACCTCACTCTGGGTGTTTTTTTACTAAAGGCACATCCACTATGCACTACAAGTGCACTGCAAAAGTACACCTGAAACTGCATTTGGAGTGCAAAGTGGAGTTGCCTTTAGTAAATCACACTCCTTCTCAGCACAAACTAAAATTTGACTACAAATACATTTTATGCGCAATGAAAAAGGAAGCCACACATTGTTGAGAATTCAACTTTTTAATACAAGCACATTCACATGTGCGTTTCGAAAAGGTTTTTACAACAAACCAAGAGATTTTGTGTATCCAAAAAAGAGTTTAATCAGAATTTTGTTTCCTTGTTGTTTTTGTGTAAACAGGCATGTATCAAACCGTAAAATACAGAACACAGGAACTTACAAAGTTTAACTTTGAAAAGTGAAGACAATATCAGACATGAGTATGTACAAACTGGGCTGATATTACCTTCATCACATGGGGTGTCACCCCTGAAAAAAACAAATTTGGAAGATGCACACAGTGTGTCAACATGTGCTATCTCCCATCATGAGGGATTAATGTACATGCTTTGGGGCTGCAACCCCTTCATCTCAGACACTTTACACAAAACATGTACATTGATCCCCCATGATGGGAGATAGCGCATGTTTACACACTCTGTGCATCTTCCAAATTTGGAATTTCGATAAATACAACATTTTGTTTTTAAAATAGCAAAAATAAAACCCTATCTAGTTTTTGTTGTTTCACACTCTCCCCAAAACATCAATGATGTTCTTCATTTTATTTTTTACAACATTGATGTTTTGTTGGATAATTTCCAAATCACAATTGCACCCCATTATCTCCCCGATCAAGATCTGGGCACTTTCACTGGTAAAACGGGAATCTTCTTCCACATCACCTACAAAACAAAGCAAACAAACACACCATGTAATCCAAATATGGTGATATACACTGATGAGCTTACCGGAAGCTGTGTTCTCCGACACTCACCTGTTGTGGTGACAATTTGTCCAACCTCCACGATCTCTCCTTCCTCCTCCTCCTCCTGCTCCTGCTCCTCTGTTTCTGCTTTTGGAAGTTGCCCTTCTTTGGGAGGGGTGTGGTCCCTGGTGCCCTCATACTTGCCGAGTCTTCTCTCCCCTATGAGAATGTAAACAAAGAATAATTAGCACAAAGAGGGCAGAAATAGGAATCATAAACATTGCTTTGAACAATTGTGTTTTTGGGCAGAGTTACAAGGTGAGAACATTATTGGGTACACTTTGTTAAAGCGGGATTCCGCTCTTTTTTTCTTTTTCTTTTTCTTTTTTCTTTTTTTCTTACCTGTCTCACTGGTGGGCGAGTGTACCTTCGATTGGCATCCACGTCCGGCGTTTATTTGACCCCCGGCGCGACAAATCCTTTCCTCAGGATGACTTATAAAAACCTGCTCTGGCGTTTTCCATTTTAACTGTGGGCGTCTGAAGCCCACAGGCATTTACTTCCTGGTATATGATGACGTCTGGCTCCCAGCATGCTCCGCTCCATCTTGCACATGCTCAGTGAGAGCAGTGACAAGGAAAGAAAAACTTTCATTGTCCCCCATGGATTCTTGGGAAATTTCCCAGGGACCATTGCGAGGACGATAGCCACGCCTACTCCCACGGGAGGACAACCCGGAAGTCAGCTGAAACATTTGAAATAAAAGGTAAGTAAATAATATTTTTTTTTTCAGGGTTCGTTTAGGTAAGTATGCTATCTGTTGATTTTAATAACATGAACTTTCATTTTTAGGTACCAAACCACTTTAAGCTGGAATACTTCCCTGCAGAACGATGTTTCATATGAACGAACGAAATCATGAACTTGAAAGTGGCCATTTTAAAATGCACAACATGAAATCAAAGCACATTGAGCAGTATGCAAACAAGAATAATCATATAAACACACGACAACTACTTACTTTTTTTAAGAACACGCTTGATCCTTAGGTACTGCTCGTACTCCCTCAGTTTTAGGTCTGACCAGTGTTTTCTCAGTTGATCCTTGGATCGGTGTACCCCAAAATTCTTCTGAAGACTCTTCACAACTTTATTCATGATCTTGGCCTTTCTGATATTTGGGTTTGGGTAAGGTCCATACTTCCCATCATAGTCGGTCCTGTTCAATATGTCGACCATCTCCAACATCTCTCCAAAAGACACATTTGAGGCCTTAAATCTTGTCTTCCTGGATCGGGACATTTCAGGCTCTGGCTTTCCTCACCCTCCTCCTCGTTAGTGGAACTATCATTAGTGCGCACCTGTGTTCTCTCTGCCATGTGCTCTCCCCACTGCACCAGAAGCGAAGGGGCAGGAATAGTCTGGAAAGAACATCAGGGGCAGGTGGAGTTTCACGCATGCGCACTGTATATAAAACGCAACACACGTGTATCGCCCGTACCATCTGGGAAGAGAGTGAGGCACGGACGTGACGAACGTGAAAACGAAGGTAACATTTTTAAGTTGGTGCTTCACTAGACTAGACTGCTTCTATCTAGGCTGATGTTGGGACAAGATTAGGAGGGTTTTTATTGGCATTATTAGTATTTGAGGTCTTGTGTTGTGCCTTGCAGACAATATGGATCCTTTCAAAAATGCAAACTTTATGGGGCTATTCATAGAACTGTACATGGAGATGCCCTGCCTGTGGCAGTTCCACAACAAATTTTATGCCGACAGAACAAAGAAGAACGCAGCACTGGAGAAACTGCTTTCTTTGGTGCGGATCATGGTCCCTATGGCAGACATGGACTGAATCGGAAAATTGTGGCCATGAAGCTTACATATTTCAGGGAGAGAAAGAAGCACCTGGAGTCCTTGAGAGCAGGAGATCCAGATGCCGTTTATTACCCCAGGATGGTTCACTTTGACAGGCTGCATTTTCTGGTAGACCAAGGGGTACCCAGGCCACCACTCAGGCCACCACTCTCCAGTCTTCCTTCAAGGCATCCTTCACCCCCAGCTGAGGCTTCTGATGTCCAACCTGGGCCTTCCAGGCAGCAACATGTGGTGGGGCCCAGCTTGGTATTGCATTGTTGAACATATTTCTTGTGTTACATTTAATGATGTTAACTAGATGTTCTTATTGATCAGTAAGTTGTGATTTAACAAAGTGGTTTACATCTCAATAGACAGTAGTGACCAAAAATGATTGGGACGTGAAAGAAAAATGCTGGTCTCAGAATGATAGTCTGTTCTATTTGGTAACATTCAATTTGCAAAAGCCAGGAGCACAAAATGGTGTGATTGATGATCAAAAAACTAAAACTATGTCCCCTTTTCATACAGAGGAAGACCTCAGTCGGGGGGAGGCTGTGGCAAGTGGCAGCCAGGAGGTCGAACAACGCCCTCCTTCTCCTCCTGCCCCAACTACAGGAGCCGAGCCACAGCCTGGAAGGATGCCTGGTGGGAAGTGCCCAAGGAAGACGAGAGAGTGATGGCCTGGGTTCAGTCTGGTCTGCCAGAAGATGCAGCCTCTTGAACATCCACATCCTGGGGACAGAAATGGCATCTGAATTTCCTGTTCTCTAGGACTTCGGACCAGACTTCTCTCCCTGAGATATCTACTCCTCAGGCCACCAATTTTTTCTATTAGAATATGTTCATGTCTGCCCTGGGGGCCAAAGGCTGCACCAAATATAAGAAGTTGCTCCAGTGCTGCGTTCCTATTTTTATTTTATAGCGACTAAAATAAAGGTTTTTTTTGTTTGATGAAATACTTGTGTAATGTGTTTTCCTTCCAAACGGCCAGTTTATTTGTGAGCAGGCAGGTACATTTCAAAAATACAAAGTGAAATGAATAACAAGGGGTACCAACACTAAACAAACTCCTGTAGATTAAAAAAGAAAAACCAACGATAAAAAATGAAATAATGTTGTTGTGGTAAGTTTACACACAAAAAACACCCCAAAAAAAAGGAGAAATGAGCAAACTGTCTTTAACCACTTAAGGACCAGGCCTCTTTTTCAGACGTGGTGTTTACATGTTTAAAACAGTTTTTTTTGCTAGAAAATTACATAGAACCCCCAAACATTTTATATTGTTTTTTTTCTAACACCCTAGAGAATAAAATGGCGGTCATTGAAATACTTTTTTTCACACCGTATTTGCGCAGCGGTCTTACAAGCGCACTTTTTTTGGAAAAAATTCACTTTTTTGAATAAAAAAATAAGACAACAGTAAAATTAGCCCAATTTTTTTTATATTGTGAAAGATAATGGTACGCCAAGTAAATTGATACCCAACATGTCACGCTTCAAAATTGCACCCGCTCGTGGAATGGCGTCAAACTTTTAGCCTCAAAAATCTCCATAAGCGACATTTAAAAAATTCTACAAGTTGCATTTTTTGTGTTACAGAGGAGGTCTAGGGCTAGAATTATTGCTCTCGCTCTACCGATCGCGGCGATACCTCACATGTGTGGTTTGACCACCGTTTTCATATGCGGGCGCTACTCACGTATGCGCTCGCTTCTGTGCGCAAGCTCGTCGTGACGGGGTGTTTTAAAAAATTATTTTTTTTTCTTATTTATTTTAATTGATTTTATTTATTTTTACACTGTTTAAAAAAAAAAATGGATCACTTTTATTCCTATTACAAGGAATGTAAACATCCCTTGTAATAGAAAAAAGCATGACAGGTCCTCTTAAATATGAGATCTGGGGTCAAAAAGTCCTCACATCTCATATTTGGGCTAAAATGCAACAAAAAAATAAAAAAAAAATAAAGAAAATCTGACATCTAAAAAAAATATACCTTTAAGAGGTATGGGCGGAAGTGACGTTTTGACGTCGCTTCCGCCCTCCTATGGTATAGAGACGAGTGGGGGCCATCTTAGCCTCACTTGTCTCTATGCCCAGCAGACGAAAGGACCCGATCGCCTCCGCCGCTACCGACGGCTCCGGTAAGCGGCGGAAGGTGCGGGAGGGCGGCGGGAGGGGGGGTGGCTCCGCCGCGGAGACCACCGTTATCGTACAGCTGACCGCCGCCTGAAGAGATGGATATCTCGGTTGTGGCAGCAGCTGCTGCCGTTACCGAGATATCCCTCTTCAAAAATAGGACGTACATCGTCGTGCGGCGGTCGGCAAGTGGTTAAAGGAGATTTTTAGGAATTAAAAATAAAAAAGCATCCAAAAAAGAATAAACCAAATCTAAAATTGTGTAGATGTGACGCAAACTAAAATTTTATTGCTGAAATGGTTAAAAAAGAGTAATGAAATACGTTCAGGAGAAGTGTGTGTAACTATGAGTATCAAAAGAAGTTCATTCTTGCAGCATTGTAAAGTCTATCGCGTGACGAATGTGCTATATCGCTTACGAGCAGTAGTTTTACCTGAACAAGCGCTTCGGTGACGGAATTTGAATGTGAGCATGCGTGGCACCTTATCCGTCGGAGTAGGCTACACATGATCGGAGTATGTCCGATCGGCCCAGTTGGTCGGGAAATATTTCCAACAAGTTGGAAAATTGGGTCCGATGGGTATTCCGATGGAATCAGTCCGATGCATACCACACACAGTCAGATTATCCGACAACACAGTCCGATAGGACACATTCCGACGGATTCTCCAACCGTGTGTACAAGGGCTTACACAGGGTCTTCCAAGATGCCATCGCATTTTGAGAGACCCGAACCATTACAGTTGTTACAGTTACAAAAAAAAGTGTAAAAACAAAAACGCAACAAAAACGCAAAAAAATATAAAATATAAAAACCAAAAATAGTTGTTGTTTTATTTTTCTCTCTCTCTCTCTATTCTCTCTCTATTGTTGTTCTTTTTTTACTGTATTCTATACTGCAATGTTTTATTATGTTTTATCATGCTTGCTTTTCAGGTATGTAATTTTTTTTATACTTTACTGTTCACTGTGTTTTATTGTTAACCATTTTTTTTGTTTTCAGGTGCACCATTCAGTTGCAGTGCGGATTTATTTATCTTGACAGCAACAGCGTTTTCTCCCACGATACATAAAGCCGTGACTCCAACGCTGTAGGAGGTGATTTCACCACCACAGTTAAAAAAAAGAGCATATATGCCGAAGCATGGGGGCAGCAGGGGCGGAGGAGCAATTTTGCTCCTAATGCCACGTACATATGATCAAATTCCAACGGAGGGCTTGCCCGTGGAAAGGTTTGACCGTGTGCATGTGGCATAACTTTTTTGCGGGAGGATGCCCCCATGCTTCGGCATATATAAATCTGTGTAAAGGTAATCTCCTTGGATTTTACTTTACATAGACTATCCCCCCTCCAGTCCATAATGAATGCCGCTGCCAGACTCATCCACCTTACCTGCCATTCAGTGTCCTCCACCCCTCTCTGCCAATCCCTGTACTGGCTTCCACTCACCCAACGAATAAAATTCAAAGTACTAACAATAATTTACAAAGCCATCCATAACTCTGCCCCTAGTTACATCACTAACCTAGTCCCAAAATACCAACCAAGCCGCCCTCTTCGGTCATCCCAAGACCTCCTGCTCTCTAGCTCCCTTGTCACCTCCTCCCATGCTTGCCTCCAGGATTTCTCCAGAGCTTTTACCATCCTTTGGAACTCCCTACCCCAATCTATCCAACTGTCCCCTAATTTATTCATCTTTAGATGATCCCTGAAAACCCTTCTCTTCAAAGAAGCCTATCCTGCTTCTAACTAACACTGTTTTACTTCCTCCATCAGCTCATCCCCCCACAGCTATTACCTTTTGTATCAATTGCCCCTTCCTTTTTAGATTGTAAGCTCTAACGAGCAGGGCCCTCTGATTCCTCTTGTACCAAATTGTAATGTAACTGTAATGTCTGCCCTCATGTTGTAAAGCGCTGAGTAAACTGTTGGTGCTATATAAAACCTGTATAATAATAATAATATAAATGGTGCATGTATGTCCATCATTAGAAGTGGGTGGATGAAGGGAGGTATTCTAATGGTGGGCCTACCCACCGATCAATCTCTTTTTTTCGTTCAGCCAACAGGCTGTATGAAAAAAAAAGATTACAATATATGTCCAACAAGGACCAGAAACGTACTGGTATGTTGCTGGACTTTGAATGATTATACCAGAATGATGTCTGCAGGTTTAGGTATCATCTTGGTATCATTCTTTTCAGCCAGTGATCGGCTTTCACGTAAAAGCAATCCTAGCGGCTAATTAGCCTCTAGACTGCTTTTACAAGCAGTGGGAGGTAATGTCCCCCCTCCTGGATATAAACAGCGCTATTGGGAATTTGGGAAAGCATTTTATCACACCCAACGGTGTGGTCAGATGCTTTGAGGGCAGAGGAAAGATCAAATTTATTCAAAAAAAGAGTACCCGTCACTACCTATTGCTATCATAGAGGATATTTACATTCCCTAAGATAACAATAAAAATGATAAAAATGCATGTGAGGTATCACCGCTAAGGTCAGATCGAGGGCAGTCATTTTAGTAGTAGACCTCCTCTGTAAATCTAATGTGGTAACCTGTAAAGGCTTTTAAAGACTTTTAAAAATGTAGGTAGTTTGTTGCCACTGCACGTTAGCAAGCAATTTTAAATCATGTCATGTTTGGTATGCATGTACTCGGCCTAAGATCATATTTTTTATTTCATTAAAAATTTGGGCAATATAGTGTGTTTTAGTGCATTAAAATGAAAAAAAAGTGTATTTTTTCCCCCAAAAAAGTGTTTGAAAAATTGCTGCGCAAATACTGTGTGGAAAAAAAATGCAATACCCACCATTTAAATCTGTAGGGCCTTTGCTTTAAAAAAAGATGTAATGTTTGGGGGTTCAAAGTAATTTTCTTGCAAAATATTTTTTTTTTTCATGTAAACAAAAAGTGTCAGAAAGGGCTTTGTCTTCAAGTGGTTAGAAGAGTGGATGATGTGTGACATAAGCTTCTAAATGTGCATAAAATGCCAGGACAGTTTAAACCCCCCCCAAATGACCCCATTTTGGAAAGTAGACACCCAAGCTATTTGCTGAGAGGCATGTTGAGTCCATGGAATATTTTATATTTTGACACAAGTTGTGGGAAAAATATTATAGATTTTTTTTTTTTGCACAAAGTTGTCACTAAATTATATATTGCTCAAACATGCCATGGGCATAAATACATTCTGTTGCTTCTCCTGAGTATGGGGATACCACATGTGTGAGACTTTTTGGGAGCCTAGTCGCGTACGGGACTCCAAAAACCAAGCACTGCCTTCAGGCTTTCTAAAGGTGTAAATTTTTTATTTCACTGCTCACTGCCAATCACAGTTTCGGAGGCCAAAGAATGCCCAGATGGCACAACCCCCCCCCCCCCCCTAAATTACCCCATTTTGGAAAGTAGACACCCCAAGCTATTTGCTGAGAGGTATGGTGAGTATTTTGCAGATCTCACTTTTTGTCACAAAGTTTTGAAATTTGAAAAAAAGAAAACAAAAATATTTTTCTTCATTTTCAAAAACAAATGAGAGCTGTAAAATACTCACCATGACTCTCAGCAAATATCTTGGGGTGTCTACTTTCCAAAATGGGGTCATTTGGGGGAGTTTTGTGCTATTTTGGCATTTTATGGCCTTCGAAACTGTGATAGGTAGTGAGGAGTAGAGGTGGACAAACTTCCGATGGGACGTTTCGCGAACGCGAACAGCAAATGCTGCCAAAAGTTTGCGAACCGCAAAGTGTGCGGTGGGCCCCATTGACTTCAATGGCAGCCAAACTTTAAAAGCCTACAGGTCATATTTTCAGCCACAGAATACTTACTATCTGTGCACACATAGTCCCACCACATAGCCACTGACATAACACATGCATGAAGTGAATCTGGGATTGACAACTACAAGCATTCTTTTTTTATCTGTGAAATTTTGACAATTCAGGACTCAGGAGCGCATGAAGGCAATGGAGGAGAGGAAAGGTCAGGGTAGGCTATGAAGAGCGTGCAGGAGATGATCACCAGCACCGTGATATAGAGCACTGACACCAGCACCGTGATAGAGTGCACTGACACCAGCACCGTGATATAGAGCACTGACACCAGCACCGTGATAGAGTTCACTGACACCAGCACCGTGATAGAGTGTACTGACACCAGCACCGAGATAGCGAGCACTGACACCAGCACCGTGATAGAGTGCACTGTCACCAGCACCGTGATATAGAGCACTGACACCAGCACCGTGATAGAGTACACTGACACCAACACCGTGATATAGAGTACTGACACCAGCACCATGATATAGAGCACTGACACCAGCACCGTGATAGAGTGCACTGACACCAGAACCGTGACAGAGTGCACTGACACCAGCACCGTAATAGAGTGCACTGACACCAGCACCGTGATATAAAGCACTGACAACAGCACCGTGATAGAGTGCACTGACACCAGCGCCGTGATATAGAGCACTGACACCAGCACCGTGCTAGAGTGCACTGACACAAGCACCGTGATAGAGTGCACTGACACCAGCACCGTGATATAAAGCACTGACAACAGCACCGTGATAGAGTGCACTGACACCAGCACCGTGATATAGAGCACTGACTCCAGCACCGTGATAGAGTGCACTGACACCAGCACTATGAAAGAGTGCACTGGCACCAGCACCGTGATATAGAGCACTGACACCAGCACCGTGATATAGAGCACTGGCACCAGCACCGTCATATAGAGCACTGACACAAGCACCGTGATAGAGTGCACTGACACCAGCACCGTGATAGAGTGCACTGACAACAGCACCGTGATATAGAGCACTGACACCAGCACCGTGATAGAGTGCACTGACACCAGCACCGTGAGAGCACTGACACCAGCACCCTGATAGAGTGCACTGACACCAGCACTGTGATAGAGTGCACTGACACCAGCGCTGTGATAGAGTGCACTGACATTAGCACCGTGATAGAGTGCACTGACACCAGCACCGAGATAGAGAACACTGACACCAGCACCGTGATAGAGTGCACTGACACCAGCACCGTGAGAGCACTGACACCAGCACCGTGATAGAGAGCACTGACACCAGCACGGTGATATAGAGCACTGACAGCAGCACTGATACCAGCAACTCGCTGCTGGGCCCCAAAAATATGACACAGCTCAACCTCTTCAAACAGGAGGGTACGGGCATATAGTACGGGGTGCTTTTTTTGTACAAGGAAGTGAGCCAAATGTAGAAAAAAGGTCTGTGTGCTCGATTAAATAAATTGTTTATAGAGATATACCTGGTCTACTGGTCACATGTGTTGAATTCCTCCGAGATCCATGCCTCATTCATTTTTATAAATGTGAGGTAGTCAACACTGTCGTGAGCTAGGTGAGTGCGCTTATCGGTCACGATCCCTCCTGCTGCGCTGAACGTCCTTTCGGACAGGACACTGGACGAGGGGCAAGCCAACAGTTCCATTGCAAATTGGGCAAGCTCTGGCCAGAGGTCAAGCCTGCCCACCCAGTAGTCCAGGGTTCATCACTCCTCAGAGCATCCACATTGGCCGTTAACCCGATGTAGTCAGACACCTGTCGATCTAGGCGTTCCCTGATGCTGGATCCGGATGAGACCTGTCGATGGGTCGGCTGAAAGAATGACCTCATATCAGAAGTCACAAACACATCTTCAAACCGCCCTCTTCTTGCAGGTGCTGTTGGATTGGTACCCACAACTCTTTCTCTGGGAGTGGGAATTCCTCCACTGCCAGCGCACGAAAAAGCAGAATGCAACATTTCTCGAAGCAAGGCCTGGAAGTGCTCCATTCTGACAGCCCTCTGTGTCGGTGGTAACATTTCCGCCATTTTGTGTTTGTACCGGGGGTCTAAGTACATTGCCACCCAGTACTGGTCCTTGACCCTTATGCTTTTTATAAGGGGGTCCCTGTTAAAACACTGGAGCATGATGGCCCCCATTTGCACTAAACTGGAAGTGGTGTGGTGGCCTGGCTCCTGCTCATCATCCAGGATAATGTTGTCCTCCTCGTTCTCCTCTCCCCATCCACGCACAACACCAGGGATCCCAGAAAAGTTTAAAGCATGCTCTTCTTGCTCCTCCTCATCCGCCCCGACACCATCCTCCTCTGACTCCTCTTCAGACTCCTGTTGTTGACTTGTCTCAGATAGAGTAGCCTCCCTGGGAATTCATCCAGCATTGCGACTTCCGCATCTTCCTGCTCCTCCAGGGCTTGATCAATGACACGATGCAATGCATGCTCCATAAAGAAGGCAAAAGGTACCATGTCACTGATGGCGCCATGGCTGCGACTGACCAGTTTGGTGATCTCATCAAATGGCCGCAGAAGTTTGCATGCGTCGCGCATGAGCAGCCACTGGCGTGGTGAAAAAAAAACAAGCTCCCCAGAACCTGTTCTGCCGCAGAGTTCGTACAGGTAGACGTTAACTGCACATTTCTGCTGGAGCAGCCTATCAAGCATATAGAAGGTTGAGTTCCATTGCGTCGGGCAATCACAAATAAGACATCTGACCGGCAGATTGTGTCGCCGCTGAATGTCAGCAAGGCGAGCCATGGCAGTGTAAGATCTTCTGAAATGGGCCGAGATTTTCCTTGCCTGCCGCAAGATGTCCTGGACCCCAGGGTATTTGACAACGAAACGCTGCACGACCAAGTTTAAGACATGTGCCATGCATGGCATGTGCATAATTTTGCCCTGTTTCAATGCGCTAAGCAGATTGGCACCATTGTCACACACCACTTTACCAACTGTCAAATTGAACGGTGTTAGCCACTGATCTGCCTGTGAATGCAAAGCTGAAAAGAGTGCAGGGCCAGTGTGGCTCTTGCCTTCCAGGCACAACAGACGCAGCACAGCATGGCAACGTCTCACCTGGCATGTCGAATAGGTTCTGGGGAGCTTGGGCGGCACAATGGAAGGGACTCTAGTAGTGGAAAAGGAGGAGTCAGCTGAGGAGCAGAGGGAGGAGGATAGAATAGGAGGAGGAGAAGAAGAGGCAGGCCCCATGCAATCCGTGGCGGTAAAACCAAATCTGCACGGGTGCCACAGGTTACATGCTTGATGGCTGTCAGAAGGTTCACCCAGTGGGCAGTAAAAGGGATATACCTTCCCTGCCCATGTTTGCTAGACCACGTGTCTGTGGTCAGATGTATCTTTGCACCAACACTGTGTGCCAGAGATACATTCACTTGCCGCTGAACATGGCCATATAGCTCTGGGATGCCCTTCTGTGAGAAATACATCCTTCCTGGGACCTTCCATTGTTGTGTTCCAATGGCCACAAATTTTTGAAAGGCCTCCGAGTCCACCAGTTTATATGGCAGTAGTTGGCGGGCTATCAGTTTTGACAAGCCTGCCGTCAACCGTTGGGCAAGAGGGTTATCTGGTGTCATCATTTTTTTACGCTCAAACATTTGGCCCACGGAAGCCTGCCTTTTTGCAGAAAAACGTGAGGATGGCATGATGGAAGGTGGAGTGGAGGACAATTGTGAGGAGAGAGGAAAAGGAGAAGTAGAAGATGAGGCTGGACGGTGAGAGCCTGGAGTGTGGCTTTGTGGGTTCCATTGCTCCCACTGGGCTCCGCATGGCAGCTCATGTGCCTTCTTAAGGCGGACGTCCCTAGGTGAGTGTTGGGCTTATGCGTTGACTGCAAAGATTGCAGATGGCAACACTATTGTCAGCAGCAGACACGTTAAAACAAGCCCACACTGCGGAGCCATGTGCCTGCGTTCTGGGAGCGCCAGATGTGACCGTACATGGTTGATGCCTCGCTCCTGATACATTAGCAGTCTGCTTTGTCCCTCCTGTGCAATCTAAGTTCCACATGCTACTCCTGCCTATCTGCTGGTCCATATCTCCCTCTGAACTCCCCTCCTCTTCCTCTCTTGTGGGCACCCATCACTAGACACGTCATCATCAACGTCACCTTCCCCACCGATATAATTAGAGATCTCAGAATAGGCAGCAACAGCGGGGACCAACCTCCTGGGGCTGACGTCAGACTGCTGAATGGCGGTTGTTGCTACCTCCTCTTCCTGATCCAATGTCAAGAATGGCTGCACATTGGAAATGTCTTGTGATGGATTGGAAAATAATTCCTGTGACTCAAGCGGAAGGTATATGGTGGTGGTGGTGTTGGTGGTAGTGTCTTTGGGGGTGCACACAGCAGAGAGTGAAGAGGGTGCAGATTGAGAGGATGAGGTGGGTGCAGAAGAGTAAGGCTGAGTGAGCCACTCAACCAAGTTTTGTGCGTCCTTTGACATAATTGCATGCACCTTCTGCAATTTGCCACTTTGGCTCAAGTCTGTTGCTCCTGCCCTACCCCTACCACCCCTGTGGAAGGGCCTGCCTCTTCCTCTGCCTGTCATTTTTTAAATGACCCTGTGACAAAAGTCTCTAGAGAAGTGCAGTATGAATGTGGAAGAAGGTATATAACACCCCGCTTCAATCCGTCGTTTTTGGGGGCCACTGGTCTATCACACCAGTTATAATACTGTTTTTTATTGCATTTGTCACTCTTTGCAGTATTGCTGCAGAAACGCTCAGCAGTCACAATGCTGCACAGTGAAAATGCACTATACTATGCTTTCTATATGTGCAAGTATTTTATACGTGTATTACACACCTATATACTGCACACCAAATAGTACACATATACCAGTCCTTAAAAGGACCTTTGTGGACCTAGTAGCTAGTGATTTGAAGACTGTCCCTCAGTCCCTACACTGATAAAAGACAGCTGCAGAATCGGTCAGCACTCAGCTCAGCAGTCAAGTGTAATAGGCTTTCTATATTTGAAAGAAAGTATATTATATGTGTACAACCCTATATACTGTACACCTATACCAGTCCTTAAAAGGACCTTTGTGGACCTAGTAGCTAGTGATTTGCAGACTGTCCCTCGGTCCCTACACTGATAAAAGACAGCTGCAGAATCGGTCAGCACTCAGCTCAGCAGTCAAGTATAATAGGCTTTCTATATTTGAAAGAAAGTATACTATATGTGTACAACCCTATATACCAGGGATATGCAATTAGCGGACCTCAAGCTGTTGCAAAACTAGAAGTCCCATCATGCCTCTGCCTCTGGGTGTCATGCTTGTGGCTGTCAGAGTCTTGCTATGCCTCGTGGGACTTGTAGTTCTGCAACAGCTGGATCCGCTAATTGCATATCCCTGCTATATACTGTACACCTATACCAGTCCTTAAAAGGACCTTTGTGGACCTAGTAGCTAGTGATTTGCAGACTGTCCCTCAGTCTCTACACTGATAAAAGACAACTGCATAATCGGTCAGCACTCAGCTCAGCAGTCAAGTATAATAAGCTTTCTATATTTGAAAGAAAGTATACTATATGTGTACAACCCTATATACCAGGGATATGCAATTAGCGGACCTCCAGCTGTTGCAAAACTAGAAGTCCCATCATGTCTCTGCCTCTGGGTGTCATGCTTGTGGCTGTCAGAGTCTTGCTATGCCTCGTGGGACTTGTAGTTCTGCAACAGCTGGAGATCCGCTAATTGCATATCCCTGCTATATACTGTACACCTATACCAGTCCTTAAAAGGACCTTTGTGGACCTAGTAGCTAGTGATTTGCAGACTGTCCCTCAGTCTCTACACTGATAAAAGACAACTGCAGAATCGGTCAGCACTCAGCTCAGCAGTCAAGTATAATAGGCTTTCTATATTTGAAAGAAAGTATATTATACGTGTACAACCCTATATACTGTACACCTATACCAGTCCTTAAAAGGTCCTTTGTGGACCGAGTAGCTAGTGATTTGCAGACTGTCCCTCAGTCCCTACACTGATAAAAGACAGCTGCAGAATCGGTCAGCACTCAGCTCAGCAGTCAAGTATAATAGGCTTTCTATATTTGACAGAAAGTATATTATACGTGTACAACCCTATATACTGTACACCTATACCAGTCCTTAAAAGGACCTTTGTGGACCTAGTAGCTAGTGATTTGCAGACTGTCCCTCAGTCTCTACACTGATAAAAGACAACTTCAGAATCGGTCAGCACTCAGCTCAGCAGTCAAGTATAATAGCCTTTCTATATTTGAAAGAAAGTATATTATACGTGTACAACTCTATATAATGTCCACCTATATACCAGTTCTTAAAAGGACCTTTGTGGACCTAGTAGCTAGTGATTTGCAGACTGTCCCTCAGTCCCTACACTGATAAAAGACAGCTACAGAATCGGTCAGCACTCAGCTCAGCAGTCAAGTATAATAGGCTTTCTATATTTGAAAGAAAGTATACTATATGTGTACAACCCTATATACCAGGGATATGCAATTAGCGGACCTCCAGCTGTTGCAAAACTAGAAGTCCCATTATGCCTCTGCCTCTGGATGTCATGCTTGTGGCTGTCAGAGTCTTGCTATGCCTCGTGGGACTTGTAGTTCTGCAACAGCTGGAGGTCCGCTAATTGCATATCCCTGCTATATACTGTACACCTATACCAGTCCTTAAAAGGACCTTTGTGGACCTAGTAGCTAGTGATTTGCAGACTGTCCCTCAGTCCCTACACTGATTAAAGACAGCTGCAGAATCGGACAGCACTCAGCTCAGCAGTCAAGTATAATAGGCTTTCTACATTTGAAAGAAAGTATATTATATGTGTACAACCCTATATACTGTACACCTATACCAGTCCTTAAAAGGACCTTTGTGGACCTAGTAGCTAGTGATTTGCAGACTGTCCCTCAGTCTCTACACTGATAAAAGACAGCTGCAAAATCAGTCAGCACTCAGCTCAGCAGTCAAGTTTAATAGGCTTTCTATATTTGAAAGAAAGTATATTATACATGTATAACCCTATTTCCTGGACCTCCCCATGTCAGCCTACTATGGGTCAGCTCCGCCCCCTCTGACCCCTCCAGGACCACCTTTTTATAGCCCATATAGCCCATAGGGCGGCTGTCTGCCCACACCAGTGTTCTTTTTTCGTCCTCGCTTCGGACGCCTTTTAAAGTTTATTTATTTTTATTTATTTATTATTTATTTTATTTAAAATGTATTTATTTTTTCTCCATTATCCATCCATCCTGTTGGGGTTCAGCCTCTCTCGTATCAGAAGACCCCCCCCCCCCCATAGAGGCAGTAAATCTCCTGAGGAGTGTGGGTTCCCTTGGTGCTGGGATAAAAAGGTGCAGTATAAATGACTGTGTATTACTGGCAAAGGTCACTGGCAGTATAAATTAATGTATATACCTTCGTTAGGCAGGTGCTGGCACTCTCTCCTTCCATGTTTGTGTTCAGGCAGTGATTTGGCTTGCTGGGACTTGTAGTTCACCACCTCCATATGTATTCTTTCAGCAAGCTCAGTTGAGCAGGTGAGATCAGAGGTAGCTTCCTCTTAGATTGCCTAGCAAACACCAGAATGCTCAGTGCTGACTTACAGTAGGCTCTGTCCTCTAGGGCAGTAGTCATCAACCCTGTCCTCAGGGCCCACTAACAGGCCAGATTTGCAAGATAACTAAAATACATCACAGGTGATATGAATGAATGAATGAATGAAATACTTGTATAGCGCACAATGAGAACTGAATCGCCTCTAGGCGCTGTGGCGAGCTTTGATCATCTGCTAAAAGAGGAAGGTCTTGAGTTTTTTCCTAAAAGCCAGGTGATTTTCTTCCAGGCGGATGTTGATTGGTAGAGCATTCCATAGCCAAGGCCCTTGGACAGCGAATCTCCGATCCTCCTTGGATTTATACTGGGCTTTGGGCACGAGGAGGTGGTTTTTGTTGGCTGATCGAAGACTGCGGTTTGGTGTGTAATGATTTATTTTCTCCATCTTTATCATTTGCTGCTCAGTGATTGCAGTATTCTAGTCTGCATCTCCCCAAGGTAATACATAAAACCTGGCCTGTTAGTGGGCCCTGAGGACAGGGTTGATGACCACTGCTCTAGGGCTAATCTCAGTCTCCAGCTGGTCAATCTGCTACTCTGCTCTGGTAAGCCTGGTTTCCAGGACTCTCATTTCTTACTGCTGTGTTACTTGTCTGTCAGAGTGTTTTTATTATCCTGTGCCTTTATAGATCTGGGGAGTTTTGCCTGCCTGCCTAGCTGCCTTAGCACTGAAGATTCAGATAGAGAAGTTTATTTTATTTATTTTTTGTTTATTTAAAATAGAGCACATCCTCTATTTTACAGAGAGAAGGGCCCAGTGTGAGCTAAACGCCCGCAAAGAGGTTCCTAGTCAGAATTCCAGCCTCAAAGGAGTAAAAAGGCTAGACATGAAAAGTCGCAGAGTCGCATGCAGCTGGGTAGACGCCTGTTGTCACAGCATTCCAGATCTCCCTCACCCTTACCTCACTTTAGTCGCTCGGACCTGAGCCAGGAGAGGTCATGACATCAAAAAGCCTTTAGAAAGAGGAAATCTGGGCACAGACAGAGAAGATCCTCTTCTTCAGATAGGTCTGGATCGCCGGCCCAGGCAGAAGAAGGATCCTGTTGAGTTTGCTCAGTTGAGGTCATCAGAGGAAAGCGGGTGTGCATCTTGCTTCAAGGAGGTGGCTCATGACAATGCTGTGAATGCACGCCAGGTTAAATCCTACATTAAGCACGCAGTCAAGGAAGGGTGGAACAGTGTTTCAAGGAATCCTGCTCATCCTGCTGTATCTTCAGATCATGTGTTTTCAGTGAGTTTTAACTTTGACGTCGATAGCTATTCAGATCCATCTGAGGCTGAGATGGTCTCAGAATCGCATACGTTTGATTTCTGCACTGATTCCCCCTTTGGTGAAAGCCTCAAAGAAACAGCAAAGATATATTTATGGAAATCTTTACCTTCCTTCCCATTCATTTCTGAAATTAAAGTGACTGGGCGGGGCCTGAGAAGCTCAATGTGCATAATAGAGTATCCCTTGGGACACTATGCCTAAGGTGGATGCTTCATTACCTAGATTCGCCTGTCACATTCTGCTTCCGCTGGAGGATTCGGTCTCCTTTAAGGATCCTATGGATCGCAGAATAAACGCAGACCTAAATAGGTTGTATAGTTTGGCCAAAGCAGCCTGCAGGCTGGCGGTAATGCTCACTTCTGTGGCAGCAGCACTTGGGTTGGCTTCGCACCCATGCGTTTTGGTGCTTTTTGCAGTTTTGCGCTACCGTTCATTTACCATGGTCTCCTATGGGGCATGTTCGGTGGTGCCGATCTGCGGAATGCAGGGAGAGTGCATGAGTCTGAATCCAGCTTTAGGCTGTGGGTAGCGGAGCTGGTTGATGGATGTTCAGATGAAAGTCTGGGAAGTGGCAGTTCTTCTCTTTTGCAGTTTTCAGGACTGCTGTAGAGTTTGTGGCTGAAGTGGCTGTTGACCAGGTCAGGGAGCCGGTTCAAGAGATGACAGCGATTGATGAGACGATTCAGTTCGCGTTGTGCGCTATACAAATTATTCATTCATTCACAGCAAAGATAATGGCTCATTGCATCACAGTCTTATGGTTAAAGCATTGGTCAGCCAACAAGGTTTCCAAGCACAGTCTATGTTCGATTCCATTCAACGGGAAGATACTCTTCAGGAAGACTTAGAATCAGCAATTCAGCGGCTTTCTGGCGGCAGATCTAGCCTAATCCTGCAGAAGAGGAAAAGACAACAGCAGCCCTTTCGGTTTAACAAGAGATCTAAAGTAGGGTCCAGCGAGGCCAGTACTTACAGACAGTTTTTCATGGAAGGGAGCCGGTTCAACCTTCCAGAAACCTGAAGGTGTCTTCACTTAACCCTCTCAAGTAGGAGCAAGACTAGCCTAATTCAGGGGGGTTTGGGTAGTCAAATTACAGGATGCCTGTATTGAATTATTGTCTCGAGTTCAGAACAAGGCCCCATCAGACCTTGTTCGTAGAAATTGGGCTTCCTACAGATGTTTGAAAGAATATATAGGGGAGCTGTTGGCAGCAAGAGCCATCCTTCCGGTTCCAAGGCACGAATTTGGTCAAAGAGTATGTTCCCCTCTGTTTTTGGTCCCAAAGGCTTCAGGGGGCTTCGGACCAGTTTTTTGGCCTCAAAGTCCTGTATTCTTTCATGAAGGTTCCACCATTCAAAATGGAGTCAGGGGAAACGATAATTTCCGTTGTGGACTTAGGAGACTGGATGGTTTCCATCGATTTGGCGGATGTGTATCTTCTTGTTTCCATAGACGCATCTCAGCTTGGCTTTCTCAGGTTTTCCGTGGAAGGCTCTCATTTTCACTTTTAATGTCTCCCATTCAGTCTCTGCATGGCTCTGAGAATGTTCTCAAAGCTACTGTCTGCTGTCGTCGTGACTTTCAGGATCAAGGGAGTGCAACTATTCCATTATCTAGTCGACATGCTACTTCTGGGTCCGTCAAATGAGCTCCTTCTTCTTCATGTGAATTTCACCTGCAAACACTAGCTCGTTTCGCTTGGTTGTTCAACTATCGAAAGAGCCAGATGTATCCGACCCAAATGTTGGAGTATTTAGGAGTACAATTCAACACGGATCAGGGTGGTGTTTCTCTTCCTCAGAGGAAGGTCCAGGAGATCCAGTCTTAGTCAAAAGCAGTGATAGCAAGGTCTTCGATGAAGGTGAAGGAATGCATGCAGTATCTGGGGGTTCTATCAGCCACAGTTCCAGTAGTCCCATGGGTCAGGTGGCGCAGAAGGAGGTTTCAATGCAACTTTCTTCTTCAGTGGGATCGTCACTCCTTCTACCAGAAATTCTATCTGCCAATTTAGATAATCTGGTCCCTGGTTTGGTGGTCAGTAGCTTGTAATGTTTCCCGCGGAGTTCCGTTGAAGGCCTCAGAACCAATAGTGGTGACGACTAATGTCAGTGCCTGGGACAGCAGGTTTAAGGCCAATGGCACTCTTGTGAATTTCCTAGGACTGGATGCTGTCAGATGCACTCTCTTAGCGTTCCAACCTATGTTGCAAGGTCGAGCTGTCTAGATTCTTGGGCAACAATTACGGTGGCTTATGTGTCTCAAGGGGGCCTCAAGAGTCACCCTCTCCTTCAGGTGACATGCCAATCTTCCTATGCGCAGAGAAGAATCTCGGCTCTTACAGCATCTTATCTCCCAGGGCCTGGGAATGGTTTTAACAGATCACTTGAATCAAGACTTTGAGGATCACAACGAACTGAGCCTTAATCGATAGATCTGATGGCATTGGAGGAGAATTGTCAACCGCCTTGCTTCTTCTCCTGGACCTGGCATCCACAGGCGTTGGGTCAGGGTGCTCTGTCCAGGTCTTGGAACTTTCCTTTGGTTTATGTGTTCCTGCTGCTTCAATTGGCTCTCAAAATCTTGCTGAAGATTCAGCGAGAAGGATCACAGCAATAGTAGTCTTACCTTACTGGCTCAGGGAGCCGTGGTTTCCTCTGGCTTGGAGGATAAAGTTGGGCTCGCCAATCCCACTGCCTCCTTGTCAAAAACTCCTTCTGCAGAGTGGGGCCTGACGCCCGAACTGCAGGAGGATGAAGTTAATAACTTGAAAATGAGAGGGAGGCTTTAACTGGCTCGGGTCTCTCAGGTGGTGTAGTGGAGTCATTCTTACAGGCTCGTAAGAGGTCCACAAATGTAACCTATCACCAGATCTGGAATACTACAGAAAGGGGTTGGGACCTTGAATCTCCTTCAGTGTCTAACATTTTGGAGTTTCTGCAGAGTGATCTCTAAGCCCTTGTACACACGGTCGGAGATTCTGATGGAATGTGTCCTATCGGACTGTTTTGTCGGATATTCCGACTGTGTGTGGTCTCCATCGGACTGTTTCCGTCGGAATATCCGACGGACCAACTTTTCCAACTTGCCGGTAAAATCTTCCGACAAAATGCTCCGATCGGACATACTTCGATCATGTGCAGCCTACTCCGACAGACAAAGTGTCACGCATGCTCAGATCAAATTCCTAGACCAAAGCTATTGGCTACTAGCCTGAACGTAGTCCCGTCGTAACGAAATAACATCATCACGTTATGTACAATCGGATTTTCAGACAACTTTGTCCGACCGTGTGTATGCAACAGTTTCGGACAAAATCCGTCGGACAAAATCCGTCGGACAAAATCCAATGGATTTGGTTGTCAGAATGTCCGACCATCATGGGACAGCTGAGGGCGGGTGTAGGATGTGAGGACGGAGCGTCCGCCTGAGGGGAGGGGCTAACCAGCGCTTACTGCGGCGGGACGGAGCAAGTGATGTGGCGTTGTGAGGAGAAGCTGGAGGCTTGGTTTAGAATGGGCATAAGAGCCTCCTTCCTGATGCCACAGCATGATCCCACGCAGCTCGGTCTATCCCTGCACCCCCGCCGCTGATAAGGAGTGAAGGAGCGAGCCGATCTCCGGCCGGCCGTTCCCCCCCACCTTGCTTCCATGCCGGCCCCCCTACCTTCACATCAGTGAGAGACGGACTGACATGGATTGCAGCAGCACAGCAGGATTCAGCACAAGAGAAGCAACCATGCTTAAGGAGGGTAACAAAATTGACTGTAAATGTGCTTGAGTTATTATACTGCTATTACTATACTGGGACTGCTCCATGTGTGTTCGTATACATCCTGCTAGCAGGATAGTAGCCTCTACCCTCTTAATCTGTGGTTGCAAAGTATCTTTTATAGGAAGAAAAACACAGTGATTGGAATGTTATGCTAACGCCAACTTTACTGTAATATACTGGCTGATTCTTTCCAGCAACTTATTAGTCAAAAGTCCACCCTTAAAGGGCCACGTGATATAGTTACATAGTTACATAGTTAGCCAGGTTGAAAAAAGACACAAGTCCATCCAGTTCAACCTTAAAAACAAATAAATAAATAAGGTATAGAATATAGAATACCTTGAGTCGGATATCACTGGGCGTATATAAAAAAAAAAAGTGTTTTGTAATGTTTTAAAAAACGCTTTGCGTTATTATACTGCTATTGCTATACTGGGACTGCTCCATGTGTGTTCGTATATAACCTGCTAGCAGGATAGTAATATCTACCCTCTTAATCTGTGGTTGCAAAGTATCTTTTATAGGAAGAAAAACACAGTGATTGGAATGTTATGCTAACGCCAACATTACCGTAATATACTGGCTGAATCTTTCCAGCAACTTATTAGTCAAAAGTCTACCCTTAAAGGGCCACGTGATATAGAATACCTTGGGTCGGATATCACTGGGCATATAAACAAAAAAAAAAAAGTATGTTGTAATGTTTTAAAAACGCTTTGCTGTGTTAAGTCCAAAAACAAAACAAAAAAATGCTCGGCTGATTTAAGAGGGCTTTGGGGAGGGGGGTTTCGAGCCTGTGGTATCAGAGGAATCGGAGCAGCCGTTAGTGCACGTTCTTAAAAAAAAAAAATACAGCTTGAAGATCGGATAAAGAGCTGAATGTGTTGGAAACTTTTCTAAAAGTTTGTACTGGAGGAGAACAAGATTTGCTCTTACATTACATGGTGAACGTAGTAAACTGGTGTAAAAACACAGAATGACCCCTCTGATTAAAGCCTGAGTGCAACAAGGTAATTATTATAAATAAGTACCCAGTTTGGGGCAATTGCTATTTTATGGCACCTTCCTGGTAACACAAAAAGCAAAAAAACGGGGAGCACTTAAATATTATTGTTGGCTATTAGTGGAGACACAAAAAGCGACCTGGGATGAATAATATGAGTAAATCAAATAAAACCACTAAAGGTGGGGCCCCAAAAAACCCGAAAGAGAAAGTAACGGACAGTACGATTCAGCAATACATGACGCAAGGAGTAAGCCCTAAAAATCTCAGAATGGGGAAGAAACAACAGCCGATCTTTGAGAAAAAAAAAGGCTCGGAAAGATATAAAGAGGGATCGGTTCACCAATCTAGCACAGACACAACAACAGATAGCGAAATGGAAAGTAGTAAAGCGGATGAATCTAGGTTGGAAGACCTTCCCCCTACAAAGGGTGAAATGCTTGTGATGTTGCAGAGACTGGAAAATGCAATTAAAGCCGATATTAAGGGGATACGAGATGATGGGAAGCTTATTGGAGAGAGTTGAGGTCACAGAAAATTGCATAGACCAACAGGCTCAGGAATTTAGTAAAGTTAAAGAGCAATTAAAAGCAACACAGCGCACGCAGAAGGAAATTTTATATAAACTGGAAGACCAGGAGAACCGAAGTAGAAGGAAAAACATAAGGTTCCGGTCGGTGCAGGAGGTAAAAGGGGAAGATCTGATAAAAAAATTTGAAACCATATTCTCCCAGTGTTGGAGCGATGAGAGGGATGAAGCCCCAAAAATCGACAGGATACACAGAATAGGCAAAGCAAGACCCTTAGACACAGACCACGGGACATAATTGTGAGATTCACCTTCTTCGGGGAAAAAGCAGCATTCTGGAAAAAGCTAAGGGGGAGGGATACCCTACATTACAAGGGAGCAGAGGTGCAGATCTTCTCTGACATATCGAGTGAGATGTTAGCCAGGAGGCGATTATTACAACCACTGCTGATGGAGACGAGAGCTCAGAATGTCAAATATAATTGGGAGTTCCCAGCTTGACCTGCGCATACCGGATTTGCCAGGGTGGACTAATGATGGGAGGGAAAAAACATAGTTAGTGAACTGTCAGAGGTTGCGGGTGGGGGGTGGGAGGGGGAGGGGGGAACGGCCGGGGGAAATCGTAGATTGCAGGGGAGATAGGAAATGGGCCTTCTCACCCCCCCTAGAGGGGGGAGGAGAAGAGGCGCTGGTTAAGTAACCCAATACCCGAAACAAGTAGATTGGGGAGATGGTTTGGGAAGACAAAATCATCACCCAATCGAGGGTCGAGATTGGACCGCAGGGAAAGGGTGGTGGGTTGGGAGGGGAAATGGGGGGAAGGGGGAGGGAAGGGTGGGGAGAGGAGGGGGAAGATGGGGAAAGGGATAACAAAAGTATTTGTAGACCACCCCAATAACCTAGGAATGGATCAGGGTATAGAGGTAACCGTAAGGCCTACATGGTAGGAACCATTTTTATTACATATAATGTAAAAGGTCTGAACACGCCAACAAAGAGGCATAAGGCCGCGTACACACGCGGGGACTGTTCGCCCAACTTTGTTCGTCAAACAGTTTGAGCGGACAGTCCGCTCAAAATTAACATGGACGGACTTGGCCACACACGACGAACGAACAGTCCGCTGAAACTTGCGCGATGACGTGAACGGCACGTACGACGGGACTAGAAATACGACGTCCTATACACTGCAATGCAACCTTCGCCGTGTAAATCCTTTCTGAGCATGCGCCGAACTTAGTTTGACGAACAAGCCTACACACGGGCGGACTGTCCGCTCAAACCAAGTTTCAGCGGACAGTTTTACGGAATTTCCGAAAAACTTTGTTCGTCAGACTGTCCGCTGAAACTGTCCGCTGAAGCCCACACACGAGCGGACTGTCCGCCGAAACACTGTTCAGCGGACAAAGTTGAGCGAACAGTCCCCGCGTGTGTACGCGGCCTAAGATCCTCGCAGAATTAAAAAGATATGAGACGGATATTGCTGCTCTGCAAGAAACACATCTCTCCCTAGCATCGAATACTAGATTATATTCTAGGCATTTTCCGACCTGGTATTATAGTGATACCATATCTACAAGAAGTAGAGGAGTAGCAATAGGCTTCTCGAGAAAAAACAGGTTTCAATTAATAGACAGAATGAGCGATGCAGAAGGGAGATACCTGTTTCTAAAAGGCAAACTAGATGAGATGGATTGCACAATAGCCAATATCTATGCCCCTAATCGGAATCCCATTGGTTATCTGAGTGGAGTTTTGAGGACATTGATGGAGTTTAAGAGTGGATGAGTGATTATGATGGGTGACATAAATTTCTGCATGGACCCGAGAGTGGACAGTACATCCTGGGCGCAGAGGAGTAGAAATGAACATCTTAAAAAACTGGAGAAAAAATTATACATTAATCAACTGGTAGATGGCTGGAGGATTATGAACCCAAAGGCCCGGGACTACTCGTTCTACTCTCCGGTCCATGGGTCATACTCGCGTATTGATTATATATTTATCGATCATGCCCTACTAGATTGGGTAATAGAAGCAAAAATAGAAGTGATTACTCTCTCGGATCATGCACCAGTGAAAATGAAAATAAATACTCCAGGGAGCAGGGTTAGACCACCGTCATGGCGGATTAAAGAAGATCTAATACAAGATGAGGAAGGCAAGATTAAAATAAGTAGAGAAATTGATCAGTATTTCACAACAAATGAAACGTCGGAAATAGCAGGCCACATAGTCTGGGACGCGCACAAAGCCTACATTAGAGGAATCGCCATGGGGGCGAAAAGGAAAAAAATGCGAGCCGAGACTATGAAAACACTGGTGGAGGAGATCCATAAGTTAGAACAAGAACATAAAAAAGGACAGAATCAAAAAGAGGCACAATATAAAAAAATTTGTAGAGAAGAGGGAAGAACTGAAGGGCCTCTTGGAACAAGAAACTAATAGGGTTTTTAATGGTCTGGCATGGGAACGATATCGCTGGGGAGACAAGCCGAGCAGATTCCTAGCTAAGATGCTCCGAAAAAAAAAACTAAAAATTTCATTGGCAAAATTCTAAATAAGGAAGGCACTATGGTTCACACAACAAAAGAAATAGCGGAGACGTTCCGGAAATACTTTGAGGGGATATATTCGGATGGATCCTCAGGGAGTCAGGATAAAGTCAGAGAAAAAAACATTTGTGCGTTTTTACAAAAAGTGAGACTTCCCAAAATAACCAATCAAGACAGGGAGACTCTTGAAAGGCCAATAACGGAGGAGGAAATTAATAGGGCATTGTTAGCATCAGCTTCGGGAAAATCTCCCGGACCAGATGGGTTCACAATATTATACTATAAAAGATTTAAAGAAAGTTTGATTCCAAAAATATATCAATACATGAATGGCTTGGGGGAAGAGTATAAAATGAGTAGGGAAGCTCTGTTGGCCACAATCACCCTAATTCAGAAGGAAGGGAAAGAGTCAACTCAATGTTCCAGCTATAGGCCGATTTCCCTGCTCAATGCGGATACGAAATTATATGCAAAAGTCCTGGCTGAGAGGATGAGGGGCCTGATGACCACTCTAGTCCACCCAGACCAGGTGGGGTTTGTACCAGGTAGGGAAGGAAGAGACAATGGGATAAGAACACTCTTGTTGCTCCAAAAGATGAGAAGGGGGGGTTCATGTTTCAGACGATAGAGAGCATGGGATTAGGCCTGAAAATGTTGCAGAAGATTAAAATCCTATATTATCATCCTGGGGCACAGATAAAAGTTAATGGACTCGAATCGCCCTATTTTGAACTGAAAAGGGGGACAAGGCAGGGGTGCCCATTGTCACCCCTCCTTTTTGTATTGTCCTTAGAATCTCTCCTTGTAGCAATCAGGGAAATCCCAGATATTTTAGGGGTAAAAATTGGAATGGAGGAACATAAGCTTGCAGCATTTGCGGACGATATATTATTTTATGTCTGTAACCCCAAGAATAGTATGCCTAACTTAGTAAAGATGCTAAAACAGTATGGCAATCTCTCAAATTTCAAAATAAATTGTTTGAAATCAGAGATGTTAGTTAGATGTTAGTACTAGTAAAGCCGAGGAGCAACCGCTTCAGAGAAAATGGAAGTTCCCCTGGCGAAAAGAACTTAAGTACCTGGGCATCAAACTAGCTAACTCAGAGAAGAAAATGTATAGAATTAATTATATACCACTACTACACGAAATTCAAGCGGAATGCAAAAGATGCATGAATAGACCATTATCTTGGTTAGGACATATAAATACAGTAAAGATGATAATATCCCCGAAAATTCTGTATACGTTTCAGATGATGCCGATACCCCTTCCTCAGGTATATCTCATGAAATTAAAATCGGTATTAACGAAATTTATATGGAAAAATAAAAAACCCAGAGTAGCATTAGCCAGCATCCGACAACCGAAAATAAGGGATGGTTTAGCGATGCCAGACATTCAACTGTATTACAACAGTCTTGTCAAGAACGACCGAATGGACTGAAAGGGAGAACAAAGAAAAAAGGTGGGTAAACTTAGAGCATGTTAGTTGTAAGGCACAGTTAGGTAAGCAGATTTGGAATCCCCCGCACAAGAGGACAGTGGTCCTAGATGGCAATAATATAACACGTAATACACTTAGGATATGGGATAAGGTTTATAGGCAATTAAACGGGAAATATAATTCACCTCTTATTGCACTAAAGGAGAATGAGTATTTTTTGATAGGTTGTAAGGAGATTGGAGGTAATTGGGTGAGGACAGAGGCACAGTTAAGAGACGTAATCGCGGTTGGAGGTTTGGCACCGTTACATGATTTAAAGAAAAAAACAAATATGATGGTGATTGATGAATGGAGATACACCCAGCTCTCTCTCTTTATAAAAAAATTACCCCAACCGATTGGGGAAGGAATTAACACCTTTGGATCAGCTAACTATAACACAGAATCCAAAAGGGGATTGTTTCAAGGTGGTATAAGTTGTTGCTGGCAGGAGAGGGGCCGGGTGTCCCACCATTTGTCAAAGCGTGGGAAAGGGAATTGGGTATACATATAGATAATGCAACGTTAGGTAAAATGTTCAAACTGGTCCACGAATCGACAGTTGATTCCAAGATGCCAGAGATGAGTTGGCAGGGTGGTATTATACTCCAGATCGGAGCCGTAAATTCCACTCAGATGGCAGCGGGGAGTGCTGGCGGGGCTGTAATGAAGTAGGTACGATGGCTCATCTGTAGTGGGGCTGTCCGAAAATTAAAAAGTTTTGGGAAAAAATTCTATCCTATATCAAGGAGATAACTAAAACCGAGGTGGTAGCAGAGCCCTGGGTAGTATTATTCCACGGTATACAGGGTAGAACCAAACAGTATAAGGCGTCACTAGTCCCCCACTTATTAAATGCTGGAAAAAAATTAATTCCTAAAAACTGGAAGGAGATTGAAGCCCCTACAATGTGGGAATGGGTGGACGCTGTCGAAGAAACTTATAGGATGGAGTGCCTAGGGTGCAATCTTGAGGAGAAGAGTAACAAATGTACTATGCAGCAATGGAAGAGCTGGCGTGATTTTAAAATAAAATAGTATACAACGGAAAGGTTAGGAATATAAGGCACATAGGGGTTTCGCAATAGTTTAGAATGGGGTGGTCTACGGGGTGAAATGGAGGGAGGGTAAGGGGAGGGAGAGGAAGTGGAATAAATTTACTTGACAAGACCTATTCAATATATTTTTATAGAGATTGTATGGGAGACATAAATCAAGGATTGGGAAAAAAAAAAAAAGGGATGATAAACTGTCACAATGATGTGAAGTTGGATAAGAGGGCTTCTGAGCGTCAAGCTGATTTGGGTCCTTTGGTAATAATTGAACTTACTGAGGTGGCAAAAAAAAAAAAGAATGTCTGACCGTGTGTACAAGGGCTAAGGGTTAGCTTATAATTCCCTGAAGGGTCAAATCCCCACTTTGTTGGCTATGTCATGTGCAAGATATTCTCTACATACGTTGGTGATCTGATTTTTAGGGGCAGCCATAAAATCAGACCTCCATTGAAATCGTTTTTTCAAAAAGAGGACTTAACACTAGTCTTGGGAACATCGCTGGTTCCTCCATTTGATCAAGCTTTCTCTTGTTCATTATTTCTTTTAACAGTTTTTTGTTTTTTACTAGCTGTTGCCTCGGCCAGAAGGGTCTCCGAGTTGTGCGCCTTCTCATCTAAAGAACCATATTGTTTGGTGCTCCCAGACATGATAGTCCTTAGGCCGATTCCAAGCTTACTACCTAAGGTTGCCATATGATTTCATATGAACTGGGAGGTCATTCTCCCAGCTTTTCCGGCGGATACAGCTGATGAGTGGAGTAGGTTAGACCTGGGCTCTGCGGTTTCAGCCTACCTGAAATGGTCTAAAAGCAGATCAGCTGTAGTTTTTTTTTTCTCCCCAATGGGGCCCAAAAGGGTATGCAGGCAACATCCAGAGTTTTTTATTCCAGATTTGTCAAAGACCATGCATTTTGCATTCAAAACTCTGTGCCTTCCTCCTCCTTCAGAGATCAAAGCACATTTGATGAAGGGTATGACAGAATCCTGGGCAGCATACGCAAAGGTTGCCCCTGAGGTAGTTTGCAGAGCAGCAAACTGGAGCGTGCCCAACACCCTTTGTTAGGCATTACAGGCTTAATTGGCCTGCCCACCTGAGGAGACATTTGGCTTTATGGTTATTATGGCCGCTGTCGCCCATTAAAAATTTGAGTAGCATTAAGGGTTTGGCTTATTTTTTGTCTTCCCTCCCTTTTTAGAAAGCTTGCTACATCCCATAGTAGGCTGACATGGGGAGGTCCAGGAATAAGGAAAATTGTTGCCCATACTTACCGTCATTTTCCTTTCCAGGATCCTCCCCATGTAAGCCGGAGGATTCCCACCCAGTTTATCCATCGCGAGGCGGGTATTTTTTTAACACTGGTGTGGGCAGACAGCCGCCCTTTATGGTCTAGAAAAAAGGTGGTCCTGGAAGGGTCAGGAGGGGCGGAGCTGACCCATAGTAGGCTGACATGGGGAGGATCCTGGAAAGGAAAATTACGGTAAGTATGGGCAACAATTTTCCTTAATACTGTACACCTATACCAGTCCTTAAAAGGACCTTTGTGGACCTAATAGTAATAGCTAGTGATTAAACTGACTGTCTCTGCTCCACACAGCATCCTGTCCCTACACTGACAAAAGACAGCTGCAGAATCGGTCAGCAGTGCACTCAGCAATCAGCAGCACAGCAGTCAGCAGCAGTGCACCAGAACCCTATATACTGTACACCTATACCAGTCCTTAAAAGGACTTTTGTGTACCTAATAGCTAGTGATTTGTGTCACTAAAGTCTGTCCCTACTCCACACAGCAACCTCTCCCGACACTGACAAAAGACAGAATGTAAAATGGCCGCCAGATCAGGTCTATTTATAAGGTAGGGGGAATGTCCAATTGTTCATGTGTCTCAATTGGCTGTCCTGTACCCCATGATGGATGTGTCATCATGGATCAAAGTTCTTTCACAATGTAAACGCATATGTCCACCGCACGAACAGTGCCAAAAGTCCGCCGGTTTGGCGAATCGCGAACGCGCAAAATTCGCCGCAAACTGTCTGCCGGGCGAACCGCAAGGCCATCCCTATCTGAGAGCACTGAAAGCTGAAAATTGGCTTGGGCAGGAAGGGGGTATAAGTGCCCAGTAGACAAGTGGTTAAGCTGTAGAAGAGGAAGGTGTCCTGTATATCTTTACAAGTGAGATTTATTAACAGTGAACACAGCAATAAACATTAGACATGGGCGCCGTCAATAAATTTGTTTTGTTCTGTTCCATTTCGATTCGTATTAAAATTAATTCATACTTCGTATTTCCTGTCCGAAATTCAGTTTCGTTTCGTACGAAATACGAATTGTCGTTAGGTTCGTTAACGTGTATGAACGTTCTTTATGATGTATTTAAAGGCAAAAATATACCTCAATATGACAGTCGATGCTGATGGAAGTTTGGTTTTTATCTGAAATACGAAATTCTGTTTGGCTTTCTGTCTGTCTGTACGAATTTCCTATCCGAAATACGAAGTTTCATTAGATGAGAAAGAGAGAAGCGGATTGTCTGCCATTGTAGTGTCATATTTTGCTCCTCATCATAGAATGCTCCGTAAGTGACGTTGCGGCCAGAAATTTTGCACTGCACATGCGCGATGCGTTCTAAATGCTTGCACCATGCGTTCCAGAGGATTTCCGACAATGTAGTTCAGTGAAACCGTCAGATTATGTCACGGGGGTGAGGGGAGGTAATCGTGACATTAACTTGAGACAGAGCAGAGAGCGGCGGAGAGAGAGCGGGTAACTGTGGCTCAGGGAGAGGATTACCTCCCCTCACTTCTCTGACATTATCTGACGGTTTCACTGGTCTGCATTGTCGCAAATCATTTGGAACGCATGGCGCAAGTGTTTGGAACGCATCGCGCATGCGCAGTGCTAAATTTCTGGCTGCAAACCTCGGCGGAGAGAGAGCGGGTAACTGTGGCTCAGGGAGGGGATTACCTCCCCTCACTTCTCTGACATTATCTGACGGTTTCACTGGTCTGCATTGTCGCAAATCATTCGGAACGCATGGCGCAAGTGTTTGGAACGCATCGCGCATGCGCAGTGCTAAATTTCTGGCCGCAAACCTCACAGACAAATCACTAAATATTCCTAGCAATTGACTATATACTAAAATACAATCTAAGGGACAAGGGTACAGGGAATGCAAGGTTGCAAGGAGGGGAGAACCATGACAGGATACTCAAACAGGAGCAAAGCAGAGGGAGGCAGGAGCAGGGCAGAGGGGTACAGGAAGCTTCAGGATCTCTGTTGGCAAGGAGGCAAACAAAATCATGATGCGCTGGAGTCAGGGAGGCACAGCCTTACATAGCCACCTAATGGCTGAACTCAGGTGTGGCTTATTGATTCTAACAGCCTACTGGTTCTTGGGAGACACTTGCTGGTGGATATTGGAGCTGCAGTAAACAGCCCAGAACAGCACAGTGCCACCAGCAAGTGAAGTCAATCCTAACAGCATGCCATTATAACACTTATAATCTACCAGAACACTCAGATCCTTCTTCACTATTGATTCCTAGACATGTGCGATTAGTATAGTACGAAACAAAAACTCTTGCAAACTTCTGAAAATTCGAACGAATCTGAAATGCGAATTTTTATGCATACGAATTCCGTACGAAATACAAAATTTCATTGACGCATTTTGGATCCAAATTCATAACGAATTTATACATTAAAGCGCTATTGTAAAACCCCTTATACATTGTAAAGTGCTGCGTAAACTCTTGGCGCTATATAAATTGTGAATAATAATAACGAAAATTCATAATTAACGAAAAGTTAACGAACCTAAAAGTTAAAAACCCAGGAAGTCAGCACAGCACAGGGATGGTGGGAACCCCTCATAATGATACATTTATCATAACAAAAATTCATAATTGTTACGAAAAGTTAATGAACCTAAAAGATAAAACCCCAGGAAGTCAGCACAGGGATGCTGGGAACCCTATGGAAATTTCTATGCTTACGAATTTCATACAAAATATGAAATTTCGTTAACTAATTTCGGATCCAAATTAACAGAAACATGACTGGTGTTTTGTTCACCAATCAGAGGAAGTCAGCACAGCACAGGGATGGTGGGAACCCCTCATAATGATAAATTCATCATAATGAACATTCGTAATTGTTACGAAAAGTTAACAAACCTAAAAGTTAAAAACCCAGGAAGTAAGCACAGCACAGAACAGGGATGGTGGTAACCCCTCATAATGATAAATTCATTATAACGAACTTTTGTTATTTTAACGAAAAGTTAACAAAACTAAAGGTTAAAAACCCAGGAAGTCAGCACAGCACAGGGATGGTGGGAGCCCCTCATAATGATAAATTCATCATAATAAACTTTTGTTATTTTAACGAAAAGTTTACGAAAATGCATATTTCACACAATTTTTTTTTCATACGAAGCGAAACTAATTTTTTAGCGTCGCCCATGTCTATTAATTCCCCAGTTGTACTCATATTAGCATGTATGATGCATGCATATTCTTAGCCCCCAAGTGCATAACTTTACATTTATCAATGTTAAACCTCATTTGCCACATAGTCGCCCAATTAAAAATTAGTGCATTGAACTCAGCTTGTAAGTTGGAGAAATCCTGTAAGGATGTTATTTCACCGCATAGCTTGGTGTCATCTGCAAAAACTGAAATGGTACTTTTAATTCCAGACCCTATATCATTTATAAAGGTATTAAAAAGTAAGTGTCCCATCACTGAACCTTGGGGTACACCACTGATAACCTTATGCCGTGTACAGATGACCGGACTTTTCGACGGACTGAATTCTGTCAGACTTTAGGCCCGTACACACGGTCGGACTTTTTGACAACAAACATGCAAATTAGCTGTTTTGGAGCAACATCCGACTGTGTGTACGCTCCATCGGACAAACTTTTTCTGTTTTCATCGGACTTTTGTTGGCTGTGTGAACGGACAAACTTTCTGGCAACAAAAATCCAATGGAGCAAAGTCCGACTGTGTGTACGCAAAAGCATCGGACTTTTGTACAAGGTACAAACACGCATGCTCAGAACCTATGCAAACGATCAGACTACAATACAGAAGTTGACCAAAGGTGGCGCTGGAGTCATTGAACGTCCTCTTTTGAAGTGGCGTCCGTACGTTGTGACGTCACCACGTTCTTGTTTGTTGTCAAAAAGTCCGACCGTGTGTATGCAATACAAACTTGTGGACCACGCCCTTTGTACAAAAGTCCACGGAAAAGTTTGTACAAGTCCGACTGTGTGTATGAGGCTTTTGACTGACTTTTGACGGACTTCTGTCAAACCGGACTTGTCTACACACAATCAAACCAAATTCTGATGGATTCAACCGTGATGATGTACGACCGGACTAGAATAAGGAAGTTCATAGCCAGTAGCCAATAGTTGCCCTAGAGTCTTCGGACTAGCATACAGATGAATGGATTTTTCAACCGGACTCGAGTCCGTCGCAAAGATTTGAAACATGTTCTAAATCTAAAGTCCGTGTGATCTTTCAACAGCAAAGGTCCGATGAAGCCCACACACGGCCGAATTGTCCGATGGATTCGTTCCGTTGGACCTTTGCTGTCGAAAAGTCCGGCCGTTTGTACATGGCATTAGACCATTCAGAGTAAGAATCATTAACCTCTAATCTCTGAATATGGTCTTTTAGCCAGTTTTCTATCCATTTACAAACTGATTTTTCCAAGCCTGTAGACTCTATCAAACACATTAGCCATGTGTGGGGAACTGTGTCAAACGATTTTGCAAAATCCAACTATACTACATCCACAGCCACCCATCTGTCCAAGGTTTTGCTCACCTCCTCATTAGGGATGAGCCGAACACCCCCCGGTTCGGTTCGCACCAGAACTTTCGAACGGACCCCAAATTCGAACGAACTTTAGAACCCCATTGAAGTCTATGGGACTCGAACGTTCGAAATTAAAAGTGCTAATTTTAACGGCTAATATGCAAGATACTGTCCTAAAAAGGGTTTGGGGATCTGGCTCCTGCCCCAGGGGACATGGGTCAATGCCTAAAATGTTTTTAAAAATGGCCGTTTTGGCGGGAGCACTGATTTTAATGATGATTAAAGTGAAAAAAAAAAGGTGAAATATTCCTTTAAATATGGTGCCTGGGGGTGTCTGTAGTATGCCTGTGAAGTGCTACGTGTTTCCCATGTTTAGAACAGTCCCTGCACAAAATTACATTAAACAGAAATAACGTCATTTCAAACTGCTTGCGGTTTTAATGTTATATCTGGTTCCTGCAATATGGTTGAAAACCATTGAGAAAAATGGCATGGGTAGCCCTCCCTGCCCATTACCAGCCCCTTTGGGTCTTGTACGCATATCTATATACTCAGAACAGCAGTATACAGGCGGTGAAACAAGACAGGGACTGTGTAGGTTTGTTGTGTTAAGTTGAAACCATAGGGAAGGGTTATCACCCCTGTATAATTTGTTTTGTCGTACATCTTTTTTCATCTCACTTGCTGTTGTCTCCTTCCGTTTGCAAGTAGGAGATGTTTGTAAGTTGGATGTTTGAAAGTAGAGGCCTGCCCTATATGCTCTGCAGAAATGGCGGAACAAGATGTTGGTTTTGCCACAACATTGTAAGCCCTCAAAGTGACTCTTGCTGGGCGCTGGAGCGCCCTGCTGTGAACGATTATATCAAGAATTGTAATTACATGCCATTGTTGAACAGTGGTAGAAAAATTGACCTTTGGTGGCTGTGGTGCTGGTGCCACAACACTATAAGTCCTCACAGTTACTCTGGGTGGGCACAGGAACGGGCCCTCCTGTGAAATATTATATCAAGAATTGTAATTAAACGCCCCTGTTAAACAGGGGCAGAAAAATTGGGCCTTAGGCACTGGTGCTGGTGCCACCACACTGCAACCTCTCCCATATACTCTAGTTTTATTGCAGGAATTAGCCCTGCTGCAAAGCATTGCATAAAAAATTGTACTTAAACGCCCCTGTTAAACAGGGGCAGAAAAATTGGGCTTTAGGCACTGGTGCTGGTGCCACCACACTGCAACCTCTCCCATATACTCTAGTTTTATTGCAGGAATTAGCCCTGCTGCAAAGCATTGCATCAAAAATTGTACTTAAACGTCCCTGTTAAACAGGGGCAGAAAAATTGGGCCTTAGGCACTGGTGCTGGTGCCACCACACTGCAACCTCTCCCATATACTCTAGTTTTATTGCAGGAATTAGCCCTGCTGCAAAGCATTGCATCAAAAATTGTACTTAAACGCCCCTGTTAAACAGGGGTAGAAAAATTGGGCCTTAGGCACTGGTGCTGGTGCCACCACACTGCAACCTCTCCCATATACTCTAGTTTTATTGCAGGAATTAGCCCTGCTGCAAAGCATTGCATCAAAATTTGTACTTAAACGCCCCTGTCAAACAGGGGCAGAAAAATTGGGCCTTAGGCACTGGTGCTGGTGCCACCACACTGCAACCTCTCCCATATACTCTAGTTTTATTGCAGGAATTAGCCCTGCTGCAAAGCATTGCATCAAAAAATTGTACTTAAACGCCCCTGTTAAACAGGGGCAGAAAAATTGGGCTGATGGCATCACCCAGAACCAGAAATGTTCTTCCAACATATCAGCGGAGGAGGAAGAGGATAGACAATCAACATAACAGGACAGTCACTCAGCATCAGCATAGGCAGTCTTGAAGGGATGTGATATTTCAAAAAAAATTATTCGGTTACATCAGCTTCAGGTGCTTGGTAGCTGTGGGTGATCCAAGACTGATTCATCTTGATGAAGGTCAGTCGATCAACTGATTCGGTGGACAGGCGCACCCTGAGATCGGTAACAAAGCCACCAGCAGCACTGAAGGTGCGTTCCGAAAGAACGCTGGATGCAGGACAGGCCAGTAGCTCAATTGCATACTGTGCAAGCTCTGGCCAGTGATCCATCCTCAAGACCCAGTAAGCCAGAGGATTTTCGGTGGGAAAGGTGTCCAAGTCTGACCCTGCACCATGTAAATCAGACGCTGGCGATGGTTGCTGGAACCGATCATACCTTGGGGCTGCGGACTAAAAAATTGTCTGGAAGCATCAGTCAGACGGCCACCTTCTCCACCGCTCCTTCTGACCGATGCCTCAGCAACACGTTGTCCAGGACCAGGAGTTTGTAACCTCCCAGTCTCTGGGAACGCGTTGCACAGACCTTTCTGCAAGGCCTCCCAGAGATGTCTCATCCTCTGCTCCCTCTGCGATGGCAAGATAAGGTCGGCAACCTTACCCTTGTACCGTGGATCAAGGAGAGTGGCCAGCCAGTAATGATCCCTCTCCTTGATCCGAAGAATACGAGGATCCTTCCGCAGGCTTTGCAGGATCAGGGAGGCCATACAGCGTAGGTTAACTGAGGCATTCGGTCCGGAGTCCTCTGGGTCACTAAGGGCAACATGATCCGCAGCTACCTCCTCCCAGCCACGTACAAGTCCACGTGTTTCTTGGGACTGTAAATCATCCCTACAAGACTGCTGCTGCTGATGCTGAGTGCCAGCCTCCACCTCTATGCTGACACAATCATCCTCCTCCTCCTCTTCCTCCTCCTCATCCTCTTCCTGTGTGATGGGTGGCACAGCAGGAACACTGTCTGGATAAAGGGGGCCTTGAGAGACAAGGAAGTCCTCCTCTTCCTGCCTCTGTTCTGCCTCAAGTGCCCTGTCCATTATTCCACGCAGCGTATGCTCCAAGAGGTGGACAAGAGGTACAGTGTCACTGATGCATGCACTGTCACTGCTCACCATCCTTGTGGCCTCCTCAAGCGGTGACAGGACAGTGCATGCATTCCTGATCATGCCCCTCTGGTGTGGTGAGAAAAAGCCAAGCTCCCCTGACCCTGTCCCGGTGCCATAGTCGCACAGGTACTCATTGATGGCCCTCTGCTGTGTGTGCAGCCGCTGCAGCATGGCCAACGTTGAGTTCCATCTGGTGGGCATGTCACATATAAGGCGGTTCTTGGGCAGGTTCAACTCCTTTTGGAGCTCAGCCAGCCGAGCACAGGCATTAAATGATCGGCGGAAATGCACATAGACTTTCCTGGCCTGCTTCAGGACATCCTGTAAGCCGGGGTACCTGCCCAAGAACCGCTGCACCACCAGGTTAAGGACATAAGCTACACAGGGCACATGGGTCAGTTGTCCCTGTCGGAGGGCGGAGAGGAGGTTGGTGCCATTGTCACAAACCACCATTCCTGGCTTAAGCTGGCGTGGCGTCAACCACCTCTCGGCCTGCCCCTGCCGAGCTGACAAAACATCCGCCCCAGTGTGGCTCCTGTCCCCCAAACAAACCAGCACAAGCACGGCATGGCATCGTTTTGCCTGCGTACTTGCGTAGCCCCTGGAACGCCTACAGAGCACCGCTGGTTCTGAGGACAGAGCACTGCAAGAGGCCATGGAGGAAGAAGAAGAGGAGGGGGTGGAGGAGAGAGGTGTGTCACAACCAATAGTAGCATTTTGGAGGCGTGGTGGCGGAACAACCTCCAACACTACTGCACCTTGTCCTGCATCCTTCCCAGCTGCCAGAAGAGTGACCCAATGGGCCGTGAAAGACAGGTAACGTCCCTGTCCATGCCTGCTGTACCATGAGTCAGCGGTAATATGCACCTTACCGCTGACCGCCCTGTCCAGCGAGGCAAGGACATTGCCTTCCACATGCCGATAGAGAGTCGGAATCGCCTTCCGTGAGAAAAAGTGGCGTTTGGGGACCTGCCACTGAAGAACCGCACATTGTACAAACTCACGGAAGGGGGCCGAGTCTACCAACTGAAAAGGCAGCAGTTGAAGTGCTAGCAATTTAGCCAAGCTAGCATTCAACTTCTGGGCATGTGGATGGCTGGGAGTGAACTTCTTTCGCCGGTCCAGCAGCCTGGGCAGGGACATTTGCCTGCTATAATCGGACGTGGGTGTACTGCTAGCAGAGTGCCCGGAAGCACTTGGCTGTGACACACCTAATTCTACACCTTCATTCTTCTTAGAGCAGGTTTCAGAGAGGACTGAAGGTCTAGTGGGGTTGGAGATGCCAGCTGATGAGGAGCAAGGAGAGGTCCGCTTTGTTCTTTGGTGTGGGTCTTTGAGGTACGCTTGCCAACGAGCTGCATGGCAGGTCAACATATGTCTAGTCAAGCATGTGGTGCCCAAGCGGCTGATGTTTTGGCCACGCGAGATATGCTTGAGACATATGTTGCAAATAGCAGCGGTGCGATCTGATGCACTCGTCTCAAAAAAGGCCCACACCAAAGAACTTTTAGAATAACGCGCAGAGGCAGCGCCCTGCACAGGCGGAGCTCTGCGGTGTGATTCAGTCGGTGTGCTGCCCCTAAGCTGGCCCCCGGAGGGCATCCTGCCTCGTTGGACATGTGCCTCCTCCTCCTCTTTCCTACCAGGCACCCACGTTGAGTCAGTGCCCTCATCATCCCCTCCCTCTTCATCGCTGTAGCAAACCTGGCAGTATGCTGCAGCTTGTGGAACATGACTGCCAGATTGCTGCCCTTCTTGAGCATCCCCTCTCTCTGCACTCACGCTACTGCCTTCCTCTAGCTGAGTGTCATCATCAGAGCCTACAAAACACTGGGCATCCTCCTGGAGCATGTACCCAACACTGTGCTCAAAGAGTTCAGGAGACTCTAAAAGGTATACAACGCCCTTGGAGCTGCACGTTATAAAGGGTTCAATTTGATATTCCCTCTGAGTACTGGTGGAAACAAAGGTTTCAGTTTTTCTCTTTTTACTTTTATTCAACATTCAGATCTGACACCTTCGGCATTGATGGTATCCAGTTATATGCTGAAAAAAGGCAATATTCTTAGTGGGGGGATCAATTACATTAGGAGCTATCCTATGTCTCAGGGAGGGGACCCCTCTAAAGATAATCCCTGGTTTGGCTGGAAGAAAGGTACGGATGACTCTATCATTCGACAACAGATGCCAATGTTTGTTTACGCAACATCTTTTTGACTAAATAATGTTGGGTGGAAAAAGTTGTAACAAAAGGGACAACCAGCTTATCCCTTTCTTTACCTGAACTAGCCCTCAGAAGAGCAGTTCTATCACCCTCTGCAATCTGTTCAATCATTGTATTCATGGATTCGGCATCGTAGCCCTTTTCTTCCAGTCTCCCTTTCAAAATATTAGCCTGTAACCTAAAGTCGCTCACATCAGAGCAATTCCTCCTCATCCTTATAAACTGACCTTTAGGGATTGATCTTAACCATGAGCTATGATGGCAACTCTCTGTGGGTATAAAAGAGTTCTTATCAGTTTTCTTAAAGTAGGATATCGTTTTAAAACCCCCTCCAGACTTACTAATGGTCAAATCCAGAAAGTGAACTCTCTCTGGATTGGCCTCCACTGAAAATCTGATGCCCCTATCATTGTTATTGATGTTAAGAAAAAAGTCTTCCAATTGGGGTCTAGTCCCTTCCCACAGGAGGAGGACGTCATCTATATACCTCACCCAAAACCCCAAGTGCGGGCTTCGGTCTTTGTAGATGACGTCCTCCTCCCACTTAGCCATAAAGAGATTCGCTAGGCTAGGGGCGTACTTCGCCCCCATTGCCACTCCCCGAATCTGTTTATAATACTTTTGCTCGAACCAAAAATAATTATGGCTTGCTGCAAACTCAAGTAACTCAATGATATACTGCTGTTGCTGTGTTGACAGGGTCGACATGGTATTCAGATAGTATGTCGCAGCCGCAACCCCTAATTCATGTGGAATGATCGTATAAAGCGAGGTGACATCAGCTGTCACCAATAATGTGCATTCATTCGATCTCAACCCAGAGAGTAAATTGATCACCTGTCTTGTGTCCTTCAAATAAGAGGGCGTTTTCTGGACTAAGGGCTGGAGAAAGAAATCAATATATTTCCCCACCCGGGACGCGACAGAGTCTATACCACTCACTATGGGACGTCCCGGGGGGGAAATAAGGTTCTTATGGATTTTCGGCAAATAGTATAGCACCGGAGTCCGTGGTGCTTTAGACAAGGAATACTCTCTCCTTGTCATTCAATATCTTAAGTTGGAATCCCTTATCGACCAGAGACTGCAAGGTCTTTTTATATTGGACGACGGGATTGCCTGGCAATATGATATACGTATCGCCGTCATCAACTATATTATGCATTTCTTTGATGTAATCTAACCGGTCCAGGACCACTATGCCACCCCCCTTATCCTCTTTTATTGGCTCGCGCCTGTCTGCCTCTCCTTGCTGGCCTTCCAGACATGGTAATGGCCTGAAGGGAGTTGGGTAAAACAGCAGTGTAATGGAGTCACACAACACCCACTAAGCCCTGCAGATGGCTCTATTAGAGAACAGCAATAAACGGTAGATACAGGTGTATATTGTGCTGGAGTCACACAACACCCACTAACTCCTGCAGATGCCTTTATTATAGAACACCAGAGATAAAGGGGTATACTGTAATTGAGTCACACAACACCCACTAAGCCCTGCAGATGCCTCTATTAGAGAACAGCAATAAAGGGTAGATACAGGTGTATATTGTGCTGGAGTCACACAACACCCACTAACTCCTGCAGATGTCTTTATTATAGAACACCAGAGATAAAGGGGTATACTGTAATTGAGTCACACAACACCCACTAAGCCCTGCAGATGCCTCTATTAGAGAACAGCAATAAAGGGTAGATACAGGTGTATATTGTGCTGGAGGCACAAAAAACCCACTAACTCCTGCAGATGCCTTTATTATAGAACACCAGAGATAAAGGGGTATATACAGATGTATACTGTGCTGTGCTGGAGGCACACACAACTTCCAATAACTCCTGCAGATGGCAAGTGGGCTCAAATAGAGAAGAGCTATGTAGGTGGATATAGCTGTGTGTACTGGGTACAGAGCACGCAGACAGCATGCACAAGCTCCTAACACTACTGACTGCAAGCTCTATTATAAAAGATAGATCACTAGCTATATAGGTGAGGTGAATATAGCGGTGTATACTGCGGTCAGGGCAAGCAGACAACAACCACTACAGAAGAGCAAGATCAAAAATCGGCCGATAACGATCGGTGTGTACTGTGTTGAAGGTACACAGAACACCCACTAACTGCTTTGTGGGTAGGGGGGCCATTGATATGCCAAACAATGTCTGAGAGGCATTTTTTTTATACATTTTTCTTTGAAACTCCAATAATCTTTGTTTTCATTTACTGCTTGGCTTTGTTTTAGGTGTCTCCTAGGTATTTTTGGTGTTTTTTTTGGGCCTTTTTCTACAACAGTGCAAAACCAAGTTCTGAGCAAGATGAGGTGACAGTCTCTTCTTCAGATAATCTTATTATGTTGTGGGTCTGCTACACACACACCTTGTTTTTGTTGCTAATGTATGTAGTGCATTACTGACAAAAATATTGCTCATTTTCAGCACCATGGCAGAAATATGTGGGGTCATGAAAATGGCGTGATTGGGGAAATGTAAACATCACTGTGGGTGTTATTTACTAAAGGCACATCCACTATGCACTACAAGTGCACTGCAAAAGTGCATCTGAAACTGCACTTGGAGAGTGCAAAGTGGATTTGCCTTTAGTAAATAACACCCATTGCGACAGAAACCAACAACTTTACTCCAAATCCTGCTTTTGCGCATTGAAAAAGGAAGCCACACATTGATGATAATTTCACTTTTTACTCAAAGCACTTTCACATGTGCATTTAGAAAAGGGTTTTACAACAAACCAACATATTTGGTGTATAGAAAACATTATTTTGGGTAACACTTTTATAACTTGGCCTTTTTGTGTAAACAGGCATGTATCAAAGCATAACATACAGTACACAGGAACTTACAAAGTTCAACTTTGAAAAGTCAAGACAATATCAGACATGAGTATGTACAAACTGTGCTGATATTGCCTTCATCGGATGGGGTGTCACTCCTGGAAAAGGCAAATTTGGAAGATGTACACACTGAGAATCCAAAAGTGGCCATTTTCCTCCTGATCCCATGCCTAATGTCAACATGTGCTATCTCCCATCATGGGGTATCAATGTACATGTTTTGGGGGTGCAACCTCTTTATCTCAGCCACTTGCCACAAAACACGTACTTTGATCCCCCATGATGGGAGATAGTACATGTTGACACACTGTGCATCTTCCAAATTTGGCTTTTGGAAAAATATAAAAGTTTTTTGAAAAAATAAAAAACGATGTTAGCTAGTTTGGGGTGTTTCAGACTCTCCCCAAAACATCAATGATGTTCTTCATTTTCTGTTGAACATCATTGATGTTTTTCTGTATATTTTCTAAATCGCGATTGCACCCCATTATCTCCCTAATGAGGATCTAGGCACTTTCACTGGTAAAATGTGATTCTTCTTCCACATCACCTAAAAAAACAAAAATAAACACACATGTATTATAAATATGCAGACATATATTGATTAGCTTACCGGAAGCTGTGGTCTCCGACACAGAGTTCATGAACTTGAAAGTGGCCATTTTAAACTGTACAACATTAAATCAAAGCACATGGAGCATTATGCAAGCAATAATAATAATGTGAACACACGACAACTACTTACTTTTTTTGAAGAACTCGCTTGATCGTTCTGTACTGATCGTGCTCCCTCAGTTTCAGGTCTGACCAGCGTTTTCTCAGTTGATCCTTGGATCGTCGTACCCCAAAATTCTTCTGAAGACTCTTCACAACTTTAGCCATGATCTTGGCCTTTCTGATATTTGGGTTTGGGTAAGGTCCATACTTCCCATCATAGTTGGTCCTCTTCAATATGTCCAACATCTCTCCAAAAGACATATTTGAGGCCTTAAATGATCTTCTCCATGATCGGGACCTTTCAGGCTCCGGGCTTTCCTCGCCATCCTCCTCGTTAGTGGAACTCTGATTGCACACCTGCATTCTCTCCGCCATGTGCTCTCCCCACTGAGCCAAAAGAGAAGGGGCAGGGAATAGTCTAGAAAGAACGTCAGGGGCAGGAGGAGTTTCACGCATGCGCACTGTAGATAAAACGCAACACGCGTGCATCGTACGTACGATCTGTGAGCAGAGTAAGGAGCTGAAGCGCCAATTGTACAAACAAAGGTACAATTTTTAACTTGGTACATCACTAGCCTATACTGCTTCTATATAGGCCTATGTTGGGACAAGATTAGGAGAGTTTAGCATGGCATTATTATTATTAGGGTTTGTCTTGTGTTGTGTCTTGCAGACAAGATGGATCCCTTCAAGAACTCCAATTTCATGGGGCTATTCATTGATCTGCTCGGGGAGGTGCCCTGCCTGTGGCAGAATAACAAGGCAGCGCTGGAGAAACTTCTTGCTTTGGTGAAGATCATGGTCCCCACAGCAGACATGACCTATTTGATGTTTAAAATTGGTGTCCTGAAGAGTACATATCTCAGGGAGCGAAGGAAAGCACCAGGAATCCCTGAGATCAGGATATCCAGATGCCATTTATGTCCCCAGGATGGTGTACTACGAGAGGCTGCATTTTCTGGTAGACCAAGGGGAACCCATGCCACACTCTACAGTCTTCCTTCAAGGCTTCCTTCACCCCCAGCTGAGGCTTCTGATGTCCAACCTGGGCCTTCCAGGCAGCAACATGTGGAGAGGCCCAGCTTGAGACAGGTATAGCATTGTTGAACATATTTCTTGTCGTACATTTAATGATGTTAACTAGATGTTATTATTGATCAGTAAGTTGTGATTTAACAAAGTGGTTTACATATCAATAGACAGTATTGACCAAAAATGATTGGGACAAGAATGAAAAATGCTGGGCTCAGAATGATAGCCTGTTCTATTTGGTAACATTCAATTTGCAACAGTCATGAGCACAAAATTGTGTGATTGATGACCAAAAAACTAAAACTATGTCCCATTTTCATACACAGGAAGACCTCAGCCGGGAGGAGGCTGTGGCAAGTGGCAGCCGGGAGGTCGACTGTCGCCCTCCTTCTCCTCCTCCTGCCACAACTACAGGAGCCGAGCCACAGCCTGGACGGAAACCTGGAGGGAAGTGCCCAAGGAAGACCAGAGAGTGATGGCCTGGGTTCAGTCTGGTCTGAGAGAAGATGCAGCCTCTTGTAGAACCACAGCCTGGGGACATAGATGGCATCTGCTCTTCCTGATCTCTTGGACTTCTGGACCAGACTGCTCTCCCTGAGATATGCACTCCTCAAGCCACCAAGTTTGCATTTTCAAATTAGTTAATGTCTGCCCTGGGGGCCAAAGGCTTCGCCAAATTGACCAGTTTCTCCATCGTTGCCTTCCTGTTTATTTGTTTGACACCTAAATAAAGGTTTTTTAGGTTGAAGAAATACTTACGTATGTGTTTTTACAAAAAGGACAGTTTATTTGTGAGTAGGCACATTTCAAAAATACGAAGTGAAATGATAAACAAGGGGCACCAACACCAAACAACCTCCTGTAGATTAAAAAAGAAAATAATAAATTAAAAAGATAATAATGGTGTTGTGGTACAGTAAGTTGACACACAAAACACACCAAAAAAAATGCAAAGATGAGCAAACTGTCAAAAAAGGAGATGGTGATTAAAAAAACCAACCACAAAATAAAAAAATAAAAAATAAAAATGATTGGGGAAATGTGACAAATTAAAATATTGTATTGCTGAAATGAGTAAAAAGAATAAATAAATACGTTTGGGAGAAGTGTGTGTGAATATGAGCATCAAAACAACTTCATTCTTGCAGCATTGTAAAGAAAAAGAGAATGCGCTGCATGAAAGAATTTTTAACATTGCAATGTGACGAATGTGCTTTATCGATTACAAGTGGTAGTTTTACCTGAGCGAGCGTCTCAGAATTTTATTGTGAGTATGCGTGGCGCCTTGTCCATCGGACTAGGCTACACACGATCGGAACTGACGCGATCGGATCATGTTGTCGGAAAATTTTATAGCCAAGCTGTAAAACTTGGTCCGTCAGATGTTCCGACGGAAACAGTCCGATGGAGCCCACACAAGGTCGGATTATCTGACAACACGGTCCTATCGGTCATTGTCCATCGGAATATCCGACCGCGTGTACAAGGACTTACAGCATGTTGTACAGCACAGTGCTTGTGCTGTGTAATTTGGCCCCTTCTATCACCTAAAATCTTTATTAATGCTACTGAGAGACTCTTTTTTTTTTCTATTCTAACTTATTGAGCGCTGATATCTTTTGTTGAGTATTGTCATCATTCATATCTTCCAGTTGTGGTCGTTGTCCAGCTGCACTGGGTTCAGTTCCCACTGAACCAACTGTGATTCCTTTCACATCCACATATGACCACAGTTTAGCGCTGGTGACATTTACTATTCATATATTATATATTGATAGTCATAACAGGAAAAAAGCAGATCTATAAAATAAAAACTCATAAAAATATGGAATAGCAGGCATGTAAAAAACTACAATGCACTTTTTAAGTCATGTGTGCATATTTTCCATGCATTTGCATGGTTTATTATTTATATTAATACTGGCAGAACACCTCTTTTTAAAACACAGAAATAGTATCCTCCTACAAAGTGTAACATATCTCTGTACTGAATGTAACTAATTGAATGAATCCAGATCATTAGACACTTCTTTGGAAAGCTGAAGTCTCTGGATTGAAGCCAGACACTTGTTAATGAGTTACAACCACCATGAAGGGCAGGACATTGCTTTTTCTTTTTTGAGACTGCAAGATAATATTTTACACAGTAAAATGTTCCCTTTGTATGCAGAAACAAAACTAATGGCTATGTGCAAGAAATATCTGAGAGTCATGTATCTGTGGGCATGATTAGGGATTTGTTTCAAGTTCACCACTATAATGTGTTTCTTGAAAATCTATCAGGTTTGAGATTAGCAAATTTTGGTGCAGATTTGTTTAGGAGAATTATTAAAAATCATAATGCACTGCAAAGCCTTTCAACTATGGCTGCCATATTTAGTTTGGACAAAAAGGAGGCTTTTACTTTAAGCAGCCCCCTCATTATAAAAGTATCCAAAGTGTCAGTAAATTGGAAGCTGTTGTAGTTAAAGCATAGGGGAAGCTGACAAACCGCATAAGGAGAGATTAGGATCAGTTGGGAAACTGTACTTTTAATTCTGATTGCTAACTCCTTGGTCATTCAACCCCTTTTATTCTTTATTTATTTATTTTTGCTATTATTATTTATTTATTTTTGTCTTTCATTTTTTGGTTTCCCATAATGTCTTTCATTTTATTTTGTGGTGGATTTGAGGTCAGCGGTCATTTTTAGCTGCTGTCCCATCTAAAGCAAACCTATGTTTCCTGTCGCATCATGGCAGCATACATTTGGGTTGTGACTTCGCCCTTCACAAACTGATAGAACTGAATAGCTATAAATTGTAAGTGAGGACCCACCTTAGCATTTTTCCTGTTTTTCCTGAACTGTTCAGGACTGGATGGAACGCTCAGCTCCCCTTACCACAAGATCATCAGACTCAAGACGCAGAAGAAGCTCAGATAACCGAAGAAGTCGCTCAACTCAGAGAAGCTGCTCTAGTCACAGAAGAAGTCACTCAAGGTCACACTCTCGACACCGCCACTCATACCATAGAAGGTCCCCTTCCCACAGAACATCTTTGGCTGGCAATCACTCCCGCCTGATCGCAAATGCTTGTTGAGTCTGCTGTGCTATAGCTCTTCTGGAAAAATTGGCCTGCCTGTAAAGCTACTAGAGAAAAAGAGACAGACGCCAGAGAAGCGACTGACATCATTAGAAAATTGGTAAGGGAATAAATCCAACAAATATCAATACCTAAAGCAGGTAGGCCCATTCAGACTTCCTCAGTGGTTAGGCCCAGCACATCAAAAACAGCAGATAGCTCAACTGACAATGAAGAATTGGAGGCTTCAACTGGATTTGATTTTACCCTGATAGAGATATTTGTTAAATCCGTGAAGGAAGCAATCGGGTGGGAAGAGCCTAAAGAAGCCCCACAGAAAACAAACATTTTTTCCCAACCTGAAGAACTATCCAGAAGGATTCACATTCATTGATGAATTGAAGGAATTGATTAAAAATGAGTGGCAAATACCAGAGAAAATAAAAACAGTCTGGCAATACTCTACCCACTAAAAGAGCCTAAGGTAAGTCTGTTAGTGTCAGCTCCAGTGGTAGACACATCCGTAATGCATTTAGCCAGGCATGTAACACTACCTCTAGAGGATGCAGTGACATTCAGAGATGGGTTAGACCTAAAAATCAACCTCAATTTAAAGAGAACATATGCGGCAGCAGGCGGAACCTGTAGGTCAGCCATCACTTTGGCAGCTGTAGGGAGAGGTCTTCTAACATTGAGAAACGAATTCTAGAGGGAGCAGAACGGGAGAAAGGCATCACAGCTCTTCAGGAACATAGTCTCACAGAGGAGTTTATTGTAGAGGCTTCGGTAGACACAGTCAGATCCTCCTCAAGGGCAATGATGGCCTCCGTGACCGCCAGAAGAGCCCTATGGCTAAAGCCCTGGACAGCTGATGCTGCTTCAAAATCTAACTTGTGTAAGATTCCATATCACGGAGCAAACTTTTTTGAAGAAAAGCTTGACATAGCCATATCCAAAGTCACTGGAGGAAAATTTAGAAGAAGGAATCCCTAGGCCACCTTGCTAAAATTCCAAAAAACAAAATCCTCCTCCACAGGAGAGCAGCAAAGGTCTTTTTTAGGGTGCATCCATCCAGCCTGCGGTGGTAGGAGCCAGGATCAGGAAGTTCACGAAGGCTTGCATGGAAAACATAAGAGACCCCTGGATAGTGGCCACCGTCCAGTTTGTTAAGGGGTAGAAGTTCAAAAACCGAAGTCCCAATGATCAGTTCCATGTGACCAGGCTTCCAACATTGTGAAAAAAGAGAATTCTCTTAGTCAAGTACATTCAGAACTTGCCTCTAGCATTCAATCAGTGAGCAGCATTGATGTACATTAATCTCTAGCAACCAATCAAGAAGCAGAAGTCATGTGCTGTAACCTCTAGAAAATAACAGTGAGCCATAATGTGTGCTGTAACCTCTAGCAGCCATTCAGTGAATGGTAATGATAAACACAATAAGTATGCCAGACGCCAAAAAAATGGCCGCGGTGCCCTGTCTGGCGACATTATCAACAACAAAATGGCCGCCGGCTGACTTCCGGGTCTCCATAATAATGGCTGCCATATACTAGCACTGTTTAAGCTATTTAAGGACACTTCCTACTGTTGCGTTTATCCCCTGATGAAGTCATGTGACCCGTGACGAACACGCGTCGGGACACAGCAACCAGGAAGTGACGTAGACTGAGCCTGCAGCTCGTTTATACACTGCTTGTACAGACTGTTTGTTTGTGAGTATTTTTAAACTGTTTTAATAACAATAAACCTGTTGAAGCTTCTTACACTATGGAGTATTCTTCCTCCATCTCTGCTTAAACCCATGTATATGCCATACCACTGAGGAACCCTGACTGCAATACCACAGAGGAAACCCCCTTAAAGGGACCATATCATTGGTCAGGACCTGGGCACCCCACATTAAAGGGAAAATTCCGCTAAAGGATCCCAAAAAGCTCTCTATATATACGCTGTTACCTTACAGCGGTAAGGTAAGGGGACATCCATTACTGGTATATACGGGACCACCAAGGCCACATCCCCTTCCACCAGCACCACTGCCCTTCCCATTGCAACAGCTCCACATCGTATATCTTGTTGAAGAAGTCACATTCTATGCGATTTTGAGAATAATCGCAGCACTTTGCACTGAAAACTGACTTTTTGTCTGATACACTTATATTTTTTGTCACTTAATTATTATTTATGTTTGAAGGTTTGCCTATGTGCACCACAGCAGAACACCTGCACTTTATGCGATTTTAGGATCGCAACACGCTGCACTTTTGAATGTTATATTGTGTTTTTTCTTCTTTTTTCTTGTTTTTATTATTTCACGGTTTTATGTTGTAGATTTTACACTAATAGCAACAAACATTATTGTTTTATCAGCCACAGCGGCACATTGGAATATTTGCACTTTTATGCGACTACAGGATCGCAACACGTTGCACTTTGGATTTTATATGAATTTTCACTATTTTATGTATTTATGTTGTGGACTATTAGTAGAAATGAGTGTTGCTGTTTAAACTAGTCACATAGACATACCCAGACCTGTATTGTTTACTGGATATCCTCCTATTGCGAATTTTATATACTGCTTTTATCAATAGATATATCCTCCTTGTGTACAGCGCACCACTACCCTTCTTACTCATTATTCCCCGGGGTTCAGATATTTCCCTTTCAGTGTGTGCAGCAGTACCCTATCTGCCTATATTTCCCTGACGTGGCGCAGGAATACTTCTTTTCCACTAATGATACACTGTAACCTCTGGCAACCAATCGCAATCGCTGCCTGATCTGATTCAGTAAATGGATTTTTAGTCTAGCTGCTATTTATTATATGTCTCAAAGCATGCGGAGAGTGAAATTGGATGGAAGAGGAGGCCCAAGAAAATGTTTGCCTCTGGTCCAGTCAATATTAAAGACGGCCCTGCATAAGATAAACATGTATACATGCAAGTGCCAAAGAGATGTCCTGATATATACCAGTTGTGTAGCATGGAGTCCCCAGTGATCGTTGGATCTTCTCTCCGTTGTCTCCCCCAAGACCTAACATGATATAGACCTATGTAATACCTCTAACCTTGTCGCTTGTTTAAAAATATTTTTTTTTTCTCACATCAAAAGCTTTTATTGTGAAATAGAAACATGTGTCTTACAAAACACGAGACAAGAGTACAACGGCACGGTTTATAACATTTCTACTAAGAGATACATATGATACATAACGGGATTCTGTCTTTACCACGGATCTCTCTGTCCATACACACTCAGTTCGCTTCAGTTTTATTACATTGACAGTTAGAGCATGTTGAGCAAACCAAAACCATATGCCATCATCAAAGCTTAACTTTAGAAAGATCTGGTCTAATTGCACCATGTGGTATAATAAACTATGTAGCCAGAGTAGGTCTGACCACTTCTATAATCAGAAAAGGTAATAGAGGTAGAAGGAGAGAGTATGAGAAGAAGATAGAAGGACAGAAGGAAAAGGAAGAAAGAATGATATGGTATAAAAAGAATGCAGGGTAATCTGCTGAGCAAAAATGAAGAGAACAAAGGACGACTTAGTGAACCTGAAGCAGCTCAGTGTACTGCCTGGAGTATCTGAACACAATCCAGGGAGTCCAGATAGCATGAAATAGATCCACATTCTCATGAGCCTGTGCTACTGTTTCTTCCATTATATACAGATCTGTCACTCTTTTCAGCCATTCTGATACTGTGGGGACTCTGGGAGAACGCCAGTGCAGCGGCACCAATGCTTTTGCTGCATTTAAAAGATGCTTGAGAAGAGAATTTTTGTATCTCTTCCGTGGGGTATCGGTAATGTGTAGGAGGCAACAAGCTGCATCTAACGTGGTGGAGGTGCCCGTGATTTGCTTAATTATGGACCTCACTGCGTCCCAAAAAGGTGTTAGTTTTAGGCAACTCCACCAGATGTGTGTTAGTGTCCCTACCTCGCTTAGGCACCTCCAGCAGTGTTCTGGCACCTGTGGAAACCACCTATGAAGCCTGTCTGGTGTATGATACCACCTGATCAGTAGTTTGTAACCCAACTCTTGCGTGTTGGTGTTAACCGAGCATCGGTGCGCCAGTGCACAAGCGCTCCCCCATTGTGAGTCCGTAATCTGTCTACCGAGCTCTCGAGACCACTTACTCTTAGAGTCATCCCCAGGGAGCTTGGAAAAGTTTTGTAGCCATGAATAGGCCATCAAGGTGGTTTTAACCTGTTTCTCGCCAGACGCACATACCTCCTCAAAGTCTGTCAATGGTCTTGTAAATTCCCCCTTGTGTCGTGAGGAGGTAACATAGCTCCTGAGTTGGAAATATGTCCAAAGAGGAAGGTTGGGTATTCCCCAGTCTCTCTGAAGAACAGATAGGTCTTTCAGTCTGCCCCCAGTGAAGCAATCTTTTGCCACTCTTGGGGAGTCCGACTTCTGATCAGTGAAGATAACATTACCCATTCCCGGCAGGAAGTCAGGGTTATCCCTTAGCGGAGTCAGTGGGCTATTCTGGGTCGTCACTGCTGAGTGTTTCATAGTTATATGAAGTAATGAGAGTGTAGTCTCAGTAAGGGGGTTTAAGCTGAACCCCTCCCTCAGTTTGGTCAAGGGGATCCAAAGAGAAAAGTGCAACCTGCGTCCGAGCATCCTTTGTTCTAAACGTACCCAGTCCTTGTCGTCTCTGTGGCAATGCCAATCAACTATTCTGGTCAGGTGTGCCGCTATCTGGTAGTTCTTGAAATTTGGCAGGCCCATCCCTCCCTTATCTTTGGGTGTCGTCAATAGCGTGAATTTCGTCCTAGCCCTCTTTTTGTTCCACAAGAAATTCAACGCAAAGCGAATTTAATTTATTAAAAAAGCTTCTCGGGATCCTAACTGGTAGTGCCCGAAATAAATATATTAGTCTAGGTAAGATGGACATCTTCAGGATTGCTGCGCGTCCAAACCAGGAGAACCATCCCGCCCCCCATTTGCGCAGGTCTTCTTCTATCTGTCTTAACAAGGGGGGAAAGTTGAGATCATAAATTGTAGCTACGTTCGGGGCTACCCATACACCCAGGTATTTTAACGCTTTTTCCTCCCAGCGAAACGGGCAACTCCCCTTGATCCTGTCAAACTCTTCGGTGGTGAGACCTATATTCAATGCTTCCGATTTAGCATAGTTGATTTTTAAATTGGATATGTACCCAAATATCTTAAAAGCATTGAGCAGGTTAGGAAACGTCGTGTGTGGGTCAACTAGGTAGAACATCAGGTCATCGGCGTACGCTGCCACCTTGAACTCTCTGTCTTGTACCCTGAATCCCCTAATCGATTCCTCTCCCTTAACCACTCTTATAAACGGCTCTAGAGATAGAATAAACAAAAGTGGGGACAGAGGGCAGCCCTGCCTGGTCCCATTCGTGATCTTCACCGGGTCGGAGAGGGAGCCATTAATCTTAACTCTAGCTGATGGACTCTGGTAGACTGCCGAGATCCAAGACAACATTCTCGATCTCATCCCCACCCAACTGCACGTGGCCATCATATAGTCCCATGCCACCCGATCGAAGGCCTTCTCCGCGTCCGTGGACAGGAGAAGGCCTCCGATCTTCCTTGCTCTAGCAGTCTGGGCTAGCAGGAGTGTTTTAATGATATTGTCTTTGGCCTCTCTTCCTTGCATGAACCCCACTTGTTCCGGCCCTATCAGTCCCGGTAGCAATGGACCTAATCTATTGGCCAAAATTTTTGTTAAAATTTTTAAATCCAAGTTCAGCAATGATATAGGTCTATAGTTTGAGCAAATAGAAGGATCTTTGTTGGGTTTAGGTAGCACTGTTATATGTGCCGAGAGGAAATCTGGGGTAACTTGTCTAGGCGTAGACAGAGAGTTCAAGGCTTTCTTGAGTGGGACCGCTATAATGTCACGAAAGGTTTTGTAATAGATGGCCGTATAGCCATCCGGCCCAGGGCTCTTCCCCGGTTTCAGTTCGTTAATGGCCCGCTTCACTTCATCGTCAGAGATCTGTTCATCAAGGGAACCCCAGTCATTCTCCTCAAGAGTTGGAAGTCCGCTTTTTTCTAGGAAGTCTGCAATAATTTGACGTCTATTTCCAGTCAAGTCAGGAGGTTTGTGTTGAAGAGGTAGGTTATATAATTCCGTATAGTAATTATGGAAGTGGGCCGCGATAGAGTCGTTGTCAACCTCAAGGGAGCCGTCCGACGCCCTGATTCCACTGATAACCTGACTGGAGTGGTGTTCCCGAAGGGCCCTCGCCAGCAGTCTACCAGTTTTGTTGCCCCCCTCATAATATATCTTTTTCTTAAAAAATAATAGGCGTTTGGTTTTATTGTGAAGGAGATCATGTAGTTGTTTTCTGGTTTCCAGTAAGTCAGTGGCCGTCTGTGCGCACAGCGTGCGTTTGTGTAGGGTCTCAAGTCTGTTAATTTTGTCCATGAGTTCTCTCACCACCCTTTCCTGATCCCGTTTACGTTTCGCTCCTAGACTAATGAGCACTCCTCTGATGGTGCATTTCTGTGCTTCCCAAAGCACCAAAGGATCTGTGTCCAGTAAGTCATTGAGTAAGAGGTATGTTTTTAGTGCTTCTTCAATTAGAGGCAGGGTGGTCGGATCCGTCAATAGGGAGGAATTTAGTCTCCAAGAGGCCGATTGTCGTTTGAGCAGGCTAAAGTCCATTGTCACTGTTATCGGTGCATGATCTGAGATCACATGTGTGCCTATCCTGGCCTCACTGATCGCCTGTAAATCCCTTTGTGTCACAAACAGATAATCGATACGGGAATATTTGTTGTGTGGTTTAGAGAAATGTGTAAAATCTCTGCCCTCAGGGTTCAGTAGACGCCAAGAGTCTATCAGTTGCATAGATTGCAGTAGCTTTTTGATCTGCTTCAATATCTGAAATGTGACACAAGATTTCCCCGTGGACGTATCTGTCAGCGGATCTAGAGGTATGTTAAAGTCCCCGCCCAATATGATACACCCCACTGCAAAACCCTGCAACTCTCTAATAAGACGTTTACAAAATTGCAAGTGGTTTCTGTTGGGGAAGTAGGCATTGGCCAAAGTTAGAGGTCTCCCCCTGTAGGAACCATTCAAGAACAGATAGCGACCACCTGGATCCGAAAGGGTCTCAGAGACCTCGAACGGTGTGTCCTTGCCCAGGAGTATGGAAACTCCCTTCGTTTTGGACACGTCGTTTGTCGCGTGAAATGTTTTCGTAAAGTATCTGTTGGTCAGTCTATGCGTCTGGCGAGTAACAAAATGCGTCTCCTGAAGGAAAACACATTGCGGCCTACCTTTCTGTAGCTCCCTGAGGACTGTGGATCTCTTTTCCGGAATGTTCAGCCCCTGCACATTATGCGATAGCACGAAGGGTGCAGTGCCCAGATCTTTGTACACCATGGTAAGAGTACTTCGAAAAGAGAAGAGAAACAAAATATGATAAGCAGTAAGTGATTAGGATAGGTTCTGCAGAACAACCAACCTCCGATTCAATTCAGACCAATATGCAAGATTATCAGGTATCTATGACAGAAAAGGTGGGTAAAGGAAGGAGGACGAGGATAAGAAAAGATGTAGAAAGAAAAAATAGAGGTAAAGAAAAAGAGAGAATGAAGAGAAGACTCTAGAAAAGAGGAAATGAGATCAGGAAGCAACAGAGAGAAGAAGCTGCCTCCAAGAGGTAAGTAATTAGAGATAGAACCTCAGTAAACCAAACACAGCCTACCGGGTTACAAAGTAGCCTTTCCCAAGATCAGGTGAACTACCCGGTCTGGAAAAGCTTGGTGGGGTCGTGGGGTGATCCGCAAAGCGGCTCACTTTGTTTGTGGATCTGACCCAAGCGCGCTTTGAACAGTAACACCGTGTAATCCCTATTAAAAAGAAATAGAGAAAACTAGCACAGTGTAAAAAAGAAACAAAAAAAATGAAAATAAATCAACAAATAACATAGAGAAATGGGATAGAGAGTCAGCAATTAAAAAATCAATGGAATGTAAAAAGTCTGTCTTCTTCTTTTCTGTGATTCAAATCTTAAAGGACAAGGGCTCAAACCGGGGCCCAACGCAGACAAGGTACCATTAGCAAGCTGTTGAACAATCCCCGGCGTATGCCGTTTTCAATCCCCTTACAGGTAGGGTATGACCTCGCACTAATGGTACGGCAAGAGGGATGTAGCCAAACTAATCCTGCTTTTGGTGGGATTTGGAGTCAGGGGACAGTCTGCAGTGGATCCAGCAGTGAACAAAAAGCTCCATAGTCTCTACTCCCATCCACCCATGATGACAGTATCGCAACCTGCCCCTTAGCGTAGTAGTCCACATGTACAAAAGTGAAACAGGTCGCACACATGGAGAGGGGCCCAGGGGTGAGCAACATCCCACAACCGGATGCAATAATGCGATCTATACATTGAGCCCTTTAGTAGGAAAAGCAGGTCTAAAGTAGCGTAGCGTCCCCCATTCAGTGCGGGTCAGTAGACAGCTCCCGCCGCTGCTTCCTCCTGATAGGCCAAGACTTCCCTCTTTGTAAGCTAGCAGTCACACAATCAGCACCCAATATGGCCCGAGAGCATCACACAGAACGGTGGAGCACAAGCAAATTAGTCCCGGTCCCGGTAGTGCTCTCCGGTTGCGCAATGTTATTTGAGACAGGTCCTGAAAGAGCATAATGGCTGCTCCGTTGAAGACAATGCGGTCATTTCCCCTTGCTCTTCTCATGATGTCCTCTTTTAGAGGGAAGTTCTGGAGACAGCAAATAATATCCCTGGGCGGTGCAGAATCTGGGCCTCTTGCTCTAAGTGCTCTGTGGGCGCGCACAAATTCTATGGCCGCATCTTCCTGTCTGTCAAGGAGACTGTTAAAGAGTCTTTGCAGTGCAGGAATGATCTGGTCAGGTTCCACAGATTCGGGGATCCCCCTCACCCTGATGTTGTCCCTCCTCCCCCTATTGTCCAAATCCTCCAAATGGCGGTTCATTTCTATGAAATGTGAGGAGTGAGCCTCTGCCACCGACTCCAATGTGCGGATGTCTCTGTCCCTCCTTCTCCCTGCTGCCTCCACTGCTGTGATTTTTTCAGTCAGTACAAGCAGGTTAGTCTTCAGATCTGTTATGGCTGCTGAAAATGTGGATTTTATGTCCGCAGCGAATCCGGACATGTGATCATAAGTGAGGGGTTTAGAGGAGTGAGAGAGACCCCTACCTGTGTCCTCCGAGGCAGACTGGGAGTCCTCGCTGAAATCTTCCTCCTCGTTCGCCCGCTGTACAGACTGAGATTTAAAGATCTCGTTGATATTCCGGGCCGCTCCGCTGCTCGGATTCCTCCGGGCACTAGCGTGAGGCGTTAGCTGGGTTTTCTTGCCCATGTTTCGCGGTGTAAGAAGGACAGATAAGGCTGTTTGCTGACTCTCTTCCCGGAGCTCTGTTAATGCGCCGCCATCCTCTCCGCCGGCCAAGCCATGCCCCCTTGTTTAAAAATATTTTATACAAATATCTATTTACAGTTGCTAATGAAGATTACACATAAACCCCTCATAAGGCAACATTTTCTTTTTTCTTTTTCCAGATCACCTTCAATTTGGGGAAAATACCATACAGATCATCAAAAATTAAATGCTTTACTGTGTATTTTACACCTTTATATACATACAGGAGTTGGATTGTATTTTTTTCCTTTTCACTAAATGTAAGGACTGGCTTTGTGTTTTTTTTGTTTGTTTTTTTTTTTTTTTTTTTAACTAAATTGCTTTCCAGTATGTGTGTGTTTCTGTGTTATAAAAATGCTAATTAACCACTTGCCCACCGGGCACTTAAATCCCTTCCTACCCAGACCACTTTTCAGATTTCAGTGCTTTTACAATTTGAATGACAATTACTCAGTCATGCAACGTTGTACCCATATGAAATTATTGTCCCTTTTTCACACAAATAGAGCTTTCTTTTGATGGTATTTGATCATCACTGGGTTTTAATTTTTTTACACTATAAATGAAACAAGACCGAAAATTTCATAAAAAAATAAATTTTCTCTATTTCTGTTCTGTAAATTTTGCAAATTTGTAATTTTTCTTCATAAATTTTGGCCAAAATTTATACTGCTACACTTAAGCCAAATCAGTGTATCAGTGAAAACTGCCTCCCCATTCATTGCAGTGTGTCTTTTCACACTGGGACGTTACGAAAAGTCCTGCAAGCAGAATCTTTGGAGCGGCTTGGGAGCATTGTATTTAGCGCTCCCAAAACGCTCTGCCCATTGCAATAAATGAGCAGCTCTTCCAAAACACCTGAAAACTGGAGTTTTTAGCCATTTTCTGGGGTAAAAACTGCCCAAAAGCAGCTAAAAAGAACCGCAAAAGCACCGCTAAAACAGTGCTAAAGCACTAGAAAAATGAGTGTCACTTTAGCGCTAATGGCCAGCGCTGCCAGTGTGAAAGTACTCTACCTCTTACACTTTTGAAGGTCCTGGAGCACCAGGATGATGGAAACACCCAAAAAATTACCCCATTTTGGAAATTAAACAACCCATTGCATATTCTTTGAGGGATAATGAGTCTTTTGAACATGTCATTTTTTTCACAAGTTTTTGTAAAATGTGGGGGGGGGGAAAGAAAAATGTTATTTATTTTTTTACACAAAGTTGTCCATTTATAACATATTTCCAACATAGGAAAAAATCACACCTCAAAATACATTTTGCTACTCTTCCTGAGTATGGTAATACCACAAGTGTGAGACTTTTACACAGCCAGGTCGCATACAGAGGCCTAACATGCAGGGATCACCATCAGGTGTTCTAGGGACATGGATTTTAAATTTAATTTGACTACCCATTACACTTTTGTGAGGCACTGATGGGCACTGTGGCGTCACTGATGATCACTGATGTGGCATGGATGAGCACTGATGTGGCATGGATGTGTCACAAATGAAAACTGATGTGGCATGGATGGGGCACAATTAAGGATGAGCCGAACACCCCCCCCAGTGTTCGCACCAGAACCTGCCAACAGACCTAAACATCGTGTGAACTTTAGAACCCTATTAAAGTCTATCGCACTCGAACGTTCAAAATCAAAAGTGCTATTTATAAAGGCTAATATGCAAGTTATTGTCATAAAAAGTGTTTGGGGACCTTGGTCCTGCCCCAGGGGACATGTATCCATGCAAAAAAAAAGTTTTTAAAAAGGCATTTTTTTCGGGAGCAGTGATTTTAATAATGCTTAAAGTGAAACAATAAAAGTGTAATATTCCTTTAAATTTCGTACCTGGGGGGTGTGTATAGTATGCCTGTAAAAGGGCACATATTTCCTGTGCTTAGAACTGTCCCTGCACAAAGTGTAATTTCTGCAGGAAAAAAAGTCATTTAAAATCACTTGCGGCTATAATGAATTGTCGGCTCCCCGTAATACAGAGAACAGTCATTGAAAGTCATTGATAAAAATGTGTAAAGCCCTTGTACACACGGTCGGAGAATCCGTCGGAATGTGTCCTATCGGACCGTGTTGTCGGATAATCTGACTGTGTGTGGTATGCATCGGACTGATTCCGTCCGAATATCCGTCGGACCCAATTTTCCAACTTGTTGGAAATATTTCCCGACCAACTGGGCCGGTCGGACATACTCTGATCATGTGTAGAGAATTTTGATTGGACCAAGTGCCACGCATGCTCAGATCAAATTCCTACATCAAAGCTATTGGCTACTAGCCTGAATGTAGTCCCATCATAACGAAATTACGTCATCACGTTCTGAAAGATCGGATTTTTCGACAACTTTGTCCGACCGTGTGTATGCAACAGTTTTGGACAAGATCCGACAGACAAAATCCGACAGATTTGGTTGTCGAAATCTCCGACCGTGTGTACAGGGGCTAAGTGTATACCTAAGTCAGCACATCCTCAAAAGCAGTTAGCTGGGTATTGCGGGAGGAATTTTGAAATCCTAGCAGGTACTAAGTACCATCTAGAAAGTACCTTATAGTTAGTTTCTGAAGCTACTATATTCGGGGAGGCCAATCTAGTAGCCTGCCATATGCGAGTCCAGTTTAGTTTGTCTGGTTGAAGATTTTAATCATTTTCCCATTTAGATGTATAGGTTGGAGGGGAAGAGGTTGTATGCGATAATAGTTGGTTGTACAGATTTGAAATGAGCCCTCGTTTGTGAGGATCATATTTGCAAGCTTGTTCAAAGAAAGTGAAGCTTGGGGTAGATGGATTTGAAGGAGTGTTTTGGATTAGAAATTTTTTTATTTGTAAGTATCTAAATGTTTATTTTTTGAGGTATAGCATGTGTTTTTTGTAGTGTAGCAAAAGGGGTAATAGAAGAGGATTCATAAAAATGATGAGAAGGGGTTAATTCTGCATTTGACCAAGTAAGGAAAGAAGATGGAGAAGTCCAGGCAAGATAGAAAGATGGGTTATTAAGGAAGGAAAGAAGGGGGTTATGTTTGGATTGGAGACCAAAACAAGCTCTTAGTCTGTCATAAATTGAAAGGCTATGCTTAGTAATATGGTTAGTAATTGCTCGGCGTTGTGCTGGTGGGAGCCAAAGAAGGTTTGCAGTTGATAAACGATCACATTCTACCGATTCAATTATAACCCAAAGGGGCTTTTCTTTTGTAGCGTGGTATTTAGGTAATATGGGTAATTGGGCAGCATAATAATATTTAGAGAAATTGGGAACGCTCGATCCACCACCAATACGAGGAGTGTGAAGGGTAGATTGTGGGAGGCAGGGCTTAAGTTTTCCCCAAATGAATTGGGAAACTTTCCTCTGTAATATGCATAAGAAATATGCTGGAACCTGTATCTGAAGTACTCTGAAGAGATATAGGATCTTAGGAAGTATTGTCATCTTAATTACAGAAATTCTACCCATCCATGCCAAAGGGAGAGAGGACCAGGTTTTCATTAATGTTGAGAGGTGAGTTAGCATGGAGGGGTAGTTTGCAGAATATAGATTAGTTGGGTTTGCTGTAAATGTAATTCCAAGATAAGTAATTTGTGTTGATGACCATGTGAATGGGAGGGAGTCTTGCGCCTGCAAGTCAGGTGGAATAGAAATGTTTAAGGCTTTGGACTTATGAGTATTTATTTTGAGTCCTGATATTGATTCAAATTTGGTTAGGATATCTATAAGATTTGGGGCTGAGGTAACGGTGAAATTAGGAAAATAAGAACATCGTCAGCAAACATACATAGTTTGTGTTGATAACCTCCTAGTTTGAGGCCTTTAATATTTATATTGGAGCGTATAAGCTGTGCAAAAGGTTCGATTGCCAAAGCAAATATAAGAGGGGAAAGGGGGCATCCTTGTCTGGTTCCTCTCTCAATGGCAAAGGATTCGGAACGGTATCCAGAATATGCTTTTGGGTTTTGATACAGAGAAGAGATCCAACCTCTAAATTGTGTTCCGAATCCCCATCGGATTAGGATGGAGTTGAGATAGGACCAAGGAATAGAATCGAATGCCTTTCATATTTCAATTGAGAGGAAGCAGGTAGGTATACAACGGGATCTTGCTATGTGGGCTAGGAGGGTAGCACGTCTAATGTTATCACCTGCTTGTCTAGAGGGAATAAACCCTGTCTGATCTTTGTGAATGAGGGAGCCTATTATTGGATTTAGTTGGTTAGAATTTTAATATCTAAATTAAGTATTGAAATTGGTCTATAATTGGACCAAGAAGTGTCATCAGTGTTCGGTTTTGGAATCATGGCTATAGATGCTAATAAGGATTCATCACGAAAGGAATGGTTTGTGAGAAGGGAGTTAAAGGCCTCAACCATAAGGGGAGATAGTATAGTAGTGACATTTTTATAAAATATAGCTGAGAAACCATCAGGGCCTGGACGTTTGTGGATTTTCAGAGTTTTTATTGCTGTTTGGACTTCAAAATCTGAGATTGGTTTATCAAGAAGTTCTTTTTGAGCAGTCAAAAGGGAGGGGAGTTGTATAGAGGAGAGAAGGGTATCAAATTATGCTTGGTCAAATTTATGAGTATCTCGGTATAGGTCAGTGAGTCCTTTACTAAACTTATGGATAATTTTCAGAGGGTTACTAGAATAATAATATTTGGATAATTGGAGGCGGATTGGTTTAGGCCGCGTACACACGGGCGGACTGTTCGCCCAACTTTGTCCGCTGAACAGTGTTTCAGCGGACAGTCCGCTCGTGTGTGGGCTTCAGCGGACAGTTTCAGCGGACTGTCTGACGAACAAAGTCTTACGGAATTTCCGTAAAACTGTTCGCTGAAACTTGGTTTCAGCGGACAGTCCGCCCGTGTGTGTGCCAGTCTGCTGTACTTTCGAAATGAGCAAACTGTTCCCGCCCAGAGAAAAGTCCGCTCATTTCGAGCGCGTCTCCAGGTAGGCGGGGCCCGCGAAGGAGACGTTGCGGGCCCCGCCACCTGGTATGGACTTAAAGGGGAACCCCAACGCCGGCGTGGGGGTCCCCCCAAGTCCACAACAGACCCTTGTCCGAGCACGCTACCCGGCCGGCCAGGAAAGGGGGGCGCGCTCGCTCGCCCCCCTTTCCTGGCCGGCCGGGTAGCGTGCTCGGACAAGGGTCTGTTGTGGACTTGGGGGGACCCCCACGCCGGCGTTGGGGTTCCCCTTTAAGTCCATACCAGGTGGCGGGGCCCGCGACGATCTCTCCGGCCGGAATGCCAGAGCCGCGCTGCGCTGCCACTTATATAGTGACAATGGGGCGGTGTCACATGGTATATGTCACATGGGTTGGTCACATGGGTTGATGTCACATGGGGACTATGACATCGTAAGGGGGCGGGGTTACCATGTGACCAACCCATGTGACATATACCATGTGACACCGCCCCATTGTCACTATATAAGTGGCAGCGCAGCGCGGCTCTGGCATTCCGGCCGGAGAGATCGTCGTGTCAACATCTCCTGGAGAAGAAGAAGAAGAAGAAGAAGAACGGAAGGCGGCGGCGACAGCGGCGATAGAAGACCGGGCCACCGCCTGTAAAAGAGCTATAAGAAGGCGTGGTGGCCCGGCAGAAGAACCGAAGAGGGGGACAAGACCCCCGAAGTCGGGAGAAGAGGCCGGCGGCGGGGAGGAAGAAAGCCGGACTCCTCCGCTAGCAAAAGAGCTACAAGAAGATAGCGGAGGAGTCCGGCGAGAAGACCCCCGAAGACGGAAGACCCCCGGAGCTGTGCAATAAAATATTTTATCTCGTGTGTTGTGTTTTTTTTTGGGTACTTTTATTTTACAGGTGAATGGGTAGGGGTACATTGCCGGTATCCGGGTGCCCCCTTATTAAAGGGGGCTCCCGGATTCCGATAAGCCCCCCGCCCGCAGACCCCGACAACCAACGGCCAGGGTTGTCGGGAAGAGGCCCTTGTCCTCATCAACATGGGGACAAGGTGCTTTGGGGTGGGGGGGCCGCGCGGCCCCCCCTTCCCCAAGGCACCCCCCATGTTGAGGGCACGCGGCCTGGTACGGCTCAGGAGGGGGGGCGCGCTCGCTCGCCCCCCTTTCCTGGCCGGCCGGGTAGCGTGCTCGGACAAGGGTCTGTTGTGGACTTGGGGGGGACCCCCACGCTGATTTTTTTCGCCGTTGGGGTTCCCCTTTAAGTCCATTCCAGGCGGCGGAGCCCGCGACGTCTCCGTTGCGGGCCCCGCCTACCTTGACATGCGCTCGAAATGAGCGGACTGTCCTCCGCGTGTGTGGGCGAGTCCGTTCATTTCAAAAGTTGCGCGGACTTAGTACGACGAACTTAGTTTGCCGTATTAGTCCGCTCAAAAAGTGCCGTGTGTGGGCAAGTTCGTTCATTCAAAAGTTTGAGCGGACTGTTTGACGAACTTAGTTTGGGCAGACAGTCCGCCCCTGTGTACGCGGCCTTAGGCGTATAGTTTGCCTTGCGAAGGGCTAAGGCTAAGAAAGTAGTCGGCTTATTGGCTTTCATATAAAAAGTATGTGCTGATTTTCTGAGAATCTTTTCAGCGGAGTCTGTTAAGAATAGGTCGAGTTCTAATTTGGCTTTTTCATATAATTTTTTATTTTGCTGTGAGGATGAGTTTTGAAAATTGTCAGAGGCTTTATAAAAAGCATCATCAAGTTGTGCATGTAGTTGTTTTTGTTTTTTCCGATGATGTGTTGCTTGGCTAATGCAGACCCCTCTGATAGATGGTTTAAGGGCTTCCCAAAGTGTCAAAGGGTTTGTATCTAAGGGATTGTTGTTAGCAAGGTAGTCTTGTATAGCATTTTCTATATCTTGTCTGTATTTAGGTTTGGTTAGTAGACTGTCATTTATACACCAGGTACGCTGATTAGGTCTTGGAATTAATGATGAAAAGGATGTCATTACAGCATCATGATCTGACCAAGAGCATGGTACAATTTGAGAATTAAGGATAAGGGTAGAGGTACTAGTGTTTATAAGGAGATGGTCAATTCGAGAGAATTGTTTGTGAGGATGAGAATAGTGCATATATTGTTTCCTTATAGGGTTATGTTCACGCCAAGTATCTAGTAAGGAATGCTGATTAAGAAGCTTTTGGTATGAAAGGCCCTGAGCATTTATTGGAGTCGGGGATTTGTCTAGGAATGGATATATCACTTGATTAGATTCTCCACAGAGCGTTAGGGTACCAGTTTTATGTGTATCCACGAGTTAGAACAAGTGAGAGAGGAAGGACAATGGATTCTTATTCGGGGCATAGTAAGAGACTATGGTAACTTCGCAGTCTAGCAAGTGGTCAGAGAGTAGTAGGTATCTTCCCTCGGGATCTTTAATTTCTTTTTGAAGTATAAACGGTGTGGTACGGTGAAAAGCTATTAAGACACCTCTCTGTTTGGTAGAGGTCGAGGCAGTATATGTCTGGGGGTGTTGTTGACTGAAGAATTTTGGGAAGGATTGTGTTGAAAAGTGAGTTTCCTGTAAACATACCACTTGTGCTTTAAGCTTGGAAAAGTATTGGAACGCTTTAGTTCTCTTTGAGGGGGAGTTGAGTCCCTGTACATTGAGGGTTAGGATATTTAAAGTCATTTTTATGAAGAAGTGGAGTATCAGGAGAGTTGTTGGTATTTGGTTAGGGCAAGGAAGGGTAAATGGGGTAATGTAGATAGGAAATGAAAAGTATGAGTTGAATCTGGTAGTTGAAAGGGGTATGAAAAAAGGGTGGCTCCTATGTGGAGCAAGTATTCAGTGGGTGGTAAAAATCACCAACCAATGGATACTGTAGGTCCAAAGAGTATCCGATTACAGTATCGGGTACTCGAGGATCAAGTTGAATGCGCAGTACGTTATGACTGGGATTATGACAGCCATTCAAAATAGTCTATAAATTTGTAAACAAGCAAGTTTTTAGAACTATTATATAACTATATAATTATACTCGGTACATTAACAAAAGTACTAAAAAATAAATAAATAAATAAATAAATAATTAAAATAAATGCATAATAAAAAAAGAATAAAAAAAAAAAAATAGTGTATGAAATAAAAATAGAATTAGTGAAGAATCTCTGAGATCGATTTTGTTTGAGATGATTTATAGTGCTTGTCTCATTAATTATAGCTGTCCTGTACCCATTAATCAGAAGTAAAACCCCCGACAACAGGTCCAGGAGAGGATAATAATATATAATTTCTTATGAAATGAAGGTGTTGCAAATATACCGACTATTGGCACTATATTAGCATTTAAATTAAGAACGTTATATTATGTTAGGGTGTAAGACCCATCGCAGTGTTATTTACCAATGATGTCACTGAATATATGATTTAAGGCAGAACATGCCCTAGGGGATCTATATCACATATAAGAATATTAACATTAATCCATCTGTTCTTCTTGAGCTGATGCAGGTGAAGCAGTACGGCACCTTTTATGCATACTGGGATGATCTGAAAGATTAGAAGTGTCCTGTGGTTGTTTAGGAGAGTTAGATGTTGCTCGACGTTTGGATCCTTCAGCTGTTCCCTCTGATGTTGACAGGCGAAGATCTTGAATTACTTCAATGAGATTATCTTCCGTTTTACAGGTGAAGGTAGAACCTCGGTGAGAAAAGCGGACAGCAAATGGGAAGTTCCAGCAATAAGAGATGCAATGAAGTTGGAGAATCTGCAAATGTGGCTTCATCGCCTTTCTTTTCATCAGAGTTTGCTGTGAGAGGTCTTGAAAAATCTGATATGTATGCCCCTGAAAGATTAAGGAATCTTTACTATGGGCTGCTTCCATTATTTGTGCTTTAGTACGGAAGTAGTGTAATTTTATTACAATGTCCCTGGGGGGGGGCATCCTCTTTTCTGAGAGCCAGGGTTCTATGAATCCTGTCCATTTCCAGGCGCTCTATAGGAATTGATGGGACTAATTCCTGGAAAAGCACAGCAATAGTGGATTGGAGATCTTCTATAGCCTCAGGGATGCCACGGATACGAAGTTTAGATCTCCTGGCTCTATTTTCAAATTCCTTGAGTCGGCTGCTGAGGGAAGAATTGTCTTCCCTAAGGGCTTCTATTTCTTCTTTTTGATTATTTGTAATAACTTCCAATTCATCCATTTTCTGTTCTAGGACAGATGTGCGAAGGCCCACCTCACGAATCTCTCGTGTAAGTCTCCCAGTAATTGTATCTGAGGTGTTTTGTAAAGCCTTTTGTAAAACTCTCTCAAATTGACATAATAAGTCAGAGCCAGGAGGAGAGTTCTGTAAAGTAATGGGAGTCATTCCAAAATCAAAATCTGTCTCACCTTTCTGTGTGGAGGGAGAAATCCTTATTTGTGTCTTTTTCTGTGAGGAAGTATTGCAGGGGGATGATGCTGCTGCCATTTTAGCAGTAGTTCCAGTCAGCTATGTTTGGGTTTTTAAAGTTTTAGATTTCGATTTTTTCCCACTGTACATAGTATCAAAATGTGCCCGATGTCTCAGTGACAAATGTAACAGTTTTGTAAAGCGGTGTGATGCTATAACTTGCCGTTGTTAGCTGTCAGGTCCAGGTATCCACGGAGCTCTAAGCAGCCATGTACTGCTCTGTTAGCGCGCATGTGCACTCTTATTTTTTACTGATTACTGCATTGGTGTCATTTGTGACTGTTATAAGTGCTAGGGCAGTTAGTGGTAGGCCCCTTTAGGTCCAGGTTACCCTCCTAACCCCCCTAATAAAGGTTTAACCCCATGATCAACCCCCGTCTCCAGTGTCACTAAGCGATTGTTTTTCTGATCGCTGTATTAGTGTCACATTTGACGCTAGTTAGGCAGGTAAGTATTTAGGTTTGCCGTCAGCGTTTTTATAGCATCAGGTACCCCCATATACTACCTAATAAAGGTTTTAACCCCCTGATTGCCCCCTAGTTAACCCTTTCACCAGTGATCACCATATAACTGTTACGGGTGACGCTGGTTAGTTCTTTTTTTATAGTGTCAGGGCACCCGCCATTTATTACCTAATAAAGGTTTAACCCCCTGATGACCCGGCAGGTGATATAAGTTAGGTTTTAGGGTCTGCATCGCCCCAGGCAGTGTCAGGTTAGTGCCAGTACTGCTAACACCCACACAAGCAGCATACACCTCCCTTAGTGGTATAGTTTCTGAATGGATCGATATCTGATCAGATCTATACTAGCGTCCCCAGCAGTTAAGGTTTTCCAAAAATGCAGTGTTGGCGGGATCAGATACCTGCTAGCACCTGCGTTTTGCCCCTCCGCCCAGCCCAGTCCACCCAAATGCAGTATCAATTTGATCATTGTCACTTACAAAACACTAAACATACATAACTGCAGCGTCCGTCAGGCCTGATCCCCGTGATCGCTAACAGTTTTTTTTGCTAGCGTTTTGATACAGTTGCTAACAGTCAGGAGGTTTTTTACCTGTGAGTCACACTAGTGTACCAGTAAATTTAGAGCCCAAAATGCCAAATCGAAGTTACACTAGTGAAGAGGCCTACACGTTTATGAGCATGACAGATAGTGAAGAGGAAGTCACTCATCTGTCAGATTCAGGCTCAGAATACGATCCTGTAGATGACAGCGGCTCCATGACAGATAGCTCTGACAATGGATTTGTGGTCCCTGCCAAGGTCAGGCATACCAGACCCCAATCTTCTTCTTCTGTCTTTGAGGCACAAGAACCGCAGGTCCCTCGTATGGAGCAGAGCAGTACTAGTGCCGCTCATCCTTCTGGTGAACTGGCAAGCACCAGCAGGCTAGTACACCCTGGTGGTAGTCAAGCCAGCACTGCGGTATCACGTGGTGACGTGGCGTGTCCCATAAGTGCAGTTCACCACCAAGAAAATAAACACAGGCCCGTCGTGTCCTTCCTGCTGCATTCCCCATTCCTAATTGGGAACCCACCACTTCTGCAGCACACATACTTCCTCCATTCACTGGCCAACCCAGCATTCAGGTGGAAACAGTTGATTTTACGTCACTTGATTTTCATTCGCTGTTTTTCACCGAAGATCTCTATAGATCAGGGATATGCAATTAGCGGACCTTCAGCTGTTGCAAAACTACAAGTCCCATCATGCCTCTGCCTCTGGGTGTCATGCTTGTGGCTGTCAGAGTCTTGCTATGCCTCATAAGAATTGTAGTTCGGCAACAGCTGGAGGTCCCCTAATTGCATAAGCCTGCTATACATCTATTGTGGATCAAAGCAATTTGTATGCTGGTCAACACATTGCCACTATTCCCCAGTCCTCCCTTGCCAGATTGGAAACCAATTACGGTTTTTAAATTTAAGCTCTTTCTGGGCCTTTCCCTCAACATGGGCATAACTAAAAAAAGTGAGTTTTGGTCATATTGGGCCACCATATGCTCTTGTTCTCTGCTTCCATGACCAGGGCACGATATGAGCAGATCTTGCGGTTAATGCATTTCAATGACAATGAACTCTGTCAGCCTCGTGGAGACCCTGGATACGATTGGCTCTACAAAATTCGGCCCCTTGTAAACCACTTCAACCAACATTTTGCAGACTTGTTTACTACCCATCAAGTTGTCTGCATTAATGAGTCCCTGATTACGTTTTCTGACTGCTTGTCATTCAAACAGTACCTTTTAAGCAAGCGTGGCAGATATGGGGTCAAGATGTATAAGCTCTGTGACAGGGCCACAGGCTATACATTTAGATTTATGGTTTATGAGGGAAAAGATTTTGACGTAGAGCTGACAAACTGCCCTGACTACATAGGAAGCACTGGCAAGATTGTGTGGGATTTGGTGTCACCCTTATTCGGAAAGGGATACCACTTGTACATGGACAATAATTACACAAGCATGACACTTTTTAGTCACTTGTTTGTTCATCAGATTGGAGCATGTGGCACTGTGCGACCTAATAGCCGGGGCTTTCCCTAGCGGCTTTTAGATTCCTGTTTTAGGCTGGGGGAGAGAGCCTGCTTGAAGTGTAATAACTTGCTCGCTATGAAGTGGAGGGATAATAAGAATGTTTTCATTCTTACCTCCCTTCATGCAGACACGACGTCCAAATTACTACGGCGACTAGTGTTGTGGAGAAACTCCTCTATGTCCATGAATATAACCTTAATATGGGAGGGGTGAACCTCAACAACCAGTTGTTGCCCTGTACCTAGTTGCCCGTAAGGCCAGACAATGGTACAAGAATGTGTCTATTTATTTCAATTGGCTTTGCTGAACGCCCATGTCCTATACTGAGCTTCAGGATGGACTGGATCCTTCCTTAAATTCCAGGAAGAGATCGTCAGAACCCTTTTGTTTCTAGGTGGTGCTCCACCTCACCTTCCCCAACCAAATGCAGTAAGCCGGCTGCATGAGAGGCATTTGCCATATGTCCTCCCGAGTACCCCTACCCAACGGACCCCCACCCAAAGAAGATGTCGTGTCTGCAGCAAGCATGGATATAGGCGTGACACCTATTTTTTTCCCTCCTGTCCTGACAATCCTGATCTTTGCATTGGTGAATGTTTTGAATGCTACCATACACTAGTTGAGCATTAGCATAGGGTGCAGCACTGCACAGACTAGGCACACTTTCACAGGGTCTGCCAAGATGCCATCACATTTTGAGAGACCTGAACCTGGAACCAGTTACAGTTACAACAGTTACAGTTACAAAAGTGTAGAAAAAAAAACACACACAAAAAAATATATAAAATAAAAAAACTAAAATAGTTGTAGTTTTATTGCGCTCTCTCTCTCTCTCTCTCTCTCTCTCTCTCTCTCTCTCTCTCTCTCTCTCTCTCTCTCTCTCTCCTTTTTTTTTACTGTATTCTATTCTGCAATGTTTCATTGATATTATGTGTTATCATGTTTGTTTTTCTTTTCAGGTATGCAATTTTTTTATACTTTACTGTGTTTTATTGTTAACCATTTTTTTTTTTGTATTCAGGTACGCCATTCAGCTGCAGAGCAGATTTATTTATCTTGACAGCAACAGTGTTTGCTCCCATGATACATAAAGCTGTGACTCCATCGCTGTCGGAGGTGATTTCACCAACACAGTTAAAAAAAGAGCATATATGCCGAAGCATGGGGGCAGCAGGGGTGGGGGAGCGATTTGCTCCTACCTTTTGGGTCGGATGCCCCCTTGCTTTGGCATATATAAATGGTGCATGTATGCCCATCATTAGAAGTGGGTGGATGAAGGGAGGTATTCTAATGGTGAGCATACCCATCGATCAATCTCTTTTTTTCATTCAGCCCACAGGCTGCATGAAAAAAAGTATGTTGCTGGACTTTGTGTGGTTATACCAGAATGATGCCTGCAGGTTTAGGCATCATCTTGGTATCATTCTTTTCAGCCAGCAGTCGGCTTTCATGTAAAAGCAATCCTTGTGGCTAATTCGCCTCTAGACTTCTTTTACAAGCACTGGGAGGGAATGCCCCCCCCCCCCCCCCACCGTCTTCCATGTTTTTCTTTGGCTCTCCTGTACCAACAGGGAACCTGACAAAGCAGCCGGTGATTCGGCCAGATGACCAAAGAGCTGATCAGAAACCAGAATGGCTCCAGTCATCTCTATGGCCTAAGAAACAGGAAGCTACGAGCATTTCGTGACTTAGATTTCGCCGGATGAAAACAGCGCCATTGGGAAATTGGGAAAGCATTTTATCACATCGATCTTGGTATGGTTAGATGCTTTGAGGGCAGAGGAGAGATCTAGGGTCTAATAGACCCCATTTTTTTCAAAAATGAGTACCTGTCATTACCTATTGCTATCATAGGGGATATTTACATTCCCTGAGATAACAATAAAATGATAAAAAAAAAAAAAATGAAAGTAACAATTTAAAAATAAGATGAAAAAGCACAAAAAAGGAAAAAAGCACGCCTATTCCCCCCCTGCTCTCGCGCAAAGGCGAACGCAAGCGCCGGTCTGGCGTCAAATGTAAACAGCAATTGGACCATGCATGTG